>NC_049222.1:15555081-16805081 GCF_011100685.1 Canis lupus familiaris | reverse complement strand
TGGATGTTTCAATCTAGTCTGGGCTGTGTTGTTTCTGCTTCCCTTACTGAGCAACAGGGTTCAAGGAAGGAGGCTTTCCATATGTATTGAGTTTAAGGATTGCTTAAGCTTCAAACAAAAACTGTTGGCATATTTCTAAGAATATTTACATACTTTCATTCTCTGGTGCATCTGTGTCCATGATTAGGCCAGTGTGGTGGTGGAGGAGAGGTCCCTCAGCCCCACTGGGGGGTGGAGGTTAAGGCACCAGAGCCACAGGTGGTCACTGCAGAAATACATGCCCAACAACACAAAATGCTACTCTGTCCTGCATCCAGTATAAAACCCCAACCACACCTGGGAGTGAGCTGGAGAGAGAGGGAGAGAAGGAGAGGGAGTGTGTGTGTTGGGAGGAAGGAGACAACTAGTTTGCTACAATATGATCAGCTGTTTCTAATTTTTTTCCATACTACTTGTCTGCCAGTTGTGCATTCATTTGGCCATCTGGCCAACACTCATAAGCAAACAATTGGTAGCAAGGATCAAGGGTTTCTAAAAAATACATAGGAAATAAATACAATTGAGAAAATTCTGCTATACCTTTTCTTTTTTTCCCCCATGAGCTAGGTAAGTAATGCCACTATTTGATTTTGGCTGTGGAGCTCCTCGACTGACTCAAAGAGGACAGGGCCGTGAGCATCACTGGATCTCACAGGTGAGGCCCTTTCTGGTTTAAGCAAGCCGACTCTGATGGATGTTTGGAAGCTGAGCTCCCTTGGCTTTGATTTAGCCACTAAATCTCTGTTGAACATCTACTAGGCACACAGAATTCTCATGTTGTTTTTGGTCTTAACAAAAGGGTTTAAAATTCATGAGTTGGTAAAACACGTGTGCCAGTTGCACAATGGCACAAGGCTGTTCATGACCATAACCCCAAGTCAGTGGTGGCTCAGTGTCTAGAAAAGAAATAGCACTGGCTGGGCAATTTGGGGCAGACAAGGTGATAAACAGGTCTGAGCCTGTGAAAAAGGAATTAGCTTCTGGAGTAAAGAACCCAGGTGGGCTATATTGGAGAGTTCCAGAAGGCCGGGTAAACAGGGGTGTGCTAACATCAAAAGCAGGACAAACCTGACCTGGATGGATGATCCCCTAAGAGCATCCTGACTTTAGGAGCCACACAGACAATGCTTACAACAATCAGTAGGTCCCATCTTCATTTACTCTGAATTCTTCAAACAGTTGCCTTTTGAAAAGGTTTCGTCACTTTTATTTTTTAAAAAAGATTTTACTTATTTATTCATGAGGCACACAGAGAGACAGAGACACCGCAGAGAAAGAAGCAGGCTTCCTACGGGGAGCCTGATGCGGGACTTGATCCCAGGACCCCGGGATCACGCCCTGAGCCAAAGGCAGACATTCAACCACTGAGCCACCCAGGTGCCCCAAAAGGTTTCATTTTTAAATACAACTACAGTACAAAGTCATTTAAAATTCAAACTTAATAGAAACACATAATGGAAGAAGCTAAATTCTCCTCAATCCTATCCAGCAGGGACCGTGATTCACTTGCTCTTATTTTCCCAACGTTCTATTTTCAACGCACAGACTAACGGAATTGATTTATAAATAGAGAAATGAGGTACTATAATGCATACACTCCCTGTGTTTTCACTTAGTATACATTTTCTGACATCAGTGCATACAGACTACTGCATTGGTATTCATTGTATGGACAGATCATGTTTATTTAACCATCTTTACACATTGCTATAGCTCTGGCCCATTTCCAATGTTCTCATTTAAAAAGGACAATGTTTCCAGCACTTCCTTTGTAGCCTTCATAGGGTACCTATTTTTTACCAACAGTCTCACTAACTACATCATGGCATCTTTGGAGCCTCCAAAGATGCTTCCTCCATGACACTCAGCTTCCCACCTGGCGAGCATATCAAATCCTATGGTTGGAATGAAGGGCAATGAACACGAGGCCATTCGAAGTTAACAAAGAGGAGAAACCAGGGACCATCAGAAAGGTTTTGCCTTCAAGAACCCAAGAACAAAGTGATAAGACCCCAGGCTAGGTCCGCGGTGCTGAAAATAGGAAGCAAAGAACATGCCTCGGGGTGATTTAAAGGCAGATAACAAGGGGACCTCCACATAGGGGTTCCATTGTCCGTCACATGAATCACGGCTAAACCAGCAAACATGATGGCTTCAATAATCCAGCGTGATCACCGCAACAGAACTGAAAAATTAGCTTTGTTCCCCATGTTCATGACAGGGCTGGCTGCCAGGCCTCCAGAGAGAGGGGAGCCAGGTCGGAGGTTAGAGATCCACCAGAGAGAGAAAGAAGTGGGGTCTAGCAGGTTGAGGTGGGGGCTCTCTCAGGCTGCCTCTGCTGGTCAAGATGCAGGGAGGTAGGAGGCAGGAGGGGAGTAGAGCAGAGGAGGGGGAAGGTTGGGAATTAGTCAGGTAAGAGGTAGGTCAGATTTCCAGGAAGTCTGTCTGCTTTGTTCAGAATAAGATCCCAGCCAATGGCGCAGGCTGAGGGTGAGGGGTGTGAGACCCAGTCCCCACGGAGAAGAGGCCAGAAGGATTGCCAAGAGCCTTGTCGGGGCAGGCTGGACCTTGGCATTTGCAATGTAATCTACGTTCTGGACCCAAACCAGGGTACATCAGGGAGGTTCGGGGGCCTGAAATCAGGGTCAGGCTGAGACTGTAGCCAAGCAGGCTGCATCATCTGTCAGCCAGTGTCAGCTGAGAGTGGGGCCCTTGTTCAGAAATCAGGAGTTCTCAAGATGGTGACAGCAGAGCATTCAGCTACACACGGGGCCCTTCTGAGTGTGGGGTCCTGTGCATTCACAGAGGGTGAGGCCAACCCTGCCAGTTCAAGGAGGATAGACACCCCCCCAACCCTGCAGCCTAGAGGGGAAAGCGGGCTGTCAATACTTTTTTTTAACAGCACAAAGATCCTGGCAGCACAGGATTTTTTAAGAGCACAAATAAACTTTTCTCCCCCAAGTGGATTGCAAAATCCAGCTCCATGTATAAAACAGTCAAAGGCAGAGCTTTTCAGGCTGCTGCTTCAGGACCCCCGTCAGTTGTCACACCACAAGGACTCCGAAGTCACTACCTGGGGCCCGTGCACAGCAGCAGGCTCAGCTTTCAGGCTGCGGGAGGCTCTACTGTGCTCCTTGATAGAACGTGCCCCAGAGGAGGACTCGGAGAGCAAAAGGCCCAGGACACACCAAGTGCCACAGAAGCAGCAAACCATTCCATCCACAGAGGGTTTGCTCACATACAATTCCTCTCCCAGCACCAGTCACAACACCTCTGTTTTCCTTATAAAAAAAATCATGCACTTGACTCTTAGGACCATTTTGCAAGCAAGTTTCCAGGACGGGCTGGGTCAGGGGGAGTGAGGGAGCACTTTGACGTTGGACGGGTCTGCCTAAAGCTCACATGCATAACTGGCTAGTATTCCCTCATTAAACTTGTCTTTGGAAGCGTTGTAAAATTTAAGCAAAGACAGAAAATGAACCTAAAAGGATGGAAAGAACACCATTAAACAAGTGTAACTTTATACAGACAGTTACATCTTAGTACAGGCTCTGCGGGCGTGTGTTTGGAAAAAGCCCCATGCGGGGCGCCTGGGTGGCTCAGCCGGTTAAGCATCTGCCTCTGGCTCAGGTCATGATCTCAGGGTCCTGGGATTGAGCCCCAGAGTCGGGTTCTTTGCTCCGCAGGGAGCCTGCTTCTCCCCCTCCCTCGTGCTCTCTCAGTCACTATCTCTGTCTCTCTCAAATAAATAAAATTGTAAAAAAAAAAAAAAAAAAAAAAAAAAAAAGGCAGTACCCCATAACAGAGTAGGAAAGAGGCACCCGTGCTGAGAAGGGAACTTTCTGCTCTTCTGTGCGCTGCCAAAGATCCCAAAGCTGATGCTGCTAAATCTTATCTGAACGTATTAATAGGATCCCTAAATTCTCTTATTAAGAAACACCATCACTGACGTTATGACTGGTTAACATTTTCCTCTTAAGAAATATCACTCCCACTGCTTTTTTTTTTTCTTCTCTCTCTCTCCAAGAAAAAAAAATGATGGCTGCTTCCTGGAATGTCTAGCTACCAAAAAAAAAAAAATCTTTAAAGCCTTATAAGACATTAAGACTAAAGATGAAAGTCAGGGTGAAATGAGCAATTAAGATAAACTAAGTGTTTTTTTTTTTCTTGTGCAGACAGGCCTCCTAGGCCTACCACATCACCACCACAAATCACGCAGCAAATTGTTTCCTCGCTATCTGTAATGTGAAGAGTCTCTTCCCATTATCTCCTTCTGGCTTCACTGAAGGATGGGAGACACATTCTCTTTCATGGGCTACTTTATTTCGTGAGACACTGCTTGCTGGTGTGAATCTTGGAGGACACCACTCTTCAGGTAGCTCATGGGAAACACAACGGAGAGGTCGGTAGGGAAGCAAATGGAGATGATGTTTCTTCCTCGACTTCACCCTCTGACCATTCTAAGCTGCTAAGTGGATCCTGTGATAATACAGTGATTCTGCGGGCGACCAAGGCCTCTGCTGGGAACGGATGCCCCCCTTCTTGGTGTATTTTTTTCCAGGGCCGATGTCCTACGGTCTGCTGAGAATGGTCTGAAGTACATCTAAGATTGGCCAACAGTGTGACTTTGTACAACAACAAGACTGTTCTGACACGATAAAAGTCATTGTCAATAATGTGCAGATTCAAAGCAGCGGCTCCAGGTTTGAGCGCTAGACTCATATTTCATGCACCAGGGCAGGGAACCAACACATCCCTTTCTTCATGTTATTTTTAAATGGCATAGTTTTCCAAAAATTTTTAACTTGTTTTGAACTTTTAATTTTTGTCTATTTATTCACAGGCTATTAAAATATTGCTGTTGTGGCTATTTTTCTAATTTTTGCAATCCGAATGCACATAGGAAAAGAACCGCAGCAAAGAAAATCCTTCTTGGGGGGGCCAGAGTGAGTCCCCACAGGGGTCCTTCCAGCGCTTTCCAAACCTGAACCTTCCTGTATTAGCTCAGGCAGCCGTAACAAAATCCCACAGGCTGGGTGGCTTAAACAACAGATTTGTTTTCTGTTAAGTCCAAGCTCAGGAGGCCAGCTGGGTTGGTGTCCGGTGAGGACTCTGTCCTCGGGTTGCAGATGGCAGCCTTCTGTGTCCTCACATGGCTTTTCTTTTTGGCCATGGATGAAGAGAGCGAGGACACACAGTCGAGCTCTCTGGGGTCTCTTCCTACAAAGACACTAATCCGACTGGATCAGAACTTTACCTTTATGACTTCATGTAACTTATTTGTCCCTCATAAAGGCCCTTTCTCCAGATAGTGTCACACTGGGGGGCTGGGGCTTCAACACATGAATTTTTGGGGTGGGACATAATCAGTCCACATGACCACCTTCTAATCGTGACATCTCAAATGATCTGGTAGGAACAGAAGGCCAAGATTTTCTGCAGACAATGTTAAATTCTGCTCTGCTGTCGGGATGCCTGGGTGGCTCAAAAGTTGAGCGTCGGCCTTCAGCTCAGGGCATGATCTCGGGACTCAGGATCGAGTCTCGCATTTGGCTCCCTGTGACGAGCCTGCCTCTCCCTCTACCTGTGTCTCTGCCTGTCTCTCATAAATACATCTTAAAAAAAATCTTTAAAAAAATTCTGCTCTATCAAAATGCTATCTGTTCACAGCTATTCAGTTGGTTTATAAAGAGATTTGATCCAAAATTCTGCCTCTACTCTGTCCAATGATGGATTAATGCCAGGCTGTGCAATGGGAACAGTACAGCCAGAGGGGTGGGTGGGTATTTCAACAGAGGTGTGACTGGAAATGAACAGCGTGTCTTGTCTCCCGAAAGACTTCTTGAAAGGAACTAGCACAGAGTGTCTGCGAGCCGTCTTTGGAGCTCCTCTTTTTTGCTAGCTGGCCTCCAACAAAATCAGCCAATCGACTACTTTTCTTCTCAGAAGGGTTGCAAGAGAATCTCTACTAATGAAAGCCTTTCAACCTCTCCCCTTCCTGACCATGAGAATGAAGGAGAAGTCTGCTAAACTGAAGTGACCAGAAACCAGTCTTCCAGAAGCCAGGCAACATCTGGTTTGTCTACCTGCCCAGAAAAATTAAGTAGCAACTTACCATCACCACAATCAGGATCAACGCATAAGGGAGAGGAACCACCAAATATACTGGGGACGTGAGCCCATGCAGAAAGGGGGACAAAACATTACAACAAGGCCAAGCTGCTATCTGAAACAGACTATGTACTGGGTGGGCAGGGCTTTGAAAAGTCAGGCTTCTGAGGTAGGCCAGAACTTAAAACAGTCTACAATGAGTTTTTGATCAGGGGAGCACAATGGCATTTAAGGAAGAAGCATCCGGGCTGCTGGCTGTAACATTTCTGGCCTCTGCAAGGGCTTTGCGTATATTCTCTTGGATTCAACTCAAGCCTCACATGAGCAAGAATAGTTGCTAGGGCAGGCACCTGGAGATCACCAGCCAAAGAGGAGGAGTCCTGTGTGACGTCAGCAGGGCAGTGACCTCACAGAAAATGAAAGGAAAGTTGCCTTCAGGGACGTGCTAGGGGAGCCAGGACCTCCCAGGGGCCCAGGGAGGCTCATCAACAGTGGTGTTCAAAGTGTTCTGTGCATGAGGCTTTCAGAAAGGACAAAGGGCAGAACTGCTGCTGGGCAGGGGAATCAGAGCAGATACCAGCACACCAGCTCTGAGAAAGCTGCCCACCAACCGGGATGAAAACTGAGGCATCAGAGCTTCTGTCATTCATGTGGTCCCCAGCAGTGCTGTGGGCCCAGATCCCACAAAGGGGGTCCTTCAGCTGGAAGCCATATTGCTTCAATTTCATGCTCCATCAGAGGGGTAAGTTGACTGTTGGGTTGGAATGTATGAGCTTGAGTCAGAAATTCACCCTACCACTTCTGATTATAACAACAGTCATCAAACTCCAAAAGTAAAGCATGTTTTTCTTCTTTTTGCTCAGCAATGGAGCAAGCCAAGATGATTTCCTTTCAGAGGTCAGCTTTCTAAGGCTTCCTAAGGGCATGAGGAAAGGTTGAGGCATGTGGCACATCATATGTTGCTTTGCTGCATTATCATGACTCATATGTAGTTTGTTTTTTTAAAAAATAAATTGTATGGTCTTTTTGGTGATGGTGTTTTTTTCTTCATCTATACAGTAGTCCCATTAAATAGTAAGATAAATGAATAGGCGGATATAGATGAGTAACATGGAAAATAGGTAGAAATACCTTCAACTTATAATAATAAGATTGATTTAATCTATTATCTCTGATATAGAAGAGTGACTCTCAATGTATGGTCCTGCCCTGAGAAATTGCTGGAAATGCCATTTGTTAGGCCAAACCCCAGATCTACTGAATCAAACTCAGGGGGAGGGGCCCAGCAATCTGAGCCAGTTTTCAATGTCCAGACACTAGATAGAGCTTACTCTTTAGACTATTGGGGAGTCTAGCTTAGTCCAGTGGCACCTTGGGCACTTTTCAGAATGATCTAAGATTGACACCAAAATGGGTCTTTGCAGGGCGAGTTTGGGCAGAGATGGGATCTAGGGGAAGAAAACAAAAGTGAAAAGAAAATATTACTTGGCATCACCTTGGCGTTCACTGGCATTTTCATAGTTACTGAGCATAAAAAGAAATAAACCATGAAGCCCGTAACAGTGAGCATGTTTTCTAAAAAATGTCTTGTGGCATCAAATCAATTCCCTGATTAGTTTGCTATTGAGTTTAATCTAGCCAAGCCAGTATTATTGTAGCTGTCACAATTTTTTTTTTCCTTTGCCCTGTGAAGCTGGAACCAATTGTTGTTATAAGGAGACTAAATAAAAGAAGTCCCGGATTTCCTGTTATTACAGATCTATTTTTTGAGATGTTAAAATAGTATCATATGGATGTTTCTTTCTTTTTTTTTTTTTTACATAATTAAACCCACATGAAATGGCACTGCACAGACTTTGTCACGGATTGTTTTGACAACGTTTCCAAGTGAAATACTTCAAGGAAGAAAAATGACTAACCTTTTTTTCTTTCTCTTAACATTCTCCATCATGATTTTATAACACATTGTTTTTTTAAAAAAAACCTACTTTATGTGGAATTTCAAAATATGTAAATCAGTCAAGATAATTTATATTGCTTGGGCAAGCTTGGCTGGATTAAATTCATTTACTTTCAAACTTCAGCAGATAGAGATAAGCAGGGTGAGCCAGAGTTCTTGAGACAGCCTTTAGATGGTAGGGAGCAGAAGCTGAATCCCAGCACAACGTTCAAGAGAATGAACTACAACATTTGGAACGTTTGTGCTTTATTCAGTATGCAAGGTCTTAAAGGTCATGAAGACAATATATATGTGTGCCCTTGAGATGGTTAATTTTATGTGTCAACTCAGACTCTGCTGATGAGCTGTTTGTCCAAAGGCTCATCTAATGGTTACTGCAAAGTTATTTTTTAGATGTTATTAATGTTGGAATCAGGAGACTTTGAATAAAGCAGATTACTCTTCATGATGTGGGTGGGGCCTCTTCTAATCATTTGAAGTCATCAAGAGCAAAGAAAGACATAGGATGTGGGAAAGAAGACTGTCTCCAGATTGCAACACAGAAAATCTGCCTGAGTTCCCAGCCATCAGACTCAAGATTGCTACAGCAACTCTTAACTTGACTCTCCAGCCCTCTGGCCCGTCCTACAGATCTCAGACTCCTGGCCCCACCGTCACAAGAGTCAGTCACTTGAAATCAATCTTTCTCTCTCTCAATGCAGATTCTATTGGTTGTTTATCTGGGGAACTCTAACACAGACCCAAACCCTAACTTTTGAGGTTTTTACTGTTCTACTCTTGTTTTAGTTGACATAATTGGGTCAAAGCAGCCGAGAAAAAAAAAAAAAAAACATCAAGAAGCTTTCAAGAGTTATTTTAATACTGAGTGTCACAACTTTTCAGGCAGAAAATGAAATTATTGCTGTACTAAGTTATTACAAATTGGAGTAACCGCCATAAAACATCTGAAATCCTACAGAACTTTGTCTATACTTTATTGTTTCATTCACTATGCAATTTCACGCTAGTGTCATGCTTAGCTTCCCCCACTCCACTGTGAACATCTTGAGGACAGAGACTGCCTGAAATTATGTGTGACGTATGTAGAGTTGTGGAATCACCATGTTGTATGACTGAAACTAGCGTAACATTGTGTGTCAACTATACTTAAAAAAAAAAAAGTGTTCATGCAATAGGTGTTAAATACATTCTTTGCTAAATGAATGAGTTGTTGAAATCTTCAGAGTAAATGCCATTCTTAGGCTCCTCTGCTTCTTCAAAGCCTCTCCCGCCCCTCGGGTGGCACAGGCTCTATCTGCACCAGGCCTGACTGGAACAGTTGCTGGCTTTAAAAAGCTACAAAGGTGCCAAGAAATTTCTGAATGACTTCAGTTTAATCCTTGCTGGTTCACACCAATGCCGCCCCTGTGATCTGATTAAAGTTAAAGTTAGATGGCATTTCAGGGTTTTTGAGACTGAACCCAGGTATTACCCTTGAGAGTTCACAGTGTGGTGATTTGGCCAGACTCTCTTTGCTTTAAAACTTCCAGAACTTTAGCTGAAGGCAACTGATGACCTGAAAGTGAAGCTCAGTCATACCACCAAATATCTCCTCACTCAATCCCACTTGCAGGAAATGACTTGGCAATGCTGTGCATTAGAGAAATGGAGTCTATGTTTAAAACATCACAGCAGGAATGCCACTGTCCATGAAGCACTTGAGTTAAAAACTGAGTCAAAACCACTAACAGATTTCACAAACTTGTGTACGGTGTTCCAGTTGACCTCCATACATAAATTTCACAAAAATGTACCTTTAAAATTCTAGGCTCTATTTTGGGAAGAAAGGTTGAATCAAAAGTCTGTTTCTTGAGGTAGCTTTAATGAAATAAATTTATAGGGATAGTCTCTATTTCACTGCAGCCCAGCAAAGCATTTAACTGTGTGACGTAGGTCTTGTGGCATCTGTGTGTTTGCCAAACTTGGGGCAAGAAGACACTTTTCAGCTTATACCTCCAGGTAGTTGTCTCTCCCTGGTGAAAAAAGCAGTTGATGCACTGTTATGGGTTAGACTGGGTCCCCCCTCCCCCACCAACAAATTCATGTGTTGAAGTCCTAACTCCTAGTACCTCCAAATGTGACCTCAGAAATAGGGTCATTATAGGTACAATTTTTAACATGAGGTCATACTGAAGGTGAGTCCCTAACCCAATATATTTGTGTCTTTAGGAAAACAGAAAATTAGGACACAGATGCACACACAGGGAGAACGCCATGTGACAATGAAGGCAGAGATCGGGGAGATGCAGCAGGAGCTAAGGAACGCCAGAGACTGCCAGCTAACCTCTAACAGGGATGGGAGAGGCATGGAACTGATTTGCCTCACTCCCCTCTGAAATCCCTAGAAAGCATCAACTCTGTCAATACCTTCATCTCAGGGTTCTATCTTGAGAACTATGGAACAAATTTCTCTTTTATAAGCCACCCCTTTTGGTAAGATTTGAGAGAGAGACAGAATGCACAAGTGAGGGGTAAGAGGCAGAGGGAGAAGTGGGCTCCCCACTGAGCAGGGTGCCTGACATGGGGCTTGATCCCGGAACCCCGAAATCATGACCTGAGTCGAAGACCTGCTAACCGATGGAGCTACCCAGGTGACCCATGAATAACTTTATTTGTGGGACCTTATGGCAGTTCCAGCAAACGAACCCACACTGATGCACAAAATCCATGCAGAAATACAAGAGGGCAACTACACAAACTATAAGCCAAGAGACACAAGACCACAGCAGAGTCAGAGTGTACACCCTGCCCAGGCTATTCATAAAGCCAGCAGCCAGTCTCTTACTGAATTCATTTGTGACAACAAACCTAGAGTAGTAACGAGTAT
The DNA here is from genome assembly GCF_011100685.1 of Canis lupus familiaris. NCBI lineage: Eukaryota > Metazoa > Chordata > Mammalia > Carnivora > Canidae > Canis > Canis lupus. The sequence continues at coordinate 16,794,105 of NC_049222.1, read as the reverse complement.
ACCTTTTCTTAAGAGTGACCTCAAAGATGGAGAATTTTCAAATTATAATTAGGATTTTGATCCTAGGAATGAATATCTAATATGGGCAAGCACAAAATGACCAAGGTGGACAAAAGGCAGACCATGAGAGAAGAGAATGGGGATGGCGATGAGATAACCCTAGCAGCGTTTGGTATCGGTCATCCCTAAATGATACAGTTCTCATTTCATTCTGGTGCCTTCAGTTTGAATTAACTGATGCTTTGACAATCATTCATCAAGTCCTAAGTTAAAAGAAGACTGGATCTAATCCACTTTGGCCACCACAGTTCTGATGCTCCAGGTGGGCAATGCTGGGTAAGAGCCCCCTCCATCTAACACAGGTGATTTTGTCACCCCCTACCTTTTTCTTTCTTATATATATTAAGGCGTGAATCCTACACAGTAAAATGTACCCTTTTAAGTGTACAGTGCCGCAAATTTGATACATGTATGGTAATTGCCTTCAGGATAGAGATGCAGAACAGGTCCATCCCCCTCAAATCCTGCCCCCAATACCACTTTAGTTAACCTCTTCCCCTCCAGCCTTAGGCAACCAATGATCTGTTTCCTGTTCCTATAACTCTTCCTCTGCAAGAATGTTACATAAAAAAGAAACCACCAGGAGGTCATAGTCTTTTTGTATTTGGCTTTTTCCACTTAGCAGGATGCATCTGAAATCCATTCACCATCTTACATGGATGAGCAGCTCATGCCCATTTATTGCCGGGTAGTATTCCATGGTAGGGATGCAACACGGCTGTCTGCATTCCCCCAGATGAAAGGCATTTGGCTTGTTTCCAGTTTTCGGAGATTACAAATAAAAGCCACTATAAATATTTGCATACACATTTTTGTGCAAACATAGATTTTCATCTCACTTGGATTTAAATACTCAGCAGTGGAACTTCTGGGTCGTGTGACGAATGGATGTTTAACTTTACAAGAAAATGTCAAACTGTTTCCCAAAATGGCTGTACCATTCAGACAGTTGTTTTTAAAGTACCCCCCCCCCCCCCACTACAGGGGCTCCATATTACACTTAACATTCAGGAAAAGATTAGTCAGCCAGTAAATGTTTTTGTTAGTGAGCAGTTTCATTACAAATGTCAACGTTCTTTTAAATGGAAAGATGTCTAACACTTGTCAGAAACCTCAGTATTTATAATTAGGCCAACAAACAAATGTAGCAAGGCTGTAGGGAGCAGAGGGGTAAGATTAAAAGCCACTTCTTTCTGCTTCTGATTTTTGCTTCTGATTCAATGTGGGATTAAATCACTTTTGCCATTTCCGCCCCCCCACCCCACCCCACACCCCCCAGGGATGAGCTGTGAGTAGAGCTAGGGCCTAGTTTTGACCTGCCCACCTCCTCTCAGGCTCCCCCTCCCACCTACAACCCCTACCATGGCATTTCTGTGCCAGTCAGAGGATGGGTCACCTCAAAAGTACTGAGGATTTGTGCAGGTCTCACCCAGAATGCATCTTTTCCAGAGATCTGTCTGCCATCATTTGAGGTAAGGATGTCAGCAGGTCTGTAGGGCAGGTTTGCTTACCTGAAAGGTTTTTTTTTTTTTTTTTTTTTCTGACTACAATGCTCCCTGACCTCTCTATTCTCTCTGTACTTCATGCCAGTCATGGATGTGCCTTTATGCACAGGACCAAGAGAAATCTTACTGGGAAGTCTAAGGACCAGCTGGTCAACGTATAAGAGAAATCCAATATCCCACTTTCTTCTCTGAAGGGTCTTCACTCAAACCTGTGTTTTTGTTGGGAAACAGGAGTGCCTGAGATGGCTACTCTGGATCTGGGAGGGAAAGGGATGGTGGGGTTTGAGAGAGCAGGGCACAAGCGTGAACTACGCACTTGGGCAAATGCACATTTGGGGAGAGTGGGGTTTACGGGGTCAACAGGGGCGACAGCTCTGTGAGGCTGCTTTCAGTCTCCAGGCAACAGCTCCAGCTGGAGCTGGTTTTCTAACAAAAGCCAAGTTTGGCAGTGCAGTGGAGGTTTGAAGATTAATTTAATAAAGGAAAGCCCCCTGGAAAGACACAAGGGACCGGCATAAGCTGTTCTTGATTGACGCCACTTCTGTTATCCCTCAAGTTCTAAATCTAAGTCATCAGAAAGTCTACCCCAAACATCTTAGATCATATTTGATAAAAATAGGCTCAAATTCATCTACTGTGTAGAAAGAAGTGTTAATAGGATTTGTGGATTCTTAGGAATTCTGTAGGTATCTATGAATAAATCGGCACATATGTTTCATAGAATACAGCCTGTGCCCACACACGTACATGTATTTTATTGGGAAACACACAAAGGAGTTGTGGTATAACTGGATCAAATTAATTTTAAATAGATGTAAAGAAAAAAAATCAATGTGATTTGACTAAAGCAAACTTTAGGTCATGCATGGAGAAAGACCAATCCACAGAGCTGAAACACTTTAACATGTCTGGGTGGCTCAGTCAGTTAAGCATCTGCCTTGGGCCCAGGGCCTGATCCTGGGGTCCTGGGATTGAGTCCCGCGTCGGGCTCCCTGCAGGGCGCCTGCTTCTCCCTCTGCCTGTGTCTCTCATGAATAAGAATAATAAAAAAAGATAGGACTGGGGCGCCTGGGTGGCTCAGTTGGTTATGCATCTGCCTTGGGCCCAAGTCATGATATCAAGATCCTGGGATCAAACTGCATCTGGTTCCCTGCTCAGCGGGGAGGGCTAACGTGGAGGTCTGGTGCTCTGCCTCACTGATCGAAGCCTAATAACTGGGGGTTAGACAAAATATTAGAGAATTTCTATCCAATTTCTCTCCAAGAATCCCCTTGAAAAAAAGTCTGCCAAGGGATTCATCATTTTTGACGGCTTTTGAATCCTTCTTGACAACAGGGAGAGCTGCATATTCAGCAAATGTGCTCCTTAATTGGGTTTTCCCGATTTGTTAAAACTCGTTGGAAAAGCCAAAGGAACTACAGCAGGAAGAGAAAGCAACACTGACAGCTCCACAGATGCGCACACAGGACCGTCATAGGTCATGTCATAGGTCATACGCATGCCCCAACCCCAGGGAATCTCTATAAAAAGGCAATTCCTGGGTGCCACCCTCTGAGATACTAATTTAAATACTGGGGGCTGGCGGGGGAGGAGCCGCCGGGCATCCAGGGCTTCAAAGCTCATTTACTGTTCCTGTTCCTCAGAGGTTGAAAACTATGGTTGTGGTTCCAATGGAGGACGACAGTTTTCATGGACTCATCTCCTTAACACTCTATGCACAGTGTGACGCAGTAACTGGGCAAAGAATTCCTGAGGGCCATCCCCACATTGTGTGTGGTGCTGCCCGCCTGCCTGGGACTTGCCAAGAGAAGGAAGCATTTGGGTTCTTGCTGCATGAGTGCCCCTCAGCGAGAGCCACTCGGGACCGTCCCTGAGCAGTAGCATTTTAGCCACTGTTCAGGGATTTCTAGTGATTTTACCAGCACGCGTGGACCTGACTTGCCCCTGTTAGCACAGAACATCCCTTGGGTATGCTGAGCTACCAGCATCTGCCTTCATGGTCTTTACCAGAATGGTATGCTGAACACACCACACATGGCTTCAGGATCTGGAACCAGGAGAACAGCAGTGTAAGAAAATCTTCCTGAAGTTCTTCTTTGCTCTAATTCAAGGAGAGCAAGTCACATCTGATTTAAATGGAATTTCTTTTCTAGAGAAAACTAAGAAGGAAACCCCCTTCTGAGAGTCTGAGAGGGTGAGGCCAGTTGTCAGTTACTACGGAAAGTCTTAGAGTCACACCACCATGATATAATTTAGGTCCAACATTCTCACTGTGATACTAGGCCATTGAGTCTTAAGTATAGTAGTGACTTACCCCCAAGGTGAACAGTCTGGGCTTTTCTGACGGGACAATCTACTTGCTTCCAACTTCTAGTCCTCAATACTAGGCAATACTCAGGGACCTGAGAACACTGGAAGTATTTACTTCATGCTGGCCAGATTCAGGGTTTGTGATTTATTTTTAGATTTGAGAGAGGGAATCTCAGGCAGACTTCTGAGTGTGAAGCCCCACATGGGGCTTGATCTCACGATCTTGAGATTATGACCTGAGCTGAAATCAAGAGTTGGATGCTTAACTGACTGAGCCACCCAGGTGCTCCTCAGCACCTGTGATTTTAATCCGCCTTTATATGCTTTTCATTTGAAGCTGCCCTAAGGCGGATCAGAAAAGGCACCAAAGCCCTACATTATTTCCTTTGGTTAGTTTTATTTATTTCCTTTAACTTGAGCAACAGTTGCCAACATATTCAAAACTAAAGTGACAACTTTTCATACTGTGTTTAACCCTGAAAAGAAGCCAAGCAGGATATACATTGACAGGAGAAATATTAACTTATCCTACAGGCTTTCTAGTTCTTGTGGGAAATGTTCAAGGCTCTCTTAATTCCAGTCTCTTCAATGTTCAACTTTGAAAAGAAAGGTCCCAGAGTAATAGACATTGAATGCTCAGTGTAAGAGTTATGCCCAAGGGTAAGAGACCCCAGCTCGGGAGTGCCCGGATTCACTGGGTAACAAAGCACACTCTTCGCTTACTGTAGACAGACATGTGCCAAGGTGGCTACCATTCTTGATAACATAAGGAAATGAGGAATAGAAGGGACTTATAGGTCCCTCCAAATACAACAACCAGTTTATAGCAGCAATGTCCACAATAGCCAAACTGTGGAAGGAGCCTCGGTGTCCATTGAAAGATGAATGGATAAAGAAGATGTGGTCTACACATACAATGGAATATTCCTCAGCCATTGGAAATGACAAATACCCACCATTTGCTTCGATGTGGATGGAACTGGAGGGTATTACGCTGAGTGAAATGAGTCAATCGGAGGAGGACAAACATTATATGGCCTCATTCATTTGGGGAATATAAAAAATAGTGAAAGGAAATAAAGGGGAAAGGAGAAAAAATGAGGGGGAAATATCAGAGAGGGAGACAGAACATGAGAGACTTGTAACTCTGGGAAATGAACTAGGGGGGTGGTAGGGGAGGGGGGGCGGGAGGTGGGGGTGACTGGGTGACGGGCACTGAGGGAGCACTTGATGGGATGAGCACTGGGTGTTATGCTATATGTTGGCAAATTGAACACCAATAAAAAATAAATTTATATATAAAAAAACAAAAACAAATACACCAACCATTAGTGCATTCTCAACTCTGGTACTACTGACATTTGGAGCTGGATACTTCTTGGTTGGTGGGCAGGAAGGGGAGTTGGTCTTTGCTTTGTAGGATGTTTAGCAGCATCCCTGGCCTCTACCCCATTAAAGATGCTGACAGCGCCCACCTTCCATGGTAATAACCAGAAATGTCTCCAGATACTGCTAAAGATCCCCAACTGCATAGCTGAGAACTACTGTACTCCAATGTCTTAGTCCCATCTGCAGTTCCACTTGATATTTTGGGTTTCCATCCTTGTCTTAATGCTTTTATTATTTTTTTATTAAAAAAGAATCCTGTCATATGGGCTAAACATGAAGATGAAAGGAGAGGGTGAGAAAAACCAGGGGTTACCCTCTGACCCTAACACATCTTTGAGGTTCAGGGCTCCCCTTCCCAATAGTTAAGTTGTATAACTATTGTACCACTTAACTGGCCTGCTCCTGTTCCTCATGCTAGGACTGCTCCCTTGTCCCCACCAGGAGAAATCCTACTGGCTTTTTAAGGTCCAAGTCAAAGGCAGCTGCTCCAAGAGGCCTTCCCTTCACCATCTCTGCTTCCCTTGCCTTTCTTATACTTTCCACCGAACTTATTCTTGCGAAGAACAGTAAAGAAATTAAACTGCATTGCAACCCAGTACAGTGGAGGCTCCATTGATTTAAGACCTCAGGGTGTTTGCTCAGCTTATGTTGTCCAAGCTTGAGGCTTTATTAAGCTGAGAGGGTACCAGCCTAATTTTAAAAACCAGACAACTACTAATGCCAAGCACTTGATAAGAAAAGGCTGCTTTTGAATGTGCTATGCACAAACAGACCTTGAGAGTCTGTTTGGAGGCGCTGAGTTGGAGACTGGGGCAGGAGGGACTGTTGGCTTAAGAAAAAAGCATGTTCCTCCACTCAGCATCATGTGTCTTTGGGGCGGTGGTGGGGAAGGGCACCTCATCCACCAAGGGTGGCCACCAGCACTGTAGCCAGATGGCCTCACATCCATGCCCTGGATCAGGACTCCCCAGGCTTACAGGAAAAATGAATTCTCTTTTGCAACCTGGAAAAAAATAAATTTGCGAGCTGTAAGGTGTTCTTATAAAGGAAAAAAAAAAAAAGGCAAGATTTAAGGAGCATTCGGACCATTTTTAGGCTAAATTCTAGCTCTGCAGGGGGTTCAACACTTCAAGTCGTCACATGGGTGAGTTCCCCCAATTAAATACCTTTACTAAGTGGAACTATATGTTCGTAGCTTTAAGTCCATGTGAAAAAATAAAAGATTCTCATGAATGAAAGGGAACTTCAAGGGAACTCTCTAGCTCTCCATTTTAATGTGTAGTATTTCTGAATTTTCTTTCTCATATATAACCAAAACTTGTCTCCTGTGGAGAAGGCAAATCTGCCCCCAGATGAAAAAGCTCATGGTGACAAGAACATGCTCTGTTTTTGATTTGGTTTTGCATTATTCAAACAGCCAACGCCCTTTTCCTAAAGAGCCATGTGACAACTTCCTCTTAGGATTTATTGCTAGGGAAAAATACTTTCTCCCCTATAGATGACAGCCAAAAGCTTTGGTCTTTCTCTGTACTTTGTGAGTCTTGGACTATGGAGTTGAAGCAGAGGTCTTCCCACACAGGGGTCATTCTTTGGTCCTAAGGGCGTGGCTTGTCTCAGGCTCCTTTGGAACCTTTAAACTCCAGGCCTTCTGAATGTAGCCTGAGAGATTCAGTCACTTGCTTGCTTAAGACCAGCAAAAGTTAGTGGTTTCCTATCACCCTCAAAGGATAAAAATCACACACACACACACACACACACACACACCCTACCCTCAGCCTGTCTCACAAAGATGTGCCATGGACCACGCTTCTCCTGGTGGTCCAAGTGTGAGCCATACTGGCCTTTCAGCTTTTCCAGGATGCTACGTTCCTTCCAGACACATGGCGTTTAAAAATACTGTCCCCTGCACATGGAGTATCCTACTGACCCTTCAGACCTCCTAAACGTGAACTCCTTCTGGAAACCTTCTCTAATGCCTAGTCAACTCCTGAGGCACCCAAGTCTGTCTCATCAGCACACTCACCACCCCCCAGGTAATCACTTTTCTAGTACCCCCCCACATTTACTTGGTGATCATCTGGTTAGTATCTGCCCCCAGCTTTCACACTCCTAAAAACAAGGAGCCACAGTAACCATGTCAAGAACAAGGACTGTGCTGGATTTTTTTTTGGAATATTTTATTTATTTATTATGAGAGACAGAGAGGAGAGAGAGAGAGGCAGAGACAGAGAGAAGCAGCAGGCTCCATGCAGGGAGCCCAATGTGGGACTCGATCCTGGCTCTCCAGGATCATGCCCTGGGCTGAAGGCGGCACTAAACCACTGAGCCACCCCGGCTGCCCCTGTGCTGGGTTTTTAAATGGGGGCAGGGGAAGAGGCAACAAGCAACACTTGGCAGCTCCACAGATGTGCACATGGGACCACGATCGTACAGCTGATACCCACCTCAACCAAGCCTCCAACACCAAGGTCAGAGCCTGACAGATCAGAGCAGCCCAGGAAGGACCCAATGGGTGAGTGAACTCAATCAAATCCATTAAAATTTGCAGAGCGCCACTCTCAGATACCTCAAATTCTAGTGTCTCCACTCAGAGGTAGAAAAGTGGCAAAATGTCTTACCTTGTAAGTACTAGAAAAACAACTTTTTAAAGAAGCTGTCACAAGCCCATGTGGAAACCATAGACACTGAAGATGACTGGCACCCTAATCTACTGGGCACCCAGGACTCCACTCATTGTATGCGTCATACTCATACCTTTTTGTTCAGTTTGTACAAACAGCTTACACCATACATGTAGGCACCAATCATCTTTAAACTGAGGCATGTGGAGCCACTTAGTAAGAGCAGCATATACTGCTTAATTCCATCTTTTAATTGCACACATGTACTTCAACTACTAAGTCCACTACTGTGTTTTTAAATGTGTAATTTTTTTATATTAAATAATTTTAATAAACTTGATTTTAAAAAATTTTATATATTTATGAGAGAGAGAGAGAGAGGCAGAGACCCAGGCAGAGGGAGCGGCAGGCTCCATGATCCCGGGACTACGGAGTCACGTCCTGGGCCGAAGGCAGATGCTCAACTGTTGAGCCATCCAGGTGCCCCAATAAACTTGATTTCTGTGTAAGATTTTGCATGTGTGAGATTTTAAAGTGAAATAATATTTTAGGTAAAGGTAGTAACCTTTGGGTCTTAAAAATATTTGCTACAAAATGGATACCAAAATGGAAGACATTCTCTCAATATTGACCTTTTAGTAATAATTTGACTTAAAATTGGCTGTGTTGCTTTATATCTAAAAGTGTCACAACAGAAACTAATTTCATGGAAAAGGAAGTGCTTAATGTTAGGGTCATGGTCTACTTCAATCATAAGAGGTTTTTCATCAATTTTGAGTCCAATAAAGAACCAGGAAGAGAAAAAGCAGTGGTGAATGGCTGAAATGCCCTGGTCTCTGGGAAGTGGTCCCCACTGGAATCAGGAAATGCAGCCCAAGAGCCCTCACAAGCACACTTTGGGACAATCCAAAACCAAGTTTCCTGGGAAAGAAATGAATTGGGATCAGGTTGCCATTAAGCCTAAGACGCTTCTGCACCAACTCCTAGACATGTTCAGAAATGAATTGTTCTCCTATGGTCAAGAAGGAAAGAGCATCAGCCACGTGAAAGAGAGCTTTCCAGAACTGCAAGTGAGCACAGCATCCAGAACGGATCTTTTTTTTTTTTTATAATTAAAAAAAATTTTTAAACGGTTTTATTTATTTATGCATGAGAGACACACAGAGAGAGGCAGAGGGAGAAGCAGGCTCTATGCAGGGAGCCCGACATGGGACTCGATCCCGGGTCTCCAGGATCCCACCCTGGGCTGAAGACGGCGCTAAACCACTGAGCCACCGGGGCTGCCCCAGAACGGATCTTTGAATGACAAACCCCACACTTCAGTCTCAGACTCTCTGTTGCTTTGCAGCCTTAGTGGACCGGCGGAGATACGCATGGAAGCACAGTAGATGGGTTCACATAACAAGTACAGGAAACTCAGAAAGAAACATGTGGCAGGCCCACAACTGGGAGAATTCAGCTGATAAGACCTGATGAAAGAGAAATAGTGTAGTGGCCTAAAAAGGATTTCAAAAAATAATTTTTAAAGAGAAGGAGGGGCACCTAGGTGGCTCAGTTAAGCATCTGTCTTGGGCTCAGGTCATGATCTTGGGGTCCTGGACAGAATCCCATGTTGGGCTCCCTGCTCAGTGGGGAGTCAGGCTCTTCCCCTGCCCCCTTAAATAAATAAGATCTCAAAAAAAATAAAGGGAAGGAGGAATAGCAAAACTACCAATAAGTCTGGAGATTAGGAAAAAAACCAGGTATGAGACAAAGCCAAATGCAAACCATGAATATTAAAATCTTAAAAAAAGGATTGTTTCATCAGAAATAAAAACTGATGAAGAACTGAAAACAGCTTCACTGGCAGATTCTATCAAATATGGATTGAATAATTCCAATTTTATAAACCCTTACAGAGACAAGATATATTTCCCAATTCACTTTATAAACCTTAAAGCCCAATAAAAAAAAGTATGAGAAAGCATGCTAGTCTCAATTATGAACATCAACGTGAAAATCCTAAAGAAAATATTAGCATTTCAAACCTAGCAACAAATACAAAATAAAGCATTATGACCAGTTTGCGTTTATTTCAGGAATAGAAGTTTTTCTTAACACTGATAAAAATGAATACAGTTTGCTACATAAAGAAGAAAAATCATATAATCATCACGGAGGATGCCAAAAAAGCATTTGCTAGGATTCAAAACTCATGTATAATAAAACCTTTCAGCAAACTAGGAATTGAAAAGAATTGCTTTTACTAATCTGATTGTTTTAGTCATGATAGGATATGCTATAAGCAATCAGCCCCAAATTTTCCATAGCATAATATATAAAAGTATTAGATAAGTATATAGTCTATGGGCAGCATCTCAAGGTAGCTCCCTTTCAGGTGAGATTTTTAAATCTGTGAGATTTTAAGTGTGAAGTAAGACACATGCTGTGTCTGTCTATGGCTCTTACCACCACTTCTATTCAGCATTTTCCCGGAAGTCTTTACTGAGTTGGTTGAGAAAAATAAATAAAAAATGGAAAGATTCAAAAAGAAGCAAAACTTGTATTAATCATTGACAAGATTATAAAACAAAATCCAAAAGAACCTTCAGATAAATTTCTAGCATAGGAATTTATGAAGTTTGCTGGATACAATTTTATAATTGAAACCAGTTTTACTTCTTATAAAGAGATCACAAATGAAAATATTTTAGTTATTTTAATAGCACTAAAATGTCAAGTAACTAGCAATAAATTGAAGAATTCTACAAATACAAAATTTTGAGATACACTTATAAAAAGGCCAAAGGAAACAGACTCATAATAATAAACTGGAAGACTTATAAAGACGTCAGTTCTCAAATTCATCTATAGATGTAATGAAATTCTAATTGATTTTTTTTTTTTGGGTGGAATCTGACCATGGTTCTAAAATTGACATAGAATACCAAAGGGCCAAGATCAGCCAAGATGAACTTTTAAGGTATGATATATATAGTAAATTCTGTAATTTGTGTTAATCTACGTGTACAACCTGATTATTTTCTCCCCAGCTAGAGCTCATGCAAGTACTACTCACATTAAGATGTAAATATTCCCAGTACCACCCAGTAAGGTTCCCTCATGTCCTTCCTGGGTTACAATTCCCCACTAAGAGGCAACCACTATTCTGACTTCTAGCACTATCAATTAGCTTTGTCTAATCATGCTCATGTAATTGGAACCAAACAGAACATTCCCTTTTTAATCGGTTTAAGACGTGTGAACAACACTCAATTGTTCCACCAAGATAGCAAGAAGTTCTCTTCTGCTCAGATCCCACAGAACACAGTACTTCTCACGATGGGAGGTAGCAATGGCAGCGTGTGGCTTCTCAAAGCCAAGTGCTAAGCGATCAGCAGTGCCCAGCATCCATCAGCTTCCTGCAGCATCCCTTCAAGCAGCTGCTCAGTAAGGCCATCTGCGAGGCGCCTCAGAAATGCTTCCCTGACTCCTCAGGATGCTTTGCAGCCGAGTGCTCCTGGCCAGGAAGTGCTCCATGAATGGCTTCTCCACTACCTCCCCTTGGGTAGTTTTTGCAGTGATTTTCAAGGTATGGTGCTTCCTAATAGAGGACTTCCACCAGCATCCCAGATGGAGTATTGCTAGAAAGTTCCATTGGCACCAGATCTTAGCAATTTCTGCCACCATACACAGCAATGCCCTTTTTCAGAGAGGTCTGAGTTTCAACATAGAGGATCCCTAGAGATTGGGAGTGGAGGCTCTCTTCCATGGGCTTTATCTCAGCCTCAGGGTAGCAGCTACTCCCTAGATTGTGAATTCGCAAACCTGTAGGAACGGTCTAATTTCCTAGAAAAGTACAGTTCATCAATATGGACTGCCTTACTGATAGAAAGCTTAAATGGACCAATTTCACCTAAGAAATAGAGAAAGTTATCCCTCACAGAATGGTTTGACTGAGGTTTTTTACTAAACCATTAGAGACCAGATAGGTCCAATGTTACATACATAGCTCATCACTGATAGCACCAAAACAGGGTATTACAATCAACCTCACATAAGAATATGGATATAAAATTACAAAAGACAATAGCAAATAGGATCTAATATCTCATTTAAAAAGTAATGGATCATAGTCAACTCTTTTTAAGAAATCCCAACTGGGATGTACTCAAGCCATGCATGTTAGGTTCAATAGTAGAAAATGCAACCATAAATAGATCTTATTAAGAGATCTAGGAGATCCATAAAATCACTTCAATAGCACTAAAAAAGAAAAGTTGACAAAATTCAACACCCATTCTTGATTTAAACACACACACATGCACACACATACACACATTCTCTCAAGAAAATAGTAATTTGTGGATAGATAACCTTAAGTCCTAATGTCAGCACCTTACTGAAGTTATTTGCCTTTCCAAGTGGGCTAACAATAGAGGCATTTCCGCTATGGTCAGGAACAATATACAGATGTTATCTGCATTACTATTTGACATTAGCATTATTCTACTTAGCCAACTCAATTAGACAAATCCATTAGAGGCATAAAAATTGGAAAATAAATAAAACTACCCCCTCCCCTGTGCGCAGATGACAAGATAGTGCACTAGAAAAAAAATTTAAAAATTTTAAAGATCTCCATAGTAAAAGGATTTAGTAAGGTGGCGTATGACATAGCAACATAGAAGATAAAATACTTAGGAGTCAGCCTAACAAGAAATTTGCAAAGCCTAAATAAATAATATTTTTAAACACTCTTGGAAGACAAAGTACACTGGAATAAAAAGACACCTCCCCCCCTTGTCCTTGGATAGGATGACTCATCATAAATCTGTCAGTTCTCCCTAAATTAATGTGTAAATTTTATTAAAATTACCAACTTCAATAAAAATAACAGACCTTTTGGTTTTTACAGAGCTAGACAAGAGGATACTGAAGTTCATATGGGAAGGCAAACATGCAAGAATAGTTAAGAAAACACCAAAAAGAAAAGCTAGAGCCAGGGAAGACGGAAAACAGCCCTGCCAGATATTAAACATACAACAAGCCTTTTAGAATTAAAACAGAGTGGTATGGACACGTGATGAGGACAAATGAATGGAACAGAACAGAAAATCCAGAAACCAACCCAACCACTTTGGAAATTTAGTATATAAAGTTAGGCATCTTGAATCATCAGGATAAACTTAATAATAAATTGTGCTAGGACAACTGGATAGCCAATTGCAAAAACAATCAGATCCAGACCTCAATCCATGCATGAGAATCAACTTCAAGTGAATCTTGATGTAAACACAAAAACTGAAACAGAAGTGCTAGAAGAAAACACGGGGGTGGGGTGCCTGGGTGGCTCATTCGGTTAAGCGTATGCCTTCTGCTCAGGTCATGGTCCTGGGGTCCTGGAATCAAGCACCCCGTCAGGCTCCCTGATTAGTAGAGAGTCTGCTTGAGAGGAAAAGCAGCTAATTGGAAGCAAATTCCACACATTTTTAGAAAACTGATAAATTTGACAATATAAAACAACCTTTGCATCATGAAATATACAAGTCAAATGACAAACTGGCAGAAAATGCTTGTAATGCATGTCACAACTAAAAGGTTGATATTTACATATTTTAATACATATTTTTACATATTAAATATTAAATCTATTTTTTGCATGTTTTTTTAAATGGGGAATTGGGCAAAAGCCCAACAGAAATATACAGTTAAGATCTAAAAATGGGCCCTTAAATGTATGAAAAGGTGTCCAGGTTTACCCATAAAAAAAGCAATTTAAGATTACACTAAGATACCATCTTTAAAGAGCTTGAAAACACTGCTGGTCAAGGCTTGGAGAAACAGATGTGCTCAGAAACTCACAGACAAACTAGTACAGCCTAGTGGGAAGGAGTCCCACTAGGTAATATCTGAAACAAACAGCAGATAAAAACCTACATATGCATTTATTGCTTGACCTTAGCAATCTTTTAGGAACCTGTGTCTCAAAGTGAAAATACACATTTATTCAAATGAATAACATGAATCTATTCATTTCTGGATGATCTGTAACTACAAAATAATGGGTAAAGTATTCACATAAAAGAGAAGTTGAATACATTATGGTATATCCACATAAGGGAATATTCTGCAGCTGAAGAAAAATAAAATGAAAATCCCTTTAAGCTGAGATGGAGGGATATCTCCAAAAAATATTGCTAAATGAAGAAAGTAAAGTGTCCGAGAACGTATACAGTACCCCAACTTTAGTACAATAAAAAGGGGATGACACTATGTATTGTTATATATATATGCACCAGTTTTTGCTAAAAGAAACATAAGGATAAATGAATGAGGTCAGTGGGTGAAAATGGAGCACATGGCTTGGTGGGGGAAATGGTGCTTCGGAGTATGCTCTTTTGTGGAGCGTTGCCTTCTGGAATCACGTTAATGTTTCATATCCCCAAAACCTGCCTTGTGTAAGGATGAGTGCTCAGTCCAGCAAAAACCAGGCCACAGGAAACTCTACAGACTAAACAGCCCAGGATCTTAAATAACTGTAATGAAAAGATTTAAGAAGGCTTTAATAGGTAGTTTGATTTAAAAATGGGTAAACCGTAGACTTCAGGGAAGCATGGATGGGTGATGGAACTATAAGAGAAATACAAGGAAGTGTTGGGATACTGGATATTTTTGGAGGGATGGAAGGCTTACCATTTGAGGATGCGGTACGTAGATCGACTACTAGCTGGCTCTTTTTTGACCTGGATGGTGGCTACAAGTTGTCCGCCTTATGCTACACTGTTGTTTTGAGTGGTATTCTATTTCTGTATTTCATTTTACGATACAAAATTTTTGGAGAAAAGACTAGGTGTCACGCTCATCTGAAGAGGTTCTTACATCTTTAGCGATTTTCTACCTGAGTCCATACAATTCTGTAACACATTCCCTCCATTAGATGCTACACGATCAGAGAACACATTCTAATTTTCAGATTAGCTTAAGAAAAACATAAGACTATTGCCAACAGTAACTTCAGTAAAGCATTCCAGTACCAACTGTAAAATGCTAAATTGTGTTTGTTCTATCAGCTGTTTTGGATTTTCTGTATTGCTCTCCTCCCTCATAGCATAGACAAAAAGAATGAAAAATTCAGTTCATTTTCTTAAGAAAAGTCTAAGAAAAAGTAGAGGAGGCCTAGTGTTCTTACATAAGATATGGTCTGAAATTCTGTGAACTTGTTGGACACGTTTATAAGCTTTATAATCCTGGCTGCAGGCAGTTTTGCAAAGCGTGAGTATTTCCAAGATTCTTGATTTATGCCGACATTTGAACACTTAAAACATTTTGTGGATCACACGGGAGGTTCTATTTTTAGTTTTTTGAGGACCTTCCATAGCGGCTGTACCGACTCATAATCCCACCAACAGGATACAAGGGTTCCCTTTCCTCCATAGTCTCACCAGCATTTGTTACCTCTTATCTTTTTGATGATGGCTTTTTTAACAGGCACGAGGTGATAACTCATGGTGGTTTGAATTTGGACTTCCTTAAGGATTAGGGCTGCTGGTAGTCTTTTCATGCACCATATGATCCAACAATTCCACTTTTGGAAATATACCCAAAGGAAAAAAAAACACTAACTTGAAAAGGGTAACTTTACCCCCATGTTCATTACAACATTATTAACAACAGGCAAGACAGGTAACCAAGCTAAGTGTCCATCAATGGATGAAGTTGTGATAGGTGTATACACACACACACAGGAATATCATTCAGCCATAAAAATGAGGTGATCCTACCATTTGTGACTCTGGTGGATGGACCTTAAAGGCATGATGTTAAATGAGACAAATCACAGAAAGACAAAGACAAATACTGTATGATCTCCCGTATATGCAAAATCCAGAGACCTCACAGAAAAGTCAGACATGGTTACCAGAGGCAGAGGGTGGGCAGAAGGATAAATGGAGACAGGTGGTCAAAAGGGAAAAATTCCCAGCTGCAAGAAATATAAAAACTTCCAGTCATAAGACATTTATATAATGTATAACTTGATTACAGTTAACACTGCTGTGTGATATACGAGAAAGTTTACTGTCTCTATAGGAGATAATGGATGCTAGCTAAACCCATGAGATATTTTACAGTATATGTAAACCAAACCATCAGGATGCATGCCTTAAACTTATGCAGTGATGTATTCAATTAGTCCTCAAAACTAGAAAACATTGAGGGCGGGTGGGGGGAGCAGTGTTAGACTACAAACTTTAAGATGGGGAAGAGGGTTAAAGGCTGGAGATGGGTGGTGGTGATGGTTGCACCACAATATGGATATACTTAGTGTTACTGAACGGTCCACTTAAAAATGGTTAAGATGGTAAATTTTAGGTTATGGGATTTTTCCACAATATCTTTTTAAGAAGCCAAAGACATGCAGGCTACTCTTGAGCAAAGCAAAATTTCTTTTGTCAAGTTAATTGGTTTAGAAAGTCTAAATTTTTCTCAAAAGGGAACAGACCTTCAAGTAGTTCCTCTAATAGCAAATTCATGCCTGCTCTGCTGTCAGGGGCCAGTTTTAACCGGAGCCTGCACCTGTGCAGGCATGAGAGGCTGCCCACTGTGTACCCACAAAGTGATTTAAGAACATCAGCTCTCAAATGTGGCTCACCAGGGAGCTTAACAAAGCTGGAGTTTCTGGGTTCCTCCTCACACAGGCACTGCCAAGACCTAATGTTTCACACAAAATTCTGCATTTTCTTCTGAAAACCTATTCCTTCCTCTAATTTCCTTTTTTAAGATTGATTTAACACACACACACAGAGGCAGACACACAGGCAGAGGGAGAAGCAGGCTCCCTGCGGGATTCTGGGATCACAACCTGAGCCAAAGACAAACGCTCACTTAGGTGCTCCCTCCATCCTCTAGTTTCATAAACTTCCACAAAACGGGCTCTCCCCCAAGCATCTCTGTTTCAGAAAGATTTTCATCCCAATCTTGTCCTCTCCTAGCTGAATAAGTGGCAACTTACCTAACTTTCCCCAGTCATATTTATAGGCTTTTTGAAAAAAAGATTTTATTTATTCATGAAAGACATGGAGAGAGAGGCATAGACACAGAGGGAGAGGCGGGAGCCTGATGTGGGTCTCGATCCCAGGACCCCAGGATCACGACTGAGCCAACGGCAGATGCTCAACCATTGAGCCACCCAGGTGCCCCTATTACAGGCTTTTTAAAGAGTAGTTTTAGGTTAACAGCAAAGTTGAGAGGAAGGTACAGAGATTCCCCATATAACTTCTGACCAGGTATCTGCGTAGCTTCCCCCATTATCAATGCCCCACACCAGAGTGGCACATTGGTTCCACTGATAGACCTGCGTGGATACATCATAATCGCTCACAGGCCACAGTTTATGGTGCTCTTTCCCACACTGTGTGGGCAAATGTATGACACATGCATCCATAATTATAGGATCATACAGAGTAGTTTCATTGCTCTCAAAATCCTCTTGCTCTGCCTCTTCCTCCCCTCCAAACCTTGACAAGCATGGATTTTCCCAATATTTACTTATGGAGAGCACACCTGCAAGCGGGGTGAGGGGTAGGGGGAAGAGAGGGAGAGAGAGAGAACCTCCAGCAGATTCCCTGCTGAGCACCGAGCCCAACTCAGGGCTCCATCCCACAACCCTAAGATCACGGCTTGACCCAAAACCTAGAGTCAGAAGCCTAACCAACTGAACCACCTAGGAGCCCCAGACAAGCACTGATATTTTTTTTTTTTAATTTTTATTTATTTATGATAGTCACAGAGAGAGAGAGAGGCAGAGACACAGGCAGAGGGAGAAGCAGGCTCCATGCACCGGGAGCCCGACGTGGGATTCGATCCCGGGTCTCCAGGATTGCGCCCTGGGCCAAAGGCAGGCGCTAAACTGCTGCGCCACCCAGGGATCCCCAAGCACTGATATTTTTACTGTCTCCATTGTTGTAGCCTTTTCCAGAAGGTCAGCTAGTTGGAATCATAAAACACGTAGCATTTTCAGATTGCCTCCTTTCACTTAATATCCATTTAAGCTTTCTCAATGTTTTTTTTTCATGGCTTGGTAGCTCATTTCTTTATATCACTGAATAATATTCCATTGTCTGGATGGACCACAGTTTACCCATTCATCTACTGAAGAAATCTTGGTTGCTTCCAAGTTTAGGCAACTATGAATGAAGCTTCTATAAACATCTGTAAGGTTCCCCCCACCCTCCAAGTCCTTTGGGTAAATGCCAGGGAGCATGACTGCTGGATCTCACAGTAAGAGTATGTTTAGCTTTGTAAGAAACTGCCAAACTGTCCTCCAAAGTGGCTATGCCATTTTGCATTCCGCCCACAAATGAAGGCGAGCTCCTGTTACTTCACGTCACTGCCACACCATGTAGTAATGTCACTGTTATGGATTTTGGCCATTCTAATAGATGGTGCAGTCATAGCTCATTGCTCTTTAATACCCTTTTTTTCCCCTTTTCCAAGGTTACTCCATCTGAGAAATGGAGACAATTGTAGAACTAACTTTGTCATGTCATTATGAGGATTAACTATAACACAAAACAAGAAAAAAAATCACTTAGCACTGAGCCTGCTCATTGTAAATTCTCAGATGCTTTATACTTCAGAAACTAGGGAAGTTCCCTCGACCAAAAAATATCTTTCCCACTCTCATGCCTATATTGCCTTAAATTCCTACCACTGGTGACTTCTCTTGGCTCTCAAATTTTATAGCACTAAAAGAATAGTTTAAAAAGTAAAATGTGTATACAAATATAGTGTAAAACAATTCAGTTTCCTAACTTAATGTATCAGTTCTTCGGCAGGGAGAACAAATGTACTGGAAAAGACGCAGGACTATTAGATGTTAATACCAGGACGAAGGCATTTGGGTCTTACCAGTGGGACCCCACAGTGGAGCCCTCCCCACAGGCTACCCCCAAAGCTTGCCATCTCCAAGAAATGACTGAAAAGTGAAATTAAGGTGTAAAGGTGATTGTTACATTTCTAGGAAATGTCATCCATTAAAACCTACATAGCTAAAAAAATGTCTATGTGGAAAATGGTAGTGCCTATTCTGTGGGTCATTAGTTCTTTAACAAATTCCCATTTGAATTTTTACATAAAGGGCAAAAGAATGGGGTAAATGAAAGTTCTGGGTATAGTAATAGTGGTCGTGTGTCCTGTAACTTTCCATTTCTATAGCAGAAGCAAACTCTTATTCTCAAAAGTACAACTTAAAATGTCTCAGTTATTTCCAGTAAAGAAGAGGGTGGGGGACAGAAAGCTTGGGCGAAAGGTCCAAATGTCTGGGTCTGTGGTCTTGAGTCCAGGCCGGCTGAGAACAGATCACGACGACAGACTTCTAGAAATAATTTCTCCAAGGCAACCTCTCGGGCCCCTTCCCCTTTCATGGGTTTCGTACTATTGCTCAATCAACTTTGCTAAATTTTACTATCAAAAAAAATAATTTCTCAAAGTAATTGTTTTCCTTGCTTAAACACTAAAAATTAGGTGTACATGGAAATGTTTATGGGAGCTGACCTTTTTGGAAATGTTTCAGTTTCAATATCTGCATCACTTTCAAGAGTCTTAGGTGACTAATATTTCAGAAATGCACTAGATCTGAGAAAGCACTCTTGGCTGTAACATATGACAAAGGGGGAGAAAACCCTAATAAGTAGCAGGCAGTTTCAGTTTTATGACAAGCTAAACACCTGTGTCCAACGACACCTCCCAGGCCCAGAGTCTCAGAGCTGATAGATGGAGAGCTTGCACTGCATCCCTCAGTTTATACTACTGAGACAACAAGCGTTCACAGAAGACTTTTGTTTGTTGTTCTGTATGTGGAAGGTTTGAGTGGGAGCCACCATCAATAAAAGCAACACTGTGCATTTGTTTAAAACAGGACTCCTCTGGAAACAAAACCACGGGTTTGACGTTTAAGGAGGCCACCCAGTAGCAGGTAGGTAAAGCCTCTTTCATAGTGAAAGGACATACACCTGTTAAAGCTTAGAAATGTAAGCCAGTTGTCACAAAGCTGCAGAAGAGCATGTGGATGCCCCAATGCAAATAGGTCAACATAGCAAGAAACAAAAATTCCAGGTATGTTAGTCATCCTCAAAAAGGAACAGCAGTACATTTTATCCAATTATTAAAGGCCTTAAAGTTCATTTAATGTTTTTAGTTGGCTATGGTGCCCGGAATAAAGTAAGACTACAGCCAGTGGTTATGAGCTTGGGCTCTGGAGTCAGACTAGTGGGTTGAAACCTCATATCTCTCACTAGCTGTGTAAACTGAGGCAAGCTACATAATCCCATGCCATTTCCTCACCTGTAAATCCAGGATAATTCAAGTACCTGGCTCAGGAGGTTAAAATTAATGGGGGATAATCCATACAATATGGCAGAGCACATAAGTGTTCAATTAATATTAACTACCATTCAATGTAATGTGGAGTCAGGAAAGGAAGAGGTGGGGAAGAAAAAGGCTTCAGGGGGAAAGACGTATTTTTGGGAGCATTCACTGAGCAAAACAATATATTTATATATTTGTGTGTGTGTGTATATCCTTTGTAACCCTTACAGCAAATCCATGAGGCTTCATTATTATCCATTTATAGAGAAGAGAACGGATCCTTAGAGACAATGTGTGATTCCCAATGCCCCAACTAGCAAGTAGAAGAGTGGGGATATGAACCCAAGTCTGACTTCCAAGCCCATAGTATTTCCATTAGTAAACGTCCAGAAGGGCACAGATATATAAACCTAGAAGGGACTTAAAGGACTTTAAGAGCCTTGCTAGCCCATCTCCATCTCTGCATAGATTTCATTCAAGCATCTTTATAAACTACCCTTTTCTTCAAGGCTGTTGAGAAAGAACCTATTCTGGAACCTCTAAAGCAACACAACTTGGAACTTCATAGTCTGAATGTTAAGGGAATGGAGAAAGAAGTAAAAGAAACTGGAGAAAGGGAAGAAAAAGGCAGGATGGAAACAAAGGACAGGGACCTGGACATACACTGTGTGGATCGCTCAGTCTCCACGCCCCCATCTCCCAGTAAAAGCAGGATCAAGTAGGGGGTCAGTGAAGAGAAGCAGAAATTACTCCAGCCAGTCTCAGCAGAAAAGGATTAACTACTGTGTATTGAGTGATTTACAAAGCCTGGAGTAGTAGGCTCTAGGTCAAGCAGTCCAAAAAAGCCCCCTACCCTGCGGAATGACACCACCTCTGCTATGACACAGAAAGTCACCCAGCACCGTGGGACGCTACCATGGCATTAAGTTGCTGAATCACATTGCCACAGACGCAGTCCACACCAGCCAGATGGCTGCTTATTTACCTGTTAATCCAGTTCTGAACCATTTCACCTCAATACCAGTGGCTGGTAAGACCTAATACCCAGTCAGAATCCCAGGTGCAAGGAATGAGGGAATGCTGTTTCTAGATCTCCACCCTCTGAAGTGTGTAAAGGCATACCTGGTGGTGGCTGGAAGGGCTATCGAGGTAACCTACTTACAGCACCACCTCTGCGCCCCAGTTCTCTTTGGACAACCACTCTTCCCACGCTTAATCCATGTGACTGAAGTAGGGATACCCCACCCCCAGCCCGAGCCAAGGGTAGCATGTGACCCCAACTGGGCCAAGCAGAGTCCTCATTCCCCAGGCTTCAGTGATGGGTCCTTTCGAAGGCACATGACCCAAGCCAGGAAGGAGGCTTGATTCCATGATCTTTTTTTTAATACACTGAGAAGGAATGTCTTTTTCTGATAGATCTAGAGCTACCAGGATGTGACCCTGGCATTGCCATCACATGGCAAGGTGTGCCTGAGAAAAAAGCTGATGCAGAAGTGAGCAGAAATCAGAGATGGAGAAATTCAAATCTTGGTGTCCCTGACTGGGGCCATGAGTCCAGCCATAGTGGATGTCAGGCCCACTTTTACATAATACTTTTCTCCTCATTAACCGGTCTACTCTTCTACTTTAAATTCTAGGACTCCACCCCCCCCCCCCCCGCCCCGCAACCAATAAGCAAAAAGGGAAGAGATGAGAAAGGATAAGAGGGAAGGAGGACAGATGAGGGCTGGGGGAGCAATGGAGGATTTATAAGTTTTGTTATGAGGATTTATAAATTATACTACATGCCAGGCACCATGCTGGATGCTATTCATTCCATTATCTCATTTAGAACTAATTTAGGAGCTGACATATGTGACAAGGGCTTAATTGAGAAAATATGCAGCTCAGGACTCAGCAGGCATCTAAAGCTAGGGTAATTACCATACCTGCATAGAACAGCGGCAGCACTGAATTACACAAAGACAAAAATTGAAATAACTGTTCTGTTTATTCTGTTGCAGTTCATTTCCTGAATTCTCATCACCATAGTGGAGTGGAACTGAGATGGCTAAATGTAGCTTATTCATGGAAGTCACACATTATCCCTGGGCACGACTGCAGGATCGCATCACCATGACAATATGCCTAAGGGCATGGCAGCTATGAGGACACAACTTGGAGTCAGATCTGGGTTCAAATGTTAGCTACTTTTCTTCCTAAGATCTGAGTAGGCTACGCTCTAGGCCTTAACTTTTCAGCTGTATCACTGGAGTATTAATCCCCGCCTGCAGAATTATTGTAAGCAATGCACATAGTCTGGGGTCTACAGGTAGATCCAAAGACATGAAAGCCTTCTAGATGTAATAAGGCATTTCTAGAAAATGAAAACTAGCTAGTGGCAATTAAATTTTTCTTTTGAAAAGATTTTTATTGATTCATATGATATACACAGAGAGAGGCAGAGACATAGGCAGAGGGAGAAGCAGGCTCCCTGCAGGGAGCCTGGTACAGGGCTCAATCCCAGGACCTCGAGATCATGACCTGAGCCGAAGGCAGACACTTAACCACTGAGCTACCCAGGGGTCCCAGTGGCAAATTCTTATTGGAGTCAAGTCACTGCATCTTAGACAATGAAAATATCACATGACCTTGCACACCTGTTTTTGGTGTAAAGTGAGAGACCAGTGTCACTGATGGTTCGTTCCTATTTTTATCCATCATTTGAGAGCAAAACTTTCATTGCTGAAGGTCAAAAATTCACCCGAACCCTGCAGAGCTATGCTGTTTGCCAATGAAACAGGTCATTTCAGAGGGAGAGAGCAGAAGCCTCCAGGCTCCCAGCTGTTATGTTTTAGGGTATGTCACAAGAAGTGTCAGGCATCTTTAAGTGAATGAGGTGGATTTCACCAAAGAATAGGAAGGGAGGCCAAAGAGGATTACAACTTGAAGTCAGCAGAGCCCCCTCCATGCCTCAGCTGCCCTCTTCTCCTCTAGCACCCTGGCTGGTTACCACCAACTCCTTCCCACACAGGTTCTCCCCTCCGAGCAGCTTATCTTTTTTCCTTACGTAATTTAGCCCTCTCCTGATTTCTCCAGTTGGCAACCTCATCCCTCACCCCAAGCCTGGGGATTGATCATCCTTAAAAGATCTCAAGCCTGATGAGGGGAGGCAGAGAGGATCTGTGTAATCATTTCCCTTCTGGTAATTCACTGAGCACATTTCCACCTCCCTGCAGGAGAGAAAGGGTGCTTGTGCTTGGCTTCAAACAGAGGCCTATTTTAGCTACATCTCGGTTTTCTTTTAATTGCATTCATTACCTATCTAACAGCAAAACTTGGACTAAGGACGTCTGCAGAGCCCAGAATGTAATAGAATTAGAGCGAGAGGACATTCTGCTCCTGTCAAACCAGACACTTAAATTCAATCTTGAAATTTTAGAAGAAACTGTGCCTCCCCCCACATGCACACACCTTTCATCCCATTTTTCCAAAAGAGCTTTTCATTGAACCCATCTTTAAATAATTAGCAAATTCAACATCTGATCTGTTTGCTTGTAAAGGAAACCTAAAACATTTTAATAATAGACTTAATACAACAATATGGGAAGAGAAATATCTAAAAAAAAAAAAAAAAGGATCCACTGCAAGTCATTTGAATGTTCATTATTCATGGGACCGCTTGTTATTACAATAGAATTATACCCTCAGTCCTTTACTAACCACCACAGATGGGTGTTATGGGGCCCAAAGTACAATATCTTGTGCCAGGATCCTTGTTTAGGGTGATGGGAGGGCAAAGAGAGGCCAGAGCAGCAAAACAAGCTGAATTTTTTCATGGGTTTTCTTACACCTGCTTTATTCTGCTTTTACCTGTGGACAAACATGTCTGGAGAGACGTCGAGGTTACAAGCATTACCATCTTCATGTGATCCTTTATTTCTTCCTTCTATCAAGATTAGCATTAAAGATTTCAACGCATTGACTTTCTCCTTAGTTTTCATTTGTATCCCTAATGCTTATGGACACAGTACAAATTCAATATAAACCCTCTGGATGGATTAACAGATTTTCCCATTTAGCATGACCTCATGGGAAAACATCACCCTGTGAAAACATGAAATACAGAAAGGGAATGTCTGTCAAACAAGGCAGAGAAGAAACAAATTCCTAAGTTCAAAGTGGGGAGAAATCTCAAGGAGGTGTGATCACAATAAGCTTGAGTAACCACAAAAGGCTTTGGGGAACTCTTGAGGCATGAGTAGGACTTGGAATAGTGACAGGGATGGAAGGGAAAGGGGGATTCCACGGGGAAGCCAGGCCTGAGAGAGGGAGATTACAGGCCATAAAATTATCTTGCCCAATAATAGGACCCTGAGATCACGGTGAAGAGGATTATAGGATGGTGAAGAGGATTATAGGATGGTCAGTTTCCAACCCCAACTCAGAACATGTGATCTGACAAAAGCAGAGACCATGCAGCCAAGAAGTAAAAAGCTCAGATGTGAAGTCAGATAGACTTGAGATCAAAACCTAGCTTCACATTTATAGGCTCTGTACCCCCAGACAACTTGCTGAACCTGTCTTATTGTCTTGAACCAGCGATGGAAATAATACCTACCCTGTTAGGTTGTTGTGGGAACTAAAGATGTCACTTGAACCTTGCTCACATGTTCCCAGGTACACAATACTCCACTTGCTATCATGACACATTTTGTTTTAAATTATCCTTGAAAAAATTCCCGAGTGTGTGTGCACCACAGCCAAACACTAACCACTTGCTCAGAAGATCCTGGGATAACTACTGGAGGCAAAGCAGCCATGACTCTGACAGCCTCAAGTATCAGGGCACAAAATTTAGTCCTTGGGGCTTGAAATACTTCTTTAAAGAAGCTGAAGAAACGGGAGATGCTAAGTTCTGCAAGGAATCATCAAGTAATGTCAGCTAGGCCCTTGGGTCCTTGGCTGAGAGGTTTCTGTAAATAAAGTTTTTATTATTATTTCTAAAACAAGTTTTCTCGACCACGGTTAAGAGGCAGATTGTGGCCTTTGCAGATAAGGATGGCTCATCTCTCCATAAAACATCTGATTTAAATATAGTCTTTGGCTTTCTCCAGGGAGTGCAGCTCCTGACTTCAAAACCTTTCACATCCTGGGTCATTTTCAAGTTTTTGCTCATCTTTAAGTAATTATGGAATTATCTACTAAGTAATTACATGTTCCTATGTTGATAAATGTAACAAGAACACAAAGTGAACTTAGCACCCCCTCCTAACACAAAGTGGCTGTTCCCCCCCACCCCAGAACACACTCTCTCTTATCTTTTAATAAAGAGAAACATCAATTTTATCTCACAAGTAAGAGAACCTCTTGTTCTTACTAACATACTGGAGACTCAGCAAATAAATTACTAGATAAGGAAAATACAAAGTAGCTCAGCTTTTAAACGGGGGATTCAGGTAACACCCGCAACCTGAGATGGACACTGCAAGTTCTGACTTCGTCAGGCTGAAAGGTGCTTGACCACTCTGTGCCTCAGACTCCACATACAAACAGGGATGACCCTATAGGGCCATTATAAGATGGAGTGGGGACGCCTGGGTGGCTCTGTCAGTTAAGCATCCAACTCTTGATTTTGGCTCAGGTCATGATCTCAGGGTGGTGGGATGGAGCTCTGCATCAGGCTCTGCTCAGCAGGCAGTCCGCTTGAGTATTTTCTCCACACTCCCACCTCTACCCCACTCCCCCACCACATGTGTATACACTCTTAAGAAAAAATAAAAGGATGGTGTGGAGAGTCTGATGCTCAATATGTGGAAACATTGACCTTATCTATCACTTTTAAAAAATTGAAAGTGGGGAAGGTCTCACCTATTTCTCTGGTACTTGATCTCATCTAAGGCAGGTCAATGAGGAAGAATCCAATGGAGAAAGCTGGGATCCTCTTCACTTGAAGAGGTTCAGTGCTACAGAGCCATACAAGGCCAAAGAATCATGGGACAGAACATGGCACCACCAGCCAGGAGTACACAAGTCCATGTCACAGGGCATGCAGACACTTATTCAGTAAAAAGCAAGAAAGTCCCACACCAACCTTCTCTAGTCTCCCCTCTATCAGACAAATAGAAAACAAATTTAGCATGTTTCACTACCCCCTTAATATAAACTAACACTTGTACTAAGCACCTAAGTCCACATTCACCTGTATTTTAAAGGGAGAGTTAATTCCTCATCTTTTAAACAGAAAAGGTGTTAAACAGATAGGAGAGAGCTAGTAAAGAAACAGTACCCACTTCTTATGATTGCTTCATTAGGTATTTGCATCAATGGCCAATTTGAACTACTCTTCATAATGGTAACTTTGATACGCACTAGACGCAAACTCCAGATTCTTAAACGCTCAACTGTGTACTGCCTACTTTTGTCAGCTTAGTAATGAGAGTATTTTTAAGATATACTGCAAGCCCTTCAAAAATGATTCACTCTCTGTCAGCTATTGCTAAGAAGCTTGGTAAGGCCAGTCTGGGGACAAGACCCTTGTGTCCTATCCAGTGATCAGCACAGATGCTGGTAGCACCAGACCTGCCTCAAATCAGAGGGGAGCTCAGTCCCCACTCTCACTGCCACCCACCCTGTGTTCATCGCTAAGGATGAAAGCAACACCTGGGGAAAAATGTGTTCTGGCCTGATTGCAAGTATCTGAAAAAGTGTCCACTTTGGGAGCCTCAGTTGGAGCTGGTTGGACGCACCCAGGAGGGGGTGTTGTCCCTTGTGAGGCAAAGTCAGTAGAACTACAAAGAGGAGCAGCTGACTGGCAGCAATGTGAGCTTTTGTCTTTTTGATAAGCCCTCTTCTGGAACAGGCTCCAGTTAAATTCTTTGGGAATGATAAAGAATGGGGCCCCTAGGTGGTTCAGGTCATGGTCCCAGGGTGGGTCCTGTTCAATGGGGAGTCTGCTTCTCCCTCTGCCCCTCCCCTGTTCGTGCTATCTCTCAAGATGGTCTTTATTTAAAAAATGATAAAGCCTATATATGGCCTCAAATACACACACTGTACTCATAGATACAGAGAACAGATCAGTGGTTGCCGGAGGGAGGGAGTAGGTGAAATGATGAGTGAAGGGGGATCAAAAGGTACAAACTTCCAGCTATAAAATAAGTCATGGCAATGTAATGTCTATCATGGTGCCCATAATGAATACTGCATTGCATACTTGAAAGTTGCTAAGGGAGTAGATCTTAAGAGTTCTTATCAAGAAAAAAAATTCTTTATGGTGGTACAGAGAAACTACGCTTACTCTGGTGATCATTTCTCAATCTACACAAACACTGAATCATGTTGTAGATCTTTAAATGTCAATTATAGCTTGATTTTGTAAAATTCCAGAAAAATTTAAAACACAAGAATGAAGAAGCTTGATCATCCCTTCCTTTGCAGAGAGCCAGGCACTGTGGAGCCATATGAGGAAGATGTGTTCTATCCTTAAAGAGAACAGAGACTCAGAGGATGGAACGAGGTGTGAACTGGGCTATACCTAGCACAGGTCTAAGGAATGCTCCTTGCTGCCGGGACAAGACAGGAAGGGCTTCACAGAGGAAGATCACTCAAGGATCACTCAAACTAAGCCTTGGGGAGCGGGTGGGGAGGGAGGAAGGTGATCCAGGTGGATTCTGAGAGGGTAGCAAGTAGAGGTGGCTCTGGTCAGAGGAAAACCATGTCCTCTGGCCAGCTCCTCAGCACTTCCATTTGCAACCATTGGTATCATCACCCAGTAGATGTTTCCTGATTGCCTCTCATGTGCTAAGACCTTACTGGGAAACCAGGGACCTAAAGGTGACACAGAGCCTCTTCAAGCACGTACTCCCCCATCTCTCATTTCAGTGAAACATTCCTCAGTAGATGAAGCACCTGGATCCTCCATTTCCAGAAGACCCCAGACTGAGAGTTAAAATGTATTTGTGTGGTCATCAGACAGGAAAAGCCAGAGGAGGTCTCCACTGTCCCTGAGCCACCGGGACCACTGCTTGAAGAAGCAGCCTTGAATAACCTGTTTTCCTCCTGGCAATATCCATGGGAAAAGCTGAAGGAAGTGACCTGCTTCACTTGAAAACTGCTTAGGCCAGCCTCCAGGAAACTGAGGTTGGGATACAAATCTGAATGCTTGAACTTTCCAGCCATAGCTTCCTGCCTGAAGCATGTTTGTTACCCTTCCCAAGCAACTATGATGATCTCGGCTCCTGCTGTGCTTTGAGATCAACTCCAATCTACCCCAGACTTAAAGTCTGACATAGTTTTCCTAGTAGTACAAAATTAATCCTTGTGAACTGGTTCAGAAAAAAAAAAAAAAAAGTTTTGTGGAGCTCTCCGAGGGCAGGGCTCATACTTGCATGTCTTTTGCATGCTCCATGACAGAGCTGAAGGCATTTGAACTCCCCCAAATCGTTCAGTTACTTGGGATGTAATTCATCAGATGTGACAGACAGGGACACAGTGACCCTTTCAGGGACATCAGAAAGGCATCTTTGATGAGGAAGACGTCCACATAGCAAACCAGAAAAAGCATGCATGAAATGCTGACTTCCTATTTGCCTCTTTGTTTTTGTTTATAAATCAAACTTTGTTTTAATTATCTACATACTTAACAAGTCTGTTATGACATCCCATTATAAATGGTCGTCGAAAAAAGTAGTAAACATGACTTTTCATCTTCAAAGACAATGTCCATATGGGAACCCCTGCCATCTTTGGGCCCTATATCGGAGCCAGCTGAGCATTTGTAAATCAAGCATCTTCAATTGGCCAGGGGGTGACATGCACCAACCTCAGATGGTGCCAAGAAACACATCAAGAATCATCTCTGGAAGCTGTATTTTGGATCTTTACGTCACTCTATTTTACAGTGAAAAGAGATCCCAGTTAAGTCTCTTTAACCAAGAAATCTGACTTTGAGCATAACTGCTTTTGTAACCAAGATGGGTCGACCTTACACTGATAAACACAAATTCGCAGGTTCTCTTCACTTTGCATTTCACTAGCTACTCAGAGCAGCCTTTTTCAATGGATGCCCACACTCCAAATGAAAACCATAAGCACACTCATGCATTAGACTGATAAAGGGGAAAAGTGGTACTCTTGAAAAGAGTTTAATCCAAGTTTAATTTAAAAATCCTGTCTAGTACATCTGGAAATGTTCAGTGTTTCTGCAATTGTGGATTTGATCCTCAATTTTGTGTGGTTTTGGCTGATACTTGTATATCAGCATGTATCAATCAGTAGGGTAGATGGCGGTTCATCAGCTTTTTGTGTGTACCATGAAGCTCCTCCTCTTAATACCCAGAGTCTGATAATCTCTAAAAAGGATGAATTACTTACATGGACACAGATTGCTACGCTGGAGACCTACCACCATTTATGATATTGTTCCAACTGTAGAATCATCCCAAATTTCAAACTGACATACAATGAAACATAGGGCACAACTCATCTAGTCGTTGGTGACTGTCTATAACGATAAAATGGAAGCATGATTGCTACACAGTCCTATAGACCATTCTAAGCAAAAAAAAAAAAAAAAAAAAGGATTGCATGTCTAGATTTCAAGATGCATTCTTGTTTCTCTTGCTGCCCTCCCTCCATGTCCTTCAGCTGTCCTTGACAGATTCCAGTTTCAACCCAAAGCACGACACTGGGGCTTGGAGCTAATATAGCACAGTGGTTAAAACACAGGTCTGGAACCTTCCTAAATTCAAATCCTAACCACTTACTGTGTGGTGCTAACAATGCTATTAATCTCTTCAAACCTCAGGTTGTTGGTTTACATATACAAAATGGGGATATTAAAAGTATATACGTGTGGGGGGGCTTATATTAGAAATCAAAATGTAAAAAAAAAAAACAAAAAAAAGAAATCAAAATGTAACAAAACTGCTCAGCACAGTATTTGACTCACAAGTACTCAATAATGCTTAGTTAATATTGTATTATTTACAAAATTCCTTTCCCAGGTTTTGACTCCTTCTAGGTCAACACTACAATAAATTTTCCTGTGTTCCAGATCTCCCAGAGCCCTACTTCCAACTTACGCTAAACAGATTATTTAACAAATGCAGGCCAAAGTGTTAATGGCAGACAAAGTGTTCATCCTTTACCAAATATGATCTTCACATTTTGAAGGAGAGGAGCTGCCCTCAGTCTTTACTGCCTACCGCTGGGGCAGCATAAAGCCTGATTTTATATCAGCAATGGAATGATCTAGAGAAGGTTTTTTGTCTGAAGGTAAAATTTGCTAACTACTCAAAGGATTTCTGAGAAACTTTGACACCTGGCCTGTGAGCATTGCAAGTGGAGCTTTAATATAAATAAGGTATTTATCAGGAATGGATGAACACTAATCAAATCTCTACAGAACCTCAAGCTTCACGGTCTTAAGGCCCAAAGGTTTAAGGTGGACGTACCCATTTGTTTACTCTTTGGTTTGTGAACCATACACTGACCTAGCTACTGGGATACAAAGTTTTCTATATTTGGAATTGCCTTTTAAGTAGTTGACACTGAGGTGAGTATGTATCAATACCCTGACAGAGGAGCTCGGAGAATGAAGGTCTAATACAGCGGACAGACTTAGGTTTTAGTGGGAGAATTTTCAGGATGACTGCAGCCCAGCACTGGCTAAAAAGAACTTTCTGCAGTGTTAGATATAGTCTACAGCTCCGATGTTCAGTATCGTTCAATATGGTGGCCACTTTGTGGCTAGTGCATCTTTGAAATGTAGATAATTAATTTAAGAACCAAATTTAAAAATTTTAAGTTTAAATAGCCACAGGTGGCTAGCTTGTGGCTGCTATGTTGGACAGCCAGCTCTTGAGGAATGCTGAATGACTGTTGTAAGATAAATTCCTCAGGTTTGGTGGTAGTAGAGCAAAGGTATTTGCAGAGGTAAAGCAGTAGAAACATCCTAGACTTCCCAGCCTTTCAGACACAAATTTATTCCCCTGCCCCACCAGTCTCTTCCTTTTGCCATTCCCCCTCAGTAGGAATTAAATCTCTTCTCTTACCCAAGGTTGATCCTTCCCCTTTTGTTTTGGATTCCATTCCTTCCAATTCATCAATTACCTCCTCTCTCAAGTCTTCTTTCTGTACTGGATCTTCCCCTTTGGCATTTAAACATATTCATGCCTCTCCTATGTTCAAATCAAGTTTCCTCAAGCCTACTGATACTTTCTTGCTGCCATGTATTTCTCTAAGGCCCAATTAAATCTCTTGAAACAGTATTTCATTTTTTTTAATTTATTTTTTATTGGTGTTCAATTTACTAACATACAGAATAACCCCCAGTGCCCGTCGTCCATTCACTCCCACCCCCCGCCCTCCTCCCCTTCTATCACCCTTAGTTCGTTTCCCAGAGTTAGCAGTCTTTACGTTCTGTCTCCCTTTCTGATATTTCCCACACATTTCTTCTCCCTTCCCTTATATTCCCTTTCACTATTATTTATATTCCCCAAATGAATGAGAACATATAATGTTTGTCCTTCTCCGACTGACTTACTTCACTCAGCATAATACCCTCCAGTTCCATCCACGTTGAAGCAAATGGTGGGTATTTGTCGTTTCTAATAGCTGAGTAATATTCCATTGTATACATAAACCACATCTTCTTTATCCATTCATCTTTCGTTGGACACCGAGGCTCCTTCCACAGTTTGGCTATCGTGGCCATTGCTGCTATAAACATCTGGGTGCAGGTGTCCCGGCGTTGAAACCATATTTCAACATCTTCTTGTTGTCTCCTCTCATTATCCGATCTTTGCTGATTCATAATCTAGTTCCCACCTCTACTCTTCCACTGGACCAGCTCTCCCGAAGATCACTAATGTCCTCTTTGATGCTAGATCCAATGGACTTGAGTTCTTGCCTAACTTTTCTGTCACATCTGGTCCTTTGACCAACTCCTCCTCCTTGAAATTTCTCCATCCATTTTCAGGAGAGCACTTTTCTCCTTTTTTTTAGGCCTCTTACTTTCCACACTGCTTTGCAGGCTCCTCCTCTTCATGTTCTGATGGCTTCGGTCTTCAGCAATTTTCCCTACAAATCATATGCCCTCCTTGTTGGAGTCTCATCTACTTCTGTAGCTCCATCCACTATTCACATGCCAGGTACCTCCAGAAGTCTATCCCCAGCTCACATCTCTCTCCTGTTTCTAGACTCACACAACTGCTTACTGGACATCTCTCTCCTATGTTATAAGCAGCTCAAATTCAACAAGTCCAAAATGAATCAATCATTGTTATCCAATCTCATTGCCATTAAAATGACTGTTTCTTAGGAACTCCATATGCTAGAGAATGGTTCCATTACTCAGCTAATGGACCAACGCTAGACAGAAATCATTCTTGTTTCCTCCATACCTGGTCCACCAAGTGCTATCGGTTCTACTCTTTTACTAGTTCTCAGATCTTACAGGTCTCTCAATCCCTATCATCACTGTGTAGTCAAGAACTTCAAACTTCTGGGGCACCTTGGTGGCTCAGTGGTTGACCTTCTGCCTTTGGCTCAGGTTGTGATCCTGGGGCCTGGGAACAAGTCCTGCATCAGTCTCCCCACAGGGAGCCTGCTTCTCCCTCTGCCTAGGTCTCTGCCTGTCTCTCATGAATGAACAGATTAAAAAAATCTTTAAAAAAGAACTTCATACTTCCTGGCCTAATTTACTCATAAATGTATCTTTACTTCCTATCCAGTTTCACCCTCCTCCAGTCTATTCTTTCATGTGATCAGATTCGACTGAGTAGATTTGCAAGGGTTTTTGAAAGGGTCTCCTCCTCTAACACAAAACATCATTAACACATAAATTTTCCAAAATATAAGCTATACCAATCTACCCATAATAGGCAATGATCCATTTATTGGGGGGGGGGTAGGCAAAATATTTCAATATGATTGCACAAGAGAAAGGTTTCCATTTGCCACCGAGAAAATACGAACAAAATATTTCCACACCAATAAATATTCTTTCTCTGTCTTTGGGAACTTGCCACAGTGGGATATCCTAAGAAAGAAACCTGGGCTAACTCTCTGGGTCATCAGGGATATAGCACCTACTGTTAAGTGAAAAAAGTCGTAACATCTATATGAAACTTAACATGAAAAATACTACTATAGGTCACTTAGGGGATACATACATTCCTACATAAGTAATAAAAGTATAAGGAATATGTGGGAATAACAAAGTTCAGGATTGTGGCCCAGTATGGCTGGAATAGGGGGCTGAAATGAGGGAGGAGTGACCAAAGGTGTGTTCACTACTGAACTATTTCATATCTTAACCTGAGTGTTAGGGATCCCTGGGTGGCGCAGCGGTTTAGCGCCTGCCTTTGGCCCAGGGCACGATCCTGGAGACCTGGGATCGAATCCCACGTCGGGCTCCCGGTGCATGGAGCCTGCTTCTCCCTCTGCCTATGTCTGCCTCTCTCTCTCTCTGTGTGTGACTATCATAAATAAATAAAAATTAAAAAAAAAACCTGAGTGTTGGAAGGGCCTTTACTATATTTTTTGTGTATATTAAGTATTAAATAAGGTGTTTAAAATTTCTAAAAACAGACCTTTTTATGCAAAGACCATCTGACATTGTTCTAGGCTCCACTTCTCCTCAGCCCTTCCTCCCAAAAAAGCCACCCTGTAATTATGTTACAGACCAATATACCACTAGAGCAGAAAGGATTCCCAGACTCTGGCCATAGGAAATTTTATCCTCAAGCAATATTTGATAAAAGCCAGAATAAAAGATTGTGGTATCCCCCAGAATTGGTGTATACAATGCTTTAACTGGATTGTTGATGTTCATTTTCAGAAGGGCTTTTGTTTTTTTATGTGGTTACATAACTACACTTGTCTGACCTACCTTTGAAGAGGGAAAGAAGCACTGGTGCCTGTAGCCATTTCCTGAGAAGGTTCCAGAGCTCACTCAGAAAATCATCCTACCAACCCCTAGCTGGATACAGGAGTTGGGCTGAGCCTCAGACGAAGACTGAAGGTGACAAGGCTGCTGCTCTCTGCAGAGTCAGCTAGAAGAGTGAATTTTAACATATTCCTCTCCCTCCCTACCAAAGTCCCTGGTGAGATTCATGAGCTGCCTGACAGGTGCTCAACGGAGGTACAATCCAAAGGGGCTCTTTATGCACAACAATGACCTTTTGAGATGCACCCAAGCCAACATCCTTTGGATCAGATGTACTCACCTTTCTAAATTGCTTTTACTGTGTAGTTCTCATGCTTTAGCACAAAGATGAGGAAGTGAGAGCATCTGGAACAGCAAGCATGTTTTCAAAGAACTGAAAGGTCAACGTACCTGGAAGTTACTGAGACATCAACTGGTTGATCTCACAGCTAGCTCTGGCTCTTCCAACCCGAGAACAATGTAGCCTTTGAGGGCGGCCCTGCCATCCACTGCATGTCCTTTGTCATTTATTAGGTGTCACTCAGCTGGTATCCTCAGCATCAACACTCCCTTCCCGCAGAGACCTGGCAAGCGTGCCCTTGAGGACTAGAGTGATAACACGGGAAAGGACTCCCAGGGCACCTGCTTGTGGGTAGCTTCTCTCTTGGCCCCTGTGAGCACAGCTCAGAAGGAAAAGCACAGTAAACCAGTTTCTCGGAAAGCAGAAAAAACTTAAAATGCTTCTTAGGAGACACCCATGCTTGGGCAAAGCAGAGGGCAGTCAAAAAGCATTTCTCCGAGTCCAGAAAAATGACGTTCATGATACTGAGCTAAAGTCTCCAAAAGTGAGCCTGAGGCTTAAGCATAAAGTTTAGGCTGAAGTATAAAGTCACTGAGAAGACAAAGGTCTAAAAAAGTCTTAGGAGCAGGGCAAGGTCCACCCACTTTGCTCATTTAAAGCTATTTAGTTTACACACTCTTGAGGCAGACTCAGATGTGGTAGGTAGGTTGCTAGGGTTTTGCAGATTATTCACACCCCTGAGCCATTGGAATCCCCCCCATGAGTTCCTGGAATTCATAGGTCAAAGCAGGCAATCTACAGCATGGGCTTAAAGGATGGTAGCTCAATGAACAACACCTTTGAATGAGTTGAGAGTGATGGGGGCAAATCTCAAGTGTCCAATAAGATCTTAGTTAATCCTTTGGTGGAAGCAATGGTTCTTCACCCTACACACTTTCCCTCCCTCCATCGGGCATTGTGGAGGCAGCTTAGAACAACGTGCTCCAGTGAGGACTCTAACCCTCCTCTCGTCTTCTCCAGGGCGTCGTGACACTCAACAGCAACTCCAGAGCTGTGAGAGAGGGTCCTAGGGCCGCCCCACCTGCTCCCCCTCCTCTCTGGCCTGGTCAGAGGCAAGGAAGAGTTCTGGCCAGAGGTGGTGCTATTCTCTTCTTCCCCAAAACACAGCAGCAATAGCAGTAACAATGAATATTTACAGAGCTTTATTATTTGGCAGGTACTGGGCTGAGGGGCTGCAGATACTGAAGCTTAGAATGCCCAAATAAACTAGCCAAGTTCACATGGCTAACAAGTAATACAGCCCAGATAGGAGCCCTATCTGAGCCCTATTCTGAAGCCTTCTCCCACATGCTGTAGGAACCATCAAAGTAGAGGACTCTGAAAATGCACCTCCTGTGATTTCCCTGCATACATGACCATGGTTTGGGAAAAGAACTCAAACCCAGTCAACCCAAGAGGCAGGTTTTCTTCCGGGCATACTTTTTAAAGGCCTATTAGAAGGCTGGCTGGAGGTATGACGTGAGGAATAAAGAGATAAATTCTGCTCTGGTTGGAAAGACAAGGTTTACACACTGAAAATTCTGGGCTGTGACAAGAGGGCATATAATTAAGTAAAATTACATGGTATGGACTTTAAAACCTAAAGGAAGTCAGAGCAGACAGACATAAAGGAAGCTCCCTGACCAGGGCCTGGAGGTGGGAGGTGGGGTGGCGCCAGGGCCATGACCTGCCCTTCCCCCTTCTGGGGAAGTGACAGGAGTGAAGACTGGGGGCTTTGAGTATACATGCAGACAGCCACATGGTGACCATCAGGGCGCCGTTGTCATTTGTCACCACCCTCAGGGGTAGTACACAAACTGTAAAGCATATATTCTTTCCTAGTCTCCAGGGTGGTTTCTGCAATAGTTAAGAGTTCAAAAGTTATTTCTGAATGCGTTACTTTAAAAGATAAGATTTCAATGCATTCAGGTTTACAAATTCAAATCCCTCCTTCAGAATTATAATTCCCGGGGTGCCTGGGTAGCTCAGTCTGTTAAGGGTCTGACTCTCAATTTCTGCTCATGTTGTGAGGTCAAGCCCCATGTTGGGCTCTGGGCTGGGCCTGGAGTCTGTCTCCCTCTCTTTCTGGCCCCCAACCCCACTCCACTTTCTGTTGCTCTAGCTCTCCCCTTCTCTTATAAAAAAAAAAAGTAAGTTCCACTTACAAATCTATAGAATCATACTTTAACAATTCTTTTAAAGAGAGTTCACAAATTATGCTCTGAATGTTTTAATTTAAAATCTCAATGTAATCAGTTCTTAATGTCTCTCTCATGTTCTCATACTTGTAAACCTAAGTTTAAACCCTTTATTCAATTACCTATTTTAAATAGATGCAAAAGGATAATATTTTTCTCTCATGGGCAGCACTTTTATAACTTTAAATGCCACCAATACTTAAAATAACAAATGTACACAGATCGGTCTTTAACCAAAAAATAACAAGTTTGATTTCCTTTTACTTAGTTCTATACTTAAAACACTCTTAATCCACTAACGAAACAATCATGCCTTCTCAAATAATTTAAGCTTCCTTCCACACTAGTTTTAGGGGATATTTTTCAGCTGGCTGGGCTCACACATCGGCCACAATCTGAGGCAGGAGACGGCTGGGGCAATTATTCCTCAGCATCCCATGTTATGGTTAAGTCAACACAATCCAGAAGGAGTTGCCTCATGGCCCACATCCTTAGCGTTAAGTACAGGTTACCAATTTCTCAGTAAGTCTGAACACTGGGATTGTAGCTAACTTCCTTCAAGCTAAGCTTGGAGTTTTCATTTCTTTGGCTCTCAGCCAGCCTTTCTTGGCCTCTGTGGTCACAGTTCAGAAGTTGAGCTGATGACAGTTTTCCTGACTTCCATTAACTTCGTAGAACACGGGGTGACATTACTCCATCTACATAGCTCAGGGTTGATTTCAGAACAAACGTTAACATGTGAGAAATCACAACTCCAGCATACTTCTGTTCCTGTTGAATGGCACATCCAGATGTCCCAGCCAGAAACCCAGGTCTCCAGTGACTCCTTTCTTTCCTCACTCAGCACGTCCAATTACAAAGGTCTAACAACCACACGTCTGATGGTCTTTGCCGCCCACCCTCCCTTCTCTTCCACCTGCCCCTACCGAGGATAGAGACCTGAACCTCATCCTGTCTCGATTAGAAGACTACCCACAGTTCACAATCCTCACCAATCTCCCCTGTATATGTTATCCAGGCTACCAAAGTGACTGCTAGAGACAAAACTAACTCTACTGGGGTCAATCACTGAGCTGAAATACCTGACATGGTTTCCTAGTATCTTCAGGGTCATCCCTTAGGATTTGTATGGCTGTTCAAAGCTTTACTTCCAGTTTTATTCCCAGAATCCTTTGTTCTCGTTTGCTAACACCATGCTCACCCATACTCCACACGTTGGCTTACCAAATTCCTCCTCTCTACTTACCAGATGCCATTCCTGTTCCAGAGTCATTTAAGATTTTGATTTATTCATGACACACAGAATGAGGCAGAGACACAGAGAGAGGCAGAGACACAGAGAGAGGGAGAAGCAAACTTCCTGCAGGGAGCCTGATGCAGGACTCGATCCCGAAACCTCGGGATCACGCCCTGAGCCAGAGGTAGATGCTCAACTGCTGAGCCACCCGGGTGCCCCTCCAGGGTCATTTCCAATGTCATCTGCACTGGTCAAGCATATCAACTGTTGGGGGAAAACAAAACAAAACAAAACTGATCCCCTCTTACATGTGTCATCATTGCACTTGTTCTACCTTGACTGTATTAAGCTCTAATTTAAGTTTACTTCTTAAGTAGGTTATAAGCATAGAGTCAGGAGCTGTTTTATTCTTCACTGACAATACTTCACATATTTATTTAACCTACTGCTTGTTCCATGAAGGAGGTTATTCTTGGCACAAAGTAGGTGCTAAATAAATGTCCTCCCCCGCCGCCACACACAGAAAGCACCTTAGAAGGCAAGATCCACACAGAACTTTGTTTTGTTCGCCAGCATAGTTGAAACAGTGCACACAATAAGCATTCAATACATGAAAGGAAAGAAAAGGAACAAAAAAGATGAAAGCAGGCAAGCTTCTTTACAAGAAGGTGATGCTTCCCAAGGGGACTTAAGTAGTAAACGGTTACTTACAAAGAACTACCACCATGGCCATATCATGATCAAGAGGAAATTCTAAAGAAGCCACAGAAGCCAGAGCCAACCAAGCCCTGCTGTGGTCCAAGGCAGATGTCACGTGAATGGATGGCCTGGCCTCCTCTTGGCCAGCACACTCCCAGTGACTCCCTCCAACCCGAGGACCCTCCTGAGGGCCAATGAGAGACATGCTCCCAAGAACCCTCCAGAGCTAGAGCTAGACCATGTGGGCAACCTTGGCTGCTGTAGCATCTTGTCAAGGGAGCATGTGGTGTTGAAGGGAGGGACCTCAAGAGAACAGCTTTGAGGAGTGCTCATCTTAAATGCAAAGTTGGCAAAAATGGGGGGAAAAAAAAAAAAGGTGAGCCAGAGGAGACCCTGAGGAATGGTGAACCAAAGAGGATTTATGGGAAACCCCAAATGTGGTAAACGCAAACTCTGAGGTGAGGGATTGTAGGTTAAGCAGCATTATCTAAAACATTTGCAAAGTTGGATCCGTTTCCAGTCTAGACGTTAAGAACATGACAGAAGGAAGAGCCGCCCTTTCTTCCCCTTCTTTGGGATTCTGGCTCCCCAGGGAGGAAACAGGACCCCTGGGTTAGAGGGGGGCAGTGCCATCTTGGCTGGAGTTTGTCTCTTGTGAAACTCCCTCAGAGGCTTGATGCCAAATCCATTCCTTCAGAGTCCTGGCTCTTCCAAGGCCTGGTCGCCTTCATCCTCCTCCCGACTGGTACCAGAAGCTTGGTGCATGGGAGACAGTCCATTAAGGTTGGAGGAAGTCCAGGGTTAAACAAGTTGCATTACATTTCCCAGAAACAGATTTTTAATGTAATAACCAAAGAATTTCACACAATGGCCACAGTGTGATAAATGAATTGCCAAATTTAATTTGAGAGTCCACTTGGAGAGAAGGCTTTGTTTTTCAGCCTAACTCTGCCACTGGCTAATTGGGTCATTGGTGGGCAGGTTGACACCTCACCCTGAGCTTTAGCTTTGACATGTGCTGAGTGGCGGTCATAAAATAGCGCCTGTCTCGTCTGTTTCCCGGCGCTGATGTGAAGCTGCTGAGTCTCAAACGTGGCTGCACAAACCCAGCTGTGTAGTTTCACCCCAGACCGATGACATTAGGATCTTTGGGAGTGGAGCCCAAGCATCAGCATTCCTAAAAATGTTCCCAGGTGATTCTAAGTTGCAGCCAGAGTCAGAGCCTCTGCACCACGGGGTTTACAAATACACACAACACAGTGGCAGGATGGCAGTGATGCCCACGATGATCACCGATCATCGCTTCATGTCATTGGGGGGTTGAAAGAATTATTTTGGCATCTCCTTAGAAACAGGAACCACACACGTATCTTCTCCATTTCCTGTCCCTCCCTGCACACTTTTGACATCAGAGGAGGAGTTACCGAATGCCTAAAGTAATTCTGAAACTCTCACAGGTTTTGGTCTGAGATTCTTTGTTCAGCAAAACCACCTTTGGAGATGGCACATGCTTTATGCTAAGCCCAGCCTTCGAGAAGGGCATCACCTGAACACATGCTCCTTAGACCGAAGGTCAGCCACTGAGAAAAACAGGAAACACAGAAGGGTGAGTTTATTTTTCAAAGAGGAGAAATGCAATTTTCCATCAGAGTGGACTGCCTGTTTTTGGCCAAAAACAGGTCACAGGGCAGGAGGAGGGAGGAAAGTCAGAGGCAAACACTCCTCGAGGTGCTTTTCTTCCAGAGGATCTTCCCTGATGAGCTGGAAGCAATGCCTGTGTTGCCCTGGCTGGCCTCCGACCTGCACCAACACCTTGTCCCAGAGAATTTTTGCCATCAGGTCTTTCATTTTTAGGCTCATAAGGCATCCACATCAGCAGAAATATCTTTTGAGACAGTATTTCTGGCCTGGGGATTACTATGGTCAGACCTGAGCCTGCTGACCTTGGGGGCCCCTCTGTTTGCCTACTGAGAAGGTCCAAGGCACATGCAACTTGCAGGTCATGTAGGATTAATCAGGTATGATAAATTCACTGATGGAGAATTTATCATTCACCTAACAACAGATCTGTACAAGTAGATCTGGGATCCATTTATCTTTGAGTAATTAAAAATCTACGATACCCAAGGTAACCGATTGAACCAGACTTTATTTATAAAAGTCAAATGTCCCCATAACTGTGGACTTTTTATATTACATTTGTTATGGTTTGTGTGCAATTTAAAGATGTCCAATTTGGAGCCACCAACTCTTGTTCCCCCAAGTCTGTTCAGAAATCTACAGATACTTTCAGAAATCTACATCTACGAGGCCCTACACTTCGAAAAGTCCTTTGACTTTTGACTGAGGGCTACGAGATGCTGTCTTTCTCTACTGGGGATGAAAGAAAGTGCTGAGAATCATCATGTGCTTGTGAACTACCCAGATTTTTTTTTTTTAAGCAATAGCTCAATTACTTGAGACTGAGAAACATTTGGTAAGTGTATTTTACTTTACACAAAGTGGAGAGATGGAATGAACATATGCTATGCCCAGCTACAGTGGGAAACAGTTACTTGATTTCAATGTTAACATTAGGGCTGTCAAACACTCAATTACAAATCATGAGGTTTTTACGCTGGTTGTTAGCAATTAGAACTTTCGATATGAAA
The DNA here is from genome assembly GCF_011100685.1 of Canis lupus familiaris. Classification (NCBI taxonomy): domain Eukaryota; kingdom Metazoa; phylum Chordata; class Mammalia; order Carnivora; family Canidae; genus Canis; species Canis lupus. The sequence goes on along the minus strand of NC_049222.1, from coordinate 16,752,838 downwards.
GCAGTAAGGATGGAAAATACTTGAAAATCTTTGCTTCAAAAGCATAAATGATTTAAACAATCTCACTGGAAATGACGCCACCATCACGTATTATATATTTTCCTAAATCCTAAAGTTTCAAAATGTTTTACTTTTTCCTCAATGCCTAGGTTTTTCAGAGCGTCATGAAAGTATAAGTACTACTTTTCCGAATTGCAAGCCAGTTGTTCCAAAACTATGTATTAATTCTTTATGTACTTGTGATAATTACTATATATTGAAGTATCAGATATAATAGCTCTTTTTATGATTTATCCTGTTCCATTTAACTTTAGCTAGGCTTAATGTTTTAAAAGATTTTAGCTTATTTCTTATTATTTGACCAGATTGGCCACATCTCAATTCTCCTTTGGAATTTTCTTCCATATTCTCACTGGTTTGTTTTCTAAATGAATTTTAAACGTTCTTAAACCCATAGATTTCAAACAGCTTCCCCTTATGTTGATAAGGGGAAGGGCTCTGAAGCTCTTCCAGCTGAATTCTAACTTCAGCTTTGATGCAACACTTCTCAAAAATTCCTAGTGGTCATACCATTGAGGAAGGAAAAGGGGGAGGGGGATTTTTTTTTTTTTAAACTCCAGAAGAGTTAACATACAGTGTTACATTAGTTTCACTGATGGAGAGTTTATCATTCACCTAAAGACAGATCTGTACAGGTAAATCTAGGATCCATTTATCTTTGAGTAATTAAAAATCTAAGATACCCAAGATAACCAATTGAACCAGACTTTATGTATAAAAAGTCAAATGTCCCCATAACTGCGGACTTTTTATATTACATTTGTGGTGGTTTGCGTGCAATTTCAAGACATCCAATTTGGAGCCACCAACTCGTTACCCCAAGTCTAACTGTGGCTTTCAGAAATCTACATCCATGATGTTCTACTTCAAAAAGTCCTCCTTTGAACTAGACCTTGAGGGCTATGAAATGGCATCAAATACAGGGATTTAACAGTTCTGTACATTACTCAGTGTTCATCATGATATGTGCACTCCCAATCCTCTTCATCTGTTTCACCCATCCCCCACTCTTGACCTCTACCCTTTGGTAACCACCAGTTTATTCTCTATACTTAAGAGACACTTATTGGGTCTTTTTTTTCATTCGTTGTGTTTCTTAAATTCCACATGACTGAAATCATAGGGTATTTTTCTTTCCCTGACTTACTTAGCATTAAACTCTCTAGATCATCCATGTTATTGCAAATGGCAAGTTTTTTTTCCTTTTATTACAGTTGAGTAATATTCCAGTGTGTGTACACACCTCCCCGCCCTGCCAATCTTCTTTACTGATTCATTGGCTGATGGATACTTGGGCTGCTTCCATTATTTGGCTTTTGTAAATAAAACTGCAATAAACATAGGGGTACATCTATCTGTTTATTTTATTTTTTCATGTATCTGTTTAAATTCATGTTTTTGTCTATGGGTGAATAGCCAGTAGTGGAATTACTGGATCATAGGGCAATCCTGTTTTTAAATTTCTGAGGAACCTCCATACTGTTTAACCACAGTGGCTGTACCAATTTGCATTCCCACCAGCAATGCAAGAGGGTTTTCTCCCCCATATGATACTAGTTTTATATTTTAGTCATTCTGACAGATATGAGGAGATATCTCATTGTGATTTTGATTTGCATTTCCCTGATGAATGACATTGAGCATCTTTTCATGTGGCCGTTGCCTATCTGGAGAAATGTCTGCCTACGTCTTTTGTCTATTTTTTAAATTGGGTTGTTTTTAGTGTTGAGTTGTAGAAGTTCTTTACATATTTGGATACTCTGTATTGGAGGTCATTTACAAATACCTTCTATTAAGTTGTCTTTTAGTTTCATTAACTGTTTCCTTTGCTGTGAAAAAGCTTTTTATTTTGATGAAGCGACAATAGTTTATTTTTGCTTTTGTTTCCTCTGGCTCAGGAGACATAACTAGAAAAACACTGCTATGACCAATGCCAGAGAAATTACTGCCTGTGCTCTCTCCTGAGATTTTTATAGTTTCAGATCTCATATATAGGTCTTTAATCCCATCCAAATACTAACGAGGCCTGACCCTGCTTAGCTTGAGATCAGACAAGGTTAAGTGTGTTCAGGGTGGTGTGGCCATAGACTAGATTTTGAATCCATTTTGAATTTATTTTTGTGTACAGTTTAAGGTCCAGTTTTTCCAACACCATTTGAAGGGACCATCTTTTTCCCATTGCTATTCTTGCCTCCTCTGTCAAAGATTAATTGACCATATAATCATGGGCTATTTCTGGGCCGTCTATTCTGTTCCATCGATCTATGCATCTACTTTTGTGCCAGTACTATACTGTTTTATTAGAGCTTTGTAGTATATTTTGGTATCTAGGACCTTGATGCCTCCAGTTTTGTCTTCTCAAGAACAGCTTTGGCTATTCAGGGCCTTTTGTGGTTCCACAGAAATTTTAGGATTGTTTGTTCTAGTTCTGGGGAAAATGCTGTTTGAATTTTGATAGGGACTGCGTTGAGTCTGTATATTGCTTTGGAGAGTATGGACATTTTAACAATATTAATTCTTCCAGTCCGTGAACATGGAGTATCTTGCCATTTGTATTTGATGAAAGAAATTAAAGGCAATATAAACAATGTTTTATAGTTTTCAGAGTATAGTCTTTTCTCCTCCTTGGTTAAGTTTATTCCTATGTGGGGTTTATTTTTTTTTTTGGTGCAATTATAAATGGGATTATTTTAATTTCATTACTATATTATTAGTGTATAGAAATGCATTAGATTTCTGTATATTAATTTCGTATCCTATAATCTTAATTTATTCAACAGTTCTAGACTTTTGGTGGAGTCTTGAGGGTTTTCTATATATAGTATTATCTGAATAATGAGTTTTACTTCTTATTTGGGTGCTTTTTATTCCTTTTTCTTGTCTGACTGGTGTGGCTAGGACTTCCAATACTATGTTGAATAAAAGTGGTGAGAACGGACATCCTTGTCTTGTTCCTGATCTTAGGGCGAAGTGCAGAGTTTTTCCACTACTGAGTATGAAGTCAGCTGTGGATTTTTCATACATGCCCTTTATTATGTTGAGGTGTGTTCCCTCTAATCCTGCCTTGAGGGTTTTTATCAAATTTTCTATTTCTTCCTGATTACTATTTCTAGGAATTTATCCATTTCTTCTAGCTTGTCGGCCTGTAATTTTTCATAATATTCTTATAATCCTTTGTATTTCTCTGGTGTCCATTATTTCTTTCATTTCTGATTTTGTTTCAGTCCCTTTTTCAGGAATCTGACTAGAGATTTATCAATTTTCTTATCTTTTCAAAGAACCAGCTCCTAGTTTCATTGATCTGTTCTATTGGGTTTTTAGTTTCTATTTCATTTATTTCTGCTCTAATCTTTATTTCCTTTCTTCTACTAATTAAGGCTATTTGTTCTTTTTGTAGCTCCTCTAAGTATAAGGTTAGGTTGAGGGTTTTCTTGCTTGAGGTAGGTCTGTATTGCTATAAACTTCCCTCTTAGAACAGCTTTTGCTGCATCCAAAAAATTTTAGACTGTGTTTTTATTTTATCTCCATGTATTTATTTCCTCTTTAGCAGCATGTTATTTAACCTCTATGTATTTGTGTTCTTTCCAGATTTTTTTTCTTATGGTTGATAGGACTTTAGCTTTTTAAAATTTACTGAGACTTGTTTAGTGGCCTAAGATGTGATCTATTCTGGAGAATTTCTGTGTGCACTGAAAAGAAAGTATTCTGCTCTTTTAGGATAGAATGTTCTGAATATATCTTAAATCTAGCTGGTCTAGTGTGTCCTTCAAATCCACTGTTTCCTTATTTTCTGTTTGGATGGCCTGTGTAGTAAGTAGAGTGTTAAAAGTCCGCTACTATTATTTTATTACTATTGATCACTTTCTTTACGTTTGTAATTAGCTACCTTATGTATTTGGGTGCTCCCTTGTTGGGTGCATAAGTATTTACAATGGTTATATCTTGGTGGACTGTACCCCTTGTGATTATACAGTGTAAGGAAACACCAATTCTTTTAACACAAGCCAGGTATGGAATTTATGGCAGAGACCTGAAGAGGAAGAGCACTTATTTACTGCTCCTGCCCCTTTATTTACAGCTTTTAGCCTTCATCCTTATAAGCCAAATGTAGAGAAGGGGAGGGAAAAGAGGGCACAGCTGCAGAGAAAGATGCACCTCCATGTGTGCATACACATGAACACTCCCCCACAGAGACCCTTGATGCCAAGCTTCCTATGTGACTTCAAGGTCCCCCCTCCTCCCAACTCCCTGCCCCTTCACCTCTGGCCTTGGGGTGCTTCTATATTCTTTACTCTTTTCTGGTATCCTAGACATCCCCTTGGATCAAAAGGAGAAATTCACTTCTCTTGGGACTTTCTGGGGATATACCTGGTTGGAGGGGAAGAACTTCAGAGTAGCTGAAAAGGCCACAATTTGCAGGGCTAGATTCCACCCCACCCCCCCACCCCCGCAGTGTGGCCAGTGTCTTGAAGCTTTCAAAAGAAAAAACCGAGCCCCTTAGAACTTTAAGTTGCAGGGTTTTGATTTTTGTTTTTAATCTTCATGGGATTGTGAGAAGTCAATGGGGATTTGGATCCCCTTCCCCAGGATCCATGCTAGGATCTTGTCCTCTATTTGACAGGATCCTAGCATGCTGCAAATGGAAAGCGTTCCTAGAATAATGTTCCTGCATTGGCCAGTGGGTCAGGGCAAACAAACTTCAGTGCACTGTGCAGAAGACCACAGAGGGGCAGAAAAAGAGAAAGTATAAAGTGATGGAGTCCACCAACTCAGCAGCTGAAGTCACAGCAAAAATGTAACATGTGCAAAATTACCTGAAAGACCACACCTCCCTTAGGAGGGCATCCCACGATTCTGGAACAAAATACCATGCGGTTGGGGACCCACAGGCTGCCAAGAAATGATACATTACTCAACAGTATACCTATCCTACCACTTAGCTCTAAAACAGCCAAAAACAAATGCCTTGCACACTCAGATCAAGACGAGTTAACAGGAGAGCGGCTTCTCAAGGATATACTCGGTCTGAAGGTGTAGAGATGAAGAGACTGTCAGGAAAAGTTTAATCAGTCACGCATTCCTCTGAGACTCTGGCCTGGGCCAATCACAATCCTCTCTCCAGAGATCCCCACCACCTGACAGCTTGCCTTGGGGTCTGTGGAGTCAGAAGTTTGTCCTCAGAATTACTTAGTGAAGCTGCTCATAGAGGACGTTGCTGGGCCTCCCACCCCTGCCCCTGCATGTGGGAGACAAACGATGTTATTACGATGTTAAGCCCATCTTCTGCAGGCTTCACATTACATAGGTTATAACCAAATCCAAACTAATAAACATGAGATGATTTCCATCTTACAGGAGAGCAAAGAGGCTCAGAGGTGAGAAACCTGTCAAAGTCACACTGCTGGTGAGCGGATTCAGATCTCCCAGACTCCAAAGCTTATCCGTCCTTTCATCCCTTACATGGTCCAAGCCTCAGATGAAAGGGGGGGCATGGTCACAGTCCCTTTGTTCTTTGCCTTAACATCAGAAGTATCAGTTTACCTCCATGTGGGGAACCTGCCACCCAAGCGACTAGCCTTAAGCAAGTCAGATGTCACCCCTGGTTATGGAGTCCAGCTGTGGACTTACATTCCATGTACACAAGCCTCTGGCACACTTACAAGGCCCATAACCACTGCACAGACAAGTCTTCCCGAATGTGTCCCCTTGGACTCCCAGCCCCAGTGCCGAACAAGCCAAAGCCCACCTTCTCTCCACTTCTTTCCACCTCACCTGCACCTGCCACCTTCTTTGAAGGTCAGGTTTTCTGTGGCAGTCTCCACAGGTGCTTCTGGGTTCCAAAGTGTCCAAGAGGGCCTTCCCGTTTGGGCCACCACAGGGCCACCCACCTTAAGCCTCGTACAGAAGAAATGACGTGACCTTTCCTTTTATCCGATCTGCCCAAAAGAGCAGCCTTACCCTTCAGAGGAGCCACCACGAGCAGTTGCGTATTTCAACATTCCTGCCATTTCTCAGAACTCTGGGGGAATTCGTCTATTGAAATCATTTTTATAAGCTGCAACACATTCTTTTAAGTATTCTCATGAGTAGCATGAGAATATTTTTTTTAATGAGTAGCAACTCTGTTTAGATTCCTGTTAAGAGTTGAACATTAGCCGGGGCCAATCTGATGAAAAAGTGAGAAAGAACTTTCTTATATTGTTTGGGACATAGAAGGTAGTACACACAGAGGAGGAGACAGGCTCTGTGATTTTTGCAAATTCTGGCTTCCACCACCAGTTGACGGCTGCCGTTGGGTGGGCACCTGTGCCAGGCCGTATGAAAACCGTCCCTACTCTTTATTCAACTGGGCACATTACCACTGTTCCCATTTTACAAAAGGGAAACAGAGGCATGGCAAGTGGGGGGGGTGGCACAAAGCTAAGATGGGAGAGCGAATATTCGAAAGGCACTGCCTACCGCCTTATGCTCTCACACTGGCCCACTGCTCTGAAGGCCACACCCCCAGGACATGCAAATCCACCTAGCACATCCCAGTGGGATCTCAACTCCCAGGTTCATCCCATACATACTAAGAGCACACTCATGACAAAGGGGCATTGGAGGTTTTTTTTTTTTTTTTTTTTTTTTTTTTTTGGTTTTTTTTTTTTTTTTTGGTGCCTTCAAGCAGTAGGACCCAGGAAGGTTGTTTGCTAATTATCATTTACAATTCTCTCCACATCCATCAGCAGCCACACAGAAGGGTGAGTCTGAGCTCACGAAAACACGACTGGTTTTTAAGGACACACATGAATTCAAAGGAATGCTTGATTTTGCAATTAAAAAAAACCCCACCCAAACTGAAAATAGAAGAAAGTCACAAGCAGCTCCTCACTTCGGAAGAGATGGGCCAAGGCTGTCAGAATGAATTGTGTGGTTTTCATGAAACATGTTCCCAAGTACACAAAGACCCAAACCACAAGGCCAATAGGAATAACTCCTTCCAAATGATAGAGACTGATAGACTGAACTTAGTTGCAGAATTACCTTTCTGCATAAAAAGGAGGGTGGTCTGGCCAGGCCATGGCTGGAGTCACTAGAAATGCAATTTAAGAAGAGGTTTCTCACAGAGCTTCTGGTAAAGAAGTGCTTTGCAACTCTAGCTGCCCTTCTTCACTGCAAGGCTGGCAGAGATCATTATTGATATTTCCTTTTCGTTGGCCAGACTTTAACATTTCAGCCCCAAATGCTCTTTGACCTGTAATAGAACTATTCCAAGGCCATGATAGAACATTTGGGGCTCAGTTACAAATACAAGAGCATCTTGGAGAGGGGATGGCGCGGGGGGACATGGGGTAAGGAAGCAGGGGAGAAAGAACATAGGTATCACTTCTGAAACATGCAGATTTGAGCTGTCTTCTAAGTTTTTAAAAGATTTGGGATTGTTGGAATAGCATCTAGTGAGCACAACTTTCCAACCTCGACATACTCCAGGGACAATGAACAAAATGCAGAGTTTGGCTTCCTGATGCTTATGCAGAAGGCAGAGTCAAGTTTGTAAATATTGCCATGTGGCCACCACCTCTAACAGGAGGACCAAGGAGTGCTCGGCTTCCCCTTAGTACAAGGACACAGCCACAGTGTTTTCAAGTCTGAGAGGCTTTTGAACACAGCTTAAAAAAAAAAAAGAAAAAAGAAAAACACACAAGGGGCCCCAGGCAAGCTCAGACTTGCTACCAGCCCATGGCAATGCTGGCCGGCTCGCTCCACCAGCACTTAGCAAGCCTTGGTCATTCCTGTAACCACCTGGGCTCTTAGGGCTTAACTTTATCATCCACTGAGCTTTAAGAGGTAAACATGTTATTGTGGATAGAAAAAAAAACATGATTTAAGTTGATGGTTCTCAACCACAGCTATATACTAGTATCAATCAGACAGTTAAACAGGTGCCATACACAGAACTCTGGGGACAGGGGCCCCGGGACCAAGATACCCACTGTTTCATTCCCCGGGTTGACCACCAATATCACAAATTGAAACCAAAAGGCATGCTATAAATAGAAGGTAAGATCATCACAGTGGAGCGAAACTGTAGCCAGATACTAATGTCTGCAGGGAGCTTTGGAGACACACAGCTTTGCAAAGGAAACGAAATTCTGGAAAGTGAACCACCTCACCATCTGAGTCAACATTCTTGAACGCAGAACCAGCAGGGGGTGTGATCTGGGGATTTCTAAGACACCTTTCAACAGTCTGGAGTTCTAAAATCAGTCATTATGGCTTAGGTAAAGTTAAGAAAATACGGAGGGTTGAAATGTTGTGTGAAGTATCAAGGCACAGAGACAGATACCCCCAAGGATGCCCGATGAAGGGACAGAGGACGTTGAGTTCACCTTAATATCTAATCCACATCATGCAGTACGTTCCTGAAAAGATGGCCTATATGGAGTTTCAGAAGTGCCACCTTGAAGCACTAGTTCGTTTAAATAATCCCACAGGAAGTCGTGGAGTAAGTCAAGCCACTTCTCCTGGCCTCCGTTTTGGAAGTTCAAGCTGTTCTTGCAGTAAAATGCTCCTACAGAAGCATTTTTCCAGGACCTAGAGGAGAACGGAGGTGGTGATGGATATTCCATTTTTAGGGGCAGGATGACGAGCAGCAGCACGGGGCGATGACAACAGGAATAATGAACGTTTACTGAGCTGAGGCTATCATCCTGGCATCAAACACTTCAATATGGAAAGACACTGCAAGGGCATTTGTTCTGTCCTGGGCCCAGTTCTAAGAGTCTTAACACACATTAACTTGTTTAACTATCACGATGAGGCAGCTATTATCCTCATTTTACAGAAGAGGCAACCGAGGCACAGAGAGGCCGAGCCCCTTGTCCCCAGGTCACAAAGGGAGCCAGCAGCAGAGCAGAACCGGCCCTCAGGCCATCTGACTCCAAAACCCGTGCTCTTCCCTGCTGCACCACGCCACCTCCATGTGACTCTCAACTCGAATCCTCAAAAGGATCTTGTAGGGACAATCCATGTCCCCATTCAACAGACAGGGAAATTAAAGCCCAGAGAGGTTACGGGCTGGGGTTTGCACTATGCTGGGACTGGCCTGCACTCTTAGCCACTACACTCTTCCGCCTCTCCTCGTGCTTCCCAGCTGTGCCCAGACCTGGATACCATGTGTGCATCCTACTCCAGGCTAGAGAGCCAGCCCCCCATCACCTTCCTTTTGAACAATCCCCATTTCAGAGAGGCACAAAGCAAGCATCCCATCATTTCACAGTTCAGCAATCTGCTTGTTCTGGGTGAAGGGGCCAGATTCTAGTCCATTCCTTTCTGTGTCAATGTGAATACATTTCCTAGAGTGCCTCACACATCAAGATGTCGCATCCTTGCTCCGAGTACACTCACGGGTAACAAATCTCAAGAACCAGGAGGGAGAAAAGTTAAAACCTATCTGAAGTGGTCTAAGTTTTTACAAAAGAAATACAAAACCTGTTTTTTTTTTCTTTTTAAAATTTTTTATTTATTTATGATAGTCACAGAGAGAGAGAGAGAGAGAGAGAGAGAGAGGCAGAGACACAGGCAGAGGGAGAAGCAGGCTCCATGCACCGGGAGCCCGATGTGGGATTTGATCCTGGGTCTCCAGGATTGCGCCCTAGGCCAAAGGCAGGCGCCAAACCACTGCGCCACCCAGGGATCCCCACAAAACCTGTTTTGAAGGCAGCAATTCGACAGTTATTTTGATAAAGCATTATTCCTTCTATAGCTATAAGCTATAGCTTCTATAGCATTTTACAGCCCATCCTTCTGTTTTCCTGCAGTGTCACAGTGGGGATCCTCGGGTCCTCCCAAAAGGCGTTCCAAGCCCTCAGCCCCAGTACCTGGAACGGGGGCCTTATTTGGAAATTGGGTTTTTGTAAGGACAATCAAGTTAACATGAGGTCATGCTGGATTCAGGTGGGTCCTAACCCAATGCCTGCTGTCCCTAGAAGAGGGACATGTGAACTCAAAGACACACAAAGAGAAGGCCATGTGGCAAAACAGGCAGACGGAGTAGTACCACAGCTGCAATACAAGAACACTGGGGATCCACAGCCACCAGCAGAGGCTGGAAGAGGGAGGAAGGATTCTTTCCTGCAGACACCTGGACATCAACGCTTCTGTCCTCACAGAACAGGAGAGTAAGTTTCTGTTGTTTTAAGCCACCCAGTTTGTGGTATTATAGCAACTCCAGGAAACAGATACAGGCATATTGGAAACTGTACCTGAAAATGGACTAAAATGTCAGGTTTGGATCTCCATCTTTGGGAATCAGATTTTCAGTTAACATTGCACAGAGATCAGCTACAGGGAAGTTGCTATTTCTTTGAAAAGGAGAAAGGAATAGGATGGAACAAAACTCTTTTCTTGGCCTCTCAGAATACAATGGTATTTTTCTGTACAGTTTTTCTTCCCCTCCCAATTCCCCTACTCCCAAGTGACATGAGGTGATGGAAAAAAAAAAATCTGTCTTCAGGCTCTCCAAACTTAAGTACACACAGTCCTAGAGAAGCCTGCTGCTTTGTATCTGATCATGCCAACAGCCCAATCCATGCTCTGGGCCAATGGCATTATCACAGCCAATCCTGGATGGCGTTGTGAGGCATCTTGTTTTTCTGTCACAACCTCAATGGTCACAACTTTGTGGAAGAGATGGCAGTCACAAGACCGGATGGGTTGAATCATGTTCTAAGACGCAGGGACAAAGCTATGTGCCCTCTCTGAGACCTGGTCTAACTTGAGACAACTTGTTGGGAACAGCTTCATCCTGACAGCCTGGTCCTCACCCTGATGCCCAGGCCCACGTGACCACGTGCCTACTCGTCTCCACTTGGGTGTCCCATGGCCTTACCTCCCAAATGCAACATGGCCAATGCTGGCCTGCTCAGCTTCTCCCCAATCCTGCTTCCTCAGTTGCTTCCCCAACCTCCCAGTCACAGACCAAACCTTCAGAGTCATCTTTGACTTCTCCTCCCACCCAAATCCCAATCTGTTAGCAAATACTCTGGACTTTACCTTCAAATCACTCTCGAAATCCCACTGCTTCTCCCCTCTCCACTGCTCCCATCACAGGTTCAACCACCAACTCTCACCCAATGTTACTGTAGGAGGCTGCTGTGGGATCTACTTCATACCCTTGTCCCCTACAGAATTCCTAGCCAGCAGCCAGAGCCAGCTTACAAATTGGATCCTTTCAGTCCACCATTCACAACTCTCCAGTGGCTCCCAGGTGTTTCAGACAGGGCCCTTACAGTTTTCTGACCTCATCTCCCACCTGCTCAGGACACTGAGGCAGCCCTTCCAAACTTCACTCTGCCCAGTCATTAAACAAAGGACAGGCTGTAGGTCCCTCAAGGGAGCAAAGGACAGACTGTAGCTCCCCAAGGGAGGGGAGAAGGGGAGGAAAAAAAATGAATCAAAATTCCAGAAAGGAAGCCTACTTCCTATTTTGCAACGCCACTGATGGTACACACTCCACTTGCCCACCGAGATCCAACTGCATGAGGAAACAGAAGTTCTCCAAGTCCCTGGGGACATATAAGACAGCTGCCATGTGCAGCAAAGCTGTGACAGCAAGTAAAACTCTGGTCCCTCTGCCTCTTGCTGCATTAGGCTCCCTGAGATAAAAGGAGGCAGGCCGCCAACAAGCTGCTGGCAAAAGGAAGACATTTATTCAAATTTATTATTTGAAAGCCTTTTGGGGAAAAAAAATCATTTAATCTTTCTTCATAAACAGCTCTTTTTATAGCACATTTGTGTTGAGATCCTAGTCAAAGTAATGTGAAATGTGTTTGGTTTTCACTTTCTCATTAAGGCTGAAGAGAGAACAATGTGTTCCAGTTACATATTATATTATTCAACAACAGACACCCCAAAATGTAGTGGCTTAAACCACCATTTTACCATATCTGACACTTTGGTGGGTCAGGAAGTCAGGCAGGGTTCAGCTGGGAGGTTCTTCTGTTTCACACAGCATGGAAGTTTCCGTGGTGTCACTCAGCTGGCAGATGGGCTGAGCTGAAGGGTCTGAGCCAACTGCATACTTATGTCTGGTAATTTAACAGGAATGATTAGAAGGCTGGGCCCATCTGGGACTGTGCACCACAGCACCCAACTGTGGCCTCTCCAGCATGGTGGTCTAATGCTGAACTACTGACGTGGTGGACAGACTCCAAGATCAAGAGTCCCTGAGAAGAAGGCTGCATGGGCTTTTACAACCTCTCCCCAGAAGCTTCATGGTAGCACTTCTGTTACATTCCATTGACTGATGCAGTGAGAAACCCTCCCAGATTCAAGGGGAGGGAACACCGACCCCAATTCCCAGTAGGAACTTCAAAATATTTGAGACAAAGTTTTAGAACTACCACCAGTTGTTTCTAAATTTACCCACACAACACATCCTTAATCTTCTACTCTCCCCCAGGTACCCAGTAGCTTTGTGGTGGCTCAATGGCTTCCCTTCTCATCGATCCCTCAATTCAGGCAGTAATTATTAAGTGCATAGTAGATACCTAGCAATGTCCAAACACTGGCAGGTATCAGAGCACATGACATGCTGCTTGTAATGAGCTGGCCAACATCACAAGACATCTGTTCTTTTTGCCTGTCTAGCATCCAATCCTTTTGGAAATCATACTTCCATTTACCTGTAGGAAATCCCCTTCCCTCTTTCAGTTCATGGGATTGGGGTGGGCACGTGATCGAGACCTGGCCAGAATTCAACTTTTCTACCCCTCCTACCTGGTACATCATAGTTGGTTCAAGGATTGATACACAACCCCCAAATAGTAAATAGTAAATCCCAGTGCTTTTGCAGGATTTGAAGAAGGCAAAAAGTAAGGAGAGAGAGTAATGGGTTGGTGCCCAGTGGAAAACAAGTGCCATTAAATAAAGCCAAGTGCAGAGCCAAGAGATGATGAGTAAGCCGCTCAATTCAGAGGAAGTCCCTGGGGCACTTCCCAAAGTGCCTGAAGCCAACCTACCCCCTAGGTTTTCCAGCTACATAAGCTGATAAAATCCCTTTGTTTGCTTTAAAAAAAAAAAAAGCCTGAGTTGAGTTTCTTTCACTTGTAACTGTGAATCCTGACTTACATCCATGAGACAATGACAGAGCAACACGATATTGTGATCAACGGATAGGGTACAAAAAATAAAAAGGCTCTTATGGAATGAACCTCTCACACCAGCCAGGAAAGGCCCTTGGGACAAGGACCTTGAAGCAGCAGAGTACAGATCAGCTACGTCTGTATGCAGCCATGCAGACTTCAAGCTGACTGTACTATGTGTAAGGGTAGCACGGTTCTAGTACTATAGTTGCGACTCACTCTGAGGCCTCTAGAATCACACGAAGAACCTAAGGGATAGGGCATGGCACTGAGCAGCCTACAGTTGCCATTTTTTCCCACTAGGTGGCACCCATGCATCAGGGAGGCAGAAATCTGGGGGTTACCAAGTCTAGGGACTAGAATTAAGACCCTTAACATTAAATATTGGATGGTTTGGATAGAAATCTTAGAGAAGATGACAGGAAACATAAGACAGCAAGTATGTGGGACAGCTACCACTTACTTAGTACCTACTCTATATTTAGCACTTAGGCTGCCATATTTTGTCCTCCAGATTCAAATAGGATCAGACACGGACATCCGCAAGGACTTAAAAAATAGTGTGAAGCCAAGACTAACCTATAAAAGCTTTAAGGTCGAATACAAAGAGAATGGGTAACTAGCACTGAATTTAATGCCATCCGCTAAAAGGGCATGAAGAATCTCCATAGACCCAAGTTAGAAGAGCCGTTCCAAACTATTCATGTCATTGATGAAGCAGCAAAGGTCCAAAAAGGTTGCACATGGACCTCAGGATCACAAGAGATAAAGGAGGGTTGGTAGTCAGAGAAGAGCCTATGGCAGATATGGTTCTGGGAAGGACTTTAAAGTTGGGGATAATTTTACAAAGGAAGAAAACAGTGAACCAAGGAGAAGGTCACAAGGGTAGGCCTGGGCATTCATGCTTGAGGCTATGTAATTTTTGGAACTGGTTTTAAGCATTGTGTGCTTAAAATACTTCTTCAGTAAGAGGATGGTCCAAACAGCCTCCTTTCTTACACACACCTCTCAATTAATGCATACTTCAGGAGCTCACAGTGAGAAGATCTTGTAAAATTCAATACAGGGCAGAAATCACCTATGATGGTGGATCCAAACCGCAGCTTCAAAGCAGTAATACTCAAGTATTTGTTGTTCCACAAGAAGAACAATTTTATCAATTATTATTAAGACTAAAACATCTTTACTCCCTGGTGTTAGGTCAATGACCAATTAGATGAAAATAAGTAGTGTAGCTTCCCATCAGCTGCTCTCACATTTTCTCTCTGGATCCCATTTTCTCTGTAAGATCACTGTTCTGAGAATTACTATAGATCATTTTCCAGAAAAATATATTAATTTTCTCTAGTCAAAATTCAGGCGTATTCTCATTTCATTATTTATTGCCTACAGCATTAGTTTTTCCTCTTGTTATTGAGCTCCCGTCCCCACTGAGAATGGAACACTTTCCTCTCCTAGCATCATCTGCACATTTCATTAAACTGGGTTTCCAGGCTCCTTTGGATCCCTGGTGTCCTTGTGGAAGGACACTCAGCCAACAATAGCCCTTGAGGCAAAACACTGAAAACATTGTCTAAATCGTTAAGAGATTAGGTAGCCAGGAGAATGAAGGGCAGTCAACCTAGCCAAAAACAGGCTATTTCTTCCTGTATTACACGCAAATTTATAAAATTTGCTCTATGCCTAAAGTGATTTTATGCATGTAATTTTATAGTAAAATCTTGTATTTCTTTTATGGTATCAGTACTCCATTAACATGGGGCCCAAACATAAATGGCAGATCTTATAACTGGACAAACATCAACACAAAGGGTCATATCCTGACTTAACGAGCAAAACCATTAATCGAGTTGTGGATGACTTTATTGTAATTTCAAGGGAGACATGGCCAATATGAGAAATAAAACGGGCCTGGCAGATGTGCTTGCAAAATTGTTAAGAGCTGCAGTAAACGCATGAGAAAGGAAGGACTTCTTGACAATTTGAGCCTCCATTCCTGCACATACTAGGGACCTGAACCCACCTAAGAAGTCAAAACCCAGACCAACTCAATATGCTAAACCTCAAACTGAAGTCAGATGCGGTCATTTTACAAAGTGGTAGACAGAATCTTCAAAGGGCTACTCCCCTCCGTGAGAGGCTGAGCTAGGCGGACCTGTTGCCCAGCAAGGGAAAGAGACCAGAAAACCTTTCAGCTGAGCTGAGACCCAAACAGACAAGGCCTCCCCTGTGCATCTATGTGACCCTAAAATCTCTATTCATGCAGCTTCAGGGGTTGCACTTATCCTTACTGCAGGATCTGGGATCCCTGAAGCTCAAAGTGGTCCCATTTCAAAGATACTTCACAGGATTTGGCAGAAGCAAATCCGAATTTCACTGGAGGAGAACATTCTTAAGCCAAACCTTTCAGAATTCCCACAGATTATGGTGGCTAAATAGGAGTTCACAGTACGAGAAAATTACAGAACACTGAGGAAACAAGACCCCTTGAGCTAGAGTCAGCAAAAACCAAAAATCACTGAGAATTAGAATGCCTACGGCTCTCCATCCAAATCTTTAAATGATGATATAAAATAACCAAATTTAAAATGCCATTTGAAGAAACAACAGGTGGAAAAAAAATGAGCAAGGAACAAAGACAAGAAAGACTAGGGAAGTCTGGCAAAAACAAAAAGAATTCCTAAACATGCAAAATCTATAATCACTAATACTAAAGACCCCAAAAAGACCCCTATGTCAGACAGCTGAAAACTGAATTAGTCATTGGGGGAACTTCCCAGTCTACAGCCACTTAGAAATTTAAGAAGGATGAAGAGATAGGAGGGCTGAGAATGAGAAGGTCTAACATACATTTAAGTAGATCTCCGAAGGGGGGGAGGGGAGAGAACAGTCAGCATTTGAAGAGGTAACAGCTGAGAATTCCTCCAGAATTGATGAAAGAAAAAATCCTCACATTCTGAAGGCACAACAAATTCTAAGTAGGGAAGAAGGAAGAAAGGAAGAAAAGGAGCTAACACAGAATAAAAAATATAGAGCAAAGACGTTTATAGACAGAGGAAAGAGATCAATTACTCCAAAGCAATGACAATTTGACTGACATCAGATTTTAATAGCTATAAATGGAAGCCAGATGACAGTGAAATCATAACTTCAAAGTGCTGTTAGGAAATAACTATCAATCTAGAATCATGTGAACAGCTAATCTGGCATTCAATAAAACAAAACAGACTTTTTAGCAAACAAAAAAGGAGAAAGGAACAGTGCATCACCAAAGGAATTGCCAAAGGATGTACTTCATTAGGAAGGAGAATCGTCTCGAAAGGGAAATTATCTCGAAAGGGAGTGTGGATATGCGATAAGGAAAAAGCAAGCAAACAGATAAACATGATGAAATCTAAAAAAAAAAAAAAAAAATCAGCAACTATAAAAACCAATAGCAAAATGTACAGTGTGGGGGATTTGAACAAAGATCTACAATACTCCTCAGAACTTACAGAAGGTATGATCAAAATTAAAATATTCTAACAAAATACTGAATTATTCAGAAAGAGGAAAAGGAATTAATGACTGACTTCGAGGTCAGTGTGCTGAACATTTAGGAGTATCCCATAAGATCACTAGAAATGGTAACTTCCCAAAATAGAGGGAAAATATTTTTAAATGAAAAATCCAAAGAAGAAAAACAAAAAAAGCAACAGCATAGAAAAAGCCACAAAATGACACTGGGCAAGTAACTTTTATAATATCACAAGTCCATGTATTTTTAAAGAGTCAGATTACATTTAAGAAGTTAAATCAGCTATGTACTCCTTAGACAAGACACACTTAAAGACCTAGAAAAAGAGGGCAGAATAAAGATGGAGAAAGAGTGATATTAAAACCACACAAAACAGACATTCAGGTCAAAAGCATTTAGGATAAAGAGTCATTTTGATCTTGGCACTATGTAAGGGAGAGGAAAAGAAAAAAACATTCAATTTTAACCACAGACCTGTCCTCAAACAGGTTTGTGTAAAAAACATAGCAATAAATGTCTCTTTGAGTGGTCTGGAGATGGGATCACCAATTCTCTCTGAAGGAAGATTTTATCCTAGGCCTTAAGAATTCCCACAGATAGAGTTCCAAGCAGCAAGAGGGCACAGCCAAAAATTACAAAAGAACCCAAAGACTTATCACACTCAGAAAATAAAAATATTTCAAGAAAAAGGCCTCTTTCAAAAATGCGATGTCAACATTTATAAACAAAACAAATATTTACCACCGACAGACCTCACTAAACCAATATCCAAAGGATGCACCTTGGAAAGAATATCCCCCATAAAAAGTCACAGGTGTAAGAAGGACTAAGTGAGCAAGTACACTGGGTGTATATGGACACATGTAAAACACTCACTGCAAAACTAACAGAATATCGGGATCCCTGGGTGGCTCAGCAGTTTGGCACCTGCCTTCAGCCCAGGGCATGATCCTGGAGACCCGGGATCGAGTCCCTTGTTGGGCTCCCTGCATGGAGTCTGCTTCTCCCTCTGCCTGTGTCTCTGCCTCTATCTCTCATAAATAAATAAATAATCTTAAAAAAAAACAGAATATCTAACTTTCAGGCAAGGTGAATAAGAGGAATTAAAATGCAGGGTAAGAATACGATTTTACACTGGGAAGAGGTGATCTTAAAATTTGAGAGGGCAAAGACAAGACTTTTATAGTGTCTTACGTTCAGTGTGCAAATAAACATCATTAATCTTTGGTGTGATGTCTCCTAATGATCTAATGATATTTGTGTGTATATTCCTCAGAGTAAAATTCTACAGTGCAAAATCTTCTGAGAAAAAAGAATCCTTCAATGAATACCAGAACTATGTAATTATGTGCAGTGCTTCCCTTCATGCACTTTTACAGGTAAGAAATGATCAAGAAGGAAAATAATTTGTAATTAATTTGCACACCGAAACCAAAAAATTAAACCCCAGCAATAGGTCTGGAACAGATACATGCAATCATATCAAGTTCACTTTGTCTTACACAAACATGAACTAATCTTAATTTTTCATATTCTTTAATATTTCTATATCTGGTGCTATAAGAGAACTTATTTCATAATTATTCTCACATTTTAGTGTTTAATGATTCTACCAAGTTTCACTAAAATGCACAGTGAATAGAACTAGTTAAAAAGAAAACCTGTTGCTTATCCATTAATTACTGAGTGTTAAAATCTTAATCCAAAAGTGGAAAAAAAAAGAACACAAAATTAGACTTTTAAAATTAACTAACATAGAAGAAGGAAGGAAAACAAAAGTGCAAAGGAAAAAAATTTAAGCAAAGGTTATTTGGAAACAAAGATGGGCAAACCTTCAGTGAGATTAATGAGGAAACAGGATGAAAAATTGAGCATTCTATATAATGAATGATTTCATGCCTATAAATTCTATATAATGAGAAATGGGACATTCTACATAACGAATACTTTCATCCCTATAAATTTAAAATTGACAAATGGAAACAGATGAAATCCTATGGAAATTCAACATAATACAAGTGACTCAAAAGGAAATAGAATACCTGAATATTTCCACAACCATTCAATAAATTAAATCCAATTAATCTGTTCACAAAATAAAAAACAGGCCCAGTGGTTTCCTAAGTCCTACCAAATATACAAATACCATGACTCCAATTCACACAAACTCTTCTAGGGAAAAAGAGGACACAACTTCCAAGTAATCTTATGGGGCTGGAAAACCTCAATAAGGAAACCAGACAAGAATACCATGAAAAAAAGTTACAGGAAAATTTTACTCATGATGCAAAAATACTAACAAATGGAATCTAGTAATGTGCAATAAAGGGAAGGCATCATGAGCAAGATGGGTTTATTATAGGAATACAGGATTTGTTTAAAAATGAGAAAAGTCATTTATTTTACAATCTTAACAGAGTAAAGGAGAAAAATTTATCTCAAAATGAAAAGGGGCTCAACAAAATTCAACAATTTGTAATTTCAAAATACACTCTTAGCAAAAATATAGAACCATACTTTAATAGAGAACCTTCATGCACAAACAACCCTTACAAACAACATGCTTTTGAAATATCTAATGTATCCCATTTAAGATCCGAAGATAAGGATATCAACGTTCACCAATTACACCACACATTGTACTAAGAACCATAATTCTCGTAGTCCTGGTTCAGCAGCATCACCATAAAACTTGTTAGCAATGCACATTCTCTGGCCTCATCCTAGACCCACTGAATCAGAAACTGATAGTGAAGCCCAGTAATTTGTGTTTTAATAAGCCCTCCCAAGCGATTCTGATGCACAACAAAGCTTGAAAATCATTAGAGATTTTAAGACTAATAAGGCAAACAAAAAGATACTAGAAAGGAAAAAACAAAATGCATTTATAGATATGACTGCTTTTGGAAAAAAAAAAGGGTAATCCACAGATTATCTGTTTCAGGACAAAAAAATACAAATTTCAAATGCATTTAACAAGTATCTCCAAGAAACAGAAAATACAATTTTTTAAAAGGGTTTCCATTTATAGTATAGCTTTTGGAATAAATCTAATAAAAGGCCTACAAACTTTTTAAAGAATCAGAAAATTTTATAAAAAGATATTAAGGAGGGCAGCCCGGGTGGCACAGCGGTTTAGCGCCACCTTCAGCCCAGGGTATGATCCTGGAGACCCGGGATCGAGTCCCACCATCGGGCTCCCTGCATGGGGCCTGCTTCTCCCTCTGCCTGTGTCTCTGCCTCTCTCTCTCTCTCTCTACTCTGTGTCTCTCATGAATAAATAAAATCTTAAAAAAAAGATATTAAGGAATTCCTAAAAGGATCGATAAATATACTATGTTAATGGATGGAAAGACTTGATTTGGGAATAATGGATTTTAAAGTTTTTAGTGTTTAAATTCCTTTTAGTGGAACTTAAACTGATTCAAAATTTAAAAGGAGTGGTACGTGGCTGGTTCAGAGGAGCATGGGACTCAATCTCAGGGTTGAGTTCGAGCCCCGTGTTGGGTATACAGATCACTTAAAAAAAAATAAAAATGTTAAACTGTAAAAGGAAATGCAAATGGCAAAGAACTAAAGTGCTTCTGAAGAACAAGGTAGGGATAATTTTCTATCAGACACCAAGATATATAAACCTATAACAATCTAAATACTTTGATACTGGTGCAATAATATCCATACAGTTGAACAGAACAAAATCAAGAATCCAAAAACAGACACATGCATATGAAAAACTCATTTATAATGATGGCATAGAAGATCTAATGTAATATTAAATAAGAGCTTGCATAAAGGGAAAAATGCAGTTGGATTCCTGTCTCACACTATATATAAAATGAATTCCAGGTGGGTTTTAAGAAGGCAAACCATAAAATTTTAGGAGACAATTCAGGTAGATATTAAGAGGAAAAAATACAAATCACAAAAAAATCGAACCGTTACATTAAAATTACAAATATCCTTTCGCCAAAAGATACCAAAAGTAGCTTCTGTAGCACATAAACTGACAAAGTATTAGCATTCAAAATCCATAAAGAATCAATTTAAAAAAATCCAGTAGTGAAATGGGTTAGGGTATTTCACTGCGGGGGGCGGGGAGGGGGGGAACAAATGGGCCAATAACTCATGCAGAGATGTTCGAGCTTATTAGGAATCAGAAATGCAAATGCAAACCACAAAGCTATGTTGTACATGTATGTGATGGAAATGAAGTCAGACAATGCCAATTGTTGGGAAGGTGCAAATCAATAGGAGTCCTCTTTCACTGCTGGTGGGAGCGTAACCTGACCCCACCCCTGGGGAAAACTGGCATTCTCTAGCAAAGCTGAACATTTCCCTACCCCGTGGCTCTGCAGATCCACTTTTGGGACATCCACCAAAAGAGCTCTTACACGTGTACTCCAGGAGACACACCTAAGAATGTCCAGAGCAGCAGTGTGGCAAAAGCAAAACCTGGGAACTCAAATGTCTATCAACGGAATACATAAATTGTGTTGTTTTCATAAAACGGATGACTTTGCTACAAGGAAAAGTGTGCCAACCACTTAGGGGAGAAAGGGCTCAAACACCATGTTAAAGGAAAAAAGAATACTGAAGATAATTTAGAAAAATGGTTATCCTTTTATAAAAATTAGTTTATGAATTTTTGGGTGGTACCAGTCATTTACATATTTATGTACATTTTATGTATCTAAAAATGCAATTATATCATGTTATTTACCCCACCTAGCATTATATGTCCTGTTTCATCAGACCTTAACTGAAATATGTGATTCTCTCTTCAAACTAACCCTCAAGGTACAGAAAGCAAGCCACCACTGAGGCTATTCAAGCAATGATCTATTGTTTGAAGGCAATTTAATCAGAGCTTAAAAAAATATTTTATTTATTCATGAGAGACAAGAGAGAGAGGCACAGGGAGAAGCACAGGCAGAGGAAGAAGCAGGCTCCCTACAAGGAGCTTGACATGGGACTCGATTCCAGGACTCCAGGATCAGGGCCAAAGGCAGGTGCTAAACTGCTGAGCCACCCAGGTGTCCCTAATCAGAGCTTTAAAATCATTTCAAGTCATAGCAGCTGTGTTGGAAGCTTACAATTTTCTAGAGCATGGGCCACTCAATAGCCCAAGCGCACAAGTCCTTGGGTAGAGGCTGTTCCTTGGGCAAGCAATTTAGGGAAATTCCTTAATCCAGCTACGTAAGTTTCTAAACTGCAGGTCTTCTCAGGTCCTTTAATATATGTCAAGTTTACTATGGATACCCAAGTCAGAGATGCAAGCAATTGCTTCCCAAATATATTTGGCCAAAGATCCTTCCTCTTCCCTCCTCTGGAGCATCCCACAGGGTCACTATTCTGTGGAACACAATTGGAGACACAATAACCTGGATCATCTGTATGGGTTTCTATTGACTGTGTAAGTTCTAGTGTCCCTATACTCTGTGGCTATGGAAGGTCCCTCTCCCAGACTGTGCTGGCAAGCCATTTTAACCTGTCCTTAAAGAGGCATATGCTCCAAAATTTCTCCAGTCGTTATTTCTACAGAACCACCACCCTCAGAACAATCTGATTATTTAATTGAATGCCCATGTGGTTATCTTTCAAGGACCATTTGCCATGTCCAAGAACTTGTTAAATAAAAATGAATCTAACTGGTACAACATTTGATGAAATGTTTATGTGTATAGATGTCTCCCTAATACCGTTTATCCCTCTCTCCATATTATAACTCCCAGCTGGAATGGTGGGGAGAGGTTGAGGGGAAAAAGATTCTGCATCCACGCTACCTCCCCCATAAGAATACCCTTGCCAATTTCTAATAGTATCATCTGCAAGTGAATTAAAGCCCAGAGATTTTCTCGCTTCACACAAGTTATCAGTGGAAAAAAAATTGATAAATTCTTGCTCTCATCTGCTTTTTCTACTAGATATGAGTCATGATGCAAAATTATGCCCACCAAAATGCTATATTAGTTCCCAGTGTAAGCTATCTGTTGGTTTATAGATGCTGGGAGTGTCACAAACCCACATATGACTTCTGAGAACCAGGGTTTTACATCTGGATGTTTAACACATGCAGTATGAGGTCGTAAAAATTTCATCTGATGTTGGACAAGGCCCTCCTGCTTCTCGGCGGGAGAAAAACAGAAGAGTAAGATTTAAAAACTACCTGCTTCCTTTCAGAATCAGTCCAAAGCACTTCTTCCGAATATAGCCCATTCCATTGAGGTCCCTACTCTTGGCCATTAGAAAGAGCAATCTAGGTTAAGATGTCAAAATGGAATACTTGGTCTCAGATGGTTCATAAACAAGGACAAAATCATCTGTGGACAACACCCTTCCCCTTTCCAAAGACGCTGTAGACACCCTATGCAAGACATTAAGTGGTCTTGAAACCAATTCGGCTAGCCTTTGCCCAGGGTTTCACAAGACAGTTTGAGAGAGATGTAGAAGATTCCGTTAAAGAATACTAATGAGTCTACCCTTTACCAAGTGGGAGGGGCTCCAAGCAATAAGAGTCCACTGGAGTTTGTAGGACATAATGACCAGTGCTGGAATCACACTACAGAAGCCTAAAACCTAGATGGATAATCACTCTCAGTTGCCAGGATCAAGAAGGGGGCGGGGGGGGCGGGTCCTAGAAGCAAATTTCTAGAAGGCACCAGGACCCCACACCAAGAGGACTAACTGAAGGAGGAGAGGATCCTAAGAAGTGGGTGGCCAAGAACTCAGTGCTAAAAGGGAAGCTGCATGGTCACAGAGAAGCTGTGGCCAGTATGCAGGGAATGCTGGTGAGGAAGCAGGGAGGTGTCAGTCAGAGCGTAGTGTCCAAAGCAATATTTCAACTTGGGAATGAGCTTGGACTTAGGGCACCACAAATCCTGTCAAGCTTGGAGTTAGGTCACCACAAATCCTGTCTGCAGAATCTCATGTGTATGTGGCCAGCCATTCTGACCCTTAACCATATCAGGCCACAGACCCATTCAGGAACAGCTGCCCTAGGGCCGCCTGGCTGGCTCAGTGGAGCATGCAAATCTTGATCTTGGGGTTGTGAGTTCGAGCCCCTTGTTGAATGTAGCGATGATAAGAACAAAAACAAAATAATTGCCCCAAAAGCATAAATAGCTCTCATAACATCTGAGGTTTTTTTTTTATCAGTCTTATGCAGAAATGGTTTCAAAACTACTTCCTGATGAGGGCCTCGTGTGCAGGGAATCTGTTACTGATGAAGTGCTGGCCCATCTGCTTCAACCATCAGCGAAGCTGTGATTGGGACCACTAGTGCCACGTGGACACAGAAGAACCTAAGATGATGGCCAGGTCCCTGCAGTATTTCCTCCCAGAGAGTCATTTTGAATCTCAGTGAACCCCTACACACACACGGGGCTGACTACCAGCCTTAGCAGGACAATGCAACAGGCTTGGATCATTCTGTGGTTCTGAGGGGCACATAAACTCTAGAAGCAATTTGCTGCATTGATTTTATCTAATAGAAATAGAGACTAAAGCGAAAAGTTGATGCTGATGCTAGACTTGGAAAAAAGTTAAAAAGCCTTGGTAATAGTGGGAGATTTTTTTCTTTAATCCTTGTTTACATTTGGTTTCATTTCTGCCTAAAAATATCCACACCATGTATTCAGTAACAACACATTCAGCCTTAAAATGTTCACAATAAAATGGAGGGTATGAAAAGTCCTCGCCAAATAAACTTATTCTGTATTATTTTAATGGCTATAGAATTCATGAGATGGGAAATAGTCACTATAGATGAAAAACACTCAGAACATGTATATAGGAGCTCAACAGCGTACTGTCACGCACAGGAAAAAGCCTGGAAAAATGTGTATTGAAACATCAAAATGCTACCTCTGTCAGAGGCAATTCTGCTTCAACTTCTGTAGTTCTCTACAGTGAACACTTTGCACTTTGCAATCAGATTATGCAATAATCCAACTTCACATGGTTTGCTCTTAACAGCGTTGGTGGAAACTCCTGTTTGTGTTAATTTCTTTAGGAAGTCCTGGCACTTCCTAGAAGTCCAGAGTCATAAAAGGGAACACCCGTGTTGTATTACAGAGCTGCCCCCACACCTGCGAATGAGGAGGTATTAAAATATGCAGAGCCAACTGGATACTGGTGAGGAAGGATGGAGCTTGCACAATGTTCTCTATCTGGCACACGTTTCAATTGTTTTAGTGTGACAGGTTTTTCATCTCGTTAACAAAGGCGCTGTATGTTTGTTTTATTAGGGTATAACAGATATGTATTAGTTTCAGGTGGCAAACGACTTGATACTTAAATATGCTGCAAAATGATAAAAACCTGGTTTATACCCTTTACCAGAGTTACAGAAGCTTCCTGTGAGAACTTTTGAGATCTACTCTTAGCAATTTTCAAATATGTAATACAGTATTATCTTTTTTTTTTTAATTTAGTCATCTACAGTGCCTCACACGGACTCGAGCTCATGACCCCAAGGTCAAGAGTTATATGTTCTGAGCCAGCTGGGCACCCCTACAGACGGTACTAACTGTAGTCCCACACTATAGATTACATCCCCATGACATTTTGTAATTGGAAGTCTGTACTTAGACTCCCATTTCATCCACACCCCAATTCAAAGTGGTCCCTCGAGACTGTTTATAAAAGTCTGTATTTCTAACAGTAGATAGGAAGCATCTCACGAAGTACACCACACTATTACTGTTTAGTTACTAAGACACAAGAGGCTTCAAGAAACTTCCATCCCTCCCTGTATCCCACGGAGAAGAGTAGCCATCGGGAGATCTGGGTGCTGCCCCTTTTATTTGGTGGTCGTGCCTGGGGACTCAGCCCCTGCAGTCTCCACCAGGATGTCCTCCCGAAGCTCTAGGAGCCCAGAGAATACACCCCACACATTCAGCAGTTAAAGGCACCATCTATGTTCAACCACTGATCCAATAAAACGTAGGACAATCCACGCTCAGCCCTCCTTACTGAAATGAGTCATCTGTAAGTTAACACTTTATTTTTATTTTTTTTAAGTTAACACTTTAGATGTAAAAATAGTAGCTACTAATAGAGCACTTCAATTACACACCCATTAGCTTATTTCATCCTCTTAATCATTTTACGGATAGGGAAACTGGACCTCTGAGAGGCTGAGGGGTCCCAGGGCCCCCATAACTAGGGAGTAGCAGAGTCTGGATTCAATCTACGTCTTGCTGATTCCAAAGTACAGTCTTTCAACCACCTCAGCTGCTGTTCAGTGTTAATGGAACACATACCCTTCCAATCCTTTTTCACTAAAACATGGGACATGTGCATGGGGCAGGGGCTGCTACTCCAGTCTAGGCACGTGAGCTCCAAGAGTGACCAAGGCCACCATCAAGGAGCTCAGAGCTCCATCCAATGGTAGAAAAGGATCATGAAAGGGATGGCTTCAAAGAGCATGGGGAAGGAGAGGGACTTGGGCAGCCTCTGTCCCCATGCATTGGTAACCGTTTTAGAGGGGGCTGTGAGCCATGGTTACCCAGCTGGGGGGCCACCTCTGTAATCCTCTGCCTCTGGTTTTCCCAGCTTCAGGACCATAGGGATGATTTGAAATACAGCAGAAACTGTGGAACTATTTCTCAGATACAGTTTTCTGCCACAGAGCAAAAAGAATTCCCATGGAATTATCTAAGAACCTGTTTTTTAAAAAAACAACACACAACAAAGTGATGCACAGGGGCACAAGCTAGTCTCCATGGTCCACCTCTGCCTGGACACCACGCTGAGTGGGATGGGGAGGGACCAGGCACGGGGCACCCACAGGGAGGCCAAACTCTCCAGTCAAACGAAACAAAGGTTCCAAAACCTCTGCAGGGGGACCCCTTTCCTCCCCAGGTTCCTACAAGTGAATGACACTTAACCTCCTGTTGCCTTCACCTCTTATCATGCCATGGGAAACCTCCTAATGTGATCAGGTTCAGAAGGCCTCCGACACATTAAAAGGTGCCTAATCCTTTTAGGGTAAGGGATAATCTTTTCAGAGAAGACTTTACCAGCTTACTTTAAGTGCAATTTCCTCTGAAGTTATTATCCTAGCTGGAATTTGAAGGTTCAAGCATTTCTGCTGCCCTGGGAAAGCTCCCCGAACATTCCAGAGCCACACTTCTCCTGCTAACCCACTCCCTGCTTGGATCTTACAGTCACCCCTTGGGACTCCAGAACCATCTTAATGGTTTCTCAGGAGTTCCTGCACTCCCACTATCACGCAGGTCCCACCTGAAAGCGTGCTTCCATCTCTGCAGCCAAACTGCCCCTGGGGAAAGAACTGTAGTCGGAAATAGAGTTAGCCCTCAGTGGTCAATGAGCAGCAGGGACAGATGAAATATAAGGAAACAAAGATCCACTTCCTGTGCATGGGGAGCAGCTGCAGGACAGAGGAAGACTTTAGCATAAACTACAGCACCTGAGGGTCAAGGTGAATTTTTCAAGAATGGACTATTTCCAGGCCACAGGCAGCGAATGAATCTGCATATTGTGTGGGATTTCTTAATCTCGCCCAAGTGTGATGATTTTCTTTTTTTAACCCTACTCCATTTCTCCAGAGGCATACACGGAAGCAGCCAAACCCAGACTACAGAAAGAAAAGGACCCTAGGATCCCAGTAGCTGCAGTGTGTCCAAGGGGGTAAACGCTCAGGCTGTTTAGATAACTCTCCTTTGGACAATGAAACAAATCTAAAAAGATGAGCTGAAGGCACTGGGGTTTGCTGCAGGTATTAAAAAACGAGTGCAGGAGTGCCTGGGTGGCTCAGTCGACTGGTTAAGTGTCCAATTCTTGATTTTGGCTCAGGTCATGATTCTCAGGGGGTTTGAAATCAAGCCCTGAGTAGGGCTTTGTGCTGAGCATGGAGCCTGCTTAAGATTCTCTCTATCCCCCATTTCTACCTAACCCCCCCAAAAAAAACTAGTGTACATACTGCTTTGCTAAGAAAAAAAAAACACAAATGGGCATCTTAAAAAGAGTATTCATGAGAGAGAGAGAGAGAGAGAGAGAGAGAGGCAGAGACAAAGGCAGAGGGAGAAGCAGGATCCATGCAGGAAGCCTGATGTAGGACTCAATCTCGGGTCTCCGGGATCACGCCCTAGACTGAAGTTGGCTCTAAACTGCTGAGCCACCCGGGCTGCCCACAAATGGGCATTTCTAAGTGAAAACCTGCCACTACTTATTGGGACAGGTATTGTCAAGACTGCTAAGTACTGTTTTTCCCTTTAGGCTGAGCCTAAGTCCTTTCTGTAAGTGAGAACTTGAGATTTCTCTGCACAATTTTTTTTTTTTTCTGAAAAACAATCTGTTAGCTATGGCTCAGCATATCTAGCAAGGATCTTTCCTGAGATGGAGTGATTGACAGGTACTAAATTACTCTCCTGCAGCTGTATGGAAGGTATTTTTCTCTAGGCAAGACCCTCAGGGAGAAAGGGAGGGTGTAGGAAGTACACAATTTACACAGCACTGCACTGCTAGGGACATCGCCATGTGCCTTCAGACTTGAGACCACGGCACAAGCCCCCTTCCTGTCATTCATGTAAATTCCACTTTGGGGGAAAACAAGGGCAAAAGCCAGGGCTATTATTTTAGAAAATATCTTTCCCAGGAGTCTTAACCTTGGAATCAAAGAATCGAGGAAAATTCAGGCCTCTTCAATCACTGATGGGTGAACAAGTTACAAGGATCCCAGCTGAATCTGGCCACAGGTGTTGCCAATCATCAGCAATCGGTCTGTAAGGCAGGAGTCTAACCTGAGCTTGAAGGACAAAGAGGCTTGTTCGCCTCTTTTCAATGAGCAGTAAAGGCAACGCACAAGCTGACTGGATCCATCTCATTGTGGTTTTGATTTGTATTTCCCTGATGGCAAGTGATGCAGAGCATTTTCTCATATGCATGTTGGCCATGTCTACGTCTTACTCTGTGAGATTTCTGTTCACGTCTTTTGCCCATTTCATGATTGGATTGTTTGTTTCTTTGCTGTTGAGTTTAAGAAGTTCTTTATAGATCTTGGAAACTAGCCCTTTATCTGATACGTCATTTGCAAATATCTTCTCCCATTCTGTAGGTTGTCTTTGAGTTTTGTTGACTGTATCCTTTGCTGTGCAAAAGCTTCTTATCTTGATTAAGTCCCAATAGTTCATTTTTGCTTTTGTTTCTTTTGCCTTCGTGGATGTATCTTGTAAGAAGTTACTATGGCCGAGTTCAAAAAGGGTGTTGCCTGTGTTCTTCTCTAGGATTTTGATGGAATCTTGTCTCACATTTAGATCTTTCATCCATTTTGAGTTTATCTTTGTGTATGGTGAAAGAGAGTGGTCTAGTTTCATTCTTCTGCACGTGGATGTCCAATTTTCCCAGCACCATTTATTGAAGAGACTGTCTTTCTTCCAATGGATAGTCTTTCCTCCTTTATCGAATATTAGTTGACCATAAAGTTGAGGGTCCACTTCTGGGTTCTCTATTCTGTTCCACTGATCTATGTGTCTGTTTTTGTGCCAGTACCACACTGTCTTGATGACCACAGCTTTGTAGTACAACCTGAAATCTGGCATTGTGATGCCCCCAGATATGGTTTTCTTTTTTAAAATTCCCCTGGCTATTCGGGGTCTTTTCTGATTCCACACAAATCTTAAAATAATTTGTTCTAACTCTCTGAAGAAAGTCCATGGTATTTTGATAGGGATTGCATTAAACGTGTATATTGCCCTGGGTAACATTGACATTTTCACTATATTAATCAATATAAAGTCTATAGCTCTGAATAAGATACTATAACCCTAGATAAAGCTTAGGTCTATAGAAATAGCGTTTTGTGACAACAGGGTGAAAAAAGTTAAAAGAGGAGGTTGCCACTCCCATCCCAGTCTGACCGGGAACCAAGTGAGAAAGCTATTTGTCCATGTGCTGAAGGAATTTCAGTCCCAGTACTGTTTGACTCAGTCCCAACTCACTGCAAAGTGGATTTCACAGAAAACTCTGAGGAGGAGGTGGGCTCAGACTGCTCTAACCATTTCACTTCTCAGCCCCTCCGCCTCCATTCCACAAAAATCAACATGTAGGTTTGTGGCCAAAGCCTGGACAAAACATCCCCACTAACCTTTTATCCTTACCCTCCAGCTTTCTCAAAGAATGACATTGTTCTTACCCCCCAACCTGCACAGACCTGGCAAACATCACTCCTGTCCCCAGGGAGCCCAGTAAGAACCAGATGAGGCCTTTCACAGACACCCTGAACACAGCTCAGGGTCACACACACACACACACACACACACACACACACACACACACACACCTTCACGGAGCCATACACCAAAACCCTTCACACCCAGTTTCAGGGAAGTGCAATGTGGTCTCCTTTTAAGTCCACCTGCTTAACAAAACCAACATTTTTGAGGCCTCATCATTTTATCCAAACAGAAAAGGATTTAACAATTCACATAGCTTAAAGGCTTCTATTCGGAGGGTAAACCCTACGCTCAAGACAGTACTACACTTCTCATTCTGCCGATTTTCTCCTCACAACGATCCGATTAGTACATTAGTTCTACTTGATAGATAAGGAATCTAAAGCTCAGAGAAGTTAAGAAGATTGACTAAGGTCATCCCATAAGCCCCCAAATTCGTTCTCAACATCAATGCTGCTTTATGCTCCCAACAGAGGATCCCACGTGGACAGTGAAAGGTGGAAAACTTTAGAACTCCACAGAGCATTGCATTCCACTGGGCTAACCTTAGGATTCAAAAATCAAACGAAAGTGTAAATATTAGTTCCTATCTAATTAAATGTTGAGCCCTCTGATGGGAAAATAGGGAATCCTATTGGAAGTGGATCGAGGACTGCCATTTACAAAACTTACATGCTTATAATAGACACATCATAGGTAAAAATATCAGCTCCATAAGGAACATTAATACATAAAACTGCTGATCCCAGAGGTTATATACTTAGCCAGAAGGCTTTCAAGTATCGCTAAGATAGTACAAAGAGAAGCATAATTCTATGGTTTAAAACTAGGCTAGAAAAAAAAATAGAATACTTACTGGAGAGTTAAAAAATGCTACATTCTGTTTGATGGCTGGGTATTGATCCGATAAACAGTGAAGGGAAAGACTATGCATGTCCAGCATGAATAGGATTTTCGCTTTTTCTTCTGAGCACAAATCACTTCTTTCTCACCAACCTGGTTTATAAAGTTATATATGGCAGAAATGAACAAAATGTTCACATGGCACACGAGATTACATAGCAAGTGTTTTGTTCGGGCGTGTGCATGGCAGCAGCATGGTATTTGCGGGCAGAGAACTGGAACAAGAGCCAGGAGACCCAGGGTAGACCCTGACAGCCACCACCTGGACATGTGACCTCAGGCATGAGGTCCTCAGCCTCTTGGGATCTGGACATTTATCCAAACAAAAAGGGAGCTTGACCATGGGGGGTGGGTCTCTCCCGGTTCAAAAATTCACTTTCACACTTTTAGGTAATGTTAGTTTGTCACTAATATTGATGGGCTCCACTCAACATAGAAATCCAAGGACAGAGTCTGTGACCATGGGTCAGTAGGAGGGCCGGTCCCCCAGCACAGCTCCACAAGACTGGTCACCCACTGGGAGCAATGGGAGGCAGGGTAGAGGAGGGGGGAATCAAAAGAACAATTGAGCCACTGAGCAGAAATGCAGCGAGTGCCATAAGGAGACCAGCTTCAAGAACTTGTTATATCCAATTGCTTTTTTAACATCTCTTGGCAACTTTTCAGCAAAGGGCCAGATACTAAATCTTTTAGGCTTTATGGGCCATTCGGTCTCTCTCTCACAACTACTCAGTTCTGCCTTTGTAGCAAGAAAGCAACCATCAACAACATGTAAAGAAATGGGCATGGTTATGTTCCAGTAAAACTTTATTAAAAAAAAGAAACACGCAGCAGCCAGATTCAGCAGATGAACTGGTTGCCAACCCCTGAGACAGAACAGGATTCCTCGGAGTCAAAACAACCCCCAAAAGGCTAGTGGGCTGCAGAGAGCCCACCGGCCAGAGCCCATCTTCATAAGCAGTTGCTGTGCATGGCTCCCAAGGACTGTCCCTCAGCCAGCAGACCTTCAAGCCCCAACTGAACACACCAAACACACATAAATCATCACTCAGAAAGCAAAGAACCCACATTCACTTTTTTATGAAGCCTGATAGCAAGTCTGGGATGTTTTCACAAACCTGTAAGCAATCTGGTCTGGTGATTTATTCCAAATGTTGATTTTGAATGTTGTTGTGCCCAGGATTACAGAACATGAGAGGGCGGTAGGAGGAAAAGGCAGGGACAATGAGGTATCCTAAATATAATTTCTGCTTTGGAGTCTTCAAAAAAAAAAAAAACCCAAAAAGCAAAACGGAGGACCATTCCCACAGAAGTGAACTTGCACACTATAATTTTACAATTTATTTTCAACAAGCAGGTCCATTTCAAGTGAATCAGAAAGAAAAGTGTTCGCCTCAATAGGATGGGGTAGGATTTCAGAGGGCACAACAGTTCACTGAAATTCTCTCATACTTAATGAAAAAAAGCCAGCCAATTATATTTTGCACTATATTTAAACAGTAGAGAAGAATTTTTTAAAGCTGTACAAAGCCTTCATGGTTGCGGCTCATTTCACTGCAGAATGTTTGAAGGCGTATTTTAAGTTCTATTAAATCTTAGGAGAACAACTACTTTAACACTGAATTATTTTCTCGGGTATTTGGTAATTGCTAGTTTGCAACACAGGGAAGGAGGTTAATTTACCTTCCAGTGAGCCATGGCTTTAAATTGGTTTTACAAAGGGAGAATTTAAGGACTCTGCTCAGAGGACATGAATTCCAGGCCATTAGTTTTTGTTCCTGATGGTCAGGAGTGGCATCTGGGCTTAATTATTCGCATGTGTATCTAGTGGATAATTGTCTGGCTAACTAATACATTTTAAGAGGTCGGCATTTTTAGTGATGGAGTTGTAAACACAGGCTTATTTTTTCTGAAGAACAAAGTTTCTTATTCACCAAATGCTCACGTCACAGGTTTCCTCTTCTACAGAAACTACTATGGGTTCAACATTACTTTATACTACTGCTAAGTCTCAGTTCAAGCCCCCCCCCCAAGCCTCTATGCATGCTTCTGCACCCAGAGGCCCTTGTAACTTCCCATTAGCCAAGCCCAGAGACCCTGAAAGGGAGAAGGAACTAGGACAGCTGGGAAGATGGATCTAGGGTCTCATGCGGTTTACTGGCTTCACAGAGTGCACCCCTGGGGCAGGGATGGCTAGAGCCCCAAAAACGTCTCTACCCCTTGGTCCTCCAGAGCCTGAAATTCCACTTCAAGCCTTTCATTTCCTCCATCCCATTATCTCTAGCAGTCCTGTGTAGACATGAAAGGACTTTCAAAAGCCACCGATCACTCATCTATGTTGCAACACAAAGCAGTTTGGATGTAGCCAGGCTACTCTGCAGAGCATCCAGGGAACAAGACCAAAGCCAGGTCTGTATGCGAGAAGGGAAGGCGTAAAAGGGACCCAAGAGGCAGGTCTGCAGCGGGGTGTGCACAGTCGGGGAAATACCAAGAACTGAGCGGCTCTAAAAGGGAGAAGGAAAGAGTGAGGAGAAACCCCAAGACCTATGGCACTCCTCCATGTGCATCCTACCTAACTGGGGTAGGGCGCTTGCCCAGACAGTGGACACCAAGCCCAGAATCCTCCTTCACTGAAAGCATGGCCTTCATGGACTCTTAAAGGTTATCGGAGTTTCAAGATTGTCGAGGACACTAACCTATACGGGCTTAACGTCATCTGTTGTAAAATTACACTTAAAAAAGTGAAATAGCTATGTTCAAGGCCATATGCAGCTTTGTTGTGAAAAGGCCACATTATAGCTATTGAACACAATACACCAGAGGAGCTAAGTGGGTGGACCGTGAAGGCAGGTGGCCCAGTTTGGGGACTACCCTGATTGCACATATGCTGTGTGACCTTGGGCAGGGTACCCGAGTTCTGGGTCACGGTTTACCCGTATCAACACTGCTTCTCCCAATGGCTACTGTGAGGGTCCAGTAGGGTAGAGCTACACAGGCAGCATACGTATGCCCGATACCTATTACCTGATACCATCTACCCTTTGTTGTAAGTAGTCCTGTTCCATGGAAAGGAGACGTGACGCTCTGGGCTGTATAATCAGAAAGGCTCAGCCCATTAGTGTTTCCAGCAGCACCAAATCTGTGCCCATAATGCCACAAGTAATCATCTTTCAAAAATGGAAAAAGGAAAGCCGAGCCCATGCATGCCACGCGTTCCTCTGCATGGTTTCCACACACATTACTGAGCTGGCAAGGTCGTGAAATAGCAGCTACAAGTCCTCTGATCTCCCTGGAGAAAGGTCCCGTGTAAACACTGAGGATTAGGTTACTGGAGAAATTTTATAAGGAAATGGGGCCTCCCGCACTGAAGTTGGAACACATTCCATAAATGCTCTTTAATATGTTAAATTAAAACAAAACAAAACAAAACAGTGTTAAGTTCTTTTAAACAGGAGCCAGCTTTGAATAGAAGAAGCCAGTTCAGGCACTGCTCCATTGACCACCACAGATTTCCTACCTGGCTTTCGAATAACCCAACTAATTCTCGAAAGTACACCCTTTGGGTTTTCTGCTCAGCATCACCAAAAAAAAAAAAAAAAAAAAAAATTTTTTTTTTAATTTTTAAAAATTTGAAAAATGGGGAGACAGGCTGGCAGGAAGCTTCAAAAGGTGATTTGGTTGCACTTTTAAGCAACGACTATTCATTGCATGCCAAAATGAAAAGAAAACGGACACAAAATAATAGGCATCACATCTAGTGTGTAGCCAGAAAGCAGAACCACGCTAGGGCCGTGCCCGACCACAACGGCAGAATTTCTGGAGAGCCGGGGTCCCGGGAGGCGCGGCCGGGCCTGGCCACAGCACCCACTGACATGCGGTTGTGTCACATGGAAGCAGAGGAAACAGAAGGCCCCTTTCTCAGCCGACTGAAGCAGAAAGCTTCCCCCACTGGCAGCGAGGAGCCACACGATCAAACACACGGATGAAAGTTGCCTAGACGGTTTGCTCATCACTAAGATGGGAGGGCTGCAGAGACAAAACAGTATGGAGATCTTTCCAGTCCTAAATTTCTGCGACAGAGTTCCTTTACCCCCAGCATCTCCCTATGGAGCACTGTCCTCTTCCCTCTTCAGCTGTGTCCTGAGCCCATGATGGACAGTGCCCATGATTATCCTCCAGACAGTCACTCCAGTGGCCTTTCCAGAAGTCAGGACCTCCACATATACTCACCTAGCATATAGGTACCCACTTGGGGAACCAGTCAGGGCCAAAATCCAGCCTGCATGGCCCCTACCCCGTGTATCCGGTCTAGAGGAAGAAGCTGCTTTTTCCAGATTCAAACAAAAACACGCTACCATCCTAGCTGCAGTCCTGTCTGGAAACATGAACCTTTCCACAAACACACAAAGGATAAATCTAAGTAAGCAAATGATCATTCAGCTAAACACATGAGAAAAATATGCCCTTTAGAGAGAGACAGCTTATATGGAGAGCCTGAATCTTCATTTTTTTTTTTTTAACTAAGGAAAATAGGAGTTTAACATATTCCCAGCAACTACATTACACAAATCCTAAACACTGGCATTACTTTTTTTTTTTTTTTAAGATTTATTTATTCATGAGAGACAGAGAGAGAGGTAGAGACACAGGCAGAGGGAGAAGCAGGCTCAAGGCAGGGAGCCTGATGCGGGAATCGATCCTGGGACTCTGGGATCATGCCCTGGGTCAAAGGCAAGCGCTAAACCACTGAGCCACCCAGGTGTCCCTGACATTACTCTCTTCAGAATATTTCCCTTACAAAATTCTGGGTACATCTACGCAGAGGGCAAATCTTTTCGAGCTGAAGATTAAACATTTGGTGTATATTAGCTATTTAAACCACGCCACACAACTACTGTATAGGTTCTCAGCTTTGACATTTCTAGGTGTTCTTTAGGTGTTTTTCCTTCATAGGGAAATTGATACAGTAATGCCCGCTTAAGTCAAAGATTCTGTCCCCTTTCTCTGCCTCTACAAATGAGAACGCAACCCAATTTGTTTTTTCAAAAATGATATGAAGTCATCCAAAAATTCCTCCTGAAAAGCTTAGAAAATTAGACTCATGGAAGTAATCAGCTGGAACTAGTCTCTCATTAGAGTAACTTCATAATCCCATGGCCAAAAGGCTAACCACAGATTTACAAATGCCCTTTTTTGCCTGAGACATCTCAATACCTGGCAGACGAAGGGGAAATGTATAAATACATCTTTGTAAACTATTTCCTCCCATGATGACTTGATGATCGTGGAATGGTTTTTTTTTTAAGTGTGTATTTTTCCCCCTTAACCAAAGCTATTTTCCCTGGAGATGTTCCAACAATATACTGCTAACATACTCCCATTGTGGAATTCATCTGGAAAATTTTGCAACTTAAAAAAACAACTCGGCCATCTCATAGGCGTCTCTATGGACCTGCAGATTGGAGAAAAAAAACACAGTAAATATTTTTGGTCTAGCTCAAAAGGAGTTTGGCGATTTGTGTGACTGAGCTTATTTGTTTATAATAATTTACTGAAGAAGTTAGGACACTTTGTCCACTTCCATTTGTTTCAGGGGTTAAGGATCTCGAGGGTCAAATGTACATAGTGCCTGACTCAGTAGTGGCTCAATAAATATTTGAATGAATGAAAGCTTTAGGTCTTGTACTCCCTGGCTACTATTTGCTTTGATGCAAGACAGTGAAGTTCACAGAACTTTCATATCCCCACCCCCACCCCAAGAAATGGGGCTCGTGGAGTTTTCATTATTTAGTCACAGTTAGTGTTTGTGGCAACCCTGCAGAACCTAACTTTGCAAATACACTGTTCCTGGGGGAGATGCACCATTAGGTTCCTGCAAGGCTCTGTCACAACATTTTTGTCAACTGCTACATAATCTTGTTTTTTGTTTCTGTTTAAAGACATCTTATTTAATAAATATTGCTGACTTGTTAACAATGAAGTCACAACCAACAGCACGAGCTCATGCCTAAACAACATTGACCTAAGGCATAGGTTTTCTCTGTAAGGCACACCATGGCCTCCTTGGCCTTGGGACACTAGATAGCACTTCACTACACCTGGGGTCCATTATAAGCCGTGAAATCACCAACAAATAGCACAAAAACGTGGAAAACTCGCACTACATAGACCACAAAAAAGGAGACTTTAAGGTAGGAGAGCAGAAAGGCAGACTGTCACCTCGTTCACCCTCCACTGGGAGCATGAGCATCAGAGCAAATTTCTCATGACTGCATGCACGGCTCTGCAAATGACAAGAGCCCCACGACTACAGATTTGGGGGTTACAAATAAATGTCAGCAAGCAGGTAAGTTTGCAAATACATAATCCGCAAGGAGTAAGAATTGATTCTATCCATTCCCTAAATGTTGAAGGCCTCCTCTTAACACCTGCTACTGTGGGGAGAAGGTGACCAGAACAGACCACTTCTTTCCTTATTGTGCTAACAGTCTATGGCTAGAGGGCAGAATGAATGTAAGAGCCCTGAGGCAAGTGTGGGCATAATTAAATCCGGCCACGGATTCTGAAGGCATGCAGAAGGAAACCTACAGACTGGCTCCAAGGTCAATTGCTTCGTTTTTAAAGATGATTTTAATTCGACAAAGATTTACTATTTCCCAGGTGCCAGGCACTGGGTACCCTGCTAGGGATACAGAGGAGGAGAGCTATTGTTCTCAGGGTCATGGGGCCCACAGTCGCCGTGGGGGGAGGAAGGGAGACCCTCTGAGGGACATAAAGCATATGCGTGCTTTAAGAGCACGAAAAAGCAACAAACCCAAGAGAGAAAACTAGTCTTTTTTTCTCTGGTTATGGAAAGGTGTGCAGAGCAGGTAATATCTGAGCTGAGTTGGGTTTTTTTTTTTATGATTTATTTATTTATTTATCAGAGAGAGAGGAGAGAGAGAGAGGGGCAGAGACACAGGAGGAGGGAAAAGCAGGCTCCATGCCGGGAGCCTGACGTAGGACTTGATCTCAGGACTCCAGGATTGTGCCCTGGGCCAAAGGCAGGTGCTAAACCGCTGAGCCACCCAGGAATCACCTGAGCTGAGTTTTAAAGATAGTGGGAATTCGCTGAAGGGGTGGGAAGGGCATCCCAAGGGAAGAGACAACATTGAGTGAACAGATGTCCTGATTTGCCCAGAACAATCTCCCTGGTTGCCTGGGATACTGGTAGCATTATGAATAGCATTTTCATTCTGCAAAGTATCCTGATTTGGGCAACACCATCTTCCCTGATGCAGAATTCAGCAAGGCAGGGACTTGAGAACGGGGAGGTGAGACAAAGGGTGGTTATGGATTGGGGCCCATGGGTCGACCAAGCTAGGAGGTGGTTTCCAGTCACAGCCAGAGCTGGACAAGTTCAGATTGGCTGTCTCAGGAAAGCGACATGGTAACATGGGAGAAAGTCCAGGAGGAAGGCAGCTCAGAGGCCAGAGGATGTTACTTACAGCAAGAGATCATGAGCTCAGCAGCACTGGAGATGGACAGACAGATCTCATCTGTGAGACTCTCAGGAGGAGGTGGAGGAGGGGCAGGCCTTGGTATCAACTGAGCGAGCCTGGAGATTTCTGAAAGGCAGGGAATAACAGATAACTTCCAGACTACAGTTTGGGAGACTGAGAAGTTGGTGGTGAAGCCACTAACCCAGACCTGGAACACAAGGCCAAGGGGGAAGAGTGGCTGGAGAAAGGATTTCTGTTTTGGAGACTTTTTGTAGAGCCATCAGTGCCTCCAGAGAAGTGCCATGGGCATCTAGAGCTTTGGAGAAAGAACGATCCATGTGCATTTGGCAGTTGAGGGTAAATAGGAACAGATGAGAACAAGAGGAATAGAGTCAGAATTCTCAAATATCCTCCCAGTGGATCCCTCTCTTGGGGATTACATTTACTTCTATAAGTCCAGTAGCTAAAGTTAGCCTGGACTTCAAATAGATTCCACTGTAATTTTTTTTCATGATTTGATGGGAGAAATCCTACAAAGCTAAAGTGGTCACATGTGTTAGCTGGCATCCTCCCCTTTATGCACACATAACCATTTGGCGCATTGACCAAGGTGCTGCTCCAAGATGGAAGCTCACTCATAAGGACACAGGCAAACGTCCCTACTCACAGCCAATAACTATCTTCAAGAGACAGAGGATGTTCCATGTCTCAGCATTTTATTTATTTATTTATTTATTTATTTATTTATTTATTTATTTATTTTTGGTCTCAGCATTTTAAAGCTGATTTTATTGGTTATGGTACAGAAGAGGTTTTGACTTCTGCTCGGTTTATTAACATTAAAGGCTCCCAGTGGTTAACAGCAACCAAAACATCCGACTAGATGGCTGGTAATCAGAAGGAATCCACAGGATTTTTTTTAAATCCCATTCTAAGTAAGTGTTGGATAATCATTATTAAACTTATCAGATGAAGAAACCCAATGTGAAAATTCTTCAAAAGGTAGGAGCCTACCATGTCATTTTAATGAACAATTTATCTGGCTAAGCTCATTTTATAGATCCAACTGCAAACAACTCAATCTCTTGGAAATATCAGGGTAGATCACTATGTGTAGTCAACAAGAAAATTTGATTTTCTTCTGAAGGCAAAATAAAAAGCAAACCTTTAGACGTCAGGGAGCATCACACTCGAGAGCAGCTGGGCTTATAGGTCTGGGTTCATGTACATACCCTGGGCCAGCTCTTGCTGGTTGTTTCCCAGCAAAGTGTATTGCACCCCAGGAGACAGAGCAAATGGGTCTAGCGAGCATCTGCTTTATGGCTATTACTGGCAGCCGAGGAACAAGGCTCCGAGCAAGAACACTTGGGGGGCTGGAGTTAATCCGTCAAGTTCACCAACATGTGAAGGATACACCGTGCAAAGCACAGCAGTGAACTCCTGGGGGCGATGCCAACAGAACAGGGAGCAAACGCTTGCCTACCTTCAGAGCGTCACCTCTTCAGGGAGCAAAAGTGGTGATATTTTAATGGCCTGCTGGGAAAGCTCCCTCCTTTTGGGAAGGCTGGGAGCAAGTGACACTTCGGCTTGAGGGCACAGCCCCGTGACAGGAGCCGGCCACTGAGATCACTTGGAGTACCCAGGGCCTGCGGAAGCCACCACATCACACACACCAGACAGGGTTTGTACTCTCACCCAAGGCACCCCAAAGCCACAAGGCGCAGCGATGAAGCTACAAGACCTCTTTTCCTGCTCCGTAAGCAAAGCATGCTCACTGCAGATGCACTGGGAATGGTTCGCGTACTCCGGCCGGGCCCAGGAGGAAAGTTCTGCTTTGCAAGGATTTATGAAGATGTGCCCAGGGTTAGGGGAAAGCACTCCAGCATGGAGGTCCTGGGGAGCTAGCAACCCCCCTTTCCCGGTGCATTTATTTTCTATTTTCAGACAGTATTATCACCCATCTCCACACACACAGTGTTCACAAACGCTGAGGACGGAGGCTGTCGGCAACGCTCGTACCTCGGTCCCGTCCACGGCCAGTGCCCTTCTCCTGGCTGACACTGCCGGTGCCCGATGCACCCCGGCTCCCACCACCTTGTGTTTCCCAAGGAGGTCCTGACCACAGCTAGCACCTGCTCCCTCCAAGGTTTGACCCCCTGAATCCACACGTGGCACCGGCACGACCATAGTGCCTGCACATGTAGTAACAAGGGGTGTTCCGTGGCTCAAAGGTCAGGGAGAGTCAGGGAGGGGAGGCTTGGGACCATTGCCCCCTTCAAGCCTGTGTGCGCAGTGGCGGTAGCCCCAGCACGTCCCCGCAGCTGTTGGCCAACTGCCTTCAAACCCGGATCTCTAGCAGAGGCTCATGGACCCAAACGCTCAGACGCAAGACCACCATGGGGACCTCCTGACTTACACCCCCGCCACCCCTCACATGCCAGGAAGGGCCAGTCTGGGCATCACTTTGGGCTGCTCCAGTCTCTCCATAAATGTCTGGGCAGATGTGGGTGTCAGGGTGGTACAATGAGAAGCCCCCGAGCCCAGGAAGCCCAGCCGTAGGATCTCAGGCAAGCTGACTAACCACATCCAGCTTCTATTTGCTCGGGTGAAAGATGTGGGAATCAGTTGCCTTGTGAGGTCGAGTAAAACGCACCCACAGTGTGGCATGGATTGGGCACCCAACAAATGGTAGTCCTAATGGTCATTAGGGATGTAATAATAACTTGAATATCTATTTGGCAGCTACACAATGACTTGAAGGGAGAGATTCCTCCCGCTCATGTGCATAAACAGCACGAGTTGGGAAGAGATTGAGAAGCAGAAGCGGCAGCCCAGTCTCCAACATGTGCTTCTATTTTAGCTCCCACACCACCGTCTGTGCTCCGGGCAGCAGCAAAGTAGGACAGAGATAAGGCATGGCTTTTGCGGGGTTTTTCCTTTCACTTTTTAGGGCAAGTATTCGATATTTGATGATTACAGGATTACTGCTAATTTTTTTAATGTCACAACTAAAGAAATGGACACTTTCATAGGAATGATTTTGGTCTTCGTCTGGACTGCAGTGCCCAAATACCACAGACTGGGTGGTTTAAACCACATATTCTCACAGTTCTGGAGACTGGGAAGTTCAAGATCAGGGTGCCAGCAGACTCCCTCTGGGTCTGAGGAGAGCCTGCTTCCTGGTTCACAGACAGCCGTCTTCTGTGTCCTCACATGGCAGAAAGGACACTCTGGCCCCTTTTATAAGGCACAAATCCCATTTGGAGGGGAGGGGTGCTCTACTCATGGCCTCATCACCTCCCCCAAGACCCTACCTTCCAACACGATTACATTGCATTTTCAGTACAATATGAATGGGGGAATGGGGGGGGCACATACATTCAGTCTATTGTAATTTTTAATCAACCTAAGTGTT
Source organism: Canis lupus familiaris (assembly GCF_011100685.1). Taxonomy (NCBI): domain Eukaryota; kingdom Metazoa; phylum Chordata; class Mammalia; order Carnivora; family Canidae; genus Canis; species Canis lupus. Next base: position 16,711,139 of record NC_049222.1, on the reverse strand, counting down.
AAGAGTTTCTTCCTCAGAGAGGAATAAAGTACAAGTGAAACATGAACATATCCGAGGTGAGGAGACAGGAGTTCAGGATGGAAAGAATGATCCTAAGGGAGGACTTATGAAGATGGAGAGGTTATCTGCCTCCTATACAATTAAGGCTTGTCTTCTCACACAGGTGTGTTCACAGGAATGGAATGACTCACATCCCACACAACTCCCACATGGCCAACATCTTAGACAATCCGGGCTATGTACCCGCTTCCATAATGCTTCTGCTTCAAAGCAGACTTGTCTCCTCCTTGGCAAGACATTCTATTCACTACCATACGCCCTACTCGCCCCCATCAATCCTCCAAGTTTTCAATCCTGTCACTCCATTGTTCAAAAGCACTTCAGAAACCCTTTCAAAATAAAACCTAAGCCCAAGACATGCAAAGCTATGCCACAATTTGGCCTTGAGCAGAGTTCTACAGAAAGCCGCTGAACATGTTCTAATGATTGTAATAAGGGAAAATTCTCACCTAAATATTTACTGAGTTTGGGCGGGGGTGGAGTGGGGCGAGTACTAGGTACTGACAAGTTCAGAACCTAGGAAAGCAGTTCAAGTGCCCAGCAATAGGTGACCAGTGAGAGGGACATGACAGGATGTAGGGTTTCATCAGTAGCATTCCCAAAGGCCAGCGGCTGCGGGAAGAACACACTGGAACAGGGGGGAGATCGATCCCTGGAACACCAGGTCAAGTGAGGGACAGGTGATAGAAGCCTGAGCATAAGTAGAGGAAGAGGCAAATTTCTTTTAGATTTTATTTGATGGAGCACAAGCAGGGAGAGCGGGAGAGCAGCTGACTCCCCACTGAGCAGGGAGCCCGCTACAGGGCTCGATCCCAGGACCCTGAGATCATGACTCGAGCCAAAGGCAGACGCTTAACTGAGCCACTCAGGCGCCCCTGAAGAGGGCACATTTCAAGGTTGTTATTTGGTGGATGAGACAGAGCATGGAGAGAAGGTAAGAAAAGGACTATATTCCAAGATAGCAGGTCTACTGAGCCAGGAAAATGTTGTCTCCATCAGCAATAACGAGAAGGCCGGCAGGATGCTGATTTGGAGATAACATGATAAATTCAAGAGGAGTGAAATTTGTGCAACATTCAAAGAGATGAGAGAAGAAAGCAGCAAGGCCTTTAGCCGTGGATGTGGGGACGGTCTTTATTCACATAGAACAGTAAGTACGCAAATGCAGACACTTGGGGCCAAGAGCTCTAAACTTCTGTTGTGTGCAGAAATAGAACGAGACTATAAAATATAGCAAAGAAATGGTTGGAGCAGCTGCTTGGAAAGTCCAAGTAGCCACAGGAGACTCTAAGTCAACAGAAAAAAAGACGTCAAGTGGAAGGAGGATTCCGGTCCACCCGATAGTGGTTAGAGATTCACGGCAAAGCTTCTCTGCAGTGACAGCCTCCAACAATCCTCCCCTTCCTCTGCGTGGGACACCACCTTCCAGGCTGGGCTGGCCCTGCCACTTGGTGTGGTGAACAGGGTACAGAGGCTTCGAGGCGAGAGGGTGGAGTAGAAGACCCAGGCTCACCTCGTCCCACAGATACCACTCGGTGACGCCACAAGGTCAATAACCCAGAAAACAACTTGAAGACTAGAACAAACTCCACAACAAAACGTAGAGACATCAAAGCGGGTAGGAAGGGAAGAGACACAGTTGGGAGCGGCATGGACCCACTGTTGCGAAGAAGGGAGAGAAGCAGACCCTCACACTGGAGAGCCCACACAGGGAAGATGAACCCCATAATGTTTCGTTTTGAAAGCCGGAGGAGCCAAATTTCATGAGTTCTTATAATCAGCAGGACTTAAAACCTGGAATTTTAAAAATCAGCAGGCTCGGCTCTGGGAAAGCCAGCAGGACAAGAGGAAATGGAGTCCTCGCCCTCAAAGACACAGCATAACAAAAAGCCTGTGCAGATACAGCATAGAAGGAGCAGTTTGAAAAACACTTGAGGCACACAGGAGGGAGAGCAGAGAGACATTGTTGGGAGACTCCTCCAGCAACAAAGGAATTGGCAGGTGCCATTTCCCTGACTCTGCAGCATAAACATACAGCCAGCTGCAGGAACCAGCACAGCACCAATACAGGCTACTTAACTTGCTCACACCACATCTCCGCCGCCCCCCCCCCCCATTCCTCTTGGCCAAAGCCTCTATGTTTAGTGCAGCATTATTTACAATAGCCAAATTATGGAAACAGCCCAAGTGCCCATCAATAGATGAATGGGTGAAGAAGATGTGTGTACACACACACACGACACGCACACAGTGGATTTTTATTAAATCTTGCCATTTGCAACAACATGGATGGATCCAAGGATAGAATTCTAAGTGAAATAAGTCAATCAGAGAAACACAAATATCACATGATTTCACTCAGGTGGAATTTAAAAAACAAAGCAAATAAAGAAGGGGTGGGGGAAACCCAAAAAAAAAAAAAACTCTTAAAGAGAACACATGGATGGTTTCCAGCAGGGAGGTGATGAGGGGATGGGTGAAACAGATGAAGGGGATTAAGAGCTCACTTATGATGAGCACTGAGTAACGTACTGTTGAATCACTATACTGTACACTTGAAACTAATACTGTAGGTTAACTATGATGGAATTGATTACAAAAAATACACAAAACACCAGTGTATGGCAGGTGTGACCTACATTACTTCCAATCTTCAGTAATTCAGGCCTGAAAAGCTACTGCCCAGTTTCCACCTCCTGTTGGAATGCTCGTAACCTCCATGATAGGAGGCTCTGCCTAGACTCCTGAATAAAGACACGGGACACATCACTTGGAGAACAGAAGCATTCCAGCTGGCAGCCAGCACCAACACATGACCCGGGCCACCATGGTTCCTCCAGCCCCCGCTGAGTCTCCCCAGCCAACACCATATGGAGCAGACCCAAATTGCTGAGCCCTGCCCCAAATGCACACCCATAGAAAATCATTGTTTCAGGTCACTTGAGATCTGAGGTGGTTTGTTATGCAGCAATAGAGGACTGGGAACAAAATCCTGATGAAATTAAGAAATGAACAAAGAATAATCAAAATTGGAAACCTATTTCTACCATGATTCCATCACTTACAAGTTATAGAACTTTGAGGAAGTTGCTTGAAAGGCCTAAGCCTTAATTTATCTCATCTGTGAAGTGAAGAATAAGAATTGTTAGGTCAATAGTTCTGAACACAACCAAAATTAACGTTAAGTGTGTTTTTGGCAATGTCCAGAAAAATTAAACACAATCTCTTCTGTTACACAATATTCACATTCTTAAGAAGTCTTGTATAATCAACAACTGTATTATAAAAATGACTGCTCCCATAGGAAAGAGGAGTTTCGGATCTCCAAAGGTTCAGATTTACAATAAAAGATATTTTCTGCAAGAATTTAATAAATAACAATAGTTTATGGCCCTAAAATCTAAAGCTCCCTGAGCAAATCCAGCATTTAATCATATCCAGGTTCCACCCAGAAAGCCTCTCATGTACTATCTCCACCAAGACTGTCATTCACACTTCCTTGTACACATTCCGAGCTCTGTCATCTGCGGCTTTTCATAAAGCACAAATTGGAAGTCGAGTTAATACAGCCCCCAATGTTAAACCACAACTTGGATCATCAGAATGTTGAAGGAAAAAAACCCCAGAGCCAGTGAGCTGACCAAACCAAGTGCCACCCACTTTTGTTGCTATGAACACTCCCCAGTTCCCACTCAGGGAAGCTTTGTTACCAACAGCGACAGCCTGGGTAGCAAACAGTGTTCTGTTGTTTGTTGCGGGATATTGCATGTTGGCGTTCAAGAGGATCCTGCAGGAGAAGCCTACCCATGATGTAATAAATCTGTTAACTCTGCTCACCTTTCGTAATAACGACTGGTATACTCAATGACTGGTTTCACTTTGAGCTATTGATGAAGAACAGCCATATTAACACTAAAGCCATATCACCTGGTCCCCGCCACCCCCAAAAGGATTATGGAATTATGAAAGCATCTACTCCTCAGAGCACAGCTCTGCTCTGAGCAGCCTAAGTGGACAGCTCCCACATTAAAAAACTTACTCTATCAAGCTAAGGAAGATCATGTCCTGTCTTCTCTCCATTCTGTTCTTTAGAATCTTAGTGACTGGAAAGGAGATAAAGAGAAAACTGTGTCCATCCAGGGAAGACAACACCATTCTCAAGTATAAAGATTGAGGAGGTTCACGACATCCTCAGGATATGGTCTCGGAGACCAGTACTCCTTAAGCTAGAAGATGCTGCTGGAAGAGTATATACCAGACCTACAGATGGGATAGAAGGAAAGGACAGAAAAGCCTGGAAGAAAGAAGCAGGATCTCTAACACGTTTAAACATGAGCCAGAGAAATCATACCATAGTAAAAAGCCAACAGCATTCGGTTAGGACAAAGGAAGTCACAGATAGTAAAAGCTAAGAAATGTCCCCCTCTGCCCTCACCCATGTAGGTCATCTCCTGAAGCCGGCAGTAGCACGAACCCAAGCACCAGCGAAAATCATCACGTGGCAGAGACAGCAATTGGCATATGGCACGTACAGCCCAGACAACGTCATTTGGGCCCATAAATGGACTTTACCTAAACCGGACTTGGCAGGACAGCAGCAGCCTATCCTTGAAGGTCACAGTAAGGGTTCTTCCTGTGAAACTGACCATGCCCATTATGGGGACAATTTTGTCATATTATGTACTGTTCTTTTTACAGTGATCCTTGGGTGAAACTTCTCTTTGGTCTTAAAGAACAGTTGTAGTTCTCCTGGGCATTGTTCAGCTTTTACCATATGGACTTGTGTAGCGTTTTCCCATGGGGTGCCAGAGAGCTCAGAGCCAACTGGCCCACCCACAGTAAGTCTGTCTTTACGGTATACACGCTTACCCTCAATCCTGGCTCCAATTCTTAAGTCCCAGCTTTTTTCTTTTCTTTTTGTCTTTTTAATTTATGCTATCTTCTCGTATTTTATGTATTATAAACTGCCTTACATATCTGGAATAGATCCAAGTACAAATTTAAATCCACAAAGAATAAACATGGCCCTGTTTCAGAGGATGATCTTACTGCACAGGGACCATGTGTATTCATTCACCTTTCCCTAAACATGCATTCAGTGTGGAAAATGGGCAGGGCATGGTGCTAAGAACAGGGGATTCAGAAATCAGACATGGCCTTGCCTTTATATCTGGTGGAGAAAAGACAAAACAAGCTACAAATTGCTTTAAGTATGTAACAGAATAAAACCTGATAAGGAGAACCATAGTGACTGTGGATATACTATGGTAACACTGTAAATTCCACAGGATTGGGAGCTGGGGTTGGGGCCTGCAGGGGGAGGGGTGTTTTGAAGAGGGAGAAGACCTTTTATCCAGGCAGAGGGAACAGAATGGGCAACAGCTTGAGACAAGAGTCTGCCATTTGAAGAAATGAGACATAGGGCACCTGGATGGCTCAGTAGTTGAGTGTCTGCCTTTGGCTCAGGGCGTGATCCCTGGGTGCTGGATTGAGTCCTGCATCAGGCTCCCTACTGGGAGCCTGCTTCTCCCTCTGCCCATGTGTCTGGCTTTGTCTCTCTCATGAATATATAATCCCCCCCCCCAAAAAAAAGCTGTGAGGAAAAAACATAGGATGAGGGTAGAGAGGTGGAGGTCAGATCACTCAAGGCCTCTCAGGTTAGGATAAAGGAGTAGAGACTTTTCCAGGTCAATAGGAAACCACTGAGGGATTTTAAGCCTGGGTCAGACATTATCCCTTTTAAGGTTCAAGATCTCGCTTTCTGCTGCATGGGAATGAATCCCCCAAGGAGGCAGGGCAAAAGCAAAGACAACAGTCCCAATAGTCTAGACCAAAGGTACGTGTGGCCTGGACCAGGTGGGTGGCAGTAAAGAATCCAAGTTTGGATTGATGAAATATTGGACGCTGAGCATATGTGAAAAGGATGGATCTAAAAAAAAAAAAAAAAAAAAAAGATCACTTCTGGATCCATCTAGAGCAACTCTTCAGGTATTAATGGCACAAGGTGAGAGCAGGAGGGTTTGTATTGTGAGTAGGGAGGGGAGTAGGAATTACCATCTTTGGGGCACCTGGTGGTTCAGTGGTTGAGCATCTGCCTTTGGCTCAGGGCGTGATCCTGGGGTCCTGAGATTGAGACCTCCATCGGGCTCCCCATGGGGAGCCTGCTTCTCCCTCTGCCCGTGTCTCTGCCTCTCTCTCGGTCTCTCTTGAATAAAAATCTTAAAAGAAATTACCATCTCTATTTGGATGTATTACCTTTGAAATGTCTTGAAAACATCCAGTAGAGCTCAAGTGGACAACTGGATATGGAAATTGTTGAAATATATATATCTCCTCCTCCCAAGACCCTTTCTCAGGAAAGCGCTAGACTGTACTCTACACCAAAACAGAGTAAATCAGAAAATGGGAGGAAAATACAGGTTCCAGGAAACCCAGAATCTGACACTAGAAGGATTTCCCAGGCTGACAGTAAGGGAGATCCTGAGGCCACAACCAGCTTAGCATGAAATCAGTTCAGACCAGGGAGGGCCTCAAGTTCTGCAAGGAACTCCTTCTAGAAGTTTGAAATAACAGAACACTTATGTTTAAATGTGTGGAGACAAACTTTATACAAATGAGAGTGATTTAGGAGTTGGATTCATGATTATTTTTTAAAGGCAAAAAAAAAAAAAAAAAAAAGATGAGTTACAGGAAAGGCAAAAATGCAGAAGGAAAGAAGCAAAGGCACGGAGCTCTCACCAGGGCTCAGAGGTCGGTAGCATTTCCACAATCCTCCCGTAGACGATGAAAACTGGTCTGTCCCAAAGCAGAAGTACCCTGGAGGCAGAGCTGGGCAGTGTGTGAATAGGGGCTCAGAACAGTGGGTTTCTCTTCTTTCTCCCACAGAAGGAATTTGTCAAGAGACAACACCATAAACAGGTGGCGGTGCGGGGAGCCGGGGGAGTTGTACTCTAAGTTACTTATAAGAGCTATAGCCGTAAAAATCAAAGAAACGAGTTTTAAACATTGGAACATGGTTGCTGTGGTGGGACAGGAGGGCCTGGGAGGGGTTGAGGGCCTGCAGTTTGTCTTCTCAGCTGTGGAGGCACTAGATTCCAGATAATATTTAAAACTATGGTAAGATATTTACTAAAAAACAGGTCACACACCACTGATTTTACTTTACTATGTAACACATTGAAAATCCACATGAATAAGACATCAGAACATTAAAAACAGGACCACAGTTACGGCTACCTTCACTTCAGAATACCTACGTTCCTTTCTGATAGTACTGAGGCTAATGCATTAATTGTTAATATAATTTTTCTACCAAGAAATAGTCAAAAGAAAAGCCTGTTCACTTGGTTTAAAAAGGCCCTAAATAGAGGTGCCTGGGTGGCTCATTTATTTGAGCATCTGCCTTCAGCTCAGGTCATGATCCAGGAGTCCTGGGATCAAGTCCGGCATTGGGCTCCCTGCTCAGCAGGGAGCCTGCTTCTCCCTCTAGCTCCTTCTCTCCCCCTGCTTGTGCTCTCTTTCATCTTAAAAAGACCCTAAATATAAATAAAACTCAAGTACAAAAATAAATGGAATATTAGCATTCTTTTTGAAACAACACTTTCAGCTGCTAAGGACGCACTCCGTTCTTAGGGGTCAAATCCATGGAAATGCCTTTGATGTAAAATGATCTTATTCTTGTGAATTGTAAGCAAGGAACCAACCCTGGTTTGTCGCCTCATACGGAGTTCTGCTCTGCTACACAAGGGCATCCCAGGTACAGTACTAAATGTCTCCTCTAGAAGCGTTCCTAGAATTAAGCATACACCTGTTAAAATAGGAGATCATGCATTAGTGATGGAAGTACCACTCATTCAGGATTCCATCCCAGAGAAATAACTTCACAAAACAAGCCTCCATTTCACTGGGGGGAAAAGTGGTTAAAAACATGCATATTGGTTTTGGGTTTTCTTTTTTTGGTGTGAGGACATTTTGGTGTACGTGAAGACTGCACTACTTAGAGACGATTACTGAAATATAGAAGAGTAAAAGGACATATCTGGGATTCACTTTAAAATGCTTTAGCACAGAGGGATGCCTGGGTGGCTCAGCGGTTGGGCGGCTGCCTTCAGTTCAGGTTGTGATCCCAAGATCCAGGATCGAGTTCCGCATTGGGCTCTTGTGAAGAGCCTGCTTCTCCCTGTCTGGTCAGTCTGTCTATCTCCCTCATATAAATAAATCTTTAAAAAATACTTTAGCAAAGGAAAAAAAGGGACAGAGAGCAAATGGAGAATCTTGATAATCACCGCTGTTGCTAGTAAGCCTATGGGAATCAATTTTCCCCACTGCAGAATTCATATTTTCATAATTAAATGCACTCCGAGGGAAAACATGGTCTGCTTTTTGCTTTCAAAAAAAGAGGTAAGGGGATCCCCAGTGGCTCAGCGGCTTAGTGCCTGCCTTCAGCCCAGAGCCTGATCCTGGAGACCTGGGATCGAGTCCTGAGTCGGGCTCCCTCTGCGGAGCCTGCTTCTCCCTCTGCCTGTGTCTCTGCCTTTCTGTCTCTCATGAATAAATAAAATCTTTTTTTTAAAAAAAAAGGTGAATTTGTACCGCCTTCCTCTTTGTGTTTGGGATGCAGGTATACTGGAAAGCCAAGGCTGCAGTTTAACTAACTAGTTGCCATCCAACCAGTTCTACCCTTGGCCTGGTCAAAGTGCTCTCAGAAGGAACCCAGGTTGAGATGCAGACCAATCAGGGCAGGATACCAGAGATGAACAGGATCAAGCTTAAAGCTAATGAGGAACCTGTCGACCTAATGTGAAACTCTAGTGGCCTACCGTCTTGCTCAAGCAGGACTGCCTAACCATGGAAAAGGATGTTCAAAGATAATTATCTGGTCTAAGTATTTACCCAAATGATACAAACATAGTAATCCAAACAGGGGCACCTTCACCCCACTGTTTACAAGCAGCAATGGCCAAACTATGGAAAGAGCCCAGATGTCCGTCGACAGATGGATGAAGATAATGTGGGACATATATACAACGGATTATTACTCAGCCATAAAAAAAAAAATATCTTGCCACTTGCAATAACATGAATGGAACTCCAAAGCATTGTTAATTGAAATAAGTCAGAAAGACAATGATAGGATTTCCACTCATGTGGAATTTAAGAAACAAAACAGAGAATCATAGGGGAAGGGAGGGAAAAATAAAGCAAGACGAAATCAGAGGGAGACAAACCATAAGAGACTCTTAACTCTAGAAAAACAGGTTACTGAAGGGGCAGTGGGGAGGGGGCAAGTGGATGATGGGGACTAAGGAGGGCAGGGGATGTGACGAGCACTGTGTGTTCTAGAAGACTGATGAGTTACCTCTATCTCTGAAATCGCACTATGTTAAATGTTAAATAAAACTTTTAAAAAATGAAAGGGAGTAAAAAGATAACCATCTGGTAAGTCAAGAGAAGCCTCATCCTCTTATGTGGGTAATTTGAAAATGAAGTTCTTGGTCTAAAACATGTAGCTAGCCCCCTTGTTTCTCCACGACCCTCCCTCTTGTGGCGGCTCTAAACAGAGCCAAATATGGAACCAGAACCAGGGCAGCAAAATGAGGACGCAGGCAAGGGCAATGGGGGCTGCAGCAAGCCAGTTAGCACTCGAAGTCTTCACGAAGGCCCTTAGATAAATAAACTCAAAAGGATACACATTGAAATGTAAATTTACAATAAAAGCTTTTGTACATGTAAGGCAAGGATTAAGGCCCAGTATGTTAGGATAAAAGAGGTGAAGGCAATTTTATGAGAAAGCCAGCTCATCTGAGGTCATCTTTCCTTCCCACTTTATTAGCACGAGTCTCCCCCAAATGGAACAATTTCTCCTTTCCAGAGGTCACTATGGAAGCACAGCTTTTCCCCTACGTGAGGAAATGCATACTTCACCCTTCTTAGCTTAGCCTGTGGGGTGGCAGGGCAGGGGCCAGCCTGTGGGGCGGGGTGGCCTTCACACTTCTGCAGAGTAAGACAGGCTCCCGTGCTCACACCATGTGTGCGTAGCAAAGAGGAGCTCACTTGCAAGAGTATCTACCTGGGGAGTCAAGACGACCTCCTCTTTATTTAATAACAAGGTAAGAAAAGCCACCCAAGGCATTCAAGAGATTCATTCCACAGCTCAAGGATGGCTATCCTGTTTTTAAGGCTGATAAGAATTATCCAGAATGCCCCACAGTATCTTCACAGTGAAGATGTTCTTTATGTCAAACAAATCCCCTGGGCTGTAAACTAAGCCCATCTCCATTTATTCTGCTCTCTGTGAGAGAGATCAGATTGCAAGATCTAGAAGGAACTTCATCAAAGCCCCAGCCTCCTGCAGCTCAGGACCAGGGAGCACCAGAGGGTAGAGAGACCAGCACCAGTAGGCTCTAGAAGGGCAGTGGCAAGTCATACACATCTTGCCATTCCAGACCAAAGTGCCATCTGGTGACACTAGGTTAGGTGTCTTCTCATTCATTTTGATAAAACTTGATCTCTTTGAAATCTGTATCTTAAAGTTTAAAACCTGAACCCATCAAAGCCCCAGGGAGGGCCCCCCTTAGCATCATTATCCTGGAGAGGGGAATTAGAAGACCCCAGTTCTAAGCCCTGCATCGCTAGGCTGCAAAACAGGCAAAGAGCAAGTATTGTGATCATTAACAAGAAAAGCAGCTCCTTTTTTGGGTGCCCCTTTCCGTGCAGGAACTTCAAAGCACGATTTCCCCTTATATACTTCTCTGAAAAAGAAGTGCCTTCCCCTCACCATGATGACAGTTTTCTTTCGTAGAGTCCTCAGAAGTGTGGATGAAACTCTCCTCTCTTGGGGCGCAGCGTGTTAAACGTGGCCCCAGCTGTACGGAATGACTGTGTACGGCACATACCAAATGTGTCAGGACAGCCCAAGAGTCGAGCTGTATGTAAGTGAAGGGCTAAGTAGACATCCTAAGAGGATACCAGTCATTGTAAAGGATGCACAGGGAAAATGAGGTTTTTAGGAACAGCCAAGAAAGGATTCACTGAAGAGGCAGGACTTGGTGGGGCAGCCTGAACAGAGCTCGATGGCTAAGAGCTACAAGGTTGGGGGTGGGAGGGGACAGGTCCACACTAGAGATGCACACATGCCCCTTCCCTGCTCCCACGACCCAGAAGTGGTTCCAGGTGTGCCAACACCGCTTCCCTGCCCTAGGACAGCAGGTGGCGGCTGGACCGCCAGGGCCTCCTGGGCGAGGCACCTCCAGCCTTGAGCAGCCTTTGTTACTGACCTCAACGCGCCCTCCACAAATAATTTTCATCTGTGCTGGAACCTGAAAATGTGGTTCCCAAACACTAGGGGTCTCTGGGAAAAGACTTGAAGGTGGTGGGGTTGCAGGAGTGCTGAGTCACTTGTTGGGATCTTTTCATGCCTTCACTTGAGATTTTAAATATCAGTTCCTATTACATCCTCTCTCACAGGGTGCCACACATTACGCTGTCAAACTCAAGGCGTACTTCAAAATGCAGAGGTCACTTATGAGCCACTTTGTCTTGCCGGCCTCCAATCAAAGAAATCCCTGTAGAGAACCTCACGATCACATCCCATCCATGAAATGCTTTTCCTGTTTATAATCATTTCTTTTCCTACTATTTAATCAACATAATTGCTGTCACTCAAAAAAAGCAACACGGGTACATGCCTATGCTTTCCATATAGATATATCTGGAGACTACTTGGTTTAAGGCCATCTGGTAAATTCATGTTAAGATAATTATTTTATGTTAATTACAAACCTATTAAAAAAAAAACCTGTTTGCTAGGGATTGAGAATTTCGGTTATCAGAGGAGTGAACGGATAAGAAAGCTAAAGCTAGAATGGGAACAGAATCTCTGCCAGCACACAGATTTCCTATCACACTACATGGAAAAAAAACTGTTTGCATTTGATGCTTGCAAGGAAAGAAAAACACAGCTTGACACTGAAAAGCTTTCATTTATAATATGCTGAGCCATGTTTACATCTTGGGAGGAGGTTCATGCGGTGCAGCAACAAAGCAGAATATATTTGAAGAAAGAAAATGCACCAAAGGTCACTAAGTAGCTCCAGACACCAAGCTGAGAGCCTGCAATAGGAAATGAAATGTGATGGAATCTACACATTGGGACTTCGAACTACTCGGCTTGGGAAACACAGGAGACCTCATAAGGACCAGCCTACCCTTCCCACCTCCACCCACATCATCACTCCCAACTTCCCTCAAATCACCCCACATGGAATGGTAAGGAGATGCCAAGACTAGTACCTAACAGACAAGGGAGACAGACTCCGGGCTGATGGATGGTCCACCAACACAAACTTTAGCTAGAAGTTTCCATGTTGAGGAGCAGAAGGACTTGCTGCAATTACAAAAGACCACAAGGACCCAGGCTTAACGACTACAGAAACAAGCAACCACTTGTCCCCTAGGTGAAGAGCCAGGCTGCTTGCTGCCTTTTTTGCCCTTTGCTCCAAGCTTTTTGGCCTTAGGTCCAAACTGGAATCATGCATGGAGCTTTAAAAATTCCTGGTTCCAGGTCCCCACCTCCAGAGCTTCTGATGGGACTGGTCTCGTGTGCTATGGGGGCACTAGGTTGTTTTGTTTTTTTTTCTAACACTCATTTCAGGGGCACACATACTCCAATGTTTATAGCAATGTCCACAACAGCTAGAATACAGAAAAGAGCCCAGATGTCCATTGACTAATGAAAATGTGATACACGGTGGATTACTCAGCCATCAAGAAGAATGAAATCTTGCCATTTGTAGTGATGCGGATAGAACTAGAGGCATTAGAGAAAGACCAATGTCATTTCACTCATATGTGAAAACAAATAGATGAACATAAGAAGAAAGGGAAGAAAAATAAGATGAAAGCAGAGGGAGGCAAGCCATAAGAGACTCAATTCTAGAGAACAAATTGAGGGTCACTGGAGGGGAGGGGTTGGGGGGGATGGGGTTACCAGGTGATGAGCATTAAAGAGGGCATGTATGGAACGAACATTGGGTGTTATATGCAACTGATGAATCACTAAATTCTACCCCTGAAACTAATAGTACAGTAGATGTTAAACTAAATTTAAAAATTAAACACACCAGGTGATTCCGAGGCGCAGTCCAGGCTATGAATCACTGTCTATGGCTTTACATAGCAAGCAAAGAGCCTCGAGCAAGCAAATGCTGGAACAACGTAGTGGTGAGCAGGACCGTGCATACCTAAAGGACCACGTTGAAAAGCAGATTCTGCTTCCAAAGATCTGGGGTGGTGCCTTCGCACCTGTATTCCCAACTGAGGTCTCGATGTAAGGGCTAGAACAGATTATGGCCTCCATCAGACATCCTAGAGATTCTACAGATGTGAACATCAGAGACATTAGTTACTTTATAGTTGGTTTAACCCTTTCCCTTCATTGGCACTGCTAACAGCACTTTAGTTTCATTGGATCTCTCAGGATCACCCCTGCTGGACAGGGATACCCATGGAAAGTACGGTGTGTCTATAAAACATAGACACACCCTTTACTTAGCCCAGTGCAGGCTGGATTTTATTGGGGAGAGGATGTTATGAGCTGAACTGTGACCTCCTGAAGTTGAAAGTTCTAACCCCAGGACCTCAGAGCATGACTGTATGTAGAGAGAAGCGCCCTGAAGAGGTCATGGAGTTAAGAGGTGGTCATTCAAACAGGCCCTAATCCAATAGGAAGGGTTGCCCTTAGAAGATGAGAGGGGCACCTGGGTGGCTCAGTTAAGAGTCTGCCTTCAGCTCAGGTTGTGATCCTGGGGCCCTGGGATGGAGCCCTGTGTCAGTCCCTGCTCAGCAGGGAGTCCCTTTCTCCCTGTTCTAACCCTCCTCCTCACTTGTCCTTAGATGAATAAAATCTTAAAAAAAAAAAAATCAAACATGTAAGAGAGAAGACACAGGGAGACAGTCTATAAACCTGATAGACCCATCGGAAAGGGTCAACCCTCCCAACACCTTCACCTCAGACTTCTGGCTTTTGAAACAGAAAATAGTTTAAACCACCCAGGACTAAGTCGTTTAGGCAGTGCTAGCAAACTAACACAGGGGGCTTGGTTTGTGGGGTTTTAAAAGATTTTAGAGAAGGAGAGTGCAGGGGCAGGGGAGTTGCAGAGGGGGAGAGAGCATCCCAAGTAGACTTGGGGGCTGAACCCCATAACCCTGAGATCATGACCTGAGCTGAAACCAAGAGTCAGGCGCTTAGGCAACTGAGCCCCCCAGGTGCCCCTGTGTGTCTACTTTTGATAACTTGTCTGACCTACATTTTCATTCAGTATTTACGGAATGGACAATACTGTTTTCTAGAAGTCCCAGTCTCCTCTACTTCCTTTTAATTTGTGGTTGACAGGAAAGCAAGGTAACCACAATTTTCCGGCCCATAGGAAGAGCCCAGTGGTTAAGAACACAGGCTACAGAGTCCAGCTTAGAACCCTGGCTCTGCCATACACCTGCTCTGGGACCTTGAGATCTTGTGTGAAGACTCACCCATGAGGAATGTAGCCATCCGTTTTCTGTTGTTAGCTCAGGTTTTCATATTTTAAACTCCCCCTCTCCTCCACTGGGTTCCAGCTAGAAACCAGTGCCTGGTTAGGGGACCTCCACATAAGTACCAGGTTCTGGCATAAAACTTCTTTTCCTGTATCCACCCAGCTAGGCCAGACCGTGCAGGAGGGATCTCTAGCAAACCTATGGAGATTAGTAAATCAGTTTTTATAGAATTTGCAAAAAAAAAAAAAAATCCTTCAACTTCTCAGATAAAAATCTCACTGATGTTGCGTTCTAGGTTCTTCTAACCTGTCAGGCAGTGTCAGAACTATGTTCTGGTATTTTTTAAACAAACTTGCTTCCAAGGAACAGCCTTCGTGGGTTCCTAGGAAGGCAACCTCTGTTCGGCCATGCAATTTTTCCACCATAAAAATTGCTAGCGATTTCACTACAGAAAAATGCCAAAACAAAACACGGGCATGCTACCGAGAGCAGTGCCAAGTGAGAGCAGAGCGACAGCTGGAGGGCAAGCCATGGCACCGTCTCTGCCCGGGCTTTTAGACAGCCTGACCTCCTGGGAAGTAGTACTGGGCACACATAGGTCACAAAAATGGTGTCTGGAGATCTGTCAACCTGTCCTAGCTCAGGTGCCCTTTTACCCTGTTTGGTTGAATCTGTGAAAACTGGCTGTTATCAAGGTCGGAAGCTCCAACCTGAGTTTCGTAGGAGCTTTTCCTCTACCCAGCTTTATCTCCATAGGATGTTCTGTTCCTTATCAAGTTTTTAAACCTTTTCCCTCTTTTCCATGCCCCGTTGCTTTTCTCCTAGTAGGTCAGGCGGTGTATCCCAACATTTCCCTCCTTTCCTCTAAATGCCATTTGGTTTTGCTTTTCTCACCTTAAAATATTTTAGTGCTTTCCTTTATCACTTTCTTCCCTATGCTCAGATTTATAAGAACAAAAGGGTTGACATTCTTTAAAAAAGGCACTGCAGAATTTAAATTCAAAAGATTTAAATACTGACACAGTTACTCAGTGGAACTGAGAAACCGTGTAACACCTTTTAGCCATAGAAGGACAAGCATGATGTCGCAACTGATTTAGAGTACCCTCCGATGGTGGGGTGCCTGGGTGGCTCAGATGGTCAAGCATCTGCCTTCTGCTCAGGTCATGATCTCAAGGTCCTGGGATGGAGCCTTGCATCAGGCTCCCTGCTCAGCCAGGAATCTGCTCCTCCCTCTACCTCTCCCCCTGCTCACACTCTCTGTATCAGTCTCAAATGAATAAATAAAATTGTTTAAAAGAGTATCCTCCATTGAAAGGGACTTTGATGCATGTCTCTCAAAAAGGCACCCTCCTTGGATTTTTGAATGTGACGTTTTCCACCATAGATATTCAGAACAAACTCACAGAGAGGCAGCTTTGAGTCAACAAAGCATGGGATGATCAATATGCAGATCAGGAATTAAAGTAAGGAATGAGGGGCTGGGGAGGGGAAGATCAGCCAAGGCAATCCAGGGAGTACTCAACTGGCACAGGATACCTGGTCTTCGGAACATGAAGAAAAGCAGAAGTTAGTACTTAACTACTTGCAAATAGTCAGCTTAAGAACACTGACAAGTTAGGTCTATTTATAGGACCATTTGGGGATGATGACTGGGCGGGGAAGATCCAGCTTAATAACAACCGATCCCTGAGATCAGGAAACCAAGTCTCAAAGACACTCAAGGCCAAGCGATGCAAATGCCATAAGGCAACATGAAGGCAAGGACCTAAAGATGAAACGAAACACCCTCCAAATCACCTTCCTGAGAACTTCCATCTGTAGACAAGGTTAGGTATGGAGAACCCCACTCTTGGTCTTCGTGTTAAGAGGACGCTCGAAAGAGGCTCAGTCTGTTAAGTGTCTGACTCTTGAACTCAGCTCAGGTCTTGATCCCAGGGTTGGGAGTTCCAGCCCCATAATGGGCACAGAGCCTACTTGAGGGTGTGAGTGGGGGTGGGGGGAGAGCACTCTCCAGAAGTTGGCAAACTCTGTACATAGGGCCAGATGGTAAAGATCTGAGGCTTTGGGGGCCAAATGAGGTCTTTGCTGTGCAGGTTTTTTTTTTTTTTAACCCTTTAAAGATCTAAGTGGCATTCTTAGATTGTAAGTCGTGTAAAAACATGCTGTGGGCCCTATTTTGCCAATTCCTGCTCTATACCAAGCTCCCAGAGTCAGATCCTAGAGCAGAGAACCCTCCGGCCTTCCATCCTCTCTCTACCAGCAGCTGCTAGGCTGACAGCTGCCCCCTGCTGCTCCCAGAAGCTGGAGGCTGCAGAGCTTCACCCCAGGAGGGCAAACACGGAACCTTCCACAGGCACAGCCGAGAAAGGCTGAGAACAGAGATAAAGGCTGACAGCAGATGCAATCCACCTTTCTGAAATCCTACCGGGTATGCAGAGATGATCTAGCTCCCGTTCTGCTGCACTGAACAAGGCAGTGCATTTGTGTGTGCAAGTGATCACTTGTGCTTTTGGCTTGAAGCTGGAAAGATGTGCTGCTTTGCTCAAAGGGGATTAAATACGTAGACCTCATACCACTGCTCCACCCCCTACCTGTGTCTCAGGAGGGAGACTGTCCAGAAGGTTCAGATACAATCACCATGATCTAGAATGGACTAGGAGAGTGAAGGAATGTGGAAGGGCAGGCCTCCCTAGAACAGCCTGTTTAAAGGTACAGTTGGAAAACAGGAGAGTGGAACAAGCAGAGGTGGACTGGGTGTTTCTAGTGGGCCAGTTCTGAGGAAGCCATCCACCTCACGGGGCAAACAGCCAGAGAATTCACTTCTTTGTAATGCTTTCACATTCCAGTGATTCTTGAGAGACTTGGGGCACACGTTGATTTTTCTCGCTAACACCTCTGCAGGACAAAACTTGGGTTACCACCGGGCCTGAGTTCCTGCGCCCCTGGCTCAGCGGGTTTCTTTTGCTGATAGGAGACAGCTGGGCCTTAGGAAATTTCAAGCTCCAAGCCCCCAAAATGTGACCTTAACTCAGATGTGTGCCTGCAAGAACTCTTAAAAAAATGTCCCCAAAGAGATCGTTGACTCAAAATTCCTTTACTAGAAAATGAACTGAATTAAGATCTGTAAGTTCTAGAGGTTGGGTTTTTTTTTCTTCTTCTGCCTTTCACGCAGTTGTATCCTAAGTCCCTCGAACTGGGCTTGGCACATGGTAACTCACAAGTCATCTGCTGAATAAGTGAACCCAAGTTGTTGGTAAAGCTTTAACACTAGTAAATGGCTTCGTGGAAAAGAACCGAGCTGGAGAAGCTGAGGTTATAGTTGTTTATGTTTTCATCCCTAGAGAAAAGCCATAAACAACAGAGACCTTTGTTCTCTGGATACTCAGCAAAAGGCAGACCCTCTCTCACAAAAGCAGCAGGGTCCTGCTGAGCAGGGGGCAGTAGGTCTGGAGAAGCTGAACCCACTGACACGGAAAGTACTGATTGAAATGCAAACTTTCTCGGGAGAAGATAGGGTATTCTAGAATAAAAGAGTGCATTGGCTTTTTCCGGGCGCACCCATGCAGCAGCTTCACTTAGAAAAGAGGAAGTTAATATAGGAAAGTCAGGCATCAATGACTTTAAGGACAATGAACGAAGCAACTGGACCCACCTAAAGAGGGTACTCCAGGGAAACCACAGCCTTCTGAGGGCGAACTCAGTTTCCTACCACTTTGGGTTGTTTCTCTAAGAATGAGTGAAAAGTGATACAGAACCCCGCCCTGGCCAACACCTTCCACCTCCACGCCCTCCTCCTCCTCCAGCACCTGTTCATCAGTTGAAGATAGGCGGGGGAGGGAGCAGGATCCCCTTTAAAGCTGTAATCCCCCCATTTCTTTTTTTTTTTAATTTTTATTTATTTATGATAGTCACACACACACACACACACACAGAGAGAGAGAGAGAGAGAGAGGCAGAGACATAGGCAGAGGGAGAAGCAGGCTCCATGCACCGGGAGCCTGACGTGGGATTCGATCCCAGGTCTCCAGGATCGCGCCCTGGGCCAAAGGCAGGCGCTAAACCACTGCGCCACCCAGGGATCCCCAATCCCCCCATTTCAAAGCCAGAGTCCACAGGGCATTTAACACAGGCAGGAACACCTGTGTCCTCTTCAGGTGTTACAGTAGCAAGTTCAGGACACAGGTTGTGGCTGCCACAATCAGCACCTGTAACACACTAGCAGGGCAAGCGGAGAAGCAGATGAAGACCAGGATAGCACCTCATAGCAGCACAGGGGATCTGTTTCCAAAGAAAGCCCATCTCTCAGCTAGAAAAGGAGGCATATGTAGATAGAGCAACAGCCCTTCTAGAAAGCCCCATAGACTGAGGTCAACTTTCACTCACTTGTAACGTTCATTCAGTCTTTTGACAACATATGGAGTATGTCCAGGCCTGAGGCTGGCGTCTGAGGGGATGGCCATGGACCAGGAGACAGATGCTCCACACCCTCAGTAGGCCAAC
The DNA here is from genome assembly GCF_011100685.1 of Canis lupus familiaris. Taxonomy (NCBI): domain Eukaryota; kingdom Metazoa; phylum Chordata; class Mammalia; order Carnivora; family Canidae; genus Canis; species Canis lupus. The sequence goes on along the minus strand of NC_049222.1, from coordinate 16,692,044 downwards.
CATCCCGTGGCACAGAGGGTCTAACCCAGCGAAACTGAGGCTGCCTGCAAACGTGTCTGTGATTTAGACAGTTCTGCACAAACCACCTCTACCCATCTCCTGCCTTCTTTTCATACCAGCTAGGTTCTCCTCTTTAGGAGATGGACACTCATGAAGATACTTTCTGAAATGGAGCAGCATGCCCTGAGCCACCCATAATCCACAGCGCCCCACCTCCACCCCCTGCCGCTTCTGAGCTTTGCCAGCTGCAGGATGGGGAGGCAGACAGGAGGGTCTGCTTGCTAGTCTTACCTGCCAACACCACCCTCCATGACTTCAGGAAAAGGACGAACTTCTAAGACCCTTTAAAATGGGGTACACTAAGCCTTCCGCGTGCTCTTACGGTCACACGAGTAGGGTACCTTAGGTAGCCAGGAAGCAAGAAAAAGACCCGCTTTTTGTGATTTTTCTGGAGGCTCTGGATTTCTAGGCTTTCTTACATTCGAAAAGGCATCTAAAAACCGGTGCATGCAGTGGTGTATGAACACCCTGTTTCTGGCTGTGGTCTGAACTGGCTTTTTCAAAAATTTCTTCCCTGATGTCCAAAACTCAAATGAGCATCCACTGAGGACTTACTACGTGCACCCAACATGCCAGACTTGGGGAGGCTCAACAGGGTAATATTCATCACTTTCTGTGCGTATCAGCTCATTCAATCCTTCATCATAACCCTATAACTTCAGTACTAAACAGGGTCTTCGTTTTACAAAGGAGACCACTGAAGTAGATTAAGATCAAAGTCACAAAAACAACGTCGTCAAGCTGGGACTGGTTTCTATTACTGCACAGGTTTCGACCTCTGAGCCCTTTGCAGGAACTCTGACCTGCCAGATAATACAGCCTTCCCTCCAATGTGGCCTCAGCTAGGGTAGCTGGTAGTACTGCTCTAAGTGACTATATTCGGGATTTGGAGAACAAGAAACACATTTGCAGAAATAGCACGTTAACCACCATATCTTAACAGGATTCAGCAGCACTTGTATTACGGAAAAGTGGGAGTTTCTGCATCCTTAGGTCACTGTGTCCCATAAGGGCAGGATTCAAAGAGCAGTATCTGATGAGACCCAGAGGGACAGACACGTGCTGCTGTGGGGGCAGTTATGGGCCACCGCAGCCCATGACCCACAGAACGGAAGTCACAACCAACACAATTTTAACACCTAACACTGTGTTGGAGAATGGATTTTTCTCTTGCCCAGAAAGCCATTTCTAGCTGCTTCTAATCTCTTCCCTCCGCCCCCCTCCCCCCCCATCATGGACAGTACTGTATGAACTATTTGGACTAGATCATCTATTTGTGTACTGGTTTCAAAGGTCTTACTCTAAAGAAATCAGGTCTATAAACAGAACAGACACAGGAACTTTTCTATGTGCAATTTAAGGCTATTTTAAGCTCATCATAGATGCTCAATAAAGCTTTACTGGGGTCAGGAAAGTTAGGATGTTTACTGCACACTGCTTCAAAGATTGGATTTTGGGACTCCTGGGTGATTCAGCAGTTGAGCATCTGCCTTTGGCTCAGGGCGTGATCCCGAAGTCCCAGGATCAAGTCCCACATCGGACTCCCTGCATGGAGCCTGCTTCTCCCTCTGCCTGTGTCTCTGCTTCTCTGTGTCTCTCATGAATAAATAAAATCTTTAAAAAAAAAAAAAGATTGGATTTTCTGGACACTTCCTACACAATGTATACTTTCATTTTTAAGAAGCCTTTGACGTGTCATTTTACTGATACACCCAATGAATAAAAGGTAAACATGAACCTCTTGTTCAAAACCACATGGTCTCAGGAAAAACTAACAGCCACGAGAGCATAACACCCTGATCAGTTTATATGCTTAGTTTGGCTATAACAGTCTTAACACTCCATTCTCTGAATTCTTTACTAGTAAAGAAGTACACCCTGCATCAGATTATAAGGCTGAGCAATACGTACCCTAAGCTTGTTAAGGGGGTCACCGGCATTCACTCAAGTATTTGTCAAAGTTTGGGCACTTGGCCCAATGCATGTTGGAGTAGAGGGTCTCTACAGACAGACTCTGTGATTAAGAGGAAATCCTTCAAGAGAGGAAAATTGGGGACCCCTGAGTGGCTCAGCAGTTTGGCACCTGCATTCGCCCCAGGGTGTGGTCCTAGACTCCCAGATTGAGTCCCACGTCGGGCTCCCTGCAGAGAGCCTGCTTCTCCCTCTGCCTGGGTCTCTGCCTCAGTCTTTAAAAAATGAAAACTATACACATATGAACCAATTTTGTGTATGACCGGATAATATGAAGCCAGTTGCTTTAGATGGAGCTCAAGGATAGTGGTAACCCACTGGTCACGGACAGTGTTGGAGTTTATCATCAAACTGTCTTTTGAATTTACCGCCATCTGCGTTAACGATCTTCCTTAGATCCCAGGATCTTGAAAGTTCTGCCTTTGTAGACACCTCTGGGATGATGAAAGGGCCTGGGCCCAGACTCTGAAGTCAGATAAACCTGGGTTTGAAGCTTAGCTCCCCACGTGTATTAACTTTGTGACCCTCACCAACTTTACTTAATCCTGGGGTTTTGGTTCTTCCCCCGTAAAACTGAAATACCAACGCAAGAGCGGCTTTAGAGGATTAGAGATAATGTACTTGAAGTGCACAGAACGATGCCGAGTATAAAGTCCTCAGGTTGTTATAGGAAAGGCGAACGTGGAAAGGTGCTTAGGTGACACTACGTGAAACAAAGTGTACAGAGGTGACGGGGAGGGGTCCAGAACAATCCTTCTGAACCCACCTCTCTTATTTTCATCTCCATATCCTTTCAGGAATAACAGATCAAATTAATACTACCATGAACACAGTAGGAGTAAGCACATCCATTTTTTTTTTTTAAGACTCTTAAACTCATCCTTTTTTTAAAGTCACAAAATCATTTAACAAGTTCTGAAGGGACTTCTGCAGTTCTCGCTTGCGCTAAGAACTGTTCAAAGGCCCAGTGGGGAAAGTGGGGCCATCTGGCAGTTTCCCAAGCAGCTCTGCTACTGTACTTAAGTTTCATTAAGGGTCACCCAGGAGTTGGGGAGTCTGGTCTCATCGAGGGCTGGTTCTTTTCGTTTTTGGTTAACGTGGTAGGAGTAACTCGGGAATCTGCAGAAGCCTCTGCGCCCCTCTAAGGATTTACCATGGGTTCATGCGGCGACCAGATGGACAGTTTCTATACAAGCACTCCGCCTTTAGTGGACATCGCATTAACACCCAGGCTCTGATTCGAGAGATCTGCAATAGGCCTGGAGACCCTAAGCAAGCTTTTAGAGGATGCTGGTGCTGGCTTCCAGATCACATGTGGAGCGAACAAGAGTCTACAGGGGCTGGATGATCAATTCACAAACCAAACAATCCCTCATTCCTGGGGTTCATGAGCAAACAGGCGCAGCAACTGCCAACCAACTTGGTCTTGAGGAAATTACTAGGCTGTGAAAATTTTGTATAGCCAATGGAGTATGCACAGGACTCTGGACGTCCACCAAGGAAGTAATGAAACCAGAAGACATTCACAGGGACCAATGCCCATTTTCCCCAGCTGAAACACCCCCCTTCCCATTCCACTCACTCCCCTAAACAAAATTCCTTACTTTCCCATGGTGCAAAATTATCCTTGTTAGTTCTCAAGCTTCCTTTGGACAGCTGTTAATAAGAACACTTATCAAGACCCTAATGGTAGCTCTTGAGTCTTCGTGTAAAACAAAACCCAAAACCCCCACCAGTTTTCAAAAAAAAAAAAAAAAAAATCTAGGGAAGAGGGTAACGGTTTGACAGAGTCAACTTAGAACACTCATCAGGCACCAGCGGTTTCTGGAAATTGGACATGCATTCTGCAAGTGCCACTGATTTATGTACAATTTGACCTTCAGGGACTGAACAAATGAGTAAACCATCTCAGGGACACGTTCCCCATGAAGTTAGAGGCTTTGTGCTAGGATGATAAGCAAACAACATGTCCTAATACCGTGGTCATGCGGATAACACAGGACTAGCACCAGGGAGGCAGTCACTTCAACCTGCTGGAGGCCCTTGCTCACCCAAGTTAACCTCTTCCCGCCTTCAGGTAAATGTTGCCTGCTGCCTTCAGGTTAACTGAACACACTCCCCCCACCTGGCCCCCGCACATTTGTTCCGTGTCCACCACCCATGTCCTGGAGAAGACAACCCCTCCCAAGCCCAAGCAGCATTGCCCCCCTTAAAGGATGGTGGTCATTCCACCGCCAACAGCAGATTTGAGAGCATGGCATGCAATGGAACTGATTACTGGTTTTTGCACCACAAGCTCACCAGCCCTGGAACCACTTATATCCGAACCTTTGAGCATGTGAGCTGACATTTCTGCGGCTCTGCAAGCATGGTGATGGATTCATCTGTTACAACATTAGTCAGAGTAGATCTTTTTAATTTTTTTCTTCCCCAAATTCACTTCTGGGGATTGCCGTGTTACCTGGTACTACCCAACATTTATCCTGGCACCCCAGAGCATAGGACTCTCAAACAGTCTGGCATGACTTTGTGATTCCCCGTATCTTACATGGTACCTTTAAAAAGCAATTTGTGTTTATGGGTCCAGGGAAAGCACTGGACCAGAAGCCAAGAACTGTGCGGTGTGAACAAATCGCCCCTCACCTCCGGAGGGTTTGCAAGCAGGGAACAGTAACTTTTTTTTGTTGTTGAGAATAAGAACCACCTGGGAGGCATTTTCAACCCTACAGATCCCCCAGCCTGAGTTAGGGGTGATTTTAAGGAGCACCCAGGTGCTCTGCGGACTGCCCTTTCAGGAATTACTCTCCTTGGGGCTCAACAAACTCCACATGCTTTCCTCCCCGGGGTCAACACAACCGCGTCCACAGCCCACAAACCACCTCCATCCTCGTGCCCACGGAGGCCGTGAGTGTGTTACACTCTGTCCCCGCAGAAGGTCAAGATAGTCAAGGACCAAGTATTTGTCAACTTTGTTTTCGAAACCAAATGCAAACACCTCCAACCGTCTTCCCTACGGTGCACGGTCTACACCCACAATCCAATAACCCACTTTCTGTATAGACTTTCAGCCTCCTCCTCTCCTCCTCGCCAAGTATCCCAGGAAGCGGCAAGCGCCCCGGGGGTCTTGCTTGGGGCGCGAAGCCTGGGTGCACGCCTGGCCGCCCGTCCTTGCTCCGCACCCAGAGCCCCGGCAGGGGGGCTGCACCCAGGGGCTCCCCGCGCCGCCCAGCGCGCCTGCGAGCCTGTCCTCTGCGGAGCCTCCTCCCCAGCGAGGCGGGGTGCGCGGCGGCGGCTCGGCGGAGCCCGGAGGCTTACCTGAAACACGTGGTGAGCTCCCCCGAGGGCTTCAGACACGGGTACCTGGTCGTGGCGATCTTGTTCTCCGAGCAGAGCTCCCTAGGACGACAGGCGCGGCGGCCACTTGGCGGGGCGGCCGCGGGGGAGCGGAGGGCCGGGCGCGAGGGCGGCGGGGGCTGCGCCCCGCGGGGGGGGGGGGTCGGCGGGCGCGGGTCCCCGGGCGGGGGCGGGGGGTGCCCGAGAGCTTCGACCCACCGATGGGGGCCCGGGCGGGGCGCGGAGTTTAGAGCCGCCCCGCGCAGTCGAGCGCCCAGCCCGTGCCGGGGTGCTGCCGGGGGCCCGGGGTGCTGCAGGGGGGCCCGGGGTGCTGCAGGGGGGCCCGGGGTGCTGCGGGGGAGCAGGGGTGCTGCCGGGGGGGCAGGGGTGCTGCCGGGGGCCGCCCGCACCCCGCGAGCCAGGCGCGCACCGAGCGGGCGCCGGCCGCGCTTACCTGTCGCCGTCCTCGGGCTCCTCTCGGAAGCTCCACGTGTGTCCCAGCGCCAGGAGCAGCAGCAGCGGCCCCAGGCTCCCGCGCAGCCGCCCCCTGGCCGCCCCTCCCCGCCTCGGAGGCGGCGGCACCATCGGGGAGGCTCCCGGCTTCCTCCCGGCGCCGCCGCAGCCCTCTCGCCGCCCGCGCCCCGCTGCTCCGCCGCGGCCGCCGCCCTCTCGCCGGCAGGGGGCGCCGGGGGGCAGGGGCGTCCGCGCCACCTGCGCGAGGCACCGGGCGGGGTGTCGGGGAGCTGGGGGGGGGGTCGGGGGGCGCCAAGGCCGACGACGGGCTGGGAGGCGGGTCGCCGGCGGTGCCGGGCTCCTCGCTCGGGACGCGCGCTCGGGACCCACGCGCTCGCCGCGCTCCGCTTGGGGCCGCGCCCTCCCCGCTCGCCTCTTCCCGCGCGGGGTGGGGGGGCCGGCGGCCGCGCATCTTGCCCCGGGCTAGCTCCGCGGGGGGAGGGGCGGGGAGGAGGAGCTGCCGGCTCGCGCGCCGCGGAGAGGGAGGGAGGGAGCGGAGCCCCGGGGTTAACCGGCTTCCTCCCTGGCGTCAGGTCCCTCCTGAAGGTCGGGGCAGGCCTGGGGCGCCTCCGCGTGCCCCCCCGACCCCCCGGCCCCCGGGCGCTTCTCCCCCGCGGCCCTCCCACGCCCCGAGACGGCTCGACCTTACAGGGCGAAGCCACCTGGGGTCCCTAAAACCTCCAGGTTCCCTAGTTGCTGCATGTGTTGGCCAAGCCGCCGCTTCCCTCCAAGCTGCAGGCGGGGGACAAGCGCAGAGCGGTTGGGGGGAGCACCTCTTAGATGCTCTTGCCCTGAGCGGCTTCCACGCAGGCTCCGCGCCACGTGAGCCCCCGCACGTGAGCGCTGGAAACTCCTGGGAGCAGGTGAGACGCGGGGGCGGGTCCTTGACCTCCGCCCGCCGCTGCTTAGGGCAGCCCGCCCGCGTCTGCGGGCACCGGGAACACCTCGGGCGGGGCCGGGAAATGCGCTCCGCGGGCGCTGACCCCGCTGGGATTCATCCTGCCTCCGCATCTTAACGCCGCTGCGCGTCCGGGGCTTCTGTGCCTGGCAAGGGGCAGCTGGGGACACAGGTCGGGGCAGGCCTGGGGCGCCTCCGCGCGCCTCCCCCCGACCCCCCCCCCTCGCCAGGCGAGTGAGTGGCCGTGGCCGTGGCCGTGGCCCAGAAACGACTCGGAAGCGCACGAGGCGGTCATGGCCCCTGACTCCTAACACCCGCGCGGTTCTGCAGCCGCCGGGACCAGGCGAAAGGTCGCTTGTTCCCGACTTAGCGGTGTAAGCAGGTGCTTGGATGCAGAATATCCTGGTCACCTGAGAATTGCCGCGCATAGCGCATACAGCTGGACTTTCTTTAAAAAAAGATTTTATTTATTCACGAGAGACAGAAAGGGAGAGAGAGGCAGAGACACAGGCAGAGGGAGAAGCAGGCTCCCTGCGGGGAGCCCGACGGGGGACTCGATCCCAGGACCCCGGGGTCATGCCCTGGGGGAAGGCAGGTGCTCAACCGCTGAGCCACCCGGGCGTCCCCAGCTTGACGTTTTTAAGAGCAGTGGCAGTCTCCCCCCTCCGCAGAATGCTTTTATAGTTTCCAAAGGTTTTTCACATTCATGATTTCATTTGATACACTATCCCTTGAAACTAGAAGTCGGATTTCTTCATTCAGTGAGGTGGTGTTTTTTGGTTTTTGGTTTCTTTTTTTTCTCTCTCTCTCTCTTTCTACAAAGCTTATGCAGACTCCGCAGACCGTAAAACAGACTTGATACTAAAATAGGATGCCTGGGAAGCAAAGGGTTGCAGAAGGGGAGGTGGGTGGAGGGATAGTGGGCATTAAGCAGGCCAGGTGATGAGATGAGCACTGGGTGTTTTACTATATGTTGGCAAATTGAATTGAAATAAAATGAAAAATATGGTGCTACACACAAGGAGTAAATTTTCACGTAGCAATTCAGAAGACACTTTAGAAGCCTGCAATACCCAAGAATGATGATCACGGAGTCAGGAATAGAACAAAACCTGGGTTCAAATCCAGACTGTGTGGCTTACTAGCTGTGTAACTTTGGGCAAGTCACGTAACCTTTCTGAGACTTATTTTTTTCTCATCTGCCAAATGGGGAAACCTCTCTCGTCTGTGTTATGAGTACTAAACGAGGTAGTGCATATAAAGTATTTTTTGCAGTGTCCCCCATGGCTTGAGTGCCCAGCAGTCATTACTGTTATTTTAATGTAATGATTGCACAGAATTTTCAGTTTTAACTTTCTAGCTTTCTGCTTTCTGGATAAATAGAAGTTTGTTTCACAACAGTTGTTTGGGCTTCTATTTTTTTTTGGGGGGGGGGCTTCTAAAGAGATACCTCTCTAAGCACGTTGAAAAATAAAAGCATCCTGGAACTTACAAAAATTATATTACTTTAGATTGTACCACAAACCTGCTTAGTCTCTATCTTGCAGGAAAGACACTATCCCGTAGGAGTTTCTGTTTTTATTTTATTACCAATGATTCTATTTTGATGTCTTGCTATCTTTTTTTCTCATTTTTACTTGTTTTGTTTTTTTGCTGTTGCATCGTGGATGTTAGTTCTCCAAATAATAGAATGGCGAAGGAGATTAGTTATCACTTTCATGTGAACGGTTAATAAGCCACATATGGAGACCCGCAGCTTGGCAGAGAAAGTAATCCAGGCTGCAAAATGGTAAAAGCAGAACCATGCCCATTACGCACAGCTGTGTAGCAGAAGATTGGGGACAAAGCCAACTTTGCCGCCACCTTATTTTCAGCTCAGTACACTGAACACGTATGACAATGAGGCATCAGAGAATGTGCTGGGGCCGGGCAATCACCTCAGGTTTGCCTGGGGAAGAAATCCCAAGAGTGGGTGGTCAGAACATTCCTGGAAGAGGTGAGCTGAAGCAGAGAGACCCCCCCCCCCCCAGAAAAACTTTGCCTGGAGGCCTGGAATTTAAACTCTTTGGTGGCTACTGAGAGCGCGACATTTGGGGGGGGGGCGATTGGGCTGGAGAATACAACCAAGCATAAGGAGTTGTAATGGCCTTGTATGGATATGATTCCCCCGAAAAGTTAAACACTCTTGCAAACGATAAAACCTGTATTTGCTCAGGCTGCAGCCCGAATGGGAGATGTCAGAAGGAGTCTGAGTGTGGTAGGGACCTCCAGGGTCATTGGTTTCCTTTCCTGGCACCCTCACTCCCTCCCCCACCATGCAGGAGCTCCCCACTCCCCGGCTTGCCCCCACTGATCTGCCCCATTCCCTCATTTATAAAACGTTGCATGAGAGGGCTCACCTACTGCCTCTTTCATAGGAGAGCACCAAAGATTAATGATACGGACCTAAATGCTCCTCAGGGGAGGCTCTGTATGATTATTTCTTTTCAGCATACCACTCTCTGTGATGTTTTCCATATAGACCTGTCAGCTTCCCTGAAACAAACCAGAGAGTGGATTGTTACACAATTTACCATATCCTCAGGACATGGGGCTGTGCCTAGGGCATTAATGTGCACATTCAGTTCTAGGTTAGACTCCCTGGTGGACTGGAGATTGAGTGTAGGGGGCACTGCCGAAGGAGATTGGCTGACCGGAGAATCTAGAGGCGGGCATGCAAAAAGCAAAGTGAAAGGGGGAAAGAGAAGTAAAACTAGGCCATAGGGCAGAGAAGACTCTTCTAAATGAGACCAAAGGCCTCTTCCACTCATTTTTAAGGGACTCCAATAACTTGTTTGGACAAAATCAACATGTAGAAAAAAGTGATCCATTAAAAAGATAAATTAAGAAACAGAACACTACTGGTTGAGGGCACGATTCATTTCATTTCATTTGTTTGTTTAAATTTTTCCTTTTCATAAAAAAGTATTTTTGGCGGCAAAAACATACTATTTTACAGTGTGTCTATTTCTCTATATTATGTGCATTATGGAGAGTATATATTCTATATAGAAAAGAGCAAGATTAGATACAGCAATTAAGGCAAAGGAAAGTCAGGATAAATAATAAAAGGAAGCCAAAATGAAGTTAGTTGGCACGATCGTCTTGCAGAAAGTCCTACGTTGTGCTTAAAGCAGATCACGAATCAATTCTTGGATTCTCAGACATCTATTCAAGATAATTCCACGATCAGTTATAAAATTCAAGGTGGTTGTAAAGGAAAAGCCTATATAAATTGTTCCAAAAAAATCACAGGTTTTCCTGTTGGTCTCCCTGAAATATAGCAACAATCATCTGTCAAGTAAAGATCTTCTTTTCATAGAAACAAGCCTCAACAAGTGTGGGTAGAGTCCCTACTGAATTTGAGCGATATCCATACAACATAATATCCCTAGAATAAACAGGTTGCCCTGATACCTTTCCTTCAGTTTCCGTTTTGATTGCCATACAGCCAGGTTGGCTTAGAGAAACAGAGTTACACCTTGAAAAGTGTTCAAGTGTGCCGGTCTCCAAGCCATTGTGAAGAAATGCTCCGGGCAAGAAGACTCAAACATGTTAACACAGTAAAAGGATTTTAAAGTCCTAGTTTTGGGGTGTGTATGCTGTCTTTGTGCTTAGTCTGACTTCGTTTTAACTTGCACAAGCTCTGAACATACATTGAAGCTATGGGTCTCTGGGATTTTTTCCTAAAGGACAAGGAGAAACATCTGATTCCTATGTCCAGCTCCACATCACAATTTTTGCCAAACTTTGAAAGAAAGCCAATTTTAAAAGGTTAGCCTGTATGTACATCGGCTGCTAAAAGAGAAATGTACAAACAATAAAAAGGGAGAGAACTTTCTTGTTATGTGGTTGAATGTCTCAAAAAAATTAAGAAAACTGGGGTGCCTGGGTGGCTCAGCAGTTGAGTGTCAGCCTTCCGCTCAGGGTGTGATCCTGGGGTCCTGGGGTCCAGTCCTGCATTGGGCTCCCTGCGAAGAGCCTGCTTCTCCCTCTGCCTCTCTCTCTCTCATGGATAAATACATAAAATCTTTTTTAAAAAATTAAGAAAACTTGTTCATCTGCTTTGGATGTTGCATTTTTGAAAGTTTAAATGTGCATTCGCATGCTGGTGCATGCACACATGCGCGCACACACACACTGAGTCCCCGCCTGAGGTTTCTCCCAAAGGAGGAGCTTGTTGAAACAATGAGGATTGGCAGTCCCCTTGACCTGTCAGAGCTGTAGGATCAAGCCCAGGATTCCTAGAAGTTGCATTCTAATACCACTCATGGGGCTCCTTCTGGAACAATGGAAACTGCAGGACATGTGGCTGGGATGGCCCCATCTCTCCCCACAAGCATAAGCAAGGCAGGATAAGAGGCTAACACTAGAGGTGGGACCACTGGCCCATACTACGTGATCTCTGGTCTTCGAGCAAATGGCATTAGAATTATCTCAGGATGAATGAGCTCCTTTGAGTGTCAGCCATGGCAATACACAACTTCTGTGCTTTATTGTTGTAGAGCTAACTCTGTTTATACCCCTTAACTCCATCTGGGTAAGACTTTTTTTTTTTTAATGTTATTTATTTATTCATGAGAGACACACAGAGAGAGAGGCAGAGACACAGGCAGAGGGAGAAACAGGCTCCACGAAGGGAGCCCGACATGGGACTCGATCCTAGGTCTCCAGGAGCATGCCCTGGTCTGAAGGCTGCACTAAACCGCTGAGCCACCGGGGCTACCCTGGGTAAGACTTCTTATTTAACATTTATTGAGAACTAGGAGATACTGAGCTCAATGGTATTAAGTCAATTTGACAGATAATAAGAATGTTAACCATAAAAGATTTCCAATCTGAGCCAAGATGTCCTTTGGGATACCTTAGTGAACTAAAGATAACGATATTACCCATGCTAGCAGAGCTCCAGTGCTTACTATGATCTGTAATTAAAATATATTTTCCCTCTCATACCCGAGGGATATGAGAACCAGGGAAAGCCCAATGGCTTTCTCATTCCCTCTGGATATGAGAGGGAAAATGTATTTACCTCCTTCTTTTAAAAATGGATAGGAATAGCATCAGGAAATGGGAAGAAATTGGACTTAAAAATTGGATTTACTTAGGTTTGAAGTCCAGCTTACAACCTCTGTGACCCTGAACAAATTGTGAAACTTTCCTGAGACCCTGAGACCCATTTTATCCATAGATAACAGAGAAACCTCAATCTCCAACTTGTAGGATTGTTGAAAAGAGTTAATGAGATATTTAACGTGCCTGTAGCATCAGAGATCCTACATGATAGCTAATATCATTTTAATTGTTTTTCTTCAAAAATTTGATGCAGTTATGGTGGGCCATCCACCCTGTCAGCTCTAATTTGTTTCTGTAAGAGCTAGTTTGTGAAATAAATGGCCAAGGGTAGAGACATTCTGTCATAGAAAAGATTAAGTAGCAGAACTGACTCTTGTGTCATTACCATTGTGCTTGAATAAGATGTTAGGCGTGACTAAGACTCTGGGTAAGTCAAATCCATGAACAGTTGCTAGAAATGAGAATGTGTATACATGGTATAAATTTGGAGAATCTGTGCTTCTGAGTACTGTGCCTGTCTGACTTTTATATATTTTAAATCAACTCATGGTTGTTAAGATTTTATTTGTTTGAGAGAGAATCCGTGTGGGGGGCAGGGGGGAGGCAAGGCAGAGAGAGAGACACAAGCAGATCCTCTGCTGAGCCCGAGCCTTCTGTGGGGCTCATTGTCACAACCCCGACATCATGACCTGAGCCAAAACCAAGAGTCGGTCGCCTAATCCACTGAGCCACCCAGGCGCCCCAAATCAAATCATAGTTTAGAAGTGTTTGAAGAGGGGCAGCCCCGGTGGCGTAGCGGCCTGATCCTGGAGAACCTGGGATCGAGTCCCACGTCAGGCTCTCTGCATGGTGTCTTCTTCTCCCTCTGCCTGTGTCCTGCCTCTCTCTCTCTCTCTCTGTGTGTCTCTATGAATAAATAAATAAAATCTTTTTTTTTTTTTTTTTTTTAATGTTTGAAGAGTTGACTAGCGGTTAATTCGGTCAATTCTAGAAGGGCACAAATACTCTCTATAAATCTATCCATTGGTGAGACTGCATTAATTTGTTGTGAGCTTTCTATAATTGGGTCAAGCCTAGAAAATTTGCAACAGTGTGAAGAATCCCTTCTTAAGGAGGCTACAATCTTTCAGTAGGCCAGTTATATTTAAAGCAAACATGACGGTCCATGTTGTGTAGAAAAATCTTGGAGTTCAGTTTAAAGATCGTTGGATTCGTACAGAAGGTGCGATACATTTCTTAACCACAATGGAGGCCTGGTTGTGCTATGACACTAAGAGAGCCACATTCCTGCAAACTCTTAATGGATGATGGTTTTCTAAGAATTTGACGTAATAATAAGTGCATGTAGACATTTTTAAAGTGCTTTACAAGTACTATCTCATTTAATCCTTAGTATAATTCTCGGTCACTGATTCTATTATTATTTGCATTTTACAGATGAGGAAACTGAGGGAGTGATTTTCATTGATTTGCCCAAGGTACAGGGTTCTGAGTAATGAGCTGGATTTGAACTGGGTCCCCAGGGCCCGTGATCTCAACACTTACACTAAAGTGAGCATCCTGAGTTTGCCTTTGGAGAGGTGAGCATCCAGGCAGTTTCCTCCTAAGAGACCGACTACATCCAGGATGTTTGCCCAGGGATATGAGAACCAGGGAAAGCCCAATGTCTATCCCCCTGGCCAGTGACCCTGAGAATTGATGATGGTTCCTGCTCGGGCACGAGATCCTTCCTTTGCAACTCTATGCCAACCAGCTGGCCCCATACACTCCCACCTGTGTGCATTAGCTGACCTCTCTCTCTCCCAGCAAAGCTGAGCTGTGTCCATTGGACCTATCCTCATAGAGCCACACCGTCTGCTAATTTAGGTGGAAAGCTGGCATGAGAAGAATGAGCTCAAGTTTCAAAACTCTTGGCACTCTGGCACTTTTGCAAACCATCCTTCCAGTTCTGTCCTTGGCCCCAAGACAGGTCTTTATCAGACCTAGAACTCTTACAGAACTCGGAGATTATGAAAGTACTCAGGGAGGAGGGGGGAGCATTCTTGCAGTCACCACAAAGAAATACCTAGGCAAGATGTTTTTAAAACTTCAGAGTCCAGCATAATCTCGTGGAATCTCAACCCAAAACCAATTCTTTGAGACCCAGGAAGAACAGAGGAGGATAAGCAGTTGCGACCAAGGTTTCCCTCAGGAAAGGTGGAGGAGTTTTCTTGGACCTCTCCCCTCCTCGGCCTCTTCCCCAACACCCCCCTCACCCCTCCCCCGCCCCCCCCGCCCCCCTGCCATTCTGTCCCCACACCCAGAGGTTGCTGGCTTGTCCGCAGTGGATGTTTAAGAGCAGCATGGGTTTGCATTCTTGAGTCCTAATCTTTACCAACAATGCAGAAGCCCAAAGGAATGCCAGATAAAATAAGCTGCCTTGGTTTAGGGTCACTTAATTGACAAGCGTCACTTTTTTGTTTGGGGGGTTTCAGGGCAACTGTTTGCCTGCTTTCTGCTTGATCAGTGATGTTTAGACCCGAGTGTATCTTTTAGTATTGTTTATTTGGTTTGATCACTGATGAGCATCCTGATAATTCAGATCAGAAAGGGAGTTGGGACCTTACGAATCTTCCTTCAGTTCCAGCATTTATCTGCAGTGTAATTATAATGAGCCGGAAAGTTATGTGTATGCAATTTGACGTGTGTTTGGCTCTTGCATCTTCACGTCCTGATGGAAGACTAATGGGCCCTGACCCCTCGTGTCGGTAACCCACCATTAAACCCCCCAAGCGACCCACTTTGAAGTTGATCTCAGGCTGCGTCCTTCCTTCTTGGCCAGTCATCCCTGCTTTCCTTCTGGGTCTTTCTCTCTTGTTTCTGTTTTTTGCATTGCTTTCTTGTGCATTCTCTTTCCTCCATCATTTTGCTGTAACTTCTTTGCTCAGATTCTGTCCTTTTGCCCACCAACTTCCACATTCCAGGCTCTGACTTGATTCTTCTCTGTTGACTTCCTTCTACTCCTACTCTTCCTTCAAGTCCTTCTCCCAGTGACCCGGCACAAAGCATATTCCTTACTCAATCCTATTTCTTCCTTGAAATCATTGTTCTCGGGACCCCTGGGTAGCTCAGTGGTCGAGCCTCTGCCTTTGGTCCAGGTAGTGATCCCGGGATCGAGTTCCGTATGAGCTTCCCTGAAGGGAGCCTGCTTCTCCCTCTGCCTATGTCTCTATCTCTGTCTCTCTCTCTGTGTGTGTCTCTCATGAATACATAATAAAATCTTTTAAAAAATCACTCTTTTTTCTCATTTCTCAACCGGGAGACATTTTTGTCACCCAGCAGAAATTTAGCAATACCTGGAGAGGTTTTTAGTTGTCACAGTGGGGAGGGTGCTGCTGGCATCTCATGGGCAGAGGCCAGGACATTGCTCACCTTCCTGTACAGGTCAGCCCCCTCCCCACTGCACACAACAAAAAATTGTCTGGCTGGAGACATCAGTGGTATCGAGGTTGAGAAATCCTTCCCTACAGACATGTATTCGTCTCTCTCTTTAATTCTTTTATTATCTCCTGTTTCCAAATCCCAGTTGCTTAATCCTTTTCATCCTCCATCTTCTTGTTAACCTTTCTTCCATGCCTGGCATCCTTCTCCTTGGCTGCATCTCCTTTATACTTTTAAACGAAGTCAGATCTCATCTCTTAGTCTCCCTCTCTTTCTCCTCTTGCCTTTGTGTTCACATCATAGTGCAGCAGTTACCTTATCTCTCAGCTGTCCTGCGGTGACTGGAGGACCTGGGAAAATACTTTTCTTAGAATTCCATTTATTCTCCAAGTTTTCACAAATCCAATACAGCCCTTGAGCTTCTGGATCTGAAGTGTCTTGAGCATATCATGCATGCGTGCAGGGGCAGCCCGCCTCCTGCTCACCTGCTGCTGGCCATGGGGGGCTTTTCCATCATTCCCCCAGCACACTCATGCTTCTGGGCTGCTTGCGCTGGTGTGCCATAACTGCCAGCTCTCCTCTCACTATAAGAGGGGAGAAATACCTTCCTCTATCTTCACCCATTAAAAAAAAAATCAAATGAGTGTTTAACATATGGCAGGCAGTGATGGGTATGTTTGTGACTAAAGGAAATAAAAGAACAACTGTCCCCAGGGAGCTCCAAGCAAGACAATTAGCCACACCCAAATGAGGTGCCGCGTGTTTTAAGAGTCTGCATGCAACAAGTAAGGACATTTGGAGCAGAGAGGAGAAAACACCCACGTTAGTTTTCTATGGCTATTATAAGACATTACCACAACTTAGTGGCTCAAAACAACACACATTTATTATCTTGTAGGACTAGAAGCCAGGAGTCCAAAATCAGTTTCACTGTGCTAAAATCAAAGGGCTTCGTTCCTTCCACAGGATTGAGGGGGAGGTCTTGGTAGGGTGAGGAAAGGAAAGAACCAGAGCGCTTATTCATTTTCTTTGAAGACTAGTGCAGAGCTTGCTGATTAAATGTTTGCAGGCAAAGAAATGGAATGAATGTGTGAATGAAGAAATGGTAGGCAGCACTTCCTGGAGAGCCTACAGCAAAGCAAGGATGGAGACATCAGTGGCCACCCATCATCACTTTCGATTCAGCTGTCCTCATATCTAAGGCTCTTGTCTTACAGATGAATGGACTGTGAAGTGTAAGCGTCCAGGTGGACACACACGTGGCTCGGGGGCATGGCCACAAGAATCCAGGCATGCTACTTTGCTTTCTCTCTTCCAATTACCAGCACTAAAGCCCAGCATTCAGAAAAAGACTAGAGATTTTTTAAAAAATTTTATTTATTTATTCATGAGACACACACAGAGAGAGAGAGAGAGAGAGAGAGAGGGAGGCAGAGACACAGGCAGAGGGAGAAGCAGGCTCCATGCCGGGAGTCTGACGCGGGACTCGATCCCAGGTCTCCAGGATCAGGCCCTGGGCTGAAGGCGGTGCTAAACCGCTGAGTCACCCAGGCTGCCCCAGAGATTCTTGCATTTGACCCCAAAGCACAAAACGCCCATGACTCTATAAGGAGCCCCTCTACCACTAGTGACAGCTCTATGGCTCTGTATTTCTTTATTTCTCACTCTTTGCAAAAACACTATCAACATTTAATCAGATCTCAAAGAAAGGGGTCAGAAGGCAAGTGGTTTCAACTACCTACACTTAACAGTCCCTTCTTTCAAAAGTATTTTCTTTCTCTTAAGGCCTAACTGGTTCTCCACACTCTGAGCAATTAATAAATCAAAGCAGATTGATTTGTGTGGTTGCCATAGGAAACTCTACCTTTGGGAGGCATTAAGCCTTGTCCCTGGAGATCAAGACATTTGTGAAAAGTGTGAAAGTTGCTCCAGTTCATTGATAGTAGGCCTTTATGCACATTATGCAACTTGTAGCCAACAGTAACTATTTTAAGGCTGGCTTTATTTTTCTTCTGGCCTGAATTCCCTGAAATATAAGGTCAAGGTTAAGAAAACTTAGAGCAATAGTTTAAGGGATTGAAGGAAAGCAGGAGGATTTAGCATATGCCTTCGAAATGCTGTCATTCTTGTGAAGGGTGCTTCGGTACAGAAATCTTGGTGTTAAGAGATTTTTTTTTTCCCTGAGATCAAACGGATCACAATACTTTCAAAGCCTTTTTCCCAAAGCATTATCACCTTATATTTTCCCATGAGAAGGGCCTTTTCCCTGTGGGTCTATGGGTGTCCCTGAAAGGGCCATAATCCTGTTTGTGATATCACTATCTATTGCCAGGCTCGGGTGCTGGTGCCAGACTAGGGATTATATGCACATTCTTCAGTGCTCTGTGAAAATAATGTGGTCTCAGAGAGAACATGGGCCTCCTGGTAACCCTATCAAGGTTGACCTTGTGTCCTGTCATGCCTCAATAATCCCTCCCATCCTTTATCAACTATTCACCACATCCCAAGCACTGTTCTGAGTGATTACTGATGTGATGTCATCCAGTCCTTACAACAAGTCTGCCGTGTAAATCTGATTCCCATTTTATAGATGAGAAAAACTGAGGCACGAAAAGGTCAATCACTCATCCAGGATCACCAGACTAGTCAGCAGTGGAGGCCTGACATCAGACACAGGCTGTCTGGTCTGGGAATGCACGTGCTTAGCTGCTACCCTCTCTGGCTCTGGCTCTAGAAAAAAGGCTATTTTGCATAAGAAGTCACTGACCAGGCCACTCTCCCTACAGAAACCTCATCTGGGTCTGTCACCATTGTTTCCCTCTGGTCTCATCTCCATAGAGCCCTTGGAGACCCCTAGTGGCCTGAGTTACCAGGCCAGACAGCCAGGGCTCTGCCTGCAGACAAGGTCTGAGGTTTCCTTAAGGACAGAGGAAGTGAATCTGAAGTCCATCCCACACAGGGTCCTATGGCACGTTCTTGTCATTCGTGATTAGTTGGCCAAAGTGGGTTCTTCGTGGTAGCAAAGAACAGTCCGTGTGTGAGCTAGACGGCTCTGCTGAGCTCCGTGGTCGCAGGCAGCGTGCATAATTCCAGGCAGCCACCTTGCAAAGCCATAAAGAGGGACCTTGGTGAGCAGATGGCAATGGATGACTGCAGATGTTATCACAATCAGAAGAACTTCAGGCACGTGTGGGGGTGAGGTGTGTACATGCGGACAAAAGAAAGATGTGTTGTTCCATCATTTACAAGAATACAGTCAAAGCCACTTAGGATTTGTCTAGAGCCTGGAGCCCAAGCTTAAGATTTAGACAAGGGAACTTGCACATCTTTGACTATTTAGGCCTTGTGCGTAATATGTTCCTAACAAATGCTTGATGAATAAGAAGAAAAGTTTATCTAGCATAAACTTCATTCTTCAGATGGCGTGCATGTCTCCAATGATTCCGCTATGGTTGAAGAAGGGATTTGATTATGTTCATTTCATATGTCAGTTATGCACCATTTGCAAAGTTTCATCATCATCATCATCATCATCATCATCATCATCATCATATCACCACCACCATCATCATCGTACTAGCAGTGAAGGTCAGTTGCTCTGAGTATGAACACTGAGAGCTGGTATCCAGTGTCCAGATTGGCCTGTCTCACTGGGACCACATCCATTTAGCCCTCAGCTGGGCCAGAAGCTGGAGGGTAGGTTGGCTGCCTTGCTTGGCCTTCTGTTATTTCATTTTTCTGGTTCTTTTCTATCATCCTAACTTCTGGGGGTTTCCAGCTACAGCTGACTTTCCTGGGGAAAAACACAAGGAGCAGAGGAATGACGGAGTGTGAGGAGGCCCTCCTCCGACAAAGGATTTAACAGAACCCCAGAGATAAAATAGGTGGTAAGCTACACGGAAAACAGACTGCCCACCCCAGCAGGGGCCGAACTGGCTCACTGGGTGGACAGAGGGTTGAAACAGAGGCATCTGGACAGCAAGGCTCTGTCTGCAGCCACTTAAGGATGAGACCCAGGATTGGAATTCCATTCCCCTCTCCCTGAATCTGGGTCAACGCTTACGGCTCGCCAGTTATTGTTACTCATGTAATTAACAGATAGTTGTGGGTTTCGAGACCCTCTAGATTCCAGTTCTTTCTGAAGGTCTCCACTGCTTAGCCAGACCTGCACAGTCTGGGGGAGGGAGCGGAAATAGAATTAAAATTCCAGCCGAAGCTTTCCCTACTGGCACAGTTCTGCTAGGAGGCAGAGCAGGAGAGGTTGGAAGTTGCGGTTTAATGAGGTGTTGTGATTGTTGGAGGTGGCCTGGTCCCCGCTGGGAGGTTACTGTAATCACAGTGAGGTCTGCCAGAGGCAACGGTGAGCAGACAGCAGGAGGACAGGCCGGGGAGGGAGACATCTGTGCGCTGCGCCCTGAGGATGCGCCCCTGCAGACAGCACCACTTCTTTGGGACACTACTTACTTTTAGGGCCCAAAGTACCGTAAACGTTTTATGAGGATCCGAAAGGAGCAGCACCTTCCCCCATTCTCCGTGGCCAACAAACCACCGAGACTGAATGGAAACAGCTTTGTCATTCCACCCATGAAATGTTCGAGAAAAGCCTTGTAAAACAATTTAGCGGTGATGGAGTGAGTAAGCGCTCTTCCTCATCTCTTGCATTCCCCATCAAGGAATGCTCTCCAAACAGTTTCTAACACCTCATATAGTTCAATCATGAGAACCAGCTGTTGGGTTATTTTGTTTGGGTTTAGTTCACTTTGGGAGCAAGTGTTTCTGTGTATAAACGGTATATTTTAGAAACAAATCGGAGAAGCGGTGGTCCTCACAGCAGCTCACTATTGCAGAGTTAGATCTCGGCGCTCTGACCCCACAGCGCATGTTTTGGCACACGGGCCCAGCTGGCCGAGGTTGCTTCTACTTACTCATCTGCCTCTAGGCTTCCCAAATGTTTTCCTGGAATATGCTCATGGGGGGTGTTATTTATAATCCCACATAATCCTCATACTGAACACGTCCAGTGGTTGCTTTTCACACGAAGAGTGAGAGCTCATGTGACTTGGGAGGAATGTGAAGGAAGCGCTGGGCACTCCTGACACCTCCAACCGGCGTCCAATGGGGAAGAGTCTCAGCCTCCCGAGGAAGGCTGAGAGCACCGGCCACTCACACTCGCTTGTCTGAACCTCTACTTCAGGGCACGCCTGACCTTCAGCAGAAGCATCAAGGGCAAGCTGTAGCGAGGCAAGTTCAAGGATGGTGGTTCTGATCAGATGCTCTGGCTGCATCCTGGTTCCTCAACTTGACTGCTCACACCACTCGTCTCACCTTGGATCAGTGATCGATTCTGGAATGAACACTGGCTGGAAAGAGCTACAGAATATCTTCAAAAGAGAGAGGCTGAGGGGGCACCCAGCTGGCTCAGTTGCTTGAGCTTCTGATCTTGGTTTCAGCTCAGGTCATTGATCTCATGGGTTGCAGGATGGAGCCCCGCATGGGCTCTGCACTCAGCCAAGAATCTGTTGGAGATTATCTCCCTCTCCCACCCCGTCTGCATCCCCCCCCCCCCATTCCAGCCTGTGCTCTCACACTCTCTCCTTCTTTTAAATCAATACTTAAAATCTTTTTTTTTAAAAGAAAGATACTACCTGTAGAAATGGGAATAAACCAGCCTTAGGGCACAACCAGGTATTGGCATTACCCCATAGATTCATGTCCATGCTGTTCCTTAGTAGCCTGGGGCTATGGCCAAGTTACTTGACTCTTCTAGTCCTCAGTTTCCTCATCTTTAAAACGGGGATGATGACAATCCTCACTGCATAAGGTCACTGGGAGGTTAGATAACACATGGAAGGCTGGCAGAGGACAGAGTAGTCCTGGGCACCTAAAATGTGCTCAGTAAACATTCCGTATACATGTTTCTGTGAGTTTGCACTTAGTGACTGTAGAAATCATAAACAAGCACCCTAATTCTAGACAACACTTAGGATCATAAGAAGGTCATTTAGTGATGGCTTTGTCTCAAATCTTCCTCCTATAAAACGTTATGCCACCTCAAGGACAGGGGTACTTAGCATTTAGATAGTGCTTCAGATTCTATTGAGAGGCCTGTTATCAACACGAAATGTCATTCTGTTATCTTTCATTGGTTCTAATGGAAAGAAAAATCATCTCAACCTTTGTAAGGATCTTTGTTGAACTTATTCTAGGAGTATTTTATAAATCATCCCCCCAGTGAGTGTGTTTTATATATTACAAACTCTTCATACCACCACAGGTATTCTATAAGCACAATTGATTAAATTAAAGCACAGGCAATTTGGCTACAGACACTGTCTGTGTGTAATTAGCTTATTACTTTTGCAATCAATTAACCAATGAGCTCTGGGGTTTTAAAAAGTGCTTCCTGAAAGAGCCTAGTGGCTAATAATTACTTATTAAGAAAGATAAAGAGATTAAATATGAGGAAATCTACATTGCAATGCTCTCTTTGGTGATTCAAGATATTGCCAGTTGGCCTGAAGTTGGAATATACTGGGGCAGATTTTTCTAATCAAGCCTCATTCTGAGAAATATCTTTTTTGGCTTTGGCTCATCTGCAACTGAGATGGACTCAATTAGCCAAATCATAGATTATATGAGGAGTTTGTCATATAGGAAAATTCGTCCCTTCCAGCCATATTGTCCTATATCACACAATACTGTTATACTGGGTCATGTTACTCATGTCAAAATTCAGAGAAATCTGGGAAATTCCCAGAAAACCCTCGT
This sequence comes from Canis lupus familiaris, assembly GCF_011100685.1. NCBI lineage: Eukaryota > Metazoa > Chordata > Mammalia > Carnivora > Canidae > Canis > Canis lupus. The sequence goes on along the minus strand of NC_049222.1, from coordinate 16,669,966 downwards.
TAACTCAGGAGGTTCTCTCACTAATGTTGTGATCATGACACATGGAGATGTTATGCGCTCAATGGATGTTTGGGATTTCAGCAGAATATGTGTTGGCAAGTGACCAAAAGGGAACTTTTTATTATTCTATTAATTAAAGCCATTCCACAATTGTAGAAACAAGTTTTTATTATTGACTCACTGTTTCCAGCTAAGCAATAGGAACACATATTTATATGGGGTATTTCAATTACTCAGGGCTTTAACTTTCCATTTCCTGGTGTTATGGGATTTAATTGTGTTCTTCAAAAGATATGCTGAAGTCCTAACCAGGGACCTCTATTTGGAAAGAGGATCATTGCACATGTAATTAGTTAAGATAAAGTCATACTGGAGTAGGGTCACCCGCAATCAGTCCTTACGAAGAGGAGAAGAGGCATACAAGGAAGGAAGCTACATGACATAGAACAGAGGGAGAAATTGTGACAATGCATCTAAGCCAAAGAAACCAAGAATTGTTGGAAAACACCAGAAGCTGGAAGAGGTGAGGAGACTTCTCCCCTACATGTTTCAGAGGAAAATTGGCCCTGTCAACACCTTGACTTTGAACTTCTGGCCCCCAAAACTCTGGGACAATAAATTTCTGTGGTTTTAAGCCACCCAGTTTGTGGTACTTTGTTAAGGCATTGCTAGAAAACGAATACACCTGGTTTGTACATTTCTTTAAACGCTGTTGGATGTCAATGCATAGTATATAAAGGGATAGTTAAACATTCAGAACTTAATCCTTCAACCATTTGGATCTGCTAACACCTCAAGCCTCATCAATATGTAAGTATTGCCACAATCTCAGTGGTCAACCAGAGGGCTACTCATGGCTTCTTAGAATGCTACACTCAGCCCCAAAAGTCCTTATGATGAGAAGCAATTGACATTGAGAACTGTCAAAATTCTGTAATTTAGAGCCTTAATGTTTCCTTGTCTAGAAGAAAATCACTAGAAAGTGTCACCAAAGCATGTGGTACTCTTAGTTCCAAGATAGTAAATAAGTCAGATCTGAACTTTTGAAGACTTTTTGTGACTTCTGTTGACACTGGTGAATTTTGGCTCTTGTCCTGGTTAGCCTCACTAGAAATAGTTGAATTGTTTTAATCATAATGTCTACTAAAAAAAGTTGTAAGGTTGTATAAAACCAGAATTTTTTAAAAGATTTTATTTATTTATTTATGAGAGATGAGAGAGAGAGAGAGAGAGGCAGAGACACAGGCAGAGGGAGAAGCAGGCTCCATGCAGGGAGCCTGACGTGGGACTCGAACCGGGGTCTCCAGGATCATGCCCTGGGCTGAAGGCAGTGCTAAGCCGCTGAGCCACCCGGGCTGCCTATAAAACCAGAATTTGATCAATCTCTGGGTTATGCTCTGTTTGTCTTTACTTATTTTTCAAAGACATGCTTTATAAATGGTGTGGAGGGGCACCTGGCTGACTCAGTCAGTAGAGCATACAACTCTTGATCTTGGGGTTATGAGATTACATAGAAAATAAAATCTTAAAAAGATTAAAAAAATAAATTATGTGGAAAACATTACCTTGAGAGCACTGACATGAAGATAAAGATAGTTTAAGAAAGTGATGAGTAGAGGACATCTCTTAAGATGTTAAGGAAATGTTCTGGCATATTTGATTACTAACAAAGTTTTGTTTGCAGAGCATATTTAATGACACAGGAAATGCTTAATATATATTTTGGTGAGAAAAATTAGGATGAGAAATTCATATATAGTTTGATACTGATTAAGCAAAACAAAATCTGTGGATATAAAAATGTTAACAGGGATAACTGTTGTGTAGTGGGATTTTAATTTTTATACTTCTTACTCTCCTCCAAATTCTCAACATAGGCAAAAACTACTTCTCTAATCCCAAAGCAATTATACCAAAACATTAACAGTCATTTTCTGTGAATTATAATATTGTCAGTGATTTTTTTATTCCAAAATAAGTTTTTAATTTATTTTGCAATGAAAGAAAATCAAACGTTTAAAAAATTTATATTTATGGATGATCTAGCCATATGGGTGTCTCTAAGATGCTAAAGCTGCTTTAAAATGACCCATGAAGCTTTTGAGATGGTGTCATGAGGAATTACTGTAGGCATGTTGTGGATTGTATAAGGGTTCTCAACTCTTCTCCTAGGCCTATACTCCTCATGTGACTTTGCAGTTCCTCCCACTAGTGGCAGAGAACATTCCTCTACCCCATGGATGCCAGGCTATAGGTCTTGTGATTTGCTTTGGCCAACAGAGCAGACAGTGTGCTAGTTTTGAGCCCAGATCTTAAGATACATCACATTTCTGCTTCCTAATTTAAACATCTGCCATCACCATGAGAGGATCCTTCCAAGAGCAGCTACTGCTTCTTTGGCCTGGCTAAAAGAACACATGTGGAGCAAATTCAAGTCCAACCCACAATGAAGAGCTAAGCCCAGCAAGGCAAAATTACCCAGCTGAGCCCAACCTAGCTCAGCCGTTCAATCAACTGATAGACCCAATTACACAAAAGCAAATGTCTATTAATAAAGGCTATTAAGTTTTGGGATGGTTAAGAAATAGCAAAGACTGATAAAATCTCACTGATGAGGATACAATATTGGCATGGATGACTAATGGCCCAGTATGGGGGCTGACAAAGAATGTCAACCCAGTATGATAAAAGGTCATTATGCTAAAAACAGAAATGGCCCTGCATCTTGATGAAATAGGTTTCTGTGTATTTGTATGGGAGCTTCCAATGTGTGTCTATGACAAAATTATTGAATGTATGATATACCACTGTGTTTGTAACTAGTTGTCTTTTCTAGCTTTCAGTTAAACCCATTAAATACATCGTTTTCACTTTGTCATATTCTGGTTCCCATTGAAGAATGATATTTTGAGGGGCACCTGGGTCGCTCAGTGGTTGAGCATCTGCCTTTGGCTCAGGTCATGATCCTGGGGTCCTGGGATCGAGTCCTTCCTTGGGCTCTCCACAGGGAACCTTCTTCTCCCTCTGCCTATGTCTCTGCCTCTCTCTGTGTGTCTCATGAATAAATAAATAAAATCTTTAAAAAAAGAATGGTATTTTGAGTTGTAGTTCTCAACGTTCATTTAGTAGCTTACTCTAAGTATTGTAAGACTATTAACCATAGTGCACTAATATTTGGTGTATGGACTGGAATTATCCCTCTTTTTTAGACCAAGTTTTTCCAACCCTGGCACTATTGGCATTTTAAGACAGATAATTCTTTGCTGTGGGGAATTGTTCTGTGCATTTTAAGATGTTCAGCAGCATCCCTGATCTCTACCTGCTAAATGATGTTAGACACACACTTGTCTCCAGTTGTGACAGTTAAAACATCTCCAAACATTTCCCAAATGTCTGAGAAGGGAATGTTGGGATTTGGTTTGGTTAAGTGAAATTCACAATGATATATATCACTGGCCATTTTTGAAAGTTGAGGTTTATAATAATTCAGACTGTAATAAAAAATCCAAAGCTCTAGAACTTCTAATTCTTACTTACGGTCATCATGAATATATTGTAATTGGAGTGGGAAAACCCAAAAATGTGTTAATGCCCTGACAGGTAGATTATCCCGAACTTATCTGCACCTACTCTGCAGTCAGGCTAAAACTTCTCCCCGTTGCACACACGAACAGGCAGCTGGATGGGACAAGCAATACTCTGGACATTGTTTTTAGGGTACAGAACCATGACCAACTTAACACCTCATAAAAATGAATAGAGAATGGGAAAATTCTAACTATAAATGAGGAACTTCAAATACCACCTTACTCAAAGATTCCATTTCTATCAGACAAAGGATGAAGCAAAATTTAATTTCCTGACAGTTTATATGCTTCAGCAGGAATGTGGGCAAGCACCAGTTAAGTGCTAAACCTGACTGTGGGACATGTGGTTAAAATTAACATTAAAACTGAGCTCGTATTCATGATTATATCCTTTTTGGGGGGACTCACATGAGTTTGAACTACACCCTAAAACCGGGCACTCTGGTAGCAGATCTTCAAACACTCTGTGCCATTTGACATCAGTCCCCTTTATACGCCCCTCTGAATCTCAGTTTCCCTGTCTGCAGAAAGAGAAGGTTGAACTAAATAGGGTCTGTGATCCCTTCTAGCTGAAATCTTCTTTGAGTTATCTAATAGTTCATTTGTCAGTGTGATTGTCCACACAACAAAGCAATTGGGCTGAGTTGGGGAGTTTCTTATAATAAGATTTGCCTTATGCTTCAAGCAATTTGCCTAAGACTTACCTAAAGCGGCAAATCATGCTCAAACACAGTAGGGTGAATCTTCCCATTCTTGTTTGAGGTCTATCAAGAGATCCAGTTTAGACCACTGAGAGAGTGGGGAGGAAACGATTCATTGATTTACCACTGGAAACTCAACAGATTTGAGAACATCATGCCAAAAACAACTGGTCTCTTTAAGACAGAGTAGAAAAGGATTGCACATGTAATCACGTCACTAGGTCACTATGTAAAATGAGAAAGAAATCCCAGGGAATTATGATGGGTGGTCAGGACTGATTTCTAAAACCACCAACCCATCAATTGAATTTATTGGATGTGAAAACTTGTGATCAGGCTAAAGAAAGAATTTCCATAACATGTACAGAAAAATGGTGAAAGAAATACATTTCTATTTGGAGACATTCTTTATTGGCTCTAGTATATGCTGGGAGGAGAGAAACCTCTGGAATGGTGAAGAGAGGGAAAAAATTATTTACTCTAGGGTTGTTCCCTGGCTAAGAGTAAGGGAGGCTCAATGGAGCCTTTAAGACATGGCTCTCTTATAATATGCATGCATACATATCTTAATGTATTTTTTTTCTAATGAAAGGGCAGCAAAAATAAGCAGTTCTTATTTTTAAAAAATAAAGTAAGATAAAATAATAAAACATGGTTCTCTTGAGAGAAGGGAATGAAAAGAGTCCTTCAGTTAATGAATAAAAGGCATAAGCTTACAGCCTCAACTATGCTCATACCCCCCATCCTGAGTGCCAGCGACTGATTCTGTATCAGTATTGACTACTGCCAGGCCACACCATGGGAGTGCCCACCAACACACCCCTGCACCCTCACCTCTTCAGGGTAGGAATATCCAGGCTCACTGTCTTGTAAGTTCTTTGCTCATAGACATGATGCTAGGTTTGTTTGCTTTAAAACAAAGAGGTAGTCATGGAATTTCCTAACTTACTCATTTTTAAAAGTATCTTCCGATTTTACCACAAGGGAATTGGAATTTGTGTCCAATTTGTATTTGCAAAGATTTAAAAAGAAAACAAAATGCAAATAGACTGATCATGGGGAAATGACCTGCAGGAGGCATTGCAAATCCTTTCTAATGCATGTCTACAGTTCTACATTCTTGCCTCTTATGGACATACCAGAAATATTTTATTTAGTTAAAGTGAATGGAAAGATCCAGCACTTGGAAAGAATTGTTACTAGCCTTGTTTGTTCCAATAAACAACGAAACTTCTTATTGCTCAATAGAAATCAAAACTGACAGTTTGTAAAAACCAGAAAACATAAAATCTTGGACTGTGTTTAGGGCGGACTGATATTTCCAGACTCTTACGATGATCCTGAGGGAGAGGCCTATTTAGGTTTCCACAATGTCAGTGAAAAATACTTCTCTGGAAAACCTGCTACAAATTGGCTAACTGTTTTTCCAATTGTAATTCCAATTTGTATGTATTGAAAGATTTTGGGCCGGTGGAACAGCTTTAAATGGGAATTAAACTGATATCATTGTAAGTTCAAAGACTCATTCTGCAGAATTCTGTAATTAACAGTAAAATCAGGTAAAACAGCAAGAATTTGAAATTTAATCAGGATTTTGATTCTCCTAATGCTGGGCCTGGGGCATATTTTAAAGATTCACTTGACTGACAGACTCTAGGTATGTCTGTGTAAGCCAAATGAAGAAGAGATTTGAGTTAAGCAATTGTCTGAACATGGCAAACATGAACAAAAAGAACATAGCAAGGGAGAAATTATCCTTCCAACAAGAGTCTCTGTAGAAGATGCTGGTCTAGGCACATGGAGAGGGATGAATGAATATGGTACATGGATAACAATGAGGGCTTGTAGCAGATGGAATTCCAAAATGGACCTTCGAAATTACCTGCCCTAATCCCTGGGACTGTAAATATGATGAGATGTCACACATCCGAAGCCCTCAATGAGTGTGGAGGTAATAGTGTTAACACTTGTCCTTGAGGCCTACTGGCTAAATCCGTTTATCCTTCTCAGTCAGACACCACATAAAATATGCCCAGTGCATGTCCAGAGTCAGATTGCAATTCCAATTAATTTATGTTACAATAACTAACCTCCTGAATTCAATAGCATATTGATTTTTTTGGCTATTATAACTAATCGTAATTATATAGGGCATCATTTATCAAAAAAAAAAAAATACTGTTCTTGAAATTGTACCGTAGCTCGCTCACTTGTGTGTGCCTGAACCAATTAGCTAGGGTTTTATATAATGGACAAAGATATGTGTTGTTTTTCTATAGAGAAAGCTGAACACTCATTGAACTTTTACAAATGAATAATTGGATTTATTTGAACGTGATAATGTTACCATATATAATTCCTTTGGATAATCCTCTTTTTAATTGTAATGCCATCAATGAGATATCAGGTTCTTTGTGTTTTGTTTGTTTGCTTTTCCCAGGACTGAAGGAGGAAATACGCATAAGGAGGAAATTCTATCTAAATAAATGTGGCAATTGGTTTCCAGAAACTTAGTACTCTTGTTGATGACATTATGGGTTACTCATAATGTCACTTGGGTTACTTTGCTTATTCCTACCTTTTGTTCATTCATTTACATTATTTATATATATAAGTAATACAAATATTTATATTATATATGTATATTTAAATGTAAATATATTTTTATTTTTATTTATTTTTAAAAAAGACATTATTTAAATATTTATTTATTTATTTATTTATGATAGGCATAGAGAGAGAGAGAAAGAGAGAGAGAGGCAGAGACACAGGAGGAGGGAGAAGCAGGCTCCATGCCAGGAGCCCGACGTGGGACTCGATACTGGGACCCCAGGATCGTGCCCTGGGCCAAAGGCAGGCACCAAACCACTGAGCCACCCAGGGATCCCTAAATATATTTTTATATGTCCATATTTAAATGTAAAATATCCACTCATTCCAGAACACATTTTGACACTTTATTATGTGCTGTGTTAGGAAACAATGACAGACAGACACAGTGTAAAACATATAGGAGCTAATATTTGTTGCCAGCTTGCCTGTGCAGGCAACCTGTTAGGTACTGAACATGTGTTCTCTTTTTTAATCCTCACAACCTGATGAGATGTGCAGCCCCATCTTACACGTAAGGGAATTAAGATTCTACAAAGTTAGATACCTTGATCGAGGTCACACAGCTACAAAGAAGTAGAGCTGGAATTCCAATCTGACTCCAAACCCATGTTTTTAACCTCTCTGCGTGCCTTCTCTTTTTTTCCCAAATCTCAACACTGAACCTCCTATTCTTGTTAGGTGAATTGCTCTGTGCTCCTCAAACAAAAGGTCCCTGCCTTTGTCCTTGCCAGCTAGCCAGGTCTCCAAATGCAACCCAGGCTTCTATGTCTGACCCGAGCTTCTTCTCTGTGTCCTCACTGGGTCCCTAATCCACCTCGCTTCTCCAAGCCCTTAAAGCTCTATCACATCCCCACCCCCTGCCCAAGTATCAGGCTGTTTTGTCTGTTCGCCTGATGTTCCAAACTAGATCATGAGCTCCAAATTAGATTATAAAGTTCTCCAGAGATTATATTTTCTTTCCTCTCATCCTACCACAGAACTTAGGCAGAGACATAGGAAATAAGTTACAGTGGTCTTTTCCATTGCTAAACTGATTCCCTGGTCCTAAAACATTAACAGATTCACAAAGAGAAAAGGTAGGTGACCTATTTAAGGATCAGTAAATAGGATGTACTTGCTTGGCTCCTTCGGCTCTCCTTCAGTTAATCCCTGCTGTTGTCAGAATGTTGCCTACATCCTACAACTGTAGATTTTGCGTGACTGGTTTTGTGATGACCTCACAATCTTGGTTTATATAATATACACTGGGTTTGTATGTCTACCTTAAGCCTTTGGGATACGGCCAAAACTAGAGGTCACTGGAGCACCCACTTAGCCCAAAATTAAAGGACAGAAGCTCAAAGAGTCTGTCATCGGCTGTCTCTGACTCTGAAAACTCACAGACCTTTGCTATTCCTGTGATATTTAACACCTACAGCCTTGAGATGTCATTTTTCATAGCTGTGTATCCTTCTAGCTCCTGAGCAGCAATGAGGCCTCACCCAGCGATGGGGAGCAAGTGCTCTCTGAATGACTGGTGCCTGGGTCTGGAATTACTGATGGGATTATTGCCGGGACCTCTCGTAGGGAAGATGGTAGGGTGTCACCTGGTGTTGATAACCCTGGCTTCTCAAAGTGGTTCCGGGCAGCCAGGAGTCCTTCTCACTTTGGGTTGTTTGGGCTGAACTCTTGAGTCCCACTCTCTACCTGTCTCATTTCTTCCCTTTTGGAGTATCAGATGCCAAGTGTTGGTGGTCATGCCATCATAGAATTGCTTTGCAGGCTCATGGGAAGACAAAAGTTCAAAAATAGAGGAGTGTTCTACGGGATTTCACCCATTCTTAATCCATTGTTGTATTACTTGTCATGTTTTAACCTCAGTTTGAAGAACTTGTATTTCTTTTCCTTTGGGGAAGAGGAATAGGAATGAGCTCTCGTATGATCTCTACTGTGGGGGAGAACTGCAGTGTCAGCCTGTAGACTAAAGTAGTTTTCCCAGAGATTCCTTCCTTTGGGGGACTATGGGAGCCATTTTCCATTGTGAGACTGACTGGGAGCTAAAAGTTTGTTATTTGTTGACATTTCTCCTCCCTCTCACGTCTGCCAAGGCTATCCAATATCAGGTGTAGACTGCTTTGGAAGTGATGTATAAGCAATACCTGGATGCCTCACTTTATCCTCCACCTCCCACGAGTAGGTGATAAAATACATCTCCATGCCATTGGGAAGGACTTCATAATCGATTTTCTTTTCTCATCTGCCTCTCTACCCTTCAGGCACTCTTACATAATGTTGTGTTTATGTAGGAGGATTCCAAGTGGTCACATAGGAGATGAATTAGAATCCCCTCTTCATGATTTACATTATTTAAAGAAATATCTCCTATTTCCTCACTCTGGCTTTTCATAGATTTGGGTTCCTTGAATAGTCTTGAAACACTTCCTGACCATGTATTTCCTTTCCAGAAGGTACTAATGAAGCCTGCTGTAATCCTTTTCCTTTATCCACTGTTTTCACTCATCTCTGCTTTACTCTTGAGGCTTTTTCTTGGATCTCTGCAGTTGGTGGTCATTATTTCCTGAGCAGAAAAGAGTTTGTTATACATCTCTGGGGTTCTTTCCTTTCCTACTTTCTTTATACTTAAAGTTGTTGCCTTTAAAGAGCGCTTCAGAATCATATTTAACAGTTTGGCCTCTTATTCAAGTGGTCAGGATATTAGGTCACACTCTTAATCATCATCATCATAAAAACCTGTTGAAGATTTAGTGAAGACCACCACCAATTCTGTTTGCCTTGCCAAGAAAGATATGTTCTTTTCAGTAAGCCAAATAAGTGCAGTTATCCAGCAGACCATCGAAGAGAGATAGTTGGAAATTTCAAAGTAAAACAAAACAAAACAAAACAAAACAAAACAAAACAAAACTGAGCTCCCTACAAATGAGATGTCAATTCCCTCAGGAATGCCCCCAGCTGAGTAATTCTGAGTGTACTTACCACTCTGTGGTAAATGTGAACTGTTTGCAGGACAAGGTCAGTGACACATAGGTTACTTAATGGTGAATAAACCTAATAAAATTTTTAAAATTGCTTCCAGGCCTAAAGTGTGTGCTAATGTTTTGTACTACATGTATAAAATGCATACTATTTACTTGAAAACCTACATGTGCAAGGCCGCATAACTCAAGAGTTACATGATACTATAAAAATTGGTACACACTGAGCTTTCGGTAGGGTGCCTTCTTGGTCTCCGTGTCATTGGCACTGAGCGAGACACTCTAGGTGGCAGAGCTGACCAGCAGCTTTCTTCCCCATCATGCAGATAGATAATCTCCAGTCACTCTTTATGGGACATACTTGTCAGTCCCATAACTGCTCACTGGGAGCTAGGGAGCAAAGACAAGAACCCCAATCCCTTCCTCTTTCTAGGGCAGCTCTAAAACCAGCCCTGTTTTGAGTGAATGTTGATTGTTTTTTCCTTCTCCTAATTCTATCTTAATCTTCCTTTTTTTTTTTTTCCTCCAACAAATTCTTAAAATACAGATGGGTAGAGGGTCAAGGAAAATTGGGGACCATTTCCTTCCTGTGGCTAAAAGCTTTAGGTCTGTTTCTCTTACTGAATAGACTGTACTTTTAGTCATTCAACTTTTACTTATTACTGCATGCCAGCACTATATATGAACATGAGCTTTGTCGGGCTCTCTTGCTACTCACATTGTCATCACTGTATTTGAGATATTACCTGACATCCCCAAGTCTAAGCCTTTTCAATTTATTCCTCATACATTTGTTCATTTTTAAACAAAATAATCCAGATAGATATAGAGAATTAGAATGTCCAGGTTGCAAACAACCTAAATGCTTTCCAAGTGCACTTCCCATTTGAAGCCTGAATGCCCTATTTATAACAGAAGTCATCTTTTGTCCTCTATCACTACTTCCTAGTGGTTAAGAGTTCACTAGCACACAATCAGATCACACCATTTATTTTTTTTAAACATTTGTTTACTTGGGGGGAGAGGGGCAAATGGGGGGGAGAGGGAAAGAGAGAGAGAGAGAGAGAGAGAGAGAATCTCAAGTAGACTCCCTGCTGAGTGCAGCACCTGACTCAGGGCTTCATCTCATGACCCTGAGATCATGACCCAAATGGAAAACAAGACTCAGATGCTTAACGAAGTGAGCCCCCCACGTGCCCCCAGATCACATCATTTAAAAATACCTCTGTTGAAAAAAATCTTCCTTGATATGTATCTTGTCACTTCCACCCTTTGGTCCAGGTTTTAAAATTTAATATCTTTTTCACAGAATAGCTTTTGAAATACACAAAGACAGTTATCTTGTACTCCAAAGTATTTCTATATTGGGTTAACTATGCCCATTTTCTTCAAACATGTGTGGATTTCCATCCCTCCCACCATCCTGGCCATTGTCCTAAATTCAGTTCGTTTAGGTGTTTCTTACCACATCATGCCGAGAGCTGGTTATGCTTCAGCTATGCTAAGACTGTCACATTTCCATTTCACAGGTGAGAAAACTGAGACTACGGTAAATGACTTATCTAAGGTCAGAAGCTAGACTTTGCATTTGAATTTCTACTCTCCCACATGTAAATCTGGTCTGTATTTACTGATATAACATGCAAATATAGCCAGAGACCCATTTAACAATGAGGTGGGACAACCTAGAATTCTGCTGATTTCCACTGCAATGAAATTGTGACAAAGGGACTGAGCCAAGACTTTCTGGAAATATCATTTGGTTAGCCAACCTGAGGCAACAGTCTCAAAGGTGCCTGGCTGGGTTTTGTACATGCATAGATTTCCTATTGTTTCTATTTCTCTGAGGGATGCTAATACAGTCATTAATCTACCTTTTGTGATCTTTAAGGACTGTTTTTGTATGACAGCATGATTTTTCTCTTACTTTGGTTATTTGTGATGTTGCTCAAGTCCTTTTATTGAGTTCCAGGACAATTTCTTTTATCTTGAGCCTTTTCATAAGCTTAAAGCAATACTGCAGTTTTATTGTATTTCTAAGAAAACTCAAAATAATTTTGCATCTGTGTGACCAATACATGGGCTCATGCTTTTACCTCATTACTAATCGTTGATGGCACTTCCAACTCTCATTGGCAGTATGCTCTGGTCATCTAGTTATTTTGGAAATTAACATATTATTTAATATACTAGAGTTAAATATTTTTAGCTAAAGTCTGTTGACTTACTCAAGCCCATTGATGTTCATCAAAGCAAATAATATGCCTTGTGGCATCTTTTGTTCTTAGTCTAATTTTGATTTTCTTGATGTGTGTTCTGTTGGCACCTAGCCTTTTTGTCTATAAGCTGGTCCCTGAGGAAGGAATTCTACCAAAAAATCAGTTTTGGAAGCACTACGTCCACTATGCCACAAAATTCGTAATGCAGCCATATTAAAGGTTTGAGAAGTCCTATAGTAAAGAAACCTGTTTAAATTAATTTAATCAAATGTTTCCCAAGTGTATTTGACCACAGAAAATTTCTTTTTTTCCCCAAAACATCTATTGGAACACACTTTGGAAAATTCTGATGTCATGTTGTAACTTACTGTCCTTAACAAGGGTCATAAAAAAGTCCAGAAAGAATATTCCTTTAAGAATAAAGAAAAGCACAAATTATTTTATAAAACCTACTAAGCAATCAAAGTACTAATGATCCTGACAAAGAGAGCAGAGTCAGTTAAATAAGCCATGCTTTGTCTATACCAGTTGTTTGTATTTAAATATAATGTTTCTTCTTTAAGGCATTACCAGTGCTAGCCAAGAGGAAAGTCACTTACTTCCTTTGTAAAGGCAAGCATCTTATATTTGATTCCAAGTCTATAAAAAGAGAAGGTAACATTTCTCTCCTTCGCCTGTTTTAGAAATATCTAGTCATATTACATGCAATTGGGCTACCTGAATGGCAGGGAAGTTAAGTCTGTATCTTCCAAGGGAAGAGGAAATAAAGTCAATTGCTTAGTTAGGGCCTTCAGTTGCTTCTCTCTTTTTCTCTCTCTCTCTTGCTTTATTGAAATACAGTTGACATATAACATTGTGTAAGTTTAAGGTGTACAAAGTGGTGACTTGGTACATCATCTGTTGTGAAATGGTTACCGCAATTAGGTTAGTTAGCACATCCATCATTTCACATAATCACTCTTCTTTTTTTTTTTTAATTTTATTTTATTTATGATAGTCACACACACACACACACACACACACACACACACACACAGAGGCAGAGACATAGGCAGAGAGAGAAGCAGGCTCCATGCACCGGGAGCCCGACGTGGGATTCGATCCCGGGTCTCCAGGATCGCGCCCTGGGCCAAAGGCAGGCGCTAAACTGCTGCGCCACCCAGGGATCCCATAATCACTCTTCTTTTGTTGGGATGGTGATGGTGAGAACATTTAAGATCATTCTCTTACCAGTATTAACATATACAATACAGCATTGTTAGCCAAAGTCACCATGCTATTAGATCCTCAAAATGTATTCATCTGATAATTTTAAGTTTGTACCCTTTTGGGGTGGGGGAGGGGCAGAGGGAGAGGGAGAGAGAGAGAATCTTAAGCAGATTCCATGCCCAGCACAGAGCCCGACTCAGGGCTTGATCTCATGACCCTGAGTTCATGACCTGAGCTGAAATCAAGAGTTGGATGCTTAACCAACTGAGCCACCCAGGTGCCCCTGGAAGTTTGTACTCTTTGGTTAACATCTCATTTCCCTAAATTTGTGTATCTATGATGCTCTTGGCTGAAGAGACTAGCTGGTAAAAGCACTAAAATGATAAAACCATGTAAATAGGGACATATATGCAAAGTGGTAAATTGAAATCAAGAATACCATAAAAGAGGGCAGCCAGGGTGGCTCAGCAGTTTGGTGCCTGCCTTCAGCCCATGGCGTGACCCTGGGGTCGGGTCCTGGGATCGGGTCCCAAGTCGGGCTCCCTGCATGGAGCCTGCTTCTCCCTTTGCCCGTGTCTCTGCCTCTCTCTCTCTCTCTCTCTCTGTGTTCTCATGAATAAATAGATAAAATCTCAAAAAAAAAAAAAAAAAAAAAGAACACAATAAAAGACCTGGAATAGATAAATCCACTGAGACAGAAAATAGAATAATGGTTGCTGGGGGCTGTGGGAAGGGAGAAATGAAGGGTTATTGTTTAATGGGTACAGAGCTTCTGTTTGGGATAATGAAAAAGTTCTGGAAATGGCTGGTAGTGACGGTCATATGACATTGGGAATGTATTTAATGCTGCTGAATTGTACAATTTACAAATGGCTAAAATGATCATTTTTGTTAGGTATACTTTACAACAACAACAACAAAAATCACCAAAAAATATTGGGGAAGTATATAAAGAGAGAGAACAACTTGTACACATTGTATCAAGGGCAACTTTCCTGATTTTGGTATTATCCTATAGTTAAGTAAGATGGAACCACTGGGCGATACTAGGTGAATGAACCTGGGACCACTTTTTGTACTACTTTTGTAACTTCCTGTGAATCTATAATAATTTCAAAATAAAAAATTAAAACAAAAAATTTTTAAAAAGTAACCCGCCATGACCAAGAAGTATTAACCTGGAAGTATAGAGAGGATTGATAGTTGGAAGGCCATTCATATTTCACACTTGTAACTGAAATAACAGAGAAATCATATGATCTCTTCAGATGTTTTTAATACTTTCATTCTAATGAACTGTAATTAGTTAATCTTGTAATAGATGGGCGTTTTCTAAACATCATCAAAAGATCCATCTAGACAACAAACAGGCTTAACACTCAAACACTGTAGGTGTTTTTAATAAATAGGAATAATACAAAAGATATTATGGTTACTTAATATTATTCTCTAAGTTTGGGTCCCTATGTGCTTTATGGTTATAACTGAAAATACAGATTCAGAGCGAGAGGCTACCTTTGACTGGATCCATCAACCACTTAGGCCTTGGGGATGTCTGTTAACATCTCAGCTTCATTTTCTCTTTTAGAACACTAGAGGATTAATCAGACAAAATCATTGATTTTAATATTGTTTTTCTGTTTCATAGAACTGGACACTTTCCTTCAAACTTTTTTTTTTTTTATGGAAGACCAAAACATAAAACAGTTAAAACTGAAGCTGCTGTGAGGTGAACAGGGGTGGGGCACTCAAATCCTTATCTGTCCTGATCCTCCCCCCACCCCGGCACCTCTGCCCACCCCCAGCCCCGCTGCAGGAAACAAGCCCCCCATAAACACTCACGGAACCAGGCAAAGGCCTTTCTCCTGTCTTTCCCAGGCAGTGCAAACATGCAGGCAGCGTGCATCTCTGAAGCATCCAAGGTAAACTGATTTATTAAATTTTGAACAGAATACAAAAAAGAACTTAGTCTCTAGCAGAGAACTTGATTGTATACCTGGTACAGGTCTTGTCCCATGACTCTGAGTGAGGGCCCTCTCCTCTCAGTTTTGATTCCTCATCTGTGATGTGAGGAGGGTCACTGACTTCCATTCATTCAATACCAACTCGTGTTACCATGGTCTTGTTTATGTCAGTGGGTGAGTCACTTCTGTCACTAGGCCACTTTTTCAGCGGTTGTGGACCTCCTCCAGCTATTGGGAGCACAGGTAAAGCTAACTCATGCAGTAGGACTCAATCTTGGCTGCATGTAGAAACACCAGAAGGTACTTTATTATTTTTATTTTTTTAAGATTCTATCCATTTATTCATAAGAGACACACAGAGAGAGGGAGGCAGAGACACAGGCAGAGGGAGAAGCAGGCTCCATGCAGGGAGCCCAATGCGGGACTTGATCCCTGAACCCCAGGATCATGCCCTGAGCTGAAGGCAGATGCCCAGCCGCTGAGCCACCCAGGTGTTCCCAAAAAGGTGCTTTTAAGATGAACCAATACCCAGGTCCCCCTCAGTCTAGTGAAATCAGAACTCTACCCTCGATACCTGGGGAATCACTGTACCTGTTTCCCAGGCTAACCTTTTAGGTTAGGGCAGTCAAGAAAGAAAACTGTTGTCCTAGCAGAACCATAGGATATGTTTTGGGTAATTTCACTCAAAAATCAAATAGTCTATGAGACTCCATGGTGATCTTTTCATTGTCTGGGTGACTAACCAGTAACATTTGCCCTTAAGTATTTTCAGATCAAACTTGTCTCTCTCTTGCTTCATGGCACAGAACCCTGTGCAGATTTCAAATCTCGTTCTTTTTCCTTTTTTCAAGGTTGACATTTTTTTTTCCTTTTAGTGATTTCGACACTCAAGCTTGTGACTCTGAGATCAAGAGTTGCACTCTTCCAACTGAGCCAGCCAGGTGCCCCTCAAAGCCCTTTCTTGAGAAGTATTTTGACCTGCCAGAGAGACTGTCATCATCAGCTGAGACTTGTATTCCTTTCCTTCCAGTCACAGGGGCCATGCCATGTGCACTGATGCCCAACTCTTGTGGGCAAGAGTGGTAGAGGCAAAAATCTTCTATTTTAAGTCATTAACTTTCTTTCCCTCAAAGGATATACATATACTATATTTGAAGGTAGTAAGCATATGTGTGATTTTGTCTAGTAACTGAGGAACACTGCCTTGCTAGTGTAGTTGGAATATTTGCCTTCCTTGTCAGCATTTATTGGATCATGTGCTGGGAAGACCCGTTTTTGAGGCAAGATGACTTGTTCCAGCCTGTCCCACAGCCCGTGGGTGTTTAAGGAGGAAGGTGGTTTTCACTGAAGTGCTACAAATCACTTAAGACCTAGTAAGGTAATCCACAGTTTTCAGAACAACCCTCCATCCATCTTAACTTTCTTGTCCCCATTATCTCACTGTTCTGGTTTCCTGCAAAGCTTTGGAAAGAGAGCTATAAGTCAGAGTATGTTGCATGACTCCCTAAAAAGAAGAGAATTGAACACAGGATTTTTAGGGCAATGAAACTACTCTGTAGGATCCTAGAATGGTGGATACATGTCATTACCTATTTGTCAAAACCCACAGAATGCACAGCAAGAGTAAACCCCAGTGAAAACCATAGACTGGGGGCGATAATGATGTGTCATTGTGGTTCACCAAATTTAACCACTGCCCCACCCTCGTCGGGGGTATTGAGTCAGAAGGTTCTACGTGTGTTATGGGCAGGGAGAGTATGGGAACTCTCTGGACTTTCTGCTCAATTTGGCTGTGAACCCAAAATTATTCCCCCCTACAAAGTCTATTTGAAACATAAAAAAAGGGAAGTTTGAAACTTTGCTTTAAGAATGTTTTTAATCTCAGAAATTGGCGAGTAGCAAAACAAAGCAAAAGCCTGGGTAATAATCTAATCCTTACAAAATGCCCTCATCCATCTGACCCTTACTGATACTCTGTCCTCCATCCATTGCTGTCCTCACACACTCTTCTCACTGTCCCCACCCTCCTGAAGCCTACAATATCCTGTCTACCCCAGAACTCTCTCCTAAGTTCCAGGTTCTTTTATCCGGAGGTCTCTGAGAAATCTCAATTTGATCATCCCAGAGGAACTTCAACATCAACTTGTCCCAAATGGAAATCATTACCTCCCCACCCCAGCTCCTTCATTATATAAAAAGGTAACCTTTCATATGGATAAGAACTTCAGTCATCCTCCCAAATTTTCATGCAAAGATAATGACAGTCCTCACTTCTGGTCCAAGATAGTGGATGGAATACTTGTGTCTGTGATCCTGCTAAAAGCCAAGGACAGTTGCATTACAATAAAAGGATTTAAAAAGAAGCATAAACCCACACACAAAGAGACCATGAAGAGAGGACAGCCACACACTCTCAGAAGGTGGGAAAGCACTCGGATAAATAGTGTTAAACCTGATGAATGAAAGAAAATTAGAACCTAAGTTGGTAGAGAGAAAAACATAGAAATAAGCTCATTTAACGTGGATGAACAGCGAAGAGGTCAGGAAGAGAAGGCTCCAGGCGTCTCTTAAAGAAGCAATCGAATAAATAAAATTTCAGACATATGAGGTCTCACAAACATAGGCTTCTGGCTTGTGTTTAGTTTCTCGGAAAGCATCTGGAGGATATGTTCCACCAAAATAAAAGAGTAAGCCAAAACCCAACATGACACGGGATTTAGCACAACAGAGAGGCACAGAGCGTCCTGGGCTGTGGAAGGAGCATTGCAGGATCACAGCCACGCTCATGGCTTGTTAGTTCTTTTAATTGTTGTATATTTAGGATTAGAAAAGTTAAAAATAATGTGTTTAAGGTCACCCGGCTGGTCTAGTGAGTTTTAGAGGTAGGAACCAAACCCAGGTATGTCAGTTGCAAAGGCATGATAGAGCATTTCTATAATTATGGAATTCTGAGCCAAAGAGTGACTAATGCGGGTAATAACAGTTCCAAGACATAAGCTTACAATGAGAATTAAACGAGATAATCACCCAAAGCATTTACCCAGCATCTGACACATGGGGACCTAAATATTATTGACTTCTAATTAAACATGTAACCTATGATGATCATTACTGCCTCCATCCAATGTTCCATGAAGGATTAGCATTTGAGCTAGACCAAGAAGGATTTTGACTGTGGCAGAGGAAGGGGACATTCCAAGCTGGAGAGATAAGTAACAAAAGAGGAGAAAACAGTGAATATAAGATACACACACTTCAGGCATTTGTCAAAGCATCCTTTCACTGACTTGTAGTTCAGCACTTGCCAGAAGTTTGCTTTAAACGTCTGGGATTCGAAGGAAATCTGTTAATTTTCCATTTCTCTAGATTCTGTAAGCCCTATCCCTGAAGGAAATTAGATCATCAGAAGGCAACAAACCTGAACTCTATTATCTTAGCTTCCCACAGATTAACTTTCATAGAATTAAGATTAATGATGTGGACTTCGGAGAAGAGAAAGCAAGCATTAATTTGAAAAATGTTTTCGTATCTTTTGCAAAGTCACACATACTGTGGATACTGAGTACCCACCCTCAGAGAGTCTGAGGAAGACTTTTTCCCTAAATGAATTTGTATCCTTGCTATTATCAAGTAGTGACAATTTCACAACCCAATGCCAAGAGCTGATTTGATGTGCAATAGTAGGAATCTAATCCATACCAAATGCTCTCTTCTTCCCATGAACATGTAAAAATAAGTGTGTTTGCCTTCTTTCACAGGTTTAAGAATACTGTGTGTTATATTGTGGACAGGTGAATTTTCAACAAGTAAAACTGAATATACTGTTGAATCCTGGTATAATAAAAGTGTAAAGTAATTAAGAAAAACATGTTAGCTGTGAATTAGGGCATGTATAACTGAATCTATGATATCCTTATAAGGAGGTGATTGCAAACAGTAGAGCATTTGTCTAAAATGCAGACATTTGCTAAAATTTCAGCAGAAATATATGAGAACTAACTAGCAGAAGTGCTCAGCAAAAGCAAGTTTACCTGGTAAGGGGCACTGCCTTTTATCCACAAGGAAACCCTTCTCAGATTTTAATATTCAATTTAAACATGTTCACCTGTCTTAGTCAACCTTAGCTAGGTTATGCTGCAGTAATGAACCACGAAGGTTAATTTTTCATTGATGCTGTATATCCAGCTTGGATGAACAGAGCTCTCGACTCTGCATTGTTCTTACTTGGGAATGGGGGTTGTTGGAACCTCAACCTTCTGGAACATTGCTGGTTGCCAGGGCAGGGGGAAGGGGAAACATCAAGGTGGCAAGATGCTGTATTCCTTTTACGCTTATAAGAAGAGAAACTGGAAAAATTGATGAGCGATCCTAATGACTACTAAAATGTGCCCTTTTTGCTACTGAAAATTCAGTTTGCTTTTCTTTCTGTAAGCAAAATACACTCATCTCTTCCCCCAAGGAAGACTGCAAGCAAGTTTTATCCTGACAGTTTTTAGTTCTAAACCTAGGATTTGGGGAGGAGCACAGCCATTTTTACATCAGGTCTGTACATGGTACCTACTGATTGAGGGACCTATAAAAGAGAAAGGGACACCTGGGTGGTTCAGCGGTTGAGCATTGACCTTTGGCTCTGGGTGTGATCTCGGGGTCTTGGGATCGAGTCCTTCATCTGGGTCCCCACCGGGAGCCTGCTTCTCCCTCTGCCTGTGTCTCTGCCTCTCTCTGTGTCTCTCATGAATAAACAAATACAATATTTTTAAAAAATAAAGGATAAAGCAAATTTTCTGCCCTCCACACAACCACACTTCAACAGTAGAACAAGGACAGGATAACTACAATAAGCACCCCCGTTCACAAATGGGGGGAATCAGAGAGACACATGGTGAACACCTGTCCATAGCAATTCTAAGTATCACTGGGCAGACATTTTGGGGGCTCCTCCCGGGAATGACAAGGAAAGTTTCTTGATTATTTTCTGGTCCTGCTTCCTGGGCAAAGGTCTCCCCTCCAGTCACCCCCTGCAGCCTGGCTCTGACTTCTTTTTCATTATTCTCTGTAGCCACATTTGAAGTGGGCAATGATAGTATGTCCTCTTTGGGATGGGCAGCTTTCTCAGCCCACTTTGCATTTCACTCTTGGCTGAGTAGAGTCCCAAAGCCAGGTTCTTAAATAACCACCACCTGTTTTGTCCAGACTGGTAAGGACTTCTTTTGTCAAAAACATAGCTTCTCTTGTATCTTCTTCCTGTCAGCTCCAAATGGCAATAGCCACAGTTTCCTTTGAGACATAATTCTCAAGTTTATAATATTTCTTTGCTTTTTTTTTTTGTCCTCATATCTCTCTTTACTGGTTTAAATTCAATTCCCTGAGGCCATCAGTTTTCAATGAGAGAGCCATGTCCAGATGTTGTATTTCCCCTGAGCCATTTTGTACAAATGAAAAGATTTTTCGGACATTACACCATGAATGGGAATTTACTCAAAGACATTTTAATTCATTGACAGATTTTTAAAATGAGTGTGATGATCATACCCCTTCATTTGTCCCTTGATGCAAGGTTGAGTTTTAACTGGCCCCTGCTGCTTTAAATTTTCCTCATTTTAATGTTCTTGGGATGGAGTCTTGTTTCAGGCTTCAAATCCCCAAATTCTATTTTCTTGCATTCCTGTTTGAAAATGAGTAGTGTCTTTTTGTACTCACCTCTCTCTTGTATCAACCTGCATACAATAGTCATCAACAAACAACACAGGCTACTAAGAATACTGTCCCCATGGTCTTTTCCCCTGGAGGAAAACTCTTTAAAACTCATTAGGAGTAATATCTAAATCCCAAACTACTGCAGGCACAGTGTCCTTGCCACTTCACTACCTGGCCCTTAAGTCATTTGTTTTAGGTAATTGCTATAGCAGCAGCTGGCTTCTATGTACCCATTTTTGTATTATTCAGCATATGGGAGGTTATGCTATAGGAAAAACAATCCCAATATTTCAGTGGCCTGAAATAAATTTATTATTTTCCTCTCTTGCTACCTGTCCATTTCAGATCAATGGGGGGATACTTTATTTATCCTCACTTTTGGACTTGTGCTGATGGAATTTCTACCAACTAGAACACCACCAGTTGTCATGGAAGGTGAAGGGGAACATGAAAAGTCTACCCAAAAGGGGCCCCTTTCATTTTTGCTCTTATTTCACTGGCTGGAGCCGTCAGATGACCAACCCTAACTTCAAGTTAGGCAGAGAAATGAAATATTTCATGTCTCCAAAAGAGAAGCAGAAATATTGATCTTAGCACTAGTGACTCCACACCCACTTAGTAAAAATATAAGTGTGTATATACTCTCCTTCCAACACACACATGATTTATGTTGGATTTAGAGTCTCTAGGGACCTATTCCTACAGTAAATTAAGGGGAAAGGAACTTAATTCCCAAAGCTTCCATTTTCAAGTGGATGTCATTGGCATGGTCCATATATTATGGAGAAAACCTCTAAAATGGAGAGAAACATTCATAAGTAGTTACTGGAATGGGACAACCGAATGTGTGAATATTTTGTTTGGCAAATGTCATAGGAATGTATTTGTCCCTGCGTGGGTACTTCTCTTTTTCTAACCAAGTGGATCCTTTCCTAAGATCAAAAACCAAAAAAACAAAAACAAAAAAAAACAAAAAAAGATGATCACTAGCGAGCTCAACTGCCTTAAGACTTAAAAACAGATAGTGTGGAATACAATATGATCCAAGTCTAATTTTTCATTGGTTGTCTAGTTACTCAATAAATATTTGATTGATTGAGTAATTCCATGGCCTGGACAAATATTGTAGCCACAGAAGGGAACAACAATAAGCCAGATGACAAAAAAAAAGTTTCCATTCCAAATCCATTTGGCCACAGGCACGCGGACTGGGTCATAAAGCTGGAAGTACTCCTCAAGGTTGTTGCTGGAACTGATAGCTAGGTGCTATTTATAAACTTTGGGAAGATCTTCTAGATAAAATATTTAAACATGCTTTTGGAAAGCAAATGTCTTTGTTCGCTTTGTTGTCCAAGCTCTCTTTTGTTAATTTCACTTAAAAAAAAAAAATGAAAAAAAAAAAATGTTTCCCAAATTCTCAAAAGAGAAAAGTTCATTTTTTCATGTCACGAGGAGCAAAAACGTTTGCTCATGATTGAGAAAACTTGTGGGCATATAAACATGGTGCTTCCCTTAGCCCTAGACCTAGTGTTCTATAGTGACAAAATTGTAATATGACAGTAGAGAAAAGTATTACTTCAAGGAAAATACCAAGGCTATTCCTTCTCTTAAGAAATATACAAGCAGAGCATATATAATAAAGGCAATGGGGTAAAATGTTAGCCATGGCTCAGTTTTGGTCAAGTATATTATATTAGTTATCATGGGTAGGAGGATAAGCATGTAATTTATCATTCAAATGAGGACACATTTGAGAGTGAAATGGAACACAATTCAAAGGCATACCAGGAAAACAGGTAAAAACCAGGATAGTCCTGGGCCAACCAGAACCCAAGTCATTGGTGACCTTTAAAATACATTATTGAATAAATGATGTTGGGACACTCCAGCAATTGACAAAATAAAGTGAGAACACTATTTCAGAAATTCCAGATTGATCATATATTTATATATAAAAGATGAATAATAAAAGTACTACAAAAAACCATACAATTATTTTCTATTATAATCTTAGAAAAGAGAATGTCTTTATAACACAAAACCCCAAACAATCAGAAAATTTTACATGACAAAACCACCATAAGAAAAGTGAAAAGACAAATGATGCTCTGGAAATAATATTTGTAATTTATATCTCAGATAAAGAGCTAATTTTAGCATAATATATAAAGAGCTCCTACAAATCAATTTTTAAAATTCCATTAACTTCACAGAAAATGGGCAAAGTATAAAGAGACAATTCACAGAGAAGAAAATCAGATGAAAACTTATTCGATCTCAACCATAATAAGAGAAATGCAAAATAAAAATAGCCTAAGTTATGTTTTCTGTTACCTATCAGATTAATAGTAACAAAAAGTCTGAGCACATGCTTTGTTCGTGTGGAACTGAGAACATGACATGACAGCATGACTTGTATATTCTTCATTGTAGTATAAATTCTTCAAACTTGTAATAATTATTAAATATCCCTTAATCTTGCATTTTAAAGCTTGCTTTTAATATAATGTTTCAATTTTCTAGTCTTTGGTACATTTATATTTTAAAGTATAATAAGTAGCAAAATTTGCTAATTTCTTCCAGTTGAGCACATCTAATGACCAAAATCTTTACTTTCGAATCATTACCACCACTTGGTGATAGCATGTGCTAATTTCATGTTCATATTTTTTTGTGTGATAGATCAACTTTTTGAAAAATAATTTATAGCAGTGTAAGCTGTCTCACACAACAATTCTCTCATTTTTTCATATTTAGGCCTCTCCTCTATGCTCCCTCCCTAACAGGCATAGTAGAAGCCTAAATCTTCAGACAGCTTTATTAATGGTGACATCATCAATGGGAATCTCACTGGATTCTCCAAATGTCCCTAGGGCATGTATCCAGGAATCAGGGTGGGGTTTTATTGTTTGTTGTTGATGTTGTTTTGCCTCTCCTTTGATCTTTATTTATTTATTTATTTTCTCCTTTGATCTTTAGAGTGAATCCAAGCTTTTAGCTCAGACTGTCATTAGCAGTCCACTAGATGTCTCTCTCACCTAAATCAGTAATAATCTAAAATCCAAATTCTACCTTTTAAAGACTGGACTTTGAAGGTACACCAGATTAGTTCCACAAAGCGAAGGATTAACCAGCATTTTACACACATGTACACTCGGGGGGTAGGAGATAGAGAGGAAGGCTTGCAGAAGTCTGGCAGGAAAGGACGTCTCCAAACAATTACAGAATGCCATGGGTTGGAATCTGAGATTATCTTTCGGTTTGTAGTTAAATGTTCCTGAATGAAGTGAGAGAGGATGACAAACAAAGATCTGGACGAAGAGCATACCTGCAAGCATACTTGCATTGCACAGCAGGTGCAAATGGCCTGAGGCACAGAAGGAGCCAGGGGTCAGTATTGAGGAAGCAGGGCATTGTAGGGCTTGGTAAGTGTGTAAATTTCATTCCTAAATTTCACTCCCAATGAGATGAGAAGCCCCTGGAAGAGTTTTTTTCTGTCTGTCTGTCTGCCTGTCTTTCTTTTTGAGGTATAATCAACACAACATTAGTTTCATGCTACAAATAATGATTTGATACTTGTATATATTGCAAAATAATCAGCACAAGTCCAGTTAACATCCATCACCAAATACGGTTACACATTTTGTTTTCTCATGAAGAGAACTTTCAAGATCCTCTCTCTCAGCTACTTCCCAATTTGCAATATGACACTATTAACTATAGTCACCATGCTCTGTGCTAGGTGATTTCTAATTTTCCATGGAAGAGCCCTCAAAATCTATTTGATTATAGAGAAACACCAGATACGCCCAAATTGAGAAAACTTTCTATAGAATAAATAGGCTGGGGGCATCTGGCCGGCTCCAGTTGGTAGAGCATGCAACTCTTGATCTCAGGGTTGTGTGTTCAAGCCCCATGTTGGGTATAGAGTTTACTTAAAAATAAAATCAAAGTTAAAAAATAGTAAGTAGGCTGTGTTCTTAGAAATGTCAATGTCATAAAAGACACAGAGCAGCTGGGAAAGCATTTGGAATCAAGGAGAATAAACGACAACTGAACACACAGCGTGGTCCTGGGCTGCATCCTGGACTGAATGCCCAGAGGTCATTCCTGGGACAATGGACAATATTGGAATACAAGTTAGAGATTAGATAAAACTATGGTTTGATATTAAATTCCTGAGGTTGATAACTGTGCTGTGGCTATGTAAGAAAATGTCTTGGTTTTAGAGTAAAGGGGTGTGTGGCTTGGGAGTCCCAAACCCAGTTAGCAAGTGGGGACCCAAGCAAACTGCTACCCTCACAAGCAAGTCTGTATGAAGGGGTGCAGTTACTTCACCACTGAACTGTCCACCAAAGGGCGTAGGGACCTCTGTAAGGGGACTTCACATCTAAAACAGTGATCCTGGGGTGCCTGGGTGGCTCAGTCGGTTAAGCATCCGACTATTGATCCCAGCTCAGGTCATGATCTCAGGGTCCTGGGATGGAGCCCGGAATCAGGCTCCAACCTGGGCGAGGAGCCTGTTTAGGAATCTCTCTCCCCCTCTCCTTCTGCCCCTTCTCCTGCCCCACCACTCATGCTCCCTCTCTCCCTCTGTCTCAAAACAAAAACAAAAACCCAAATTTATTTAAAAATACATAAAGTGTCATATTTCTGTTAATTGTTTAACTCCATCTCCAAAGCAGTTTCTGTGATATTATCCCTAGACAATCTTCAAAAGAATAAACTATCCACTTGGGAAGACTTAGGGTATCTTCTTCTCATCTAAGTAGACAACAGTCACCCTTTGATGGTGTGATAAAAACTAAAGGTAGGTATTAGACTGAAATTTCTCCAGAACTGACATCCCCAAGGGCACTGGTTTTCATTCAAGAAAATCGTCCCTATCGTTTAGACCTTGTGCTTTGTAAGCCTCAAAAATGTGACAAAGAATTAGGCTCTGAGTAAACAAGGGGCATAAATTGCATTTGTTTAGGGTCCGCATTTTGGTTTGTTTGGCAAATATGACTGTCAGGAGACATGGAAAATACACCATGTGAGAAGGCGGTGTGGACCGGATGGCCATCCTTCAGCACCATTTTTAGGAGCACCTATTACAGTCAAGGTAGCATGTGAAGTCCTATGAACAAGATAGAGATGATTGAACCATGCAATCTGCTCCTAATTTTGTGCCTTTGTATCAGAGGACTTGGCTCAGATTTGGGGAGGCTCGGGAAAGAGACCGTGTTTCACCTTTTATTTTATTTAAAAATTTAAGGACTGGAGAGGAGTGGCATGCCTCCAGGGAAACAGCAGCCCTGCTGACCATGGGGCAGGCTGCACCTGCTCTTGGTTCTCCAAATGAAACCAGAGCAGCAAGCAGATGCAACCCCTGCACTTTAGAAGTTACGTGGGAAAGTGGAGCAAATCCAGAAAAAGATGATGATATGCTAAAGCAGTGCCAAAGGGCTTCTTATTAACAGACGTCTAGAAGGGCATCTTGGTTGGCTCAGTGGTTGAGTGTCTGCTTTGGGCTCAGGCTGTGATCCCAGGGTTCTGGGATCGAGTCCCATATCAGGTTCCCCTTGGGGAGCCTGCTTCTCCCTCTGCCTGTGTCTCTGCCTCTCTCTCTGTGTGTCTCTCATGAATAAATAAATAAAATCTTTAAAATAAATAAATAAATAAATAAATAAATAAATAAATAAATAAATAAATAAATAAAAGACGTTTAGAAAAATCAAGGTTATATTGTCCAGAGAGGATGGCATTTAATTACTGTCTTCACGTATGTAAAAGAAGGGTTATTCCCCAGTTACTCTCCACCTTCAGTGGGATAGAAACAAGAAAGCTAGTTCAGATTTTTGAGAGGACTTTTTAAGCATTTGGATAAGTTGCTCTTGGAAAATCAAATTCAGCAATGAGCTACCATGGGTTCCCTGCCATGGATTCCCAAGAATATACAACTACTCACTTTGGCCACTTAGATATCTGCTTCTTGCCCAGGGTACAGGACAGCCTCCCTTTGAAAATGTGATAAAAATGGCAGTGGAAGCTTATGAACCCATCCCACCCAGCCTTCCCACTGGCCCACCACTGAGCTGGGGAGGGGGGTGTACTCTCAGGGTAGCCACTCTTCTCGCTCTTGGACTAAGGTATTCAAGGCTTCAATTAAAATGTAAATGTCACCTGATGGGGTGATGCATGGGGTTATCATCAGCCACCAACACCTCATCCCATTAAGTCACTGGTAAAGTTAGTGAGCCGCCTACTGGGGACCCTTAGTAAATAAGGAACAAAACAAGTAAGTTTTTCTTTTTAAAAAGATTTTATTTATTTATTCATGAGAGACACACAGAGAGAGGAAGAGACATAAGCAGAGGGAGAAGCAGGGTCCATGCAGGGAGCCCGCTGTGGTACTCGATCCCAGGATCCCGGGATCACGATCTGAGCCAAAGGCAGATGCTCAACCACTGAGCCACCCAGGTGCCCCAAAACAAGTAAGTTTTGATTATAGAGCAGGAATTGGGAAAACTCTGGAGCCTGAGAAAATATGGATAAGACAAGGACGTTTTGATGGTAGAAAAGGAACCTGGGGGAACTTTAGAATTTGGGGGGGTGGGTGGCCACCTTGACTGACCTGAGGCATTCATAGGAGAGACTGAGTATATGGGGGTGTCTTCTACTCTTTGTCTTTTCA
Source organism: Canis lupus familiaris (assembly GCF_011100685.1). Lineage (NCBI taxonomy): Eukaryota > Metazoa > Chordata > Mammalia > Carnivora > Canidae > Canis > Canis lupus. The sequence continues at coordinate 16,642,328 of NC_049222.1, read as the reverse complement.
TCCTGCCTCCCTCCCTTCTTCTCCTCTCCCCCCTCGCCCCTCTCCTCTCTCCCCTCCTTCCTTTTGCAATTATTTCTGCAATTATCAGGAGGCACTATGCTAGCTAGATGTTAGAGGCATCATCCTTGGTTTTGAATGCCTTGTATACATATTAATGCCATTTAATTTCCCACGGGGAAATGCTATTCTTCATGCCCCACACAGAATTAAGCTGATGATTTAACCTGCTTTGTTCACTAGGACTCAATACTGGAGTAAAGAGCACATGGCAGGACAAGCCTTGTCTCTGAGGGCTGCACACCAGTGGCAGCACAGACTGGCAACATCCTTCAGAGTCCTGTATCTTAGAAACACAGCACATGAGGGACGCCTGGGTGGCTCAGTGGTTGAGCATCTGCCTTGGGCCCAGGGTGTGATCCTGAAGTTCCAGGATTGAGTCCCGCATTGGGCTCCCTGCAGGGAGCCTGCTTCTCCCTCTGCCTGTGCCTCTGCCTCTCTCTGTGTGTCCCTCATGAATAAATAACTAAAATCCTTAAAAAAAAAAGAAAAAAGAAAAAACTCCCTGTGGGTGTGTTTAACTCAGAAAGCTTATCTCATTTAACCATTTGATTTTGTACGTGTTTTCCCCCCCAAAATCAAGTTTAATGCGAGAGCATGAAACTTAAAATATTAAAATCACTTTAGTAAGTATTAGAAGCAATATTCTAAATGATACATAGCAAAACATAAAGGATAAGTCACCATATTTACCACTTGAATGTTTTCCTCCCTAATTCCTATTTATTACAATTTGTTCATTCCACACATTTTGGCTTTGGGCTGGGCACGGAGCATAGAGTGCAAATACAATTACTGCCAAAGCCTAGCTCTGCTGTCCTCCAGGAGCATTTCTCTCCTGAGCTTAAACAACACCAGACCCCGGAGACAAATGGGTTGTTTTCTAAAGGTTTGAGTATAAAGTTGGCTATTGGAAACTCACCCCCTAATTTTTGCCGCGAATAATGATGCCAGGGGCAGGTAGATTGCAGTACTGCCAACAGATGGGATGTATACACTCCCAGTCCTGGAGAATCTGCCTCAAATCCCTCAGACTATGATGAGAACATCAGTTTTCAGGACAGTGTGGGATTCAGGAGAGGAGGAACACATGTGTCACTAAGGCAGAAAACCCAGAGCACAACAAATAGTTTCCATTCCTCCCCTGGCACAAGAGAAGGCATCTCCAAAAAGCAAACAGTCCTCATATGTTCCCACTTGTGGATCAAAAAGCAGCTGAGCCCAGGGAAGGGGAGAAGTGTGAGATCATTCAAAAATGTGTGTTTACTGCTCTCGGACGTAAAGTCACCAAGCTCTCATGCAAGTACCTGGCACTTGGCTCCAAACAGGTATAGCAAATGCAAGCTTTGGGGGATTCGGGCCATGCTGGGTGTGTGCCCTTAATGACTTCCCTCAGGGACTGGCCCCGCACACCTTGGTGTGTGTGGTCATTGTCCACTAACTTACTGCTCTTTCCTCAGCTGCACTTCTTCAGTGCACTGACTGAAGGATGGAGAAACCTTGCTGAGTCTTCACCAGTATTTTCCTGGATGCCCCCAGGCAGTTTAATTATGTCTTCCCCCTTCTATGGGTCAAGCTGGGAGCTGGAACTGGTTGGGATACTTCCTCTTGCATATCTTCCTGACTCCTCCCCTCCAACCTGCTTCCAGCACATTCACCTACCCACACTTGGGGGGATTTGCCCCTGCTCACTGCATGCCAATCTTGTCCCTATGTACCACCATTGAGTACCTCTGACACCCCCCACTTGTCCATGTGTTTCCTTCCCCCATGAGATAACGTGCACATTGAGGGCTGGGGCTGAGTCTTACTTACCTTTGGTGTTGCAGTCACACGGAGCAGCACTCAGACAACGTTTGATAACTGAGTGAAGACATCTACTAGCAAGGTTGGCTTCCCCAGTAGAGGAGGGCGTCACAGCACTAGTTTCAGCTCCAGCTTGCTCCCCTGACAAATTGCCAACTTATGTTGGCAATGCCTATGATTTCACATAGATTTATACTCATTTTTTTCTCTACCTCTCAAACACAAAGAATTGTATGACATTGTTCTTGATATAGAATATCTTCTCAAAAATTTCAGAATTATTGTACTGGGTTTATAACAGAATTTCAAAAGTAGATTTTTAAAAAAGATTTGATTTATTTATTTGAGAGAGGGGTGCCTGAGTGGCTCAGTTGGTTAAGCATCCAAGTTCAGCTGGGGTAGTATTCTCAGGGTCCTGGGATCTAACCCTGTATTGGGCTCTCTGCTCTATAGGGAGCCGGCTTCTCCCTCTCCCCTACCCCTGCTCATGCTCTCTGGCTATCTCTCTCTCTAAAATGGATGAATTGAAATCTTTAAAAACTATATAAAAATTCGAAAAATTTATTTGAGAAGCAGGCGCCCTACTGAATGTGGAGCCCAATGGGGGAGGGGCTTGATCCCAGGACCCCTAGCTCATCACCCCAGCTGAAGTCAGATGCTTAACCGACCTAGCCACCTAGGTACCCCTAGAGATAGATTTAAAGAAAAATTGGAAGGGCTTAAAAGAGATAAAAATTGATTTCTCCACAAACTTTGGAGCACCATTCTAAATAGTATTCAGTAAATAACAATCTTCTTAAAATTTAAGTTCCAAAGCCAATGTTAATAGGCATTCTATTCTTCTTTTATTTTTCTGGCTAAAGAGTGTTATCTATACTGAATTTGCATATTACTTGCTATAGTGCCACAATACTACAGTATTCAGTGTCAATTATATGTTTATTAATCATATAAACTATATAAGACTTTGCATTATTTTAATGCATTATTATATGCATTTACTTTGTTATTTTTCCTGAAATGGACCTTTCTCTTTGTGCTAAATAAATAGTCTTGGACCAAGAAATTCAAGATGAATTGTGGAAAAGCTATATTAGATATGATTATTGTACATAACAACGTGTCAGGATTGGACTAAACTTTATATTAAAACATATTAATGAAATACCTCATGTAACTAATGTTTTATAAATGTCTCTAACATGTAGCCCTTTATCATTTTGGCAATACTGAATTCAGATAAAGACTTCTTTATACTGGATGTGGAGAAAAATAGCCCTCATGCACTGTTGGTGGGAATGCAAACTGGTGCAGATACTGTGGAAAAGAATATGATGGTTCTTAAAAAAGTTAAAAATAGAACTATCCTATGATCCAGAAATCACACTACTGGGTATTTATGCCAAAAATACAAAAACACTAATTCAGCCAGCACCTGGCTGTACCAATCAGTACAGCATGCAACTCTTGATCTTGGGATTTTAAGTTCAAGCCCCACATTTGGTGTAGAGATTGCTTAAAAATAAAATCTTAAAAAACAACCCACTAATCCAAAAGGATTTTTATTTTTTTACTTTTTAATTTTTTAAAATTGTATTTATTATCAGAGAGAGAGAAACAGAACATGAGAGACTCCTAACTCTGGGAAACGAACAAGGGGTGGTGGAAAGGGAGGTGGGCGGGGGGTGGAGGTGACTGGATGACAGGCACTGAGGGGGCACTTGATGGGATGAGCACTGGGTGTTATGCTATATGTTGGCAAATTGAACTCCAATTAAAAAAATAAAATAAATAAAATAAAAATAAATTTTATTTATTCATGAAAGACACGGGGAGAGAGAGAGAGAGAGAGAGAGAGGCAGAGACACAGGCAAAGAGAGAAGCAGGCTCCATGCAGGGAGCCCCATGCGGGACTCGATCCCAGGACTCCAGGATCACACCCTGGGCCGAAGGCAGGCACTAAACTGCTGAGCCACCCAGGGATGCCCCCTAAAGGATTTTTAAAAAGGATATTTTCCCTCCTCTGTTTATAGTAGCATTATTTACAATAGCCAAATTATGGAAGAAGCCCAAGTGTCCATCAATTGATGAATGGTGTGATAAAGATGTGATATATGATATACATGATAAATAATGGATGATATATATGACATATATATGATATATAATGGAATATTATTCAGCCATAACAAGAATAAAATCTTGCCATTTGCAACAACATGGATGGAGCTAAAGAGTAAATGCTAAGTGAAATAAGTCAGTGAGAGAAAGACAAATGCCATATGATCTCAATCATATGTGGAATTTAAGAAACAAAACACAGAAATGGAAAAAAGAGAGAGAGAGAGACAAACCAAGAAACAGACTCTTGACTATAGAGAACAAACTAATGATTACCAGAGGGGTGGAGGGAATGGGTGAAATAGGTGATGGGGATTAAGGGGGGCACTCGTGGTGATGAGCACCCAGTGATGTACGGAAGTGTTATGAATCACTACATTGAATCATTGTACACTAAGACTAACATAACACTGTATGTTAGCTACCCTGGAATCAAAAAAACAAAACAAACAAAAAACCCCAAATAAGTAAATAAATAAATACATAAATAAATAATCTCAAATCTGATTTTCCATACACCTTCCAAAAAAAGTTATTCTGTAAAAAAAACACATTTTTTTATTTTGAAAAAAAAAAAAGATTCCTATATGCTTTCATAATCATCAGTATGTGCTCATACTTAGATAAGTTCAGGAAGAATTTATGGTTTAGAAAAAAACAGCCTTTGCAGCAGTTCCTATAGGTGAATGGGGTAGTGTAGACAGATCCCACAGGTGGGAATGATTAGGAAACAGATATAGAGAAAATGAGCAATGTAATAATTTCTCTGCAGCCCTGGAATAATCTGATAGATAAATTGTGAAGCCGGTGATACGGAGACAACGAGAAGATCAGTCACACATCTTCCATCTCTTTGAAATGTGCATGTCAATTCTGATTTGTGCTGAACGAAAGGCTGTATCTTATGCCTATTTTTTTTTTCAGAATGAATATGAGAGAAATTCATCACACAGCATGGAGATTGCACTCAAATGGTTGGTGGAGAGGTGAACGCCTCCCCAGCGACATGGGGAGCTAGTCTTCCAGCCCCCCCCCCCCCCGCCCCACTTGCCATGTAGGAGCTTAGTGCTTATGCACTAGGCTGATGTGTAACAAATAAAGCAGAAGGGGACTTCCGTTTTGTCCCCCTCCTCACGACTTGGGGTTATCAGGCACTTCAGTAGTAAAACTAATATGTGTTTGTAAAATACATATAAGGTGCCTATTTCTTCATTTTCCAAGTTTTCTACCAGAAGCGTGTGTTATTTTTATAATTAGAAAAAACTCTTACAAAGAAATGAGGGGAAGGGGTGTAGGGAGGCAGTTTTCCTCCAAACACCTGAAGCCATGATGAAGAAGAAGGAACCACAGTTCATCACGGTAGAGGCTGGTGGAGGATGGAATATGCTCAAGTTGAAACCAGAGAGGTGGGACGCCTGGGTGGGTCAGCGGTTGAGCATCTGCCTTTGGCTCAGGTTGTGATCCCGGGGTCCTGGGATCGAGTCCCCCATTGGGCTCCCTGCAGGGAGCCTGCTTCTCCCTCTGCCTGTGTCTCGGCCTCTCTCTGTGTATCTCTCATGAATAAATAAAAAAATCTTTAAAAAAAACCCAACACAACAAACTGGAGAGGTTTCAATTAGGGAGGCACATGGCATACTGCTGTGGGGGAAGAGCTCCCAGGCTGATGAAGATCTTTCTCCTCTGCAATTGAAACCCCTTATGCTTCATCCTTCAGCTATTATGTCTTATTCTGAGGGCATCAAAGATGAAAAACAATTGGCTCATTTCCTCACCTAACTTCTTCTTTTTTTTTTTCCTCACCTAACTTCTAAAATGGACCTGCACAGTTCTCTTTGAGAAGGCATGGCATGCTCCTTCAGGAAATGGAGGGTTCTGACCATCCTGCAGACCCTCCAGTGGGGTGGGGGGGTTGGTTGGCTTGGTTGGAGTGGGCTCTTTGGGAGATAGATCAAAAAATATGATGAGATCAGGAACCTTCATTTTCTCATCAGAAAAAAGACAAGGGGTCCAGCAGATGCATCTGTCCCCCTCAGGTCACCACATCACCATTGTCTTGGGAGCAACTGGCTACAGAGCGCAGCTTCTGTATGTGGGTAGGTTTGAAGACTTATGAGATCGGGAGCAGTTGGGTACATGGAGAAGGTGGGAAAGACAGCCTGAGAGAGAGAAAGTTAACAAGGTAGACTGAGAAATGTGGTCGCAGGACAACTCAGAGAATGGCCACTTCAGCCTTTCATTCCCACTGGCTTCCCATGCCCTATTCCCACTTCTCCTGAGGTCCATCTACGCTCCTGTCCTTGTCTATGAAGTACCCTGTCCTCTTAGCTTCTGTTCCTTTTTCATTTGTCACCAGCTAGCTAAAGGGGATTACCTACAACCAAAAAGATACCGAAGAGAGTTTTGCACACATCTTTTTGGTTTGCCTCTGCTTTAGGTGCTTTTATCCTGAAAAAAGAAGTTTTTTAACTCGAATAAAGCCAAAACTAGCTCTCATTTCCTTTACAATGTTTAATGTTGATTTTAGTCTTCAAATAGCCATTTGCGCCTCGAGATTATATAAAAACTGTAATTTTTGTTGGTTTTTTTTTTTTCATTTGTTTTCCTTTGTTATTTCTTTGTATTTTCCTTTGGTTCTTGTGTGGTTTTATTTAAACATCAAAACTTCAGATCAGGCTGGGACTTATTTTAGAACAAGGTGTGTGGTATAAGAACGGTATCAACCTTTGCTTTTTTTCAATGGTTGTAGAAAAAGAAGCTCGAGTTTGGGCAAAGGTCCTGGGAATGCTGTTTCCTACCTAGCTTCATCCGGATGCCTTTATAATGGAGCTTCTGATTTCTAAAAACCTGGAATCTATACATTTCTTCTGAAGTTGGCCTTTTGCTCTTGGCTTGTTCTAGTTTCATGAATTCTTGGACACGAACAAAAAAGAGATAGTGATTGATTTCCTTCTGAGAGTTTGTGCCACGAATATTGGTACCCTGGGAAAGGAACCTATAGCCTTCCTATCTCTGATCTATCCATCTATCTCTATAAATGTCTCCCAGTCTCTCAGGCCTGAAATAAACTCACTGTAATCAGTCTACCCCCCCCCCCCCATCCCCACTGCCTTACTATATTCCTGGCATACAGTACAAGAAAGCCTGCTTCTCTAGAGAATAACTAAACCAAAGACACTGTGTTCCATTTTTATGATGAGACACATATTTCCCAACAAGAGACAAATCCTTCATTTCAAAGGATTGAAGGGATAATACTTATAAAACATTCCAGCTGGTTGAACGAAGGGCACTGACAAGAGTCGGCTCCAACTTTTAGTTGGCTCTGAACCCACAGCATGCTCATTTGATTGTGAATTGGATTAGTTTTTGCTCATTTGATGCTCTTGCCTCTCATTATTTTGCTCTAAATAGAGGGTAATGTGTCAGCGGCCTTGTTGGCCCACAGTTCAATCTGCCGCACATGAGGTGCACACTTGCATTGAAGACAACCCTGTCCTTACAGACATGTTTTCAATGCTTAGGTGTGCAAAATAGTGGGCTGTGTCTGTGCCACTTCATCTCTTAAATGATGAATCTGACTCCCATAGGGCTATGTCTCTGGGACTGCTATGCCTCAGCTACTCTCATTTAGCTCTCTTTCTACACCTTTTGTGTGTGGTTCTCTCCTTCTGCCTCATTCCCCTGGCTCCTTTAACTGACCACAGTAGGGGATGCACATGCATTTCACACTTTTCTATTGCATTTATAATTATGGAATACGGGACGCCTGGCTGGCTTAGCGGTTGAGCACCTGCCTTCAGCTCAGTGTGTGATTCTGGGGTCCCGGGATGGAGTCCCACATCAGGCTCTACACAGGGAGCCTGCATCTCCCTCTGCCTATGTCTCTGCCTATCTGTCTCTCTGTGTCTCTCATGAATAAATAAAGTCTTTAAAAAGATAATAATAATTACAAAATAGTGCTCCTTGTAAACTTTATAAAATTTGAAATGCAGATATGTAAAATATTCTTAATTTCTCAACTGAAAGGATAACTCAAGTTGTTTAAACTGATATGACCCAAGCTGGCAGAGGGTTGACATGTTTCTTATTTTACTTTATTCTTATTTTCTTTATTCTAAAACTGTGGATGATGGATGGGTCCTGGACAAAGAAAATAAATAGCTCCTATTCTATTCCTCCTGCTTCCCATGGAAGACTGGCATGATCCTCCTCTTTCCTGTCCTCCCTCCCCATCTGCTGCTCTGCTCCCACCTGTCCTCCCATTCACCACCAACTGCCCAGCCTTTGTTTTCTTTATCTTCAGTAGGACCACAATATTCATTGCAGTCAGCTCCCATTTCTACTGTCACCTTGGCAGCCTCACTCCCACTAGATGGCGCTAATTTTGACCAGACTGCCTGTCTTGCCTCCTACCTGCACGGTTCGGATTCAAACTGGGCACTGTTCACAGTATACATACACTCTTCCAAAGCAGACTGTTGAGGCCAGTTGGTACGCCAAACCTTTTCCAGGCCTGTGCTCATTCCAGGAAATCACGACCAAGATCTCAAGTACTCACAGCCAAGACAGTGGCAGGTATAGTTGGTAATAGTTTCCCTTGTTCATTGATATCTTTGGATTTGTTGGTTGCAGAATGTGCCACCGATGCTAGAATAAAACAAAACAAAACAAAATGCCACACATTTAATTTTTTTCTGTTAAAAAATATTATAAAAGTTTTGTTGAAGTTTTTGCAAAGCGCAAAAAAATGTTGAGAAATCTGTAATGAAGAGAAGAGCAGGATGACCAGAAATTTTAGACCAAAGGGGCTGTAGAAGAGAGAGAGAGTAGAAACATAAGGATGGAATCTAGGCTGTAATTTGAACTCCTCACTAATTATAGGGCCTTACTGCTGATATGCCTGTGTTTTTTTTTTCTTTTTCATTTTTAAAAAATTTCTGCAAAACATTTCTTTAAAGTTTGATTTTTAAAAAGTTTGTGTCAGGGTGCCTGGGTGGCTTAGTTGGTTAAGCGTCTGGCTCTTGATCTCAGCTCAGGTGTTGATCTCAGGGTCTTGAGTTCAAGCCCTAATTGGGCTCAATGCTGGGTGTGGACCATACTTAAAAAAGAAAAAAAAAAGTTTGTGTTGTTTCTGCAGGTTAAAAATGTCCTCAAATATATACAAATTCTAATAGCAATAAGAAACCAAAAAAGAAAAGGAGATTGTGGAAGTAACCAGTTAAACGAAAACATCTCAGGGTGAGCTGCAGAGCCCTGTGAACTCCCAAGGAGGACAGAAGTCACTAAGGAAGCTGAAGAACAATACTAAAGTGGCAGACAACCACAATGGCATAACATAACCATTAGATGATGCATTTGCTTTTGATTTCATAAAGTAAGTTTTATAAACTGTTAGGACTCTGTAGCACTTAATAATTGACTAAAATTAGACATTTGGTAAATATTTGTTGAGTAAATAAAAAAAAAACCTTCAATAATTGATCATTTTTGCCAAATTTAAAACTCATGATTCTGGCCCAGTTTGGAGATTGTTTAGATTGGAGTTCTACATAAAAAATAAAAGCCATGAGGGTGGATGGACTGTATTATAGATGGTTGTGAAAGCTAAATGGAATAGTTTAGCATTTCTAGGGTTGCCAGTGGGACCTACAGTTGTGTAAATGCACAAAACTAACCTCATGAACTTGACTAGACCCCTTGAGGATGGGGCTTATAAGGAACCAAGGTATGTACAAAACAGGTGCTTAAGCCATTGTGGCAGAAGAGATGTTAAAGCCAGTGATGAAAGGGGATTGGTCTGATTGTGATGTTCAAAATGTATCAAGAGAGGAGATGGTGGATGAGGCAGACCAGGTGGCATGATGGTCCCAGTGTGGGATAAGGAGATATGCTGGCAATAGGAACGGACACGTGGATTTAAGATAGAATGGGGAGTTAATAAGATTTGGTGACTGGCTCCACATGAGTGAGAGTCTTTCCCCAAATAGGTGCTGGTGCCCAGGTAGGGAGGTAAGGCGGTGGGGAGCAGTGGTTAGGTGCTCGGTCTTTAAATCCAAACAAACCAAGGTTTGAATTCCACATCCACCATTTGCTAGTTGTATGACCTTGGGCAGGATGTTTAATCTCTCCAAGCCCAATTCCTTCTTCTATAAAACAGCTGAATTGTGAGAAGTAAATGAAATAATGCACATAAAGTACTTCTAGTACCTGGAAGAAAATATATGTCAGCTATGGTCATTTTCCTTTTGTTTCACTACTCATCAAAGATTTTCCAGAAGTAAGATGGTGTTTCATTTTCCCATAGCAAAATGACCATTAGTTTTCCAAATAGTCCAAGCCAAAAAGAATGTAACAGTGTGTTTCGGTGGTTACCATGGTCACGGTCACTGGTCGTGAAACTTCTCATACAGATAAATCAGGCTGACCTTAGCTGACATAGTAATCACTATTGACAAGAAGGAAACCAGGTTCGTGTCACAGCATGATTTATTTGCCCTTAGTGGGAGACAATCACTGCCAAATTACTTTCTTTTTGGAAACTATAATTGGAAATCTTAAATTCATCTCCTCATATTCAGTGCAAAACAAAAAAGTTTGATAGTAAAACAATCATTTGGGGTTAAAGTTGATCAACGTTGTTATTGTTATCAGGAATCCTGGTGGATGCGTACTGCATCACATTATATTTTCAAGAGTATAAGTTAATACCTACACTGGCATTTCTGTAAAAGTCTTTCACTACTCACACCACTAACCAAAGTCCATGCTTTTCTTTGTGTCTGAACACCACCAATACCACCTACAATCACACACCCGCACACACACACATACACACACACACAGACAGTCACAACTCCTGTTGTGAAAAATATAACTCAATCCTTTTCTGAAATTTTGCCTCCTGGTTTTGATTAACTGAAAAGGGTCAAGACAAAGTTTTGATAAATGGCAGGAGGCAGATCGTGCAGAAACGTGCAATTCTGGCCAAGGAATGTCCTCAGTTTGAGAACAGAAGATAAGAAACAGGAAATGAAAAAGAAAATAAAAATCTCCCCCAATTGTAAAGTGTATTAATGGTCAATAACCTTCTGGAGATTATTTCTCTTTAAGCATCCGGAAATAGTCTCTTGGTGACTTCCTGGCTAGTTGAACGTTACTTTTTATGAGATACAAGACCAAGATCCACTCAAATTTAGAACAAAATGAAATGAGCCACATTTTCCAATTGAGTATTAGTCCTCTTTCTTTTCTCCTTTATTTCTTTTGTTATTCTCCTTAAATTAATAGAGACTACATCTTCTCAAAATACAATTTTGTCAATTACATTTTCTTTTATTTGTTTATGCATTTATTCATTCAACAAACATCTATTTAAAAATGCATAGTATATTTCAAATGACTGAAGCACAGTTTTATTTTTCTCTGTTCTCCTTGTGAGATGACTAAGGAATATATAAGGAGCCCATGGATCCTGTGGCTGTCCTGTTTCAGAGTCAGTTTGGATAAATCTGACTGATTTGTCTAGGGGCAGATGTCAATAGGCCTATTAGGGCTCAGATCTGATATCACATCCTTCAATCAGCTTAATCAGTAACATATTGACATTTTGATCTTCATTTGTTTGCCTTCTATGTTTCATTTCTCATTTGGTTACAAATCTTGGTGGAGATGCTTCTTGAGCTTTCAAATCCCAATGTCTTGGTGCTTTACTAGGAAATAGGCACAGGTACAAGGGTTGACCTCGTTGATTGAAAAAAAAAGTGAGGAATGTTCTGAAAAAGACAGGCAGTCAATTGCTTTTTTTTCCTTCTAAGTAAGCTCCATGTAGAGCATGAAACTCAATGTGGGTGCAAGGTATGAAGCCCAATGGGGGGCTTGAACTCATGACCCTGAGATCAAGACCTGAGCTGAGATCAAGAGTCAGAGGCTTAACCAACTGAGCCACCCAATTGCCCGAGGAAGTTAATTCTTTTAGTAATCTTTGCAACTCGTCTTAACCTACAGAGGCACAGCTTGACCTGGCATTCCAAGGAGGTTAGGATAGGGATTAGTTCATCAAAAAAGAGGAGGGTTTTTTGTTTTGCTTTGTTTTAATCAATTTATTTATTTGAGGGGGGCAGAGGGAGCAAGAGAATCTCAAGCAGACTTCGCATCATTTGTAGAGCCTGACTCAGGGTTTGATTCCATGACCTTAAGATCATGACCTGAGCTGAAATTGAGAGTCAAATGCTTAACTCACTGACCCAGGCACCCCCCAAAATGAGTTTTTGAGCCCAAAGAGGGTTCAGCGAAAAACAAGCAGAGTAGCAGTATGTGATCTTTTAGACAATATTCTTCCAAGAAAGTATATTAAGGTTTATTTTCCACTATGGGGTGAGATTTACAGGCATGCTTTGCCTATGTGAAAAAGACCTGAAATTGCCTATCTTCATTAGTAGGGGTGTACTTGGTCTAGTTAAGGGATACATCTAAAGCCACATTCTCCAATCAGTATTATCAGAAATAAAGGTCTTATTTTGATATCTGTTTATATGTCTCAATTGGTTTCAAGCTCAGTGGGGGAATAAAAGAATATTATTTATTGATTCTCTTGCTCCATTCCTAATAATTGAGACATCCAAATGGATACACCAGGAGTCTATCATTTATAATAAAAAGGATTCACTGTAGGTTGAAAAACCCATCCCATCATAGAGTTCCCAATCGTCTTCTTAGTGCTTCTCTAGCTATGAAAGAACAGGTGAAGGTCACTAGAAATGTGAGGAGAATATCTAATATGAAAGGACAAAGATCAAACAAAACAAATAAAGGAACTTAGAGAAAGAAAGGTAATGCAGGAATGGAAAACATTTTTAAAAATCATTAAAATGCACAAAGACAAAAGAGGAGATGTTGCATGAACAAAAATAGGAAGGTATAGAAAAAGAAATTTTGAGGGGCACCTGAGTGGCTCAGTGGTTGGTCATCTGCCTTTGGTTTAGGTGGTGATCCTGGGGTCCCATGATTGAGTCCACCATTAGGCTCCTTGCTCGATGGGGAGCCTGCTTCTCCCTCTGTCTATGTCTCTGCCTCACTCTCTCTCTGTTTCTCATTAATAAGTAAATAAAACCTTTAAGAAAAAAAGGAAAAGAGCTTTTGAAATAACAACATCCCCACCCCAAAAAGCTCTTATAAATTAAAATGGGCAAAAATGAAAAATTCCACAAAAGTGTTGGAAAAGAGGCTGAAAAAGCCTCCCAGAAAAAAAAAAAGAACGTGAAGCTGAATAAGTGGAAAATAGGAGAGAGAAGATGAAGAGTTTAGATCAATCTAGGAGATCCAATATCTCAATCATAGGGAATCTTGAAACAGAGAATAGGAAAAAATGCAGAGGAGAAACATATCAAAGAATGAATTGAAGGAAATTCCCCAGAACTGAAGGACATGAGTTTACCAATTGAAAGAACCTACTGAGTGACTTGACCAATAAATTAAACAAAACAAAACAAAACAACCCACACATCAGGGAGATCATTGTGAAATTTTAGAACCCTGAGTGCAAAAAATTAGATCCTAAGAGCATCTAGAGAGAGGAACACACACACACACACACACACACACACACACATACACACACCCCTCATATAAAAGACTCACACTGCAGCATGAACTATTGCCACCTGTAAATTATAAGCTGGAAGCAAATCTTTAATTAAGCAGTCCTCCTCGTTTGAGGTTGACTTTTGGATCTTGGATACCAGGAGGATCTCCCATAGCTGCTGAGAACTGGGATCTTCCATACCTGGGTGGCTCAGTATTTGGACATCTGCCTTTGGCTCAGGGCATGATCCTGGGCTCCTAGGATTGAGTCCCACATCAGGCTCTCTGCAGGGAGCCCGCTTATCCCTCTGCCTATGTCTCTGCCTCTCTCTGTGTGTCTCTCATGAATAAATAAATAAGGTCTTTTAAAAAATAAAAATAAAAGACTGAGAACTGAACTTATATTTGGCTTCACAAAATGACTCTGGAAACTAACAGAAGAAATTCCTTCAGAACTATGAAAAATAATGATTTCCAACTAAGAATTTTATACCCTGTTAAAATGTCAATCAAGACCAAAAAAAATGTCAATCAAGGATGAGAATAGAATGAATACATTTTCATATATGCAAAGTCTCAATACATTTACCTCCCGCTCATTTCTCAAGTGTGGATTCCATCAAAATGATTGAATAAACCAAGAAAGAAGATGACATGGGATCCAGAAAATGAAATGAGCCAAGGAAGGAGATTAAGGCAATCCTAACAGTGATGGTAAAGGGAGATCCTAGGATAAAAGCTTTATTGCAGATCTTGAGAGAAACCAATCCAGACTATAGTAATAGTTTGAAGGGCTGAGAAGGGATGTTTCAAACAACAACAACAACAACAACAAAAGGAGAAATTGAACAAAGAAATTGAGAGATGTGTTTGAAATTACTGAAAAATGTGTTCTGCTGGCATGGAGTTTGGGGATAGATTAACGATATAAAAAAAAACCCCAGCAAATGAAAAAAAAAATTAGACAATTCTCATCTCCAAGGAAAATAGAAAGCTGTACCAAAAGTATATTACATGGCTCTTTTGTGTATGTAAATGTTGATTTAACCAAAACCTATGACATATTTATAGTGGTAAGCATAAGGGGGTGCAGAGAAGAAATGTTAAAGAGAAGAAATAATTTATCAGCAATAAATCTTCATCTTCCAAATAATGAAATCACTAGAGAATATCTAAAAAATATTGCACATAAAGCAGTAATATAAAAATACATTATATATAAGAAACATGAGGATAAATACTAAGAAAAATAGGTGAATTCAGTGAAAATGCTTTTACCTAAAGACTGAAAAATCAAGATTGGGAAGGGATGGGACAGGGGTATGCTAGTTTTCATTTTAAGCAATGTAACTCTTTGACTTTTAAAACTGTGCATGTGCATACATTTTTAAAAATATAGATGAAATGAAAAGTCTACATTCCTGGATTAAAGAATAAATTGCTTTCCAAGAGATTGGTTTTCATCCAATTTATCAAGATAAATCCCTATATACTCTCCCTATATACTTCTTCCTCTAAAACTGATTAAAACTGCTTACTAAGAAATGAATAAAAGTGGGGCTCATTTCATTCACTCATTTATGCAACTCAGATATTTGTGGAGAGTTTACTGTTTGGGTCATCTGGCACACAACAGTGAACAAAATTGGAAAAGGTCCTATCTTTACAGAGTTCACATTCTCATAGGAGAGAGAGCATAGATAGCTTGCCTATGCTAATGGGAGGGAAAACAGAATATGAAGGGGCAGATGCTGCTGGGGGGAATGTGGTGCCAGATAAACATGAAGCTCTTTTCCAGTTGCTTCCTCAGATTCAAAAAGTAGGAAGCAGGGTGCCTGGGTGGCTCAGTCTGTTGAGTGAGGGACTCGACTTCAGCTCAGGTCATGATCTCAGGGTTGTGAGATTGAGATGCCCCTCTGCCTCATGCTGAGCCTGCAGTCTGATTGGGATTCTCTCTCTCCTTCTCCCTCTGTCCCTTCCCTACTACCCACGCATTACTCTTGCTCTCTCTCTAGAAAAATAAAAATTAAAAAAAGTATGAAGCAAGGTTGTTAGCTAAGACTTCAGATATCTGAGGGAGCTCTGAAGTTTTGAAGGGAGCAGAAGGTGTGAAGTAGTCACCAGGAGAAGAGTGTGAACAGACTAGGGGGAGATAGCAAACTTGGTGGTCAGTATGTAAGGCCCAGTGTTTTTCATGACCATTGCCTTGTCCCTCCATCAAACACCACTTGGTATGCTTGTGACCTGTTTGAGTATCAACAAGGAAGCCCTGGTCCAACAGGAGGAAAAAAATAAATCCAATTTGAAACAGTATGCAAATATCTGTGATTTTATCAGGAGACACACAACAGAACTGAGACACTTTCACTAACAACCATTTCAAGTCAGCTGTTATAAAGGAAGCAAGGACACAACTCAATGAAGCTTTGTGAATTTTTCTTATTAAGAGCACTAGGCAGAGGGCAGCCCCGGTGGCAGAGCAGTTTAGTGCCGCCTGCAGCCCGGGGTGTGATCCTGGAGACCCGGGATTGAGTCCCACGTCGGGCTCCCTGCATGGAGCCTGCTTCTCTCTCTGCCTGTGTCTCTGCCTCTCTTTTGCTCTCTCTGAATAAATAAATAAATAAATCTTAAAAAAAAAAAGAGCACTAGGCAGAGAGAGAGAGAAAGAAGGAAGGAAGAGAGGAAACTATACAGAATATCAGCTAATTGGAATATAGGATAAAATAGGAAAATCACCATTTTTGCAGCTCCTTGTATTGATTCAGGCAAAGATCCACAATGGACAATAAAACTATTAGGTATAAGATTCCCAGAGAGACCATCATTCACGCAGACTCAAAGTACCACTCGTACGCTAACTATAAGGGAAAATATGTCTTAACTTAGATTTGGTAGATATCATCTTAGGAAAGTGATCAACTGAGCATCATGTTTCTGGACCTCCTGATGCGACATGGAAAGAAATATACAGTATCACCAGTGTGGCATTCTTGGCAAAAATGTTTAACTAGAATGTAATCATAAGGAAACAATCAGACAATTTCAGAATACAGGCCATTGTACAAGACCAGTTGGCCTGGGTCCTACGCAAAAGTCAATGTCATGAAAGAGAAGAGAAAGTGAGAAGCCTGTTCTTGATTAGAAGGAGACTCCAGAGATTGGACATCAATACCATGTGGACCCAGATTGGATCTTGGATCAGAAAAAAAATAGCCAGGAAAAGACGTTTTGGGGACGATTGTGGAAATCTGAATATGGGTTGTACATTAGATGATGTTATGGAATTAATATTTGTTTTCTTAGGAATTGGCTGAAGTTCTTAGAGTTGAAGTGCTATGATGTGAGCAACTTGTTTTCAAATGTTTCAGTCAAAACAAAAAAGTAGTATTGCGAGTGTGTGAGGAGAGAACAATAGAGCAAATATGGCAGAATGCTAACAACTGGTGAATCTAGATGAAGAGTATATGCATGTTCAACTTTACTGTTGGTCTGAAATTTTATCAAATAGAAGTTGGGTAGAAAACGGCAATAACTGTAACAAGCTGCCAAAAGCACCCCTAATGCAACTGGAAAGGGACAGGAGACTGGGATCATTCGAAAGCCAGATGCTCTCTGCTTTACGAAAGCAACAATTGCTACATTGTTTTTCATCCTAAAAAATTCCTAAATTTCAGCACGACAAATAATTCTACTGGAGTTCCAAAAATGCCTGTTTCCACATTCTGGACAAATATTTTCTGGGTACCAAAACTCTCCCGCCAAACCAAAATGACAACAACAAAAAAGTGAATATTCCCTGCTCCTCTGAGGGAAGGACATGAGCTTCTGACCGTTGAGCGTCAATGAAGACTTCCTCCTAGAAATAAACAGGATCTCAGCTCTCTGGTTTCCACCACTGACCAGGTGGCTCACACCAGAAAGCTTCACCATTAAGTAACTGGAGGCCCCCCAGCTAAGCCAAATAGAAGAAGGTACAATTTACTCCTAAAGTTCTTCCCCTGTTGGTCAAAACTCACCAGTGGACTGAGCCCATTCGAAAGCCGTACAGTTTAAGAGGGTGTGAACAGCTTGGAGAAGGCTCCAGACCCATAAAAATGACTTCAGGATAAAAAGGGTGGAGGACGAGTTTTCTGAGGAAGTTCTAAGAGCCTGGAGAAGAGCAACTATGTAACACTTTAAGGATGATCCTTCAGATGTACAAAGATCATGGGGACCAGACTCTTCCTGCTGCCAAGAGAACAGGAAAAGAGAAAATAAGTTTGCCATAATGAAGAAATTTGTTTCTAGGATGGTTGTTAAAAAAGTGTTGAGCATTACCAGAAGGATGTGTCTAGAGACACTAGATGTTCTCTCAAGGTGATTCAAGACTTGGTCACAAAATGTTGCATCTCCATATTGTACACCTGAAACTAATATAATATTGTATGTCAAGTACCCTTCAATAAAAACAAAAGAAGAAAAGAGGGGATCCCTGGGTGGCTCAGCAGTTGAGCATCTGCCTTTGGCCCAGGGCGTGATGCTGGAGTCCCGGGATTGAGTCTCACATCAGGCTCCCTGCATGGAGCTTGCTTTTCCCTCTGCCTCTCTCTCTCTCTCCCTCTCTCTCTCTATGTCTCTCATGAATAAATAAATAAATAAAATCTTTAAAAAAGAAGAAGAAGAAAAGAAATAATGGGTCTTGTCAAGCGGTTGTTTCATCAGATGCAGATTCTGGCAACATCTGCTGGCTAGAGAACTCTGTAAGCACCACATGATCAACGACTCTCAATGGCTTCTGGAAGCCTTGTGCGGCCAGAATTACTCACCCAAAGCTTAAGCTTTCCTATTAGAGATAAAGTACTGCTGGGATTATCAAAAGGACAAATTTTAGGACATGTTACACCGTCAGAGGGCGCTGTTGAATAAGAAGAAAATCAGGAAGGCTGGTAAGTTTTAAATATTAGATTCAGAAAATTTTATATTAGATCTCAAGTCCAAATTATTTATTTATTTATTTATTTATTTATTTATTTATTTATTTATTTATTTATGAGAGAGAGAGAGAATGAACAAAGGGGAGGAGGGGCAGAGGGAAAGAAAGAAGCTGACTTCCCACTGAAAGGGGAGCCCCACGTGGGTCTCAGTCCCAGGACCTGAGATCATGACCAGAGCTGAAGGCAGATGCTTAATCAACTGGGCCACCCAGGACCCCCTCCAGTACAAAGTCTTAAGTGAAAAAACTGAGACACAGAGATGCCAATTATTTTAAATTTTTCCTTTTAAAATAGATTCACATAGTTGTTTTTTTTTAAAAAAAAAGACTTGGTCACAAATCAGTCTAAAAGAACATTTTATAAGGCAATTTGAGCTGTGAAAATTTTAGTTGACCCAGGGAATTTTTAGATTTTGTTCAATTAACCAGTAGATTCTTCTTTCATATATGTATGTGTGTGTGTATACATATATCTGTAAGGGATATAAACATTTCCTTAACATCTTTGGGAAATGTGGACAGCTACATGCAGAAGAATGAAACTGGACCATATTCTTACACCATACACAAAAATAAATTCAAAAAAGTTGAAAGACTTAAACGTGAGACAAGAATCCATCAAAATCCTAGAGGAGAACACAGGCAGCAACCTCCATGACCTCAGCCACAGCAACTTCTTGCCAGACACATCTCCAAAGGCAAGGGAAACAAAGATAAAAATGAACTATTGGGACTTCATCAAGATAGAAAGCTTTTGCACAACAAAGGAAAAAGTTGACAAAACCAAAAGATAACAGACAGAATGGGAGAAGATATTTGCAAATGTCTTACCAGATAAAGGGCTAGTATCCAAGATCTATAAAGAACTCATGAAGCTCAACACCCAAAAAACAAAATATCTAGTCAAGAAATAGGCAGAAGACATGAACAGACATTTCTCCAAAGAAGACATACAAATGCCAATAGACACATGAAAACAAATGCTCAACATCACTCAGCATCAGGGAAATACAAATGAAAACCACAATGAGGTACCACCTCACACCTGTTAGAAGGGCTAAAATGAACAACTCAGAAAACAACAAATGTTGACAAGGATGTGGATAAAGGGGAACCCTCTAAAACTGTTGGGGATGCTAATTGCTGTAGCCACTTTGGGAAACAGTATGCAAGTTCCTCAATAAGTTAAAAATAGAGCTACCTATGACCCAGCATTTTCACTACTAGCTATTTATCCAAAGGATATAAACCTAGTGATTCAAAGGGGCAAATGCACCCCAATGCTTTTGCCGGCAATGTCTGCAATAGCCAAAATGTGGAAAGAGCCCAGATGTCCAACAACAGATGAGTGGATAAAGAAGATGTGATACACACACACACACACACACACACACACACACACACTGGAATATCACTCAGTTATCGAAAAGAATGAAATCATGCCATTTATAATGATGTGGATGGAACTAGAGAGTATTATGCTGAGTGAAATAAGTCAGTCAGAGAAAGACAAATAACCATATCATTTCACTCATATGTGGAATTTAAGAAGCAAAACAGATAAACATGGGGGAAGGGAAAGAAAACTAAAGTAAAATGAAAATTGAGAGAGAGGCAAAGCCTGAGTCTCTTAACTCTAGGAAACAAACGGAGGGTTGCTGGAGGGGATGTGGGTGAGGAGCGGGGTTACTGGGTGCTGACCATTGCGGAGGGCACTTGATGGAATGAGCACTGGGTGTTATATGCAACTGACAAGTCACTAGATTCTACCCCTGAAACTAATTTAAAAAAAATTTTTTAAAGAAATAAAGATTAAAAAACTAAAAATACATTTAAAAGGCTAAAAAAATGCACAAGACATTTCCTCATCGTGAGAGTCTCTGACACAAGAGGCACGACAGAAAATTTATTCCAAAGTAGTGGACCGACCGACCATGATGCATCTATATTCAATACAGGAGCATTTAATGTAAAGGAAGCACTGTTCTAGGGGCCCAGGGATCCGGGTTTGGCTGGGCTACACCTGCAGCCCCCAAAAGTCACCTCACTCCTCTGGTCCTCAACGTCTTCACCTCTATAGTGAAACCAGACTAGCCCAGCGGTCATCAAACTTCACTGTTGACCTGTTTTTATAAATAAAGTTTTATTGGAACACAGCCACGCCCATCACCTACATACTGCCCCCCACTTGCCTTTGGACTATACAGAGCAGTTGTGACAGAGATTGCGCAGTCCTTGAAGCCTCAAATATCGGCTACATGGCCCTTTACTGGCAGTTTACTGACTCTTGGGCTAGATCATTTCTTGGGTACCAGTTCCTAAGCTTCTTCGTGATGAGAATCACCCGGGAGACTTACTGAAAATGCAGATCACCAGGCCCTGCCCCTGGAAATTTTGATTCAGTAGATCTGGTGCAGAGCCCAGTCTTTTCTATTTTGAACCAGCAAAAATGTTCTGTTGCCTCCAGGCAATGGTGTGCTAAGGACCTTTCAAGCTCTAAATTCTATCAACGTGTTATCGAATGTTTTCCCCTATGGCTTTATGTTTCCAATTGTGTTTAGTGTGATAAGCACACTCATTGGTCTGGAGGATGAAGGTGGAAATGAGGACACGGGTTAAAATATGCATGGAGAGGAGGGAAAGTCTCTTTCGAGTAAACATCTTCCACACAGAATTCACCAAGCATGAGGTGTACGTGCAGCTCATCAAGAGTTTGGCACCATCTCAGATATGAGGCTAACTAACTCCTTTCCTTCTAAATTTCTGTGCTTTCTGTAACCTAGCCCAAGAAAGTTTTCTCTTTCTCTCTTGAAAGGGAGTGTCTTGTCCTAACATGGCAGGTTACACGTGAGAAAGAGGAAGTGCTAAGGAGAAACCCAGGAAAAGATGGAAAGATGGAGGGTACTTGGTCAGGAGAAGAGTTTCAAATGGAATGATCCCACACTCAAAGTGGTTTGACTTTCTATGAACAGCTGGACAAAGTGAGACAAGAATGTGCTCATTGCATGAAAGCCCAAGATTTATATCATCCCAAGAGCTCAGCAATGATTTATGATCCAACTACTCGTGTTTGCTTTGTGCTTTGATTCATCTGTTTTTCTCTCGCTCACCCACTCCTGATTTTGTGACTTTGTCATTATGCCAGGCTATCTCTAGGACAATCACAGTTTTCCAAAGAGCATTCACAAGTTCTTCTTCCTCCCTGCCCGACGCTCGCAAGATTCCCTTCCCAGCAAAACCAGGAACTCCAGAGGCTGGCTCTATCTTCCCTTGCAATTTTATATCATGTATGTCTGGGAGCTCAGCCCTCCCTGAGGATGAGGAGAAAGGACCCCTGTATGCTTTGGGATTGAGGAAGCCACTGAGGCCAGGAGAAAACAAATCTAAAAGATCCCAGGCCTTTGATCAGCTGGGAGGTGGCTCTCTCTGTTGGGCTTGCAGCGCCATCTCTTGGCCTCAGGCTAACGATGCTCTGGGTTCTGGAAGTGTGAAGAGATTGTAGAGTGCAGTGTAGTATCTCACACTGCGGCATGAACTATTGCCACCTGTGAATTATAGGCTGGAAGCAAATCTTTTTTTTTTTTTTTTTCAAATCTTTAATTAAGCAATCCTCCTTGTTTGAGGTTGACTTTTGGATCTTGATACCAGTAGGATCTCCCGTAGCTGCTGAGATTAGGGTTCTTCATCGTTTCACCATCTGAATCAACCTTGCTTTTTTTAATGGCTCTCTTTCTGCACATCCCCCACTCCCAAAAAAAAGTGTTGTGAAACATCACTTAAAATAATCATTTTAGGGCACCTGGGTGACTTGGTCAGGGGAGCATGTGACTCCGGATCTTGTGCCCCCATGCTGGGCACAGAGTGTACTTAATTTTTAAAAGTCATTTTAGTCCCTACACACTCAGATAACTTTGAGGCCCCTTCTGGTCACTTTTGATAGAGTAGCAACAAGGTGAACACACAGAAATTGATCTCTAGCAGGGAATTGCAAGTCTAGTCAAACAAATACCATTGAAGATAATTTGTTCTGAGATTTTTCAAAGACCAAAGAAACAGAAAGTCTAGGAAGAAGATAGCAGGGAAATAGAAAAGAAAAGGGGTAACATTACCCCCAAAAAAGCATTCCCATTTCTGTACCGGATATTTTTGTTGACGGTGCTTTTCAATGATTCTTTAAGAGTGGGAGTAAATAATGGTATGCAAAAAAAAAAAATAATAAGTACAAGAGCAGCCAAGCCATAAGGCAAAAGCTTAATTTTATAAACAGTAAAGTAAAAATTTTAAAAATTTTTATATAATGTCCTGTTTTTTCAAGTCAACAATACACATTTATGGATAGATAAGTGAACATAATTATTCTATTAAAAACAGGTAACCCGGGGCACCTGGGTGACTCAGTGGTTGAGCAGCTGCCTTCAACTCAGGGTGTGATCCCGGGGTCCAGGGATCAAGTCCCCCATCGGGCTCCCTGCATGGAGCCTGCTTCTCCCTCTGTGTCTCTATCTCTGTGTGTCTCATAAATAAATAAATAAAATCTTTAAAAACAAAACAGACCAGGTAACCCTCCCAAATCGACCACTAATTCCTAGCTCCCTTCCCCCCACCCCTACAACATACATACTCATTCTCGCTTTTAGGATTGGAAAAGGATTCAGAATTAATCAGATATGGTAAGTGTGAACCAGCCAGGAAAACAGTTGTCTTGTTTGTCCGAGGTTTTCTTTCTTCAACACAAAGAGCCTTGTTCTTGGAGCTCAATGGGTAGAGCATGCAACTCTTGATTTTGGGGTGGTGAGTTCAAGCCCCATGTTGGGTGTAGAGATTATTTGAAAACAAAATCTTAAAAGAGAGAGAGAGAGAGACTTGCATTGGAGAAGAGGGTGCTTGACCACACTGATGTACCCATCTCTCATTCCATGGCCTTCACCCTAAAGCATTGTTGTTAAAAGTGCAGACCCTGGGACAGATACTCCAAGGCCTTAAACAGGCTACTTATATTTCCCTACTCGTTCCCTCATCTGTATAATGGACGTGATAATAGCACCCACCTCAGAGGGTTGTTGGAAGACTCCATGGTACAAGCAAGATGCTTGGAACGGTGTGTGGCATGTGATAGGTGAGCATATATAAAGTGGTGGCTATGATTACTATTATTTACCAGTCAGGTTCTATTTCTTGTCTTGGTTCCAACTTCATGTTTTCTCACCCTGATGCTTAAAGTGTTTGCTCTCATGCATATGAAGTGATCCTTCACAATCCTCACTGATCCCGAGTTAAGCTTTTTATGCAACAATCCATGTCTTCACTGCTCCTCTCTGACACAGTGATGGGGACGCGTGAGGAAAAGTGGGCTCCCAGGGGAGTCTGCCCTGAAGAGAAGGTGACTAACAAAATCTGAGGCTTTGATGGTTATGCCTGAGTTATACAGAGTCATGAGAAGGATAGAAATGTGGGGGCCGGCTGATATTTATTGTGTTAGTTTGCTAGGGGTACCACAATAAAATGCCACACATGAGTGGTTTAAACAACAAATTTACTTTCTCATAATTCGAGAAGGTGGATGTCGAAGAGCAAGGTATAGTAGGTTTTCTGTGGAGGCCTCCTTCCTCTCCTTGTAGACAGGCACCTGCCTGCTGCGTCCTCGCACGGCCTCCATCTGTGCACGTGTCTGATGTCCTAATCTCTTTTAAGGACACCACTCATATTGGATTAGGGCCCACCTAAATGACCTTATTTTGCCTTAATTATCTAGCTCCAAATATAGTCACATTTTGCGGTGCTGATGGTTAGGATTTCAACATGGGAGTTGTGGGAGAGGGGTACAATTCAGCTCATAGCATTTATTATAAATGTTTTAATGAAAAGAAAGCCATTGTTTTACTGGTAACAGAAAAGAGGCCCAGTTCTTTGCCTCATAGAGTCATATTTTCAATCCTCAAGGGGAAATAATACGCATAGCGACTGAGTATTCTAAGAAAGTAGATCTTTACGAGCTATTTTAGTTAGTTTAGCCCAAAGCAAGTTCATATTAGAAATCAAATGTGGGGGCGCCTGGGTGACTCAGTTGGTGAAGTGTCTGCCTTTGGCTCAGGTCGTGATCCCGGGGTCCTGAGATCAAGTCCCGCCATGGGGGAGCCTGCTTTTCCCTCTCCCTCTGCCTGCTGCTCCCCCTGCTTGTGCAATCTCTCTCTGTCAAAGAGATAAATAAAATATTTTTAAAAAATTTTTAAAAATGGGCAGCCCTAGTGGCTCAGCGGTTTAGGGCCAACTTCAGCCCAGGGCATGATCCTGGAGACCTGGGATCGAGTCTCACATCAGGCTCCCTGCCTGGGGCCTGCTTCTCCCTCTGCCTGTGTCTCTGCCTCTCTCTCTCTCTCTTTGTGCCTCTCATGAATAAATAAATAAAATCTTTAAAAAAAATTAAAAAAAGAAGTCAAATATGATCCTTCACAGCAATTTAAAAGTGAAATTTATTTTTTATTATCATTCATTTATTTCTTTTTCCATGTAGACGCTCATACTTCCATCCATGCATTACATTATTTGTAAAAAGAAAAAAAAAATGCTATCAAACATTTACTATAGGAACCATATTTGAAATACAAAGATGAATGTCCTAGGCTCCATCAATGAGGCACTCATAATAAAATGAGGGCTGGAAACAAGGGACAGATAATGAAAATAATGATGGTGGTAGATGTGCCATGGCATGACCAGACTGGAGGTCTGGCTGACTGATGCTGAACATCGGGGCTAATAGAAGGCTTTCTCTGGAAGATGGTGCCTGGTCCAATCTTGAAGATTTCAGCCAGAGGAAGATAGAGTGAAAAAACAGTAAACAGACTTGTACCCAGACACGTGGGGGATGAAGCCCCCAGAACTGTTCACTTCTCCATGAGAAGCACATGCGTCCCTGGAATAATCTAAGGGAGACACTTAGGACATCTTTTAACCAGCTCTTTGACTCATTTATAAGCAATATTTAAAACATAAGATGTCTTGGCCGGGTCGGAACTGAGTCTCTTTGGCTGCCTCTCCCTTCCACTCCAGAAGCCTAGTTTTGTCTTTATGTTCTGTGTGACATTTTCCGAATGGCCCCATGTGTATGGGGAGATATTACCAGGGGTTGGAATTGGAATGGAACCTCCTGAGAAAGAATTTAAACGTTGTCTACCATCAGAGTTCATTACAGATATAGCTCTAGGGCTGAGACCCCAGGGACAGCCAGACTGTAGAGAAGGACAGGGAGCCAGAGGGTTCAAACACACACACACACACAACAACAACAACAACCCACCAGTGAGTGAATCTGGTGGGGTGGGTCAAACTCAGCAGGAGAGTGGTGAAGTTGGGAAGGGGCCATGGTTCCAGGCAGTGTGGGGCTCATCCACCTGCCTCTGCTGCCCTCTGGAGCTCAGAAAGCCTGTCAGTTATAAGGCGAGGACTGAGCTGGGGGGCCCTGTGTGTCCTACCGGGAGCCCCTGAGGCCAGCAGAGTGACCAGAGACAGCAGAACACAGGGCACTTGGAGCTACCAGATACGGAGATGATAGTAGAGGCGACGGCCTGGTCCTGGGCTCCGGAGGAAACACAGAGCACAAGGGGTGCTGTCGGGAATCTTGCCCCTTGAGAGGCTTAGATTCTGTGAACTTGGGGACGAGTTGTGAGAAGACACACAAGCTTGTGGAGAAGGAACATTAGGTACATGTGTCAAATCCCCCAAGGGGCACCTGGGTGGCTCAGCGGTTGAGTGTCTGCCTTTGGCTCAGGTTGTGATCCCAGGACCCAGGATGGAGTCCCACATTGGGCTCCCCGCAGGGAGCCTGCTTCTCCCTCTTCCTGTGTCACTGCCTCTCTCTCTCTCATGAATAATAATCATAATAATAAAAGCACATTAAAAAAAGCAAAAACAAAACCGAAAACAAACAAATCCCCCAGGGTTCCTAGAAGAAAGCCTGGACAAAATAGGACAGATGAGGGAGGAGCGAGGCTTGGGGTTCTGAAATCTGATCCTCTCTGCAGATATAACCACAGAACCCAGTGTGTGGTGACCCGTGGGGCCGAGTGGTTCCTCATGTCCAACAATGTGTGCCTGACATAGATCTTGCTGTAGAAATGCAAAGCTGCAGTCGTTTTTGAAATGACATCCACGGCATCAAAAATCTCTAGAGATAATCTTGCATGACCTGTGGATGCAGATAATCTTGCATGACCTGTGCATGTGCATGTCATGTGATTTGACTCTCCCCTGGAGAGGAGGGTGTGAGTGGAGTAATGAGAACAACTGGACGTTCAGAGAGCAGTGCAGGCTGTGGGTAGAGTTGACCGCACAGGCGGGTCAACCCAGCATTTCCGGGTATGAAAGCTACCTGTTGGTGCTCACCTGGGGCATAACCCTATTACGGGTTTCATTTATGATACTGTCTTCTCCTTTGGTCTAGAAACCACAACCTCAGTTGTGGTGAGTAAGAGTCTGGAATGTAGAGCCTCACAGACCTGGGTTCCAGTCTGGACTCCAACTGTGTGTCTGCAGCATGTAACCGAAGCCCCCAGAGCCGCAACTTCCAGATATGCGAAAGGGGGAAATATGGCATCTCACAGGGCTCCGGCAGAAACATCAGTGAATGCACGGAGCCTAAGTTATGGGGGACACTGGGGGACACTGTATCTCTCCAAGAGTCCCCAAGAGAGGGGAGGGCCTTTCCCCTTCCTTCTTCTGAGGGAGTCCACTTCCCATACAGATGCTGCAATTGGAAAGCTTCTTTCCAACCACAGAAAGGAGACTCTGGGGTGGCATGGGGATACTGCTTTTCTGCCCCTGGCTCACTGGGGGTGTGCAACTGTGGTGGCCCTCTAGAAATTCTGAGGGCTCCCCTTATGCTGACAAAAGATGAAAGAGCCCATGCCCTGGAAGACCTCATGGAGCTGCCTCTTTAACCAGCCCTGGTCTCGACTACCCATGGAGTTCTTATCAAATGAGATAATAAACCCCCAGGTTTTAAACTATTTTCAGTTGGGCCTTCTGATGCTTGCTATCAAATCTCTGATACAAAAGCATTTTGCAAAGGTCCCTTACAAGAACTTGGTGATATTAACTATCTTTCTTCATCTTGATTTTCACTAATCACTCAGGATGAGCTACTTCTAGACATCCTGCCTAATTTAAACAAAAGACCCAGGTGGTCTAGACAGGCCTCCCTCTCCTCCTCCTCCTCCTTCCCCAGGCCCCCTGCGTCTGTGCCCATTAGCCTCTAGAGAAAACAGAAGGAGGAGGGAATGTTTTGACTGGTTATCTCAACACACCTTAAATCTTCACACATCCCCAAATGAAAGATCAAATTAGTCTTTGCACAAAAGCAAAAGAGAATTGGATTATTGCGAAGGATCCCCGACAACCAGGGATTGTTGGCAGCATTCTAAAATGAACAATCTTATATTAAAAAAAAATAAAAAAATAAAATGAACAATCTTGAAAGAAATGAAAATTCCAGGAGAATTTGTGTCCTCACCCACATCGTGGTGGAAAGGTTACTCCAGGTGGCAGTATTTGTGAAAATTCGTGTGTATCCTCCTGCATTCTGTTTGATCCAGTACGGCGGTCCTGGAGAGTTGGTGGGGGCCCAGTGGCGACTAGAATTCTTGCAAAGGCCTAGGACTAGTATTGCCTGCCTCTCCCCCTCCCCTTAGCCCAGCTCCCGGTCATCCTGCCTACCTCCTTGTACCAAGAATTAAAACGACAGCCTGACTGTAACTTAGGTACCCACCAATCTTTTTGTTTTTTTTTTTCTTCCTTGGCCAATAGTGTTGTGTTGTTTTAGAATTACACTCTTGGTTAAATAAGATTTTTATTTATTTATTTTTTTTTTGCTCCGGTTGTAACTCAATCTGATTCTCATTTAAAACAAAAGTAAATTTCCCAAGCCAAAAAGAACAACGTGCACAGTAAACAAGAAAAACAATCTGGTTGTCTTGTGCACATTTGGTTTTTGCAAATAGCATTCTCCCAGATGGAAAACCTGGCTTCCCACCTAGGACCTCAACTCAAGTGGGATTTGGGTTTGCTTCTAAAACGTTGTATCTTGGGATTTCAAAGGGCTCAAGGAAGCTTTTTTGGCATGGTGGAAATATCTGCTATCTTGATCCTGGTGGCACCCACCCTGATGACTATATTTATATGTCAAAACTCACAGAAATAGAGACATAAAAAAAAGCTAACTTTATCGAATGTAAATTTTCAACCTGATTTTAAAGAAAATATAGTACTTGTGGTAATTTCTCAGGCCCAAATCTACCCAGTTAGAGTAAAATCATTTCACTATCTTTTATAAGGGTGTTGAGGTGGATTTTTCCTTATTTTTTAAGCAATATCTACAATCAGTGTGGATTTCCACCTCACCATCCTGAGATCAAGAGTTGTGTGCTCTACTGACTGAACCAGCCAAGCATCCATACATTCTTTCTTTCTCTTTCTTTCTTTCTTTCTTTCTTTCTTTCTTTCTTTCTTTCTTTCTTTCTTTCTTTGTTAATGTTTTCTGTATCTTTTTATTTTATTTTTAAAAAAGATTTTATTTATTTATTTGTGAGAAAGAGAGAGAGAGAGTGCACAAACAGAGGGGAGGGGCAGAGGGAGAGGGAGAAGCAGGCTCCTGCTGAGCAGGGAGCCAATGTTGGTGGGAGGGGCTCCATCCCAGGACCCTGAGATCATGACCTGAGCCTAAGGCAGACCCTTAACCAACTGAGCCCCCCAGGCTCCCCTCTTTACCTCTTTTTAAATCTGTCTCCCAAATCTTTTCCAGGAAATTGCATTTCAGATGCTGCAAAATGGAGTTCACTATGAATTCATTGTGAAATGAATGTTTATTTATTTATTTTTTTTAATGAATGTTTATTTTATTTTATTTCATTTTTTTAATGTTGTGTCTTGTATCCAAAGCGAGAGGGTAAGGGCAGTCTTGAAAGGAACACATTACACAGCTAACTGAAAACATGGTCTCCTAGAACAATTTGTTTGATCTAGGACACCCCCTGAACAAACACTTTAGAGTGGCCTAGCTCTAAAATAATAGGAAAATCACGTCCCTTTTCTGTTTTCAGTTTCTGCAGCTATAAAATGTAGGGCGGATGAGTTGAACCTCATTGTACCAACCCCAACTGCTGGTAGCGCTGCCTGAGAGAAGTCCAGTGGTCTGCCC
The DNA here is from genome assembly GCF_011100685.1 of Canis lupus familiaris. Taxonomy (NCBI): domain Eukaryota; kingdom Metazoa; phylum Chordata; class Mammalia; order Carnivora; family Canidae; genus Canis; species Canis lupus. The sequence continues at coordinate 16,612,602 of NC_049222.1, read as the reverse complement.
CCAAGCCGTCCGGTGACTCTGGCCTCCCAGGCTGGCCATGGTGTCTGACACCTATGTGCCTTCTTGGGAACTCCTAGAAGACGATCAGCTCCGTGAGGATGGAGACCTGTGTATTTGGTTCCCTTCTGTGTCCTGAGTACTTGGCACGGGCGACTTGGGTGGCATTCAGTGGCTAGTGTTACAAATGAATGAATGAGTATTCCGGGTTATTTATAAGGCCCTTTGTGGCTCTAAACGTGCCAGGCAGTGGGTGTCAAGTCAGTATGTTGTGGGTTCTCTCCAAGAAATCTGCCAGAGACCTCACCACACACACACACACTCTTCTCCCTACTGTCTTTCATTGGGTTTCCTTTCACTGACCTCAGATTTAGACTGTAATTAAGATAGAAGCACCCCCAGGTGGTATAAAATTTAACACTGGTTATAATAATGTTCAAATTTCTCTGAATGAAAACTCTCAAGGCATTTTTGTATGAGGGAGGCTGAGGTATAGTGTTGCCAGAGGTCCTGGATGGAATGAGGCTGGGGGCGGTGGGCAGGGACTAGATTCCAGGGGGAGGAAAAGTGCAAATCCTGCCAATTTGACAAGTGTTTCCAGGGTCTGCCTTGAGCCCAACTGCCCACCCTGAGTTGAGGGATTCCACGTGAATGACCCTGTATCTATAAGCCGCAGCAACCCAAAGTGTCAGTGAACACCTTGGCTTCACCATGTTGTCAAATGGATCCACCTCCAGTGTAAGGTTCTATGACTCCATAATATATACACACCTGTGTGGCCACCCTCCCGTCAAGATAGGGATTTCCATCACCCTCCAAATTCCCCCATAACCCTTTGAAATTCATCCCCAACTGGGGGCCCCAGGTGACCACTGATCTATTTACTCTTAATATAGATTTGCTTTACCTCTTTTATAATATCAGATAAATGGAAACCTGTCTGGCTTATTTCACACGGCATGATGCTTTTGAGACTCAGGGGTGGGCTGTTCCACGACTCAGTAGCTCATTTTTTAGTGCTGAGTTGTGTTCCAATGTGGCTTTTGCTTAAGGAAAAAGAGTAGGTTTTTATTTGTTCTACAGCTTAAGTAACCAATCTCATTTGGCTTGATTTTGAGTAGAACATTACTGTTTTTTTATAAAATGATACCGTTGATTTCTTCAAGAAATACAGAAAAATAGAAAAAGGTGGTAAAAATTACCTGTTATTTAAACATGTAGGGATAACCATTGAGGAAGTTCTAGTATTCATCCTTTTTTAAAAACATTTTTTGGGGTAACACCTGGGTTGCTCAGTGGTTGAGCATCTGCCTTTGGCTCAGGTCATGATCCTGGGGTCCTGGGATCGAGTTCTGCATCTGGCTCCCCGCAGGGAGCCTGCTTCTCCCTCTGCCTGTGTCTCTTCCTCTGTCTCTGTGTCTCTCATGAATAAATAAATAAAATCTAAATTTTGTTTTTAAATTTTTAAGTCATCTCTATACCCAGAGTGGGGCTCGAACACACAACCCCAAGATCAAGAGTCACATGCTCCACTGATTGAGCCAGCCAGGCACCCCTAGTATTCATCCTTTCAGACACTTTCCTGTGTGTATGTATGTGTGTGTCCATGTGTGTGTATGTCCAGACACACATTTTTAATAAATGGGATTATAATATTTTTCTCTACCATAATCTTTTCTCTCGACAACTCGTTGATTGATAAATATAGATTCACAATATTCCATTGCATGTATGAGCCATATTTATTTAATCAGTTGTTTGGAGGGAACATTGGTAGTTTTCAAATTTTTGCTAAATGTAAAAGCTAGAATTATTCCACCAATACACCTTTGACTCTTCAAACATCGTTTAAAAGCTCCCATGATAGAATTCCCAGGTCAACCAATATTAACACATCATGTTTGGAAACCTACAAAGAACTTTCCTGTAAGATTATACCACTAGCAGTAAGGCTTGCATGTTCCTTTTTCATGTGTTTCCTGGATTTGGGCAATATTTTAAATGTTTCCAGGAAGTACAAATAACAAAAACCCCCATCATTTGTGAGGTTCCCATCTTGTTTCATACCTCTGAATCGAATGATCTTCTGTTTCTATAAGATTATTAGGAGACTAGATATCTTCTTTTTAGTTTTACCCTTGAAATGGATACAAGTCTATCCCTTAACGCAAGCCCGCTTTTCTCCACTTTTCCCACTGCCACTATTTTGCCACTAGAGGGTGGAGATGCTGTAGAAACATAATTTTAAAACAGGGACCCTTGGGGGAAAGACAGACAGAAGGCACTGTTAGTAATTAGGATGAGACATCAGGCCTAACCCAGGATGGCCATTAGCACCCCGGGATCATAATTAGCACATTGGAATGGTTGTCTTGTGTTGAGATACCATTTAGAATGATAACCAGTGATAACTGTGTAGATTTATGATACCTGGGTTATGTTTAGAGTTGTTCTAGTAATCCCAGAAAGGCTCTCAAAACAGTATTTTAAAGTTTGAGTTCATTTAAAGATTAAGTATATTGCATACAACACATTATCCCTACACCAAGACCAAATTAACGTATTGGTTACCCCAGATTTGCAACCTAAGAGACAGAAACTCAGGATGAAAGAAGGTCTGCTATGATAAGAAAAGGTAAGGATGCCTGAGTGGCTCAGCGGTTGAGCATCTGCCTTCGGCCCAGGGCGTGATCCCGGGGTCCAGGGATCGAGTCCCACATCGGGCTCCCTGCATGGAGCCTGCTTCTCCCTCTGCCTGTGTCTCTGCTTCTCTCTCTGTGTCTCTCATGAATAAATGAATAAAATCTTAAAAGAAAAAAAGAAAAGAAAAGAAAACAAAAGGTAGACCTAAGGCTTCTTACCCAGTAGCTGTGGCTTTAATTCCTGTATTACTCAGAAGACCAGGGCCATGAAGCTGAGCAGGAGCAGAGCAGTGGGAAGCATCTTTCTCCACGAAGGTGCCCTAAGTGCATCTCTTCTCTGCCTGTTTCCCCACATCCATTCCTCCTCCCAACAGGCTCTGAATAAGAGGGTGTCCTCTTGCTTCCTTTTCAGACCCCAGCCCACCATCAATGACCGCATCCATTAAAAAATAATATTCTCTTTTTTAAAGATTTTATTTATTTATTCATGAGAGACACACAGAGAGAGAGAGAGGCAGAGACACAGGCAGAGGGAGAAGCAGGCTCCTGCCTGATGTGGGACTCGATCCTGGGACTCCAGGATCATGCCCTGGGTTGAAGGCAGGCGCTAAACCGTTGAGCCACCCAGGGATCCCCCAAAATCATTCTCTTTGACACTAAATCCCCCCATCTCCAGTCCTGTTCGGACCCTCTTTCCCTCTCTTCCCGCAAATTAACCTCTCGGTGAATTAGCTAGCCTTGGTGGAGCCTGATTCCTACCCTTTGCTCCTTGGTGAGGGACACTCTGCTCTGTCCACAGGTAGGCAGAGAGGAGGTTTTCCCAAACAGCGCTGTCTTCCACACAGATGGAACAAATTCAATATTAAGCATTTTACAAACTTATTTGTAAGAACATCTAGCAGCCTCATGAGATTGGGCATGGATCCAGGGAAGGGAAAGTGCGAGGGGGGGTTCACTTCATAAATAGTGATAGAGCTAGTTGGGTGTGCCAGGCACTGTTCTAGGAGCTGACGAAGGCATGACGAATTAATCCAAATGGTAACGCTCATGTTGCTTACATCTGGGTGTGGAACAGAGACAATAAACAGTTGGCTGATAGAGCTTTAGGGAGTCAAGGGAGAAGAATCAAACCCCTGAGCAGGGAGAGGGATGGGAGCTACTCATCCCTAGGTGGGGTGACCATGAGCATATCTGAATGAGGAGGAGGCATGAACTATAAGATACAGGAAGCATGTTCCAGGTAGAGGGAATGACAAGGTCCATAGCTTGGGAGTTGGAACGTCCTGGCAAGCGGGAGGAAAATCTTAAGAGGTAACCAGAGGCAGGGATCTGCAAGGGCCTCCCTGCCGTGGCAGGACTTTTGCATTTTATTCCATGTGTGAAGGGAATCCACTGGTGGGTTGAGAGTGAAGGTGTGATGTGAGCTCTGGGATCTGACTTGTGTTATAAAAGGTCACTCGGGTGGCTGTGTGGCAAGAAGGAGAAAAAGAAAACAAAAGTTGCTTTGCATAATTCATGCTGACAATGAGCACGCATGAGAGGTACAGTTAACTCAATTCTGCACAAGAAGTCCATAAAGGAAGGAGAGAAAGGGAGAAAGAAAGACCAAAAGAAACCCTAAAATGTATTCCGATGGCCTATTTGTCAGTGCCATGAGATCAACTGTACGTTCTTCCTATAGATTTTCCCAAACCCTTCATAATCTTGCTCATCTCCCAATGCTAAACTGTTTTCTGGTAAATTCTCCAGTAAGCCTCAGTGGTCCCATGGTATTAAACTTCTCTGAGGTGCTTCCTAATCCTCAAATGTTTGCAGCTGTAAGTTTTTTTTTTAAAGGTTTTATCTATTTATTCATGAGAGACACACAGAGAGAGGCAGAGACACAGACAGAGGGAAAAGCAGGCTCCCTGGGGAGACTGATGCAGGACTTGATCCCCAAACCTCAGGATCATGACCTGAGCCAACTGCAGAGGATGCTCAACCACTGAGCCACCCAGGCGTCCTGCACCTGTAAGGTTCTTAAAGATGGGCCAGTGCCATCTCTTATCGCACATGGCTAGTCTGACACAGAGGCCTCCCCTGGCTCAATCCAGAGTCTCCGGATCTAACACAAGTGCTTACAATTTAAATTCAGAACTAGAGGCCCTGGCAAAGACGGGGCTGCTTTTTCCATTTAAGTTGGAATTTAAGTCAAATGAATTGAAGAAAATATATAAATGTGTGGTGAATAAAGAGGGCATGATAGTATCAAGAGACTCTAGAATCGAAGGACAATGTGTCTCTGACATTTGCTAGTTTATGCATTATATTCTGTTGCCACGTGCATCAGGGCCTACCCAATGCCTAGATGGAATCAGGTTGGCCTCCCCTGAGTTGTGTGAGAAGCATCTCAAGCAGTGCCCGTAGGAGACTCAGGGAAACTTAAGCCAATTCCATTTTTTTAAGGCTCAGGTATATTTTAAAATGCAGAGATTTTGAAAATATGCATGTGCTGTAGGATAGAGCAAATGAGTAAATATTCTGATATTGCTAGGAACTAGGGCTCTCACAGTGAGAGAAGGAATATAGAAATATGGAATAGAGGAAAATAAGAGAAAATTCTGTAGTGTTGGATTTGGGTTTGAATTGAAAGTATCACTAGAAATTCATTATGTAAGGATACCTGGGTGGCTCGGTGGTTGAGCGTCTGCTTTTGGCTCAGGGCATGATCCTGGGGTCCTGAGATCAAGCTCCTTTCTGGGGGCCTGCTTCTCCCTCTGCCTGTGTTCTGCCTCTCTCTGTGTCTCTCATAAATAAATAAATAAATAAATAAATAAATAAATAAATATTTTTAAAAAAATAAATAAAATAAAAACTCACTATGTAGATATCATGAGCTCTGTCCACTGAAAGAGCTGGGAAGCAAAGCAAAGCAAAACAAAAAAATAACCCAGTGGTAATTAGCAAACTAAACACCCCAATCTTGTTCTCTAAATAGAACAATCTCTAATCTCTAAAATAAATCATGACTTCCCTACTAAAAGATCTGGCTGAGACAAAGCACTGGTGAGTCTAGAATATCTTCCTGTGCCAAGAGTGATGAAGTGCTCAAAGATGGAGGTGTATGAAAGGACACAGTTTGGAGGAACCCCACTGGCCACATCTGGGACGACAAAAGCATCAGAAAGAAAAATGGCAGAAATGGATGCTAACACTAGAATTTTTTTTTTTTTTTGAGTTAATGAACAGTTAAGTAGAGGGCAGATGGTAGGAGCCAGGTTTGTCACTGTTGGAATGGAAGGTTGTAGATAAGCTAGGGGACGAGGCTAGAACTATCCATGTGGTAATGGGTTAGAGTTGGAAACATCAGCATGTTTTCCCTTAATGTTTAGCTTAATGTCCACACAGATGATTATGTACAGAAATATTTATAAAGCGGTTCATGGGCACCGGTTGGTAGACACGTATCTATTTCCTTTCTCTGTCAGTGGAGAGGGTCTAGGAATAACAACATCCCAGTGGCAATGAGCACCTCTGACACTGGATCTTGGATTCTAACTTCATTCTCCAGTAAGAGGAAGCAAGGCTCCTTGGAGAAATGATGGATTCTAGGACTCAGGTAGAAAATATACCGGATAAGCCAGAGCTTCTTGTGCCAGAAAGTAGGAAAGTGTCCAAAACAAAACAAAACAAAGCAAAACCTTACCAAAAAACCCACCATGAATTAGGTGGTGGGAGAAGCAGCAGCAGCTAGGCAGCCCCAATTCCAGAAGACTCTTGGTGCACCTGGCCCACCACCCAGATACCCAAGGGGAAGGTCAGCTCCACCCAGGGGGGTAGCAAAGGAGGGGTGCAGAAGGAGATCTGTGAGTTGTCAGCTACCAATGCTCCTGCAACTGTGGAAACTAAGCCAAAAAAGGTGGCAGGAAAGGATAAACCTTCAGACAAAACAAAGTGCAAACAAAAGGGGGAAAGGAGAGCAAAGGGAAGACAGTCTGAAGTGGTTAACTGAGGAATGAAAGAAGACTTACCTTGCAGAAAATGGAGAAACTAAAAATGAGGAGAGTCCAGCCTGTGAAGGCGCCAAGTCTGATGAATATCATATACTATGTCTTATCGGTGGTCACTGCCTCCCTCCTTATACAATCCAGAGGAATAGCTTTATCAATTATTTTGTAAATGCAAGTATTTTAGTAGCTCTAGAAACATTTTTAAGGAGGAAATCCCGGGGTGCCTGGGTGGCTCAGAGGGTTAAACATCTAACTTTTGATTTCTGCTCTTCAAGCCGCACATAGGGCTCTGTGCTGGGCATGGGAGTCTGCTCAAGATTCTCTCTCTGCCTTTGCCTCTCTCGCTCCTCCTTCTCTCCCTCTCTAAGGAGGAGGAGGAGGGAATCCCATCTCATCCCATTTTTTAAGTATAAATGTTTTTTTGTTGTTAGGAGGTAAAATCATTTGCTGGTTGTTTATTTCTTGATACAACCAGAGCAGATGGGGATTTTGAGTATAAGAGGCTTTGATTATCTTGGGTGTCAGCTTAACATTCCATAGATGGTGTGGTTTTTATATCCTATAATACCAAGCATATGAAATAGCAATTTGCAGTCAGTCATGCATCTAATATATCTTGAAAATTTTAAATTACTTCTATTCCCTCTTGTTGGTAGAATTGTTTCTTAAATTAAGCTACCCCTTAGGGGTGCCTGGATGGTTCAGTGGTTGGGCATCTGCCTTCGGCTCAGGTCATGATCCCAGGGTCCAGGATCGAGTCCCATGTCGGGCTCCTTGCATGGAGCCTGCTTCTCCCTCTGCCTATGTCTCTGCCTCTCTCTGTGTGTCTCTTATGAATAAATAAAATCTTTAACAAAATCAAAAAAGTCACCCCTTGATCTTGGCCCTCTCTGTCAGAATTTTGTGTACTCTGTAATATTTTGGTCTTGGTAGTAAAGTTTTCTTAAAAACTTTGTTAATGTGGGATCCCTGGGTGGTGCAGCGGTTTGGCGCCTGCCTTTGGCCCAGGGCGCGATCCTGGAGACCCGGGATGGAATCCCACGTCGGGGTCCCGGTGCATGGAGCCTGCTTCTCCCTCTGCCTATGTCTCTGCCCCTCTCTCTCTCTCTCTCTCTCTGTGTGACTATCATAAATAAATTTTAAAAAATTAAAAAAAAAACTTTGTTAATGTGCTGCGCAGGTTTGAAAATTTGCATTTCATGCGTACAGTATTAAATTGTGAATTGGGACACCTGGGTGGCTCAGTGGTTGATCATCTGGTTTTGGGTCAGGGCATAATCCTGGGGTCCTGGGATCAAGTCCCACATTGGGCTCCCTGCAGGGAGTCTGCTTCTCCCTCTGCCTATGTCTGTGCCTTTTTCTCTTTGTCTCTGTATCTCTCATGAATAAATAAATACAATATTTTAAAAAAAATACATAAGTAGATGGATAAATACATAAATAAATCGTGAATTAATGGGACTTAACAATTTAACAGCCCTATCAACAATTGAAGATATTCCTACTTGATGTCCTGTTAAGGAAAATTTGCCCCTAAATTTTAAGCTGCAAGGTCACTGGAATCATTTTAAGTATCACAACTGCTTGATAGTTTAGATTTTCAGTATGTCTGTTAAGAATTATGTACAAATTGGCACGTCCATACTGATCCCCAGAACAATCAATACAAATCCAATTATAAAAGAATTTCTTGAAGCGCATAAAAAAAATCTACCACAAAATTGTCAGTGCACTATATTGTACACTCAAACTAATAAAACACTTTAAGTCCACTATACTTTATTTTTTGATTAATTAATTTATTTTTGAGTAGGCTGTATGCTCAGTGTGGAGTCCAATGCAAGGCTTGAACTCAGGACCCTAAGATAAAGACCTGAGCTGAGATCAAGAGTCCCTTGCTTAACCTACTGAGCCCTCCAGGTGCCCCAAATCAACTACACCTTAATAAAACAAATAAATAAATGCAGTATTCTATTGTTCAGATTTCACAATTTGTATGTACAAAGTGATATTATTGTTTAAATAATTAAACTATTTATTTTTTTAAAGATTTTACTTACCTATTCATGAGAGACACAGAGAGAGGCAGAGACATAGGCACAGCGAGAAGCAGGCTGCCCCCAGGGAACCAGATGTGGACCCCAGGATCACAACCTGAGCCAAAGGCAGATGCTCAACCACTGAGCCACCAAGGTGCCCCTAAACTTATTCTTATATTAAAAAAAAAAAAACCCACAATGATGAGAATATATCAGAGGCATCCAGGAAGCAACTGAAAGAGACACACACACACACACACAATGGTCAAAATTGAAATAATTTGTGCAAAAAAAAAATGAAGCAGTATTATTACCCAAAGGATAAAATGAATATCATGAGTCCATGATCATGATATCAATATTAATTGGTATAGATAAATAATTGAAAACTGTTAAAAGATAAATTAGGGCAAAATAAGAATTTCTTAAGAGTTGATTTTAACTAAAATTGATTTGAATCAGCAAGCACCAAACCAGAAATGGTCAGGAGGGCTCCACCAGCAGAAAATCCAGAAGAGGCAGTCAGGAAATTACTGATGGCTTCTAGCTTAAAGCCTTCTTGGCTGTTTGTGATTGGTTGGTTGTCCTTAGGTTTCAATTTTGTAACCTTGAGGCATTTACAGGTGGAGATTTTTGGGTGGCTTACGTGGGCCACCACATTAGAATCACCTCAGTCTGATGGTCTCCTTGCTTAATTAATTTAATATGACAAATAAATGAGAGGAGAGACAAATTTACTGAGCAGACAAATCCAAGTAATTTTTATAGATAATCCCCATTTGTTGATAATATCTATCTTTGGTATGTGTAGTAATAGCATTGTTGTTATTAGGAAAATGTTTGTAGTCTCAGAAGTTACATAATGAAGTATTTAGGGATGAACTGCCATGATTTCTGCAACTCAGTTTATGATTCAGTAAGAAGGAGAATGTATATGTGGGGTGTAGAGGGTATGTGTGTTGAAATCAGAACAGAGAAAGACAATGACAAAATGTTAACAGTTGATGAATTTATTATTTAATTTATTTTTAAAATTTTATTTATTTATTCATGAGACACACACACACACACACACACACACACACACAGAGGCAGAAACACAGGCAGAGAGAGAAGCAGGCTCCATGCAGGGAGCCCGACGTGGGACTCGATCCCGGAACCCCAGGATCACGCCCTGGGCTGAAGGTGGCACTAAACCACTGAGCCACCTGGGCTGCCCATAGTTGATGAATTTAATGAGGGATATATGTTCGTTGCTTTATCTTTCAAGTCTGGAGAGTCTCAATTTTTCAAAATAAAAATTGAGAAACATTAATTCCACAAATATGAAGTATTTTATTTTATTTTATTTTATTTTATTTTATTTTATTTTATTTTATTTTGGTTTATTTATTTAAGTAATCTCTACCCCCAACATGGGGCTCAAACTTATGACCCCAAGATCAAGAATCCCTAGCTCCTCTGACAGGGCCACCTGCATGGTACAGTGGGTTAAGCCTCTCACTCTGGGTTTTGGCTTAGGTCATGATCTCAGGGTCATGAGGTGGAGCCCTGTGTCAGGCTCCACACTGAGCACAGAGTCTGTTCGAGAGTCTCTCTCCCTCTGCTAGTCCCCACTGTGTGCTCTCTCTCTATCTCTCTCAAATAAATCAATCTTAAAAAAAAAAAAAAATCACTGGCTCCTCCAACCAAGCCAGCCAGGTGCCCCCACCAACATGAATATTTTAAATGTACACATTTAACAAATGAATAGGAGATAATTATGCTAAAATAGGATTTCAGTAGGATTTCAACCAGTAATTAGAGAATCCATAAAAAACAATTAGTCCATGGTGCCCGATAGATAGCGTGTGTGATCTACTATGGGCAGCTTTGAAGTTGTATGAAGAACATCTTTTATTACCATGAAATTATCTTTGGGGCCATTCTTTGGGTGGAACAGCAAGGATCCAAATTTGAGTCTCTTCATAAGTGTGAACCCTGAGCCATATTCTATCTGGTGTAGCCTGAGATCTCAAGGCACTGTTTACCTAGGCAAATCTCTCCCACACTACTCCCTGCCCTAAAGCTCTTTTCTCCCAGCCCAGCTGGGAAATCCCCTCCCATTAAAACATTCCTGCAAGGCACTGATGGCCAAGGCACTGAACACTGTACAAACACCCCTTTTGGGGTGTGTCCCTAATCTTTTTCTTTCAGTTTGCAAAAGTACCCGTTTGAAAGACACAGGGGGAATGAGAGCTGGTAATGTCCACTGGAGGCAAAAACCCACAATGGTTCATGGAGGGAGCCTCCTCTGTGGAGACAGACAAGGAAGGATGGACAGCTGGGCACTTGGGGCCCCTGTGGGGCTGGTGGAGCAGGGACACCAGAGCGAGAAAGGGAATGAGAAGGGAAAACTGAGCAGAGGTGCCCTGGCCTCACTGACCTGACTCTACTCCAGTTGCCTTTTGGGAAGGAATGAAGTTGGGGGGCTGGGGAGAACCTCCAAGTGAGTAGTCGCAAAATTTCCCCCTTCCCTTTGCTCTCTTACCTGCTCGGCACTGAGCAGTGCTAACTCCTGTCACAGTGTCCTGCCTGGGTAACTGGTCTGTGCTAGACCTCAAGCCTCAGCTCACTACCCACCTGCCCCCAGTCCCAGCCAATTCACGAGGAAGCAGGTGAGCACAGGTTAGGGTCAAAGCCACCTTTACACCTTTCCATTCATTCTCCAAGGCCGGAGCAAATGGTCTTCGAGGAGAAAGAACCCCTCGCATGTTCCCCCAGCAGAGGTGCTAGTCCCTGGGGAAGCAGAGGGATGAGGTAGGAAGGCCTGGAAAAGACTGACATTCTAGCATCATCAGTTTCATTGTTCAGCCGGACGGCACAGTAACAGACAGCCGTTGTGCTAATATCTATATTTTAGGTTTGCCTAAAATAGCTCGTAATAAATTATGTTTTAAGTGGGCCTCATACCTCCCTTTTTTGTTGCAAACTTTGGAATGCACGAGGCTGTGCTGGTGTTACTTCAACCCTGGGAGCATATTGCCAAGAAAGACCTTGGCTTTGGAGTTAATTAGACACCAAATCTGAAATCTGTACCAGCTACTAACTAGTCTTTTGTGCCAAGCACCCTATCCTCTGTGCTTCCATATCCCAGTCTTTAAGAGGGAGAAGTTACCTGCTCCGCCTACCTCTCAGCAGGATCATGCAGAAAGTCCTATAAAAAACATAAAGCAACGTATCAATGCAAGTCATTGTGCATGGTATTTGGGATCAGGACTGTCCATGGTACTAAACGCGTAATTGCTGGGTTTGGGGGGTTATTAGCTGATTGCTTTTGTAGGTGTGAATGATGGAGAGGAAGGAGACCATTGTTCCAGAACCATAAACTGGGTTAGTACTCCCTACTCACTACAAGGTATGTGTTATTCTCCCTATTTCTGTTCTTCATTCTCTGTGAGTCTCTGCAAAATACCAGCGCCAGGGGCGATGAAATAGTTCTCATCTGTCATCTTTTGTGTGTAATGGGGAAGACAATCAAAGAATCTTCCCCCTAAGCAAGAGTAAACCATTTACTTCTAAAAGTAAAACACGTTGAAGTCGTCTTTATCTTTCCCTAAAGCATTTCACCTTCACAAGTACCTGCGCTAGAGCCGTGGCTGTAAATTCACACTAATTTATTTTAAAAATGCATTGTGATTTCTAGCCAGATTGAAGTCACTCTTAAACAGCCATTCTGGGAAGAGGTACTTTTTGCCTAGGATCTTAACTTTGCTTGAAATACCTATGAAACTCTTCCAGGGTGGGTTGCAGAATCGATTTACAAACCACACAAGAAAATCCATCCCATGAGTCCAAATGGGATTTCAGACCCGAATAGTAAGTAATACCCAAGCAGACCACCCACAACACTCAAAAAGTAAACTCTATGTTGTTTCTGGAAAGCAAAGCTCCAAACAAAGGAAAAAGATTGGACACCTCAGGGGGGTATTCAAAGAATCGACCTTGGGTTCTGAAAAGTTTCCAGAACTTTCTCAGCAGCAATACCAAATGAGGACAACCCTGAAAGCAACGACTCTTATCTGGATGTAAAAGTTTCGGTCCAGATTCTTCTGAAATTGAGCTTTTAAACTTTATAACTATTAAAGTCGTTTTTCAAAGCATAATCTAATGAGAGCATCAGTGCTTTTTACAGCTCAGAGATTGAATCAGTGACAAAATGATTCTGGAATTTGCTTTGGGGGCAAATAAGCCCTGAGATGAATCAGATTGAGAGACAACAGGGAGAATGAAAACCTGGGGGTTTGGGCACAGGCGTCATGTTTTTAATGTAAGAAACTAATTGTGGCTTGGAATTTTGATCAGGGCACTGTTATGGGATTTTGACTCCATGCTCACTGAACGACTCAGGATTTCATTTTTTCTTTTTGTCAGAATTCCTTCTTGTCATGTTCTGCAATTTACTCTGCATTTCAGCAGACCCTGCTGAGTTGTTGAAATATCTCTCAAAAAAAAAAAAAAAAAAGAAATATCTTTCACTCACAGAATTTTAACTGGGAAAACGATTAGTATTGTGACTGAAATAATCCCCAGTCATGGCTCCATTTACTTCCAGAAATAGCACTAACATTTGTTTTGAGTTTTTATGTTCTTATGCAATAACTGAATTATTGATTATTAATAACCAAATTATTCATTATTTTCTGGGGCTTCAGTAGTACACATTTCTGTTTTTTTTTTTTTGTTTGTTTGTTTTTTAAGATTTTATTTGTTCATGAAAGACACAGAGAAAGAGGCAGAGACATAGGCAGAGGGAGAAGCAGGCTCCCTGAGGAGAGCCTGATGCAGGACTTGATCCCTGGACCCCAGGATCCAGATCTGAGCCAAAGGCAAATGCACAACCATTGAGCCAGGTGCCCCAGTACCAGACATTTCTGAATGATTATTTACATTTACCTTTTAAGCAGTTTGAATATCCTTTAATGGCATTTCTATGGAAAAGCAAATAAATTTAAGAGAAAGCGAATATGAATAACTAGTAATAAAAAAACGATTTCAAAGAAATGAGAAAATACTATTTCCAAATAACCCACCCAAAAGCGAATTAAAAAATTCCAGCAGTTGAAAACAGCAGCAGCAAAAGACCAAGCAATCAGAAAAATCTTCATAACTGCGCCTCTTATAAAGAGGTTAAGTGTGTGTGTGTGTGTGTGTGTGCGCACGCACATGAACATACATGAAGACAAGGATATTGCACTGTATTGCATGAGCGATCTATCAGATCCGACAGCCTAACCTCAGCCCACCCACTCGGGGCATCAGGGCAGGGCTGGGTGATCTTGTCTGACCTCAAATGCTGCCAGGGAAAGTTTCACCCAGGACAAAGCCTGACACTGAAGGTCGGCTTGTTAAAGTACACCATAAAACTTTACTGTTCCTTCTGGAGACCTGGCTAAGGCAACCAGATAATAAAAGACAGATTTATAGGCCTAGCGCCTGTTGTACCTCAGTCGTTGGGAGTTAAGTACTTGGACTGGCTCCTCGATGCTTTCTTGGGTTGTGGTATTCTTACTGGGCCAATCAAACATAATGAAGGGGCAGGTGGGACGGCTCTCTCGTCCTGTGCCCTTTGGTCACCTGGACTTTGTCAACTCTCAGCTCCTGTTGCAGTGCTCTCGTTTCACCACATTGCATTTCCAAGTCTCATTTGTTCCCTGGGCCCTCCAAAATTTCTCTCTGCAGCTCCCAATGAACTTTCTAGATTTAGTGAAACCAGCCATAGATGCAGAAGAGGACTACTCTTCCAGTTAGGGGTGAACCGGAATATTGGGTTCAGTTCTTACAGACTGCAAGAAATTTGGGAAACCCTGCCCTTTGGGGATTCCTCCTTCCTTCCCTCTCTTCTCCCTTGCTTGCTTGCTTCCTCACTGGAGCATCAGGTCTGTCTCTGAGAACTCATTTGTGTGCTAGGTCTCCATTGAGTCTCTGTCTGATTCCCAAGATGTGGTCCCATCTTTCTTCTTTTCAATCCAAGCAGTTGGGTCTCCACCTTTCTCTCTATCTTGGCAGGCTGGCCAGTGACCAGCCTCTGGAATTCCCTTCCTTTGCTCTCGTCAGTACACATTCTGAGCCTGGAAGCCCTGTTCCTGACACCTGGATGGTGGCCCAGCCAACCTGCCTCATGTTCTGGGTGTTGCCCACCTGCTCTTGCGGCCTCTAGAGCACTGACCCTCATTGGTGATCACTGTGCTCTGCTGAGCCCGGCAGGTAGCCCTGGTTTGGACCTCCCAGATGGTGGCTCACGTACAGAAGCCCCTCCAGCCATCTCTTGTACTAACATTTGGCCTGCATGGTCACCACAGAAATGAGCAAATGTTTCATGGCAAATTCCACCATGTTAGGAACCGGGTCTTGCTCAGCATCTTATGCCCAGGCCCTAAATGTTGGCTTGGCCCAAAATAGAGGCACTCAATCTTGGCTCAAGGGTGGGTGACCACTACAATGATTGTGTCCTCCCCAGGGCCTACAGCTGGATCCCTCATGCAGGAGTTGTTGTTCTGCTTGAGTAACTCTATATAGCCAAGCTTCCAGATACCAACAATTAAATCACTCAGAAACAAACATTCGACGTGCATATGTACATTCATTCCTTTTATGAATATGTACTTAGTGTTTTACTGTGTGTCAGGTCGTCCTAGGTGTAACCTACATGAAAGTTGAAATTTCATGGTTCCTAGGAGAGGAATTTACTGTCTGAAGTGGTGCTTCTTAAACCTTACCATGCACATGAATCCTCCGGGGGTCATGTTAAAATCAGATTCTGTTCTGAGGGACTGGGCTGCGGCCCAAGAGTCTGCATTTCTACCAACGCCCACAGCAGATTCTGAAGCCTCCTGCAGTAGAAGGGGTCACTGGTGGTCCTTAAAGCGTGATTGCTGGACCAGTAGCTCCCAGGACCATCTGGGAGCATGTTGGATATGCAAATTCTTAGACCTCATCTCTGAACTACTGAGCCAGGAACTCTGGGTGTGCGCCCAGTGAATAAGCCATCCAGGCGATTCTGATGCATGCTAAAGCTTGGGAACCTCTGGAGCAGGGTCCCCAGTCCTGGCTGTGTGTTAGCATGACCTTGAGGAACTTCTAGAAAACACAGGGTCCCCAGGCACCTGGCTGGCTCACTTGGAGGGCCGTGAGACTCCATCTCAGGGTGGTGGGTTTGAGCCCCACATTGGGTATAGAGACCGCTTAAACGAATTAATTAATTAAAACTTTAAAAACTTTAATTAAAACTTAAAAAAAAAACCTTTAAAACTCTTTTAACTAATTGAAACTTTAAAACCCCAAGAACAGGGGTGCCTGGGTAGATCAGGTGATTAAGTGGCTGACTTCTGATTTCAGCTCAGGGCATGATCTTGGGGTTCTGGAATTGAGCCTCTCAATGGGCTCCAAGCTCAGTGGTGAGTCTGCCTTATGATTTTCCCTCTCCCTCTGCCACTCCCCCTCACTCTCTCTGTCTCTCTAAAAAAAATAAAAAGGGATCCCTGGGTGGCGTAGCGGTTTGGCACCTGCCTTTGGCCCAGGGCGTGATCCTGGGGACCCGGGATCGAATCCCATGTCGGGCTCCCAGTGCATGGAGCCTGCTTCTCCCTCTGCCTATGTCTCTGCCTCTCTCTCTCACTGTGTGCCTATCATAAAACAAAACAAAACAAAACAAAACAAAACAAACAAACAAACAAAACCTTAAAAAACCCAAACAGGGCAACCTGGGTGGCTCAGCGGTTTAGTGCCGCCTTCGGCCCAGGGTGTGATCCGGAGACCCGGGATTGAGTCCCACGTTGGGCTCCCTGCATGGAGACTGCTTCTCCCTCTGCCTGTGTCTCTGCCTCTCTCTCTCTCTCTCTCATTCTGTGTCTCTCATGAATAAATAAATAAAATCTTTAAAAAAAATAAAAATAAAAAAGATAAAAATAAAAACCCCAAACAAACCAAAACAGCACCAAAAACAAAACACAGGGCCCTAACCTAAATCAATGGGATCAGAATCTATGTAGATGGGGCCCTGGCATCAGGTGTATTTGCTTATTTATTTATTTAACTCTCCAGGTGACATTAAAGAGCAGCCAGGCTGAGGACCATGAGCTAGAGGGAAACTGTCACATCAAGAGACAATAGAATCCAACGTCCCAAGAGCTACTACCGGTTAGAATGTCCACCTGGGGAAGCCAGGGGGCTCCTCAGAGGAGGAGACACCTTTGAGCCACCTCTTGATTTTAGCCCCAGGACTTGCCAGGGGTACAAACAGGGACAAAGCTCTCAGGCAGAGGGCTGTGTAGACTCCCAGAAGCAGGAAGCAGTGACGTGGGTCCAGGGCTTCTCTAGACCCTGGTTGGTAAGGGCAGAGGAGACAAAGTGAAGTTGGCTGGTATGGGAGGAAGTATGGAGCTGGCACCAGAGAGGTGGGCAGGGGAAGGTTGTGTTCTGTGTGATCCAAGGCACAAATACCTGGGCACAAACACCCAGGAAAGAAGGCAACTACCTCCAAAAATCTGAACATTGCCCTCATCAGCTGTGCCTGGATGATAGCAAAGCGCCTTCTCACTGGCCCCCTGCTCTGGCCTTCCAGCCCATCTCCCACAATGCTGCCCTGTGACATGTGACCACAGTCCTCCCAGCTTGAAAGCTTTCATCTCCCCCCCCACCCCCAAGAGAATCAAGGCCCTTGGAACTTCGAGCTTCGGGTCCTGCTTTCCTCCTCAACTCCCTCTTATGCTCTCTGCCCAGTGGGTCTACATAACCAATGACTCACGGATCCCCAGGTGGTTCCCCAGGGCTCCCTCTTGCATCCACACTGGCTCACTCCTCCCCAGTCATGGTTGCCTACTGTTGTGGGCTGAGTTGTGTCTTCCCCAAAAAAGATATGTTGAAGTCCTAACCCCCAGTATCTCAAAACATGACCTAGTTTGGAAAGAGGGTCTCACAGAGGTAATCAACTTAAAATGAGATCACGAGTGAGCTCTAATCCAATCCACCTGTGTCCCTATAAAAAGGGGAAGTTTGGACACAGAGACACACTTGCAAAGAGAGAACACCATGTGAAGATAAAAGCAGAAGTTCGAGGGATGCTTGTACAAGCCCAGGAGCACTTAACATGCCAGCCACCCAATAGAAGCCAAGCGAGCACATGAGGGAGTCTGAACAAATTCTCCCCCACAGCTCTCAGAAGGAAGTAACATTGCCCACATCTTGGTCTTGGACTTGTGGCCTCCAGACCTGAGAGACAGTAAATGTCTGTTGTCTATGTCACCAGCTAGTGGCATTTTGCTATGGCAGCCCCAGCAAACTGGCACAGCGACTCCGTGTTCTATTCCCGAAGCTTCCGGCTGTTATCTCTATGCCACTGGGTGTATCATCTACTCCCCAGCTCCTGCTTGAGAAGAGGGCTCCATCTTCCATTTCTCCTCCCTCACTACGTAACTCAGGGCAGTTAATGGGCCTTTAAAGATTGGAGGAGGTAGAGGGTGCTATTCCAAAGAAGAGCAATAGGAGTATTCTGTGCAGCTTCCAAAAGTTCTATCAGAACAAGAAGTGGATGCTTCAATGTAGCAAATGTATTTCCAGGGAGGAAAACATCCTTAACTTCCCTCTTAAGCCAAATGGTTGAAGTCTGTTTTTTGTTTGAAATTTGTTAACAATTTTCTTATAACATGCATTTTTCATACAAGAAACATATCAAGTTTGTTGTTTTTGTTTTGTTTTTTAACTATTGGGTGGTAGGGTTACAGGTAGGGTTTACTTTTTATATCTTTCTGTATTTTTTTTAAAGGTCAGTACATTTAATTTTTTTAAGATTTTATTTATTTATTCATGAGAGAAACACAGAAAGAGGCAGAGACATAGGCAGAGGGAGAAGCAGGCTCCCTGTGGGGACCCTGATGTGGGACTTGATCCCAGGACCCTGGGATCATGACCTGAGCCAAAGGCAGATGCTCAAACTGAGCTGAGCCACCCAGGTGTCCCTCTTTCTGTATTTTTTTAACTCTTGAAAATCCTTATTTTTATAATTAGCAAAATGGCAACAGAATAACTAAATGGGCTTTTGCTAAAATTAGGACTTTTGCCATCCTCCCACTCCCTTTCTATCTCCCACCCCCTTCCCCCTCCCCCAACTCCTGCTATAAAGCCAGGCAGGAATCAATCCTCCTCCATCAGAAGCCTCTGACACCTGTCTGAGCTCCAAGAAGCTGTCACCCTCACCCTTACTGGTTTACATCTAATTCATTTCTTCTGACATCTGGTGACTCCACCCACTTCTCTGAATCCCCCAGAGCATCTTTTTCCAGGTGGCCATCCACGAAAATGAGCGGAATGAAACCAAGAATACACATTAGCTGCTCAATCGCAACTCCTGGGTCTCCTCATGGCAAGGGCTGACATTGTCTCCACTTTGAAATTTCCCCTTCTCTCTCTCTCAAAATACAGTTGCAGCGTCCCACACTGGATGGCGGAAATCCCCTCCTGGAAAAGAGCCAGGTAAACCAGACCAGGAAACTGGCTGAGCTCAGAGCTGCAAGCCTGTGTCTGAAGGCCACGGAAGGTGTCTGGGGCACTGTGGTTCCGGGTTCCTTTCAAGGCAGTGTCTGGATGGGTGAGTCAGCTCAGCTTTTCCAGCAAATGACCCTGGTATGTTATTGCTTCCCAGGACAACCATCTTTAAAAAGCAATAGATGATACTTCCATAATGTGCAACCACAGGGGGAAAGTGGGTGAGCAACACAGGGATTTTGCAGCTTCCTATGGATCTATAATTATTTCAAAATAAAAAATTTAAAAAAAAAATAAAGGAAAACACCCCCAGCTGGCTAGCTGTAATGACGCATCCTGATAGAGGTCATTATTTTGGATTCTATCCTCAAAATAAAAGAGACACAAAAGTGCCTGAGTGAATTAGGCATTG
This sequence comes from Canis lupus familiaris, assembly GCF_011100685.1. Classification (NCBI taxonomy): domain Eukaryota; kingdom Metazoa; phylum Chordata; class Mammalia; order Carnivora; family Canidae; genus Canis; species Canis lupus. The sequence goes on along the minus strand of NC_049222.1, from coordinate 16,593,002 downwards.
GGGTGGGCTTCTATTGTATCCATTTCTCTCTATCTTTTGATAGTTTGTTTTTGTTTTTGTTTTTCCTCGGTCTTTTCTGGCTGTTTACCACACTACAGTAGAGACAATATGATCTGCTTCTAAGTTGCGGGAGATGCAGTTCCATCACAGAAATAAAGAATCCAAACTCTCTGAAGCACAAGAGAAAAAAAAAAGAACAATTCCTCTAGTATTCCTTAATTCATATATTTTGCAGGTGCACCAGGAGTCTTTGCTATTAAAAAGCAAACATACAAAAAATACCTGGTTGATTCTGAGGACGGAAGAAGCCAAGAGATTAGGTGTTTGAACAGCAACAGGGTCAAATGACTTTGGTGTGAGGCTGGTGTTATGGGTTGAATTGCATCCCTCCCAAAAAATGTTGGAGTCCTAACCATCTGTAGCAGTGAATGTGACCTTATTTGGAAATAAGCTCTTTGCAAATGACCGAGTTAAGGTCATTAGGGTGGGCACTAATCCAATATGACTTGTGTCCTTATACAAACAGGTAACTTGGATCTACAGACAGACACACACACCCACAGTTGCCTTGGGAAGAGGAAGGCAGAGACTGGGGTGATGCTTCTAGAATCCAAGAAGGCCAAAGATCGCCAGCAAATCACCAGAAGCGAAGGCAGAGGCACAAACAGATTCTCCCTACAGCCCTCAGAAGGAATCAACCCTGCAACCTCGATCCTGGACTTCCAGCCTCCAGAATTATGAGGCAATAATGTTCTATTATTTTAAGCTATCCAGTGTGTGGTCCTTTGTGATGGCAGCCGAAGCAAACAAATATAGCCCAGCCTCCACCGCGAGCCCTTGGCAGATTCCTTTCCTTTACAAGATGTCACCGGTATTATCTAGGGCATCTACAGCCTGAGATAGCTGTGAAAAATAAAAATAAATTTTGATTAGGCATATGTCATTTGAGGCACTGGGATAATAAATATGAAAATATTTTAATAAGTATAAAATTACAGAGCATGAGATCTTATGATATCTTTTACCTCAGCGGAGTCATAGAGAAGAAATGGATGAAAGATGTAGGTGGGTTAAGAGTTAGGGGCAAGTTCGAGCACATTCTTTATAGGACACGACTTTTAACAGCACTCCCTGTAACAATAATAATACCAGGAGCTACTGAGCGCATACCATGGACTACATGCTTTATGTCATGATCTCATTTAATACCTATGGGTCCCCAATGACATGGGTGCTGCTATTATTCTGGCTTTGGACACAAAAGAAATTAGGATCGGGGGCACCTGGGTGGCTTAGTTGGTTAAGCATCTAACTCTTGGTTTCAGCTCAGGTCATGATCTTAGGGTCGTGAGATCAAGACCAGCATCAGACTTTGCGCTGAATGTGGAGTCTACTTAAGTTTCTCCCTCCCCCCCTCCCTCCACCCCACCTCCTCCAAAAATAGGAAATTAGGATTAAGTAACTTGTCCAAGTTTGCAGGACTAGATAATGGTTGCACCACATCTCAACCCTTGCCTCTGAACTTACCCTGTAAACTGCTGCAACTCTTTGCATGACTGCAAGGAGACCAAGCCACCTGGTCGCCCATCTTCCTTTTGCAACTTGGCAAGACTGTTTGTCCAATGGTCTTGCTTCTCCAGAGGCTCAGCAGCTATAGATGAGACGAAACAGGCAACAGCAGCTCACAGACTGTGATAGAATTGCCTCTCCCTGCCCTTCCACCAAGGTGGAGTTCTTAAAGGAATGAGTTGTTCCTATGCGTTATTCTCAGATCCTAGAACTCATCCAGTCCCTGAGACTATACAGAAGGGGATGAGCATGCACTTCTTTCTAGAAGGAGGAGTTTTTCCTAGGTTAAATATACACTCTGCCACAGGAGTGATTCATCTAGATTTGGAGATTTGAAGATGAGACAAGAGAGCACTTGGGCACTCTGGACTCTAGCAGAGAAGGGCAAGAGTGAGAGATTGTTCTAGGGGCCGAGCAATGAGACCACCACTCCAGCCAGGGATTCACTGATGGAGCACTGAGGCGGGTCATGGGGTCTAGCCAAAACCTCCTGGTCATCCTGCAGACTCAGAGGAGAAGGGAGGTTGAGGCAAATCATGATGAGAGGACTAGCTGTTTTAAACAATTTCTATCTGTGTTTTTCCCGCCTCAGAAGGATTGACCTTGAGTTGCAATAAAAAAATGCAGGTGGTTTTTTACCCACTTCACTTGAGGATTCTGATAGCTTTCTAGAGTTCCTAGGCAAGAGGCAGGCAGCGTGAGTGGCTGGTGCCTGTGTCATTCGCTCCTCCAACATGGTGCCAGGGCTCTGATGTGTTCCCAATGCGGCTGCCATGTTGCTGAAAGCCAGCCAGCCAAGGCCTTTGCTCTGTGGCGGCCTCACACAACCGTGCAGCAGCTCTAAGGACTCAGAGGGGCTGCTTCCCAGTATTTTCCAGCACTTTCCAGCACTGCCCAGTTTACTTGGCCAGGCGCTAGATTGTGTAGTCATGGCTCTCCAGTGTCACTTTGTACCTCTCTAGTAATGTCAGCAAAGTGGCTCCCTGTAGGGGGAGTTCCCAAGGGCCTTGGAGACAAAGGAACCCACTTGCTCTGCTACTCACTCAGATAAACAGCCCTAGATGCTTAAAAAGAGGATTTTGGGTAGCCCAGGTGGCTCAGCGGTTTGGCACCTGCCTTTGGCCCAGGGTGTGATCCTGGAGACCGGGGATCGAGTCCCACGTCCGGCTCCTCGCATGGAGCCTGCTTCTCCCTCTGCCTGTGTCTGTTTCTCTCTCTCTCTGTCTGTCTCTCATGAATAAATAAAATCTTTTAAAAAAATTTATTTAAAAAAAAGAGGATTTTACGTCTATCTTCAAGGTTGTAGCTTTGACTAGAAATCTTTTGTCTCTACTATGACACTTTGTGGGAGACCCATAGATGGTCACAATTATACAATAATTGAAGAGACTGTGTCTGTTCTACTACTTCATAATGTTTCCAGAACTATAGCCACATTTCACTTTATCCGCTCAATAAATATTTGAGTCAGAGCCCTGTGGATGGGGTCTCTAAGGGCTTGGGCACAGGTCCCCTCTGCAAGAAGTTTAAGTCTTTAGCAGGAAATATATGAGTTGAACTTACAGGGCCATAAATCAAGTTAAAAAGAGATGAGTCTCTGTTCTAAACAGATAAAGTTGGTTGGTAAACAGCAACCCCAGGTCTGGCTTATGCAGACCTAAGGTCCTAAAGAACCAGTAATTAGTGAAACAGAGACAAGAGAACTGGGCCCATTCCAGTTATCTCTGGGGGTGCTGACAGATGTCTGGCATAAGTAGTAAAGAAGAACCGGGGAGTTCCTTTAGTCCCCGGGGCACATTCGTCTAGAGCTGGGCTTGTGTAATTAGCCTCAGGGGTAGACCTCTCCGGCTATACCCGCAGTGGTTATTGGAGATTCTGTTTATGTCTCCCTGGCTGTGGATCATCACCCCGCCCCCTTCAAATATACCAGTAAAAGCCTCCTCTTGTTGTAAAAGAATGCACCAGTTAAGCATAAGCATCCCCTTCCCAGTACCGAAAAGAAAGGGATCAACACTTGGCACTCCTTCAAAATGTTTCAGATCTGCTCCAGGGGAGAAAGAGACCCCCAAAATGGAGGTGGGTTCTATCTACAATCACCGAATAGATGTTCACTGTAGAAAGTCCCAACCAGCTGGAGGCAACCTACGCTAAGCCAGGAGTATTTCTGCATATTCCAAAGTCTCCTGCCCCTGCAGAGATCCTTAACACAATCATCATCATGACAGTGAACCAAGGCCGTGGGAAGTGTGGGCACTGTTGTCTTCTGCATTCACCTTCAGTTATAGGGGAAGTGTTTTTCTACAGCCCTGACCCTCTGGTAAACAAAGTTTGCATGACAGATAGGATCACTCCCTCATGCCCGACGTTTCAAAGCCAGTTCAGGAAAAGAGTATGTATCCAAGCATGACTTACTGCCTTTATGACACATACTTGAACAAAGGCCAAGGCAAAAATTAAAAATAAGTATGTCGGTAGGTGGAAGAAATTCCAGACTGAATGTCCGATTTCTAAAAAGTTCTGGGGAAAACACTCAGACAAGTATGATAAGGCAGATGATAGAAACCCTGGTTATGTGTTATTTGTCAAGGGATTATATGGCTACATCATTGCCGATGAGTAAGAGCGACTTGAGAAATCATTAGTAAACACGGCTATCATGACCTAATATTGCTGCTAGAAAAGGCTATGGAAGTTTGGAGTGGATGTGCAGGCTAAAAAAATAAAATAAAATTAGGCATCATTGAGACTCTGAAATGATAGAAAAGAGCCTTCAGTGGCTAAATCATGCAAAACACCACAGATTTTAAGGGGTTAAAACTGTAACCCATGGGGTAGTGGGGCTGTTGCCTTTTACCTCAAGGAAAGCCTACCAGGGATGATCCCAGGGCATCCTACACCAAGCCTCCTGATTATTCTCTGCCACATGGACAAGGAGGGTGGTTTTACCGCCAGCAGCACTGACTGTCACAATCAGCTCCCTCCCCTGCCACCTCTGGAGTTCCAGTGGCTCAGCCCAGCAGTGGGGCACCCCCTCCCCCGGCAATCCCCCAAGTCCCCCATCCCCCCCCCCCATGGCCCTGTCCTCTCCCCCACCCCCCTACCCCCGTAGTAGCCCCAGCTACTGGGCACTGGCCTGGCTAAGTCCCAGGCAAGTTTCCTTAAGCCCATCTGGTATTTTCCCTCCGTGTGTGTGCGTGCGCGCGCGCGCGCGCGCGCGCACACACACACACACACACACACACACACACACGCTGCTGGAGTCTACGGCTGTATCCTCACGAGGTTTATAACTCAAACCAGGCAATGATGGTTTCCTATCATAATCATGGCATCAAGGAATGAAGATATCCCTCCTCTAAGTTGCTCAAGGTCCAAGTAGAGATTTCCAGGGTGTTGGGAGTTCCTGCCCTGTCGAGGTCATCCTGCAGCCTTCTCCCTTCCCTGCCGGCCCCCCCTCTGCCTGTTTGTCCTCCTCCCCTCCCGCTCCTCTGGGCTCATCTATCTCCTCCCTGGACTTAACCTCATTTGAGATACGACTGATTACAATTCAGGGCCACGGAAACAATAGTAGGTGAAGTTAGGACACCCCAGGGAAGAAACACAGGCTCTCCCCAAATAATGTCATAACTGACTCAACCACGTTTTCCTTAGAAGTGTGGAGGCAGAGGAGGAGGCCCTTCCCTTTCAAGGAATTCATCCCAGCCTTTCCAGGAGCAAGCAGAGAGAGTTGTGTTTACCTCTTCTGTTTTGCATGTGTTAGACTATTAGTGTGGGGTCCAAGGTCCAGGAACCAGGAAAGAGTCCTCACCATTGCACCTCCCTGCATCTGCTGCTGCTGTGGGGTTGGGCTCTCACCGAAAGTGGAGACACACTGAAACCGGCAGAGTAAGGGCACCTCGCTGATGGCCATGCCGATGGCCATGCAGAGCCTTTTCTGAGCATTTCACCCTAATCATCCTCGAGGCACGCTCAATGGAAGTGTTCTGAGCAGGCTCGGGACAAGCAGAACTGCAGCAAATAATGACAAAGATTGAGTAGGGAGACTGTAGCTGGCATTAATGCAGGATGGGTGCTCACAGCAAGTTTAAAGAGGAGCTATGTCCTGGTCCGGCTGTCCAATAATGAGATAATGTGCAGATATGAGTGGGAATTTGCATAGTGGGATGGGAAACATCATGCTCTTATTACTTAGGCTCCAATTTTCCAACAAAAAATGACAAGGATAAGTGGTGCGATGCCCCATCCCCAGGCAAAGCTGTGGGTGGGCCAGGATTCCAAATCCAGAGCTTTGAAGCAGAGAGATGCAAAATCACAGGTTTTGAGAATTTGAGCATTATAGGCGAGGTTTATCTGTAAATAATTTGTTTTCTGTGTCAACCCGGTTGCCAAGGTTAGTGAAAAGCACCGTCCTGTATTTGCTAGGGCTAGTGTTGAGAGTAGAAGGGGTGTAATTTGAGCCCAAGCATCTACAGCTCTAGAGCTCTGGCTTAAAGGAAAAAGCACATTTCTGGTATATTGCATAGCATTTTATGTATGTATTTTATTTTATGTGTGCATCACATGGGCAAATCAAAGCAGAGACAAAATAATTTGGTTTTTGGCAATCTCCCAAGTGTTCCATGACAGCATTTTAGGAGCTGGGTGGGTCCCAAGACCTCTGAATCTCTACGCTTTCCTGCTGGCCACTCCTTCCTCCTAACAGTTTCCCTTGTGGCTCTTTTTGGGGAGCTCAGGCTCACCCTCCTGAGGCCACCATCAGTAGGTGGGTGTTAGCATGAGAATGAACCATGCTTTGTTGTTGTTTGTTGTTGGGGAGGGTTTGTTTTGTCCTGGCATTTACCATAAACTGTTTGGAAAGTTTTCTTTCCTCCTCCCCACACCCAGCCCTGGCCCTTACCAACCTGTTTACCTCTAGACAGCACAATCTGAGGCTTTATCTGCAGTCACACACAGTTTAAAATGCAATTCAAAATATTTGCCACATATATAATGAAAAAGGGTCTTATCTTTCATAGTCTTCTTCTGGATTTTGTTGTAAATGTATATGAAAATATAAAGAAAGAAAGAAAAAAGAAAATATAAAGAACTCTTACAAATCAGTAAAAAGAAAAAAGCTCAACAGAAAAATACAGGGAGCACATAACTAAGCAAGTTTTACAGAAAGAATAAAAATTGTCGATAAATATATGTTAAAGGATGGTTTCATGAAAAATAAAGGAAATGTAAAGTCAAATCAGAAGGAAATACTTTTTTTTTTTCTTTTCAAATTGATAAATATTAAAATGTAAGACAACATGCAGTGTGGTCCGGGACTATGAAAACGCTTATTTTCATTCATTGCTGGTGGGAATGTAAATAAGTATCACCTTTCTGGAGGGCAGTTTATTTTTCTATGGGAGGAGGGGCAAAGAAAGAAAAAACTGCATCTTTGTCTTAAAGAAGCAAAAGAAAACTCTGGTAGAAAACAGGGGAAGATATTTTATAAGCCTCCTGGGGTAGGACCCTGTTAGAATAGGACCGATATTAAACCTATAAAGGGAAAAATAAAGTAGTCTAACTACCTAAAAAAGATTAAAGCTCTACATGCAAAAATATAAGTTAAACTAGAATACCCCACTGGCAAAAATCATTTCTGCAGTGTGTAGGAGGGACAAATGCTTGGTGAGGGGTTGTAGACCATATTATCCAATGCCATTAGAGGCAATGTGAACGGGCCATGCAAACTTTTTGCAGAGTAGTATATCAAAAAATTAAAATGCATTTGACCTGGTGGGCGCCTGGCTGCCTCAGTTGGTAGAGCGACTCTTGATCTCAGGGTCCTGAGTTCAAGCACCATGTTGAGTGTAGAGCTTACTTAAAAAAATATTAAATAAATAAATAAACTATAGCGTAAAAACAAACAAAAAGCCGATGGCATTTAAAAAAAATCCATTTGCGAGATATCTGGCTAGCTCAGTGGTTAAGCCTCCGACTCTTGGTTGTGACTCAGGTTGTGATCTCAGGGTCGTGGGACGGAACCCCCATGTCACACGGGGTTCCCCACTCAGTGGGCAGGCTGCTTACCCTCTTTCACTCCCTCTGCCCCTCTCCCTGCTCCTATGGGCAATCCTCTCTGAAATGGATAAAGAAATCCTCAAAAAAATTAAATAATAAAATAATGCGTTTGATTCAACTAAACCCATTTAGAATTAACCACTTCAGGGGTATGCATAGAAGAATGTTAAAAAACAAAACAAAAAAGTTAAAATATGTATGTTCAAGGATATTCCTTGTAGCATATGTATAACGGCAAAATACTGAAAACCAACAAAATGTCCATCACTAGTGGATTGGTTACTAATGATAGCACATTCTATTATTTATGCTACTGACTTAATGAGAGAGATATATGGAAAAGACGTTTAGATAGAACACTAAGTGTGGAAAGATTACAGGAGAGGAGATGCAGTGTATTCTATTCTAAATATATATGTACACATATGCTTGTACCTTCGTATAAACAAGTCTAGAAAGTTATATACTAAAAATAAGGAGTTATCTCTGGTTAAATGAGATAACAGGAGATTTACTTTTCAAGTCTCAGTTCTCCATACTTTTGGGTTTTTTATGATGAACAGACATGGATTACCTACACAATAGAAAAATGTATTTTTATTTATTTATTTATTTATTTATTTATTTATTTATTTATTTATTATTTATATTTTAATTTTAAAAAGTAAGATAGGACAGTTAGGTCTTTTTCTTATTCATTCTGCTATTTTTTTTTTTATTTTTAATACACCCAACAATTCTGGCAACGTTTAGTAGAGCTTATGACTCTTGATCTCAGGGTCATGAGTTCAAGCCTCATGTTGGGCATAGAGAGTACTTAAAATTTTTTTGAAAAAAATAAAATGGACATTGTTGTTGAAAAAAGAACATGCATATTTCAAGTAAAGAGAGCATATTGAAATGAAAAGGAATTTCACCACTATAGAAATCAGTGAAAAGCATCCCAATTTTACTGAGCTGTTTTGTGATGTGGGAATGAGATGAGATAATGAAGACATAAACCAAGAGAGGGACAACATGGGCAGATCCCCCATGGCAAATTATGATAAAGACTTTCGCTATTTTTAAAAGTGCTTTTAGAGATGTGAGATATAGATAGATATATATCTATATATGTATCACATATCTATATATATCTATCTATCTATATCTATCTATCTAGATATCTATATATATCTCACATATCTTGTGATACATATGTATATAATGGGTGATGGGCATTAAGGAGGGCATATGATGGAATGAGTACTGGGTGTTTTAAGCAACGATGAATCACTGAATTCTATCTCTGAAACTAGTAATACGATATATGTTGATCAACTGATTTTAAATAAATTTAGAAAAAATGAAAAGTGCTTTTATTATTGCCTAAAGACTGCCAGTTCCTTTTTCAAAATTTTCTTGACTATGCAGATGAGAAATGTGATACTTAAAGAGAGTAAACAAAGTTTAGGTCCTAGTGTAAGTATTCAACAAAATATTGTTTTCCCGGAAATCTAGAAATATGAGGTAATCTGCCCAAGACCACATACTGAGTTAGAAATCATCAGAATTAAACCCCAAATTCCCAATCCTACACTTGTTTTCCTTTATTATTTTATGAAAGGACTTTAATTCTAAATTCTATTCCTCTTTTTAAAAATATATTTAAGTAATCTCTATACCCAACCCGGCCTTGAACTCATGACCCCAAGATCAAAAGTCCCATGTTCTTCTGAATGAGCCAGCCAGCTGGCCCCTGAATTCTATTCCTCTTTAAAATGTAGTGCTTTTAGGAGTGGCTGGCTGGCTCAGTGGGTAGAGCACATGACTCTTGATCTTGGAGTTGTAAGTTTAAGCTTCATCTTGGACATAGAACTTACTTAAAAAAGATAAGTAAAATCTTAAAACTTGGTGTTTTTAAGTATAATCCCTCACTATTTTCTGGTTTCTTCTGAGAACTTAATGAATTGTATACATTTACCAACTACAACTGAAATTTATAGAGGATAGAAAGGCTTTTTTCTTTTTTGTAATGAAGAGTTTATTATTTTTTAAAGTAATCTCTGCTCCCAATGTGGGCCTCAAACCCACAACCCCTGAGATCGTGAGTTGTACACTTCACCGACTGAGCCAACCAGGAGCCCCAGAAGGCTTACTTGTCTTGAAAGATTTTTGTGGACTTCTTTTTTTTTTTTTTTTTTTTTTTTGTGGACTTCTTTTTAGTGTTAGGCTGTTTTTAAAAACCTAGGATTGTTAATAATTTGCCTTTGAATAATTAATTATGCTGCTTCTTGCAATTTCTTTCAATGCTTCTGATGCTATTGAAGTACAATTTCAGAGATTCCCTTAGGTAAGTTATGTCCTGGGATGCCTGGCTGGCTCAGTTGGTAGAGCATGAGACTCTTCATCTTGGGGTTCTGAGTTCAAGCTCCACATTGGGCATAGAACTTACTTTTTAAAAAAGTTATGTCCAGCTTAGAGATCTATCCTAATATTAAGTGTTGGACATTGGGCTTTTACAATGAAAACTAACTTTAAAAAATAAATAATGACAAATTTCCAAGTTTCTTCTTTGTATCTGGGCAGGGCAGGAAATGACTATCTCTGATGTTGATCTAAGAACAACCAGGCCTTATCCTTATGCTTACACAAACATGTAGAAATGAGCATCTCTAGGGGTACCTGGGTGGCTCAGTCAGTTAAACGTCTGACTGTTGACTTCTGCTCAGGTCATGATCTCAGAATTGTGAGATCTAGCCCCATGTCAGGCTCTGCACTGGGCATGGAGCCTGCTTAAGATTCTCTTTCTCCCTCTCACTCTCTAAATAAGAGTATGTCTATGTATTATGGAACCTTCAGTCTTTTAGAATGAAAGTCCAGATTTTGCTCCAAGACTATCTTATCCATTTTCTACAAAGAATCCTGGAAAACAATGAGAAAAAAAAAAAAACTGGAAAATTTCCAAACTAGGAAAGCAGAGGAAGCCACAAGAATGTTTCCTACATTTTTAAAAAATATTTTATTTTTTAAGTAATCTCTTCACACAACATGGGGCTTGAACTCACAACCCCAAGATCAAAAACCATATATACTCTACCGACTTTGCCAGCCAGGCACCCTGAACACTTTCTACTTTAGAGGCTATTCAAATAAATCCTTTTAGGACAAAACTCTAGATGGATATGGTTCCACTAGAAAGTGTTACAACTATTTATTGCAAAGTCCAGCTGGAATGACAGTTTTCCAGAATAGCTCCAATCGAAGACTGAATAAACAGCAAAACAGCTAAATACCTAAAATATGACTACAATACATACTGTCACTTATATGAGGTTGTTTACAAAATGACTTTACAAAGATTTGGCCGTTTGATCAATCAAAGGAGAAATTATATAATTTTGGTATGTTTTCAAATCGCCTTGACATAACCTTCCTTGGTGGGATTCATAAAATACTGAGGCAATCCGCCATCAAGAGCTTGAACCTTTCCCATCCTCCCAGAACATACCAACCATGTGTCAGACTTCATTGTTGATATTCAAGTTCAGATGTAGATCTCTCTTTAAGACTCGCCCAAGAGAAATCCATGAAAATAGGCTCCAATGGTGGTATGGACCAGTGCAGAGATCCTCAGCATCAGGAAATCACCTGCATTGCAAAACCAAAATCTTGTGTTTGAATCCCAGCTCTTCCCAATGTCACTAACTATGTAGTGAAGGGCAGTTTTCATATCTTGAAAAATGGAAACAAAACTTCTTTTACACTGTGGCAGGGACAATTGAATAAGATACTGTGAGATTTATACCCAGTTACATTATCTAACCCATTTTTATTATCTTAGATCTCTAGGAGCTTATGGGTACAAAAAAACAAAAACAGGAGATATAGTTGCTGAATAATGTTATAAAACTGAAAACTTGTGACTTCAAAACAAAAACAACCCCTCGGCTAAAAGTATCTCACAAAGATATCCCTCTCACTGGCAAGTGACATCAAAAACCACAGCCGCAAATAATCTTCTCATGACAAGGCAATAATTTATGGCGGGCAGGGGTGAGTGGGGACATCTCCCGGAGTGTCTTATGCAAGCCATCATTTTTCAGTTCTAGTTGGTCAGAATTTTGGGCTTCTGTCCCCTAAGTCCTTTTCAGATAGTAGAGTGTCCTTCATTGAGCTCCATCAGAAATATTTAACATACATACAGGTTATGACATTGTGTTTAAAAAAAAAGTGTATAATCAAAGAAATCACAAAGAGAGCACATTTATTTTACTAACTTGTTCTAAGGTCAAATCACATTTTTTTTGCTGCTGGGAGCAGGGCAGAGGAGGAGGCTTTATTCTCTTCCTGTTTTACATAGATGGACATCCAAGGAACTAAAAATAGAACATTTCCCCTTTTCACTTAGGAGATCTTACCCAAGTAAACAACCACTTGATTACAAAACGTTCCTAGTCTTTCCAGATGTCATTTTCTTCTTTATTTTGTCTCTTTCTATTATTTTTTGCTATGTTATTTTGTATATTGTTTGATTAGAAATGCATTGATGTTTAAAATTATTTTTAGACTCTCAGGAAACCAGAGCAATATGTATATTTCCTCTTCTCGTTTACAAGGTATTTCTTAACTCAGAAATTAGAAATCCTTGCCTTTCATAACTATTTCCACTTACCCTAGCTGGTGTGTGTGTGTGTGTGTGTGTGTGTGTGTGTGTGTGTGTGTTGGAGTGTATCAGTGAAATAGTAGAATGATCTTGGACATTGTGACCAAATCGTCATGCAAAGCCGTGGCTTCTGTCCAGAATCTAATAAAAGACTTCTTATCATTAAGAGTTATATGGTCCTTTCAGTTCTAAGATAAATATATTTGGGGCATGTAATGTATAGCATGGTAATTACGGTTAACGATACTGTTTTATATACTTGAAAGTTGCTAAGAGAATATATCTGAAATGATCTTACCACAAAAGGGAAAGGTAATTATGTGAGGTACTAGAAATGGTACCTAATGCTATGGTGATGATCATTTTACAATACAGAAATGAATCAAGTTGGCACCTCGTATACCCGAAACTTACACAATGGTATGTGGTGATTCTATCTCAATAATGCTGGGGGTGCAGAGGCTGTGGTCTTCAGATTGGAAGTTTATGAAGAGAGTCCAGGTGAGGAGGAAGGCATATTTATGTATTTTAAGATGGAAAGAAATACAAAATCAATTAAGAGACAACAGGACGGGAATTGCAGGAGCCCATGGGCAGGAGTATGACTTCGGGTCACCATGGCCGATGGACCTGCAAGTGACGAAGTCCAAGTTCTAGACTGTAAATAGGGCTCAGGACGTTTCATCAGAGTGGCTGATGAGAATCCAGTGATTATTGACGGGAAGATCACTCCCACATTTGTTTATTTTGAAAAGATAGTTTCCTTTTAAAGTAATATCTTTCAACCCGTAGAAGAATTTGAATTAGGTATAGAAGTGTCTTGGGGATCCCTGGGTGGCTCAGTGGTTTAGCGCCTGCCTTTGGCCCAGGAGCGTGATCCTGGGGTCCTGGGATCAAGTCCCACATCGGGCTTCCTGCATGGAGCCTGCTTCTCCCCCTGCCTGTGTCTCTGCCTCTCTCTCTCTCTCTCTCTCTATGTCTCTCATGAATTAATAAATAAAATCTTAAAAAAAAAAAGAAGTGTCTCAGAGAATCAAATTTTTAGGATTAACATTTGAAGAGGAGATTACGTATGTTTAGTATTCTATGTCCATTAATGTCTAAGAAAATATGATGTGTTCTGGGACACCTGGCTGGCTCAGTTGGTGGAGTGTGCAACTCTTAATCTTGGGGTCATGAGTTTGAGCCCCATATTTGGCATAGGGATTACTTACATTTAAAAAAAGAAAAAAAAGGAGTGCCCGGCTGGCTCAATTGGTAGAGCATGCGACTCTTGATCTTGGGGTTATGAGTTCAAACTCCACGTTGGGTGTAGAGATTACTTTAAAAAAATATGTATTGATTTTTGACTTGTGCGTTATTCTGTGTAGTTAGTGTTTAAGAAATTTAGGCCTAAATTTAAATGAGAGTTACAAGGCCACATCCTCCCCACAGGACTCCTGCTCTCCAAAACTCTTTTCCCTAACTCCGCCCACCTCCTCAAATACAAAAGTCATCTAAACAATGCATGTTAACTTGTTCAAGATCTAGTTAAAGGGGCACCACTCAAACCCCCACCACATGACAACCCAATGGTAGTCATTGTATATTCTTTTTAGATTTTATTTATTTATTCATGAGAGACACACAGAGAGAGGCAATGACATAGGCAGAGGGAGAAGCAGGTTCCCTGTGGGGAGCCTGATGCGGAACTCGATCCCAGGACCCTGGGATCATGACCTGAGCCGAAGGCATATGCCCACCCACTGAGCCACCCAGGTGCCCCGATGGTGGTCATCTTAAAGGATCACTGATGCCCACAGTTAACAAGGAGCCAGCTCGGGGCCGCCCTCCCACCACCCCTTCCCCCACCCCAGGTCCAATTAATCACCACTGCTCCCTCGCAGAGGTAACTCATGTTAAACATCTCATTGACTTATTTACTTATTTCACAAAAGCTCTTAAAGCATTTCAAATCCATCAAACTTCAGTTTCCACCATTTGTGGCTTTGGTTAGGTTGGGAATTAAGTCATGCTCCCTGCTCAGAGTCTTCCACAAAAAAATGACAAGAATAAACCAAACCAAAATCTTTTTACAAACCACTCACACAAAAAAAGGATGAGAAACAGAATGTTTACAGATGCCGACTGCTGTCAGAGGTTTGGAGGGTTTTTTAAACTGCTAAATGCACGGAAACTATAATGCCTTTTCTTGTTTCCAGCTGGTTAATAAATGCCCTGTCCTCTCCTGTTATGGGCACACACACACACCACAGAGAGTCTCCTGGGTTGCATGGTGCTAGTTTAAAAAGAAGTTACCAGTGAGTGAGGCCAGACAATGCTTCTCAAGTTCTCAGCGGTGTAGGAATCACCTGGAAAGGCTAAAATGCAGATTCTGACTCTGTAGGTCTGAGGTGGGGCCGGAGATTTTGCATTTCTAGCTCTCAGGAGCTGCACAAGTTTTGGGTCCCTTCATCTCATCGCGGGCAGCCAGGATGGTAGCGGTGAGTTAGATCTGTGTAGGACTAGAGTGTTTAGTTTTGCTCAGGAGGCAAAAACTTAGAAGCCAGGCTCTGCCAAGAAAGATAAGTCCGTTGTGTACGTGGCATTTTCGTTTCTTAGAAAACATTGGGGGAGGGTTGCGTTTTTTTTCAAAAGTCACACTGACACCGATGGGTCTCTTATATCTGAATCTCCTCCCCTTTTCTTGCATCTCTATCGTTCCGTGCAATTCCCCTGGAAATTGCCCAGCTCCCTTAAAACTCAAGACCTGTGGGGGGGAAAAAAAAGCAGTTCTAGTGCTGGAGGTGGGAGTTGGCTATTTATTTAAATCCACTCCTCTGGTCATAAACCTTTAGGGCGGAGAAGCTGAGTTTTGAGGCTGAGATGAAAGCAAGCCTAGGCTGAAGAAACAATATGACAAAGCCATTCACTTGTCACTTCTGGTACTGGTGAGGGTGGATGCAGGTGCCCAGCAAGGCCTGACAGCAACATCCTTCGGGGTTAGTTATGACCCAGGCATCAAAGAAGGCCACCTAGAAGCCCAGCTGCCCGGAGGAAAATGATAGCCAAAGGAAAAAACAAGGGTGGGGCCCCTCTGAAGAGACAAAATGTACCCTCACTTTCATCAGGGGCTACGATCAGCTGAGCAGATCACTGAGCCCCTGGCCAGAGCTCTGGAGGACTCAGATTAGAGAGAGCATATGTGTGTGTGTGTGTGTGTGTGTGTGTGTGTGTGTGCATGCATGTGTGTGCGTGTCAAAGGATGGTGATGGGAAGCGAGACCCCACTGTTACAGATTTTATAACATCTAGCTCAAAACAGCCCAAGAAGAGACTGTGGACAGGGCCACCCTGGGCAAGTTCTACTTTTTGTCCCTGTAAGCAATATTATTCTTACTACCCAGGGCTTCCTCTCTGCTCTTCCGAGCCAACCTTTGCCCCTGCTGGCCCAGGCACAAATTTTCCCAGTAGGGTTCTTTCAGTTTCAATAAGTTAACTGAAGGCTTGGCAAGCGTTGGTGAGAATCCCACATGCAAAACCACCACGCCTGGCCGCCTCATGGAAGGGCACACTTGGGAACAGAGAGTCACAATCCTGAAGTCCCTGGAGACCAGATGTCACTGGCAGCACAGGCCTTCAGGGCGCGGCTGCCTTCCTGGAACAGGGAAGGGCGGGAATGATCTTTAAAATCCCAGTGCTTTTGAAGTCTGAGTCGAAATGAGGAAGGAGAAGGGAAGAAGAGGAAACCCAGAAAAGCAGGAACTGTGAGGGCAGCTGACAGAGAGCGGACTTTGAGGTTCAGCTGCCCTCCACGCAGAAAATGATCTCCTCCAATCAGTTGTACGGTCTTCACCTCTCATGCTGCCCGAGAGCCGAAAAATAGAGACCTACGTGGAACTTTATCTTTGCAAAATGCAACCCTACCCGGAAATAGTAACAAGCTGTCAAGCCACCCACATGCTGCTGTGAATTAGTCTAATTTCGAGTTGGGGATTAGAACAGAGAAAATTTAGAGAGCAAAGAATCAAAGCTTTATTGTACACTTGAGGGCTGGGTCACAGCAAAGGTGCTTCTTGTTCACGAGCACAGACGGTGAAGGGCAGGGTCAGGGTACAGCCACTACTCATCTCTGATGAGGATGCAGTCTGGCCAGAAAGGGGCTGATATTATGTACTGCTGGAGGAAGATTACAAAAGATGAAGGAGCCAAGGCTTTCTTCAAAGGTGCCTGGTCCAATGTGTTGAGAGGCATGGGTGGAGCTTTTGACTGGTGTTGTATGATGAGATAAAAAAATACGTCTAATGTAGTTAAGACTCAAGGTCATCGGTTCCAGATCCATTGTGTGGTTTAATAGACTTTTCCTATGGGAAGTAAAAAGAAAGATCTGGGATAAAACCAGACTGAAAGGAATACCTCAGGAAAAAAAAAAAAAAGCTTCATTGAGTGTTCATTAAACCACAAATGTATTTTGTATTTATTTTACATTTAAATTCCCATGTCAGACATAAAATAACTTATCATACTTGTACAATTAACTGAAGAACTGATAATGAAGATAACTGAATGTGAAATCTCAATGAAGACCACTTAATGCAAACTCACATCCCTGTCATCAGATAGTTCACATCTTCCTGGCACAAGTTAATATAGATTTTTATTTAAAATAAATAAAATCCGTCTTTTTGGCTCATCTGTTGAGCATCTCAGTGCAGGAGGGGGAGTGTCGGGTGCAGGAAGGGGAGCTGGAGACACAGTGGATGTGGCCTTCAGCCCATGGAGCTTATGGTCTAGTTTGGGAGACTGATAAAGAACACCATGCCTGTAGCACCACTCAAGAAATAAAGCAGCTACATTTCTGGATTTGTTATGAGGAGAGCAGGCGAGGAATGGAGATCAAGAGGGATCAAGAGGGAGAACTCTTTCAGATCAGGTGCAGAGAAGGCATTTATTTCATCCCAGTGGCATTTCAAGCTGGGATCCAGAGGACAGGAGAGTCAGCCTCAGCAGAGTCTTGGCAGAGGGTAGGGCAAGGACCAGCAAGTGCAAACAGGTTGAGGAAAGACAGTTTCCTGTGATGTAGGAACTGGGAGATGGACAAGATGCTTGGATGTTAGATTTCAAAAATCCGAGTTCAAACCATGACTGTACACCTACCAGCCTTGTGCCCAACACACACGTTAACCCTGGGATTTTTGAGGTCATTTAGACACAGTGGCTAGACACATTGTCCTCACCCTACTGGCCGCTGAGATTAGAATTCACGGATTCCACATTTCACTTGACTTCTACTTTGGAGTTCCCTACGCGTTGCTGATCATTTGCCATTTCTGAGGAATATAAAATAATCTTTTACTCTCCCACTGACTTTTTTTTAAAAGACTTTATTTATTTATTTATTTGAGAGAGAGAAAGTGTGTGTGAGAAGGAGAAGGGGAAGGGAGAGAGAGGGAAAAGAATCTCCAACTCCATGCTGAGCAGGGAGCCTGAAGTGCGGCTGGGTCCCCGGACCCGAAATCATGACCTGAGCCAAAACCAGGAGTCAACGCCTAACTGGCTGAGTCATCTGGTGCCTCTCTCACATTGACTTTCTTAATTCTGATATTTTAACATTGTTACCTGTATGACTTCATGTCAAGGTCCTGACAGGTGTCCCAATCATTGATCATATCTTTATTTCATTGTTCTATTACTTGGTAAGCCTGAGAAAGATACCAATTCATCGGACTCTGATTTGAATATCACATTTTGCTCTGTATTTTAATTTCTTTCTTATTTTTAGATTTTATTTATTTATTTGTTTGACAGAGAGAGAGCTCAAGAGCACAAACAGGAGGAGCAGCAAAGGGAGAAGGAGAAGCAGGCTCCCACATGAGCAAGGAGCCTGATGTGGGACAGAGGGAGGGATAATTTTTTTTAAGATTTTATTTATTTATTTATTTATATTTATTTATTTATTTATTTTTAAATATTTTATTTATTTATTCATGAGTGACACAGAGAGAGGTAGAGGCACAGCCAGAGGGAGAAGCAGGCTCCATGCAGGGAGCCCGATGTGGGACTCGATCCCGGGACTCCAGGATCATGCCCTGAGTCGAGGGCAGCTGTTCAACCAATGAGCCACGCAGGCATCCCAAGATTTTATTTATATATTAGAGAAAAAGAATAAGCAGGCAGAAGGGCAGAGAGGGAGGGAGATGCAGACTCCCTGCTGAGCGGGGAGCCTGACACAGGGCTCATTTCCAGGCCCCTGAGATCATGACCTGAGCTGAAGTCAGATGCCCAGCTGACTGAGCCACCCAGGCGCCACCAAGAGTGAGAATCTTAAGCAGGCTCCACACCCCGCGTGGAGGCAACCTGGAGCACGATCCCATGACCCTGAGATCATGACCTGAGCCAAAATCAAGAGTCAGACAGTTAACTGACTGAGCCACCCAAGCGCCCCCAATACATACATTTCTATTTGGTGTATACCTAGGGTGAAAATTGGTCCACATCCATTTGAACCTTATTTGCATATTTTTTGAGCAATCATTATGAACATGTTTTTAAATATCCAAAAGTTACAAAAGAGTATACAATGAAAACTAGCTGTCTCTCCTTCCCCTGCCTGCCAACCACTCCTTCTTCCTCTCAGAAGCACAGTTACTAGTTTCTTACGCAGTCATTTTTTTTTCCTTTTTTTTTCTTTTTGAAAATGCCATGGATAATCAATGTTACCATTACAGTTTTATCACTACATCCTAATGGACCAAACTGCTGCCCTAATAAATCACATATGTACATCACTCTACAGTTTATACCATATATTTTTTTCCAAAGATTTTACTTTTAAGTAATCTCTGCACCCCACTGTAGAGTGAGGCTCAAATTTATAATCCCAAAATCAAGAGTTGAATGCTCAACTGACTAAGCCAGCCAGGCTCCCCCAATTTATTCCATATTTTTAACTCTACTATCTTACTTATTGAATCTTCTACAAAAACTTATGAGGCAGCACAGAGTCACGACTACCAGTTAAAAAACAATTTTAAAATTGTTTACCAATTTAAAAAAAAAAACAGCCTGGACTCCATGGAAGTCAGTCCTTTGCCTACAAAGATATTAGGTTTTAAGTGGCAGAGCTGGGAGTAAATCCAGGATTTCTGACTCAAAAACTTGGCATTGTTCCCACATTAAGGATCAAAGTTAATATCTGACAGCAGGGATGTGCAAACTGACACAATCCTGCATCCTGCATCTGGGGCTTCTTCTGGATGTCCCAGCTTGCTGAGACTCCACTCCTGGTTCTGGCTCCCTTTTCGCCCCCTTCGGGGCTTCTCCCAGCAACAGGGAGGGGGAGGAGACTCCCACTGTGTGCTCACAACAGTGGGTGCAAACCCCACACTCTTTTCCTGCCAGAATCGTATTTAAGAAGATAAATTTGGATATTTTGTCTTGCATATTTCCTAGCATATTTAGAGCCAGCTCAAAAACAAGCCAACCAACCTAAGGAAACCACAAGTCACCTGCGGATGCACTGGCTAATCCACCCCAGTGTCCAGCCGGCAGAATCTCGAGACTCTAAGACTGAGAAAGTGATTCATTTCCTCTTTTTCTTTTAGTTTCCTTTCTCTGCCTGTCACTTCTTTCCTTTCTTGAACAAACTCAACAAAGCGGTCCTGTTTATAATCCAGGAGTTCTAGTTAGAATTTGGCCTGTCACGCTTATGCTTTGAATTTTCCCAAACAGGGCTTGCCTGTGTGTTGGGGATGAGGGAGGCACCCATGGAGAATTGTGCTCTGGGGGCTTTCCTGGGGGGAAGGGAGGGCGCAGGTGGCTGGCACTTTCTTGCCCTGCCCTCCTCATTCTGGGAAGGGTAGCGGGGGGAGGTAGAAGGAGAAGGAACCTTCCCCATGTGACACCCACAGGTGCTAGCTGACTTGCCTGTATTGTTCCTTTTCATTCTCAAAAAAAATAAAATAAAATAAAATAAAATAAATAAGCCCTGTATAGGAGGTATCATTATTAGTCTCCCTTTCCAAACTATGACTTTCCTTGGCTCAGAGAAACAAAGCAACTCACTTAAGGACACATATCAAGAATACAAATACAATTAAAAAAAAAAAAGTGTAAGAGAACTTGATTAAAAATTCCCCCACTGAGGGGCGGCTGGGTGGCTCAGTCGGTTAAGTGTCTGCCTTTCATTTCAGGTCCTGATCTCAGGGTCCTGGGGTCCAGCCCTGCGTTGGGAACCTGCTTCTCCTTCTCCCTCTGTCTGCTGCTCCCTTTGCTTGTGCGCTCTCTCTCTCTCTCTGTCAAATCAATAAATAAAATCTTAAAAAAAAATTCTCCCACTGACTTCACTTGTATCTAATCATTGTAATTCTTTGGGAGTTGGATCCTTATTTCAGGTACTTATTATTGTTAGAGAAAATACAGATAAACCTATCAGGAGTTAAAATATCAGAAGTCGAAAATGCATTTACTACCCTAACCCCCAGACCATCAGAGCTCAGCCAGGCCTCCCTCACCTGGGCTCCGAACACCGACACGAGCCTGCAAGTGGGCAAAGTCCTCGCACACGAAGCCTGTTTGAGGGTCAGGTGTGGACGGCCTCGTGTCACGTGCCGACAACCCCACTGTGGGGCCAACGGAGCGCTGCTGGGCACAGAGGGGGGCAGCAGCTGGGTCGCTCGCTGGCCCCCTGGGAGCCGGGTCACTGCTCCTGTCCAGCGTCACGGGAGGAGGCCCCGCTGCACGTCGCTGGCCCAGGCCGAGATCCACAGTCCAACTTCCAGTAGGTTTCTACTGACTGTGGATCGCTCTTGCACCATCGCCAGGTTGAAAAATCATAAGCTGAGCCATAGTAGGTCAAAGATCATCTGTAAAGCTGATCATGTTAGCATTTCAACCACCACCCAAGTTTGACAGATTTAAAAATCCTCTGGGGGTTTCGATGAAGATGAGGATGAAGGAAGATTGGCTGTGGGTAACAAAAGCAGCTAAAATAGTTTGGAGGAAAGGCAGCAATGAGGGAGAAAGGGGACTCCCTCAAGCAGTATGCAGCTTTATTTTAGGGGACCCATAAAACCATCCGTGATGCATTATGGCAACGAGCCAGAGAAAGTCAAGTGTAGACCTCTTCGCGTGGACAGTGGGGAGAAAGCTATGAATTCTCCTCCAGGGGAAGGAACGTGAAAGAAATGGAGTTTCATAGACTGGTTGACGGCTAAGGGGGTTCCACTGGCCAAGAAGGACAACTGTCCAAGTGGAAGACTTTTGCAATAATGTCAGTGAAATAACGCGCTCTGCAGACAGAGGGATTTGAGAAGGAACATTAAGCCCGAGGGTCACTTAAGGAAAGAGGAGCTAGGATCCGTGACACCTTGAATACAGGGCATCACCAGGAGGTGAGAGGTCGGCCACTGATTGTAGTTTCACAGTTCTAGCCTGGAGAGACTGGAATAATTATGGCTCAAGTTTCTGCAAAGGTGGGCTTGAAAGGGCCAATACCTGGCTGCCAGGGGCCACCTAAAACCCTCTCTACGCTTGTCTCTGGGCCTTCCTAGGGTCTTGCGGCATAGCTGAGAGACAGAGACAGAGAGGGACACAGGTGCCAGAACCAGATCTGTCCCTCCACACGCTACAGAGAGACAGGCTTGATGAAGCCAAGTGCTGGCCACCCCAGGAGCCCACTTTGCCCCTTCAGGCCTGGTGCTTCTGTCCCCACCTCGATCTTGGCCATGTGGCCGCTGTCTGGGCAGGCTGTGCCCCAGCCCCCGGCGGCGGGGGGCAGGACCAGACTCAGCCTCTGTCCTCCAGGTGTTCTGTTGTCTCCTTTGTCTCTAGTGTTATTTTACAGGCCCACAGTTTTATACTCCCAGGAAGTTCTTGGGATTGGGTTTTCAGGAGCCAATCCAGTTCTGAGATTGTGAAAACATTCACTCATGATTTCTTTAAGGATTTTGTGTGTGTGTGTGTGTGTGTGTTCAGTATTTACATTAAGCTCTCTGCAGTTTGTTTTGATGCAAATAATGAGATAGGGACCAGAGGGACCAGACATTAATTTGTCTGCTGGATGTAGAGTAAATCATCTTAGAACCTTTGATGGAATAATCTATCTCGTTTCCCCTGAAATGAAATTCCACCCTTTGCCACGGACTTCAGGCTCATATTTTTTTAAAAAAGATTTTTATCTATTTGTTCGTGAGAGACACACACAGAGAGGCAAAGACAGGCAGAGGG
The DNA here is from genome assembly GCF_011100685.1 of Canis lupus familiaris. Lineage (NCBI taxonomy): Eukaryota > Metazoa > Chordata > Mammalia > Carnivora > Canidae > Canis > Canis lupus. The sequence continues at coordinate 16,570,529 of NC_049222.1, read as the reverse complement.
AGAAGCAGGCTCCCCGCGGGGAGCCCTAGGATCCCAGGACCCAGGATCAACGACCTGAGCCCACCTGAGCCGAAGGCAGACCTTCAACCACTGAGCCACCCAGGAGCCCCAGGCTCCCATGTTTTGAGGTCTGTAGCTTTAACTCTTCCCTCTGCTCAACCATTTGTCTTTATTGTTTTGTCTTTAGGTTTGCTCTATAATATTTTAACAAATGGAAGGGCTGGTTCTCAATTTGCTATATTCCTGAGGAAGTCTCCATGGGGTTTTAACTGGAATTGTACTGCATTCACAGAGTAATTGAGCAGGGTCTTCTCATCTGGGAATGGTTCTTCCATTTTGTTTTTTAGGATTCTTCATTTAGATTTTGCATATGCCTTGAGAGAGCATATTTATCATTTTTTTTTTTGTGGTTATAAATGGGTGGTATTTTTCTAAAGTAATCTCTATGCCCAGAGTGGGACTTGAACTCACGACCCAGAGATCAAGCGTGGCATGCTTTACCGGCTGAGCCAGTCAGGCGCCCTGTAATGGGTGGTATTTTTAAACATTATATTTTTAAGTGATTATTGCTGGACTATATATAAGAACATTATTTAAGAATATTCATGTGGGGATCCCTGGGTGGCGCAGCGGTTTGGCGCCTGCCTTTGGCCCAGGGCGCGATCCTGGAGACCCGGGATCGAATCCCACGTCGGGCTCCCGGTGCATGGAGCCTGCTTCTCCCTCTGCCTGTGTCTCTGCCTCTCTCTCTCTCTGTGACTATCATAAATAAATTAAAAAAAAAAAAAAAAAAGAATATTCATGTGGTATCTGAGCTGATGGCTTTTATGATTTCTCATGGTTCTTTCTCACTTTGTTTCTCCTGCTAGGAACGTGAGAGTGCTGGTTTCACTCTGGCCACCTCTCTCTCTCCTGCATTCTCCACCTGTCCTGTCCCCCACATGGATAGCTGGGGGTGGGGGGTTTCTCCCGGGTATTGCCCCCTCCCCTGTGCTATCTGGGAATAAGAAGGAACAAGAACAAACTCTCATTTGACTTTTTCCCTTCAGCTCTGATAGGTGGCTTTTTCAAATTTGATTTGACTCCAGGGGCCATCGGAGATCCTCAAAAGCTTTTAAGCAAAGAAGAGATCTTCTTATTTTTTTTTAAATAAAAATCTGTGGTGTGCCTGGGTGGCTCAGTGGTTGAGTGTCTGCCTTTGGCTCAGGGCATGATCCCGGGGTCCTGGGATCGAGTCCCGTATTGGACTCCCTGCATGGAGCCTGCTTCTCCCTCTGCCTCCTCCTCCTCCTCCTCCTCCTCTTCCTCCTCCTCTTTCTCCTTCCCCAGCCCTTGCTTCTGCTCCTCCTGGATGAGGCTGTCGCCCCCAGACCTGCCAGGCTCATGTGTTCTCACAGCCCACTCTCTGCCTCTCTCTCCCTCTCTGTGTCTCTCATGAATAAATAAATAAAATCTTAAAAAAAAAATCTGACCCAGTCTAGAAGGAGCGTGGACAATGGATAGAGGTTTGAAGAAGGGACAGGGGAAAATCAGCTTTAGGGGAAGTCATGTTGGCTGCCCTGTGAAGAATACAGGGAAGAGGGGCAGATGTGGGGGGTGCAGGGGAGCCTCTGCAGGGGTGCAGGCCAGAGGAGAAAATGGTGCAGAGCGAGCCAACAAGTACTCAGGAGGAGTCCATACAGACCGGCTGCAAAGGTGCCGAAGAGGGAGGGACCAAGGGGAGTCCCGGGTCTTTTGCCCCAACATCTGGAGGGGGTTGGCGGGGTTGGCCAGGATGGCCTTGGCTGTGGACACTTCAAATCAGGAGAATGAGCAGACGCTCCAAAAGCATCACTTTTGAACCACAGAAATTTGAAGTTTGAGAACATACCAGTGGATGTGGGGTGATTCCGCACTGGGGCTTGAAATATGGGTGATATAGGGACAGGAGCAGCTCATCTGAGAGTGGGCTGTGAGAACACATGAGCCTGGCAGGTCCGGGGGCAGCAGCCTCTGCCAGGAAGAGCAGAAGCAAAGGCTGGGGAAGGAGAAGAAGGAGGAGGAGAAGGAGGAGAAGGAGGAGGAGAAAGAGAAGGAGGAGGAGGAGGAGGAGGAGGAGGAGGAGGAGGAGGAGGAGGAGGAGGAGGAGGAGAAGGAGAAGGAGAAGGAGAAGGAGAAGAAGGGAAGTAGAGCAGGTTTCCGACTGCACCAGCTCTTCAGGGTGGTCATTACCACCTCTCTGAGCATCACAGCTTTTAAATCTGGAGGTTTATTGTTAAAGAGAAACACTTTTATGGGGGAAAAAAAAAGAAAAAAGAGGCAGATTTTAAATGCCCAGCATCCGTGATCTCTTCTGCTTCTTGCCAATCTTTCTTCTCAACCAATAACCGTAATAAATTAGGTGTAGAGTACAAAGTTTTGGGTTACAGTGGCAACAAGCTTACTTATTAGCACTGTGAATTCAGGCACATGTCATCTTCGGCCTTTTTTCTCATCTGTGTGTGGAAAAGTGAAAACCTAGTCCATAAAATTGTTTTAAAGTGGAAGGTCCTTCTTGACACGCCCCTTAATGGCCTTGCATTCGTTCAGCAAATATGTGTTGAGTGTCTGCTATGTGCCTCACCTCATAGGTCTAGGCACTGGGGACAGCGGAGAAAACTGCATATAAGGTCTGAGCTCATACAAAGTTTGAGTGCAAAAGGGGAATCGGACAATAAATAAGTCAGAAGACTAAATAAAATAGAGCTCATGGAAGACAGTCACATGGAGCGTAGGGATGGGCATTTTTTAAGAAAGATTTTATTTATTTATCTGAGAGAGACCAAGATAGCAACAGAGAGCACAAGCAGGTAGGAGAGGGAGAAGCAGGCTCCCCGCTGAGTAGGGAGCCCGAGGATGCAGGGCTCCATCCCAGGACCCGGGATCATGATCTGAGCTGAAGGCAGATGCTTAACCGACTGAGCCACCCAGGCGCCTTGCAGGATGGGGCATTTTAGACAGTCAGCGAGGGCCTTTCCAAGAAAATAGCATTTGTTCTGAGACCTGAATGGCCAGAAGTATCTAGTTATGGAAAGATCAGGAGAAAGAGCATTCTGGGCAGAGTCCAGGGCCAGGGCAAAAGCTCAGAAGCAGGGAGGAATTGGGGGAGTTTGGGGAAGAAGGCTTCAGGAGGTGGATATCAAATGCATGATGTCCCCGGACGTTTCCACGCCTCACAGGTCCTCTATGTCAGGGACCCTGAGGCCGATCGTGGGTGCTGTTGGTAGATTAAATTCGGCACGAATGAGGATAATCAAGGACTCAGGCTCCATTTCCAAGTCCATGTGCCAGAATGAAATTGTTCCTTCTACTAAAGGCAGCAACTATTCACACAGCTGGATAATGATCCTGTGCGCTCATTGTAACACCCAAAGCTTCTGGAAATTCCAAGCGTCTTTTGATTCCTAGCCACCACCCCCTTTTTTTTTTTTTTTTTTTTTACCAATTATGTCATGTTTTGCCACTTCTGTCTCACATGGGTCGTGATTACTCTCATGATACCATGCATTTCAACTCTCCTTCTTCCCTATTCCACTATGCGATGCTATGGGTCAAATTGTTTATGTATTATTTTTATTGGTGTTATACTTTTTTCCTACTCCTGTTTATTCTGGAGGTTCAGGTTGCTTTTGTCTCCTGAGGATAATTAACAGGTCTTTTCTTTTTTCCCCTTTCCCTACATGAATTGTTTTAAATTGTGAAATATAACACTCATCCAGAAAAGCATACGACGTACAAATTATTTTCTCTTAATTATCTTGTAAAAATATTTCCGTGTGTTGCATCATTTCATAAAAAATTATAATCCATTTTTCATCACTTGCCGCTAATTCATATATATTTTATTTCTTTACCTAGACTGTAAACTACTCGAGGTCAAGTATCATCTCTTAAGTGACTTTCTATCCAATGTGGGGCTCGACCCTACAACCCTGAGATCAACATTTGCACACTCCACTGAGCCGGCCAGGTGCCCTCCACACCTATTGTTTTTAAACCACTTAGTTTGTGGTGCTTTGTTGTGGCAGCCTTGAGAAACTAATTTAAGAGAAAATTATATCTATGTTGAAAAATACCCAGTCTTGCTCTACCAGAATGTGGTCCAATTCTTATCAGGAAATGTGGGAATTTTAATAAGATAGGGGTTAAGATGGCGACAGTCCTTGCTGACATTACTGTTTTTTTTTTTTTTCTTTTTTAAGATTGCATTTATTTATTTATCCATGAGAGACACACAGAGAGAGGTAGAGACATAGGCAGAGGGAGAAGCAGGCTCCCCATGGGGAGACCACTGTGACACTCAACCCAGGACCCTGGGATCACAACCCGAGCCTAAGGGACGCTCAACCACTGAGCTACCCAGGTGCCCCTGACACTACCATCTTATATGAGAATGACCATACTGTCTGTCTTCACGAGTCCCACCATCTTCACTCTTAGCTCAGCTCATCTAGTCCCACTGCAGACAGAGTGAAATTTCTAGAATCTGATCCTATCACCCACATGCTTAAAACCCTCCATCGTTCTCCCATAGTCCCCCAGATAACACACAAAGTCCTCAGGTCCCTCTCCATTCACCTCTCACCACTTCTTCCTCACACTGCCCTGCAGTCTCTGCCTGGAACATTATTTTTTTCCCTTTGGCTTCATTGCTTGGCTATATTTATGCCTCAACCTTGATGTAGATGCCCTTTCCTGCTTCATAGCCCTCCCAGGCCACCCCATAGTCCTCCATAATTTCCCTGGCCCTGATGTACGTCTTATGGCACCTGCCCGTGTAGTTAGCTGCATCACCCTCCAGCCCACTCAAGTTGGGGTCCGAGGAACAGACATTTCACCATCACCATTTGTTTGAGAAGCAGAATTTCAAGTCCAGCTAGATCTTCACATTCCGATGTGCATTTTTAACAAGATACTCAAGTAATTTTTTTCAAGTGATTCTTACGTGCATTGAATTTGTGAGGTATTGGTCTCTTCCACATGATCTCCATGGGGGCAGGGAACTGTGTCCCCAGAACCCTGCACAGTGGCTGTTTAAAGAGTTAGCTGATTTAATGCATGAAGCTGATTTCCTGTTAACAAGCATGTCTTACAGGAAAAAACAAAACAAAACAGCAATTCTCTTTTTATCGGAATAAAGACTCGGGTCCCCAGCCTATGTATTTTGTCACGGCTTCCTTTCAACTTCCCCGTACACATCTCTCATACTCTTCGTCTTCCTGTCAAATCCAATTTTCTGCATATAGTATGTGAATGACTCTTCTATTACTAATCATGTTTTCTGTTCTGTTTTGGGATTTGGGTTTTTATTTTCCCAGTAGTTTTTAAAAACACTCTAATGACAACACAAGCGTAGCCAGATTTGCACTGTTCCTTTTGAACATGAAAACTGATACCTGCTAATAGTTCAAAAAATTATCCTCCCCAATTCTTTTCCCCTCTTCTCCTTTTCTCTTTCCTCCTCTCCCTTCCTCCTCCCGTCTCCTCTCTCTTTCTTTTTTTCTTTCGTGACAGATAACAGGGGCTTCTAATGCTTCAGGATAAATTTTTGTGTTGTTACTCCCGGTGGGTAAAAATACCCTGTTTGGATTTCTCGCAAGTTCTCAGTAAACAAGAAGTCATTTTCCAGAGAAACATATAGGTAAGAAAACCTTTCCAAGCTCAGCTTCTAATTCCCTTAATAGAATGTTAAATCCGAGAGTTTAGGGGCCATCTCAAATCCAAAATCTTCAACCGACCTCCCAAAATTGCTGATCTGACCAATCTCTGAAACCTACTTCCCCAACCTCTCTCCTCCCTTCTTCCAGCAAGTTGATTTTACAATTCCCCAAAGGCACCACTTGCTAAAGGTTCCTCTCTAGTACGGGTCACGTGCCTAACAACCTTTTTATAATGATAATGTTAGAGGACGGGATTGGCACACCCTTTTAGGTAAACAAGGGTAGGATTTGCTTTTCTTTTGTTGAACGTATCTGCATTTCGGGGTGCAAGATTTGGTCAGAAGTTTACTAATTCATCCAATCAGAAAGTTAGGTAGTAAGTCAGTGAAAATGAGCCCTGAGAGGGCCCCAGTGGCTTTCGGATACTAGGTTTGAGAAAATAGATTAGGAGGCAGCGTCTATGCTGTGCTTCCTGGGGCAGGTGAGAACTCCTGAATTCTAACCCCTCTTAACCTTACACCTTTACCGCACTCAAAACTAAGTTGTTTAGGGGCGCCTGAGTGGCTCAGTCGGTTAAGCGTCTGCCTTCGGCTCAGGTCATGATCCTGGGGTCCTGGGATGGAGCCCCCCAGTGGCCTCCCTGCTCAGTGGGGAGTCTCCTTCTCTCTCTCGGACCTCCCCTCCTGCTCTCTCTCAAATAAATAAATAAATAAATAAATAAATAAATAAATAAATAAATAAAATCTTAAACAAAATTCCCGACTATGTTGTTTAAACTCAGGAGTACTTTTGTTCCATGATTATAGCCTTGCCTATACTTCTGAGGGACCAAGCCATAAGGAAATATTTGCAAGTTTGTGTTGATTGAATGATTTCAGGTAAATAAACAAGCTCAAATGCCTCCTGGGGCCCAGATAATGTAAATGAGAAAAGTAACAGCAGAGAGCGTGTCTGGCCGGACCTCCCGGCCCAGGTCTGAGGGGGAGAGACTGTCACCCCGCTTGTTCGGGGAGTGGATCCAGCTTGTCAGAGCCTCGCGTTTTACAAAGGACGCCGGAGATCGGAGATTTTATAGTCATTTGTTAATTTTTAAACGTCGGTGACCAACTCAAATTTTCACAAGACATTTTGCAAATCAATACCGTGTACCTAACAACACTCCTGGGAACCACGCAGCTCTAAGTGGCCAATCTGCAACCTCTTCGATGAATAATAAGTGCAAATAATTAAGAACGTTCATTTTCCCAAGAAACCCATTCCTGGGAAGGCCACCGTGGGTGAGAGCTCCTGCACCGTAGGGGCCCGACCGGGTTCAGATCCTGGCACAGCTTTCTGCCAACGTGCGCTCTAGCAATTCCCTTGATGTCAGTAAACCAGTTTTCACACCTGCAAAGTGGCCTGTGTGGTAGGAGTGGCAGGTTCGGGGCGTCGTTCTGAGGGCGCAATGAGAAAAGTGCGTGCCCAAGCCTTCTCCACCAAGCGGCCCTCAACACCTGCTAACTTAGTCCAAACTCCCCCTCCTCTTTATCCTAATGGAATTATCCGAGGACCCGCCAAACACCGTGTAGGCTTCCTGTTCTCCGATACCTCACCTCCTTTTACAGAAGCATTTGAAGCTTTCCTGTACGGTGACCTGTCCTCTTGCTGTGTCACTAAGCAGCGTCCAGAGATGGAGTGACAGCCACCTGTGCAGGGGGAAGGCGCTGCACGCAGTTCTGAGCGGGGCTGGCAACGAGCCCTCGCCCCTCCCCCGCCTCTACACACACACTCACACTCACACTCACTCTCACACTCACACGTCCCACCTCCCAAGTCAAACCGCCGTTTGCTGGCCGGCTCCAGGGTTTCAATGTGGTACTTTCGTCACGTGCCCCTGGCATCCTCTTTACTGTTATGGACGTTTTCTCCATTTCAAGCCCCGCAGCCACCCGTTCCCTCCGAGTCCCAGCTCTCCTTTGCTGCTCTCTTTCCGGGACCTGCCCTGGGTCTCTAATTGCCGGTTACGATAAGGACCCAGCGCCCTGCCCGCACCTCCACCGCCTTCCCGCTAGGAGGGCCTGCCCGGCTCGCGGCTTCCCGACTCCGCCACCGCCGCAGCTGTCCCGGGGGGGGGGGGGGCGGGGGGGCGGGGGGGGCCCCCCGCCGGGATCCCCCCCCCCCCGGGTCCCGGCCCGCGGGGGAAGGCAGGGGCTGCGGAGCGGGAGGGTCCACGGGCCCGGGCAGGTCGCCCCGCAGCGACCTCGGGGGCGGGGCGGGGGCGGGGGCAGGGGCGGGCGCAGAGCCAAGTTTCGCCGCGTCACGGTCCCCGGGGCCGCCCTATAAGAGGAGGGCGCCGGCGCGCGAACGCGCAAAGCGAGCAGCGAGCGGCGAGCGGCGAGCGGCGAGCGGCGACCGGAGCGGCCCCTCGGGTCCTGCCAGCGGTGCCCGTGCTGGTCCCGAGCTGCCCGTGCTGGTCCCGCGGTGCCCGTGCTGGTCCCGAGCCGCCCGTGCTGGTCCCGCGGTGCCCGTGCTGGTCCCGAGCTGCCCGTGCTGGTCCCCAGGCCCAGGGCGTCGTGCGCTGCAGCTCCCCGCGGCCGCCGGCGGAGATGCCCGGCCGGAAGGCGCGCAAGAGCGCGCAGCCCGGCCCCACGCGGGCCCCCGAAGGTGAGGAGCCGCCGGGCCCCGGGGCTTCCCAGGCTGGTGGAGGCGTCGGGGGACGCGGGTCGGGAGGGCGGCGGCGGCGGGGCAGGTCTCCCGCGCGATGCGTCGCGGCCCGGCCCCGCCCGGGGGAGGGAAAGTGCAGGGGCGCGCAGGCCGCCGCGGGGAGGCTGCGCGCGGGGGAGGCTCCGGGAGCTGTCCGGGCCCTGGCGCCCCCGGAGCCGGCCTCTGCCTCCGCAGGGGGGCCGGGGCTCGCTCTGAGGGTTGCCGCCCTCGGGCCCCCGCCGAGCAGTAGGCTGGATCCTCCCTTCCGCGGAGGACTGGTGGAGGTCAGGGAGGCCAGGACGGCGGGGGTCCTGGGGAGTTAGGGAGGCCGGGACGATGGAGGCCCTGGGGAGTTAGGGAGGCGAGGACGATGGAGGTCCTGGGGAGTTAGGGAGGCCGGGACGATGGAGGTCCTGGGGAGTTAGGGAGGCCGGGACGATGGAGGTCCTGGGGAGTTAGGGAGGCGAGGACGATGGAGGTCCTGGGGAGTTAGGGAGGCCGGGACGATGGAGGCCCTGGGGAATTAGGGAGGCGAGGACGATGGGACGATGGAGGTCCTGGGGAGTTAGGGAGGCGAGGACGATGGAGGTCCTGGGGAGTTAGGGAGGCCGGGACGATGGAGGTCCTGGGGAGTTAGGGAGGCGAGGACGATGGGACGATGGAGGTCCTGGGGAGTTAGGGAGGCGAGGACGATGGAGGCCCTGGGGAGTTAGGGAGGCGAGGACGATGGAGGTCCTGGGGAGTTAGGGAGGCCGGGACGATGGAGGCCCTGGGGAATTAGGGAGGCGAGGACGATGGGACGATGGAGGTCCTGGGGAGTTAGGGAGGCGAGGACGATGGAGGTCCTGGGGAGTTAGGGAGGCCGGGACGATGGAGGTCCTGGGGAGTTAGGGAGGCGAGGACGATGGAGGTCCTGGGGAGTTAGGGAGGCCGGGACGATGGAGGTCCTGGGGAGTTAGGGAGGCGAGGACGATGGAGGTCCTGGGGAGTTAGGGAGGCGAGGACGATGGGACGATGGAGGTCCTGGGGAGTTAGGGAGGCGAGGACGATGGGACGATGGAGGTCCTGGGGAGTTAGGGAGGCGAGGACGATGGGACGATGGAGGTCCTGGGGAGTTAGGGAGGCGAGGACGATGGAGGCCCTGGGGAGTTAGGGAGGCCGGGACGATGGAGGTCCTGGGGAGTTAGGGAAGCGAGGACGATGGAGGTCCTGGGGAGTTAGGGAAGTGCGGACAGGCGGTCCTGGAGAGTTACAGCGGTACCGGAGAGTAGTTCTGTTTCTTAAGTCGTTAGTAGTTGCAGAAATGAGAGTTGGTCTCCAGGGCTTTGTAATCCATCCACTGTCCTCCTCCCTCGATATAACCCTCCCCCCTTATAAATCTTACCAAATAAGGCAGCTATCTGCTAGGGGGGTGGGTGGGCAGTAGCGGTGCATATTGCATCAGATAGTAATGGTCCCTTTAGTTTATTAATTTATTTGAGAGAGCACAAGCAGGGGGAGGGGCAGAGGGAGAAGCAGACCCCTGGTTGAGCCAGGAGCCCTACTTGGGCCTCGATCCCACGCCCCTGAGATCATGACCTGAGCCAAAAGCAGAGGGTTAACCAACTGAGCCACCTAAGCGCCCTACACTTAGTTTCGTTTCACAGAGTCCTTGAGGAGTGCAGAGGAAGTGATGCATTGACAATCTGGCCCTGACTAAGTTGGCACCCCGTGGCTCCTACTTGGGAGGCAAAAAGCTTCGCCCACCTTTTGTGATGTTAAAGAATTCTGCAGTTTGGGGAAGGCCTAACCTGAGCATTTATCTTTGTTCATAATAATACAGTACAGCAGAAAGGGACCTCTTATATTCCATTAGGTAGTAATACTTTCTTTTTTCTTTTACTGAGATGTGACATATCACATTGCATTAGCTTTGATTTATGTATGCATCAAATAATGATGATTTCGTATGTGTATATTGTGTGATTGCCAAATAGGTTTGCTTAACATCTCACCTCATGTAGTGTCAGTTTTTTATTACTACATTTATAGAAATATAATTAACAGAAAGATTAAGGAGACCACCAGCAGCTAGTTCTGTCCACAACCCCCCCCCCCCCACCGCCCTTTTAGTGACAGATCATGTTTTCTCCTAAAGCCCCCTCGGAAGACAGGAGGGAGGGGGGAGGGAGGGAGGAGGGCTGGAGGGAGGGAGGAGGGAGAGGAGTAGGGAGGGAGTGACGTGAGGGACGGAAGGAGGAAGGAAGGAAGGAAGGACGAAGAAGGACGTAACAGAATTACGTCCTGTCCTTAACTTCCGTCTCCTTCCTTCTTTCTTTCTTCTTTCTTTCTTTCTTTCTTTCTTTCTTTCTTTCTTTCTTTTCTTTCTCTCTTTCTTTCTTTCTTTCTTTTTCTTTCTTTTTTGGAATCCTTTTTCTTAAATTAATATTCATTTAATTACAACATCTCACTTCTAAAAAGCAGTAAACTTGTAAATTAAAATTCTTCTGCTTCACTCATAAAGGCAATGGATTGGTACGAATTCGGTTTGTAGGAAGAAATTGGTTTAATTGGCAAATATAAATTGCTAAGGTATTTTAGAGAATGTAGACTTACTTTTGCTACAAGGTTTTATGAGTCTTATGAGAAAATTTCAGTCTTTTTCAATGAGTGTAAGAGCACGTTTAGATTTGTCTATGAATGAAGGCATAGTCTGAGCTGTGAATTACTGCCATTTAAAAAGTAAATCCTGGGGTGCCTTGGTGGCCCTGGTTAATAAGCATCTGCATCAGGTCAAGATCCGAGGGTCCTGGGATGGAGCTTCTTCTCCCTCTCCCTCTGCCTGTAGCTCCCCTTGCTTGTGCTCTCTCTCTTTCTCTGTCAAATAGATAAATAAAATATTAAAAAAAAAGATTTCAAAGTAAATGTCTTTATTTTTACTCTTATTCCTTTTTTTATTTATGAGTCACAGTGTGTTAGGGTGTGGTGGGTGCAAGCTAAGTCACCTTTCTCACATTCAGAAAATGGGTGTACATAAAGCTAAAATGAAGATAAATACTCAGCTTGTCCCTTGGATGGACATTTTAACTCTTGCTGGTTGCAGTTTTTAGTGTCAGTGTAAGTTTTGTGGCTTTTCTTTTCTTTTTCAGAGCTCGAAGTGGAGTGTGCCATTCAGCTCAGGAAATTTGGAGACAAACTGAATTTCCGGCAGAAACTTCTGAATCTGTTATCCAAACTCTTCCGCTCAGGAACCTGATTGCGTTGGAACTTTTGAACGACGAGATTCTTTGAAAACGAAAGATTGCTGAAATGGTGCAAATTTCATCGATAGATTCTTTTTAAAAATGGAAGATTTCCCGATAGGTGCAGATTTCATCGGTTAGAAGAAATGCCTTGTAATGGAGAAGATTGGGAGCGAGCTTTCACTTGCTTTTTGAATGCCCTCGGAAGCCAAGATGATACATTAAAAATGGATGTCTGATGGAGATTTTGCAGAAGTCCTTTTTTTTGGGGGGGGGGCTGTGAGAATGTTAGAAAACCACTTTGTTTATTTTATTTTATTTTATTTTTTAATTTTTTTTTCTTTTTTTTCCACTTTGTTTATTTTAAATTTTTTTTTTTAATTTTTATTTATTTATGATAGTCACAGAGAGAGAGAGAGAGGCAGAGACACAGGCAGAGGGAGAAGCAGGCTCCATGCACCGGGAGCCCGATGTGGGATTCGATCCTGGGTCTCCAGGATCGCGCCCTGAGCCAAAGGCAGGCGCCAAACCGCTGCGCCACCCAGGGATCCCCACTTTGTTTATTTTAAAGCAAGATTCAAGGAGCTTTGAAAAGTAAGGAATTAATTACGCATTTTGTTTTTACTTCGAAGATTATTCTGGTAATTTTGTTGAAGGTTGCTGTCTAGCCTACTGTAAGAGGAGTCAGCAAGTGAATGGCCTGTGGTCAGGGGCAGAGAAACAATATGTTTAGTGTTGGTTTTTATTTTTGGATGACGGCTTCAAAGTGATGTGTAATATCGGGTTTATATACTCTCTTTAAACAAATCTTTAAACAAGATTTCATTCTGAGAACAACATAGTGAATGTTGATTCCATAGGTCACTCACTACAAAATATAAAATTATTTGAAAGCTTGTTTCTTTTGATTCAGAATGTATTGCCTCTCTTCCAATGACCCTTCACTGAATTATGTTTCTGGGTGTCATAACTGGAAAGTCTGTACTTTGATACTTGTAAATCGAGGTGTTACTTGGTGCCAGTAAGATTCTTGCAGGTACAATGTTAAAGCAATAAGAGCGTGGGGATTTTGTATAATGAGAAATAAAGGAGGAAAAAAAGTGATTTAGACTTTCTACTGCTATAATTAACACTTAGTAAGACAAATATTCTAAAGTTACTTGGTAAGAAGAACAATGTATTTCTAAAGACATTTCCAAAATCTGTAAAATGCCCTTCTCATACTAGTCAGTGTCCATCTTCTAAGAAGTGATCTTTTAAGAGAAATTAAGCAAGTTTTACAAAGTTGGGATATACTTTTTTAAATAAAGAGAATAGCTTGATTGCTTATCTAGAATAAAAATGCATAAAAATTACATATATGTGGAACTTGCATTAGAATAGTATGTAGATTCTGAGAAAGTTTTCATTGATCTCACTTTTATTGTTAAAAGGTCAGGTTATCAAAGAAGTCCCCAGATATATAAAAAAGAAGTAATAATATCATGATTGAGTTTCAGCAAGAATAATTTTATTTATTTTACCTATTTATGATTAAAATATTTTTTTTTTGGTTCAGTTTGAAAACGTGTATTAGTTAAAGTTACGCTTTTTGGTTATGAGACGAGGCTTTCATATCCACTTGAACTTTACAGTAAGAATGTTTTGATAGAGGCTGTAGTCACTTTAGATGAAAAATTACCTCAGGATCGGTTTGTCTTCAGTATTATTTAGCTGCAAAGATGCTTTTTGTCTGTTTAGGGGCAGATATCTTGCCATATGGATATTTATGGTGTGTACCTGTATTTATACATACAAAACTTGATACTGTAGCTACGAACTATTAAACATTATCACCATTCTTTTCGTGGTGTTCATTGTGTCATCAGGCTGCCGGGCATTCATTATGAAACCAAAATTATTTTCGCGATTTCCGTCAGCAGGCCCCTTCTGACCACTGCCTCCTCAGTTACAGTTCTGTCCCCAGAGTGGAAAATACGGGACATGGAACATGATTGCTGCCATCAGTTAGCACAATTGCTGCCATCAGGGGACTCCCCATTTGACTGGGAGAGGAAAGAGTGAACAAGAAGAACTGCATGCCAGGCTGAGGCCTGGAGTGCCTTGCAATAGTGCCTGGGAGGGTTTATTTAAAGCAGCCTCCAGAGATCGGTGATCTCATTAGAGGTAGGGGGGCCGTCCCCTCCTCCTGGGCCCGGGGCCTCTGCCGGGCTAGGGCAGCTTCTGTGCGGTTTCCTTTACGATGGCCTCACACTCAGTTCTTCTGACCCAACCCTAGCAGCCAGTATTGCTTCATCCCAAGCTAGTCGTGTGCAGAAGTAGTGGCTTTCCTGTTTGAGTGTGAGAACTCACAAGATACTCCTACCAGGCTGTAGCTGCGGGCTGAAACCCTGGAGTGTCAATTGCCTCCCTCAGATAGGGAGGGGGAGAAGAGGGGCTGCGGGAGGGAGGGAGGTGACCGTGCCACGGGGGACAGCTGGGACAGCCAGCGGGGGGAGGGGGGGGGTGAAGGGCTGCATCGCAGGAGTAGGCCGGGAGATGGACCCAACAAAGGATGGGGCCAATCGCTGTGATTTGATTTGAGTATCTGGAAGAGTAACTCTTTTTTTTTTTTTTTTTTTGAGATTTTATTTATTCATGAGAGGCACACACACAGAAGCAGACACACAGGGGGCAGAGGGAGAAGCAGCCTCCCCGCAGGACCCGGGTGTGGGACTCGATCCCAGGACCCTGGGATCACCACCTGAGCTAAAGGCAGATGCTCAACCACTGAGCCACCCAGGCCCTCCTGGAAGAGTAATTCCTGTCCTGCCTCTGCAGAGCCAGAAGTGAACCACCGGTGTTTAGGAGTTTTTCAAAAAAGCCATCCTTGGTGCTCTTCTTTTATATGAGGAGTAGCACAGGAAAGCTTTGGTACGATGCACGGTCTTCAGGTATAAGAACTATGTATCTTCAGAGAACTTTTTTTTAAAAAAGATTTATTTATTCGTTTATGATAGACATAGAGAGAAAGAGAGGCAGAGACACAGGAGGAGGGAGAAGCAGGCTCCATGCCGGGAGCCCAACATGGGACTCGATCCCGGGACTCCAGGATCACGCCCTGGGCCAAAGGCAGGCGCTAAACCGCTGAGCCACCCAGGGATCCCCCAGAGAACTCTTAATGTCAAAAAATTCTCAAGATGTCCACATAACTGTAATTGTAAATATTGACCAGCGAAAAGCTACCAGGAATTAAGCAATAGTTTGACTTGCATTTATATTTAAGAGAAAACCTCTAGGGCAGCCTGGGTGGCTCAGCAGTTTAGCACTTGCCTTTGGCCCAGGGTGTGATCCTGGAGACCTGGGATCGAGTCTCATGTCAGGCTCCCTGCATGGAGCCTGCTTCTAGCTCTGCGTGTGTCTCTGCCTCTGTCTCTCATGAATGAATAAATAAAATAAAAAAAAAAAAAAAGGGAAAACCTCTAAAACCTGTGTACTTGCAAAGTCACCTAGAAATGGCAATGTGCTGTTAATAACATGCATACAAAAAATGCGATCCTGTGTATGAATTATGGTTAGTTTTCAATAAGAAGAAAATCACTGCCTTTTGCACAAACATGTTGGCAACCTTTCACGTTAACAAACTTACTGTCCTTCCCTCCACAGCAAGTGGAGGGGAAGGCCTCTGGGGCTTTGTGTCTTGGATTAAAATGATAGCAGATCACCTTAGAGCGCAATCCCTCATCTTTGGAACCGTGGCAAAAAAATGCACCCACATGGGGCCCTGCTCAGAGGGAGCCTGCTTCTCCCTCTCCCTCTGCCTGCCACTCTGCTCCCTGGCTTGTGTTCTCTCTCTGTGAAATAAATAAATAAAATTAAAAAAAAAAACTGTGTCTCAAATTTCAAGAACTATATTTCGTTCATTAAAAAAAAAAAGATTTTATTTTATTATTTTTTTTGGGGGAGGTGTGGTTGGAGACAAACACGCTCTGTGCTGAGCACAACTGGGATTGGATCCCACAGCCCTGAGATCATGACCGGAGCTGAAACCAAGAGTCAGATGCTCAACCGACTGAGCCACCTAGGCGTCCCTATTTTGTTCATCTTTAATTTTTGTAAACTGGACAGAATTTCTTCTGAGGCTATCTCCTTGTATCCCCAAAACAAATATGGTCAGGTAAAAATGGGTTACGTTTCAAGGGATAACATGGCATGCTTTGGTGAACTGTCCTATGTTGGTAGTTTTTTTTTTTTTTTAAGATTTTATTTATTTATTCATGAGAGACACACAGAGAGAGGCAGAGACACAGGCAGAGGGAGAAGCAGGCTCCATGCAGGGAGCCCGATGTGGGACTTGATCCCAGGACTCCAGGACCACGCCCTGAGCCGAAGGCAGGCACTCAACCACTGAGCCACCCAGGGATCCCGTTTTTTTTTTTTTTTTTAAGTTTATTTATTTTTAGTAATCTCTACACCCAACATAGGGTGTAAACTCATGACCCCAAGATCAAGCGCTGCACGCTCCTCCAACTGAGGCAGCCAGGTGCCCCTGCTAGGTTAATAGTTTTATTTGAGACGTTTTTATTAGCTCTCCTTCCCTTATTAATCAAGAATACATGTATCTGATTGTGCAATTTACATGGACAGAAGCAATTTAAGAGAAAACCAGCAACCACAACTGCATAGTCAATAGAGGATAGCTATGGAGCTTTCTCAAAGTCCCTGCCAAAGCAAGTTTTCCTTGTTTGGTGAATTTATCTCTGTGTATGTGTCTCTTCCATGCTTAGGGAAAATGCCTGTATTATCTCTCTACAAATAGTAAATTCCGCCCAAGTGGGGCACCGGGTGGCTCAGTGGTTGAGTTGGGCTCAGGGCCTGATCCGAGGGTTCTGGGTTTGAGTTCCACATCGGGCTCCCTGCAGGGAGCCTGCTTCTCCCTCAGCCTGTGTCTCTGCCTCTTTCATGAATAAATAAATAAAATCTTCAAATTTTGCCCAAATAACTGATTATTTCAGAGACTATTGGGGTCTGGGGAGGGACGCAGGTTAAGAAATGGGGAGGAGGGAAGAGGGATAGAGATCTCTTTGTACTGCGATGTGCAATTACTAAAGGACTCAGAAATCCAATCAAAATCTTTAGAAATTTTTGGGTTTCACCAACTTAAGTCTCTACTTACCCCCCTTTATCTCATATATACATTCCATACACTGATTCCATACAAATCTGTGGTCATGGCACACATTAATGTATACTACAACTCTTTTTTTTTTTAATCTTTTCTTTTCTTTTTTTTTTCAAGTAAGCTCTATGCCCAGCTCACGACCCTGAGATCAGGAGGCATGTGCTGTGGTGGCTGAGTCAGCCGGGAGCCCCGAACCTGTCATTTTTTATCTGTAAATGGAGGATCTGAGAAATCGCTCTAAAGAAACAACGCAGATTTCTTCTCCCTTCCCTTCTATTCCCTGGGTAGGAAATATCAGAAAGGGAGACAGAACATGAAAACTCCTAACTCTGGGAAACGAACTAGGGGTGGTGGAAGGGGAGGAGGGTAGGGGGGGGTGACCGGGTGGCGGGCACTGAGGGGGGCACTTGATGGGATGAGCACTGGGTGTTATTCTGTATGTTGGCAAATTGAACACCAATAAAAAATAAATTTATTATTATAAAAAAAAAAAGAACGCAGAGGGAGCCAACACTCCCATCACAGCCTTGTCGCTGTCCCGCCCTGTGAACTTGGCAGTTCATGAACTTCTCCCGGCCTCGGTCCCGCAGGGAAAGCTGAGAGCACCGCTCCCTCCCAGGGCAATAGTGACAGTACAGGCGGCGGGACAAGAGGTCATCTGCCCGTCATCTATCTCTTTACCATCTATCAATGTATCTATGGACCAGCTAAGTTGTTTCCTTTAGTGTGAAGACTGTGCTGTGATTTGGGTTTTTTAAATTTTTTATTTTATTTTTTAAAGATTTTATTTATTCATGAGAGACAGAGAGAAAGAGAGAGAGGCAGAGACACAGGCAGAGGGAGAAGCAGGCTCCCTGCAGGGAGCCCGATGCAGGCCTCGATCCCAGGACCCCGAGATCACGCCCTGGGCCCAAGGCAGATGCTTACCTGCTGAGCCACCCAGGTGCCCCATTGGGTTTTGCAAATCACTTGCAATAACTGTCCCCTGCCCACCGTCCCAACACACACACACACACACACACACACACACACACACACAGCCCTTTGGGCTGGAACATCATGAATTGTGAAAATCTTGCCAAACTCCTTGAACTTTGTCAGAGGGAATGATTCACCATGAAGAATTCCTGGCACTTTGAAAACGGTTACTGCTCAAAGTGAGGAGTTGCTGAGAGTGCCCTGCTTTGAAATCCTGCCGCTGGACCTGCAAGACCAACCCATCGGGGAGCTGGGAGGCTCTGAGCAGGGCAGCCTGCGTGAGCCACAGTGATTCCTCTGCTTCCCGTCTAAGGTCACCTGTGGTTTGAGACAGAGAAGATGCCAGAGGGCTCTGGAGAAGATCTCCTGTCACACACACACCACCACCCCACCCCCCCCCCCCCCCCCCCCCCCCCCCCCCCCCCCCCCGTCCCACCAGCCCCACTCTTGGCCTCTCTGCACACAGTGTAAGAGAAAACTGAAAAGTTTGCAAAAAGAAGTAGGAGAGTGGGTATAAAAAGCCCACAGATCCTTCTCCCAAACATTGATTCTAAATCCTGGAGGAGGCTGAGCAGAAGCGTCTTGGACTTAGAAGTCTTTGCTTGGACACGAAAATTCCCCATGAGCTCTGGCTTCCCTGATGGTGGTGTCACTCCGTCAAGACTGCTTCTTATATGTGGCTGAAAATAGATGAGGTCACCTGACAGGACACACCCTACCCCCCCACCCCCCCTCAGCCTCTGGTGTAACAGGTCATGGTTCAAGAGCAAACCTTATCATTACTATCCGGGCCCTCACTGCAACCTCTGTTTTAAGGACTCTCAGAAATCAGTTTAACAAATTCAGAGTGAAACAGTCACACCCACCTTCAGCCTTCTTCCAAATAGGTTACTGTAAAAAAACAAAACCAAAAAAAAAAAAAACACCAGAAAAAATGAGAGAATTGGTGTGTTATAGATGGGGATTTAGGGCTCCTTTACTTTGTAAGTCTGGGTTCCACACTGCTCCCCTAGGTATACTCTAAACTGTATTGTCTGTGATTAGAAACGGCACAGTGTGTGGAGCCTGGGCTTGGTTTTGGGTTGGAAATGAGATATACTAAGAGTCCTTTGATATTTCTCGTGTCTTTTCTTTTTCAGCGTGCTCCTCACTAATGACCTCTCATGGAGCTTTGAGACTTGCCCACTTCCCATTGCACGTCTCTTTTTAAAACCACAGACTTTCTTTCCCTACAATTATCATTGGCTTCGGACTTTGGAATTAGCCACCGGTTGGCCACTTCTTTGTGGGGCTCTGGATAAATGGCTTGATTTCGATTTTCTTATAAAAGGGGGTAAAATACACCAATTTCAAAGCATCTTGAGAATCAAAGGAGGTGAGAATGTGCCTGGTGTCTGACTCCCAGTCATGCTCAGTCAATATCAACTAACTTTAACGTTATGAAGGAAGGTTGGATTTTCACTTCCCTACAAAGCTATGGAAAATCTTGCCCAATTAAGATTACTAGACTAAAATGAAAACTTTTGACAAAAAGGCAGTAGGGCAGTGGTGGAGCTGGAAAGGAAGTGGCAGTTTTTCCCTTGATGAGGTCATCTGTTTTTAATTTATAGCCTTCTAGTGATGGTAAAACATTTCTTTTCATCCCATACATAATAGGTTTCATGAATACTATTGAATTGCCCAAGGCCCTTGCATGTGTTCATAGAAAAATGCAGGTCCCGATTTATAGAATTCTGTCTTAAAAATTAGGAAGAGTGATCCCTGGGTGGCCTAGTGGTTTAGTGCCTGCCTTCGGCCCAGGGCGTGGTCCTGGAGTCCGGGATTGAACCCCGCATCGGGCTCCCTGCAAGGAGCCTGCTTCTGCCTCTGCCTGTGTCTCTGCTGCCCTCCCCCCCTCCGCTGCCCGTGTCTCTCATGAATAAATAAATAAAATCTTAAAAAAAAAAATTAGGAAGAATATCCTGTGTAGCTTATTTTGGATTTGGCTAAATTTTCATAAGTCTATTTTCAGCAGAGTGGGCTCTCCCCTGAGATGAAACTGTGAAACTTGGTCTGGAAGACAGAGGCTGTATCCTGGCTGCTTTGTTTTTGGCTCTAGGAAGCTTGAGTTGCCTTCACCCTCCAGGTTTCTCCATAGAGCTTCTTTGAGTCTGAGTTTAGATGAACAGTACTTGCACAAGACAAATACTTTCTAGTGATGATTCGCAGTGTGCCAGGCACTTTAGAAACAATGTTATTGTGTCATCTGATGGTTATGTATTTAGAGAACTATGATTAGCTTTCTGATTTTATGCTGCAGGAACCAGCATCAGAGAATCAGCAATTTCCCAAAAGTCGATTGGCCAATGGGGAGAGCACATGTGGGATTTGAACTTGTGCCTTTCTTCCCTGCCACCACAATACAGATGCTTCCCACATGGGTCTGGGGAAGGGCGCCATCCCTTCCGGAGCAGAGCTACTTTGTTTTCCACTCCAGTGCTTCATTAAATAGAGCCAAGTTTTATAGCTCTGGGTCTTCTGAGGGTGCCAGGTTGATTATTAAACCAGCTGATACGTGCAAAATACTGATAAGTGCCGGCCGGTTCACACTCCTGTAGCACAGCAGCGCTGCTGGTTGGGTCTAGGTGATTTCCAACTTCCAGTGATGGAAAAGTGACCTCACGTTATTTCAAGAGAGGAGAGGGGACCTGGAGGGAGGGGTTGTGGCATCTCTCCCGGAAGGATTTTGGAGCTGATGAGTGTGGAATTAATTTGAAATACATTCCCAGCCCGCTGGCCTTTTACCAGTTAATGCCAAAATCGCACCTACTGGCACCGCTCTGCAAGAGCTATCTGTAATGGGAAAGAGAAGGATTCAAAGAAGTCAGTCTAGGGATGCCTGGGTGGCTCCAGCAGTTAAGCATCTGCCTTGGGTTCAGGTCATGTTCCCAGGGTCCTGGGATGGAGCCCCCATGGGGCTCCCTGCTCAGGGGTGAGTCTACTTCTCCTTCTCCCTCTGCCCGCCCCCTGCTTGTGCTCTCCACTCAAAAAAAAAAAAAAAAATCTTAAAAAAAAAAAGAAGGCAGTCAAAACAGCTTTTTGTGTGTTTTGTCGGCTGCCCTGCTGTATCCGCCCTACTTTCAGCAAAGCTGAGCAGCGGTTAGGAAGGAAGGAGAAATTGTTGCCACCGTTTTTTTTTTTTTTTTGACCAAACTGTAAAGAATATCTAAATGAACCAGTCTGCCTTCTTGATGATTCATTTGGACAAGTGTTGGAGGAGGGGCAGGGAGCAATGGGTGGTTGTGATGATTATGAAATCCTTTTGTTTTACGAAGGTTACTTTTTAGTAAGAGATTCCCAGATCCGTCTTGAGAAAACATACACATTTATCAGAACACAGAAGGGGGAAAATATCCTCCTTTGTCCAACTTACAAAAAAAAGAAAAGACACAACGCAATATAGCATCTGCAAGCAAAGTGATAAAAATGCTCCTTTCCTCTTCTTGAAACTTTTATTGGTGTTGCATTCAAAAGAACAGATTTCTGAAAATTAGGGCTAAATTTTTACTTAACTTTCGTAATATAGATATAGAAGAATATAAGGAAGTCAGTCTAACACTTCACAGATGACCCTTGGGGCCCTGGGAAAGTACCAGCCAGGATGATAAATCTAGCTTTTCTTCCAGATTTGAAGTTAACATACAGGGGAAAAAGGGGTAGTGAGATGCCGAGGTGTGGCTCACTTGCGAACCACACTTTTTCAAGAATAAGCGGGGAAATGAAAAAGCGCATATTTCTATATGTTTAGAAACACACTCTGCTGTCATTTTCAACCCAAATCATCTTTTTTTTTTTTCCAACCCAAATCATCTTATAGAGACATTGGAATCTCTTCATGATAAATATTGCTAATGAGACATAGATATTAATCCCTTTATTTGTTATAACAGTTTACTTTTTCACTCCTAAAGACTATGGAAAGTTTCCTGTCCTGGTTTTAAAACTGAAAGTCTCATGTCCTGGAAATGCCCTACAGCCTGGGCAATCTGGGACAATTTGGTCACCCCTGTGTGGCTGTATGCGCTTGCACGTAAACCTTTGGCAAATTAATCTCTGAGGATCTTCATTAAAATAAACTACCTCTCACTTCTCTTTTCCACTCTTGGCTCATTTGTGAAAAGCGGATAATCATAACTTCCTAACTCTGTTGAGTCCAGGGCTCTGGAAGGGAAGAAAGGAGTTCATGGAAACAATGCTCTCAGCCCAGGGCCTGACAATTAGAAAGGCTCCAATAAATAGCTGTTGAAAAAAAACAAAACAAAACAAAACCTCTGGGGGATTATGAAGAGTTTACAAAAGTCAGTGGTTATCATGGTTTTTATTGGGCTTGTCAAGTACATACTGAGTGAAGATATGAAGAAAGTAGTGATTCAGGGACTTTGCTATTTAGTTGAGGAAACAGATGAGTGCGATAAGATGAAACAGGCAAATGGTCCAGGATTAACAGTTCTAAACCATGAAGATGATCACTGGAGAAAGGGAAAAAGTAACATAGGGCCAGGTTTCATTTTTTTTTTTAAGATTTTATTTTATTAAGGAATCTCTACCACCAAAGTAGGGCTCGAACTCACGACCCAGAGATCAAAAAGTTACATAGGTATTTTTTATTTCAGAGAAAGATGTTGTTTATCAGATAAGTTATTTCACTATCAAAACTGCCAGTGACTCAGAAGTCTGAACAGGCAGGTCTACCAAGTTATCACTAGGACGCTTCTTCAAAAGTTGGTTGACTTCCTCAAATGTAAGTATTTTTATCATCATAATCTGTTTTTCATCTCCATTTTTTTATAGATACTGTTTTCTTAAAGGTTGCTAGTAGCCTTTGCCACATCTCAAGGCCTCTTAAAATTGCATCATACTCAACCTCAGATCATCACCTCCTCCTTCAAACTTAGTAAAGTGATTAGCATACCACATCATGTGCCAGAGTCCTCTTCACTCTTCTTAGCAACTTCCTCTTTCCTCTTGGTCTTTAAATGTCAGTTTCCCAAGGTTCTGCTTTCACCATGTTCTCTAAGAGCAATGACCTCGCATGCACCCTTTAAGCTAATTGATTTTCAATTTTCATCTCCATCTGGTTTCTCCCCCTAGCACCAGGCTGGACTCTGTCACTCCGTGAGATTTTTTTTGCTTTCTAAGATTTGTTTATAGTTTTCATTAATTTCGGGATTCCTTTCCTCCCCAAGTTTGCTGCTCAAAGCTCTGTTAACTTCTAAGACAGATGTCAAAAGCCATTTACTTGAAGAAATATTTTCAGATTGCCCAGATCAGAAAGGACCTTCCATCTTTTGTGTCCGTAGCACATTTTTCTTATCATGATCCAGCACTTATTTAATTCACAGTTATGTTAATTGGTTTTATGTCAGCCTCTTTCACTCGATTAAAGCTCCTATAGGTATAACAACCAAGAACACATGTCACAGCCTCAAATGTCTCAAATCATAGTGGAGACACCACAACAAAAACACATTCTTACAATTAATCTGTCAAATACAGCGCTAGGAGGTGATCACAAAGTGTTGCTCTGAGGCTCATGAAGTGTGTATGTGTATGTGTGTGTGTGTGTGTGTGTGTGCGTATGTATGTTTGTGTGTTTGGAAGGAGGCTTTGAAGTCTTTATGGAATATATGTTGCATGAAATGAGCACATTAGTTATATATTACACATTAGTTATATATATATACATATATAAATATATATTAGTTATATATTGCTGTAAATTACTCCTAGCAGCTTAACACAATACACATTTACTATCTTATAGTTTCTGTGGGCCAGGAGTCTAGGCATGGATTAGAGGGATCTGCTTCAGGGTTTTTCACTCCCTGAGTGAGTTTGCAAGGCTGCAACCATGGTGCTCAGTAGGGTTGTGGTCTCATATGAAGACTCAACTGGGTACGGATCTACTGCTAAGCTCTCCCATGTGGTTGGAAGGACCTAGCTCTTTAACCCTTGTTGACTGAGGTCTTCAGTTCTTAACTGGTGGCTAGTCCAAAGCCATCCTCACTTCCTTGCCACGTGGGTTTCCCCATCTTGCTTCACCAGAGAAGCACTCAAGAAGAATGTGTGAAAGAGAAAGAGAGAGAGCACATAAGATAGAATCAGAACCTTTTACAACCTAATCATGGAAGTGACATCCCATCACTTTTGCTATATTATTTTTGTCAGAGGCAAGTCACTAGGTTCAACCCACACTCAAAGGGAGGGAGTTACATAGGGCACAAATACTAGGAATTAGGGATTATGGATACTTATTTGTTTTAATAAAGATTTTATGTATTTATTTGACCGAGAGAGAGGGAGAGGAAGAAAGAGAGAGAGAGAGAGAGAGAGAGAAGCAGACATCCCACTGAGAAGGGAGTCCAATGCAGGGCTCTATCCTAGGACTCTGTGATCATGACCTGAGCTGAAGGCAGACACTTAACCAATTGAGCCACTCAGGTGCCCCTGAATACCTATTTTTAAAGCCTGTCCATCACCACAGTGAGTGAGAATAGATGCTAACTAGTTCATTTCTCTCAGAGGAGCTAGCAAGAGCAAATGTAGGATCAGGAGAATAACACAGCATGTAAGACACTTTGGTGCTGCTGGTTCTTAACATTTAAGGTAGGAGAGATAAGTAGGGTCACCTCTGTCATATTAAGGGGCTTGGACTATATCTTATAGAATAATTAGGGCAGCCCTAATTATTAACGTGGCTCAGCAGTTTAGTGCCGCCTTCAGCCCGGGACCTGATCCTGGAGACCCGGGATCGAGTCCCATGTCGGGCTCCCTGCATGGAGCCTGCTTCTTCCTCTGCCTGTGTCTCTGCCTCTCTCTCTCTCTCTGTGTCTCTCATGAATAAATAAATAAAATCTTAAAAAAAAAAAAAAAGAATTGTGCTGGTATAAGTAAGGAGCAACTAGAAAGTTGATTTTTTAAATGTTTCAGCCTGTGCCTATACAAAGGATGGATGTGAGGGAAGTAAGTATAAAATCTGGAAAATAACAGGATATTGTTGTAGAAAGATGATGAAGGCCTGTGTGTTGGTAGTGGTTTAGGGGAGGAGAATCAGGGACAGATCTCAGATACAAAGAAATAGATTTGATTGACCTTCTTTGCTGTAGTTGGGGGGACATTCAGAAAGAGACATCTAGCAGATGATTTGGATAAACAGCTTTGAAGCTCAGTGAAGAACTTCGCTCAAAGTTTGGGAGTCATAATGAGTATCAGTGGTAGTTACAACTAAAACAGTTGAATAGAAAATGAGATAAAAGGTGAACCTGGGGGATGCATGGCAGTCTTGTTGGGAGGAGCATGCAAACTCTTGATCTCAGGGTCCTGAGTTCAAGTCCCATGTTGGGCGTAGAGATTACTCAAAATAAATAAATAAATAAATAAATAAATAAATAAGCTTAAAAAAATTAACCTGGGAACACAAGGTTTAGGGACGTGCAGAGAAAGAGAAGCCAGTAAAAGAAAGAAGAAGGAGTAATCATAATGGTCAAGAGAATATTTGGCATTGCTCAGGTGAGGAGGGGAGGTGACCAACAGGGTCAGGTGTAGCAGAGAAGTCCATCAAGATAAAATATAGATTGGGGTGCTTGGCTGGCTCAGTCAGTGGAGTGTCCGACTCTTAATCTGGGAGCTGTGAGTTTAAGCCCCACTTTCGGTGTAAAGATTACTTAAAATAAAAAAAATCTTTTTTAAAAAAAGATGAAGATTGAATACCACCTGCACATTCAATCCTTCATTCAGAGATGACTTCATGCCAGGTACTGGGACAGGCGTGGGCAGTGGAGAAGACAGACATTACGTCCCTGTCCCCAAGGAAAT
Source organism: Canis lupus familiaris (assembly GCF_011100685.1). NCBI lineage: Eukaryota > Metazoa > Chordata > Mammalia > Carnivora > Canidae > Canis > Canis lupus. Next base: position 16,544,955 of record NC_049222.1, on the reverse strand, counting down.
CACAATCCAGGTGGGGAGACGGTTGGTTGAAACTGTTAAAAGTGCTTAAGGAAAACAGGGTGCTGTGAATGAAATCACAGGAAAGAAAATATCCAAGTAGAATTTTCCTAAAAGACAGAGCAGGGAATGGCCTCAGTGTTCCCCCGGAGGCAATCTCTTGACCAAGCCAGGGTGGGAAGCTAGTGCACAGAGCCCTAGGCAGCAGACCGGTGGCTTTGCATGCCAGCTTGCTGTTTATATCCACGGGACAGTAGGAGGTATATCACTTTCCCAGGGCAACCTTACAAAGGACCACAAAACCCAGAAATTCATTCTCTCACAGTTCTGGAAGCCAGAAATCTGAAATTAAGGTGATAGCACGGCCACCCTCCCTCTGAGACCTATAGGGGAGAATCCTTCCTTGCCTTTTCTCAGATGGCAATCCTTGGCTTCCCTTGATTTATGGATGCATGCATCACTCAATCTCTGCTTCTATGATGGCATATAGCATTCTCCTCGTGTGTCGAACTCTTCCTCTTCTTATAGGGACACCAGTCATATTGGATTAAGGCCCATCCTAATGACCTCATCCAACTTGATTGCCTCTGGAAAGACCCTATTTCCAAATCAGATCACATTCATAGGGACTGGGAGTCAGGACTTCAACATACCTGGGGGATACAATTCAACCCACAGCCAAGAAGTAATCAGGATCATTGGTAAATTTCAAGAAGGCAGTTTATTTTATTATTTTTTTTAAAGATTTTATTTACTTATTTATTCTGCCCTGAGCCAAAGGCAGATGCCCAACCGCTGAGCCACCCAGGTGTCCCAAGAAGGCAGTTTAAATGGACTTAGGCATCGTAGTGTCATCATGTGATTTACCTGAGATCGGATCCACGGGTGCATTTATTTGCTAAGATAAACAGCAACCATGGCCTTGCTCACTATTTGTGGTGCCTTGCTAAGTTTGGTAAGAGAAAATTGTTTCTTTTTTTTTTTTAATTTTTATTTATTTATTTATTTATGATAGTCACAGAGAGAGAGAGAGAGAAAGAGAGGCAGAGACATAGGCAGAGGGAGAAGCAGGCTCCGTGCACCGGGAGCCCGACGTGGGATTCGATCCCGGGTCTCCGGGATCAGCGCCCTGGGCCAAAGGCAGACACTAAACCGCTGCGCCACCCAGGGATCCCGAGAAAATTGTTTCTGATGAATGCTCACCACTAGGAGAGAAGGAAGACTGGTGACCTAGCTTCTCCTCAGCTCAAGTTCTTATTGCTCGGTGGAGGCCCCTGTACCTTGCCAGGCCTTACTCATCATTTGCCTAAGAAAAGTCTGACCTGACAGGGAAATCTCAGCATGTCAGTGTCTTCCCCTGAAATGGTGTTTAAGGAGGGTGTTTGTTTCTGCAGAGGAGGGGCATGGTTTTGTCAAGGGAGTCCAGGACTCAGTAATATTTATGAGCCATTGGACTGGACTGGTGGTGGTTCTTACATTGAGCTGCATGGAAGACTCCCTGCAGAGATTTAAAATGCCTTGTCCCAACCCTGGGGACAGAGATTCAGATTCAATTGGCCCGAGTGGGGGCCCTGGGCATCAGTGTCTTTCAAGCTCATCAGTGTTTTTCAGGTGATTACAGTGTGTGATTGGGCTAGGAACCCCACCAAACCAGATGGCTCTCTCTCCCCCCACCTCCTTCTACACTTATATTCAGATCCTGACCCCCTCTGCTTTTTAAATAAGCAATAGGGCACGTCTGTCAAAGCCATCAGTGCAATGGGGGAGGACTCGTCAAGGCCCATGAGTAAATCCCATCAGGATTTAAGGTAACCTCTGGTGTACATTTAAAGAACTTCCTTTAAGCTCCTGGTAGATTCTATAGCTGCAGGGAGTGGGTGCAGGCAGCTAGCTTCTGAGGCCTCTGCCCCACTTCCTACACATGTAGGGTTCCAGGAAGAATCAGAGCCACAGGTAGAGATGTGCAGCTTCCAGGGAGGTACAGTGAGGGAAGGGGTGGCCACGCAAAACCCCCAGCTAGATGGGGGGATGTCTATGGGAAGGAAGGAGATGGGGGGTGATGAGAACAGAGCCTCTCATGTAAGCCTGAAAAGTGAGTCAGTTCGCAGACCTGTTGATGCTGAAAGGGGCCACGGTTGCCTTTGTAGGGTGGGTGACTCAGCAGCTAATTTTCAGGAAGTGTTTTTTTCTATCTTTTTTTTTTTTTTCTTTTAAAGAGCTAGTGAAGGAGAACCAGTGAACAGGTACGTTCATGAAACTGAAAAAGATTTCAGCCGCTCCTGTCAGATACGGAAATAGCTTTAATTGTTTAATTACCTACTGCCTTGCTGCTCAGGTGTGCGGCTCCTCACCGGGGTGGGTAGGATGTGAGGGTGCCTGCCCGGCAGGAGGGGCAGCTGGGCGAGGCTGGGAGGCCCGGGGCCAGCCATGGGACAGTAACTACCCAGTCCAGACTCAAGTTTGAACTGTATATACGTACAGACTTTTCTATACCAAAAGTATTTTTTGACTAGATCAATCGAAGCTACCAGAATGATGCTGGAAATGTTATTTTTTCTCTCGTTAAAATCCAGGCCCTTAGGTCTTATTTTCCATGTATGAGTCCCATGTATAATTTATGCATAAGCACGTGTGTAAGCTCTACTGTGGTCAGTCGTCTTTAAGCATTGGTTGGACACAGTGTGGTGATGAAACGTGAGCACCCGGCAGGACGACCTCTGCTGCTGGACGCCCCACTGTGCCCCAAACACCGCTCATGCCGTGTAAATGTGCACAATAAACCTCTCTCTCTCAAAAAAAAAAAAAAAAAAAATTCAATGGCCTTCACTTCTCTACTTTTCCCTGCAAACTGTGATGGCATAAGCCAGGGGTCTTTGCCATCCCCACACAAATCAAGGCTGGATTCTCAGATAGGACGTCGGTCCATAGTTGATTGCCCAGAAGTCCAGAGACACACATGGCCTCTCCCATGTCATTTATCTCTCCATAGACAGGAGAGTTGGGTGTGGGGTGTGGTGAATGTGGAGCACATGGCCCCCCTGGGACTTAAAATGGGCCCTGCTGGCAGCTGGGATGACTCAGACCACGTTCTTCAGCCAACACAGTGGGGCCTGGCAGGGGTGGGGCCTGGTGCAGTTGGACACAACAGACCTTCCCAGTTGCTTTATTTTAAGCCTCAGGGTCTTGTAACAGGTTTGGTAGGAACTGCAGTGCTGGCTGGGGAACAAGGAGGGATTAAATAGTGTCTCTGGGTCCCTGTTTTAATACTCGTTTATGCTTCTAATTGCATAATGTGGGCCAGCTCCTGCTTTAAGTGTTTGTAGGTATGATTTTATTTAATCCTGACAGCAATATTCAGGGTTAAGTATGATTATCCCCAGATTTTTGTTTTTGTTTTTGTTTTTTAACAAAGGGGGAAATTGAAGCTTAGAAGGTTTGAAGCTTGCTCAAAGTCAGAAGACTACATGCGGAGGTAGAGACAAATCTTAGATCTGCCTGACTTCAAAGCCTATGTTCTTCGTCTGCGTGTTGGAGCTGCCGCTGGCCCTGGGGGCACTGATTCCAGGAGCACTGCTGAGAGCCTAAGGTGTGCAAGGTGCTTTGGAGGACGTCAGTGCTGAAACTGGCTAGCTGGGCATCACCAGCTTCTAGGGACATTGGAAAATGTTAATGTCTAGGTTCTTTGCCTCATGGGTGGTGTGACCCTACTTTTCTTAGTCCAGGATTTTTTTTTTGTTCCACTATAAAATGGACAACAGTCTTGCTAGACAAGAGAAAGAACTGGGAATGGGTATTGAAAAGTAATGTGCTAAGGGCCGCCTGGGTGGCTCAGTCGGTTAAGTGGCTGCTTTCAGCTCATGTCATGACCTCTGGGTTTTAAGATTGAGCCCAGCCTGGGACTCCTGGCTCAGTGGGGTGTCGGCTTCTCCCTCTCATTCTGCCCCTCCCCCCAAATCATAGAAAAAAAATCTTAAAAAAATAATGTGCTCAGAAAAGTGATGCTTTTCTCATCTTTCACAGGATACTTGGGCCTTATAAGATAACCAACTGGGCTGGTTCTGAACAGTTTTAATATAATCTTAAGAGTATTTTAATAACAAAGATTAAGCAGCTCTCTCTATATCCCGCATGTTCTTCCTTTTTTCTTTTAAAGTTTACTGATAATGAGGTTTTATTTACTTAGTTTTGAGCAATCTCCACACCCAACGTGGGGCTCAAACTCATGACCCTAAGATTAAGAGTTGCATGCTCTGGGGCACCTGGTGGCTCAGTCGGTTAAGTGGCTGCTTTCAGCTCAGGACATGATCTCAGTGTCCTGGATTGAGCCTCCCATCTGGCTTCCTGCTCAGCAGAGAATCTGCTTCTCCCTCTGCCCCTCCCCTGCTTGTGCTGTTTCTGTCTCTGTCTCTCTCTCTCTCTCAAATAAATAAAATCTTAAAAAAAAAAAAAAAAAGAAATTGCATCTCTACTGACTGAGCCAGCCAGGTGCCCCTTATATCCCATATGTTCTGAATTTTGATGTTTTACTTGAAGTGTCTGAACATTAGAGTGATCTGAATTTGGAGTTTATACTTAGCATCATTAATGAGTTTAGCATTATCAGCTAACCGTTAGCCAAATATTTTGAGAATGTTAGACCTAAAAAACCCATTAATACATTTAGGCTGTTCAGTATGTGTGTAATGCCCCGACAACACACCACACTGTATTCACATATTCATGCATTAATTCATTAATACATGGCTTATTCGGTACCTGCTATGCGCTGGGCATAGAGCTTCTGGTCTTAGTTAGACCGTCTCACTGAAGTGGTGTCATCCTTCACGTGAATTTCCTTTGTGGTGATAGAATGGGGCCATGATGCAGAAGTCATGGTTGTGGTAGCGGTAAAGGAAGATGTCTTGCCTCATGGCCAGTAGGTAGCTTTTCAGGTAAAGCCTGTGATGACCAAGGAGGCAATGTTTTGAAGTGGGAAAAGCCTTGGACGTACAGATAGGAGAACCAGGTTCTTGTTCAAATGTTGCAACAAACTAGCTGAGAGAAATTGGAAAGTCACTTATTCTCTTGATGCTAATTCCTACCTGGAAAAAATGGTGTGTGTGTGTGTGTGTGTGTGTGTGTGTGTGTGTGTGTAGGGATGGTAATTCCTTAAGTGCCATTGGAGATCCATGATTTTGGCTAGTTTTCTTGTGATTCGCCACCTGTTCTACAGGCAAAAATAAACCAAGCCAAACCACCCTCTTACCCAACCAAACAAATCACTGAAACTCATCTCAGCAACATTTACCAGCTCCTGCTTAGATTCACAGGAATACACCAAGCAGTGGAAAACAGGTCTTGGTATTGCTTTGTGTATGTTTATGCTGATCTCTCTGGCTGTCTTTTTTTTTTTCTTTAAAGATTTATTTATTTATTCACGATAGACATTGAGAGAGAGAGAGAGAGAGAGAGAGAGAGAGAGAGAGGCAGACACACAGGAGGAGGGAGAAGCAGGCCCCATGCCGGGAGCCCGACGTGGGACTCAATCCCAGGACTCCAAGATCTTACCCTGGGCCAAAGGCAGGTGCTAAACCGCTGAGCCACCCAGGGATCCCCCTCTCTGGCTGTTTTTTTTTTTTTATTTTTTATTTTTTTTATTTTTTTTTTTTCTGGCTGTTTTTGAATCCAAAGAAGACTCTGGTCTTTTTCGAGTCTCCCATCATCAGCGAAGGGGAAAAAAATCAAGACTTCAATTCACCCTAAATAATAGTCTGAGCCAGGAGCAAAATCCTCATAGCCACCTGTGGCTTTCTGATACTCTCAAACGCAAAATGTCTTACAATGATAAAAACATTGTAGAATGTTCTGGTCTTGAAGCCTGACCAGTTACTGCCACTTGTCTATCATTTCAAGTTTTTAATGCTTTAAACATACCATAAGGTTGACTTCTATCTTGTTCAATCTGCTGTGAAATAGAAGGAAATGAGACATCCTCAACTGGCTAATGTTTAATTATGTCAAATACAGTATTTCTAAACAATGTTCCATATTGCCTTGTAATCTAAGCAGGAGGCTCCCTTCCATGGCTGTTGCTCTGACCTAAACACCCCAGATGATGTGTGCCTTTGGAATGCCACCAAACAGGACCATGTCTCATCTGCAAGAGGACGCCGGTGCCTGGCAACCCAGATACCTCCTGTCGTCTCTGACTGGTGTTTCCTTTTCCCCCATAGCAGGCAATTTCTCCGTCAAGTCCAGTGTGACCATGTCACCCTATCAGATTCCTTGCCAGAGATTTCCACCAGAGGACAGATCACCTTTCGCTGTAAATCTTTTCCTAGATAACTTGCACTTTTGATTGTTTTCACCCCCCAGCCAAACATAAAACGAGGGTGACATCTTTCCTGCTCATCATTTTCATAGCTTTGCAGGAAGATGCTTTGATGTATTGATCGAGTTTTAAGTGGGTTACTCCAGAAACCTCCTGCTGTTGGACAAACAGAAACCAGGCTCTGCTACCTGAATGAAGAATTGTCATAGCAGAATCAGAGAAACAAGGGCCAACCTTCTGACTTTTAGTTTCCAAGTGGAAGATGAAAAAGATTTGGAGGAATAGATGGTCAAGAAGAGCCAGTTCTCCCACAAGTGAAGACTATATATTTGGGGATTGTTTTTAGCAGTCAGCCTACACTGAACAATACTCAAGTGGAGGAAAACTCAACATTCCCTACTGGGTTTGTCTAATTAAATCAGGTATTAATATACTAGATTTAGGTGATAAGAAAAGAGTGCAGGTAAAAAGAAATGATTCTCAAATCATATCCTTCCAAAGTGACCATGCACATTGACTTCTAAAATGAATCGATCGCTTGGGGTGCTTGAGTGGCTCAGTTGGTTTAGTGTCTGTCTTTGGCTCAGGTCATGATCTTGGGGTCCTGAGATTGAGCCTCACGTCAGGCTCCCTGCTCAGCAGGGGGTCTGCTTCTTCCTCTTCCTCTGCTGACCCCTGCTTGTGCTCTCTTGCTTGTTCTCTCTCAAATAAATAAATAAATATCTTTAAAAAAATAAAATGAATCAACATCTCAATTAATGCTAAATCATATGAATTACAGTTTCTGTTGATGTCTGAGTTCGTTGCTCTTAGTGCTATTCATAAATACACCATATGAGAAGCAGAACTGGGTGGTAGCCAAGGGCATGGAGTCTGGTTTTGAACCCATTATGCAATAGTTGTGAAACAGTGGGCAATTCACTTAAACACTCTGTGCTTGATTTTCCCAACCATAATCTAGGGATAATACCAGAAGCGATTGCATAGGATTGCTATGTGGATAAAATGAGTTAATATACAGAAATAACAGTGTCTGGCATAAGTAAGTGCTATTTTAGTGTTTGCTATTATTATTATTTTATACCTAGCAAAGTATTGTCATCATTCCTGGACATAAAGCTGCCACTGCTGTTCAGCTTTAGCATCATGTCTTCCAGGAAGAACAGGAACTATCAAAGTGATGAAAACTAATATGTTAATTTAAAAAAAATGAGGACAGCGGTACCTGGGTGGTTCAGTTGGTTAAGTGTTGGACTCTTGATCTCAGTTCAGGTCTTGATCTTAGGGTTGTGAGTTCAACTTCTACAGTTACTTAGAAAAAAAATGGGAACTATTGCATAAGAGGCTGAAATGAGAAAATGAGCTTCTTCTTGTGGAGATTCACAAGTCCTGGCATGCTTCCTGACAGGTGCCTCAGAAGTCCACTGCTTCAGCCAAGATCTGCTCTTCAAACCCACTGTTGCAATCAGAGCTTCCAGACTGGCCCGACGGGAAAGACTGGGCTTGATGGCAAAATTCCATCTGCAAGTGAGAGTGTTGTTTTTTAAGCAGAGGAAGGAATTGTATGATTGGTGAGAAAGACTGCGTTTCATCTCTAAGCAGTTAGGAAAGTCTGGTGGTCTGAGAGGCCAGGGTATCTAGGCCAGAGCTTGCCAAGTATGTGTGGGGGTGTCCATGACTCAAATTCTGGGGCTGAGTCAGAATAAAACTTCTTTCTGGAAGTAAGTGAATGAGATTAGGGGTAAGGGGAAAGGACACAACTATCTACTAGGTGACCTTCTTTGTGATTTTTCACAAAGAATTCTCTCAGGGTCAACAGAACACATCCAGAAGACTCTAGGTTTAAGGACACCTTGCCCTTGCCAACTTCTGGTTTTCATTTTATGCTCAGAGAATGTAATGGCCTGGTCTATCTAACATCATCTCATGGGATGAGCCACCTCAGCCTCACCAACCAAATATTGAACCAGAGGAACTTCTCAAATGTGGGTGATTTCAGGAATGGGGAGAATAATCAGAGATCTTGTACCTGGGGTGATGCAGCGGCAGTGATCTCCTGAGGCAGAAATTCTCCCTGTAGCAAACTACCTCGGATTTACCTGAGCAGAGAGTATGGACATGTGACCGTGAGGCCCTGACACTGTGTTGCTGTGTGAACTCCAGCAAATTAGTTTAGAATTTAAAAATCTTGGGGCACCTGGGTGACTCAGTTAAGTGTTTGCCTTCACCTGGGGTCATGATCCCAGGGTCCCAGAATCAAACTTGCATTGGGCTTCCCACTCAGCGAGGAGTCTGCGTCTCCCTCTAACCTCTGCCCTTCCTTCTGCTTGTGTTCTTTCTTGCTCTTGCTCTCTCAAATAAATAAATAAAATCTTTATAAAATAAAATAAAATTTCAAAACTTTAATGTTCTCCTTGAAAAATAAATATTGTAAAATTTGCTACACTAGCTGCTGGATTCAAGGCACATCTTCTATTTGCAGAGGTGAAGTAGAAGCAAATTCCTTTTCTTCCAAATGAACGGACCTTTACACTGAGGAGCCAGCCGCCTGGGGTAGAAGTCAAACAAAATGAGCTAGAATGCCACCTCCAGTCTTTCCCAGGGCAGTAGGGAAGGAAAGGGAGAAAGAGGCGCCTGGTTCTCTCCAGTGCAGACAGGGGATTGCACAAGTGCTCCAGGGAAGTGCAGGGCATTGTCTCAGCAGCTTACTGGGAGATGCAATAAGTGTCTTCTGAATTGTGTAATTCACAACACTTCTAACGCCAAATGTGTGGCAGTTTTTTCCTCTGCTGAACAACTCTCAAATTCTCTGCATTAAAAAAAAAGAAAAAAGACAACTCTCTATCCCCAATGTTGTCAAGCTCAAACTCAACAATCCCAAGATCAAGAGTTGCACGCTCCATCGACTCAGCTGGCCAGGTGCCCCTAATTCTTCGATTCTGTTCAATTTTGGATCATCAGTGACATCAGTAATGTCCCTGGAGTTACCACAGACCCCCAGGCTAAATACTCAGTCCCTGAGACTGTCCTCACACCCTCACACCTGTGCTTCTGCCCAACTGGCTATAAATTGGGGCTTCCCTAGACCTCCCCCTCACATTCCATGGTTGCTAGAATGACTCACGGAACTCAGGAAAACACTTCACTTCTATTTATCAGTTTATTGCTAAAAAGGCAACTCAGGAAAAGTCAAATGGCAGAGATGTGTAGGGCAAGCAGGGGGAGGTGGGCGGCTGCCAGGCCCTCCTGGGTACAGCCCTCTCCCCGCAGCTCACCGACCCAGAAGCTCCCAAGCCCAGTTGTTTCGAGATTTTTTATGGAGGTTCTGCTATGTTTATTTGTTTATCTTTAAAAGGGTTGTCCCAGCACCATTTATTAAACAATGCTCTTTGTGCCCTTGATTTGAAATGTCAACCTGACTGATTACATTCTGGAATTCAGTTTGGTCTATTTCTAGAATTGACACTATCGTTTATGTCTTCTGCCATTTCGAGGGATTTTAATCATTGTGTCTGCATTTCATGTTTTACTATCTGCAAGAAGGAGATTCTAGAGAGAATCTTCAGTTTTTTCAAATTGTGAAAGAAGGATGGGAGCTGAGGGGTGGTGTGCAGATGGAAGATTCCTGAAGCGCAGGACATGGCTTCCTGAGCCAGGTGAGGACTTAGGCATGAGCAGGAGCAGGGCACATGGGATGCTGTGACGGGGGTGAAGGATGGTGGTAGCAGTCTCGCTCCCCTCCCAGGGAAAATGACCTTTTGTTTTGTTCTTGAGACAATGGCAGTCTCCGGCAGCTGCATTTTGTGCCTGTGATGCTATGTCCATCCCAACAACCTCTACTTGAATCAGGAAGACTGGAGCAAGGCTCCGTTCCAGAAGTTCACACGCAGCCTGTGTGTGGAGAGATGGGGTGCAAAGAGCCCTGCCCAAACTTGGGACGATCAGTATCCTCTCTGCAGATGTGCCTGACAGTCATTCTCTGGTTCTGGATTCCTTCTTCATATAAAACATAGATGGACGATATGGTACAAAGGCACATTTTAATGCCGCTTCTTTTCTTCCAAGATCTAGAGGGAGTAGAGGAGAGTTAGTATGCCTGTCCCAAAGCAAATCAAGGGCTGGAATGTCCTTACCACTGTGGTCAGGGTCCAGCTGTTACTCGCCGCAGAGAAAGGGACAGGGGCCACTGTTTCCTCTCCCACTCAGGTCCTGGAGGACACAGGGTGTTGCCTCTTCTAATTAAAGAGAAACAGAAAGTCTGCCAGCAGGGCCAAGACCCTCAGGGGGTGAGTGGATGTCCTGTTACTGCGGGCTGCCCCAGGACAGATGCCCACAGAGCCCTTCTTGTGATGGGGCTGGCTGAGTAGCTTGGCATGAGTAACACACCCATCTTGAAAAATAATCAGGCCTGGGGCACCTGGGTGGCTCAGTCGGTTAACGGTCCAACTTTTACTTTCTGCTCAGATCATGATCTTGGGATCATGGGATCCAGCCTTGTGTCAGCCTCTGTGTTCAGCACAGAGTCTGCTTTGTCCCTCTCTCTCTGCCCCTCCCCTCCTCCTCTTGTTCACTCTTTCTTTGTCTCTAGAATAAATAAATAATATCTTTAATAAATTAGCCCATGTGCAGCTAAAATTCCAACTGCTGAGTTATACTCAAGTGTCATCAGCCTGTTCTATGAATTTGAAGTTTTAATGAATTTAAGAGAAGAGCCTCCACTCTTAAGGGAAGAGGAACTCTACAAAATGGTATTTGCTTTTCGGGTCCACAAAACCCAGGGAATTCCTCTGGGGACCCGGCCAATTCATTAGGTTCATGGTCTTCAGTAGGTGGTCTCCGTATACTTGGAAGGTATGCAAAGGCTTTCCCAGGGGCACACCCACCTGGGTAGTTTTAAGGAATGAATTTCCTGCCATTCAACTTGCATATGTGTATTTTCCTAAAATTTATCCCCCTGAGCCTTTGCTTGTATAGCCACCCCTTCTCCATTTATTATGAATCTTGCAGAGGCTCCTGGCCCTTGGTGTGAACGCTGCATATGAAGGCCAAGGGCAGCTGAAGGTGTGGGTGAGGAGGAGTAAGTGAATGACTAGTGATGCACTGATAGGTTCTTTTGCAAATCAGGGAGTTTCTAAGTGGAATAGGATTGTAACCCAAAGACTAGTCAAGTTATACCTTTGATGATAGGCAACTAAAAAGTAACTTATTTTTAATGGTAAATGGCCAAAGTAATTTTATCAGGAATGCTGAGAAATTGTTCAGGTAATTGAGGTATATTTTTATAGACAAATACCTTCCATTTCTATTTATTTATTTGAACAGAGTTTTCACAGTTGTTTCCAAAAAAAAAAAAAAAAAAAGAAAATAAAAATAACATCAATGCTGAACTAGTCTCTGTCTATCATCCACAGGTTTGTAAATAATTGGCAAATAGCCCAAAACTTGAGACCACTAAACAAAATAGTCCCATTCATCTATTAAGAGCTTCATTCTCAATACATTTTGCTTTTTATTGTATATTTTATGTTTTATATTTTACTTTATGTTTATTTAATTTAATGGCTTAAAATATGTCATATTTAGGTGCTTTGATCAATTGTTTACTGATAACAATTATAAAGATAACTCAATCCAGAAAAAATAATATTTTTATTTATGGTCAATGGAAATAATTTTTAAATTTCAATTTCTGTACCTATTTTTGTTATGGACACATAGGGAAGATCAGTATAAGACTCTCAGGCCTCAAAGTGTTACTTTACAATATAGTTCTATGGGAGGCATGGAAAGGAGAGCCAGAGTCTGCCCTCATCTCTCCCTCTTCCCACTGAGCGTTAGGGGCCGGAGGCCATGTGATGATTGCTGTCCTTGGGTTCTCTCAGGTCATCCTCCCAGTGGTAGTAGGTACCATTTAACCCTAATTATTCAGGAGGCGCCTGGGAGGCTCAGCAGTTAAGTGTCTGCCTTTGGCTCAGGCCATGACCCCAGGGTCCCCCCACACCCCTCTGTTGCTCTCTCACTCTCTATCTCAAATAAATAAATAAAATCTTTTAAAAAAACTTTAATTATTTAGTAAGTTGTTTTCCAGCATTTACAAGAGAATACAGTAAGTTTTCATTTTTCTTCTTCAGGAGAACAGGAGGTGAGGCCACAGTTTATAAGGAGGGTGAGACAGGCGTGATGGGGAGAAGAGCAGATATCCTCCTCAAACCAGCCTCTGGGATCCGACCATCACTTATTTGTCATTCAGGTAAAATCCATTTGGCACAGTGGAGAGTGGGGAGGGCCGGGGTTGGTGTGTGTGTATATGTGATTTGTTTTACAAAGTCGTTCAGGACCACATCAGTTTGAGATTCTGAGTAACAAGAAAAAGATGATAAAATACATAGCCTTTTTCAGGTAATTATGTTTATGGGTCCTTTTCTATATATATATGCATGGTATGCTGCATAGATAACAAAGGGAAGGGTACTATCACAAAGCAGGTGTGATATCCATGTAACAGAATGTAAAATTAAGCTCTGTCTTGGGTGTGGATGGAGATCAAACCCAGCCAACTTCTACCTCCTGTGGTTACACTGTACCTGTTATAACTCACATGGTTTAATGGGTGACAGTCAAATCTGCTCCAGGTCTTAGCATCCATAATGCAATGGGGCAAGACAGAGGAGCATTTGTGGGAGATTTGGATAGGCCAGGCCTCTGAGAAGAGGAATTTCACTCTACTCAAATTCCATGACTAGATCTCAGTAGAATGGCTACACCATATGTAAGGGGGCTGTTAAATATAGTTTTCCTGGATGTCCTGGAAGAAGACGACTCTGGTGGACTCCTCAGCTGGCTTCTATCTGCCATCCCAGGGTAGAAGGTTTGGAGAAAGCTGAGAAGTTTGAAAATAGCCACTGCAGAATGAGAGGAACAGCTGGCTAGAAAAATATCAATGCCAAGTTCCAATGTGGGGGCTACTGAGCTTTCCTTCAACAGCTCACCACAACAGGTGGATAGTTGGTTAGATCTAGCTTGGGGTTTTGGAGGACAGGCATGACAGAAGGGCAAGGGGACAAGGGAGGTGAAGATCTTGATAAGAAATAATCGGAAGTGAGGAGCTGCCATGTATTTCATGGATGAGGAAGAGAGTGGACATGGCTGGTCGGCAGAAAAGGAAAGGCTCAAGTACCTGGAGGTCTTCGTGAAAGTGGAGAGAGATGTAATGGATGAAAGGGGGGTGAGAACAAGGAAGGAGAGCTTGCCATCAAGAAGGATGTGTTATAGACTAAATGTGCGTGTTCCCCACTCCCCAAATTTGTATGTTGAAAACCTACCCCCCCAATCTGATGACATAGGGAGATGGGGCCTTTGGGATGTGATTAGGCCAGGAGGGTGGAGTCCTCATGCATGGGATTCATGTCCTTAAAACAGTCCCAAGAGAGTCTCTTTCTCTCTCTCTCTCTCTGTCTGTCTCTCTCTCTCCTGTTCTCTCTGCCTTGTGACGATACAAGGGAACACAGCCATCTGCAACTCTGAAGAGGACCCTCACCAGAGCCTGAGCATGCCATCTCTGGTCTCTGACATCCAGTGTCAGAATGGTGAGAAATAAATTTCTGTTGTTCATAAGCCACTCAGTCTATGCTATTCTATGATAGCAGCCAGAATGAACTAAGCCAGCATGGTTGAATTTATTTTTGGAGCTGGGACAATCTTGGGTAGAGCAAAGATGCAATATGTGGCCAAGGAGGTTTGGGGTGGAGAGTGGGGGGTTGCAGTGAAGGCGATCTTTTTCTCTTCTTTGTTTCCCCAGATACCACCCATTTGGCAGCTGGGTCCCGATGCACACCTGTTATCTTGGCCATCAGAAGGTTAAATGATTTGAATCAAAGGCAGTTAAAAATAATTAGTGAGTAGATTTTTTTTTGGTAAAATATTAAAAAATCAATTTTCAGTAATGTGGATTTGTGTACCATGAAAAAGATGTTAAACTACATAGCTTTTTTAAGGTAACTATGTTAATGGGACCTTTTCTGTTTATATGCGTTGTATTCCATATAAATAATAAAGTAAAAGATACCATCACAAGTATGATATCAATTTAACAAAATGTAAAATTAAGCTCTGTCTTGGGGGTGGCTGGAAATGAAACTCAGCCTCCTTCAGCCTTGTGTGGTTACACTGTACCTGATATAATCCACATGGTTTAAAGTGAATGGCACATGAAAAATCAGAGCAACAGTTTTAATGTATGATATCTTCAGTTATATTTTTAGATAATAATATCAGCATCCTAATACAAAAATGAGGGCTTCCGGGGGCCTAATTGGAAATAGGTAATGATTTAAACTCTAAAGATTAAGAAATACTTTTATATTTTAGCCAAACGTAGTCAAGTTTACTTTTCTCTATAAAGCCTTCCAGGTGTCACATAGGGAGACTTTCCAGGAAGGATCCTATCCAAGTAGGGTCCCTTTTGGGTAGAAACAACTGATGTAATTATTTTGGCTGACATAGGCAAGAAAGCTACTTACTAGCTTTCACTCAGGTATGAGGGTTGGGGAATCCCATAAAAAGATTGCTTTAGCAGGCTCTCTACACACATCGCTGGGCTCTTGCTCACTGTATTAAAAGCACAGTTTTAAAATCAAATGCAAAAAATATTGGTTTGGCTTCAAACAATTTTTCATCATTTAGGCCACAAGTAGAATCCAAGAAGTAGACTACGGACAGTTGAATGCAAACATCACAGGGTGGGTTGCTTCACTTCCTGCTTCCTTCTTGATATGTAGTTGCTGGTCCTCAGTGAGAAGCTGGAGTTGAGCTAATCAGGACTTCTCATCCACACCTGCAAGTAGTTTTTCCCTTGCACGAACTTGAGTTCATGAGGAATCAGAGGTTTGGGTGGGACTCAGAATATCCTCTCCTATTTTAGAGACTAAAACTTCCTTAAGGAACATATTTGGGTCCAAAAGTATAAGAGGTTTAACGGTCCATAAAAACCAATGTTAAAAATTCAAAAATTCACAAATTCCCATGTCTTACAAAATAAAACATGTTTTTTCTTCTTCAAGCCTAAGTCCAAAGCTTAAGCTATTCCAAAAGCAGATCTGCAATACACACTTTCTTTTTCTCTTCATGCAAGCATCATTGTAAATTCAGCCTCTGAACATAACATGTCTGAGATTGCCACTGTCCTGACATAAAAACAATATGTGCAGACTTCTTCAAATCTGTATTTTAACCACATGGCTTTGCTCTTTATCTTAGAAAAAGGGTGACTATCATTTTTTTTCCTATAGTATTACTTGTTTGCTAACAGAGCCAACAAGTATTGTGAGATTAAATCAGGTTGTCTTTGCCCCTTTCTTCCCTCTGGCACCTCTACTCTTGCTATATCTACTATTGGTGTTCTGCTGCTGTTATAACCCACTCATTGTTCTAGATGGCCCATTGGACAGAGCCAATCCAAGTACACAGGAAAGAAAGGAATTCCATTTTGTAACTACAAATGGGGGCATAAAATGAGAGTATGCTTCCTAAACAAGTCGTGTTCCAAAAGGATGAACAGATGTGATGATTTCCCCGATAGCCTGAATTTTTTTTTTTTAAAACAAGGAACTATCTTTTGTTTAAATAAACACAAGAAAAAAAAGACATAAAAAAATGAAACAAAGAACAGTAATAGCAACCTGCATTGTTGCACCTAGGGCAGGAGAAGTTGTCCAATGCTTAGATATAATTTCAGTAGGTTAAGCAGCAAGCGGGAAAAAATCCGTTTTTAAAAGGATAACTTGGCCTTGCATCAACTTCTTATTTGGCCTCCAAATAGAGTGTACATGTTTAGAAATTGTGGACTCCCAGAGGAGATTCAATGACTAAAAAAGAGTTTTATCATTGGTTAGTGTTTTAGTTTGAATAATTTTCCCCTGCAAATTCATATCCACCTGGAACTTCAGAATATAACCTTTTTTTGGAAATTAGGTAATTAGTAATTAGGTTAGGATGTGGTCAGCCTGGATTAGGTCAGACCCTAAATGAAGTGATCCATGTCCTTATAAAAAGACCTAATGAGACACAGCGACACAGGAAGAATGGTCTGTGAAGATAGAGGCAGCTACTGGAGGGATGATTCTACAGGCCCAGGAATGCTGGCAATCACCAGAAGCAGGGCGGAACTCTTCCCTGGAGCCTTCAGAAAGAGCACGACCCTCCTGACACCTTGATTTCAGACTTCTGGCCTCCAGAACTGTGTGAGAACAAATCTCTGTTGTTTTAAGCCACCCGGTTTGTGTTACTTCTTTATGGCAGCCCTAGGAAAGCATTATGGTTAGCTTGAGTGACATATGGGGGGGACAATGACATTCTTTCTCAGTGTTACAATGATCAGCCATTAGCACAACCTAAACCAACCCAAGATGCTCTCTGTTGGAAGAGTGAAGTTAACAGGTTCTTTGGTTCAGTTTATTGAAACAGAGCTGATGGATTTCCTTTCAAATAGAGAAATAATTTTCTATTTTAAATAGTTATAGTACACTTCATGGTATCTTTAACTTCAGGAAATTGAACTCTGCACGGAAACATCATGCATTACAGTCCCTGAAAATACTACTTTTCATAATTTGATTTTGCATTTTCCTTTACCTCCAAGGTCAGTCTCAGAGATACATCATATTTCATTTTACTTTCAGCTAACAGTTAGATGAGCTATGTTTCTTTGTCCTCTGAATGTACTTCAAACCACTCTGTTGCTTATTTACCAAATTTTATAAGACTATGAATTTTTATTGTGCTTTTTTGAGGCTTAGCCAATATTTTTATGTGCTGATAACTATAATCAGAGCATAGAGATCACTTAAACTAACAAGTGATGATCCACCTCAATAGAAATGCAAACAAGTTTAATCCATCATTTTGCCAATGGTTCTTTCATGGTACGTTCATCAACCCCCATTCTTTCTTTTCTCCTAATATACTATACTGGTTTATGAACTTTCTTCTGCATGTTAATATCAAAAGGAAGGTATTATGATCCCTTTTACACGGAGACCCAGTGGAATGAGGGATTCGTTCGACATCACATTTTTCCTATCAGCCTGTGGGTCTTCTTGAGAGGTTGCCGCCAGCTGTTTCTCCTGTTCTCAGCCCAGATCTCATTGTGAGGCACTTTCAGTCTCCTTTCTTTATCAGGGATGAATTCCGTGCTCATAAGTATGTGCCCTGAAATGGCCAACCAACTTTTTCTTGGAAATGGGTCCCCTTGATCAGCATAGGGAAACTTGGCATCATGGCAAGGCAAGACCCTTGACCTATACTGATCTGAGACCAAGATGGAAACTAAAGACCATTGGCTAAGTCTGCCCATTAGCCCACATAATCATAAAAGCATAGATATTTGTCTTGTGGTGACATTTACCCTGAAGCACAGTGAAATTTGGTCTGACATCTGGCTCCGTGTTTTGCTTTCTCTGTCCTGTGGTCTGACCTTCTTGTAAGCATGGAGCTGGTGCTTGTTTACCCAGATGATTACAAGTTTTGAGAAAACTTTTGAATGGTGAGGGAATTACATAAGCTACGATGCATAATTAGATCATCTGAAACTTTGCTCTGCCTACGAAGTGGATGCTCATGGTTGCCATATTCTTGAAAATACAGATAGCCCTCATAGACATAAATTAAACATCAAAGTTTAAACTTGCCAGCCAGTGAATGCAGGAAATATATTGGATTTACATAGTTAGGATATTAGAATTTGAGAGATTTGGGGTCTTATGTGTATGTTTTCTTTAATGGCAGCTCCAACTAATAGCTGTTAAATATTGTCGATTCAAAGAAGATAAGAAGAAAGCCAGATGAGTTCTGGGAGCCTGTACTGTGGGATCATATCTTTAAACATTGAGGAACTTACTAGTAATTGTCTTAGAGGCAGATGGCCTCATAGGTCACTTATTTCTGTGGACTCTATGAAAGAGAATAGAGGTGAGTGGTCAAAATAAAGACATAAAGAAAAAAGTAAAACAAACAACAGAGGCTACAGACCTCTGGATTAGGAAACACCACCTAACTTTTCATTGGACTGGTGATCGTCTTTTTCTATGAAATATCAAGTTCCATCTACTGGGTAATTTTTCTTTTCTAACTTCTATAACAAACAATTAATTATTTTCTTACAACTAGGGGAGTGTGTGTTCTTAAGATGGCTCTTAGACTTATTTAGAGAAGATTTTATTTTTAAGCAATCTCTCCACCCAACGTGGGGCTTGAGCTCACAATCCTAAGATCAAGAGTCACAGATTTGACAGTTTGAGGCAGCCAGGCACCCCTGGTTCTTAGACTTTTTATCCCTCCTTATATGACATTAGATTTTAGTTTGTAAACATGATATGAAAAAAAGACCCTGCAAAATGTTACAAGGAGAACCCAGAAATGCATATCTTGCATCCCAACCTATCACCAAATTATGAGGGCAGGTACATGAACGAGATGTCCCATGGTGGCTGATGTTGAACTTCCTTGCTGCCAAACTTACAACTCATTTGACTCAAAACAATACTTAACCTCAATGTTTTTCTGTCATTTCAGGATCTCACTGTACTGAAACATGCCACTGTGGTATACAATTAAGAAGGGAATTGAAACAAGGGAAATTTTTACTGTTAAGAAATATAAGAAACAGTGCTTGCTTTATCGTATCATTTCTACGCTTTCTAATTACATGAACTCTACATGGATTGTGTAGCAAGAACTTCATCACGCTTTCTTTTGCCTAGCTTTTTGGGCAGCCACCCACTACCACCATCAGTATACATTAAGTGTTTAATAAAGAGACAGATGCCCAGATACTGGCTCCCAGTACTGAATGAGTCCACCAGTGACTGTGGATATTTTAGGGAAGCCATTCTTCACCACAGAGCAGCATGGTTAGTCTGTCTGTCTGTCTGTCTCTCTTTTATATATTTGAGCTTAATGTTATAGGTTGAATTTTGGTTGTCTATCATTAGGGTCTATAATAATTAATGTTAAAATATAAATAATTGAAATTTAAGCAGAAAGAATGTGATGAGTAAAATAGTGTCCCAGAGGAGAAGTAAAAATGCAAGGCTACTCATAAAGGCACGTTCTCATATAGCTTGCATTAGGTAGCATAGTATTATATGTTTTACTATCTGCAAGAAGGAGATTCTAGAGAGAATCTTCAGTTTTTTCAAATTGTGAAAGAAGGGTGGGAGCTGAGGGGTGGTGTGCAGACGGAAGATTCCTGAAGTGGCAGGACATGGCTTCCTGAGCCAGGTGAGGACTTAGGCTTGAGCGGGAGCAGGGCACGTGGGATGCTGTGAAGGGGGTGAAGAATGGTGGTAGCAGTCTCGCTCCCCTCCCAGGGAAAATGACCTTTTGTTTTGTTCTTGAGACAATGGCAGTCTCCGGCAGCTGCATTTTGTGCCTGTGATGCTATGTCCATCCCAACAACCTCTACTTGAATCAGGAAGACTGGAGCAAGGCTCCGTTCCAGAAGTTCACACGCAGCCTGTGTGTGGAGAGATGGGGTGCAAAGAGCCCTGCCCAAACTTGGGACGATCAGTATCGTCTCTGCAGATGTGCCTGACAGTCATTCTCTGGTTCTGGATTCCTTCTTCATATAAAACATAGATGGACGATATGGTACAAAGGCACATTTTAATGCCACTTCTTTTCTTCCAAGATCTAGAGGGAGTAGAGGAGAGTTAGTATTATATTTTCATAAAGGGTTAAAACTATGGCTTTTACACAGGTGTGGAGTCAGGAAGTATATAGGAAATCTCCAGATTCACTTGTCAATTTTGCTATGAACCTAAAACTCCTCTAAAAAAGATAAGTCTTAATAAAGTAAAACAACTGCTTATTAGCCTGAAAATTTCCATAATCAATTATATTGGTATTATTACATTCTGTACTTGATATTCTGCCTGTTTTTGGTTTTGTTTAGCCATGATTTTTTCATGTAGGGATGACAGCACAGGCCCCAAACACTGAAGGCTTTCATCTAACTGTTAGGTATAGTTTGACAGAACAGAAAGAGCACTGGGCCTTGAGTTGGGAGATCTGAGTTTGGTTTGAGCGTCATGCTCTCCTCTCTGAGCCCTGATGTCCTCAAACAAAGTAAGATCCTGTACACCTTGTGAGATTGTTATAAGCATCAAATGAGATTACATAGGTCAAAAATCCTTGAAAAATATAAATTGCAAGGTAAACGTAAGGTGGTATTTCTTTTTGAAGGGAAATAAAATGGAGCCCCTAATTAGAAATAATTAAAATAAACTCTTCTGAATTGTTAAGTTTATTCAGCCACTTTGAAGTATAATTATCTTGCTCAAGCTTTAAATTGGCTTATGATCTAGTTATTAATGTACCGAACCACCTAAAGAAAATGTATGTTAGGGATCCCTGGGTGGTGCAGCGGTTTAGCACCTGCCTTTGGCCCAGGGCACGATCCTGGAGACCCGGGATCGAATCCCACGTCGGGCTCCCGGTGCATGGAGCCTGCTTCTCCCTCTGCCTATGTCTCTGCCTCTCTCTCTCTCTCTCTCTGTGTGACTATCATAAATAAATAATAATAATAAAAAAAAAAAGAAAATGTATGTTAACTATTACAAAACCAGGTTTTCAAGTTCATGGACAGAAGTCATATTGATGACACTTTTAAGTTCTTATTAGGTTGCATTTAATGCGCTGGGACATCTATTTTTTCAGTTTGAAGTTTCCTTTGCTTCTGCTCACAAAGGTCTCTTCCCAAAAAGTTATGTATTATTTGAACATGGGGTTTGAAGAAAGAGAGAGTCATTCCCAACACTCCACTCTGCCGTTGATACTAAAGTCACCCTTGGCCTTCACTGAAATATATATAGTGAGGCAGGTTTATAGGGAATGGATTTATCATTGAATTAAATCTTCCTCAGAACCCACACTTTTAATAGAGATCTTTAGTCCTTGAAGCAATGCACCCAAATAGATGGCAGGCTCCTTTGTAAAATGGAAGCAGGTTTATTGTGGCAGAGGATAGAAACATGGGGAACATGTGTGATTATGCAGGATGGTTCTTAGGCAGGTATTTTAGGAAATTATATTATTTCCACAAAATTATTGGTGCTTACTTATCCTTTTAACTTTTGTAAGAGTTCAGTGAGCAGTGTGTGTGGGAATCCCCGTTTGTGTACCAATGACCAAAGAAGTTTGAAACTTCAGGTAAAATTAAGTACTGGTTAATTATATTTAGAACTTATGACTGGCAATTCTTAGATTGAATCACACAACTTCTAAGGAACTGGTGTATTCTTAAGAACATTCAGGTTTCTTATATATATTACAAAACATCTTTCTTTCTAAATGAATTTGTTTTTTTTCAAATGGAAACCATTAGTGGTGCATTGAACCATATGTGGAAAGAAATCAGATAACAGAAAGTTCTGTTGGTTTCCCCAGGATGTTAATTTTAAATACTCTTTATACAAACAGACCTATCTGAATGCACTCGGGTTTCTTTCATTGAAACTGATGTCTAACCTAACAAGAGAGTTCAGTGTCTCAACACACATATTTCTTAGGGAAGCCATTAAAAACAGGTGAGGCTAAAGGAGTTTCTGGGTCCCAAAGCCATGGCTAGGTTATAAAAGGTAAATGGAGGATATCTAGCTGCAGGTTCTGTATTAGAATGATATCACAAGGAAGAACAAACTGTCTTTCCTACTGAATCACCCAGAGTCTATTTTGCTCTTTAGACCAAAGTGTCGACGTGTGCCTACATTTTTATCCAGCACATATTTTCATTGTCAGAGATCTCTCTGGGATTTTGTTAATTTTTAGAAACACAGAAGTGAATGAAACATAATTTCTGCCAAGATGGAACACTAATAAGGGTTTTAACAATCTCAAAAGGGTATTTGAGTGGTTGAAACAAAACAAAACAAAACCCTTTTTGGGGAAATGTCATTGTACAGCAAACACAAAATAAATATATGAAATAGTTTTAAGGCTTTTAGTGTCCTCATAATGAAACACTGACAAATCACATATGTGTGTGTCTATCTCCGACATAACAGTTAATATTCGTTTATTAATCTATGGTACTCGGACATCAACTGCATATAAAAATGGGTTCATCTTTATCAATGAAAACATGATGCATTTTTCCACTTTAACAGTACTTGACAAAAACAACTAACTTAAAAAAAAAAATCCTCACAAGCCTTTGAAAGGCTTATTATGACTCGTTGAATCCAGCTGGATTTATACAAATGAGCCCTTGATTCAATTTAAGATAGGAAAGGAAATTTGCTGAGAGACTTTTAACGTCCTTTACAATAACTGGTTTTCATGCTGTATGTCTCCTTTATGCTGTAATGAATACCATACTGTATCGCCTTTGTAAATATTTACTTATTCTAGTAAAAGAGAAATAGAAACAAGTTACTCATTCTTGTGCTAGGAACAAGGAGTTCATGAACACAAATCACTTGGTGGCAGCAACAATGGAGCCCTCAACTTCTGACCACTTCAACCCAAAATGTCCATGTTGTGCTACAGAACCTCTGGAGGGGCTTCAAATCAATCGGCTACCTAACAAAGTCTAGGGGGCATTTGTGTGGTGAGCTCAGATAGAGAAATGGAGCCTTGGAGAAGTGAAAGCAATCATTAATGCTTTAGATTGAGGATGAGCCTCGAGAAATGATTAGAATTCTTGAACCTTAACATGCCGTTCTGATCCCTGGGTCTGGTTTTCCCCTAAGTTAGGTCATGGAACATAATTTGGCCTAGAAGAGAAATCCTATTCTTTAACTCCCACTCCCAAAAGACACACATGCTGGTCCTACATCAAAGTACCATGTGCCAGAGGGAAAACATCTTTAAAATCCTCCCCCCCCCCCAATCTATTTATTACGTTTAAGGTGCAGTGGAGTGACCAGCAGTAGAGCTAAAGCATACAGTGTTTAAAAGTAAAATTTAGCTTTTGTTAGCTCACACCCAAGCTAAAAGAGCTCTTACTAGTAATTTAGAATATATCCTAAAGGCCTCTGCCAAGCCTCAAATTTGAATCAAGTCACTTACTGAAGGGGAAATCTGAAAAATAAAAAGAAATATCTATGCATTTCTCTGGCATGAGACCTCCCTCCAGAGATGCACTTGTACAGCTTTTCTGTCACTGTTAAGGCCAACATTGCCAAGTTTCCAGAATGTTTTGCAACTGATCATTTCAGAGTGTTCTCAAGTAGGTCAGAAGAAAAAAAAAGCCTTTAATGATGACCTCATGTTCTCCTTTGATGACAGGAAGTATAGAGGCCAAGCAAAGAATAACCTGCTTCTGTATTATAAACCTACATTTTGAAAAAAATAAAATAAAATAAACCTACATTTTGCTTAGTGTTTTGAGGAACAGCGTATATGATTCAGACTAAAGTAGCTACAGTAGCTAAAGCTGTTTAGTACTGTAGCTAGTCATAGGGAATTTACCCTGGCAACTTTTGCTGCCTAGGAAAGTGCATTCAGCTTTTATTTATTTGTTTTTAAAAAATAATGTATTTCTTTACTTTAGAGGAAGGTGGATGGGGGAGGGACAGAGGGAGAGAGAGAATCCCAAGCAGACGCCACACCCAGAGTGGGGCCTAATGCTCAATCCTCTTACAACCTTGAGATCAGGACCTGAGCCCTCAAGAGTCTGATGTTCAACCAACCGAGCCATCCAGGTGCCGCAACAAAAGTGCACTGAGCTTTTAATCCATTGTATTCTGATAGGTCCAATTTTGTCTGTACTTAAATGACTTTCACATTTCTCAACTTCTGGAGTGTGAGCTCCTGCATAAATTCACTGGTTTCAAGAGGTCCAAAGACACTGTGCCACAGACTTATTTCTAAAATAATATTGGGAAGATATGGATGGCAAAATATTTTGTGTGTAACTTCCGGAAGATGCAGCTCAGATGTTGAAATATTGGCATTTTTGGAACATTTAATGGGTTTATGGGGTTCTTATAATCAAGTTATCTTTTTCTTTTTTTTTTTTAAGATTTTATTTATTTATTTATTCATGAGAGACACACACACACACACACAGAGGGAGGCAGAGACACAGGCAGAGGGAGAAGCAGGCTCCATGCAGGGAGCCCGACGTGGGACTCGATCCTAGGTCTCCAGGATCACGCCCTGGGCTGAAGGTAGCGCTAAACTGCTGAGCCACCCGGGCTGGCTGCCCAAGTTATGTTTTTCTATTCAAATATTTCATTTTTTAAAATACTGAGAGCTTTTAAACATAGAACAGGAATGTATTCATTTGTGTATTGAGAGTCTACTGCATGCCAGCAACCGATCTCCATGCTTAGGATACATCAGAGAGTTACGTAGAAAAAAATCCCTGCTCTTACAAGAATATGTTCTAGCAGAGGAGACAGACAATACAGGATGAGTGAGGAGATAACCTTGAGTGAACAACAGCAAAGGGACCCAGTGACAAACAGAGAGTTGGACTTTGGCGGTCCCTCTATGGCAACGAGCCAAAAGGCAGACTCTGTGGGTCTAGACACTGGTGGGTGGGAGGATGTGGTCGGGGAGGGCTGGCAAATTCTGACTGTGTCAGGTTTTGGGGACAACGGAAGCAGGAACAGGAGCAGACAGTGAGGATGGGGGACGAGGTGTTGGAGGTTTGAAGACAGACACACAAGGAGTGTTAAATTTACCTACTTAGTACAGAAAATGGTATAACAGATTCTTTGACAAGAACCACAGAGATTGACCAGATGACAGTTGCCCATGCTTTGTTCAGATTTTTTGAAAAAGAGTTCCAGACATGGTCAAAGTAATTCTACCGATCAACTACTCTTTCCTCCCTCAAAAAGGTGAGACTAACCACTCCCTTGAAGTTGGTTAGCATGATACCCAAGCGTGTTGCTCAAATTATTGCTGTTTAAGCTGGATTTGAAGCTGCTTGCTTCTCTACTGGAGATCCTACCTATCCCTAGAACTTTTTCATCCTTCCCAACGTAAACTCTGTACCCCTTAGACAATCATCTCCCCCTGCCCCTCCTCCCAACTCATCCCTTCTTTTCCATCTTTGTGAATTTGCCTATTCCAGGCACTTCATATAAATGGAATCATCACACAGTATCTGCCCTTCTGTGTCTGGCTTGTTTCACTTTAGCATAATGTTTTCAAGGTCCATCCACATTGTAGTGTATATCAAAATTTCATTCCTTTTGGCCGGCTTTAGTATCCTAAAAACTTAGCTCAATCGTCATCACATGGGTGCAGGGGCACGAGGGTTAAAACCCTGATGATGTCTCCTGCCTTCCACTCCGTGTCTCCCACAGAATCACTCTCTGTAGACAGTTTTCGAGCAGTTTCGTTAACGTCACCTACAGACCGTCTGAATTCATACGGGAAGGCAGGACCTTGTTCCTAGCAATGCATCGAGGCCCTGGAAGGCTGCCGGGCTGCCAGCTCTGAGGCCATGCCTGCTGCAGATTTTGTGTGCTGGGTGGAGCCGGGCAGGTGCAGGGCAAGGAGGCACCTGGCTGTCAAAAGCAGGTGTTATCTGCTGCCCAGAACTAGAGCCAGCGCAGGTAGAGGGCCGACAAGAAACATTTTGGTGCTGGTTTCCCTAATTTTCCTCCTTGGAAGGAAATAGTCTTCAAAACAGCAGAGCCCCACAAGGAGAGAAATCACAGCGACTGTATGTAAACTTTCCTAACTGTGTGTTCTGCTGCTTAATGGATGAATTTTGAAGCTGAAGAGGCTTGGATTTAAAGGCAACCCTACAGTTTTAAATCCCCTGGGTCATTTTATCTCGAGAATGGTTGTGTTTTATTTATTCTTTAAAGATTTTTCGTATTTATTCATCACACACACACACACACACACACACACACACACACACACACAGAGGCAGAGACACAGGCAGAGGGAGAAGCAGGCTCCACGCAGGGAGCCCGACATGGGACTCCATCCTGGGTCTCTAGGATCAGGCCCTGAACTGAAGGCAGCGCTAAACCGCTGAACCACTGGGGCTGCCCAAACTTGTGTTTTAGAAGAGATCAATCCTGCCTCACTTTGCAGGTCTCTTTTCTCAGAACGGAAGCTTCAAAAGTGTTTTCTAAAGTTCTTACCACAAGCAGTATTATTTTTGAAATGAGACAACAAGTTAATGGAAAGACTCATTTTGTTCTTGTTAAATACAAAGTAACTTGTACTTTCTTGATCAGAGCTAGAACTGTCTGTCTTTTCTCTAGAACTAGAACTAGAACTAGAACTGTCTGTCTTTTCTCTAGGATCAGAGCTAGAACTGTCTGTCTTTTCTCTAGAACTAGAACTAGAACAAGAACTGTCTGTCTTTTCTCTAGGCCATTGCTAATCCTGGTAGCAGTAGGGAACCTTTGTCAAGGCCTCATACATGCCATGCCTGCCTAGGTACTTTTTTTTTTTTTTAATTTTTAAAATTTTCAAAAATTATTTATTTATTTTTTATTTTTATTTTTTATTTTATTTATTTTATTTATTTTTATTTTTATTTTTTTATTTTTAAAATTTTTAAAAAAATTTTTTATTATTATTTTTTTTACTGCCTAGGTACTTTATACACATCCTTACTTAATGTTTGCAGCTATTCTGTGAAGTAGATGATATATTCATTATTGTGATGGTCATTTCGTGAACGAGGATACCGAGGCTTAGTGTGGTTATAAAATATACAGCAAATGGCAGGCATTACCAAGCCCTGGTGACGTTATCCTTCGCACTACACTCCATCGGGTTATCAGAGCGAGTTCAGGATGGAAGGGTGACTAGAAATACGTGGTCCAACACCTTGTTTTATGAATCAGGAGACTGAGGCCACGAGCGGTGTCAGCTCTGCTCTGCGCTGGGCTGAACTGGTTAATGGCAGGGCTAGAACCCGGATCTCCCAACCCCACATGACCCATGTGCTTTCATGTAAGAATGCTGTGTTTTCTTGTAAAGTGCTTTATATCCAATGGCTTAAGAGCCAAAACTCTGGGGGCTAGCTGTGAGAAATTGCGCTTGAGTGCCTAGGTGTCCTTTGTTATTTTTCCGGTATTTAGTATGTCTGCCCCATGTATTTTATTATTATTTTTTTGAAGTTTAGTTTTTTAGTAACCTCTCTACCCAGTGTGAAGTCTGAACTCATGACCCCCAGATCAAAAGTCGCATGCTCTACTGACTGAGTCAGCCAGGTGCCCCATTCAATGCATTTTTCATTTCTTTTTAGTTGCCACTTAGCTTCATTGTCTTCTACTTGCAGCCATCAGTTTAGCTGCTGCTGTATTCTTGGGCCTGGGAGATGGATGGGATGGGATGGGAAAGGACCAGCCACTAGGTGCATCCTTAGATCTGATTGTAGTTTATTCTCAGACTCCTGTAGTCAAGGCACCTAACTCCTGGCATGTTGCAGAGGCCCCATTCTGCTGAGAAGACACACTGAAGCCCAGCGTCAATTGCTGGGATCTGCTTCACGCTGCTGCTTGAGGCCGATGGCAGGTGTCCCCAGCCTTGCCCCTTCCTTCTCAGGACGGGGTGGCTGGAACCAGCCGAGAACTTCACCTCACAGCCTCCTCAGCATGACTCCTCTGGACCTGGTGAAGGGGCGGCTCTCTGCAGACCTTACGCACCTGGATGCGAACAACAGTGGCGGTTTCATCTGCAAAACAGGAAAACCTTATATAGCAAAACCTCAATTAACAGGAAGCCAACGAATCCAAACCCCTCATTCACCAGTGACTCTTGTAACCATCTGATTAATCTTCTCAAACAATTGTACTTCATGTTCCTGCTGCTAAAAAAAAAAAAAAAAAAAAAAAAAAAACCACCAAAAACCAAGAGCTCAATTTGCACACACTTTCAGAAGGTGCAAGATCTTTTTTAATGATATATAGTTCTGTACAGTATTTACCCCACCCCCTGCCTTCATTTGACCATTTTTATTAACATCCTTTTGCCTGAATCACTTTCTCT
Organism: Canis lupus familiaris; assembly: GCF_011100685.1. Lineage (NCBI taxonomy): Eukaryota > Metazoa > Chordata > Mammalia > Carnivora > Canidae > Canis > Canis lupus. Next base: position 16,516,676 of record NC_049222.1, on the reverse strand, counting down.
ACATTTGTATATTATGCATTTTTACAAACGGCATCAAATCCCATTGAAACGGAACTACAAAGAAACTAATCATTGAAAATATATTTCTGGTAAATATAGGCTTCGGAAAAGATCCACAAAAAATTGCTCGCTGTTTTCTGAGTGCAGATGAACTCCATCACCACACTGTGGTAAGTTATTTGGTGCTAATTCTGTTCAGGTCTTCTTTATTTCTCTACCAGACAAAGGCAATAGATTCTTTTGTGTATCTTTTGTACTATTTTAAGTTGTCCACTTCAGGGGTTTTTAGACACAGACACAGAGTGGTGGAGCATCACCCGTATCTAATTCCAGAACATTTTCACCACCCAAAAAGAAACTCTATGCCCATGAGTAGTCTCGCCCCGTCCCTCCCTTCCCTCAGCCCCTGGCAATCAGTGATTCACTTTCTGTCTCTAGAGATTTGCTTATTCTGGACATTCCATATAAGTGTCATCATACGATATAGGGCCTTTTGTCACTAGCTCCTTACACCTGGTATAATGTTTTCAGGGTTCATCTGTATCACAGTATGGATCAGCACTTTGTTCCTTTTTATGGTTGAATAATACTTTCTGGCCTGGATAAACCACACTTGCTTATCATTCACCAGTTGATGGACACTTAGGATTAGTTTCTTTACTAATAAATGTTCCTGCCTTCTTGGTTTCCTCATGCCAGTGCATTATCTATTCTATGTCCAAGATTATCTTCTTCTTCTTCTTCTTCTTCTTCTTCTTCTTCTTCTTCTTCTTCTTCTTCTTCTTCTTCTTCTTCTTCTTCTTCTTCTTCTTCTAAGATTTTTAATTTATTCATGAGAGACACAGAGAGAGGCAGAGACACAGGAAGAGGGAGAGCCAGGGTCCCCTGCAGGGACCCCGATGCAGGACTCGATTCCAGGACCCTGGGATCACGACCTGAGCTGAAGGCAGACAGATGTTCATCCACTGAGCCATCCATGTGCCCCAAGATTATCTTCTTAAACAATCCTGATCGCAGCACTCTGTAATCAGAAACCTGTGGAAGGGGGCACCTGGGTGGCTCAGGCGGTGAAGCACCGGCCTTTAGCTCAGGTCATGATCTTAGGGTCCTGGGATGGAGCTCCACATCGCATTGGGCTTCCTGTTGAGCAGGAAGTCAGCTTTTCTCTTTCTCCCTTTGCACCTCCCCACCACTAGTTCTCTCTCTTTGAAATAAATAAATAAAATCTTAAAAAAAAAAAAAAGAGAAACTTGTGGAATTTCCCCAAAGCCTCACCTGCAGAAGTCATCCTCACCTCATCCTCCTGTTTTAGTCATTGTCTCTTATTTTCTTTCCACAAATGCCCCCTCTGACTCAGAATACCCTTCTCTCTCTCCAAATGGTGAACTCCAAGAGCCTTCTCTTTGACTCCTTCCCCAAGACCCTGCAGGAAACAGATGATGCCTCAGCACTTTCTACATTCTCTCTCATTAAAATACTTAGAATTCTGTATGGTAATCATTTCCCCCTTACATGTCATCCCTGCCTATCATGGGAGATCTCTGAGGAAGATGCACGTTTCTGAGTCCACTTTTGGGTGCCTTCTCTGTGACTCACTCAGAGAAGATGCATCAGCAGTGATGATTTAATCCATGTGTGCACCTTGTTGAGCTTTTACTTTAAGACTTTGATGGAGCAGCTCCGTGTCCCGGGCACTTGAAATTTCAATTGAGAAAATGGTGTTTTAAAAATAAAATAAAATAAAATAAAATAAAATAAAATAAAATAAAATAAAATAAAATAAAATAAAATAAAATAAAATAATTTTTAAAAAAGAGAGAAAATGGAGTCCGCGCCTTTGTGACTGTCACCCCAGGAAAGAACGCAGAAGGCACGATTTCATGCTGTGACTACTGCCCCCGCCTTCCAGGTGATAACACGCTTTTCCATACATTATCTTCTGATCTCACATTGTTCTGTATCTGGCAACTATTGTTCTCCTCATTTGAAAACAATTTGGAAGCAAGACCAGGCAAGCTTAAACGACTTGCCTGCCTGAGATCACGCCCCTCGGATTGAAGACTGTTCCTGCTTCATCCCGTACCCTCCAAGACACTTGCCTAAGGAAGAAAGATCCTGAAGGAAGGAGAGAAACTCTGGACTTGCTAATTTAACTCCAGAACTGAATAAAGCATAGTTCTGTGTGAGTGGCACTTGCAAAAAGGCCAAGCCCTTTTGTCTCCTCTCTAAAAATGCATATTTATAGGTGTGTTCCTTTTATGCACCTGAGGCAAGGAAAAGAGAGCAAAGCAAGCCTTTTGCACCCCAGCAGCCGTCTGCTGGGTGCTGTGGAAAAAGATAGAGCAATGATCCCAACAGAGCTTTCAATTTCCTCCAAAACAGTTGACCCCAAACCTGTGAGCAGAGAGGCCATGAGGACCAACTTTGGGCCTCTGGGCTTCAAACAACGTGGAACAGAACACAAAATTTAGAGAGAATCAGGACCATCACTAAGAATTTTAAGACAGTGTGGGGGCTCAGCGGTTTAGTGCCTGCCTTCGGCCCAGGGCCTGATCCTGGAGACCTGGGATCGACTCCTGCATCGGGCTCCCTGCATGGAGCCTGCTTCTCCCTCTGCCTGTGTCTCTGCCTCTTTTTCTCTCTCTCTGTGTGTCTCTCATGAATAAATAAATAAAATCTTTAAAAAAATTTCAAGACAGTGACAGCAGAATATTAAACTGGGCAAGGGGTCCTTCTGAGACCCTGGGGGTCTCTGAACAGGTCACAGGCCCGGGAAACTGGCCCCGGGCAGGCTTACCCAACCAGATACACATCCCTTCTTGGAATCATGGAGAAAACAGCAAGAACATATATGCCCTGAAGAAATATGGACCCAAAATATGTTGCCTTAGATTTCTTTTTACTACGATGTAGCTTATATCATAACACCTGTGCTTTCTAGGTGCCAGATGTGGTTCTAAGCACTTTGCAAATACTGACTCATATTTTTCTTCTTGAAGACTCGATGTGGTAAGCTCTATTATTATCATGGCCATTTCACATAGATAAGGAAATGGAGGCGTGGGGGGATTCATGTAAATTGCCCCATATTCTACAGAACTCAGCTGGTCTGTCCGAGTCTGTGCTTCTAACCACCGTAGCCACGGCCTTGCAAATAAAAATAAGACTTGTGTACTCGACTCCATGACTCTGCACCCACAGCTCTTGGAAAATGTCATTTTTGAAGGGTATCTTATTGTTTTCATCTTAAAAGACAAAAAAAAATTAATTGTGGGATTTTATGGAGAACTCCATGGATGCTTTGGGTGGGCACAATCCAACCTGCCTATGGATGTTCCCACCCCGATGGTATACACATCTGAGAAACAAACAAATATACAAAAATGCATCCCTAGGGGCTCCTGGGTGGCTCAGTCGGTTAAGCGTCTGCCTTTAGCTCAGGTCATGATTTCAGGGTCCAGGGATCAAGCTCCGCATCGGGCTCCCTGCTCAGTGGCAAATCTGCTTCTCCCTCTCCCTCTGCCTCTGTGATTGTCTTTGGTTCTCACTCTCTCTCAAACAAATAAATAAAAATCTTTAAAAAATTGCATCCCTAAATGAACAACAAATCAAGAATTAACTACTGTCTCTGTTCCAAAAACAAGGTAGCCTTCAAGAAAAGCAGTTAAGTTCCTAGACAAACAAAGAAGCAAACAACACTTAGCTCCTGAGAAGGCCACTCTACTCATCGCTCAGGAAAACAACCAGCATTTTGAACGTGAAGAAAAGGCTAAGTTGGATTTTGTACTATAGAAGAGTCAAGTATAAACTAAAGTTTAGTATAAACTAAGCTTTACAAAGCGTTTCATTCAAAGTGTTTGAACTAAATACAAAGTTTTGGTATATGTGTAATAAACTTTCATTATATAGAAGCTTCATATATATATATATATATTAAGATTTTATTTACTTATTCATGAAAGACACACAGAGAGAGAGAGGCAGAGACAGAGTCAGAGGGAGAAGTAGTCACCCTGTGGGGAACCTGATGCGGAACTCGATCCCAGGCACCCTGGGATCACACCCTGAGCCAGAGGCAGACACTCAATCACTGAGCCACCCAGGTGCCCCTGGAAGCTTCATATCTTCACCCCTATTGATCTTCCATGAGATGCTGGCTACCTGTATTGTTTCTCTAGTTTATTTACCTCTGTGTGTGGTTTAGCTTCTTGATTGGGAATTAGGATCGTGAATCTGAGCCTCGCTGACGATAAGACAGCAATCTTTTTCTTTCTTTCTTTCTTTCTTTCTTTCTTTCTTTCTTTCTTTCTTTCTTTCTTCCTTTCTTTCTTTCTTTCTTCCTTTCTTTCTTTCTTCCTTCCTTCCTTCCTTCCTTCCTTCCTTCCTTCCTTCCTTCCTTCCTTCCTTCTTTCTTTCTTTCTTTCTTTCTTTCTTTCTTTCTTTCTTTCTTTCTTCTTTCTTCTTTCTGTTAAATTTTATTTTGAAGTCATCTCTACACCCAACATGGCACATGTTCAAGATCAAGAGTCACATGCTCTGCAGAGTGAGCCAGCCAGGAGCCCCAAGATAGCAATTTTTCATTGAATTTGAATTAACCCCAAAAAATGATATAAATATATTGAAGAATAGTGAAGAAAAAAAATTCACTATAAAGACACATTTAAAATATGTTTTCCTGGGGCTCCTGGCTCAGTCAGTACAACATGCCACTCTTGATCTCGGAGTCGTGAGCTCAAGCCCTGTGTTGGGTAAAGAGTTTACTTTAAAAAAAAAAAAAAAGTATTTTCTCTAAAAAGTAGCTACTTTGAAGTTATCAAAAGTCTCTTGAGGGTACTGAAAGTGGGGAATAACCCCCCGGAATTCTTCCTGCATTGTTTGAGCTGGTGACCTTGGGTTTCTCCCCTGCATTATGTTGCACTTGTGAAAGGCAAAACCGTTACCACAAGAAGAACATTTTAAAGATGCCAGAGATTTCCCTGTGAGTCTGTCATCTTACACTGGTCTCTGGTGAACAGTCGCCAGTTGCATCGACTCATTTTCCAGCCTTCGTATCGCTTTTCCCTTCTCTGCCCACCCTTGGTCTCTCTGTAGCGTGGGGACCATTATCTACATAATCCTCTCTTCAGAACTCCATTTTGCAAAACATTCTTTCCCAATAACAAGTTTAAAAAGAAGTAAACTCACTTATCCACAGACTCACTAGAACCTCTCATCAAAACAATCCATCCTGGGTAGGTAGGCCGTCCTGAAGGTTCCACACAAGGGGGCCAAGAGCTGCTTCATCTTGGACATATTTTGTTTCATTACTTGACTTGACAGACTTATTGGAGGAAAGTCAGCTAATCCTTGGGGACCATACCAATTAATTTATTATTTTTTCTTCTTTTTGTAATTGGAAAAGTTAGAAAGAAAGAAATCAAAAGAATGTAATATAACAAACATTGGCACACACAAGAAAGTACTAGGTTTTTAATCAAAAACAAATAAATAGGGATGCCGGGTGGCTCAGTGGGTTGAGCATCTGCCTTTGGCTTAGGTCATGATCCCCAAGTCCTGGGATCGAGCCCCGTGTCTGGCTCCCTGCCCACTTCTCCCTCTCCTTCTGTAGTTCCCCCTGCTTGTGCTCTCTCTCTCTGATACATAAAATCTTTTTAAAATATATTAGTGATAATATTAGTAATGACATTCCCTTAATTTCTCCCCAAAGGACAGTGTTATGATGATTTGGGCACACTATGTCAGCTCATGCTTTTTACTTCATCTACAAAAGTATATTCTTTATAAATAGCACATAAATATTGCTTAAATATGTTTATAAATTATCAAACACCATGTCACAATCTTGCTGAGCTCAGAATGAGCTAACTTGATCTCGAAAGGGAAAAACCCTTTCGACTTGGTGACTATGAGGTTCTGCTGGGAAATGAAACCCAGTTGGGATTATCTCTTCCCTAAAATCTATAAACTTGAGTAAGTTTTCTCTTGGAACATTTCTGACATCAGATTTTTCTGGCAAACTGATTTTTTTTTTCTGCACTCTCAAAATCTTCAGGTGGTAACTATGGTGAATATATAAATACTTGCTTTATTTTATTTATTTATAACATGTTTATTTATTTATTTTGGAGAGAGGGAGAGAGAGAGTGCACGCCTGAGTGGAGGGAGGGGCAGAGGGAGAGAGAGAGAGAGAGAGAGAGAGAGAGAGAATCTCACGCAGGCTCCATGCTAAGCACTAAGCTCAATCTCAAGGCCCTAATATCATGACCGGAGCCTAAATCAAGAGTCAGGCACTCAACTGACTGAGCCACCCAGGCACTCTTGCTTGCTTTATTTTAAATCCCTGGATAAGAGATGTTACCATGGTCACAATTTCATCTGTCCAAAATTTTCATGTCAGTGTGACATGAGTTTCAGAAAAAAAAAAAAAAATACAAATTAGTATTTATACATACATCTTTTTTCTACATGGAAACATTAAGTGATTGTCAGAAATATACAAAGGAATTAAACATTCTTCAGAGGTACGTAGTTGTATTCTTCAATCTTAAAGAAGACTCTACTAGTACTATGAAAAACAGCTGAATGTCTTGACAATTTTAGGATGTAAGGCTACCTCCTGTGGAGGTGACGACAATGAAAGTTGGCCTATTAATAAATCTAGAAGTCTAGTGCCACCTCGTGACTGATCCATTCAACTACACCCATCATGTCAGATTTTATTTAGAGAGTAAGAATTTCTTTAAAAGGTTCATTCATTCAGTTTTTGGTGTTATAGGTCATTGGATTGACAGTGTCAGTTAGTAGAGTGATTAGACATCCCAGCTTTCTTGGGATCACCAGCCTTCCAGGACACAGGACACTAAGGTTTAAAACCAGGACAGTCTTGGGTGAACCCAGACCACTTTGCCCTATGTAACTGCGTAACAAAGTGCTGTCTGGGATCCAGGAGACAGCAATAAGATAGGTGCCGTCACTGCCTGCCTGCCTGCCTTCCTTCCTTCCTTCCTTCCTTCCTTCCTTCCTTCCTTCCTTCCTTCTTCTTTCTTTGTTTCTTTTTTTCAAGATTTTATTTATTTATTCATGAGATAGAGCGCAGTTTATCGTGGGGGACACAGACAACGTACAATCATGTAAAATATCAGACAGCTGGCTGCAAGTTATGCAAATAACTCGAATAGGTTGACGTAATAATGACTTGGTGGCTCTTTCAGGTTGAGTGGTGACAGAGGAGGTGATGTTTAAACAGCTGAGTGACATGCAGGAGCTGGTCATATAAAGGTGGGAAGAAGAACATTCTGGGCAAAGAGAATAAATTGCAACAGAGCCCCTACCTAGGTCAGGGATGAGCTTGGCGTGTTTAAGGAACCAAAGAAGTCCTTGTGACTTGAATTTAGTGGGCATATTCATTTCCTAGGTCGTTGTCACAAATTGCCACAAACTGAGTGACTTAAAACAACAGGAGTTCATTGCCTTTCAGTTCTGGAGGTCAGAGGTTACAAGTCAAGCTATCAGCAGGGCTTTACTTCCTCTGAAGGCTCTTGAGGGGGGATCCTTCTTTGCCTCTTTCTAACTTCTGGTGGTCACCAGAAATGCCAGGTGACCCTTGGCTGGTTGAGGCAACACTTCCATCTCTGCCTCCGTCCTTCGTGTGGGGCTCTCCCTGTGTCTGTGGCTTCATGTGATCTTTCTCTTCTCTCCTAAGGACATCAGTCACTGGATTTAGGGCCTTCTGTGATGACTTGATTGCACAACTTGATTGCTTCTGCAACAATCCTATTTCCAAATAGGTTTACTTTTACAGGTATGAGGGGGAGATTAGGGATCGAACATATCATTTTGGGGGACGCAGTTCAACCCAACGCAGTGGACAAGGCTGGAAGTGGTGCAAGAAGAGGACACAGAGGCAGGCAGGGCCCAGATCGTGCAGGAGTTTATAAGGAAAGAAATAAGACTCTTTGTGAGTTCTAAGGAGGGGAGAGTTGTGATATCCTAGCCGTTTTGAAGGAAGGTGACCAGTGTGGGGAGACAGGCCAGAGGAGGGTATAAAGGCAGAGGACATGGTTGAGTGGCTTGTATACAGTGGCGATGGTGAAGATGGAGACAAGTGGACCAGGTTGGGATATGATTTTGAGGTAGAACAGACAGGTCTCAGGATGGACTGGACGCTGGTGTGATACAGGATCAAGGATAACTGCTAGAGTTCTGACTCGAACAATCTCGTTGGTATTTATATGGTTTCCTGGGCTGAGAAGGCCCTGGAGGGAGAATCAGGTGTAGGGAGGAGAATTAACAGTTTTCTCTCAACAGTGGAGAGACAGAAGAACAGCATCCCATTTCCAGACCCCAAGTTATACTTGGGGTGTGTGAGAAAAGAGAGCTCCAGCTCTACTCCAGAGGGCACCGGGGAAGGATGAAGAGATGTTTTTAACAGAATGACCAGGTTTCAAGCGGGAAGCAAAGGAGAAGAATGGGAGGAGAAAGGGAGTTTCTGATGATACACCACAAGTTCCACAGAACCCAGGTTTGGGAGGGTGCAGAGGAAGGGAAATCAGGTCAGGTTCGTGCGTGCTTCTGGTAGTTTGGGGGATGTGGCTGATGTGCAGGGCTTGGGCTGCTGTTGGTGTTCATAAGGCCCGAAGGGCTTTGTATGATGATCTCTGAGTGGAAGGCATCTGGTTTAATATATCTGGTTGGGGGGCCACTGGGCAATTGTTCTATCTTGGAGTTTTCAGGGAGCGTGGTGGAGGGGGTGAGAGCCACACCTCCTCACTGATGCCCTTTTCAGGAGCCAAGGAGTCCGAGGCTGAGAGGCCAACAAGACTGGTGCACCTGTCCTATAGCATATTCTAGTCTACATGTGCTCTCGCTGTCCTACACCAAGAACGGGAAGAGAAAGTGGCTCCTCTTCTCAGCCTCCCATTTCTGGAAAGACCTAAATGGACCTTTTCTTTCTGAATATCTCCAGAATGTGTATCAGCCACCACAAGGGCATTGAGAAGTGAGCTGCTTGGGCTCTCATTAGCTTCTTTCTTTTACTCTGGAATTGGTATGCGGTGTAGTGTAAACAAGAAGCTCTCTTTGGGTAAAATGAGCTTTGTTTTATTTTAAACTTAACATATTTTGGTTGTTTATTTTATAATTCATAAACATTAAAATGTATTCTTTTTGGTGTCCAGATTGACGGATTTTGACAGACGTCTGGAGTTGTGTCACCACTGCCACAATCAAGATACAGAACGATGCCACCTGCGCTTTTATACGTTTAATCTTTTAACGTAAATTACATTTTTTATTTATTCTTAGGCACTTGGACCATATCAATTCGGTGACTCTTAAATTTTTTTTTTTTACATTTTGGAAAGATGAACCAGTCATCCTCTCTAGTACCAGCATGAGAGATCGTTTTTACTGTGGGCCCACCATGAATCAAACAGCCCCGTAACAGGACCACGGATACTGTCTGTGTCCAGCAGGATTAAGACTGCCCTTTGATCTCACTCCTTGCTGACATCCTTTCGTCCTCATAAAATAGTTATTGGTTTCCTCACCATTTTTACTGTTCTTTACATGCGTTCAAATAACTCTTAAAACACGGTGTCCAGAATTAAATGCAGTGCCCCAGACAGTGTTATTATACCCTCGGGCCTGGCCAGCCACCACTTTCCTCCTTCTAGAGTCGGCCTGCTACTGCAGGGGCATTTTTTTGGTTTTGTTTTGTTTTTTGACCATAATTCATTGTTTACTGACAATGAGTATCTGGTCCATTAAGTTTCAGAAAATTAACACATGGCTGCTAATTCAGTTAGTCCTTATCTTATGAACGTGGCATTGGGATTTTTGCTTCTAAGTAAAGGTGTTTGTATTTACCCTTTTTAATTTATGTTTTCTCTTTTTTTAAAAAAGTTTATTTGTTTAAAATACCTGTACTAACTCATGACCCCAAGATCAAGAGGTACATGCTCTTCCGGCTTTAGTCAGCCACGTGCCCCATACCCTTATTCAAATTTTCAGTGTGAAGTTTGGCCAAAGTTCCAGCCTTTGAAGATGGCTAAGACCTTCTTCCTGTGACATTATGCATCTGCTCTCCTTGCCCAATTCTCCGTTAGGGTTGGAAGATTACCAGGCATTTCTCGCTCACGGTCGTGTCAGCCTCACACCCTTCGTGAATCTTAATGCTCCCCCTTGGCCCATTTTCTCATTTGATCATATCTCTGTAAAGGTGAAAGAGACCACAGCTGGAGTCACCTAAAGGATGTGATGAGACAGGAAACAAACCCAGTGGGTGCCTGCAGCTCCATTGATGAGTTCCTGGGGGTTGGCAGGGTACTGACAGCTGGGTCTTATCTAAAAAAGTAAATTGAGGGACTAGGAAAAAAACTGGCTCGTGATTGGGACTATTACCTTATTATGACATATTAGATGAGTCACAGAAGGAACATGATCTGGTTTTCAAAGATAAAAGGAACAATCAACAATATTTAATTAGTACACAGTGAGCTCCATTAAAATGGAGATGAAGAGTAGATTGGATTAAATAATGATTCTGTGTTTCACCCTTACTAAGAATGTAGAGAAGTTTTTTTTTTTTTTTTCCATTTTATAGGACTTATTTCTGGGCCGTTCCTGGGACCATGACTGAGCTGAACGCAGATGCTTAACCGGCTGAGCCACCCAGGCGTTCCTCTTGACAAATTTTAAAACCCACAATACCACAACCCACAGTATTGTATTCACTGTATTGCATTTACCATAGACACAATTTTGTAGCAGATTTTTGGAATGTCTTGATCCCGCATAACTGAAACTATCTACTACTATTCCTGTAATTTAATATTTTTTGATAATGAATTGTACAGATAGAACTGATACTTGAATCACATCAAAGGTATCATTTACTATAATCTCAGAACCATGTTTATTAAGCACTTAAGGTGTTTTCTTTCCTATGAAATTATTCCAAATATACAAAACATGAAAATGGCACAATAAACACTCAAGTAACACTACCCAGATCTTAAAAACAACATTTTTGTTATATTTATCTCGGATTTTGGAAATTCAAAATAAGACATTTTAGAGATAGTGTTGAAGCTCTGTTTGTGTCCATTTGTACCTCTTTCAGACTTATCTCCCCTCCAGCTCTCTCCAGAGGCAACAACCTGTTATCTCCATGATGATTCGTGCAGCCATTTCATTTATGAATATTCTAAATTTAAGGATTTTCCTTTTGGTGATTATTTAGATGATTATGAAGGTTTTTGGTAATAAAACAATGCTGCTGTAAACATGTTGTACTTGATTTGTAGGTAAGATGTGTTCAAGTTTCTATAGCGTATATATGTAGAAATGAACTTTCTGGGTAATAGGGTCCCACCATCTTCACATTTGGTGGAAATTGACAAATTTCTTCTCAAGGTAGTTGTAAGAATTTATAACCTCACTAGGTTTTTTCTGACAGTGCACACCACACCTGTGCATACCCTTGGTATTGTCAGTCTTTAACATTTTTGTCTATTTTAAGGGTGTGAAGCAGTAAGTCTTTGTTGTTTTAAGCCTTTTCACTTTTTAAAGGTCAGCTTTTGGGCACCTAGGGTGGCTCAGCTGAGCATCTGCCTTTGGCTCAGGTCATGATCCTGGGGTCCTGGGATCAAGTCCCTTGTCAGGCTTCTTACGGAGAGCCTGCTTCTCCCTTTGCCTATGTTTCTGCCTCTTTCTGTGTCTCTCATTAATAAATAAATAAAATCTTAAAAAAAAAAAAAAAAAAATAAATAAATAAAATCTTTAAAAAAAGTTTGGCTCTATTCAGATGTAATTTCCATACCATACAAATAGCCCTTTAAAAAGTGTATGAGGGATCCCTGGGTGGCGCAGCGGTTTGGCGCCTGCCTTTGGCCCAGGGCGCGATCCTGGAGACCCGGGATCGAATCCCACGTCGGGCTCCCGGTGCATGGAGCCTGCTTCTCCCTCTGCCTGTGTCTCTGCCTCTCTCCTTCTCTCTCTATCATAAATAAAAAAAAAAAAAAAAAAAAAAAAAAGACAATTCAAGAACTGCATTCTCAGCATAATAAGTTTAAAAAAAAAGATAAAAAGTGTATGATTTAGTGGTTTTAGTTATTCTCACTTTTTATTGGTGTCCTTTTTCATAGAGGTTTTAAGGACTGACTTAGTTATACTAATTGATTATCCCCCTTAATTGTTTATGCTTTTTGTATCTTATACAAGACTTCCTTCCTGCATATCGTGATCCAAAAATTTATTCTCCTTCATTTTTTTCTGCAACTAAAAAAAATTTGTTTTTCACATTTAAGGTTTTAATACTCTTAAAATAGACTTTTAGACAAAGCATGAGTTTAGAGTCTACATTATATTTTTCATATGGATAACCAATTGACCCCAAACTATTTGTTGAATAATTATTTCTTCCCCACTGATTTATATTGTTAGCTCAGGGATATATCAGATTTCTATATTTACTTTCTAATATGTTTTAACTATCTTTTTGTCTTTACCAAGTCAAAGTCTTAATGACTTAATCATTACACTTTATAATGGTATTTCTTTAACTACATTTTTATTTTAATTCCAGTACAGTTAACATACAGTGTTATATTGGTTTCCTGTATAATGATATTTCTTAGAGCAACAATATCCCGTACCTTTTTCATAAAAAAAAGGTTTGATTTCTTGGAAATTTGTCTCTTCAGATGAAATTTAACATTGGCCTATTAAGTTCCACATAAACCCTCAATGGAATTTGAAATTAATTTTATTGAATTTATAGATTAATCTGGAGAGAATTGACATCGTTCTTACAGAGGGTATTCTCAGCCATGAACATAGTCTAACAGGCAGCTTCCCTAATTTTTGTTCCTTTCTCCAACTTGAGAAGAATTTGCAAATAAGGCCATTTCTGTTTTCCTTTCTGAATCATTCATTTATTCATTCAGAAATATTTATTGAATGTCTCCTGTGTGTCATCTCATTAGCTACCCTGAATCTGTGTGAAAGCTCACTCAGACCTGCCTAGCAATTCCAATTGACTTCATCATATCTTTTCAAACAAAACTACCTTTTTTTGTTTGTTTTTTAAGTTTTTTTTTTTTTTTAAATTCCAGGTAGTAAACAGACAGTGTTATATTGGTTTCAGGTGTAAAATATAGTGATTCCACACTTCCATACAACACCCAGCGCTCGCCACAAGTACACTCCTTCATCCCCATCACCTGTTTCCCCAATCCCCCCATCTCCCACCTCTGGTGACCGTCAGTTTGTTCTTTCAAGTTGAGTCTATTTCTCGGTTTGTCTCTCTCTCTCTTTTTTCCTTGGCTCATTTGTTTTGTTTCTTAAATTCCACATATGAATGAAATCATATGGTATTTGTCTTTCTCTGATTTATTTTGCTTAGCATAATACTATCTAGCTCCATCCATGTCATTGCAAATGGCAAGATTTTGTTCTTTTTTGTGGCTTAGCAATATTCCATATTGTATATACAATATTACATATTATATATAAGTGTATATAATCTATATTTAATATTATAATTATATAATTCTAATATATATAAATATAGAATGTTTAACAGATTTGTGTATCATCCTCGCATAGGGCCCGTGCTAATCATCTCTGTATTGTTCCACTTTTAATATATATATTGCCAAAGTCAGCACAAACAAAACTACATCTTATTTTATCCCCCTCTGTTTTTTAAAAAAAAGTTTATTTATTTAAGTAATCTCTCTATCCAGTGTGGGGCTTGAACTCATAACCCTGCGACCAAGAGCTGCATGCTCCCCTGACTGAGCCAGCCAGGTGCCCCAAAACTACATTTTAAACTGAACTGGATGTTAACCTAAAATGTGAATGACTAATAGGATTAAGCCCTCCTAATGTGTGTTTGCTCCACATAAATCCATCTCTGACTGGTGGATTGTACCTGGGGAATATTCTGAGCTAAGTAGATGTTTTTTTACGTCTCTTACCTCTAGCGCGTCTGCTGGCATATAAAAACAGGGAACCAGTTGTCACTCAATGTCCATCTCTGCAGGAGCTCCACGCTGAGTGGAACTCCATTCCTGGGGAGAGAACCTCCACTGGCCCCACTCTGACTGCTCATCTCCAATAAGAGATGAACTCAGGGGGCTTCTGTGGCATGTGACAGAGATGAGGGGAGACTTTGGAGGGATTCAGATGAAGGCAAGCCTCAGCGGACCATGCTAAAGGAAGAAACTCAGGGCAACCCATCAAAACAGGGAGGAAAGATAAATTAAAACTGTCACTGCTTCAGACATTGTGCATGTCTTGTTCCTGGAAGAACAAGAGGCCACAAGGCGATATGAAACCACAGTCGAACTGCCCTGTGACTCTTTTAATATTTTGTAAACATTGTCTCTTCCTTCCACCATAATGTGCAAAAGGCATTTTGATCCTCTGCTGGTCAAAATAAAATTTAGGAAAACTTCCTCGTCTTTCTCAGGACTAACCTCAACTTTCAAAAATAGTCATTAGTTTCTATCTTAAAGAGTCATGACATAGTTGGACACTCTGTGTTTCCTTTTAACCACTTGAGAGCACGTTTTCAACTTTCTCACGAATACTGACACATCATATAAAGACTTTTCCAGTATTGACATATCATTATCTATTGTAATGATTAAGAAAAAAAATTAAAAAAGGAAGGTGGAAGTGTCTTTTTTTTCACAATGAAATCACACTTGCACAGAGCTTGATACAGAAGATGGATATAACACACTTTAAGATGATAAGTATCTTGCACTCAGCCATAGAACATTTACATTTTATAAAAAACATTTTCTGGGTTTTCATTTTGCTTTTGTCATGATGGCTCATCTTGGCCTCTATTCTGAGTCTTTTCTTTTTTAAAAAGATTTTATTTATTTATTCATGGGATACACACACAGAGAGAGAGGCAGAGACATAGGCAGAGGGAGAAGCAGGCTCCCTGTGAGGAGCCCGATGTGGGACTTGATCCTAGAACCCCAGACCTCGCCCTGAGCCAAAGGCAAACATTTAACCAGTAAGCCACCCAGGTGCCCCTCTTCTGAATCTTAATGAACCTCTGAGTAAGAGGAAGTGCACAAGCTACACGCCCTGCAGGATCCAGACCACTGGAAGAGCTTTTTGCAGCAGATACTCCGTTCACATTTATAGGTGTGAAATACAAACGCAGTAGCTTTTCTTTTTGCCAATGATAGCAAGTTATTCAACCACCAGAGCAGGAAGTAAATATGGAGTTTTCTGTGGTGTTGATTTTTTATTCTCTTGTCTTCCCTTTTTCTTTCTGTCAACATCCTCCTCCCTCTTTTGGTGCAGATTAAAGGGTGACTATGACCTACAGTATGCTGGCTGGGTTGTCATGACATCACACAAATAAATGGCCTCTTGGTCAGTGATGGACCAATGTTAGTGCTAAAACTTTAAGATGTATGGCCTTTCTACTTGGCCATTATGAGTGACCACTGGTGGTGATTGGCCTAAAGCCCCTTTGGACTAATATTTTGTGTCACCTGTAGTGCCAAACAATCACTCCTGTTCTTGGTACAGGTTTTTACATTTTCTTTCTTTCTTTTTTAAAAGATTTTAGTTATTCATTCATGAGAGACACAGAAAGAGGCAGAGACATAGGCAGAGGGGAGAAGCAGGCTCCTTGAGGGAAGCCTGATGTGGGTGGGACTTGATTCCACGACCCGAGGATCATGACCTGAGTCAAAGGCAGACGCTCAACCACTGAGCCACCCAGGTTCTCCAGTTTTTACATTTTCTAGGACTGTTTGAACCTGCTCAGTTTTCCAGTTTTCAGCAAATGATTCCTGAGTAGTTGGAATTCAGAATTCTTCAAAGTTAGCCCATAGAGACATTAAGTGGAAAAAATCCTACAGCTAATAGTGGAAATCCTGGACTCCTTTGAGCCCCAATTTTATTTTTAAAAATTTTTTAAGTTTTAAAAAGATTTTATTTATTTTTGTGTGTGCATGCAAGAGACAGAAAGAGAGAGAGAGAGAATAGAGAGAGAGAGAAAGAGAGAGAGAGAGAATGAGGTAGGGGAGGGGCAGAGGAAGAAACAGCCTCCCTGCTGAACAGGCAGCAGAATGTGTGACTCATCCCAGGACCCCGGGATCATGACCTGAGCCAAAGGCAGACGCTTAACCGACTGAGACACCCAGGGGCCCTCGAGCCCCAATTTTTAAATAAATCAGTTCTATTATGGTATAGTTTATGAATAATAAAACGTGTTTACTAAAAAGGTACATTTCAAAGATTTTGGAACATTGATAATCCCTATGGTTACCACCAAGAACAAAACACAGAACATTTCCATTGTGTCAAAAGGTTCCTGTGCCCTATCCTCGCACACCTCCCCCCGTGCCTTGCCCAGGCAACAACTGGTCTGCTTTCTGTCTAATCTATAATAATTAGATTTGTCCTTTCTAGGGTTTCATAAAAATGGAATCACACAGTGTGTACTCTTTTTGTTTGCCGTCTTTTCCTAATATAATGTTTTTGAGATTCATCTATGTTGTGTGTACCAGCTGTCATCCCAGCCTAGCTAAGTTGACTCTACATAAATTATAAATTCACAACAACTAGTTGGTTTGATTTTTTTATCCTTAAGATTACATTTTGATTATGCAGGATATACATAGGGCGAGCTCTGGGGAAGGTCTCAAACACAGAGCTTGATCTGCCATCTGCCCATGGAGTCAGAGGACAGCATCCCCTTGGTGTATCAATATTCAATGAGCCAGCCGAATGTGTTCACTGACCAGGAACCACCACTGAGCTTCAGTGTCCAGAGTTATGTTATGTAGACATGATTGATTACATCACTGGCCAAATGACTGAACTCAGTCTCCAGCCCCTCTCTCTTCCCTGGATTTCTGTCAGCCGAAAGCCTCAAGCTTCCAATCATATGCTTGGTCTTTCTATGGACCACCCCATCCTGGAACTATCTAGGGGCCCACCATAAGCCACTTTACTAGCCTAACAAAGGCACTTTTAAAAAAGATTTTATTTTATTTATGAGAGAGAGAGAGAGAGAGAGAGAGAGAGGCAGAGACATAGGCAGAGGGAGAAGCAGACTCCATGCAGGGAGCCTGATGTGGGACTCGATCCCGGACCGCAGGATCACGCCCTGAACCAAAAGCAAAGGCTCAACCTCTGGGCCACCCAGGCATCCCAAGGCACTCTTTTTTTACTCAGGAAATTCCAAGAATTTCTGAAGCTCTGTGCCAGGAACCAAGGACAAAACCCATATATCTTCTTCATTGCACCACACCTCCCCACACTCATGCTCCTGTGTCTCTCTCTGTTTGACTTATTTCACTTAGCATAATGCTTTCAAGTCCCATCCATCTTGTCACAAATGGCAGCATTTCCTTCTTTCTCATGGCTGAATAATATTTCATTGTATATCCATATAACACCTTCTTGACCCATCCATCTGTTCATGGACACTTAGGTTGTTTCCTTATCTTGGCTACTGTGAATAATGTGATTTTCATGGGTGTGCAGACATCTTTTTGAAATCCTGTTTTCAATTCCCTTGGGTATATACCCAAAGGTGGAATTGCTGGGTCATATAGTACTTCTATTTTTCAAGTTTTTGATGGAACTCTAAACTGTTTTCTATGGTAGATGCACCAGTTTGCATTCCAACCAGCAGCCTAGGAGGGTGCCCTTTTCTCACTGGCACTTGTCTTTTGTTATTGTTTTTTTGATAATATCCATCCTAACATCTCCTATTCTGGAGGTTGCCTTTTCACTCTGTGTTTTATTTTGTTTTAACTGCAGACAACTCAATTGAATACTGTAAGGGAATACCAGGAATCTCATACCAGCAAACACAGCCCATTAAAAGACTTTGCCTTGAATGGAGTCTGCTCACTCCATTGGAAACTAGCCATCCTCTTTGACCGGGTTCAAATTGTACAAAGTCAAACATATGCAAGTGTGGAAATCATGTTTAGACTTAAAGCCAATCACATCTGCAGGAGGAGAAGCCTACTTATATGAGTCTCAGTGTAAAGTTACGAGAATAAACACATGATAATTTTGAAATAATCTTAACAGCTAACATGCAGTGATGGCTTACTTGTGGCATAATCCTATTAAATACATTGCATTACATGGGTAAGGGAGATTGGAATGTTGAGTGGATTTATCATTTCAGGCCTGATCACCCACATTGGGAGGTCCCAATACATACCTTTCACCAGTACTGTGAGAAATAAATTTGTGAAAGAAGTGTTGGCATCCTTGAAGAACTTTGTAATTACTGTTCTCTGCAGACCACAACTTACAGTGAGAACTGCAGTCTCTGAACTGGGAAACTTAAATGCAGCAGGAGTCATTGGATCCAAGGTGGCAAGGCCAATTCCAAGATTGAAGAGAGGAGACATCATTACAGGTCCACTTATGTTAACAGGATAAAAGGGAGTGTTGTGAACAATGTTAAGCCAATAAATTCAACCAGTTAGATGAAATGGACATACTCTTTAAAGATACTGAATATTAAGCTCAAGCAAGAAGAAATAAATAAACTTGGGCTTGATATCTATGAAGAAGATTTGCTTTTGTAGTTGAAAACCTTCACACAAAGAAAACTGGTAGGTGAATACC
The DNA here is from genome assembly GCF_011100685.1 of Canis lupus familiaris. Classification (NCBI taxonomy): domain Eukaryota; kingdom Metazoa; phylum Chordata; class Mammalia; order Carnivora; family Canidae; genus Canis; species Canis lupus. The sequence continues at coordinate 16,498,037 of NC_049222.1, read as the reverse complement.
TTCAAATGTTTTCTATAATTCCCTTCCTTGTGAGTTCCCTACAGAGTTCACAGCATCCATGGGTATTTGCATATGAGACTTGGAAGGGAAGAGCAAGTGGCAGTAAATTGTTTTCAGGCTCAGAGGGTGGGTGCAGGGCAGCAGCTGTTCTGCTCATGTGTGCTGTTGCTCCTCTGCTGGCTCACCTGGTTTATGGGGGCAGGAGCCAGGCCCACATCTCCTCCAGCTCCTGTGCTGGGGTTGAGCATTTAGCTTTATGATAGGAGTGTCAGCTTCGCCTGCAGGTCACTCACATCTCTGAAGTCGGGAGCAGTGAGAGAGGTGGGCTTCAGCTTGTCCCATCCTCTGCTCTGCTCTGCCTGTGCTCCCATCTCCTCTTTTCTCTTTCATCTCTCTCCTCCGTGCAGGGTATGGTCCAAATACCCCTCTGTCCTTTGCTTCTGGTCTCTCACTCCCTTTAACTGTGCTTTTATCTCCTTCAACGTTCTCTTGTCATCTCAGGGCAACATTTATTTATCTCCTGCTTAAGAAAAAAGAAAAAGGAAGGAAGGAGAGAAAAGAAACACCCATTTCACTAGTCCTGGCTTCTCTGGTTCCGTCCCAGCCACCTTGCTTCTAGGGAACCTAGAGACACAGATGAAGACAAACACTAGGATGGGCCCCCTACCCGCCACCAGGCAGGCTCCCTACTGACCTCACCTGCAGAAGAAAGGAGGTAAATGCACAGTGGGGAGGTGTCCCGGTGAGGGCACATCAGGGGCAGGCACTCCAGGGGGCTGCACCCTTCTTTCCTGAGGCTGGGCTGGGGGAGCCTCTGGAGACCCCCTTAGAATGAAGCAAGGGCAGGACCTAAAGCATGGGATAAGCTAGGTCCAGGATTCCTCCTCCGTGCAGCCCAGGGAAAGCCCACCTGCAAAAAAGAAAAAAAAAAATGCTCCATCTCATGGCCTAGCAGCTTCCTGTTTTTCCTATCTCTTTCCCACTCACATCCACCTTTCCTTCCTAAGTGCCTGCCCCATGCACTCTGGGCCCCAGCACCAGAAACAAAAGCCTTGTATATCTTGTTTAACCAACTCCCACAGTTTTGTTAGGTCAAATCGCTATATTAAATCCCTTCTATATAAGAACCTACTGGTTCTGTTTCTCTGATAGAACCTGGACTGACACACCAGGTGGGCTACCGTTTAAGCCTTCAGCCTTTTGTAATGATTCTTTTTTTACGAGGAACATTGTGTTTTTCTATCAAATATCACTTGACATTAAAAAATATACATATATGACATAGATGTTCATACTCTGAACAAATATTGCTCAGGTCTACAAATGCCTCAAGCAGTTTCTGCTTCTCGTATGAGGTCAATAAATAGCCCTCTTGATTTTTCTTCTTTTATTTCATTGTCCTCTTTTTGTTTTCTCACATTCCTCTCCCATTGCCTCGCCTTTGACCCCAGGTCTACTTTTAATTAATTAGTTAGAATGCTTATTGAGTGCTTACTGTATGAGTACATGTATCAATGTGTTGGGCGTGCGGGAGCAACTAAGACAGAATGGGGAACACGATAGAGTCTACCGTTGGTCTTCTGGGGGATAGGTGTGAAACAAAGAAATATACACAGAAATAAACACAAAAAATTATAGCTTCCATAAGGTCTATGGAAGGAAAGATACCTCCAAATATACCTAAGGCATGTTCTTGAGGCTCAGTATACAAAGTGTGGGAAAAAGAATATTCATAAGAACAGCTACCAAGAAAGGTATCTGCGCATGACATTTTTCAGGATCTCGCCTCCCATAAGGTAATAATTTACATAGTCCAAGCAAAACCCTGGAACCTCATACCCCCCAGCACAGTGGGTCATGGAAACTTCCAGTCAAGATAAACCAAATGCATCATATATTTATTTTTCTTTGATGATTCGAAGAACGCTTTCAGAGTTTTTCCTGTTACCACTAGGTGGTAAATCTATGACAAAGTTCCCATGATGTTAATTCATAGGAGATCTTGATTGATATTAGGCTAGATAACCAGCTTTAATTATAAATAGGAGAAGAAGCAGGTCTTTAATTTTGAGTGGCCAGATGAATTTTGGTCACTAGCACCAGATCTGTGGCAATCCACAGTGCCCGCTTCCTTGTGGTAACTGACCTTAGAGATCCATTCCCAAACCTGGTGTTATTCATTTTCCCATTTTGCCCAAATCTTTCAAATTTCTGTATTTAGTAAAAATTTAAATCAACAGATTTTCTTAGAGATGGGGAACAACAGATGTTGGTGAAGATGTGGAGAAAGGGGAACCCTCACGCACTGTTGGTGGGAATGCAAACTGGTACAGCCACTCTGCAAAACAGTATAGAGGTTCCTCAAAAAATTAAAAATAGAGCTACCCTATAATCAATTGCACTACAAAATATTTACCCAAAGGACACAAAAATATTGATTTGAAGGGACCTAGGCACCTCGATATTTATAGCAGCATTATCAGCAATAGCCAAATTGTGGAAAGAGCCCAAATATCCATCAACTGATGAATGGATAAAGAAGATGCGGTGTATTCACACACATGAGCACGCACACACACACACACACACACACACACACACAAACACAAACTGGAATATTACTCAGCCATCAAAAAGAATGAAATCTTGCCATTTTCAATGACATGGGTGGAGCTAGAGTGTACTATGCTAAGTGAAAGAAGTCAGTCAGAGAAAGGCAAATGCCATATGATTCACTCATATGTGGTATTTAAGAAACGAAACAGATGAACATGGGAAAAGAGAGAGTGGCAAACCATAAATCAGATTTTAACTACAGAGAACAAACTGAGGGTTGCCGGAGGGGAGGTGGGCTGGGAGTGGCTGATGGGTATTAAAGAGGCACTTGTGATGAGCACTGGGTGTTATATGTAAGTGATGAGTCACTAAATTCTATTCCTTAAACTAATATCACACTATTATGTTAACTAATGAGAATTTAAATAAAAACTCAAAACAAAAAAACCTATATTTTCTTAGAAAAATTGGCCATTCAAAAAGAATAAAGTGCCACTCTAAACACAGCATTTATTTTTATGTCTCAGATTACTTTCTAGTGATTTTCACCTAAGTCCTCATTTCGAATGTATATTAAACAATAATTGATACTCTAGCTGAAGAAACATTTAGGAGCAAGTTATTGTCACTGGTCAGTAGGTGGCGGCAGACACCGGGTTACCAATCCGCACAGTTTTGAAGTGTTTTGTGTTTTTAATAAGCTAAATGGCTTCCATAAGTGTGGTAACATCCTATTTATTTTTTTAAGGAAAATAAAACTTGCTTAGTTGATTATTTTATTGTTGTTGTTCAACTGCCATATAGTCCAAAGCTTTACATTTTAAAATTCCACACTGAAAAAAATTGGGGGCATTTTTAAATGGTTCTTGATTATGCTTATGAAAATTCTAGAAATAAAACTACTCTGAGAGGTACTTACGTGCTAAAGGAACAGCATATGCCTTTATAGAGTTTGAAATACTTTTTAATGTATAACAGTAAAAAAATTCCTGTGATCTGTGTTGATGAGGCTGATTTTATCAGCTTTTTAAAAAAGTTTTCTTTCTTTCTTTCTTTCTTTCTTTCTTTCTTTCTTTCTTTCTTTCTTTCTTTCTTTCTTTCTTTCTTTCTTTTTTTCTAAGAGAGAGAGGACATGCAGGTGTCTGAGCATTGGGGGTGGGGTGGGGGTGGGGAGGGAAGGAGGGAGAGAGAGAGAATCTCAAGCAGACTCCCCACAGAGTGTGGAGCCCGACTCGGGGCTGGATCTCATGACCATCAAATCATGACCTGAGCCAAAATCAAGAGTCAGAAACTCAATGGACTGAGCCACCCAGGCACCCCAAAAGTTTCATCTTTTAATACTATTCCCATGAACTGAATTCAGTGATCACTGTGTGTAATGCTACACGTGTCTTATGCAGACAGAGTAACAGGACCATAGCCTCCTTCATAGGTGATAGTTTCTTTTTGTAACAAAGACTAAAATAAGGAGCTCCTAAGTCAATTCTAGATTTTGAGAATTAACTAGAACCAGTCAAGGAGCTATTTCAACATTTCATCATGTCTATGTGGATAACGCTACATTATCAACATTTTCCCATTTGGTACATAATTGGGCAGTGTTTGGGCTATGTGGGGATATCTTTGGAGAATGGTGTTCTAAGCATCTTTAAAATGTCTGACTTTACGTATGAACATAATTCTTAGCTACCCATGCCAAGTATATATGTACATCTTGAAGGAAGTTAAAAATAATAAATTATCTGCCTTTATATGTGGCCCTTCGACTGACATTTGATTCTTTTACATCTGTTAAAATAGTAGCTGTTCTTTATCTTTAGGTAAGTACTCATGTTATTACACCATTTATTTAGTCCCAAAGAAGGCAGAGCCAGGAGAGCCAGCACCAGGGGATTTACAGTTAATCTCTTGTTTCTTGGTACATATGATTGTTAATATCCTGTGGGAATTCACTTTGGGAGGTAACTGAATTTTCCAGCAAAGTAAAGATGATTTCTTAGCCAAATACATAAATAATTTAAAAATCGATTTCTCTTGAAAATTCCTTGGATATTTCTTCCTAATTTCAAAGTGTACTAAATAGTTAATAATATATTTCTTCAATGAGATGTTCTACTTTATAACTAGTCACCATTTCATAGTTCATTCTAGTTTCTAAACTAAATATTCTTGTAGAGTTGCTGTGATGTATGGCTTTCTGTGTTTTATCATCTAGGTGATCTAAACAGAAGAACTATTTAACAATGACTATGGTATCAGAATGCATTCAGGCTGAAAACACCTGCCCAACCATACTAGGGTCTACTGGAAGAAAGCCAGCACCTCCATTTACTTCTGGTTTGATTCTCTGCTCAACAAATTGCATTCTGATGACTAATTTGGGTCCCAGGTATTTTGGTTACTGGAAGAATGTCCTCTGGAGATTGAATATAAGTCTTCTGGTTGCCACTGTAAGGATGTATCCTCCTTGACTGGAAATGAATGAGCTGGCATTCGATCCATCAGTGACATGTGAGGGTTTAGTAGGTGCCAATAAGGACTGAGGGCCAGCTCTATTATGGCAAACCCTCCAAACTGTGAGGTCCTTCCATTGAAGCCAGCTTACCCCACCCTGTCCTGTCCTGCTACATCTCGCACATTTCTCTTTCACTTCAGGACTATCAACAGCAAAAGGTGAGGGAACCTAAAATATGCTTCATGAGAAATTCTCCAGGTTGACCACAGAAAGATGTCACATGGGTTTTTTGGAGTGACACTCATTTCAAAATAAAGTTGTTCAATGATTTAAACTCAGACTGGCAGGGTTGCCAATACCATGTTACTCTGCGATTACACTTTGTGAATTCAAACTCTCCACTTTTGAGAACCTGCGAGCTTGTAAAATGGGGAGAGTAAAAGTTCCTAAGACACAGGGTTTGAGGAGGGATAAATGTACCCAAAATCCTTAGCACGATTCCAGCATATAGTCCCTGCTCAGTGAAAATTATCCATAAAGACTCTGGTTAGGGCATGAGGACTATGCAAGTGCTTTTGATTCCCTGCGGTAGCTATTCTAAATCTTTTACACCCTCTCCTGTTCTACCATTTTTTCTGGTAACCATGCCTTTTTCTTCACAGGTGTAATATCAGATGTGCTCTTTCTTAGCATCCTACCACCTTTAAATTTATCTTCCATATTCTTTTTTTTTTTTTAATTAAACTCTACACTGAATGTGGGGCTCAAACTCAAGAGTCACATGCTCTATCAGCTGAGCCAGCCAGGTGTCTCTCTTCTGTACCTTTCAATGAAAGCATTGTTTCTCAAAGTATGGTCCTCAGGCCATTATCATAAATCGTCACCTGGGAATTTGTTAAACATGTAAATTCTGGGCCTCACTGTAGACTCACTGAATCAGATTCTTGCAGGAAGATTCAGTAAACTGTGATTTACTGGGCTGTCCCATTGTATGCTAAAGTTTGAAAATCACAGCTTTGAGCATCATGGTTCTGACATCCAAAGTCCTCTTGACCAGTATGTTTTCTCCTTGGAGGCAGATTTGCTAGAGAAATGCAATCATTTCTCCAGGATGCTTGGTTTGAGCCAAGAGAACTTAGAGGAATCAAGATATTGGTGGCTGACACAACTTGATTCATCTTTGTATAGTAGAAATAGAATACCAATGGAAACAGCGTGCAAAATCCATTGAGATTTTTCTTGGTGAGTACTTGGGGGCACACCTGTCAATATTTGCTTCCATGTCTCTTCTTTTATCAATGCTTCCATTACTTTTTACAAAAATTAGGTATAATTGACAAATAAAATTATAAGGTATATAAAGTATACAACGTGATATTTGCTAGATGTATTTATATTGTATATTTGCTTATGGACTGTAAAGAGTGAACATTTTTTTAAATTTTTAAAATTAAAAAAATTAAATTTTTAAAAAAGATTTTATTTATTTATTCATGAGAGACACAGAGAGAGATGCAGATGCACAGACAGAGGGAGAAGCAGGAGCCCGATGTGGGACTCGATCCCAGGACCCCGGATCATGCTCTGAGCCAAAGACAGATGCTCAACCAGTGAGCCACCCAGGCATCCCATGAGTGAACAGTTTTTTAAAAATAATAATTTATTTATTTGAGAGAGAGAAAGAGAAAACTCGAGCAGGGGGAGGGGTAGAGGGAGAAGGAGAGAGAGAATCCCAAGCAGACTCCCCACTGAGCCTGGAGCCTGATGTGGGGCTTGATCTCATGACTGCAGGATCATGACCTGAGCTGAAACCTGCTCAATCGACCAAGCCACCGAGGCGCCCCAAGAGTGAACATTTTTGATAGGGATCTTTAGAATGAATCCAAGTGGAAGAAAGCAATTCTGGATGAATGCTGTAAATGTATCAACTATACTGTGTCTGTACTATATTTGTGTTATAAGAAATCCACTCTGAGTAAGCCTATTTCTGTATTTTTACTATTTCTGTATCATATCTCAGTATTCCTGGAAGTCCTGCCTGGGACACACGCTGTGGTTGACACTCATCATCCATTCAACTAGCTTTCCCTTATCACAGAGCGTAGAAGCCATAATCCCACGTTAGACTCTCTGGCGACTAGGGTGGTCATGTGACAGAGTCTGGCCCTTGAGCGATAAGCACAAGTCTACAAGGGACTTCTGGGAAAGCCTGTGCTTCTTAGGTATGGATGCCTCCCCTTCCTAGTTTGGTTCTTTGTCTTCTCTGGGGGAAATGGTCTTGATTCCTGGAGTTTCACAAGCCACTTTGAGCATTAGAAGAGCTGGATGGCCACAGCCTTGGGCCTGACATCTTTGAGCTGCTAAAATGAGACCAGCAACTGTCCACCTCATGACATCAGTAGGAGAGAGAAAAAAAATCCTCACATAGTTAAATTTTTGCTAGTTGGGTTTTCTGTAACTTGCAGCTTCACACAATCCCTACCTGAGGTACTGTCTCAATAGGACTGGGCTGAAAGGCATTTTTCATAGAGTGAAGATGGAAATGAGACAAATAGAAAGAGTTAAGGAGGAAGGAGGAGTGGCATTTGGAGAATGAATTTAGGGAGTTAGGGAATAAATGGCCCACAGGGTCTTCCTGGGATGATGCCTCGCCTGCTATTTGCTAGAGCAACAGACAATAGTTTTCATACAAGTGTGATTTCCTGGAGAGGCTCAGAGAAGACAACCACAAGCTGGTGTTCGGTTGGAGATATTTGTGCTATTTGCATTCTCCACGAAATTGCTCTTGACGTTTTGGACATGATTTCTTCGTTTGGAGAAACTATCATACACATCGTGGGATATTTCTCATAACAAGCCTCTGCTTATTAAATGTCTGTAGTGCCCATCTGTTATTTTGACAGACAAAAATATATCTTCACATTTCCAGAGCCACCTGCAAGGGTGGCCATATGTCTGGGTGAGAAATGCCTTCTTAGAGCATCTAACACAGGGCCCTGCTCGTGGACAGTATTTGGTTCAACGGCTCCATATTCAGTGGTAGGTTGGTAAGCTAGTTCTCTGAAAACAAACAAACAAACAAACAAACCAAAACCAAAGCCAAACAAAACAAAACAAAAACACCCTGGTTGGGATCCTTTGCCAACTTCTGTGCTCTAAATAATCCACACACAGCAATTTCATGGCATCCATGGTTTACCTACTGGCTTGTGAAATTTCTAAGTATTTAACAATTGGCTTTTGAACAAGAGTAGGCTACCTCCAGTATACCCCTGTGCGCACAGAAGCTCAGAATTGGAAGGAACTTAAGATCACCTGGTACCCATTGTTTCATGAAAGAAATAACACTGCAGAAGACTTACAATCAAACGACATTTGGGCCATGACCAGCCAGTCTTTGACTAAACGAGGCCACTACCAATTTCCCAGGGGGCCCGAAGTGTTTTGTCCTTCACCACTGAATGATGAGGGCGATGGAAGTGACCCGGGTCACAGATTTGGTGACAAACTTGTTTTGGGCACGTTGCCTTTGAGTTTATGAAGGTACACACATGTGTACATGGTATTTAGGTTAAACACAGAAGCTTATGTTTATCTGATACTTCCCTTGATGCTAAGGCTTGGTGGGGGGAGAAGGAATGTCCTATCCAGAGGGCTCTCTCTCCTGCATCCCCCTGTCAGCAGCAGCTGACCCCTCTGGTGGAATGGGGAGGAGGAGCCCCTTTTGGCAGCTCACATTCATTCACCTGAGATGCCCAGGTCAGGAGAGAGGCAGCACCGAGAGGGTCCGCACAGTTGCAGCAGGGACAGCCCTGTGGAGCTCACCCCGCTCCCACGAAACTCTCCAGACAGCAAGAAGAGGTCTGCCCTCTTTAAGAGACTAACAGGTTGCTGCTATGATGGTCATTAGCTTCCACTAGATGCTCCCAACTAGATCTCCCAGCTCCTCGCACTCATGAAGTCAACACTCTCATGGTCACATCCCAAATTACCAATTCAAGATCTAGGGTAATACATGGATTTAGACAAGTAGCATAGACACTATAGAAACCTCCACTGCCTGGTGCAGCTTGGCAGGACTTCCATGGGATTATATACAGCTCTGGCGTCAGAGCCGGGACTAGAACTCAGGCCTCCTGGTCTCCAGGTGTTAGTTAATTTGCCAGCGTCATACAGCTAGAAAATAGCTACTAGGTAGCAGAGCCAGGATTCAAAGCTAGGTTGGCTTACCTACTATCTATACTTTTCTTTTTAGAGAGAGGGATGTAGCCAGTTGGCTTTAATCTTCTCTTAGGCATTTCCAAGAATCCTGAGCGAACATGCTAGGCTGGATTTGGGCACCAGGTGGAACACTTAACCTAATGTGAATGTTTAATCAAATGCATTGTGGATACAGATCTGAGGTTCAAGTGGGAGGGTCTCTAGGATTTTCAGAACAGCAATGTCTCATGTGTTATAAAGCCACACATAAGGTTTATGTTGTCTATTCAATATATTCTGAACCTTCAGATCTCAGCTAAGCTGCCTCCTGTTTCAGGAGGCAAAGGCAGATGTAAACAATTATTTTTCTTGGTGTCTTTGGTTAGAGAGAAAGGACAGACCCTAGAAGTCATACAGAAAAGTGAGGGAAGATTTAAAAAACTGATAAAATTCAAACTACCCAATGACTTAAACTCGAAACCGAATAAATTCGGATGATGAGATGATACCTACACTTTTTTTCATCCTGCAACCACGGAAGTATTGTTCTGTTACAAGACATCCATTTCCACAATTACAGTTTTGTAATGTGACTTGGTCCATTGTGATACTTGGGAGAATTTTATTTTCGAAAAGTTGTTGACGAAAAGTAGAAAACTCAAAACAAAAGTGTCAAAACTTCAGGAAAAAAAAAATCAAAACCCAGAAGTAAAAACAATGAATCTCTGAAGTGGTAATTAGTACGAATTTATTGTGCGCACACCAAAAAGACAATTTATAAAACCAAGGAGCGCTCGAACCGAAACGTAGAATGAGGCTCAGAGGTATGTTATTAATTAATAAGCGGCTTATAAAGTGTGCAGGAAGTAACTGTTCATTCTTCACGGTGGTTGGCTCTCATCTGAGAATTTTCTTGAATAAAAGGGAATTGGGTAGTGGCCACCTCCTACCAATTTTGGGGAACAATTTAAGTGTCGCTTGTGATTTTCGGGGCCTAAGCAAGAAGGGACCCTGGTCAAGCTGGCCTGACTTGTCTTGCAAAATTGTCTGACTAACCTGGTTTTGTCTGCTCAGGAAATTTTGAAGTCTGGCCTCCACTTGTGTTTGAATTTAACAGAAGGAAAGGAAGGGGTGGGGGGACGATATCCAGAGATAAAAGAAAGGACAAAAAACAGGAAACCCCAACCCCAGAGACAGACTGATGAAGTTCCAGAGCTCAAAGAATACTTAGAAGTATTACAAGCACATAGGACTTTGATTGTGGTAATTGATTCTGCTGTTGGTCAGTTTTATTTTAAGCAACATTTTTAAGGTTCAGAATTATCCATTTATTTTATATGAGGACATGCTTAAAGTTTATATGCTAAACACATGAAGTCCACATTTGCTCACATAGACTAACTGCAAAGGTGCCTTGGTTTGCTATTTATTGGATGAGGACAATAGCCTCAGTCATGTGTTTCCTCTGGGACCATGATTTTATGTCCTTAAGGCATTTATTTTAGAAATATCTTCTTTATTTAGCATACTGAGGATACAAAAGGAGGATAAGTTTTTAAAAGTATATAAAAGAGCTCCTGGGGGCATCTGGGTGGCTCTGTCCATCGTGTCTGCCTTCAGCCAGGTCATGATCTCAGGGTCCTAGGATCAAGCCCCATGTCCAGCTGGGAGCCTGCTTCTCCCTCACCCTCTGTCTCTCTTCCTGCTTGTGCTGGCTCCTTCTCTCTCTCAAATAATCAATAAAACAAAATAAAAATAATAAAAGAGCTTCTGTCCTCAAGTAGCTTAGTTGTGGAATTATGGATATTCAAATCTAAAATAATACAAAAGAGATAGTGAATTTTCACACAAAGAAGACAGCCTTTGCATTCTTGATCTTAGGGAAGTAACTTAATCTCTGAGCTTTAGTTTTCTCCAGTATAAAATGGAGATTTTACCTATATCAAGTGGAAGTAATGAGGAGTAATGGGTACCATGCAAATCATCTATTCAATTGAGAGCTAATACTATAATAATAGGTAGCCTGAAGATGGGATGCAGAGGCGTGATGCTCTAGGATTGCACAGGGATGATTACTTAGGCTGGCAGTGGTTTGAGAGTTTTCGATTATTAGTAGAATTTTGAAAAATGTGGGGTAATGAAGTAGCTCTTCCAGTTATGGGGAACAGTGTGAGCAAAATATTGGAACCTTATTTATCTAGTGAAAATGAGAAAGTGTGACCTTGACCAAAGTGGGTTTGTTTAGGGAGTCAAGTAAGTAGAGCTTGGACAGTGTGAAGAGAGTTTGAATCCCTGGATGGTTGCACATTTTGAGAGAAAGAACCAAAGTGACCCTCTAGGCTGTGTTGTGCAGGACGGCCGGGACAGGATTCACACTTATTCCCCCACACATACTTCCTATCTCTACAGTTTCATCTTTTCCAGAATGATAGATAAGTGAAATCATACAGTGTTAGCCTTTTGAATTAGGCTTCATTCAGTTGTTGTAAATGCATTTGAGATTGTGGGATGTTTTGCAGCATTCTTGGCCTCTACCCACTGAAAGCCAGAAGCACGTTTCCCCCAAGTGTGACAACCAAAAATGTCTCTAGAGACTCATTGCCAAATGCCGCCTGGAGGCAACCCCAACCTGCCATCCCATTGAGAACCACGTCTCTAATTCATAGCTTATTTTATATACAGTTTTCCTCTCTCTCCCTGTATTATAAACTTCAGAAGAGCACAGTATCTGTTTTTCCTCACTTCTAGATTCCCAGGAACATAGTGCATAGCACTTCTCTGATGTTGGGCAAATATTTGTCAAATAAATGAATAAAGAGATAGTTAGGCAGGGATTTCTGAGCCCCAAGGAGTGTGGAGACTAAGGTGAAAGAGATAAAGGAACACACCTGAGCCACATTTATAGAGCGAAGAGACGAGCATCGGGGTGGAATAATGATCTATTATTGAATGCCATGGTTGAATGCCTAAGTGCTTTGATATGTTTTATATTACTTTACCTTCCCAACAACCTGCAAGGATTTTATTTAACTCTATTTTAAAGTTGAGCCAATTTAAATGCAGAAAGACCCAAAGAGTTTTAATAATGTGCCCACAGGGTAGGAGCTGCTTGAATCAGCCTGTTTCCAAAGCTGCAGGTCTTTCCATTATGAGGCACCCTTTGTCTGGGATGCTGTTGTCTAAACCCAGCCAAGAACTCTGGATACCATCATAAATATCGCAACATAAGATTACAATATTAGAAAGTAAGAAATTGGGAGCTAGGAAATCTGTCCCACCCCCAGTGAGAAGCCCCAAACTCTTGGTACATGGAAATGATACTAGTCTTGGTGAGATGGCCCTGAGACAGAGGGTGGCAGGTTAGCAGTCTTTCTCTCTCTTTCTTTCTTTCTTTTTTTTTTTTTAATTTTTATTTATTTATCATAGTCACAGAGAGAGAGAGAGGCAGAGACACAGACAGAGGGAGAAGCAGGCTCCATGCACTGGGAGCCCGACGTGGGATTCGATCCCGGGTCTCCAGGATCGCGCCCTGGGCCAAAGGCAGGCGCCAAACCGCTGCGCCACCCAGGGATCCCTCTTTCTTCTCTTTTTCTTAGGGATGGATTTCTTGGGATGGAGGGAGGGCTGGAGGAGGGAGGGAGGGAGTTATAGGAGGGAGGGGAGGGGGAGGGCGGTGAGGGGAGGAGGGATGAGGGCGGAGGCGGGGACTTTAGGGGGTATGAGGGAGTAGTTAGTTCGTGGTGGGCTTGGTTCTGTAGTCTGTCTTTCGTATTTTCTTCTTAGTAGTTTCTTTCTTTCGTCTGTCAGTTTCTTGTCCTTTCTTTCTTTCTTTCCTCCCTTTCTTTCTCCCCTCCTTTATCCCTTTCTTTATCCCTTCCTCCCTTCCTTCCTTCCTTTCTTTCTTTCTTTCTTTCTTTCTTTCTTTCTTTCTTTCTTTCTTTCTGGTTTGTTTACTTATTTATTTGAGAGAGAGTGAGCTCGCACATGCATGAGTCAGTGGAGGGGCTAAGGGAGAGAATCTTTAAACTGACTTCCCGCAGGGGCACCTGGTTTGCTCAGTGGTTGAGCATCTGCCTTTGGCTCAGGGCGTGATCCCGGGTCCTGGGATAGAGACCCGCATGGCTCCCCATAGGGAGCCTACTTCTCCCTCTATGTCTCTGCTTGTCTTTCTGTGTCTCTCATGAGTAAATAGATAAAATCTTAAAAAAAAAAAAACAAAAAACAATACTGACTTCCTGCTGGATGAAGAGCTCCACGTTCGGCTTGATCTCACGACCCTGAGATCCCAACCAAGTTAGCAGTGATTCTTAAACTTTAGCAGGATCACACTTGCCTGAGTGCTTATTCCTGGGCTCTAAATCTGAGGATTCTGTCTCGGTAAGCTGGTGAGGGACTGGGAACCTACATGTATAATAAACGTTTCTGAGTGGTTCTGGTGCAAGTCTGCACTCCACATTTTCAGAAAATCTGGGCCATGGATGAAAGAATAACCAAGATGAATGCAAAGGGGAGGCAAGAAGTGGAAGATAAGAATGAGGGCCTTGGGGTCAAGGGCTGAACAGGCAAGCTTGATTTGGGCTTTGTGTTCTGAATTTAATGACTTGCTGCAGAGTGCTGTGGACAGGTCTGGAGGAGGTCTTTTGGGTCCCTTAGCAACCTGGAAGCTGAAAACCCAGACTGTCTTCACACATAATGTGGAAGAAAGGGATATAGGTCCCAATACAAGTATTCATTTATATCAGAGGTGGGAAAATACAGCAATGGGCAAATCCGGCCCACTGCCTTTTCGTGTAAATTTTATTGGAACAGAGTCTTACCCATTTATTTATGTACAGTCCATGGTGCTTTCATGCTGTTGAAAACAGAGTTGAGTAGTTGCCCCAACTGACCACATGGTTCACAAAACTTAAATATTCACTCTTTGGCCTCTTACCAAAAAATGTGTGTCAGCCACTCCCCCAACTATTTTTTTTTTTTATTTAGAGAATATATTCAGAATATCGGTCCTAAGTAAATGGTTGAAATATCCTTATGGCTTTGATTATTTGCAAAACGTATCTTTAAGTCACTGTTGCTCCCAGCACACGGGTGTGAGCAATTTGTGTGGACAAAACCACATAAACACACGCACTGCAGAGATAGACTTTCCTGAAGGACATTTTGTCCTGTCATTGCATTGGTTTTGAAGGGATTGAAGTGGCCTCCCACTCTCCTTTTCCAAAAAGATCAAAAAGAACTTGTTAAAAAAAAAAAAAAGAAATTTCAACCTTCTAGTTTTGTAAAGATCGGTTACTTTGTGGAGAATGAGGGGAAATTAAGAGAGAGAGACACATGGTCCCTGTGGTAAAACCCATTTCTATAGCTCCTGCCTTGCTGAAAGCCACAAATCTGTTTATTTTGTGGCTGTTGACAGAACCTACAAATTCTTGCTTAGAGATTGAGGGGAGTTTTCATAGTTCACCGACTCATTCAACAGGATTCATGCACGCCTGTGGAGCCCTGGGTCCTGGAGGTGCGGAGATGCAGAAAATGCATCGTGTGCTTGCAGCCTACCAGCAGTGAGAGATGTGAAGAGATGAGCTGCAAGCCTCCCACGCCCTGAAATCCAGCACCTATGGGAGCGTAGGGAAGGTCCCACCAAGGCTGCCTAGTAGAAGTGGAAGGAACGTGGGCTTCACATCTCAAATTCTGCTTCTATTTGAACACAACAAATTGTATACGAAGGTCCTGATAGCCATAGGTTAAAAAAAGCTTTGCCCCCAAACCTGAAACTCAAAAGTAGCATCAAATGTAAGAATGAAGCTTAAACTCAACATTTTCCAGGGCACCTGGGTGGCTCAGTGGTTGAGCGCGTGCCTTTGGCTCAGGTCATGATCCTGGGGTCCTGGGATCGAGTCCTGCATTGGGCTCCCCATGGGGAGACTGCTTCTCTCTCTGCCTCTGTATCTCTCATGAATAAATAAAATTAAAAAAAAATTAAAAATTTAAAAAATTAAAAAAAAATTATTCATGAGAGACACAGAGAGAGAGAGACAGGCAGAGACACAGGCAGAGGGAGAAGCAGGCTCCTTGTAGGGAGCCTGATGTGGGACTCGATCCCAGGACCCTGGGATCATGCCCTGGGCCAAAGGCAGATGCTGAACCGCTGAGCCACCCAGGCATCCCATAATAAAATCTTAAAAACAACAACAACAGCAACAACAACCACAACCCTCATTTCCCACCTATCTGCTTCCAGTTGCTCTCAGGCTACATCTCTTGGGCTTGAGCTCTGGGTGTAGCCTGGCACCTCTAGGGGCTCAGGAGAAGCAGATGGGATTCAGATGGCTCAGGGGAGCCAAGGGTGCCTGGCACCTGTATTTACAGGTCACCAAGCTCTCCCCAGGAAGGGTACTTGCACTTGGTTTCTTTTAATTAGTGGATCCAGCCCACTAAGCTGGTATCTTTTTCCAAACGGACTCATTTCCATTGGTGAGGAGTAAAATAAAGTCTAAAGCAGTGGTTCTCAAATGTTGCTGTGTACTAAAATCACCGGTAGAGCTTTTATGAGTCCAGACCTAGATGTGTGTAGTTTTAAACTCCTCGGATGATTCTACTGTGGAGCTAAATTTGAAAGGGCTCCTCTAAATCAGTGGTTCTCTATTAACCAGAGGGCTTGTCAAACTCAGATTGCTGGGTTCTAACCCCTGAGTTTCTGATTCAGTGGCTCTGGGGTAGGTAGCAGATTTGCATTTCTAACACATTCCCAGAGGATGCTGGTGTTGGATGGATGGTCAAGGTCAACACTTTGGGAACCACTACTCTAAGTGGAAGCAAGGAAAAAGAACGGTTGCTGGAGAAGAATAATGGTTCCTATTTCTGCATAAAATCTGTCTATTCTGCATTTTGAAGAACGAGAAGGGGAAGATCTGGCTGAGGATATTACACTGCGATATTTGCTGTGTAAGACCTACATTCTTGGAATGGTACGTACCCATCTTTAGATGCCTTGCACTACCTGGGAAAACATACCGCTTTGCAGGATTTCTCTCTTTCTTTCCATCTGTTTCTCTTTTTCTTTCTCTTTCACTTTCTTTTTCTTTCGGAGAAAGGCTTGAGATGAGGACTTCGTTAAAATACTAAAGAACATCTACAGGAATCAGTTGCATTCAAAATGCTTTTACTTTTATAGAAAACTTGAAATTTGAAAAGACAGTTTTTTTTTTCAAAATATAATCTTAAGTGATATAGGTATTTCTGATGGAGCAGCTTTGCAGCCATATAGGAAAACCTTTTAGCTAATAGCCCAAAGAACCCTTCCATAAGAAATAACAGAGTGGGTTGAAAAGTAATAAAAACAGAACACAAATAATTTAATATATATGAACTCTCTGTATTGATGTCAGCAAGCAGGACCACACTGAATTTACTTTCATCATTTATAGAGCAATCTCATACTACCCCAAGATAATGTCTTGTTGAGCCCTATTTTATAATTTTTTTCTAGTCGATTCATCACTTTAATAATCAAACAACCTTTAATACATGCTAATTCACCCTGATTATTGTAAAGCTGGTCTACCACCAAGTACTAGCATGTTCTTTAAGATACAGTTTTCAATGACCAGAATTCAGAAACTCAAACATCTGAGAAGATTATAACCTTTCCAATTAAGAACATGAATTTTCCCAAGATGACTGAGCAAAATCAATTAATGTTTTGAGATTTTATAATTTTTTAAAAAAAAGATTTATTTATTTATTTGAGAGAAAGCGTGTGCAAACAGGGAGGAGGGGCAGAGGAGAGAGAATCTTCAAGCCAGCTCCCCACTAAGCATGGACCCTGATATGGGGCTCTATCCCAGGACCCCGAAGATCATGACTTGAGCTGAAACCAAGAGTTGAATGCCTAACTGAGACACGCAGGAGCATCAGCCCATTTTCTATTTTAGAAATATAACTCAGATGGTTATATTTCATTTTAAATACTCTTTCGGAAGCTGTATTCTCAGCTGAGGGAATAATCTCACTGACCATGCCTATTTAGCATTGTTCTATTTATACATATCACTTAACGAGCAAAAATTTCCCAACTGGCTGTGGAATCCCAGGAAGCAAATCTGGACAGGAAGCACACTCAGCAGCTGGGGAACTACAGCTTCTGGGGGAGTCTGACACCAACACAGATGTTTTAGGAAGGAAGTGGTGAAGTCAGTCGGGCAGTGTCTACATAGGTAAGATGGTGAGCGGGCCAGGTGCGCTGTCACTTTGGATAAATGCGTTTTGGGTCTCCTCTGAGAAACTAACAGCTCTTGAATATGCTACTTTCCCATTCATTTAGAAATTTCCTTATAAGATTATTTCATCTTTCCACTTGACTTTGCCCACTTCACAGTCCAGGAAGACTTTAGGACTCCTTGCTATAGAGGTTCACTTCTATGACTAAGGGTTTACAAATGACGGTGAATTTGTAGAAGGCAGCCTGTTTTAAGAAGGAGGAAGCAGGATGGGGCAGATGTTTTGGGGTCATCTCTTATTGAGTCTGTGACTCTGGCAAGTTAGTGAACTTCTAGTTTCCAAATGTGAAGTTAGCTTGCCCGCAGCAAGGCTGCTGTGGCAAGTGTCTGCTACTGAATGCAGTAAATGTTGGTTCCTGCACTTCCTTTTGGGGCTTATTTCATTTAGCAAATATTCACTGAGAGTCTTCTCTTTGCTGTGTTCCAGGAACACAGAGGCATGAAAGCTTTCTTCCTTCAGGAGGACTTCATAGTCTAAGGAGAAAGAGAAACAGGTACTTAAAGAACAATATGGTTAGTGCTACTGGAGGGCAGATGGGGGCAAGGGGCTTGCTGGGGGAGTTCCCTGCAAGCAGAAGGCCCAGGCAATGGGGGGCGGCACCTGTGTGTTCCTCTTTTCCTGGGAAACACAGTCTTGTGCCCCCTGTCTGAAGATTATTGTTTCTTACATTTTTGTCTGATTTTTCTTTTCTTTTTCTTTTTTTTTTTTTTTTGGTTTGTTTGCAGTGTGGGGTAGGTAATTCTGAATGGTCTTACTTCCACATGGCCAAGGTGGATGTCCAAAAGCATTTTAAATAAATTATGAAAAAATTTCAAGCTACTAACATGTTTTTTCCTGTTATTTTCTCCCAAATGTATGACCTTGGGGCATTTTAGAAATCGATCTCAGAGGCTAGAAGGCTTGCATAGATTACTCATTTGCTCCAAGTGACTAAGTAGTTTACTGTCAACCAGTACTAGTTCCCTGGACTTACAATGCAGGATTCATAGACTCTTATCACACTTCTTAGGGCCCAGCTGTTATAAATTTACTCTTCTGATAACATCTCCTTGCAGAACATTACACTCCTGTAGTTATTTAATTAAATATTCCCTCATGATTTAATAAAATGAAATACTTATTTAAATTAAATATTCCTGTAACACTCTTTTCCTGATGGATTTTTTTCTTGATAGATTTTAATCTTCAGAAGTCAAGCATTTATATTGGTTTTTATTAATTAATTTTATTTTAATTTTTTTTTAAAAAGATTTATTTATTAGAGAGGTAGCATGTAAGAATGAGCACACAGAGGGAGAGGGAGAAGCAGACTCCTCACTGAGCAGGGAACCCCATGAGGGGCTCCATCCCAGGACCCTGGGATCATGACTTGAGCCGAAGGCAGATGCTTAACTGACTGAGACACCCAGGCTCCCCTATTTATTTATTTTTAGATATTTTGTTTTTTCATTTGAGAGAGAGAGAATGGGGTGAGGGACAGAGGGAGAAGGAGAGAGAGAATCTTAAGCAGACTCTGCACTGAGCATGAGCCTGACACAGGGTCCAGTCCTAGGACCCTGAGATCATGACCTGAGCCAAAAATCAAGGGTAGGTGCTCAACCAACTGCACCACTCAGGTGCCTCTGTGTTGGGTTTGAAATGATGTCTGCCACCATTACTTATCTTTATTCACACAAGATATTTTGAGAGAAAAACCTTCAAAATGCTTTACCTAAACTTGAGAAACTCTATATACTCTTACACTGATGGAAAAGTTTACTGTAATGTTGTTGAAGTCAGAGTCAATGGGGAGAATGTAAGGCTCAAGATTCTATTCAACAACTATTTATTGAACACCTATTATGTTCTATATGCTACCTCTGCTCTTGAGCTGTGTTGGTGAGTATCAATAACAAAACAAGGGACCACAAAGATCCCTGTCCAAGTGTGTTTGTGTGCACAGAAATAAACAGTAAAGATAATAAGTGACACGGCATAGATGAGTAAAGCACCTATTATTTTAGGGGGCAGAGAGTGACCGTGGTAAGCTATAGAAGAGAAAAAGCAAAGATCAGAGTAAGGAGAATGGGAAGAGCTAGAGTGGTGGGCAGGTTACAATTTTAAATTGGGTGTCAGAGTAAATAAGCTTCACTGAGAAAGTTATCTCTAAGCAAAGCTGTGGAGGAGGTGAGGGAATTAACCAGGCCGGTATCAGAACAGGGTGTTCCAGAAGGATCAAGCTGGGCTTTGTTGAGAGTGTGTCTGGAGTGTTCTAGGAAGAGCTGAGAAGTCAGTGTGGCTGGAGAGGGAATAAAAGAAAGAAAAAAAGATCAGGACAGAGTACAAGGCAAGGAGACCATACAAGTCCTTGTAAACTGAAAATAAATACATAAATCAATTTAACTTCTGAGGTCATGGTTTTCAACATTAAGTAAACAAACACCAATAACAATTATTTATGGTTGCACATTATAAATCAACAATCTTTAGAAATTTTAAAACAGCTTTTTGGATAATGGAGGGAAGATCATGGGCCTTATTAAAGATATACACAGAAGCCTAACCTCATGATGACAAGGTTCAGAATATAAATATTGATTTGAAATAAATTTTGCAGAAACTGGCATCCAAATACTTTTTCATTTTCTCTCTTCCCTAATTAAACACATGTTAATGGCTAGCCTAGTGTTTGTAGCATTAAAAGCATGTGATGTGTATTATCAGCTTCTTTCCTTAAAAATTAAGTGCTATTTAACATATAAATTTAAAATAAGAATTTTAAAATGGCTGCATTAGAGATTTTAGGGCTTATAGTAACTTATTTTTATATCTCCCAACTTTTCATCAAATATCAAGGAGAATGCAGAAAAAAAAAAAGTGAGAGAAATCCCTCCCCCAAAAAAGTAAAAAAATTAGAAACCACTGTACCTGGCATAAATAAGGCTAAATATGTCCCTATAACTAAAAACTACACAAAATATGCACCCCTTTGACAAGCCAAATATTTGATCTTCCAGCAACTTGATAATCTCAGCTTACGTGAATGAGCTGTTCTTAAATTTTTTTGTAATACTTTAATTCTTAAAAAGAGAAACATCTGAGGAAATATGGCAAAATGTTAATATCTTTTTAAAATCTTGGTAGTGTGTAGTTGAGAGTTTGTTATATTATTTTCTGTAGTTATCTATATCTTTGAGCTAAATAATTCAATCAGAGAAAGACAATTACATGGTTTCACTCATGTGCAGGATATAAGAAAAACAGAGGATCATAGGGGGAAGGGAGGGAAAACTGAATGGGAAATCATCAAAGAGGGAGACAAACCATAAGAGACTCTGAACGCTAGGAAACAAACTGAGGGTGGTTGCTGGAAGGGAGGGAGGTGGGGGGATGGGGTGATGGTGATGGGCATGAAGGAGGACGCATGATGTGATGAGTACTGGGTGTTATATGTAACTGATAAATTATTGAACATTACATCTGAAACTAATGATGCACTATATGTTGGCTAATTGAATTTAAATTAAAAAATATTTCATAATTTATTTTCTTAATGAGCAATAGTTGGGAAAATGGAGGAGGTGAGCCCAGAACATTTGATTAGAGAATTCTCACTCTGGCTGAGCTTGCCCAGACCTCTGAAAATAATTTATACACTGATAACATTTTTCTTTCCAATTCTAACTTCTCCTGTGAGAGGTACACTCTTATGAGCACACGATAATCTATTCTGCATAGCCACACGGGTACCCAAAGGGCACCGCAAACTTAGCCAGACAAGTTTCTGATTCCCTCTTGTGCCCGCTCCTTCTGAATGGGCTATCTTATAAATACTTATATAGATGAACTCAAGACTGTAATCAATACTCAAAACAAAAATGGAAATGAAAATGAGAATAGTAAGGAGGAGCTAAAGCCCACAGTGGTTGGGGACCAAGTTTCTAATGGCCAAATAGTGGCACAGGTACACACAAAGGGAAAAGCAAGGGCTGGGTGCCCTGCATGAAACTCCCAGTCTCAACATGCTGCCCTGGCTTAATGGATCAGAATAACACTGCCCATTCTCCCTGAGTGGTGCTGGAGAGTAGTACGTGACCATGGTTTGGGATGGGGGGGAAAAGTCAGTCATGAGAAATCTGGTTCCCTCTCAGATGTAAACATGAAACTTTTCTCATAATTCTGGGTCTAGGAGACACTCATAGAATAATCAATCACTGCTGAAGATAAATGAAAATAAAAAATAATCAAAGGAAATCAATCAACCAATCAATCAATGCTACAAACATGAGTGTTAACCCCATAATTAGAATTACTATAACTATTTTTAAAAAAATTTAGGATGTTTTTTTGTTTTGTTCTGTTTTTCTTTGTTCTGCTTTTTAAGTAATTCTATACCCAACATGGGGCTGGAACTCACATTCCCGAGATCAAGTGTTGCGTACTCTACCAACTGAGCCAGCAAGGTGCCCCTAGAACTATTTGAAACTGAGAAGATATATGTTTAAAATGTCAAAAAAGTAGTAGATTTCAAATGAAACAAATAATTAAGAAAAAAGGAACATGAAAAATTAGAAAATAGTTATTGTCTTAGAAATGAAAAATAGAATCACTGAAATTAAATGTTCAATCGGTGAGGTAACAGCTAACTAGATACAGCTGCTTGTTGCATATAGATGAAGAAACTATCCTAACTACACCACGAGAGATAGTGATGGACTATATGAGCAAATCTGGGTCATAGAGAGTAAAATGTACATGTGCCTGTGGGGATGGGCGTAGAAGCACCTAGTGGATCTTCAATTGTCTCTATGTTAGTTTCCTGTGGCTGTTGTGACAAAGTACCATGGTTTCATGGGTCTATTTGTTCATCATCTCATCAATATCACAGTGTACCTCCACAAAAAATCTTGTTATCTGGTCGTGTAGAAACTCTCAACTTTGTTTTTCACATTTGCTTTGGCCATTCCAGGTTCTTTCTATCTCCATGTAAAATTTAGAATCAGGTAATTGTTTTCATGAAATATAGGATACTTGGGATTACACTGAATGTATAAACAGATTTGGGAGAATTCACTTTACAGTTTGGGTCTTCCAATTTGTTAGCACGATATATTGCTCATTTATTTAGTCATTCTCTAGAGATTCTAGCCAATGTTTTAAAGTTCTCAGTGCATCGATGTAGCACATCTTTCAATAGCTTGAAGTCCTATGTACTTGATATTTTTTGGTGCTACCGTGTATGTTATTGATTTTTACTTTATTCTACAACTGTTTGTTGTTGTTGTTGTTGTTGTTAATAGGTAGAAACATCATACTGAGTTTCTAACCAGAAACTTTGCTAAATTCTCTTTTTAAAAATTTTCATTTTTTTCAAGATTTTATTTATTTGAGAGAGAGAGAGAGATCACGATCAGGGGGTGAAGGGTAGAGGGAGAAGGAGATTCCCCGCTGAGCAGGGACCCTGATGAGGGACTTGATCCCAGGACCCTGGGATCATGACCTGAGACAAAGGTAGACACTTAACTGACTGAGCCACCTAGGTGTCCCTAAAATCTTTGATTTTGAGTTTGGTTTGTTTTAGTTTTTTTTATGTATGCAATCATGTCATATGTGAATAATGACAGGATTAGTTTTTTTTAAATAATTACACTGTTATGTATTTATTTTTTGTTTATTGCATTGGCTAGGATCTCATATATATATGTGTATGCACACATATACATATACGTTTAGAAGTGCCTATGTAGATATCCATGTATTTCTGATCTCAGGAAAAAAACTTTCAATAGTTTTCTGTTACATGTGATGTTGGCGATAGATTTTTTTACAGGTAACTTTTATCAGAAGGCCATTCCCTTCCAGACTTCATTCGCTGAAAATTATTTTTTAATCATGAAAGGATGTTCAATTTGATCAAATGCATTTTCTGCATATAATTTCTCTCATTTATTCTATCAAGTTGATGGAAATAAAATTTTAAAGGACAATATTGAGACAATTGAGAAAACTTGAATATGGATTTTGTATTAAGAAACATAATTAAATCAAATTTCTTCATTATCATAATAGAATTCTGTTTATGTAGAAAAATGTAGTTTGTAGGAGATTTATGCTGAATTTTTTATGTCTAAAACTTATTTTTAAATAATTCTGCAAAAATGCTTCCTTTTAAGATCTATAAACATATATACAAATTGTATCTATCTATATCCAAATGTGGTAAAATTCTAATGGTTGGTGAATTAAGATGAAGGGTACATGAGATATTCTTTTAATTTTACTATAGGTTTAAAATTTTTCAAAATAAAAGATTTGAGGAGAAATAAGGAGGATACAAATATAATAGTTAAGTTGGTTCAATATTGAACTTTAAAAAATAGATTTATTTATTTCTTAGAGAGAAGGAGAGAATGCAGGCAGGGTGAGGCAGAGGGAGAGGGAGAGAATCTCAAGCAGACTCCATGCTCAGCATGGAACTGGATGTGGGGATCAATCCCACAACCCTGAGATCATGACCTGAGCTGAAATCAAGAGTTGGATGCCCACTGACAAAGCTACCCAAGCACCCCAAATATTGGCCTTTCTACCTCTCTAAGTGACTCTACTTTCTTTTCCATTAAATGTAATATTTACAAAACTATTTGTATATTAAACCTGAAGAAAATCTTAATAAATGTCAAGCTAATTTTTTTAAAAGGATTTTAAATTTTTTTAAAAAGTAATCTCTACACCCACCATGGGGCTCAAACTTACAACTCTGAGATGGAGTCACACGATCTACTGACTGAGTTAGCCAGGTGCCCCTGTCAAAACTAAATGTAAACAGACCTCCTTCTCTTACCATATGAGATGGATTATAAGTAAAAAGTCACAGATGTTTAACTAGAAATCTAATCATTTTTGGGTTAAAGTTTAAGGAAAGACTTTAATGTTTAGAAGTTTAATTATTTGAAATCATATTTAGGTATGGAAAGCAATCATATCAAAACATACCAATTTTAGACAAATGAGTAATCAGTGAAAAATTCACATCTTACATGTTTTATTTTATTGTTAGGTAAGAAAGAGTTATGAATTAAGCAAAAATATTGTAGAGAAATAACAAAAAACATTTTTTGCTTTTGCAACTTTTTAAAAAAATTTTTATTTATTTATGATAGTCACAGAGAGAGAGAGAGAGAGAGAGGCAGAGACATAGGCAGAGGGAGAAGCAGGCTCCATGCACCGGGAGCCTGACGTGGGATTCGATCCCGGGTCTCCAGGATTGCGCCCTGGGCCAAAGGCAGGCGCTAAACCGCTGGGCCACCTAGGGATCCCTGCTTTTGCAACTTTTAAATGCTGTTTGCTTAATTATTTCCATTCTGTGTGGTATTTATGCTACAATATAACTTCTAATAACAAACATCATGTTTTTCAAATTTTTACTGTTATGAACAATACAGAGCAAGAATATTGGCTGAAAATTTATTTAGAAAATGCCAAAGTATAGAAAGTATAGAAAGAATTTTTCTAGGGGAGGTGGGTGGGGCATGAGGTAACTGGGTGATGGGCACTTGATGGGATGAGCACTGGGTGTTATACTATATGTTGGCAAATTGAATTTAAATTTAAAAAATGTAAAAAAAAGTCAAAAAAACAAAAGAAAAAAATTTCTGACATTATATGTGAAGTTTAACATTGAAGGATATAGAAATATAATAGAATTGTCTTTTTGGCCCACCAAAACCACTGATATTGGGGAAAGAAGAAAAGCATGACAAAGATAATCATTTTAGATCAAAAGTTTATTTTTATAAAACCATCCTGTTGATTACCTTTTGATCAGATTGTTTTCTGATAGTTTGGGCTAGGACAAATAGTGTGCTACCAAAACAAAAGCAGATTACAGAAGAGTATGTATATTAGTCTTCATATTTTGCATGAAAATTTTAAGAGCATCTGTTGTCATCTTCACAGATTTATTAAGGTATAATTAACATCCAATAAGCTGTGCATGTAAAATAGTACAATTTGATAGGTTTTGACATATGTATCTACCCTTGCAACCAACTCCATAATTTCTTTATGAATCCTTGTAAATCTCTCTTTCCTGCCTTTCCCTGCCCTCCTCTCCTTCTCCAGGCAAATGGTAGTTATTGACTTTTTCACTGTAGATTTTTACTTTGTAGAATTTTATACAAATGGAATCGTATAGTATGTACTACTTTTACTAACATTTGGCTTTTTTTCATTCAGTATAAGTATTCCAAGATTAATCCATGTTGTTGCTTGCAACAATTGTTGATTTCTTTTTATGACTGAATATATTTCTTTGTGTGGATGTACCACAGTATATTTATCTATTCACCTCTTGATGGGCATTTGGATTATTTCCAATTTTGGCTTATTTTAAATAATATTACTACGAACATCTGCATACTATTTATTGTATGGTGATAGACTTCCTTCTTCTTTGGTAAATATGTAGGAGTGGAATGGCTGTGTTCTATGGAATATATATATATATTCAACTTTTTAGGAAACCATCAATCTCTTTTCAAGCGGCTTACCATATTTGCGTTCCTACTACCAGAGTATGAGATATCCAGTTGCTCTCCATTCTCACCAACACTTGGTAGGGTCAGTCTAGTCATGTGTATGTAATGGTATTTTACTATAGTTTTAATTTGCATTTCCCCAGTGATTAATGTGGTTGAGTAACTGTTCATGTGCCTATTTACCATTCACTTAACTTTTTTAGTGAAGCATTCAAAATATTTGGCCCCATGTTTTATTGGGTTATGTATCTTCTTATTACTGAGTTGTAAGGATTCTCTATATGTTGTTGGTACAAATCCTTTTACAGATAAGTAATTCATAAATGGCTGATTCCAGTCTGTGGCTTATGTTTTCACTCACTTCATATTCAGTGAAAGAACAACAGTTCTTAGTTTCAAGACAGTCCCATTTATCACTTTTTTGGTTTAGGAATCAAGCTTCTAGAAGTCTTATCTAAGATTTAACATTTTATGTCTATGATTCATTTTGAGTTCTCTCTGTCTCTGTTTCTTTCTTTTTGTAGATGAGTATCCAATTGTTTTGGCAGGATTTGTTGAAAAGGCTTTCCTTTCTCCCCCAAATTGTCATTATGCTTTGTTAAACATCAATTGATTATACAAATGGGGTCTATTTTGGACTTTTGATTCTGTCTCATTATCAAATTTGTCCTTACCACACTTCTCAATTAATATAGCTTAATGTTTACTCTTGAAATCAGATAGTGTAGGTTTTCTAAATTTGTCATTTTCAAAGCTGTTTTGGTTATGCTATGTCTTACGCATTTCTCTACGAATTAGAATCATCTTGTCAAACTCTACAAAAATATTCTATACATTTCTTTGATCAATTTGGGAGAGAGGGAACATATAAACAATATCCAGTCTTGTAACCTGTTCATTAATGCACTCTATCTTTCCATTTATTCAGGTTTTCTTCAATTTCTCTCTGAGGTCCTTTGAGTTTTCAGTATATAAATCTTATACATTGTCAGATTTATTTCTCAGCATTTCACATGTTTAGATATTATTGTAAATAGTGCCTTTTCCCCAGAAAATATAGTTTACTGACTCATGTTTTTGGGGTAAATGCTTTTTTTAAAAAAAAGATTTTACTTATTTATTTGGCAGAGAGAGAGAGAGAGCCCACAAGCAGGCAGAGTGGGAGAGAGAAAAGCAGGTTCCCCGCTGAGCAGGGAGCCCTATGTGGGGTTTCATCCCAGGACCCTGGGATCATGACCTGAGCTGAAGGCAGACACTTAATTGACTGAGCTGCCCAGGTGCCCCAGTAAATGCTTTTTTTTTTTGCTTAAATTTCAAATTGTTGTTAGTATATAGAACACAGTTGATTTTTGTATATTGATTTTGTATCCTGGAATGTTGCTCTTTTCATTTAATAGTTTAAGATTTTTTTTTAAAATCTAAGATGCTAACCTCTGTCTTAAAAAATTGTTTTCTTCTCATTGTGGTAAAAACGCTTAACATGCGATCTGTTCTCCAAAATTTTCAAGTATATAATGCAGCATTGTTAACTGGAGGCACAATGCTGTACAGCAGATGTCTAGAATTTATTCATCTTGCATAGGATGGGAGATTGCTGTACAATAAATCTTTTAATTTGCGTGCTTAGAATATTTATATGTAATATAATTGTTCATATCGTTGTATTAAAATTTATCATCTTGCCTGGAGGAGAGAAAGAACAGCCAGGTGGGGAAGACACGGAGCCTCACTCAGCTCTTTCTTTCCATCAGCTCTACAGAACAAAAGTCTCAATCTGCTGAACAAAGGGCAACACATCTTGTCACCTTCTGAACCAGGTGAGGAGCTGATGCATGGGGGACTGCAAGGAAAAAAGAAACACTCTACTCCTGTGGGAGAAACAGGGATATATCCTGAATACAAACTATCCTTCTAGAATCTTCTAGAATCTTCTAGCAGATCTTCTATCACTCCCAGGGGAGCAGGATCACTGAGAAAACCCCACCCAGCTCAGGGACATAGAACTTGCCTACAACAGGCAAGAACTCAGAATTCTTCCCAACCCTCCAACATGAGAAGAGGATAGAAACCCTGAGAACTACAGACATTGGAGAAAGCATTCTGCCTTGCAGGCTCTTCTCCACAAACCCTACCAGGTGATTATGAGAAAGGTGGAACAGGAAGAGTTACTGGAGGCAGCCTCCTTGTGGCATTGCTCTGTCTGTGGCTTCCACACGGGGTTCCATATACTCTTGCTATCCTGCAGTCAGACTCGAGTAATTTGCTAAGAATTGCACCATTTAGATTGGCTAGTGTCAACAAGGCAAGAAGTAACAAGTGTTGGTGAAGACGTGGAGAACAGGGAATCTTTGTCCACGGTTGGTAGGAATGCAAATTAATGCAGCTGCTGTGGAAAACAAAACAAATGAACAAACAAAACAACAGAAACAGACTCATAAATGCAGAGAGGGAAGTTGGTTGCCAGAGGGGCAGGGGTAGGGGCATAGGCAAAATAGGTGAAGAGGATTAAGACGTACATATTTCCAATTGTAAAATGAGTCATAGGGATGAGAAGTACAGCACAGGGAATAGAGTCAATAATATTGTTATGACTTTGTATGACAATGGATGGTTACTTGTCACAGTGAGCATTTTGTAATGTACACAATTGCCAAACAACTGTTACACATCTAAAATGAATATATGTCAACTATTATTCAATTAAAAGTACCTCAAATTAATTTTCAGTTAATTTACTGCAATTAAAAGTAAAAATAGGGATCCCTGGGTGGCGCAGCGGTTTGGCGCCTGCCTTTGGCCCAGGGTGCGATCCTGGAGACTCGGAATCGAATCCCACATCGGGCTCCCGGTGCATGGAGCCTGCTTCTCCCTCTGCCTATGTCTCTGCCTCTCTCTCTCTCTGTGTGACTATCATAAAAAAAAAAAAAAAAAAGTAAAAATAAAAAAAAGTCACCTTCTGGATCAGAGTTAAAAAAAAAAAAGGCATTTCAGCTGAATTCTTCCTACCAGTTTGAATGGTTTCCAATATCTGCCCAAAGTACACAACTGTGCTCACATCCTGTTTTTCATTGGAAAACACCTGTCTTTCTTTAGATTTGGGTGAACTGGTTGTCCTGTGAGCATGGCTTTTTGATGGATTTTGAACAGCTGTGATTATGCAAATCATTCAGCCTGCTTTTTGTAAGTGGGAGCTCACTTTTCCAGCTTTTTACATCCTAATCAGAAGCCAGAAGTCAAAAAATGTCACTTGAATAAGTGTGTGAAAAATGATTCTGGAAAAAAAAATGATTCTGGGATACAAGATATTTTAAAAGTGTTCTTCATTACAAGTTTTACTCACCACAGTTACAAATATATTAGAAAAAAGTCACTTCTGTGGGAGGCTAAATCCTTCAAACACCCAAACATTGGAATTGTTATAGAAAAGCTCTTTGAAAAACAATCATCACTGATTTTACAAAATTCTATGGCAGTGATTGAAGCAGGGCTTGTCATCGTAGCAGTATTTAGTGAAGGCATAATCACCCGCATGCAAATGACTGCTAGCAATGTCAGCTCAATTCATTAGAGCTTGAGGAGGTGGTGCTTTCTTGCTAGACATGTGGGGGCTTAACAAGTCTATTAGAATATTGCCTTGTAACTGTGCATATGGTAATTCTCTTTCTTTCTTTCTTTCTTTCTTTCTTTCTTTCTTTCTTTCTTTCTTTCTTTCTTTCTTTCTTTCTTTCTTTTCTTTTCTTTCTTTTCTTTCTTTCTTTCCTTCTGAGTCCAAGGGACCCAAAGTTGGAAACAGTTTCATCTAGAAGAGTTTGGTTCCCAGATACTATGAGCAAGCAGAATTGATGTTAAAATAAGAGCCTACCCTTCATGCTTCACAATGCTATTTAGGCTTAAAAGAAATATATAAATATAAATGGGAGTACTTCTTAAGCTCTGAAACTCTATGCAAATATAAGGGTTTAGGACTATGATGATTGCCTAAACATAGTGGCTTTTTAGTTACAAAGATAATTATTTCTTAGCAAAATTATAGAGAAAACTACATAGATGTTAGTGAATGAATAATACGATGCCCTGGAGTTTCTTAGAAATAATTCTTGTGTGGGGATTTTGATGGGATCATATAAGAAACAAGACACAGACTATTAAATTGTTGAAGCACTGGGTGTATGGTGCTACATTGCTCTATTTTTAAAGAACTTTTGTATGTATTTGAAAGTTTCCCTAAGAAAAAATTTAAAAGGTTTAAATTATAAGTACTACTATATTGACAACTCCTGTACGAACTTCCAGTTTAAAGGAAAATATTATGGAGAGGGCACCTGGGTGGTTCCGTGGGTTAAGCATCTGCCTTCAGCTCAGGTCATGATCCTGGGGGTCCTGGGTCCAGCCTGGAATCAGGCTCCCTGCTCAGTGGGAAGTCTGCTTCTCACCCTCCCTTTGTCCCCCCACCCCACTCTGTTCTTGTGTGTACTCTTGCTTTCTCTCCCTCTTGGTCTCTCAAATAAAATCTTTGGAAAAAAAACCAGGGATGTAGCTGAATTTCCCTTCGTGCCCTTTCCAGATTGCATAGTACTCCATCCCTGTCAGGCAAACTGTTTTCAATAATTTATTTTTATTTATTTACTGATAAAAATTCATGCTTTTAAAATTTCATTACATAGGTGTGCATTTCTAAATTATATAACGGGGGCGCCTCGCTGACTCTGTGGGTAGAGCATGCGACTCTTGATCTCTGGGTCATAAGTTTAAGCCCCATGTTAAATGCAGGGCTTACTTAAAAAATAAATAAATAAAATCTTCAAAAAGTATACAACAGATTGCTTCTATGTTTTTAAACACTATCTGCAGTAGCATACCATATAGGTGTGTATATTCTAACATATATACACTATATATTATTTTTCAGTTTTATATATTATAGACAATGTTTCTACTTACATATACTCTACATACTATGTACCATGTACTCGCGAATATGTATGCATCATATATATATATATATATTCATTAACATTATGTTTGTGGGATTCATCCTTGTTGACATACAAAGCTTCAGTGCATTTATTTTCACTGTTGCATAGAATTGCATTGTAGGAATACATAATTACTTACCCATTGCATTTTTTTCTTTGTAAAGATTTTATTTATTTAGAGAGAGCAGTAGAGCATGATGGGGGGTGGAGAGGAGAGAGGAAGTAGACTCCTCATTGAACACAGAGCAAGGCCATGGAGCTTGATCACTCGACTCTGGTGTCAAGACCTGAGCCAAAATCAAGAGTCGGTCGCTTCACCAACTGAGTCACCCGGGCTCCCTTCCATTGCCTTGTTGATGAACATTTGGATTGTTTCCAATTATGTGTCATCAAAATCATGCTGAATGAAGTTCGTACACATATCTGTTTGGCATCATGTGCAAGAATTGCACTAGGGCTTGCATCTAGGGGTAAAACTGTTAGATTTATGGTATGCCTATCTTTTTTTAATTTTTTTTTTTTTTTTTTTTGGTATGCCTAGCTTAAACTTTACTGAATAATGACAGTGGTTCTCTGACTATGCATACCAACTGCATTTTCCCACTAGCAATTGTTGAATTTTTCTATTTTCCCGCCAACAAATAGCATTATTATTATTTTTAGGTTTTATTTATTTCTTTCGGAGAGAGAGAGAGCTGGGGGGTAAGCATGAAGTGGAGGGGGAGCAGAGGAAGAAGCTGACTACCTGCTGAGCAGGGAGCCCCATGTGGGGCTGGATCCCAGGACACTGGGATCATGATCTGAGCTGAAGACAGATGCTTAACCTACTGAGCCACCTAGGTGCTCCCCCACCAACAAATAGAATTACCAACATTTTCATTTGTGTAAAAAAATATCATTTTTTGGGTGTGTGTTGCATTTCCCTGATTCCTAGTGAGTTGGAGCATTTCCTCATATGCATTTGGTCATTGGGTTTCCTCTTCTGTAAATTACCTTTTTGTGTCTGCTACTCCTTTTCCTACTGTGTTGTTTGATTTTTAATGTATTGATTTTTGATAGTTCATATACATCTGCTATCCTTTTGTATCACTTATATGTGTTCCAAATATCTTCTCTCAATTTTTTTGGTCTTTTTCATCCTATTGTTTGACCCATGGAGGTTTTAGTGTTAATCAAGATTTATCTATTTTTTAATTTATGGTTTGCATTTTTACAGATTTAAATAATTTAAAGAAAATTCCAGAAGGGGATTCATATTTATGTTTTTATATATTCCCAGACTAGAAAGATATCCCATTAAATATATATATTTGTTGTTGTTGTTGTTTTGGTATTTTGATCTTGTTTGATCTTGTTTTCATTTCCCCATTTAATGCAGATACTCTTATTCTTCATGATATGAGGGAATTAATGAAGTAACAAGTTTTAAAATTTATTTTTGGCTATGAATTTTCCTATTTATCAATAGCAGGTAGTATCTAGTATTTGTCTAGCACCAGATGACTCTAAAGAGAATATGGAGTTCTGTCTTAGTGGCATTCCAATCCAGTTGAAGAGGAGGATAAAATTATTAACACTAAGTAAGTACGTAATGATGTGGGTATTTGTTTGCTTTAATGAGAAAAGGATATATGCAATGGATAAGAAAGGAAATATACATAAAATTGACGTATTCATGGTGTCCTTTATAATATTGATGAGATTTGAGCATATTGATGGATTTGATATGCATAGGCAGAGGAAAGTGAACACATAGTGAAGTAAAAGCTAATGATAATAATGTATTTTGCCTCTTGGTATATAAATTAGGACACCTAACACCACAGAGCAGAACATTCGAGGCAGAAAGCAAGTCTGGGTTAGGGTCATAAACTAGCACCTTTCACAGCCTAGGCACATGGTAACAGCTAATTACATGCTGTATTAGTTGAATGCTCAAAATAATGCATTATGGGGAGAAAAAAAAAGACCACTTTTGTTAGATTTTGACTGCCAGGCTTAAAAAGTTAGATCTGGTGCTGTATGTGATGGGAAACCATTTTTTCTTTTGATCCCAGGCTTACTAGTAGCTAACACTTTGCTCATACCCTAGGTTAGAAACATGGGAGTAATTGGATCTATATCTTGAGTTTTAATATCTAACCAAACTTTATCTTTTCCTACTTTGACTAAGTTTAAAAATTTTCTCTTTTCTACCTTCTCACTGCCAGGGCTTTAAATTAGACCAATATCCATTCACAGCTATGTTCCTGTTGATGGTATCCGGTGATCCTCCAAATCTGTAAATGCTTCCTGGGCTAAAATACTGCTGGTTTAACTTCACTATTGCGCAGAAATACGCAAGACCTGTATATTGCCCTTAAGATACAATTTCAGTCTTCTTGCCTTTAATGTCTCTCCTGTCTATTCCTTATTTCCCGCTAGTTTTCCACATTCTCTGTACAACTTTTCGTTCCCTTCATTATGAATATCCTCATTGTCCCCAGCTCATATCCCAGTTTATTTTATACTAAGTTAATTTATTCACCTTCATTTCCCAGCCTAGAATGCTGTTCCTCTTTTCTTCCTGTTAGTTAGACTTATCTCATCATTTATTAATTTTTTCAACTGGTGCTGCTTCAGTCTCAATAATAATAATAAAAAAAAAATGGCTCCCAAATGCCTTTATCCCATTTCCCTAACTCCCTGATCTAATTAACAGGCAAAGCTAAATGTAAGGAATGCACTTTCTTTCCATGTCTTTGCACCAATCATAGACAGAAAGGTACAAATAGTGAGTGGGTGAGCAGATCTGAGTCCATTGCAGGAGCTTGATATATGTTGATTTATGACTGAGCAGAGAGGCAGAGAATAGGTAGGTCAGCCCCATAGAGCTGAGGGAGGGGGGACTTGCGCTCATGGGTAGGCAGCAGAGTTCAAGTTCTATAATAATGACTATTCTAATTTACAGCTTGAACAGAAAACTTCAGTTTAGATATTTATTATATTCTTTAGAACAATGCCATAATTGTCTTGTATCTTTTACTCCAGTGATTTCCCCCACTAACCCTAACCTTCCCTCTACCTGCCCGCCGCCCGATACCGGAATAGCTTACTGTCACCCTGCATTTGATGTCACCTTCTTTAAATTCATTTTGTTGGTTTGAACTCCAGAACTTTTGTATTATCTCTCAAAGATTTTATTTATTTATTTATTTATTTATTTATTTATTTATTTATTGCCTCGATACTGAAGATCAAGTTAGCCAGGATAGTAAAATACTGTGAAGAGAGTTTTAAAAAGTTTTGCAATTTTTTTTTTCCTTCAGTATTTTAACTCATTTTCATTGTTTGGGAAAGCAAACACCATAACAGCCCAATGTGAATCAAATGGCACCCTGCAATTCGCAGAATCTAGGACTGGCTCAGAGCTCTGATGAGTCATGCTGAATAACTCTGGGAAGCTGCTTTTGTCCCATCTCAGCCAATCCTGCTGCCTGTCCATTCTCACAATGCTCCTGATACAGGTTTGCTTAACTCAGTGCCCTGGAGAAGCAGGTCATCCTAGGTGCAGTCTAACCTCAAAATTTCCCTTCTGCAGAGGAAACTAAAGGAGTTTCAGCTTACGCCCTCAGGCTGTGTGCAGCTTCTTGATGCCTGGACTTTGAGTTATCAATTTGCTTTTAAAAGTCATCTGCTAAAAAGAAAAAAAAAAGTCATCTGCTCACTCCTTTGGAATTATCTGACTCACTGAAGCACTGCTCAGCAAATACTTATCAAAGTGCAGGAATGCTAGTCACCACCTATCCCTTAGCATCTCCACAAAGAGTGTAAAAATGGGTCAGCAACTGGGGCACCCGAGTGCCTCAGGGGTTGAGCATCTGCCTTTGGCTCAGGTCCTGGCATATAGTCCTGCATTGGGGTATCCACATAGACCCTGCTTCTCCCTCTGCCTGTGTCTCTGCCTCTCTCTCTGTGCCTCTCATGAATAAATAAATAAAATCTAAAAAAATTTAAAAAATGGGTCAGCACCTGAGACCCTGCACCATGTGTGATGCTAGTTCCCAGAGCCACATCTGCTGTCCTTTGTTGTATTTTTAGGCAATTGAGTACCTGGCTTCTGAATGGGGAATGATGGATAAAATATTCTTTATTTGCTTAGATAAAGAAATAGGCATACTTGTTTTGATCTCTCTCTCTCTCTCTCTCTCTCTCTATATATATATATGTATATATATATATATATATATATACATATATATATATTCTCCTCTCCACTTTTAAGACTTTCTTGGTCAAAGAAACAAACAGAAATATTGGCCCCCAAAGCAAACTAAAATCCCAGTAACAATAATTTTAACATAAAAAATGGAGAGCATATTTATATAGTAAAATATTTTACAGCCATTAATAATTATGTTTTCAAAGAGCTTTTTAAAAAAGATTTACTTACTTATTTTAGACACAGAGCATGAGTGGGAGGGGCAGAAGGAGAGGGAGAGAGAATCTCAAGGAGACTCTGCTGAGCACAGAGCCCATTTGGGGCTCGATCTCACAATGCTGAGATCGTGGGCTGAGCCAAAGCAAAGAGTCTGCACCACCCAGGTGGCCCCCTCCAATTTTTAAAAAGTAATCTCTATGCCCAATGTGGGGCTTGAACATATGACCTCAAGATCAATTTTATAAACATCATGTTGAATCCTACTTTTTGTTCATATGCATGCATAGAAAAAGTTATGAAAGGTATCCATTGTTAACAAGGGTTAATTCTATGTGGTGGAATGAATGTTTTCTTATACATTTCTTTCTTTCTTTTTCTAGAATATGTGTTTATGAACAACTAGAAAAACAATGGCAAAATATTTGCTTTTTCCCTCAGGTATTAGATACTCCATAGTTTCCCTTGTTGAATGGAAATACCTCAAAAGGATAAGAACTCTGTCACCTTACTAGCTAACAAGATGACAGAGCTTTTGTTTCAAAGAGCATGTGACTCTTGATCATGGGGTCATGAGTTTGAGTCCCTCATTGGGTGTAGAGATTACTTAAATAAACCTACAAACAAAAAGATAACAGAGCTTTACAACTGCGTGGGGGCAATTAACATAAAAAATTGAGTTGCTAAAGTTCCATGTATGAATCCTTGAATCAGTTTCAGGAACCATGGCTTTATGTGTGTGACTTCCTTAAACTTCTGACCAGATGAGGCTAAGTCCTGAGCTCATATAGATGTTCAAAAGGGAGGTTGGAGAAAAAAGAAACCTGAATTCTTCCATGATTTTGTTCAGAACTGCCTGTCTTGTTGAAAAATTGTTATAAAACTAACCATCCAATAAGGGGCTATTCCAAGACAAGAAAACATTTTTTTTTCCTTGATAGCAACATCCAGTTTACACAGTCTTGCCACATAGTTAATACCTTAAAGAGAGTGAGTTCCTTCATAGGAGTTTGTTGTGTGTTGGCTGCACTGAGGCTTAGGGCTAGCCATTTTGTTCAGTCTTGGAAACTACCCTTATTGAAAAAGTTTTAGGAGTATTTTCTTCACCTTTTCATCAGTGCTCTTGTATGTCTTTCTATGTTATTTTAATGTTTCTCTTTCATTTTTGTCTTTTTATTGTCAGCTTCTTCAAGTTCTTTGTGGAAGTTAAGAGACATATAAGCTACAAACATATGCTTCATATTACTTGCTTTGCCTCCTGTCCAGAGGATGCAACTTTTTAAAAAAGTTTTTATTTAAGTAATCTCTACACCTAACGTGGGACTCCAGCTTAAGACCCTGAGATCAAAAAAAAAAAAAAAAAAAAAAAAAAAAAGACCCTGAGATCAAGAGTTGCATGCTCTTCCTACTGAGCCAGCCAGGTGCCCTGGGGATGCATTTTTAAATAATGCAACCTATTTCATAAGAGTGTAATAAGTACAAATTATTGTATATTTTAATATTTTTCAGTTAGGCTTTGAATATTCAGTTTTTGCATTAAAATATTATCATCATTTTTATTTCTTTTGATTTCTTTCTTTTAATTCACTGCACTTTATAATTTAAGGCATACATAAATTAGTTTCTCTAGATTGCCAAGGATGTTTTGAACGTTAATTTGCATTTTTATTGGCTGAATAAAAGCAGAAATGAAATTAGTACAAAATTCTGCTAATGAGTTCTTGATTTATAGAAATGAGATACGCTATAAGAAACATGAAATGTTAATTTAGAGTTTAATGTAGAGGAAACAAAGTTTAAAAAAGTTTGCAGCTTTTTTATTATTCAAATATATATGTTATATATACACACACATATAATTGCATGTTATCGTGTACTCTATTTGCTGAAATTTGTGACATCCTAAAATATAATAAAGAATGTTAATTTAGATGTTTAGGTATCCCTTGGTCATGTTGCTCCGCCATAACAAAATACCATACATTGAGTGGATTAAACAATAGACAATTCTCACAGTTCTGGAGCTTGGGAAGTCTAAAATCAAGGTGCTGGCAGATTCAGTTCCTGATGAGGACACTTTTCCCGGCTTGCAGATGGCTGCTTCTTGCTGTGTCCTAATATGGCAGAGAAAACAAGAGAATGAGAGCTGTGGTATCTGTTCTTCTTTTAAGGACATTAATTCCCCCCCCCCCCAAAAAAAAGGACATTAATTCCATCATGCAACTCCATTCTTATGATCTCATCTAAACCTAATTATCTCCCAAAGGCCCCATCTACTGTCACATTGGGGTTAGGGCTTCAACATAAAAATTTTGGGAGGACCTAAACATTCAGTCTGTAACAAGATAACAATGCTCCAGAGTGGGGACTCTACATTTTTTGACAAAGGTGTCTACATATCACACCTCTAAGTAAAGGATCACTGTGTGGTGGGAGTTAGACTGATGATAGTGAAGGGAGATGTTTATCTGACACAGACCTTTTCCTTTCAGAAACAGCCTTGAAGAGAGAAGCATCAATAGATTTTAAGGTATAATTGACCATAATGAGCTTCAAGATCAAGATGAAAGAAAACTCCTTGATGCTATTACTGAATTTACTATTGAGCAATCTGGTATTATGCTGCTGAAAGACTCTCCCTTCATGGATGGGATAAGGAATTGCCTTATTATTTAACCCTCTAATAGAACATGGTCTTCTATTTCTTATAGTCCAGAGCATCTTAAAATGTTATACAAATACACAGACTATCTACCTACTTATTGATATATCTACCTATTGATCTATCCATCCAACTTTTAATAAAGTAATTTTTCCTAAAACCAATACCTTAGCCAATGTAGTATTTCAGGTTTTATGAACCTAACAATGGATTATGGACAGATTTCTGCATGAATAAGTTCATTGCTACCCCATTATTTAAATGGTTATATAATATTCAATTGAAGAATATGTATTAATTATAACACATACCCCTAATTTGGGATATTTAGCCCACATCACGTTTTTCTTACTAATATAAACAGGATGTAAAACAACATTCAGGAAGCTACATCTCTGCATAAATACATATTTATTCTGCATCTATTTCAAGAGGTAGGAATGGTGAGGAGTATAATTATGACCATAGAACAACGATTCTTCCAAGTATAGTCTATATTCACTGTTTTCTCTTACAACCTTTTTATTTCCTGGATCACTGAATTTTGATTTCTCTCTGCATTTATTCCACTGAAACTTTTCTTTTTTTTTTTTTTTTTTTTTTTTTTTATTCATGATAGGCACACAGTGAGAGAGAGAGAGGCAGAGACACAGGCAGAGGGAGAAGCAGGCTCCATGCACCGGGAGCCTGACGTGGGATTCGATCCCGGGTCTCCAGGATCGCGCCCTGGGCCAAAGGCAGGCGCCAAACCGCTGCGCCACCCAGGGATCCCGAAACTTTTCTTTTTAAGACGAGTTTAATGATCACTTCCCAGTTTTTATTCTACTCAAACTCCCCTTGGTAATTGGAGTTCTTTGAAGTTATTTCTTTTGCTTTCTGCAATACCCCTTCTCCTGGTTCACTTTCTATTCCTTGGATTGCTCTTTTGAAGACTTCATCATTGGTTTTTATCCTACCATCCACCTTTTCCAATGTAGAGGGCACCAGATTTCATCTTTGGCCTGCTATGGTTTTTACTCTCTTCATTCTATATCTTGGGATGGACAGGTGTGGGGCTTCTGTGGCAGCTCAGCTTTCAAATTTCCTTCTTGTTTGGGGGAGTCCCGAACAGGAATCCCTGTATGAGGGATGGGGGAAAACCAGGTTACTTCCTCTTCCTATAGACTACAAAAACAAGATGGATAAGTGACCTAGACTTTGGCAAACTTGATGTTTAATTTTGGGTCTTTGAATAAGTGGTACGAAGGTAGAGGAGTGCTAGTAATTTTCCCCTGTTACTAGAAGTGGTACCATGGACAAGGGCAGAGTCCTGTTTGGGCATCAGTACCTGGCAGCACTGGAAGTGCTGAGAGATCATTGCTGTGGTTCCTCTTTTTTGGGTCTCTGTAGTCCCCTCAGTTCTTACCCATTTTCCAGTTCCAGTTTTCCAACCTTTGGTTAAGTTTATGAATCCTTGATAGATGTTCAAAAAAGGCCCTTTAAAATAAAAAAAAATATGGTAATTTTTAAAGAGATAATGGACATATAGCCTTGTGTAAGTTTGAGTCATATAGTGTGTTGATTGGGTATATTTATATATTGCAGTAAGATTAATTAATATGATTGCATTAGCTGACACCTCATATAATCATTCCTTTTTTTGTGTTGAAAACAATTAAGATTTAGTCTCTTAGCTACTTTGAATTTTATTATACAGTATTTTGAATATAATCCCTGCATTGTGCAGTAGATATCCAGACTTATTTTTCTACTAGTTGTGTGTTTGTACCCTTAATCAACATCTCCACAGTTCTGCCAACCCCAACCCCTGGTAAGCACAATCCTACTCTATTTTCCCAAATTCAGCTTTTTTGGATTCCATATATAAGTGATATCACACAGAATTTATATTTCTCTGTCTGACTTACCTTACCTAGCATAATGCCTTCGAGGTCCGTCCATGCTATCACAAATGCCAAGACTTCCTTTGCTCTCATGGCTAGATGTATCTCTCATGGGTAGATGTGTAATCACATGGATATATATATATATATATATATATATATATATCTTTTAAAAAATTGAGATAACCACAGTTTCTTTTGCTTATCCTCAAGAACTCTAACTGGAATAACATCTACTTCTGTGGGTGGTTTTATCTACAGCTATGGCTTAAACTACTACCTGAATGCCCATAACTTCTAATTCCTTACTCCACAAATCCCTATTGAGTTCCAAATGGCTACCTCCCACGGCTCACTGAGTATTTCTATCCAGATGCCTGTGGACACCACAGCTTGCTAAAAAATGAACTATTTATCTTCTCTTCCAAATCTCTGCTCTTCTATTCTCAACCTCATATGTATAATAGAAAATACGCATAATACGGAAGAACAAATGATCTATTTGTTATAAGAATATATACTCATGGTTGTCTCTTTACATCTTTTGTATTTCCCAGAACGCTGAATTTTGATTTCTGTCTGCAGATTTCTACTTAAACTTCTCCAACCACTACCCATTCTGGTTTTGTTTTCTTAACATCTCTTATGCTGGCCCACCCTCTGCACTTCCATGCACACTTCTAGATTGTTGCAGTTGATTAACAGTATAATGTATTCTTTCTGTTGCTCTCATTAGGATTTTCACTTGAACATATTTTATGATATGTTCCTGTTTCAATATTACTTTATAATTTATGTCATTGGAATTATCTTGTATTTTTGAAAACATGAAAAGAAAAGCATGCTATTAAGTGCCACACTGTCATTGTGTAACATCCTCTCAGAGTGATGGGGTCAATCTGTGGACACTTACACTGGCAGAGAATCTTTTAGATTCCTGATATATTTCTTCTTCTTCTTTTTAAAAAATATTTATTTATTTTGAGAGAGAGCAAGAGAGAGAGCAAGCAGGGGATGGGGAGATGGGAGGGCATAAGGACGGGGAGAGAGAGTTTTAAACAGACTCCATGCTGAGTGCAGAGCTGGATGCGGGACTTGATCTCATCACTGTAGCCAAAAA
Source organism: Canis lupus familiaris (assembly GCF_011100685.1). Classification (NCBI taxonomy): domain Eukaryota; kingdom Metazoa; phylum Chordata; class Mammalia; order Carnivora; family Canidae; genus Canis; species Canis lupus. The sequence continues at coordinate 16,456,975 of NC_049222.1, read as the reverse complement.
TCAGGAGTCAGTTGCTTAACCTAGTGAGTCATCCAGGTGCCCCATATCTTGTTCATTTCTGAAACCTCACCAAGTATCATGGATCAATGTCTGTTGGTTAAATAAATGAATAGTTAGGGGATAAATTGCATTAATAGTAGATTACCCAGATTTGAGAGTTATAAATAGCTATGTGAAATGTTGATGTCCAAGATTGCTTTTCTCTATTTAACTTAATTTTAGATATTTTATCAACTTCTGTATTGTCATGGAATGTAGAGTAATCTTGAATATAGAAATTTAATATGTCTTAATAGAAGCATATTAAAAGTTAAATTAAAGGAAAAATGATGTCCTCTTCTCTAAATTACACATCAGCCTTCTGCATATTCCCTCACATCTGTACTCTGGCTTTATTCTCAATAAATGGCCATTCTGGGACTCCCAATCTAATATCCTAGATGAGTAACAAGATAATTTTGAGCACAGATTTGTTGCTATTACAGTTTTTATTTGCTTGGTTTGATTTAACAGAGGAAAGTCCAGTTTCAGATTAATTTTAGAATTTATTGATCATTGATTCCTTTGACATTTATAATTGATTAATTTAGAACTTATTATCTTTAATCCCTTGGAATTTACTGATCTTTGCATAGATAAAAACCAGTCTTGATGATTCTTATTTGTATTCCAGGTTGTATGTGCTCCAAAGCTTTTATTGCAATACTCCCATGACAACCAGAATGAGTAGGGCCTTGAAGGTAAAATTCCAGAACTAAGTGTTTTAAGCAGGACTGCATCTTAGATTCCATACTTTTAGATTTTGTTTTTATAACTGAGGACAGTTTTTAGAGGAACTAAATGTATGGTCTTGCCATATTATAGTAAATATTTATTTTTATAAGGTATGTATTTTGAGTATTGGAAAATATTGAAGGCAGCATATTTAGGATAAATTTAAATGTTCTCCAGAAGTCTATCTTTATTCACAGATGAAATGGCCTTTTGTTTATGTATGACAACAAATCAAATTATTTGGTTTTACAGCTACATATGAACTTTGCCACTTAGATATCTGGTAGCTAACATAATGTATATGGATTTCTTCATAATCAGTGGTACTCAGAGATACAGGGCCAACCTTTAAAACCCTGTTTCAGTTAGCTCTTTTCAAGGAAAAAAAAACACACACAAAAAAACAAAAAACCCACACACATACCTAGTGGCTTAACACAATACACAATAATCATTTATTTCTCAAGGTGGCATGTTGACTGGGTTCTGCTGGGTGGTTCTTCTTCTCCACAAGATGTTGACTGGCACTGGAGTCTTCTCAGGGCTCTCTTGGGTGGGAATCTTAAGGGAGATCACTCATGACCACTGGTTGGTGCTGGCTGTTGACTTGAGGACCTTGCTTCTCTCCCTGTGGCTTCTCTTTGTGGCTTGGTTTTGTCATGCATGGTGGCTACACTTTAAGAAGATTTTAAGTGCCAAGTACCCAGCTTTTTAAGGCCAAGGCTAAGAAGGTCACTTATACTGCATTTCATTGGTCACAGTACCCAATTACAGGAAAGGACTCTTTACAGGAGAGACGAAATCAACTCTACCGCTCACGGTGGGAAGTTAAATGGAAGAAAAGAGTTGATGGTTACAAATAATGATAGTAATTTAGCTCACCTTGTTTCCCCTGACTCTTTGACTTCCAGGAAATTAAAGTCAAATTTTGTGCCACCTAACAGGAACTAACTTGAGATGCCTTCTCCTTTTTTAGTACCTTTTTTTTTTTTTTTTAAAGTAAGCTTTATGCCCAATGTGGGGCTTGAACTCACAACTGTGAGATCAACAGTCACATGCAGTACTGACTGAGCCAGTCAGTACACCCTCCCATTTAGTACTTTTATCTCTATTATTCCTCCTGATAATATGGCTCTTATGTATTAATTTTTATTTTGTATGTTTATATTATTAATCCTTACATATTTAAATATGTAAACTAAAGATGTTTAATTTTAAAACATTTTACTTTTAAAAATGGGTAACAAAATTATAATTCAAATAACTAAAGTATAAAATAGATATACTATGAGAAGTCTCCCTCCCATCCTTTCTTCAATGTATAGAGTTCCCATCCTCCTATTTCTTGTTGTTCTTGCCAGAAGTTTTCTTAATGCCCAGAAAAAAAAAAATTTTTTTATTTTTCCCTCCTTTTTACTCAAATAGCAGCATGTCAAGTACACTGCTCTGTACATTTTATTTTTCATATAATAATTATGGAAGTTATATTTCCTATTAATAACCATGGGTGACCCTTCTATAAATATATATAAATACATAAAAGATTTTCTTCCTTTGATAGTAGGTCAAATATAAACCCTACATTGGTAAATGATGAGTCAACTGTAGGATGTATTCCAAAGATCAATCAAAATTAATTTTTATTTCATTTGTTGTGTGATATGGTATATGTGGTATATAATATCATTTTCCTTCTTATTCCTCACAACAGAATTAGCTATAACTTTTCTCCTGGAATCATCGGTCACTCATTAATTGCTTTAGGCTCATTTATTATCTCCCTGCTGCAGTTTCTAAGTCAATCCTGAAATATGTAAGAATCATTTTCAAAAGTCAATGGTCTCAAATGACTAAATCCACAATAGGCAAGGTTGTCAGTATGCCTGGAGTCATCCCTAGGATCAAGGAAGGCTAGCCTTTCTTCACATCAGTTTGACCACATTGCTCCTGTCTGACTGAGATTATCCCCCAGGCTCCAGATTTGTTTGCTAGTTAGTCTTTCCTCTGGGCTTGGATTCCTATCCTGAAACCTTCTCATTTTTGCTACTGATTAGCTTTGCCAATCATCTTCCTCAAGGACAGGATGTTTCCTTAATGCTCTCTATCTTCTTGGATGAATATGGTACTAGAATTTGGGTCAAAATAAATCCTCTTGGAATCACACTGTCTACAATCCCTTTACATTTTATCACTTCATGGAAACTGGCAGCCACTTCTCAAGTAGTTGATTAGACTCTCAGGATTTTGCTAAATCAAATCCAAGTCCACCACTTATCTGTGGATTTCCAGTTGGTACCAATGGTGACTCACAGGGGAGATCTTTCCCTGATTCTTACACAATTCCTTGCTCTCAGTCCTCCGGATCCAGCATTTTTACATTTTCCTTCTTGTTTGCTACTGAAATTCCAGTGCAGGAAGCCAAGCACTCTTTCTCCATGACTCATTCCACTTTCAGCGTGTGTTCTGTTCATTTATTTATGAATCAGACAGTAGAAATAATATTATTGAATAACCTATTTGACCGGAGTTGATGAAATAAAAAAAAAATACATGCTTTTACTAAAGTTGTAACCTCCAAAAAGAATTTCAAAGGACAAAATAAGATGAGCTCACAGGTACTTTTACAGATCACTGGCCAATGAGGAGTACATGTGACATAATAACGGGTGAACTCTTTCTAGGATTGCAGCATTTTGAATTTCACTCCTGTTTCATGTCTGATTGCATTTTCAATTATTCAGTCTATTTCCACTTAAATAATAGGTGAACCATAGTAAAAAAGAACTACACTGAAACTAAGCTGTCAATCGACTTTTTTCTATCAAACACCTCAGTCTAAGTAGCCATTCACTTCATTTGGCAGCATCATACAAATAGCAACATTATTTACATTAATAATTGCAGATAAATATTTTGTCCAGGGTGCTTCTTTAAGTGTGTCCATCTGTTTACTGCATAGGAATAACAACCCTGGGGCAACTGGGTGACTCAGTCAGTAGAGCATGTGACTCTTGATCTCGAGGTTGTGAGTTCGAGCCCCAAAATGGGCATAGAGATTAACTAAAAAGAAAAAAAAGAGAGAAAGAAAAAGAATAATAATCCTAATTGACAAAATATGTGGTATCCTCACAGATAATTTTTTTTAGAAGATTTCATTTATTTACTTGAGGAAGAGAGAGAGAGAGAGAGAATGAACAGGGGGAGGGGTAGAGGGAAAAGCAGGTTTGGAACTCCATCCCAGGACCCTGGGATCATGATCTGAGCTGAAGGCCGGTGCTTAACTCACTGAGCCACCCAGGTGCCCTAATCACAGATAATATTAAATAGAAATCTATTCCTCATATAATTTGAGCAACAGACCCCTTAAATCAGACATTAAGAGTTAATAATTTCAATTGACATAAAATAAAAACATGCCTTCAGGCTCATATTCCACAATATGCTCTATTAATTTGTTGTACAGGAACGTGAAGGACAATCTGTGTTTTATACAAGCAAGTTGGGGCCTTTTTAGGATTTCCCCCATTGTTTACTTAATTGTAGTCAATAGTTTTTTTTAAATCATAAATGCCATCTACAGCAAATTCTTTCTTCTAATTATTCAAAGCACAACTTCCCTCTTTATGCCCATTCAAAAGAAAGATGAAAGTGATGTTTCTTAAAAGAAGGCATAGAATGTGCAAAAATGTGTGGTCTTTGTACTTGAAAGGAAGCAATTTCTTCATTCATGGCATAAAATTAAAATTCAATGAGGAAAATCTGATACAATGATTTGGAAGTAAAAGCAGTACATGGATTCTCCAAATCTTCAGCTTTTTGTTAGCACTTTTATCATTGCTTTTAGAAAAGCAATGTAGCTCTTAGAAGTGCTGGGGGCTAATGCCCTTGTTAGCTGAAAGGCATGGGCATGGCATCAGATGGTGACTGTAAATTAGTTTAGGCACATCTCCACTAGCAGTCTGGGCTGTATTCAGGACTCACTGCAACTCAGTTGGCCTATTCATTCACAAGGAAGTCAGGCATCAAGGGGTGGCCATGTGGGTGTGCTAGGAAGGTATCTATGGTGCACAGGGCTTTTCCCTGCTAGGTGCTGATTGAGTGCAAAATCGCAGGCTGTGTTTGGACCACAAAGATGCCAGTTCTCAGAGCAACTCTTTGCATTTTCTGCCTTCAGCTTCTATAGAAAACCTTGAAGTGTGTGATTGAAATCCAACTTGGGGAAGAGAAATGTCAGACAAAGGTTCCATGCAGAGAGCAAATTTAAAGAGTGGCAGTGGGCCAACATGGCTTACAAGTGGAAGCAACTTGGATTTCCTCCAAGTTCAAGTGTGAGGACTCCACAAATCAGGCTCCAGGTCACTTGCTCTGCCCTTATGCTGTGGCTATGCCACCCTCTCTCAGGTCCAATAAAGAATTATTTTTCTTCCGTAAGTATTTTATGTGCAACAGACTTTTCCTAAATGCCCATCATTGTGATGATTGCTGTCATGGGATTGAAATATTAGGTATAGCACCTAGAGATAGTACAACTAAAAATTATGACAAGACAGGTTGTAATAATATATTTAAATGATATAAAATGGATGGCATATACCACAGAAATTTAAAGAAAGATCAGTGTTAGATGACTTTTAAAGTACTAGACTTTATAGGATGGATGAGATTTGTCTGTGTAGGGAGGGTGAGTAAGGTAGGTGATTGGATCAATCCCAGTCCTTGTTTCCCTGTCTCCACCTCCACAGAGTCCAGCCCACCGATCGTGCCTCTGGAGACTTAGTTTCTGGGTCCTCCTAAGTGGGGCATTTCTCAGCTTTGATCTGCTGTTAGGCTCTCAGATCTCCTTTGCTGCTGAGCAGGTCCCAGATACGAAGTCCTGGTGGTGACTAGACCATGCTCTTATTTCAACGTTCACACATTTTTTGTGGGTTAAATTGCAACCCCCTTTATCTCTCCAAATAGATAGAAGCCCTAACCCCTGGTACCTGTGAGAGTGAACTTCTGGGAAATAGGGTCTTTGCAGATTCCATCAAGCTAAGAAGAGATCATACTGGATTAGCATGGGCCCTATTTCAATGACAACCCTCCATTTAAAAAGGGCATTTGGACACAGAGAGGAAAATGCCATATGAAGAGGGAGAGTCACACAGGGAGAATGTCATGTGGAGAAAGAGGCTACAAGCCAGGGATCTCCGGCCACTGCCGGAAGTGAGGAGAGAGGCGAGGATCCTTTGCTAGGGCTGTAGGAAGAAGCATGGTCTTGCCAACACCCTGACCTTGGACTTCTAGTCTCCAGAACTCTAAGAGGATAAATTTCTGCTGCTTTAAGCCACCCAGTCTGCGATATTTTGTTATGGCAGCCCTAGGAAGCATGGATTTTGGAAACATTCAAGAGTTTCTTGCAATTTTCTTCCAGCACCTGCTTACTTTTATTCCCAGGACTTATTTTTTGGTGGCTGCTGCTGATGATCACTTTACATAGCATTAAGGAGGTCAGGAATAATCCGAATAATCCAAACAATCCAAACAGTAGACTAGTTAAGGAAATGATAGCCTATCTCTACAGTGGCTGCCCTTCAATCCCTCAGATTTCTTATTATGGAAATGGTATATCTTTGAGTGGGAAAAGTAAGTTACCAAATGGTATGCAATATGCTATTTATTATTTTAAAATATACACGAATACAAAGATACATAAAAATAAATGTGGAAAGGATTTTGTCAAAAGGCAAATATTGGTGATCTCTGGGTAATAGGATATTGGGGAATTCAATATTCTTATTTCCTAATAACAATTTTCTAATTTGTCTAAGGAACATTTTTTTATCCTAAGTTCCAATGCTACTTATTAAATTGGCAACAAAGAAATACAATTTATTATACTCAGTTGCATCTTTAATATGCTAAGCTTTTCTCTTCAGCTGTTTTGAGTTTAATACCATCCCTTCAGTTGGATTATGTTTTACTACCTCCAAGCCAGAAATTCAGAATATCTGCTCTTTTTGTTAAACAGGATCATTTTAATGACCAAGAAGTAGCTAATAGAGATATAAACATATATCTTTTGTCTTTTGCTTTTGCTCTTTAAACTGTGAACATTGTACAACATTGAAACAAACAAACAAACAAAAAAAACCAACAAAACAAAACAAACAAACAAACAAAAAAACCATTGAAACAAAACAAGTTTGGAGCCTCCCTGTTACATTAAATGATGCAGGCAACAATCTTCTCTCCTCTCAGGTGTCTTAGAAATGGCTACAAAATAAATTATTCTCTGGGCATGGACCACATGACACGTTCTTCTCCCCCAAACCTGATTTCACTATCATTTTTAGAGCTCCCACAATAAATCTGTGATTTTATTTCTGTGGTTTTATATATGGTTTTTGGACAAAGCCCCAAGATTTGATAAGTGTGTAACTTAGCTATCCAGGGAGTGGGGTAGTACAAACAGTGGAAGTGGATGGACCAAGGACTAGACCTTAGCTTTGCCACTTACTAGCTTTATGAGCTGAAAATCTTCATTTCTCTTAGTTTCCTTTCTGGGTGTAGGTATGATAATGAACATACCCTGCAGAGTGAATATTACATAACTAAAGGGACGAGCAGGGTAACTCACATGGAGGAAGCTCTGAGAAACAAGAGCCATTCTCATTCTCTGTAAAACACTCTGAGCTTCATTTTCCTTGTGCTCTTCCTGGCAGGTAAGGGGGTGGGGGGGAAGAAGCTCACTTGTTGTTGCATTCCCAAGGCCACCTACAAGGCTGATGGATGCTCATTTCCAAAAGCTAAATGCATTTTCTTCAGCAGTCTTTTGTCATTTTAGTTATTAAAACCTTCAGACAATTTCTCAGTATTCACATTTCCTTATTGAAAGGAAATTATTTTCTTCCCATTGCCTAGCAAGAGGGGAAATTCATTTCTTGAATAAGGGAGACAGTGCAACCCAAGGGGCGGGGGGAAAGAAATGAAAGTAAAAGCTGCGTAATATGTGCACTGTATTGGCTTATCTCTAAATATTTCTGTCACCCACGTTTTATGTTAGTTTTATAAATTAAAAAAAATTAGATTTACTATGAAATGAATGTCGTACATGGAAGTTAAAACTTGACAAAGCCCCTAGGCCTTGGCCACTCTGAACCATGGACAAATTCATGTGTTTTGTTGTTGTTGTCATAGCTGAATAAGTATTTTTTTCGGTAATGATTTAGTCCTATTACCTAAAGTAAATTTTGGGAAAACCCAAATCGACATTTTTTTTTTTTTGCTTTTGTTTTTGAATTGAGCCATAAATGCTACTCAGCATGCATGCCTTTCACTTCTACTCAGGATTTCTTTGGCAAGGACCACATATCCTGGTGGTCGGTGCTTGATCTGGAGAACATGCCCCTCCGGGCTTTGACTTGGTGCCTTAACCCAAATCCAAGGACATGCTGTGGTGCTGCTGTGGGATTTAAATAAGGAGCAGTGACATCCTCATCACTTAGCTGCTGTCTTTTGTTGTCACTGCCAGACTGAACTCTTGAAATTTGCATGGTTTTAATGTTAACATTATAAAAGGAACTGCATGTAAATTAACAATCTATGATTTTGTTCCCTTGCATTTGTTCTTTCTCTTGCATTGTATTCTTTCTCACAGAAATGTCAATGACTGTATTCTAATAAAATAGGGTCTGGCTTTGATTCTTCCAAGAAGGCCTGTTGGGGTTAGATCCCAGTCACTTTGTGATGTCTCCTTTACGTCCCTGTGAGAGTAGATTTTCTGTGCCCTGGGGGCCCAGACATTTCATCAAATATTATTCTGGGTGTGTCTTTGAGAGTGTTTCCAGTTTGTACCTTGCATTAATTTTTTTTTTTTTTTGAGGGGGAAAATGGTGTTTGGATGGCTCAGTTGGTTAAGCTTCTGATTCTTGATCTCAGCTCAAGTTTTGGTCTCAGGGTTGTGAATTCAAGTCCGACATTGGGTTCCATGCTGGGTGTGGAGCCTGCTTAAAAAAAAAAAAAAAAAAAAAAGAAGGGGCAGCCTGGGTGGCTCAGCGATTTAGCACCTGGCTTCAGCCCAGGGTGTGATCCTGGAGACCCAGGATCGAGTCCCATGTCAGGCTCCCTGCATGGAGCCTGCTTCTCCCTCTGCCTGTGTCTCTGCCTCTCTCTCTCTGTGTCTCTCATGAATAAATAAAATCTTAAAAAAAAAAAAAAGAAAAAAAATTTTTTTACTCAATAACTTTAGCATCCAAGGAGTACAAAGTATTATGTGTAACCAGGGGAAGAAATACTAATCTTAGCTGAAATGATGATCTGTAGGTTTTTTTCAGAAAGGAATATTCTTTATTGTGTAAATAATCAGCTTTCTGAGTTTCAATTTTCTTGTTTAAAAAACATTGGCTTGGATTAAATTTACAACTTTTTTGGTATCTAAAATTCTATGAAAGAAAAATGCTTAAAATTTTAAGTCAATTATCATTGTACAAATTTATGTGGATGCTGCAAACACAGATAACAAAGTCAAGAAAACCTTGCTAGTAATATTCCACTTATGTAATTTCATAGTCTTTTAAGGTAATAAATTAAAATACACTTGATGGGGAGCACCTAGCTGGTTCAGATGGGGGAGCATGCAACATCTAATCTTGGGGTTGTGAGTTTGAGACTCACTTTGGGTTTAGAGATCACTAAAAAAAATTAACTTAAAAAAAAGTTTTTTTTAATGTATTTTTTTGCTATATTTTTTATTGGAGTTCGACCTGCCAACATATAGTGTAACACCTAGTGCTCATCCCATCAAGTGGGTCCATCACCCTGTCACCCCAACCCCCTGCTTACCTCCCGTTCCACTACCCCTTGTTTGTTTCCAAGAGTTAGGAGTCTCTCATGTTTTGTATCCTTCTCTGATATTTCCCACTCATTTTCCCTCCTTTCTCCTGTAATCCCCTTCACTATTTTTTATATTCCCTGTATGAGTGAAACCATATGATGATCGTCCTCTGATTGACTTACTTCACTCAGCATAATACCCTCCAGTACCATCCAGGTTGAAGCAAATGGTGGGTATTTGTCATTTCTAATGGCTGAGGAATATTCCATTGTGTACATAGACCAGATCTTCTTTATCCATTCATCTTTCGATGGACACCAAGGCTCCTTCCACAGTTTGGCTATTGTGGCCATTGCTGCTAGAAACATTGGGGTGCAGGTGTCTCAGCTTTTCACTGCATTTGTATCTTGGGGACAAATCCCTAGTAGTGCAATTGCTGAGTCGTAAGGTAGCTCTATTTTTAACTCTTTGAGGAACCTCCACACAGTTTTCCAGAGTGGCTGCACCAGTTCACATTCCCACCAACAGTGCAAGAGGGTTCCCCTTTCTCCACATCCTCTCCAACATTTTTGGTTTCCTGCCTTGTTAATTTTCCCCATTCTCACTGGTGTGAGATGGTATCTCATTGTGGTTTTGATTTGTATTTCCCTGATGGTAAGTGATGTGGAAAGGGAAACTCATTTTGAAAGAGGACTTTGGCTGCCTCAATTTTGACTTCAAACTTTCTAGTTAGGTTCTTTCCAGCTTGTCTCCCAGCTCAGGAGGAAAAGCCTCTGATGGGAACTGAACCTCCTCACTCAAGCAGTCGGGCTGGCCCTGAGCCAGCAAGACCCCACCCATGTTTGATTCCAAATGGTGATGCCTTTGACCTGCACTGCCTATCTGCACCCACTCACCTTTGCCCCACATTTTCCTCATATAAACCTGGAAGTACTTTTGGCACTTTCAGAGGCAGGCTTTGAGATGCTAGTCCACTGTCATCCCAGTGTTGGCCTAACTGAAATAAATTCCTTTTTTGTTTTGCCACTATAAGTCTCCCTGCCTTTAGATTGTGTAAGTGACTGAGCCTGGTCTGATTGGGACCTCTGGACGCAGGTGTTCTTGTACCCCTGTGTGCCAGCTCCCATTTTGCCTGACTGTCTTGAGTAGGGCCATAAACTTTTCTTTTTTGCCTTTGGATGCTGAAACTTTAGCTCATTTTGGGTCTGAGGCCTGCCTGTTTTCAGGCTGGGACTTAGACCCTCCGCTTGTTGGAGGAAGTCATCGAGAGGATGTGACCTCTGATTGACCTGTGAGCTGGACCCCGGTTGGTTGGGGTCCAGCTCACAAGTAGAACATATCTCCTGCCCTTGGAAGATGTGTTCTGCCTACAGTTCCCACAGCTGGAGCCATTTGCAAGGACACGGCCTTGAGAGAGTGATGGACAGTGTACCTACTGATCCAGGTAAGGCCTCTATAAATTTTTAATATTCTGGTGGGCTAGTGCGGAGATCTACTGTCTTGGGTGCACAAAATAAGCATCAGATGTAAGTTTTCTTGCTCATTAAACCTGCAGCCTACCGATCTGGAGTGCTTGCCCTTTTTTCCTGCACATGTGGGGGTGGTTTGTGAATCAACATTGCTCTCTTGTCTCTCAGGTCATCAGCCTCAGACTGAATCTCCACCCTTGGCCCTCCTACGTCTCCAGCTTGCCGACTGCAGACCTAGGAACTTCTCGGCCTCCATAATCATGTGAGCCAATTTCCTGTCATTAATCTCTTTTCTTTCTGTATGTACAACCTTATTGGTTCTGTTTCTCAGGAGAACCCTGACTAATACAGTTCCTAACAGCAGTGTGACACCCTAAACCCTATTTCCTGGAAAAACGGAATGGAGTAAACTATAAGTCATCATCCTAAAGCTCTCTGTAAATGCAATGATAATTTAAAGTGTGGCTTCTTCTGGATGGCTAATTGGTCCTTATTTTCTTGGTCTGTGGTCCCAACTTTTTATGAGTGACTTGAATCTTTTAAGTTTCTCATAGTGCATAGTAAGGTTTGAGGCAAATTGTTAAACATTTAAATCAGATTGGAAAAGTGAGATGCTGCCCAATTCATCAATCACTTAATAAAGTGAATTAGATCTTCAAAAATCAGTCACATTGGGAGAGAGTTTCCACCAACAATTAAGAGTACTTTTTAGGACATTTAGTATGATTATGATGTAAATATCCATAAATATCACCTGGCTAAGTGGAAAGAGCTTGGCTTTCTGTGTCAATAGATAGAATTTCAAGTTTAAGTTCTATCACTCATAAGTTTTGTGGGTTTTGGTAATTTATATAATCACTTCAGGTCTTTGTTTTTTCTTTTTCATTTGAAAAACATGATGATGATAGTAATCTTGCTCCACACATGACACTGGTTATTATGGGAAAAAAGTGAAATAATGAGTGTGAGATTGAATTGGCCAATCTTGGCCATCCTTGAAAGTTTAGCTCAATTCCTGTTTTCCACCATAAAATCTCTGATCATTTTTCCTCTGTCCCATGTTGGGTATACACTCCCATTTTTCTGATTTCTTAGTTTTTAATCTCTACTTTTCTTATGGCAACTTTATTCCTTCATGTTAGAATAATTTAGAGTATAGGTTTCTAAAGATAGAATTCATGTCCAAGTCATTCTTTTGCAGCCCAAAGTACTTATTAAATTTCTTGTATGTAGTAGGTGTTCACAAATACCAATTGGGGGCTTAAGCAAACTTTGTTCCCAATGAATTTAACAAATGATCAATTTATTGATTTATTCAAAATTTGTTTCTTAGTTAATAATCTATTTATAAAACACGTGTTTTTTTATGGGACGACTTCCACATTCTTTTAAAAAAATGTATGGAGTAAAAAAAAATGTATGGAGTAGGTTGCATTTGCATTAAAAAATGTATGGAGTAGGTTGCATTTTGGGGTTTTCTGGTGTCGTCAATGGAAGGAGGGAGGGGATCCTCCCATGCTATTTTGGCTTCTCATGGCATCTTTGCAAAAAGTTGGGGCCAGGGGAAGAATCCTCCCAAACTGAAATGGAATGCCTCTCTACCAAGTGAGCCCTATGGGGGAATTTTTTTATTTTTATTTTTTTAATGAGGACTAAAGTAGTGAGATGTTTCTAGCTCTTATGAGTTTCTGGGACCGTGGGGTTGCAAACTTTTATGTGTTACTCATGGGAGTACAGAACTGATGTAGTGGCTGTCCTGTAAGCTCAACTGAAGTGGTTCAGCTCTGCAACACATATTTAGTACCCAAGATGGTCATCTATCCACATAGACCACTATTCCAGTTCTGCTGACCTGAGAAGGCACTGAGTAGCACACAGGAGCAATGAATTCCTGAAAACCTGAGATCAGTGGTTCTGAAATATTCATACACATTAAAGTCATCTGGGGTACTTAAAAAGTCCTGATGCCCTGGGAAGTACCCATTACCAATGGCATCAGAATGTCTGGGTTTTGGACCTGGGTGATGCCAATGTCCATCAAGCCTGGGAACCATTCACTGCCTTAGGCTGTCCCTCTGTTACTGAACCTCATACTCTTTAGTGTGCTAAGATTTTTGTATTTTTCCTCTGAGTACCTACTGGACATGGGCCTTGTTTTAGCTTCTGAAATAGCTTTTTCTGTAGCACCTCCAGCCTAAATCTATTCCCTACCTGTTTGACCAGCGGGTGCCAAGCACTTTTAGATTTTGGTTCTTCCTAGGTCTCTTACCCTGTTTTGGTCTTGCATTAACTAATTAATTGAAACGTGGTCATGTGGAGACATTTTTTAAAATGTTAAGACCTGAATGATGATTCTACTCTATTTACTGAAGTGGGAAGTTTAACTTTTTGGCCACAGAACATCTGATATTCCATCAAGTTTTATCAGTGCAGTAGAGCAGTTACTTAGCAAGACAAACATAAAATCTCACAACCAATGGTCTTTCTTCAATTCCTGTTCCTTGAAACATCACATGTGTCTTTCAACAAAAATTGCTAGGCATGCTAAAGTGTTAACAAAACAAAACAAAACAGTGTGAAGAGACAAAGTAGGCAATACAACAAAATTCAGATATGGTAGAGATTTTGGAATTTAAATTCCTGGAGATCAGGAATTTAAAATAACTATGTTATGGTTTCCAATGAAAAAAGTGGACAACATGCAAGACCATATGGGTAAGTTATGCAGAGAGATGAAGGCTCTAAGAATTCAAAAGAAATGCTGTAAATCAAAAACAATGTAACAGAAATGAAGAATATCTTTGAAGGACTCACTATTAAACTGGACATGGCCAAGGAGAGAATCAGTAAGTTTGAAGACTTTTTTTCCCTTTTCTTTTTAAAAGATATTTCAATAGAAACTTTCCAGACTGATATACAAACAGAAGAAAAAAGCATGGAAAAATTGAATTAGAATATCAAAGAACTGTGGGGCAATTACAAAAAAAGATGATTTATGCATAATGGGAGTATCAGAAGGAGCAAGAAGAGAAAGGAGCAGCAAAAAGTGTCTTTAACAATAATGGCTGAGAATTTTCAAAATTAATGACAGACCCTATATCACAGATCCAGAAAGCTCAGAGAACACCAGCCTGATAAGTACCAAAATCTACATCTAGCCATATTGGATTAATGTTGCAGAAAACCAAAGACAAAGAAAAAAAATGTTGAAAACCTATAGAGGAATGAGGATAGGAGTTATGCTGAATTTCTAAAAACTGGAAGCCATCAAGATGTCCCTCAATAGATGAATGAACCAACAAACCATGGTACATCCATACAATGGCATATACATCAGTAATAAAAAGAAATGAGCTATCAAGCCTCCCCTAAAGACATGGATGGATCAGAAACAAATACTGCTAAGTGAAAGAAGCCTACATGCTGAGAAGGCTACATACTGTATGATTTTTAACCACAGAACATTGTTCTGGAAAATACAATTATAGAGTATTTAAAAAAAAATAGCAGATGCCAGGGACCTGAGAGGTAAATGGGTAGGGATGAATAGGTGGTACATTGGTTTCATGTTGTAATAATGGATATATGATGTGTATTTGACTCAACCCATAGAACTATACAGTGCAAAGAGTGAATCCTGATGTAAACTTTGGATTTAACTAATAAAAAATTTTTAAAAAGGGATTCATTTCATCATTCAAGTAATTCATTAAACATTTACTGGGTGCCTTTGTCATGTCACTGCTCCTCTAGGAGCTGGGGATATGACAAATGTCCCTATTCCTATCAATTTTAAGTTTTAGTTGAGGAGACAGATGATACATCAGTACAAATAAATATGCTAAGTGGTAGTTAGTAAATGCAGGTAAGTATATAACGATGGGAGAAGGCTGCTAACATATAAAGGGTGTCAGAGAAGGCCTTCCTCTTAAGAGTGGACCTTTCAATAGATTTGTAGGGGAATCTGGAGAGCAAGTCATGTGGGTATCTGAGGGAAGAGACTTGCAAGGAAAACAAACTGGCAGTGGAAGGGCTCTAAGGTGTGAGTGTGCCTGGTGTGCTAGGGAAATGGTGAAGAAGCCAGCGTGTGTGGAGGAGGAGAAAGAATGGAGATGGGATGCAGGGGATATTTGGGGTGCAGTGTGGGGAAGCGATAGAGGGCCATGCTAGGGCTTTGGATTTGCTTCTGAGTGAGAAAGCAAGTAAATGAAGGGGAAATGACATGATTTGATATGTTTTTAAAGGGTATCTCTGACCTGAAAAGAATAGATTCTCATCATGTCTATTCCTGGGAAGAATAGACATGATCAGAACCAGGAAAATGCAATAGGTTTCTTTTTTCTTTCTTTCTTTTAAAAATCTAGCCAGAAAAGCTGATTTCTGACTGCTTCCATAATGGATCGATCAACATCATTTTTCAGTGAGGTTGATTCTAGCAGTTTGTACCTTGCATTAAAAAAAAATTTTTTTTTTGAGGAGGAAATGGTGCTTGGATGGCTCAGTTGGTTAAGCTTCTGATTCTTGATCTCAGCTCAAGTCTTGATCTCAGGGTTGTGAATTCAAGTCTGACATTGGGCTCCATGCAGGGTGTGGAGCCTGCTTAAAAAAAAAAAAAAGAAAAAAAATTAGCAACTTTAGCATCCAAAGAGTACAAAGTATTATGTGTCACCAGGGGGAAGAAATACTAATCTTAGCCAAAATAATGATCTGTAGGTGTTTTGAGAAAGGGATATTTTTTATGTGTAAATAATCAACTTTCTGAGTTTCAATTTTCTTGTTTAAAAAACATTGGCTTGGATTAAATTTACAAGTTCTTTGGTATCTAAAATTTTATGAAAGAAAAATGCTTAAAATTTTAAGTCAACTATCATTGTACAAATTCATGTGGATGCTGCAAACAGATAACAAAGTCAAGAAAATCTTGCTAGTAAAATCCCACTTATATAATTTCATAGTATTTTAAAGTAATAGATTAAAATACACTTGATAGGAGAGCTGTAGCTGGTTCAGTTGGGGGAGCATGCAACATTTGGTCTTGGGGTCATGAGTTTGAGACTCACTTTGGGTTTAGAGGTTACTAAAAAAATTAACTTAAAACATTTTTTTGATGTATATTTTTTTTGTTGGAGTTCGACCTGCCAACATATAGTATAACACCCAGTGCTCATCCCATCAAGTGCCCCCTTTAATGCCCATCACCCAGTCACCCCATCCCCCTGCTTACAACCCCTTCCACTACCCCTTGTTCGTTTCCAAGAGTTAGGAGTCTCTCATGTTTTGTCACCCTCTCTGATATTTCCCCTATTAATCCCTTTCACTATTATTTATATTCCCCAAATGAATGAGAACATATAATGTTTGTCCTTCTTCAATTGACTTACTTCACTCAGTATAATACCCTCCAGTTCCATCCACATTGAGGCAAATGGTGGGTATTCGTCATTTTTAATGGCTGAAGAATATCCCATTGTGTACATAGACCACATCTTTATCCAGTGATTTGTTGATGGACACCGAGGCTCCTTCCACAGTTTGGCTATTGTGGACATTGCTGCTATAAACATTGGGGTGCAGGTGTCTCAGCTTTTCACTGCATCTGTATCTTTGGGGTAAATCCCAGCAGTGCAATTGCTGGGTCGAAGGGCAGATCTATTTTTAACTCCTTGAGGAACCTCCACACAGTTTTCCAGAGTGGCTGCACCAGTTCACATTCCCACCAACAGTGCAAGAGTGTTCCCCTTTCTCCACATCCTCTCCAACATTTGTGGTTTCCTGTCTTGTTACTTTTCCCCATTCTCACTGGTGTGAGATGGGATCTCACTGTGGTTTTGATGTGTATTTCCCTGATGGCAAGTGATGCGGAGCATTTTCTCATGTGCTTGTTGGCCATGTCTATGTCTTCCTCTGTGAAATTTCTGTTCATGTCTTCTTCCCATTTCATGATTGGATTGTTTGTTTCTTTGCTGTTGAGTTTAATAAGTTCTTTATAGATCTTGGATACTAGTCCTTTATCTGATATGTCATTTGCAAATATCTTCTCCCATTCTGTAGGTTGTCTTTGAGTTTTGTTGACTGTTTCTTTTGCTGTGCAGAAGCTTTGATCTTGATGAAGTCCCAATAGTTCATTTTTGCTTTTGTTTCCCTTGCCTTCATAGATGTATCTTGCAAGAAGTTGCTGTGGCCAAGTTCAAAAAGGGTGTTGCCTGTATTCTCCTCTAGGATTTTGATGGATTCTTGTCTCACATTTAGATCTTTCATCCATTTTGAGTTTATCTTTGTGTCTAGTGTAAGAGAATGGTTTAGTTTCATTCTTCTGCACATGGCTGTCCAATTTTCCCAGCACCATTTATTGAACAGACTTCCTTTATCCAGGAATATTAGTTGACCATAGAGTTCAGGGTCCACTTCTGTTCCATTGATCTATGTGTCTGTTTTTGTGCCAGTACCACACTGTCTTGATGATCACAGCTTTGTAGCACAACCTGAAATCTGGCATTGTGATGCCCTTGGCTCTGGTCTTCTTTTTCAATATCCCCCTGACCATTCAGGGTCTTTTCTGATTCCACACAGATCTTAAGATGATTTGTTCCAACTCTCTGAAGAAAGTCCATGGTATTTTGATAGGGACTGCATTGAACGTGTACATTGCCCTGGGTAGCATAGACATTTTCACAATATTAATTCCTCCAATCCATGAGCATGGAATATTTTTCCATGTGTCTTCCTCAATTACTTTCAGAAGTGTTCTGTTGTTTTTAGGGTATAGATCCTTTACCTCTTGGGTTAGGTTTATTCCTAGGTATCTTATGCTTTTGGGTGCAATTGTAAATGGGATTGACTCCTTAATTTCTCTTTCTTCAGTCTCATTGTTAGTGTATAGAAATGCCACTAATTTCTGGGCATTGATTTTATATCCTGCCACACTGCTGAGTTGCTGTATGAGCTCTAGCAATCTTGGGGTGGAGTCTTTTGGGTTTTCTATGTACAGTATCATGTCATCTGCAAAGAGGGAGAGTTTGACTTCTTCTTTGCCAATTTGAATGCCTTTTATTTCTTTTTGTTGCCTGACAGCTGAGGCTAGGACTCCCAGTACTATGTTGAATAGCAGTGGTGAGAGTGGGCATCCCTGTTGTGTTCCTGATCTTATGGGAAAGGCTCCCAGTGTTTCCCCATTGAGGATGATATTTGCTGTGGGCTTTTCATAGATGGCTTTAAGATGCTGAGGAATGTTCCCTCTATCCCTACACTCTAAAGAGTTTTGATTAGGAATGGATGCTGTATTTTGTCAAATGCTTTCTCTGCATCTATTGAGAGGATCATATGGTTCTTGTTTTTTTCTCTTGTTGATGTGATCTATCATCATGTTGATTGTTTTACAAGTGTTGAACCACCCTTGAATCTTGGGGATAAATCCCACTTGCCCATAGTGAATAATCTTCTTAATGTACTGTTGGATCCTATTAGCTAATATCTTGCTGAGAATTTTTGCATCTGTGTTCATCAGGGATATTGGTCTATAATTCTCCTTTTTGGCGGGGTCTTTGGTTTTGGAATTAAGGTGATGCTGGCCTCATAGAACAAGTTTGGAAGTATGCCATCTCTTTCTATCCTTCAGATCAGCTTTAGTAGAATAGGTATTATTTCCTCTTTAAACATTTGATAGAATTCCCCTGCGAAGTCATCTTGCCCTGGACTTTTGTGTCTTGGGAAGTTTTTGATGACTGCTTCAATTTCCTCCCTGGTTATTGGCCTGTTCAGGTTTTCTATTTCTTCCTGTTCTAGCTTTGGTAATTTGTGGTTTTCCCAATGCATCCATTTCTTCTAGATTGCCTAATTTATTGGCAAATAGCTGTTCATAATATGTTTTTAAAATTGTTTGTATTTCCTTGGTATTGGTTGTGATCTCTCCTCTTTCATTGATGATTTTATTAATTTGAGTCTTTTCTCTTTTGCTTTTAATAAGCCTGACTAATGGTTTATCTATCTTATGAATTCTTTCAAAGAACCAACTCCTGGTTTTGCTGATCTGTTCTGCAGTTCTTCTGGTCTCTATTTCATTGAGTTCTGCTCAAATCTTTATTACTTTCTTCTTCTTCTTGGTGTAGGTTTTATTTGCTGTTCTTTCTCTAGTTCCTTTAGGTGCAAGGTTAGATTGTGTATTTGAGTTTTTTTTCCAATTTTTTGAGGGAGGCTTGTATCGCGATGTATTTCCCTCTTAGGACTGCTTTTGCTGTATCCCAAGGATTCTGAATAGTTGTTTCTTGATTTTCATTAGTTTCCATGAATTTTTAAAATTCTTCTCTAATTTACTGGTTGACGCATTCATCTTTTAGCAGGATGCTCTTTAATCTCCACGTTTGGGTTTCTTCAAAATTTCTTCTTGTGATTTAGTCGTAGTTTCAAAGCATTGTGGTCTGAAAATATGCAGGGGACTATCCCAATCTTTTTGTATCAGTTGAGACCTGATTTGTGACCCAGTATATGGTCTATCCTGGAGAAAGTTCCATATGCACTTGAGAAGAATGTGTATTCAGTTGCGTTCATATGGAAAGTTCTGTATATATCTGTGAAATCCATCTGGTCCAGTGTTTCATTTAAAGCCCTTGTTTCTTTGGTGATGTTTTGCTTTGAATATCTGTCATTTGCAAAAAGTGCTGTGTTGAAGTCTCCTACTATTGTATTATTATCTAAGTATGTCTTTACTTTGGTTATTAATTGATTGATATATTTGGCAGCTCCCACATTAGGGGCATAAATATTCATGATTGTTAGGTCCTCTTGTTGGATAGACCCTTTAAGTATGATATAGTGTCCCTCTTCATCCCTTACTTCAGTCTTTGGGATAAACCTTAATTTATCTGATATGAGGATTGCTACCCCAGTTTTCTTTTGAGGACCATTTGAATGGTAAACGGTTCTTCAACCTTTCCTTTTCAGGCTGGAGGTGTCCTTAGGTCTAAAATGAGTCTCTTGTAGACAGCAAATAGATGGATCTTGCTTTTTTATCTAGTCTGAAATCCTGCATCTTTTGATGGAATCATTTAGCCTGTTCACATTCAGAGTAACTACTGAAAGACATGAATTTAGTGTCATTGTAATACCCATTCAGTTCCTGTTTTTGTCGATTATTTCTTTGGGCTTCCTCTTTCTTTTACAGGGTCCCCCTTAATATTTCTTGCAGAGCTGGTTTGGTGGTCACATATTCTTTCAGTTTCTGCCTATCTTGGAAGCTTTTTATCTCTCCTAATTTGAATGAGAGCCTTGCTGGATAAAGTATTCTTGGCTGCATGTTCTTCTCGTTTAGGACCCTAAATATATCCTGCCAGCCCTTTCTGGCCTGTCAGGTCTCTGTGGAGAGGTCTGCTGTTAATCTTTCTCCCCATATAAGTTAGGGAATCTCTTGTCTCTTGCTGCTTTAAGGATTTTTTTCTTTATATTTGGTATTTGTAAGTTTCATTATTAAATGCCGAGGTGTTGAATGGTTTTTATTGATTTTTTTTTGGGGGGGGAACCTCTCTATCTCCTGGATCTGAATGCCTGTTTACCTCCACAAAGTATGGAATTTCTCAGCTATACTTTCTTCAAATATGCTTTCTTGCCCTCTGTCCCTCTCGGTGCTCTTTGGAACCCCAATTATATGTAGATTCTTCCTTCTGAGACTATAATTTATTTCCCTTAACCTTTCCTCATGGTCTTTTAATTGTTTTTCTCTTTTTTTCCTCAGCTTTCTTCCTTGCCATCAACTTGTCTTCTATGTCACTCACTCTTTCTTCCATCTCATTAACCCTTGTCATTAGGACCTCCAGTTTGGCTTGCATCTCATTTCATTGATTTTTAATTTCGGCCTGGTTAGATCTAAATTCTGCAGCCATGAAGTCTCCTGAATCCTTTATGCTTTTTTCCAGAGCAACCAGTATGTTTATAATTCTGCTTCTGAGTTGGCTTTCTGACATTGAATTGGAATCCATATCCTGTAACTCTGTGGCAGAGAGTACTGTTTCTGATTCTTTTGTGGTGAATTATTCCTTCTAGTCATATTGCTCAGTACAGAGTGGCTGTATGAGCAGGCTGAGTCAAGAGTATCAACCAGGGCCTAAGTAAATTTCACCCTACACGATTCTGATGAGTTCAGAGACCAGAAAATTAAAACAAAGATCAGAACAAAATAAAACAAAAGGATCTCTAAAGTGAAATGCAAATTTGAAAACATTGTACTTTTTTAATTTATTTTTTATTTTATTTATTCATGATAGTCACATAGAGAGAGAGAGAGAGGCAGAGACATAGGCAGAGGGAGAAGCAGGCTCCATGCACCGGGAGCCTGACGTGGGATTCGATCCTGGGTCTCCAGGATCGCGCCCTGGGCCAAAGGCAGGCGCCAAACCGCTGCGCCACCCAGGGATCCCTGAAAACATTGTATTAATAGAAAAAAGGCCAAGAATCCTAAGGACTAAAAAAAAAAAAAGAAAGAAGAAAAAAAATAAGAGAAAAAAGCAAAAGAGGAAAAAAAAGAAAAAAAGAGAAGAGGGAAAAATAGAGGGGGGACAGGGAGATGGTGGTGGTAAAGAAGTAATGGAGGAAGTATGTAGTCTCCTGAGAGGTCCTAGAGAGTGATCCTCTTGGTTCTGAATGTATTAAGTTCTGTAATGTTAGATGATGCTCAGTCCCAAATTTATATCAACCTGCAATGCTTGTAGAAGGCCCCAACATTGACCACCAAAACATAAATGAGATAAAGGAGGGGAGAAGAATGGGAATGAAGAGAGAATATAATCTCACAGAATGAACCAGCAGGGTATTCCACTTGGTTCTGGGTGTATGCTGGTCATATTTTAGAAGGTATTAACTTCCACCATTGTAGAACAAAATGAGGCAGAGAAAACAAAAAACACAAAACAAAAAAACATCTCATATATCTCTCAAAATTAAGTTGAGCATGTTGAAGGGAATCTATAAGTGGAAAATATATCTATCTAGGACCTGTTATTATAGAAATATGAAAGTCAAAAAGGAGGAATCTTAATAATGAAGAGGTGGTAAAATATTGTAGTTAAGGTGGGAAAAATAAAAAATATTGGAAATTTTTAGTTTGATATAAAAATGATTTGTACTGGAAAAAGGGAAAAAAAGTAGGAGGGGTACCCTCTGGTTCTGTATACTGTAAGTCCCTCCACTTCCCCTGGAGCTTTCCAGCGCTGCTCAGTCAAGAACTTGCTCTTCCCCTGTCCTTCCAGCTGGTCTTCTGGGGGAGGGGCTGCTGTGCTGATTCTCAGGTGTGTGCACCCGGGGGGGGGGGGGGGAGCTGCCCTGCCAGGTGCATGGCTCAGTGGTAGCTGTTGACCCTGTGAGGCTCCTATTCCCTGGGGCCCCGCCTCTCCCAGGCACACGGTGATACAAGGAGGAACAACACCACTGGCAGCCACCAGGTTTTCGGTCCTGGAATCAGCTCCACCAGTAACCACCCAGTCTCCCAGTCCGCACTGACCTGGGTGCTCTTGGGGTGGGGGCGCTGACCTGCACAGCTTGGGGGAACCCCGGGGCAGAAGTGTCCTGGCTGTCCTGTACCCTCCCCACCTCCCCCTGGGGGCCCCACGGAAGGACGGTCCTCGCCATCCCGTGCCCTGCCCCTGCCTGTCCTGGGGGGCCGCAGGATTGGGGGCTGTGTATCCCCACGCCCTGGGATCCGGGGCCTGCGCTGCTGGGATCGGGCTCCCAGGGCCGGGGCCCCTGAAGGCAGCAGGGTGTCCTCTCTGCCTGGTGCCCCCCCCCCCGCCTCCGACCCACCAGCTTCTCCTCTAGGCCCCGCCGGGGCGCTCCAGCCCTTTCCCGAGCTCCGCCGCGGTGTGGGGTGCTCTCCCCCGGGCGCCCTTCCTCTCCTGGTGACCCCGGGAGCCTGGAGGCCCCCCCCGCCCCTCCTGCGGTTCTCCCTGAGGTACCTGCTGAGTGCCTTTCCCTCCGAGAAGAATCCGGGGGGGATTGTAAGGCTCCCGCTCCTCCGGGACTGGGCTCTCCTGTGCTGGAGGCTCTCGCTGTGGCCTTACTTGTGGCTCCTCGCGGGGGCCCCTCCTCCACTGGATTCTTTTCCATTCCTTCCTACCTTGTTAGAAGCGAAAACCCTCTCTCTGTAGTTCCTGCTGTTCTCTCTTTACATCTCAGATCGGATTCGCAGGTGTTCAGGATGGTTTGAAAGTCATCCAGGTAGGTTGGTCGTCTGGTGAGGTGAGGACCCTACTCCTCCACCATCTGGCCCCGCCCTCAAGAAAAAAAAAAGTTTAACATACACTTGATGGGTCTTAATATTTGTCACATAGGTTAAGTAAAACAATAAAATTTCATTTTATAATCACTCAATTTGAATTTCCCCTCTCCTTTACATAATACGATATTTGAAATAGCTTTCTTTTCTATCATATGTGGTGTATACACATTAGCACACTTGTTCAAATGTACAGATATGGTTTCTAGCAGGATTTAAAACAGCTTTATTAGGCAAACTATCGTAAAAGTGAACTTTAACATATATACGTTGATATGTGTATATATATTTGAATGATTATGTAATATATATCATATGATTCATAACATATATATGATTAAATAGAATAGATATTAATGTCACAAAAAGAAAAGTAGCAGGTAAATAGGTTATTACTTTTGCTTCTGTGGACACATTAATCATTTGTTATTAGAACTAAAATTTTAAGCCTTTATTCTATTAATATCAGTCATCAGCATACATGCATACATTTTTAATAAATAGCAATACCAACTTATTACTGCCAGTTATTATCTGTGGCTAAAAGAAAGTCATATATAATCTTTCTAAACCTTGGGTGCCTCATCTAACAAATAGGAAACTAATAATTATTATAAGGTTTTTTGAATTAAAAATAATGTATGTTGACTTCTGGCACAAGCTTAACACACAAATCTAATGAATTGTAACTCATGGACAGATGGTTGATACCAGAATTGAGAATCACAGTTGACTAATTTCAGCGTTTCAAATTTCCAAGGCAATCCTTACATTTCACCTTGTTTATAAGAGAAAAAAATAATTTCAAATAAATATTTAGTGTCTTCTTAGGTTAACACATCATTTTTCTTTATGATAAACTACAGTCTGAATTGGATTCAGTAACTAGCAAATAATATTTTTAAGTCTAAAAAATTTTTTTTTATTTATTCATGAGAGACACAGAGAGAGAGACAGACACAGGCAGAAGGAGAAGCAGCCTCCCTGCAGGGAGCCTGATGTGGGACTCAATCCCAAGACCCCAAGATCATGACCTGAGCTGAAGGCAGACGCTCAAACACTGAACCAGCCAGGTGCCCACATTTTCTAAGTTTTTAAATACAAATTATTCCAAGTCCTTTTTTTTTTTTCTAAAGGAAATATATATTTAGATACTTATTTTGCATGGGGATCACAGATTTTGGGGGAAGTTTCTTTAAGAGATAGTATTTTCAATTCTATGGTTTCTTAGATGTACTGTTCTTAAGTGGTTTTCATTCATCTGTTTGCATGTGTCACATTAGATTTCTCTGGGCAACAATCATGCCTTGAGTGTTTTTTTCAGTAACTGTGCCCCTGAGTGTGCTTTTGATTAGAAATTAGAGAATCAGAGCTGGAAGAGAGTATCTGATGTTCTACCCAACTAAATACCTCTTAAAGAACTTTCAAATCTGGTATAAGGGACTTTATTTCTTAGACTGTGGTGACTAGATGACCTCTCAAAAATTATAATAATTTAATTTTAGCTTTATTTTACTTTTTAAAAGATATTATTTATTTATTCATGAGAGACACAGGCAGAGGGAGAAGCAGGCTCCACACAGGGAGCCTGACCTGGGACTTGATCTCCGGACCTAGGTTCACACCCTGAGCCAAAGGCAGACACTCAACCACTGAGTCATCCAGGCATCCCTCTAATTTTAGTTTTAATTTCATAAGTAGTTTATATAATTTTCTACTGTTTGGAGTCTTTTACATTTAACTAAACCTACTTTTCTATAACTTTACTCGCTGATTCTTTCTCCCTTGCATTTCCACAGATTTAGATTTGGTTCAGTTTTCACAAAAGCTAGCCCTTCAACTATTTAAGGAATCAATTATGCTACCATACATATTGTCTTTTCCAAGGTAAATATCTCCAGTTTCTGTAGTGGTTACCATGATACCACTGGTAAAGATGACGAAGAATATTTAAAACATATATTTTTATTTGAGTCTAGCTGATACCTAATGTTACATTAGTTTCAGGTGTACAAAATAGTGATTCAACTTTTTTATATGTTATGCTGTGCTCACTGCAAGTGTAGCTACCATCTGTCATCATATAATGCTATTATACTATTAAGTATATTCTCTATACTGTACCATTTATTCCTGTGACTTATTTATTCCCTAACTGGAAGCCTGTATCTTCTACATTCCTTCACTTATTTTGCCCACAATCCCCCCACCTCTCCCCTCTGGCAACCATCAGTTTGTTCTCTGTACATGTAGGTCTGATTCTGCTATTTTTTTGTTTGTTTATTCATTGGCTATTTTAAAGCCCATGTATAAGTGACATCATATGGTATTTGTCTTTCTCAGTCTGACTAATTTCACTTAGCATCAAACCCTCTAGGTCCATCCATGTTGGTGCATATGACACAATCTCATCCTTTTTTATGGTGGCATAATTATTCCATTATATATATATGTATATGTATATACATATACCTATAACCTCTTCTTTAAGGTTAATAAAGAATATTTGCAGATATCACTCACAAAAGTTAATTTAAATATAGGGCTTGAAACCATAAAACTTCTAGAAGAAAATGTAGGGAAAATGTTCTTTTTTTTTTTTTTTGGAAGATTTTATTTATTTATTCATGAAAGACACACAGAAAGAGGCAGATACATAGGCAGAGGGAGAAGCAGGCTCTCTGAGGGGAGCCTGATGTGGGACTCAATCCCAGGACCCTAGGATTAGGACCTGAGCTAAAGGTAGATGCTCAACCACTAAGCATTGACAAACAACAAAGTGAAGAAGCAACCTAAAGAATGAGAAAATATTTGCAGATAATGTACCTGAAAAAGGGAATAATATCCTGAACATATAAGGAACACCTACAACTCAATAGTAAAAAAACCAGGTGACCCAATTAAGAAAGTAAGAAATGGGCAAAGGATTTGAATAGTATCTTTCCAAAAAAATATATGCAAATGGCCAGCAGGTACAAGAAAACATACTTAACACTACTAAATCACCAGGAAAATGCAAGTTGAAACCACATGGTATCACCTTACACCTGTTGGAATAGTTATCAAAAAGACAAGTGCTGGTGAGGATATTGAGAAAAGGGAACCCTTGTGCCCTGTTGGTGGGAATATAAATTGGTTTAGCCACTAGAAAGCTGTATGGAAGCTTCTTGAAGAATTTAAAAATAGATCTACCATATGATCCAGTAGTCCCACTTTTGGGTACTTATCTGAAAGATATGAATAACAACCTCAAAGAAATATGTCCTATATAGATATTTCTATATAAATGTTTCTTTGGTATAATTTGACCAGGAAAGTCAAAAAGCCTGCTTACTTCCAAACATTTATCTCAGTCTCAGGTTTATTCAGCTCCTAATTTTTTTAAAAGATTTATTTATTTATTAAAGAGAGAGAGAGAGAGAGAGAGCATGATAGTGCAAGCATGGTAGGGAGACAGAGGGACAGGGAGAGAGTCTTAAGCAGATTCCACACTGAGTACAGAGCGCCATATGGGGCTTGATCTCATGACTGTGCCAACTCCTAAAATTCTTCACCTCTATCATTTCTTTAGTTTCAACCATTTCAGACAGAGATTCTCTCTTAAAACATGTAACCAACAGTCATAAAATTAGATCAAGCAGCATACATTTACAAACAATAAACAGACTAATCTGATCAATCGGCAACCTTAACAATAACCACTCTGATTATTAATTATGTTCTGTGCACTGGGCTAAGTGCTTTTCACTTCATTTATTCCTCATAATAACCGAGGAGTTATTACCATATTAAACAAATGAGGAAGCTGTGACACATGAATTTGGTTTTAAAGTCTTATTTATTGAAGTAATCTCTGCACGCTACATGGGCCTTGAACTCACAACCCCAAGATCAAGAGTCATACATTCTTCTGACTGATCCAGCCATGCACCTGCTGAGGCACATGAATTTAAGCCACTTTAAGCCTCTGCTGGCCATACTAAATGGAGAAATCACTAAAGTTTAAGTCATCCGGCTCTATAGCATGTTTGCTATAGTAACTGTGTTATCTTTGCAAAGAGAAAAACCTTGACAGGAGGCAAGACAGGGCAGATAGGTATTTCAAGACTAGAAGGCTACAGAATGATTTAAGACACAGGCTGCTGGCCAAGATCTAGCAAGAAAGAAGAAGACAGCTCTGCAGAGCCAGGATTCAGCAGGGACAAACCCAAGTCACACGAAATAGTCAAAACTCTAGAAAACAAGGATCTCGATATTTAGATGGTTGCCTTGAGGCATAATCAATTAATTTCAAAATTAAGTAAGCATTAGGGATGTTAATATTCCAGTGCTATAAAGCTTGATGTCGTATTTAACTGTTCATTTTCTTAGGCTAAGAAGGAAGGCTTTGTTTGACAACATTTTACTTTTAATTATAGGGATGACATGATTAATAGCACTGATATGTGCTGGGTAATTACAGCATTAAACCTAATATTAGTGTAAGAGAATAGTGAATTTTTAATGCACTGAAGAGCAAGAAAGCCTGAAAGAATATTGCATAGGCAATTAATTATAATCAATTTTTTAGAAGATATATGACCGCATTAATAGTCAGAGCTATTATATTAAGAGTCAGAGTGGTTTACTGCTCACAATCCATGCGGGAGTATCTGCAGGATGCAGTGGGAGAGCAAACACTTTGTATTCTGCATAAGTTGCCATAAGATTATACCACAGGCAGGGTGGCTTAACCAACTGGAGTTCTTTTTCTCACAGTCATGATTGCTAGACATCCAAGACCAAGCTGTCATCAGGGTTACTTCTGGTGAGACCTTCATTCCTGGCTTGTAGACTTCTGCCCTCTAGTGCTGTCCTCACATGGCCACTTCTCTGCAGAGAGAGAGAGAGAGAGAGAGAGAGAGAGAGAGAGCTCTCTTTTTTTCTTAAAACATTACCAGTTCTATTGGATTCGGTCCCCACCCTAAGGACTCATTTAACCTTAATTACTTCTCTAAAGGCCCTGTCTCCAAGTACAGTCACATTAGGAGCTAGGGCTTCAACATATGAATTCTGGGGGGTTATAGTTCAGTCCATAACACACTGAATCCCACCCTGAAGTCAAGACTGGCCCTTGTTTTGGAGCAGCTAAGGGCCAGTCCTCTTGGGCTAGGTTGTCTGGGTTTGAATCCTGACTGTGCAGGGGTAGGGGTGGGGGGCGGGTAGAGGGGTAGGGTTGGGGAGAGCTCCTGATCCTTCCCTTCTTTTTGGACTTCTAACTGCAGATATTAATAACAGTACATCTCTTACTGGATTGATGTGCAGGTCAAGTGACTTATAGCATAAAAGTCCATAGCACAGTGCTTGGCACTGTGACAGTCTTAGAAAGTGTTAGATATTGGTATAGTTAGCTAGGTTTTAGCTTTTGGTAAAAGTAGGCAATGAGTTACATGATAGGATTTTTAAAAAATCATATAAAAAACATTACAAGAAGGTGGAATTGACGTTACAGATATTAGAAAGGTCTTATGGGACAAAGAATTTATTTAAGGCATAAAGGTCAACTTGTTTACCTCTTTGTTCCTAAGAAGCAGGAATAAATTATAAAAATAATGGGAGAAAAAATGGATTTTTCTCATAGCTGTTTGTTTGAAAAATGTCAACCTTATAAAGAATTTACAAGAGTGCAATGACAATACGTTAATTACATCATGAAATATGCAAATAGAGGTCAGTATTTAAAAGCATGAAATTCTGGATAAAATGAACATTTTTCACAAAAGTAGCAAATTGTTATTTTTTTTTTTTTTATTTTATTTTTTTTTTTATTTTATTTTATTGGTGTTCAATTTACTAACATACAGAATAATACCCAGTGCCCGTCACCCATTCACTCCCACCCCCCGCCCTCCTCCCCTTCTACCACCCCTAGTTCGTTTCCCAGAGTTAGCAGTCTTTACGTTCTGTCTCCCTTTCTGATATTTCCCACACATTTCTTCTCCCTTCCCTTATTTTCCCTTTCACTATTATTTATATTCCCCAAATGAATGAGAACATATAATGTTTGTCCTTCTCCGACTGACTTACTTCACTCAGCATAATACCCTCCAGTTCCATCCACGTTGAAGCAAATGGTGGGTATTTGTCATTTCTAATAGCTGAGTAATATTCCATTGTATACATAAACCACATCTTCTTTATCCATTCATCTTTCGTTGGACACCGAGGCTCCTTCCACAGTTTGGCTATCGTGGCCATTGCTGCTAGAAACATCGGGGTGCAGGTGTCCCGGCGTTTCATTGCATTTGTATCTTTGGGGTAAATCCCCAACAGTGCAATTGCTGGGTCGTAGGGCAGGTATATTTTTAACTGTTTGAGGAACCTCCACACAGTTTTCCAGAGTGGCTGCACCAGTTCACATTCCCACCAACAGTGTAAGAGGGTTCCCTTTTCTCCGCATCCTCTCCAACATTTGTGGTTTCCTGCCTTGTTAATTTTCCCCATTCTCACTGGTGTGAGGTGGTATCTCATTGTAGTTTTGATTTGTATTTCCCTGATGGCAAGTGATGCAGAGCATTTTCTCATATGCATGTTGGCCATGTCTATGTCTTCCTCTGTGAGATTTCTGTTCATGTCTTTTGCCCATTTCATGATTGGATTGTTTGTTTCTTTGGTGTTGAGTTTAATAAGTTCTTTATAGATCTTGGAAACTAGCCCTTTATCTGATATGTCATTTGCAAATATCTTCTCCCATTCTGTAGGTTGTCTTTGAGTTTTGTTGACTGTATCCTTTGCTGTACAAAAGCTTCTTATCTTGATGAAGTCCCAATAGTTCATTTTTGCTTTTGTTTCTTTTGCCTTTGTGGATGTATCTTGCAAGAAGTTACTATGGCCGAGTTCAAAAAGGGTGTTGCCTGTGTTCTTCTCTAGGATTTTGATGGAATCTTGTCTCACATTTAGATCTTTCATCCATTTTGAGTTTATCTTTGTGTATGGTGAAAGAGAGTGGTCTAGTTTCATTCTTCTGCATGTGGATGTCCAATTTTCCCAGCACCATTTATTGAAGAGACTGTCTTTCTTCCAATGGATAGTCTTTCCTCCTTTATCGAATATTAGTTGCCCATAAAGTTCAGGGTCCACTTCTGGATTCTCTATTCTGTTCCACTGATCTATGTGTCTGTTTTTGTGCCAGTACCACACTGTCTTGATGACCACAGCTTTGTAGTACAACCTGAAATCTGGCATTGTGATGCCCCCAGATATGGTTTTCTTTTTTAAAATTCCCCTGGCTATTCGGGGTCTTTTCTGATTCCACACAAATCTTAAAATAATTTGTTCTAACTCTCTGAAGAAAGTCCATGGTATTTTGATAGGGATTGCATTAAACGTGTATATTGCCCTGGGTAACATTGACATTTTCACAATATTAATTCTGCCAATCCATGAGCATGGAATATTTTTCCATCTCTTTGTGTCTTCCTCAATTTCTTTCAGAAGTGTTCTATAGTTTTGAGGGTATAGATCCTTTACCTCTTTGGTGAGGTTTATTCCTAGGTATCTTATGCTTTTGGGTGCAATTGTAAATGGGATTGACTCCTTAATTTCTCTTTCTTCAGTCTCATTGTTAGTGTATAGAAATGCCACTGACTTCTGGGCATTGATTTTGTATCCTGCCACGCTACCGAATTGCTGTATGAGTTCTAGCAATCTTGGGGTGGAGACTTTTGGGTTTTCTATGTAGAGTATCATGTCATCGGCGAAGAGAGAGAGTTTGACTTCTTCTTTGCCAATTTGAATGCCTTTAATGTCTTTTTGTTGCCTGATTGCTGAGGCTAGGACTTCCAGTACTATGTTGAATAGCAGTGGTGAGAGTGGACATCCCTG
Source organism: Canis lupus familiaris (assembly GCF_011100685.1). Classification (NCBI taxonomy): domain Eukaryota; kingdom Metazoa; phylum Chordata; class Mammalia; order Carnivora; family Canidae; genus Canis; species Canis lupus. The sequence goes on along the minus strand of NC_049222.1, from coordinate 16,425,798 downwards.
TCTTGTTCCTGATCTTAGGGGAAAGGCTCCCAGTGCTTCCCCATTGAGAATGATATTTGCTGTGGGCTTTTCATAGATGGCTTTTAAGATGTCGAGGAATGTTCCCTCTATCCCTACACTCTGAAGAGTTTTAATCAGGAATGGATGCTGTATTTTGTCAAATGCTTTCTCTGCATCCAATGAGAGGATCATATGGTTCTTGGTTTTTCTCTTGCTGATATGATGAATCACATTGATTGTTTTACGGGTGTTGAACCAGCCTTGTGTCCCAGGGATAAATCCTACTTGGTCATGGTGAATAATTTTCTTAATGTACTGTTGGATCCTATTGGCCAGTATCTTGTTGAGAATTTTTGCATCCATGTTCATCAGGGATATTGGTCTGTAATTCTCCTTTTTGGCGGGGTCTTTGTCTGGCTTTGGAATTAAGGTGATGCTGGCTTCATAGAACGAATTTGGAAGTACTCCATCTCTTTCTATCTTTCCAAACAGCTTTAGGAGAATAGGTATGATTTCTTCTTTAAACGTTTGATAAAATTCTCCTGGGAAGCCATCTGGCCCTGGACTCTTGTGTCTTGGGAGGTTTTTGATGACTGCTTCAATTTCCTCCCTGGTTATTGGCCTGTTCAGGTTTTCTATTTCTTCCTGTTCCAGTTTTGGTAGTTTGTGGCTTTCCAGGAATGCGTCCATTTCTTCTAGATTGCCTAATTTATTGGCGTATAGCTGTTCATAATATGTTTTTAAAATCGTTTGTATTTCCTTGGTGTTGGTAGTGATCTCTCCTTTCTCATTCATGATTTTATTAATTTGAGTCTTCTCTCTCTTTTTTTTAATAAGGCTGGCTAATGGTTTATCTATCTTATTAATTCTTTCAAAGAACCAACTCCTGGTTCTGTTGATCTGTTCCACAGTTCTTCTGGTCTCGATTTCGTTGAGTTCTGCTCGAATCTTTATTAACTCCCTTCTTCTCTTGGGTGTAGGATCTATTTGCTGTTTTTTCTCTAGCTCCTTTATGTGTAAGGTTAGCTTTTGTATTTGAGTTCTTTCCAGTTTTTGAATGGATGCTTGTATTGCGATGTATTTCCCCCTTAGGACTGCTTTTGCTGCATCCCAAAGATTTTGAACGGTTGTATCTTCATTCTCATTAGTTTCCATGAATCTTTTTAATTCTTCCTTAATTTCCTGGTTGACCCTTTTATCTTTTAGCAGGATGGTCCTTAACCTCCACGTGTTTGAGGTCCTTCCAAACTTCTTGTTGTGATTTAGTTCTAATTTCAAGGCATTATGGTCCGAGAATATGCAGGGGACAATCCCAATCTTTTGGTATCGGTTCAGACCCGATTTGTGTCCCAATATGTGGTCTATTCTGGAGAAAGTTCCGTGTGCGCTTGAGAAGAATGTGTATTCAGTTGAGTTTGGATGTAAAGTTCTGTAGATATCTGTGAAATCCATCTGGTCCAGTGTATCATTTAAAGCTCTCGTTTCTTTGGAGATGTTTTGCTTAGAAGACCTATCGAGTATAGAAAGAGCTAGATTGAAGTCACCAAGTATAAGTGTATTATTATCTAAGTATTTCTTCACTTTGGTTAATAATTGATTTATATATTTGGCAGCTCCCACATTCGGAGCATATATATTGAGGATTGTTAAGTCCTCTTGTTGAATAGATCCTTTAAGTATGATATAGTGTCCCTCTTCATCTCTCACTACAGTCTTTGGGGTAAATTTTAGTTTATCTGATATAAGGATGGCTACCCCTGCTTTCTTTTGAGGACCATTCGAATGGTAAATGGTTCTCCAACCTTTTATTTTCAGGCTGTAGGTGTCCTTCTGTCTAAAATGAGTCTCTTGTAGACAGCAAATAGATGGGTCCTGCTTTTTTATCCAGTCTGAAACCCTGCGCCTTTTGATGGGGTCATTAAGCCCGTTCACATTCAGAGTTACTATTGAGAGATATGAGTTTAGTGTCATCATGATATCTATTCAGTCTTTGTTTTTGTGGACTGTTCCACTGAACTTCTTCTTAAAGGGGAATTTTAAGAGTCCCCCTTAAAATTTCTTGCAGAGCTGGTTTGGAGGTCACATATTCTTTTAGTTGCTGCCTGTCTTGGAAGCTCTTTATCTCTCCTTCCATTTTGAATGAGAGCCTTGCTGGATAAAGTATTCTTGGTTGCATGTTCTTCTCATTTAGGACCCTGAATATATCCTGCCAGCCCTTTCTGGCCTGCCAGGTCTCTGTGGAGAGGTCTGCTGTTACCCTAATACTCCTCCCCATAAAAGTCAGGGATTTCTTGTCTCTTGCTGCTTTAAGGATCTTCTCCTTATCTTTGGAATTTGCAAGCTTCACAATTAAATGTCGAGGTGTTGAACGGTTTTTATTGATTTTAGGGGGGGATCTCTCTATTTCCTGGATCTGAATGCCTGTTTCCCTTCCCAGATTAGGAAAGTTTTCAGCTAGAATTTGTTCAAATACATATTCTGGCCCTCTGTCCCTTTCGGCGTCCTCGGGAACCCCAATTAAACGTTGGTTTTTCTTCCTCAGGCTGTCGTTTATTTCCCTTAATCTATCTTCATGGTCTTTTAATTGTTTGTCTCTTTTTTCCTCAGTTTCCCTCTTTGCTATCAACTTGTCTTCTAGGTCACTCACTCGTTCTTCCACCTCGTTAACCCTCGTCGTTAGGACTTCTAGTTTGGATTGCATCTCATTCAATTGATTTTTAATTTCTGCCTGATTAGCTCTAAATTCTGCAGTCATGAAGTCTCTTGAGTCCTTTATACTTTTTTCTAGAGCCACCAGTAGCTGTATAATAGTGCTTCTGAATTGGCTTTCTGACATTGAATTGTAATCCAGATTTTGTAACTCTGTGGGAGAGAGGACTGTTTCTGATTCTTTCTTTTGAGGTGAGGTTTTCCTTCTAGTCATTTTGCTCAGTGCAGAGTGGCCAAAAGCAAGTTGTATTGGGAAAAAGAGAAAAAGAGAGGAGAGAAAGAAGGAAAGAAAAGAGAAAGAGAAAAAAAAAAGGGGGAAGAAAAAGAAAAAAAAAAAAACGAAAAAAAAAAAAAAGAAGAAAAAGAGAAAGAAAAAGAAAGGAGAAAAAAAGGGGGTGGGGGAAGGAAACAAATCAAAAAGCAAAACAAAACAAAAACAAAAACAAACAAACAAAAAAAGAACCACCGGGGAGTATCTTCTGATTCTGTGTACTTTAAGTCCCTTGGCTTCTCCTGGAAGTTGTCCGTCTAGCTGGTGTTCTGGGGGAGGGGCCTGTTGTGCTGATTTTCAGGTGTTAGCAGTTGGGGGAGCTGCTGTGCCCCTGCCTGGTGCAGGGCTCGGTGGGGGTTGTTTACCCCGTGAGGCCGCAGGAGGAACAGCCCCAGTGGCGGGGCAGCTCTGGAAACCTGGATTCAGCTCCGGCAGGAACTCCGTCTGCAGGGCCTGGAGGCTCCGGGCGGGGCCGCTGATCTGCTCAGCTGGGGCAGGAGCGTCCTCGCTGTCCTGGGCCCTCCCGGCCTCTGCCTGTCCCGGGGGAGGCCGGATCCTGGGCTGTGTCCCGGCGCCCTGTGCTCCGGGGCCTGCGCTGTTGGATTCGCGCTCCCGGGCCGCGCAGCCCCCTCCGCGGAGCCGCCGCCCGAGCCCCCCCGAGCTGCTCCTGGAACCGCGCAGGCCCCTCCGCACGGAGCGTCTTCCTCTGCCCGAGCCCCTCCGAGCTGCTCCCGGGGCCGCGCAGCCCCCTCCGCGGAGCCGCCGCCCGAGCCCCTCCGAGCTGCTCCGGGTCCCGCCGGGTCCCGCGGTGCGCGCTGCAGCCCTTAGGGAGCTCGGCGCACTCTCCTGGGCGCGCAGTTGCTGTTACTGTCCCGGGGAGCCCGAGGGCACCCCCGCCCTCCTGGGTTCTGCTCCACCTCCCCGCGAGCCCCTTTCCGCCCGGGAAGGTCGGTGCAGCTCCTGCTCCTCCGGGACGGGGCTCTCCTGTCCTGGGGACACTCGCCCCGGCCTCAGCCCGGCTCCTCCTGGGCCCCTCCCCCTTGGAGGCCTTTGTTCCTTTATGTCTTTTTCCCCGTCTTCCTACCTTGATAGAAGCGCGAACTCTTCTCACTGTAGCATTCCAGCTGGTCTCTCTTTAAATCTCAGGCCGAATTCATAGATTTTCAGGATAATTTGAAGGTTTTCTAGGTAGTTTGGTGGAGACAGGTGATTTGGAGACCCTGCTCTTCCGCCATCTTGCTCCTCCCCCAAAAGTAGCAAATTGTAATAATAATTTTCACGAAAGCTCTAAAAATACAACAGATATAAAAGCAAAACTTTAGAAAAACTGAAGTCACAGTAGGCTTCTGCACAAAGTTAACTCCCTGATGAAGGAGCTCATATAGATATTCCTGGGAATGAGTTAAATTCCTAGGAAGGAATTTTGTAAATATATGATACATATAACATATATGATTATATAAATTATGTACATTTGTTAGAAGGAATTCTATTAATCATTAAAGGTTTAGGATTCCAACTAGGAGAAACTTATTTTATGTATGGATACCAGTGATATGTTTCTCTTTAACAGATCACCTCTAAAGCTTAGCAGCTTACAATAATAATAAATACTATCTCATATAGTTCCTGGGGGCCAGGAATCTGGGAGTGGTTTAGTTGCGTGGGTCTGTCTTGAGATTTTCCACTAAGTTTCAGGCAGCATGCAGTCACCTGAAGGCTTGGCTAGGTCATGGGGATCAGCAAGACAGCTCGCTCCCATGGCTCTGGACTAAGGCCCTCAGATGCTTGCTGGCTATTTGCAGGACATCTCAGTCCCCCACCATAGAGACCTCTCCACAGGGCTGCTTGAGAGTCCACATGACATAGCAGTTGTCCTGCCCCAGAATGGATAGGAAGAGAGAGAGACAGAGGCAGCAATGTCTTTCATGACCTTACCTTGAAAGTCACACATCATCACTTCTGCTATATTTTTTATGACAATCAGTCAATATCATATTCACTTAGGAGGTAGAGGCAGAAAAGAAACAGACTGAATCAGAATTCCTAGATCTCAACAGGGTGAGTTTGTGTGTGTGGAGGGGGAGTCAGGCTGGAGGGTGGTGAAAGATAGAATTAGGTGAGGATGGTATGAAGTTAAAAAAATAAACCACCAGGAAAGCAAACCCCACTACCTTCCTTGTTATTGTACTTGTAACAACCAGCCAAGTTAGAATAAAATCCTATGAGTTTAAGGGTCATATCTTTTTTTTTAGCTTTGTATAGGCCCACAGGACAGAAAGCCTTCATCCCATAGAGTACCAGACTTCGTGCTAAAATATACTCCCCGGTAAAACCCATAAGAAGGTATTTATTGTTAGGTCAGAGAAGAACATCGGTGAAAGCAGTTGTTTAGTAACAGAAATGTAGAAATGTTCTTTTGATTGTGAGTGTAGGTGGACACTTATGAAATGGTCTGATTTAGGCAAAGGGACTCTCTGGGAAGGTAACTTAGCATTCTCAGTTGTGCATTGTTATGATGTTGTGAGGCTGATGTTGTATAGTAAGAGGACTTGGGTTTTTGTGGCTGGTTATAAATTCAGATTTTCTCTCTTGATGTCAGTTCAATCGAGCTGGAGAGAGCTGAGCTGCCAGGTGTAGGTGTAGCTGATTAAGACAATAAGCCAGAGCGATAGTAATGGTCAAGCCTCTGATTATTTCTTCATTAGTGTGAGCAAGAGGCTAACCCACAGAAAGTCCACTTCTAACCCGTTCCATTCCCACTGCCTAGGGAGGCCTTCCAGGTAAAGCCTTTATAAGTGCCTGTGGTCACACCTGATAGATTGATAGATTGCACAGCTGGATTCCTCAGTTGTTCTAGTTGCAAATGTATTGGATTGTATTTGTCTACTTTTGATTTGGGAAACATGGCCCTGCAATTCTGGATTTCTAACTGTATCCCTTCTATTCTATTTCTGCAAATTTGTAGCTGATACTGACTTTATAATATAGAATTGTTAAAGGATTTTCACTGAAGCATATACGAGGAAAACTCAAAGGGCTTTATTGACAACTATGAAAAATTAATACTTGTGAAATGTACTGAACTTAGACAATGTTTGCTGCTCTGGAGCTGATATTTCCTTCTTGATCTAGAGCAGCGCATGCCCTTAGTAAAATTCGTGAGCCTTTGGATTGCATGTTTGTTTTCCTACATCTCTGTACCTTCTCTGACCTTCCAAAAGAGCACAGAAGTCATATTGCCCTCTTGTTTCCCAAACCTCATGTTTCATTTTTCTACATCATATTGCTTAGGAACTCAATACTTAAGTATATGTTCTCAAATATTTCTTTTTAGTTTGTCGCCTGGGATCACATCCCCTTCAACTTCATCTTAGAGGTTGGCATTAGAAGGAAAACAGCCTGTTAAATGGATGAATGCTAGAATTTTTATGATTAATAGCCTGCCAGGTCTCATAAGTATGTTTGCATTTTAAATATATGTGGCAACAAAACAACTTGACCCAGATTAATCTTTAGATGATAGATTGTAGGCTCTCAGGAAAAGTAATAAAAGAATCATGGAATTGGAGCCAGGTAGGAGGAATGGGTGAAGTGAGAGTAGCTAAGTAGAAAGAATTCTTATATTCCTAAATTCTGTAGCTTAAATTGAGTCCTACTCTACTAGATACATTGAACCATTCTTTTGCTTGAAGACAGACTGAAAAATTAGAATGAGAAAAATTAAATAGTCTTGTCTTTCACTTAATTGCTTAGGCCGAAACCCTTAATGTCCATCCTTGATTCCTTACTTCATCTCATATCTCTACCTAGTTGGTCACCAAATCTGTAGATTTTTACAATGTATCCAGATCAAACCACTGCTTATCCTCTCCATGTCTACGTTTGGTCCAAGGCACCATTTTATGTCACATGACAGCCTAACCTTCCGTGCTCCCCAGCACTCCTCAACACAGTCACTACCAAGCTCCTCTGTAAATGAGGTCAAATGAGGTCAACCGTGTCATTCTCTTGCTCTCAAGTCCAATGGCTTCCCTCACACTAAGAGGAAAATCCAAAGTTTGTTATGTGGTCTGGCCCCTGGCTATCTCTTAGATCTCATTTCCTACCACTCTCTCTCTTTTGCTTACCATGTTCCAACTCTGACAGCCTTCCTTCAGTTCCTCCTCAAACTTGCCAAGCATTTTCCTCTGTCAAGCATTTCCTTTTGCTGTCCCTTCCCTCTCTTCCTTTTGGGGGTCTGGATGGGGGAGCTCTTCCAGATACCCACATGGTCCTTATCTTACTTCAGTCAGGTTTTTCCTCAAATGTCACCTCAGAGACTCCATGCCCAAACACCCTAGCTAGAAAAGCTTTGCCTTCACTCTATTGCCTTATCCTAATTTCTTTTTTCATAGCTATGTAAATATGTAGTATTAGGTTTCTCTAGAGAAACAGAGCTAATAATTATAGCTATCTAATCTATAATCTATCATCTATCATCTGTCTGTCTATCTCTGAAGATTTGACATCTGCAAGCTAGAGACCCAGGAAAGCTGATGGTGTAATTCAGTCCAAGTCTGAAGGCCTGAGAACCAGGAGCCCCAAGGGCAAAAGATTGATGTCTCAATTGAAGCAACAAGGCCGGAAGGACTGAATTGTATTCCGGCACTTAATGGATTAGATGATGGCCATCCATATTGAGGAAGGCAGCCTTCTTCACTGACTCTACCGGTCAAACGTTAACTTCATCTGGAAACACCATCCCAGACATACTCACAAAAATTGTTTAGCCAGATATCTGGGCACCCTGTGATCTAGTCAACTTGAGAAATAAAATTAACACACACACACACACACACACACACAACACACACACTTTACTATCTGTCTACCTCAATAGAATATGTGTTTTGTTCATTACTATGTCTCTAGGACCTAAAGTAGTACTTGACATATAATAGCTGTTTAATTAAATATTTGTTAATAAATGAATGATCTTTAAAAAGTATGCATCTATCTATCATCTATCTATCTAATCTAAAGGCTTTATTTGTAAGCAATCTCTATACTCAATGTGGGGCTTGAATTCAGAACCCCAAGATCAATAGTCACACAGTTTGGGGAGCCTGGGTGGTTCAGTCAGTTGAGTGTCTCGACTCTTCATTTTGGCTCTGGTCATGATCTCAGGGTCATGAGATTGAGCCCTGCTTGGGCTCCATGCTCAGTGTGGAGTCAGCTTGAGATACTCTCACCCTCTCCCTCTACCCCTCCCATGTGCACACACACACACACACACACACACAGACATGTACACACACACACAGACACACACACACTCTCGCTCCTTCTCTTTCTCTCTCTCCCTAAAATAAATAAATGAATCTTAAGAAAAAAAAGTCCCATGCTTTACTGACTGAGCCAGTCAGGCACCCCCTTTTTGTATGTTTTCTATAAAGAATAATAAATCTATTAGATTAAATTATTTTTTTATTCCTTAAGGTGAAAATCAGGACCTTATAACCTAAGGATTTCAAAGAAATAAGAAATGACAAAATCTATCATCAAGGAGCCTACAAATAGGAGTGAGACAGACTACTGATTCTCATAATGCCTGGAACCATTTCCTATATTTTCACATTAAAATATACAAGCATTCTAAATATATACATATATGCGTTCTTACACAATGGGCTAAACTGATTATTGAAAAAAGTAATATTTGACAAAAGAAACTAATGAAAAATTAAGTAGTAATTAGATATGGTACTTCAATTTTATTTTGAGTTCTGTAACTAATTTTTTTATTAATTTTTAAAATTTATTTATGATAGTCACAGAGAGAGAAAGAGAGAGGTAGAGACACAGGCAGAGGGAGAAGCAGGCTCCATGCACCGGGAGCCCGATGTGGGATTCGATCCCGGGTCTCCAGGATCGCGCCCTGGGCCAAAGGCAGGCGCCAAACCGTTGCGCCACCCAGGGATCCCTGTAACTAATTTTTAAAAAATTCATATAGCCATTTTCTGTGTGGTTAGAAAATGTAGTGCCAAATTTATTGAAATATGATTTTGCTATGGTTTCACTCATTTTCCTTAGTACAGTACTTATTTTTCTCACTGTATAAGATCATTTCGCCTCTTTGGGCTATGTTATCTCTCAATGCTATGCTTCATGTGGTCTGGCTGTTCTAAATGCTAGAGGAGCATGAAAATGTTGAATATTTTAGGTTGTGAGCTCATTAAAGCTGTCCTGAGAAGGTTGATCACTGTAAAAGAACAAATGAAGGTAATGGCTAATTTTCTAGAAATCTGGGGAGAGGGTGTAGCCAGGAGAGGAGCTGTCCCTAACATCAGACGCCCCAGGCAGCCCCATTTCCCCAGAGCTGTGGCCTAAGTGATTTTAAGAGAGAATGAGGCAGCCCTAAAACACAGAAAGCATTATTCCACCTTTGCTGAGGTTGACACCCACAAGGCAGAAATCCTTTTTTCACATCCATACTGTTGAAAGCCCCAGAAAGAATCTGTTGAAGTGTAGCTGGTGATCTTAGAGAATCCTGGTGCAATTTCAAAGAAGATTCTTTTTCCTATAAAATTCTCCATTTTAATAGCAAGATTATTTAATTAGAAATATATTTCATTGTCTTTCTCCCAGTCAAGACTTAGGACTTTTGATACAACTTGACAAGAATCATCACTGCACCACCCGATGACCTTTATGTTTCTTGTTTTAATGATTTCAAAGTCATTATGAAAGAAAGCCGCCAGCAGTTTTGTACATATTTGTTCAGGTCTCTCTGCCACTTCTTGTTAATTCAACAAAGAGCAGATGGAACATCAAAACCAGCCATGAAAATGGTATATTTGCTCCTTTGTCTATTGTAATTTTTTTCTATTCAAATTTTTTTTCCATCTCTGGAAATGGAAGTATCATTACATTCAAATGTAGAATTTCATATTTTGTTGTTCTTCCATTGAATATTTGAATGTATACTTTTTGTTTAGGATTGCTATAGTTAAAAGGGAGTCTAGATATCATTTTCTCTGGTGGCCCATATTATATGCTCACAAGAAAGGATCAGAGGAAAATATAAGAAAGTAGGTGGCTGTGAGACAAAATGATCATTACAGTTTTATTAAGATTTTGGAACTTAAGCCTTGAGATGTAGCTAATAAGTTACTGAACTAGAATGTACTCCTATGTCCAAATGCTGAATTCTTTCCATTATAGCCAAGTGAAAAGTAGAGAGAAATTGGGTGGTGCATATTAGGGATGCAGCCGAGAGAAATCATCATCACAAGTCAAGTGTAAAATGGATATAATTGGGTTCTATGCTGGGCACTATGGAATGATGATATCAAGATTTCAAAAATATGTTTATTCAAAATCTGTAAGAAATGATCTATCTAGGAGGTTGAGTTTTAGATTGGTAATATTTCCAGAATTGGGCTGCGATGTTGCATGTAGACACAATTTAAATTCTGTGCTTAAAATCTTTCTTGCCTTTTAAAACACTACCATCATCGAAGTCAGGCATTAATAACAAAATCATGTTGTCAATGAAACTGTATGTTACAGTCCACCGCAGCTTGGCTGTGTCACCTGCCAATAGCAGGACATCCCCAGTGGGTTATTAATAGCCTGTTGAGGAGGACAGATTGGTCCAGTTTGTCCACTGAGGGGGTCTACATACACAAAGGGGGCACATGCCTTGTTCTCAGAGGACTTGCCTTTTTTGAGAAATGCAAATAGAGGGCTTTTAGGAATGTTCAAGGAATATTCTCTCTGGGTGGGTGGCTTTTGTCAGAGCTCTCTAAGGACTTTTGGGAATGAAGAAATGATCAGTATTGTGAGGCAGACTTTCATTCCAGTTTTCTGTAAACCACTTCTGTTCCTTGAATTACATCTCTCTGCTCTGGAGTCCTGATGGTCCTTGTCTTCACCCCGGCCCATTTCTCAGCTTCCCCTCTGTGATCTGGGTCATTATGGCTCCCATTGTCCTTAGGGTGAGTCCCAGCTCCTCACCTGGTTGGGGTCCTTTGATGGGTGCCACCAGGAGTCCATAGGAATCACACTGACCTGTTTTACCTTCCAGTTTCAACATTCCTGATTTTTATCCTCTGCAAAGTTACTTTTCCCGTCTGGCTGTTCGCTTCATTTCCTCTAAAATGTGGCTGATCATGTGGCTGATTAGTTGAAGAAATAACCCAGAGCAATCATTTCAAGCATAACCTGATTGTTCTATACTTCAGTTCCTCAAACTACCTGATTTTAAGTCCCTGCCTACCTTATCTGCTCTGCTTTACGTCAGGAGAAAGGAAGCAAGAGAAAATGCTTATTTACAAGCAGGACTATGAAAACCAAGTAAACCCAGGACTTTTGACTTATCCTTCATACTCTTATTCAGCTCTTTCCTCTTGTTACCTATAACTTTTTTTTCTTTAATCCTACCCCAGATGTGTCAAGGTTTACCTACTCATCTGTGATTGATACTTTGAAAATCCCATGACAACTACAGGCCATATAAATTTCTGTCCTGGCCAAGGTGTGAGTTTTCATGGTGTCCACTGAGCTGTGAGGCAAAGTCAGAACCATAGAAATGTCATCTTCCACTGGAATTCTCTGATGCCGACCATCAGTGATTTTGGGGTTTTGCCATATTGCCAGAAGTTATCCCAGCTGCACCTGAAGGGGGTGAGAGGGAGAGGTGGGGAGTAGGAGCAGACCCACCACAGACATCATAGAATTAACTTATACTATGGCAAGTTTAATACAGATGATATTGTCTACATTTTATTATTTACTTATTTTTTAAAGATTTTATTTATTTTTTTGAGAGAGAGAAAGAGGGAGAGCAAAAGCACAGGGAACAGCAGGCAGAGGGAGAAGCAAGGTCCCCACTGAGCAGGGAGTCCCATGCAGGGCTAGATCCCAGGACCCTGAGATAATGACACTAGACCTTTGGCAGATGCTCAAATAACAAAGCCACCCAGGGACTTCATATCTACATTTTAAAGACACGGAAACTGAGTCTTGGCTTAGTTAATTGAGGTCACACACTGGATTCACATTTAGGTCAGTGTGACTTCAAAACCCACTAAGTTGGGGTGGGTCTCATCCTGCTGATGAGACCTACTTGGTCTCGGATCTGATTGTCAGTCCCAACCTGCCCATTGGCTTTCTGACCCCCGACTCATCTGTTTTCTCTGGATGTTGTCAGTCTCTTCATGCACTTACAGCTTCTGCCCCTGGCTCTCATGGCCTGCCCTTGACTAAACTGCTCACCTGGAGAGGGTGCTTCTATCGAATGCACAGACACAAACAAGGCCAGTGGTAACCCAGGTAAGTGCTTAGTTTTGCTTTTGCTTGAGTTTGTTCCTCAATTTTATTGAATGAGTTAGGGATGGCTATTTGCCCTAAGTGGAAACAGAATTTAAATTCAAGTTCCTCTGCTGCTCCTTATGTGATGACACCATCACAGGGAGCACTTCTCACCTTTCTGTAGCCAGACTCCAAACCAACCTCACCCTGAGTGCTGTAGCAAGTCTGATCTAATGATGCTATTATGGAACAAGGCTAAATGATCTAAGTAGAACTTGGAAAAAGAAGAATCTGAGAGAATTTGGTTGGGAGAGCAAACAGGTAGGATCACAAAGCCATGACAGAGTTTGAGGGCCATCGATCTGCAGATGGCAGGCAAGCAAGCAAGCAAGCAAGCAAGCAATTATTTTGAGAAGCAGAGCTTATACCTTTTGTTAATCATAAAATGTATATTAAGTTCCTGTTTTGGAGGTTTTAGCACTTATACTCGCTTTGAGACTTTTGGTTTAAAAGAGCGAAAGTTCACTTTTTGTTCTGATATTCTGTTTACATATCTAGTGTGTTGAATACTATATATTAGTTTCTTTGCCAGAAGTAAATCTGAGTGTTTTCCTATTACACCTTAGTCAGTATCAGCCAACTTGTAGAGCACTTACAGAAAGTTTTAAAAGATGTGTAGTCTTAAGTAGAACTTTTTTTTTCTTTTATCAGCCACATTTTAGTGACCTGTTCTAAGAAAAAAAAATATTATCTACCTGTGTAGGATGACTACCTGTTTATATTGTTAAAAGTAAGTATATTCATGGATAAGTAAGTCAAGTAATATTGTGATCATTCAACATATTTTATTCCTAGTGGGCAACATCATAGCGATTTTTGAATAGTTTCTGAGATGTGATGTAATGAATAAATGGTTGAATGTTATCTTGAGAAACTATCCATAGAAGGCTGTAAAACTAGGCATCTGGATAGTAGGTAATGCTAAGCATAATGTACATACTATTGGGGCAAATGGCAATATGTGGAATATATAAACACAGACTTAGTTACAGAAAGTTGGATAAAATGGAATAAATCTAATGAATCGACATATAAGAAATTCAGGGATTTGGTATTTTAGAATAAAGCTGCCCTAAAGGAAAGATAGAACAGATTTTCAGCTTGTCAAATGCTTGAGCTGTATAAAAGCAAAGCCAAAACTGTACAATCTCAAATAAGCATAAATCCAGTAGAGGGACTAATTATTTTCCACTAGGATGCTTCCAAAGTGAGAGTAATTTAATTCTTTTTAAAGCTTAGTTTAAGTGCAGGATCTTATCTCTATACTTTGCTTGTTAGTAGCAGTATTAATAGCAAGATATGATTTAAAAGAAAATTAATAATTTCTTGCATGTGTTGTATGGTATTTAGGATTTAAAAAGTTTTTGTTATTTTCTTTCCATAACAACAGTATGAAGTAAGAAAAGCATCATTATTCTCATTATAAAAAGGAATAAGCAGAGACTAGACTCTTCTAAATTGTTTTTGTATGTATTTCTATGGATCTGGGCTCTTTCATTTGGTCTTGGCTTTTGATGGCTGACCCACGTAAGGGAAGCCATCTAAGGACAATAAATAGAGTGATATAAAAAAAAACAGCAACAACAAATCTAACAAAAAGCCATAAAACTTGGCCTGGTTAAGCAAGGAGAGCAAGGGCACATCTGTTTGGAAGATTAGAGACCCTGTCAGCTGCTTCTCAGATCTGGGCTCTTGAGCCTATACCGCCAATCAGAGGCAGAGCAAGAGTCGGCTTCCAATTTTTGATTTAAGTAGTGTCATAAGCCATTTTACCTTAAAAGAAATCAGTATTGTCTCCTGTAGCATATTTTATTCTTGACATTATGCATTCCTTTGATTTATCCACTGAGGGTCAATGTCAAAACAACATCTCAGGAGTGAGAAATGAGAAGCATCAGCTTCAATGCCTTGGCTTGAATTAACATTCAACTACAGAACTGAATTAGTTTATCTCATTACACAGTCCCTTATCAGAAGCCCAGTGAAAGGGACATGAGGTAAGTTCATCTGGGAAAGGAAGAGGGAGGAAGGCAATAGTTGGAAGAAAGAGGCATTCTGGAGTAGGCACACTTGAGGAGTATAGGGAGCTCGCTGACATATCAGTTAGAAAGTGCTAAGCAAAATGATCGAAAATCTGTTAAAAAGCAGACATGAACTTCCATGGTTCTGCCTAGACTCAAATTCCATTTGTGCTTTTCTCAAAAGCTATCATTTTCTTTTATCTTCTGGTAAGGTAAGAAAGAACTAGGAAGTTTATATCAGCAGATAAAGCCTAGGGGCTTTGTTTGATAATTTCAAAGAGCATGTTTGGTGGTAGTGATGTGGTTGTAGTATTTAATTGTTTAATTATATCCAGATATAATTAAATGATAAGCAGATATTTAAAAGTACAAACACTTAAGAAGCACAAGGTATTACATACTTTGGTATTTAATAATTACATGCTTACTGAAATATTTGATCAAACTTTCAAGATAATATCACAAAAAAGGCAACCACATAACACCATATGGTAATATACATCTCTTAAAATATCTACCGGCAAATGAAACTATTTAACAGTAATACAAGAATCACGGAAAGGGCAATTTAATTTTTTAACTGTAGAATTAAAGTATTTCTGAGACAGTGGAGAGCCTTACAGTATTTGGTGAATATGTGATTCCAGAAACATCTTAGTTAAGGAGAAGGTAACATCCACTCATGTCGATAAATAGAAATGGAGTCAGTGGTTTCCAGGATTTCTTTGTTTAATCTTTTTTTATTCTTTTGAGCATTTGCTAAATAGCAAACCTGAACAAATATATTATTCCATAATGCTTCACTTCTAGATTTATGAAATATATTTTTTATCCCACTGTACAAACTGGGTAATACCTCATTTGTACATACAACATAATCGTCAAAGAATCTAGAGGTCCTTTAATCCAACCCCATCTTTAATGACAACATTTCTCCTAATATCTTAATATTTCCTTTTATGTCAAAGGAACTCAATTAATATAACTCCTGAATTCCCTTTACTCATTCCAGGAACATTTATTTGAGTGGTAAATTTGGAAGACTAATTGGGGTTCTATATTATGTGTTATCTGTCGCATTTGAGAATATTCAGTTCCACTGTATGGGGAACAAGAAAAACAAAGGGAATAGATGAAACTCACAAGCTTTGTTAAATACCAACAGTGAAGTCACTAACCTGTATGACACATTTAAGCCAGATAAACTCAATGGAACATATGTGGGTTGGACACAGATAAAGAAAGATGGAGCCAAAGAGAGTTCCTTCTAGACAGGAAAGCAATGGAAGGATTTAGTGGACACTGAATACGGATAAAGCACAGATCATGTCACATCGATACTGACAACCTATCATCCCTAAATCAGCACCCATTGGTCATACCAAATGTGGCCCCAAGTGGTTGCTGATGCAGAAATTCAGAAATAAGTCAGGCTGTGCAGCAGGTCAAGGATAGCTACGGGTGTGGGTGGGCCGACTTGCCTCTCCTTTCTCCAATAGAGCAAGCGTCCAAGCACCATCCATCTGTTGGGTCACTTTGTTCAATCTCAACCTTGTAATCACACTGTCAGCAGGGAAGACTGATCCAGCATAGAGAAACAGGACATGCGAACAGTGTATAGTCTAGGGCACAGTAGAGGAGTCCTCCTGATTGCACCGTATTGTATCTGGTCTCTTCCCTCTGCTTCTTGATGTATGTTTTAAAAATGAGTCGATAAATTGTGTCGTTTGAGCACCTTAATGTGATCTGTAAGACTTTTGATTCGATTACTTCTGGGATAGCTTGCCTGGTGTTGCTCTTGGAGCCTACCTTGGTCGCCATGCTCTCTTACTGTGGGATCTAGCTGCTCAGAGAGAGCATCTCATCTAAGCCTCTCTGGAATTAAGCTCTTCTCCTGGAGCAGGGGAGGCCTATCAACTTGCCCACTGATGTTACTTACCTGTGACAGAGAAGTCTCTCTAATCCTGGCCCATTTGGTTCTCACAATAGGCTAGGTCCCCCAGCTTAACATTCATAGATAATAAAGATAAATTTTTGATTTTTAAAGAATGATTTTATTCATTTATTCATGTGAGACACACAGAGAGAGGCAGAGACATAGGCAGAGGGAGAAGCAGGCTCCCCGTGGGGACTTGATCCCAGGACCCTGGGATCATGACCTGAGCCAAAGGCAGATACTCAACCACTGAGCCACCCAGATGCCCCAACATTTTGATCTTCTACCTGTCATTATTTAATTTTTTTCTCAATTTCTTCAGCACCTGGTACCAAAGAGGAATGCTATTTATTGGACCCTCTCAGATTCCCCAACCCTCCTCACTTTAAAGTTGTGGTAACTGAGGCCCAGAGAGCCCACGAACATTTAGATTGGCCTTGCTAGCAGGGTGATGGTTGTAGAAGAATTCTCATTTCTGTAAGACAAACATGGGGGTATGGACTCCTGGATGGTATCCTCTGCCCCTCGGCTATATTTCCCATGGACTTTATCAAACTGAGGCCTCGATTGTTTTATGTGGAAGGCTTTTTTTACCCAAATGTCTAAAAGAGTCATTACATGGGCATCAGGTCATCGTACCCTGGACTTAATGATCTTCATTTTGCCTATGTCTTATGGTTAAAGACAGTCTGAAATCCATGTATCTCTGTAGGATTATAGAAACACGTCTCTCATTAGTTTCTACAGATCATTCTTACTTAGTGAATCCTGGCTCTGAGTTTATACTTAGGCTGAGTCAAACAGTGCCTCAGTGTTCTCAGTAGCAGGCAATGTGATCCTCTGACATTGTACTGTAGTTGTTTACTCACTTGGATTTTCTCTCTCAGGTCAGCTTCATGCTAAGATTCCAACATTGCACTTAAGTCCTGGTTTCCTGACTTAGGGATGCTACCATTTTCACCCGTTCTTTATTCTGTTTCTGTCCACTTAAGGATGTGCTATGATTTTTTTTAAAGATATTATTTTTAAGTAATCTCTACACCCTACATGAGGCTCCAATTCACAGCCCTGAGATCAAGAATCACCTGCTCTACCAACTGAGCCAGCCAGATAGTGCTTCAATTTTATTTTTGAATTTTATGGGACAAAACAACTTCCCAGATAGAATGATTAAAACAGCTCATTCACTGGTGTGCCGGGGTGGCTCAGTTAGTTAAGTGTCTGCCTCTTGATCTCAGCTGAGGTCTTGATCTCAGGGTCATGAGTTCAAGCCCCACATTGGGCTTCAGGCTGGGCATGGAGTCTACTTTAAAAAACAAACAGTTCAGTCATTAATAAGAAGGAAACTAGTACCTTCTCTTACATTTCGTCTTCACTTTACCCACCTTTGACATTACTCAATTTCAATGTAGTTTCATTTTGTTTCAAGATGTGTTCCTATCATTGAGAATAATGTATTTTGTTTATTTGTGATTCCCAAGGTCTAGCCCAATTCCTAGGAAATAAGGAGGAGCATATCATAGTGGTTAAGAGCTATTGGAGATAAATTTTGTTTTTGTTTTGTTGTTCAATATCTATTTCCCCTTACTCAACTAGCACCCCGGTATTTATTTATGAGAACTACTAAGGCCAGAACTAGATAAAATCTGGCAAGATTGTCATTCATCATGCCCCAGATGTGACTGCATGACCAAAGCTATGTCGTCATACACTCTTTCCCTGCATTTCAGACATAAACACAACACTGAAATTTGAGGCAGCCCCCGGTAGAGTCAAATGTTCACCAGTTCTTTTTCTAATTTTGAGGTAAAATTCACAAAACATGTAGTTAATCATCTTAAAGTGTGCAATTCAGTAGATTCACAGTGTGGTGCAACCACCACCACTCTCCAGTTTCAAAGCTTTTTCATCACCCCAGAAGACAGCTCCATACCTAGTAAGTCCTCACTCCCTCTCATTTCACCAGCTCTTTTGCCACCAGGATGCCTGTGATTAGTGTTTCCTCCAATTCTGTGAACTACTCCATATCCTTACAATAATTCTTTTTCTACTTAAGTTATTCAAAGTTACTTTCTCTTGCTTGCAACCAATTGATTATAAATAAGGGAAAGCTAAGAGTTTTGGACTAAGAAAATTTTAACCTCAGCTATAAATTCACATGGAGCATTTGCAATCTTAGTGCAGTATGTACACTAAATAAATTATAGGTGTTATTGCTATTATTATTAAGTATTAGATGAACATTTAGAGTGAATTACTACTCAGCGAAGTGTCTCATCTCTCTTATGGTGCGTTTGCAGATTTGAACTCAGGTCAAGTCTAGATTTGGGTAGATAAGATGAACAGGTACAAAGATAAAGTATTGGGGTATGTACACTAGGCAGGAGAGATGAGGAAAGTGATTAAGTAGATGAATCTTCAGAAACATATTGGTGAATGTGGAACATTTTCCCTCCATTCCTGATATCTCTTCTCATTGAAGGGGTGTCAGTTACTGTATCCCTCCTAGTCTTTCTCTATTATTTGATTGATTAGTTTGGGAGCAGAAAGTGGGCATGTAACCCTCTGATTTTTTCTTTTTCTCTTTCTTGGAAATGAGTTTCCTACAGGAAGTGAAGCAAAGGAGCTGCTCTGATTCTGAGGACAAGGTTTGGGAGTGTGGAAAACTGCAGTGGCCAGAGATGCTGTGACTTCTTTGCTCCTGAATTCCTTTGGGTTCCTTATGACGACATTACTTTTTGCATTGTTGTCACCTGGTAGGGAAAAAATCCGTTTCTATCAGTAATTAGGGACAGAAGACACTTTTAAGATATGGTGGAGATCATAAAATTATGACATGCTGCTGAAGAGGAGTTGAGAGAGAGAGGATGCTAGTTTTTACCCCATCACTGGGAATGTGGGTCTTTATTTGCTGGAGTGTTGATGTGAAAAACTGTGCCTAGGTGAACCATGGGAAAACATACCTTTCCATAATTTAGAAGAGATACTTGAAGGACTGTATTCATCTGCCTTACTTAAAAGGACTTGAGTTAGGGACTTCTGGGTGGCTTGGCAGTTGAGTGTCTGCCTTTGACTCAGGGCACGATCCCAGAGTCCCAAGATCGAGTCCCACAACAGGCTCCCTGCATGGAGCCTGCTTCTCCCTCTACCTATATCTCTACCTCTCTTTCTGTGTCTCTCATGAATAAATGAATAAAATCTTAAAAGAAGAAGGACTTGAGTTATTTTATGCAGCTATTGCTAATAGATTTTGAAGCTTACTCTTTTGATAGTTTGATTTAGAGTCCATGGATCAATTCTTCTGCATGACAAATTTTAAAAAGCCAGCAGAGCTCTTCAGCTGTGATTTCTCAAGCTACCCTATTTTCTTGGCTGAGGCAATCATTTGTTAAACTAATGGGAAATAATTGCCGAAGTACATTAGAAGAGACACAATTTCTTCCAGAGTTAATACATTGTTCAGGATCAAGTTTTCTTTGGCAAGCCCAGCTATCAAGAACTAAGGGAAAGGTCAGAAGAGGAAGCTATTTCTTCAAAAAAGTGCATTTTCTAGGAGAGAACCAATATGATGGTGTTAACAGTATGGGTCAATGTAATAATATTTAACATCTTCACACAAGCTTTGGCTTTAGTTTCACTTCAAGTAGAAAACATCATTCTTTTTGTAAAGGATGTCTCCTTTTTAACCCAACAAACTTTTAAGGAAAGTAGGCAGAAACTGGAGAAACAAGATCGATCATAAGTTATTCAGCTGACATTGTTAACATATGGTATGAAGATTGATACGCTATTTGGCATACCAGTACGCACTCATATTAGGGTCAATACTTACTTAGAAAACATTGAATATATATTGAATAAATTTGATCAATATATTTAGAATATATCATAAACATGCATTTATTGCCTCTCAACTGATCTCCATAAGATTGTCTTTCCACTATTTCTCCATGGTCACAAATTATGTCATGGTTGCACAAAAAGAAACTTTGTCCTGCAAGGCCCTTACAAAATGCTAGCTGGGTTTTTCTTTCTTTCTTTCTTTCTTTCTTTCTTTCTTTCTTTCTTTCTTTCTTTCTTTCTTTCTTTCTTTCTTTCTTTCTTTCTTCTTTCTTTCTTCTTTCTTTCTTTCTTTCTTTCTTTCTTTCTTTCTTTCTTTCTTTCTTTCTTTTTCTTTCTTTCTTCTTTCTTTTCTATTTTTAAAAAAGGTTTTATTTATTTATTCATGAGAGAGGCAGAGCCGCAGGCAGAGGGAGAAGTAGGTTCCATGCAGGGAGCCCGATGTGGGACTCGATCCCAGGACCCCGGGATCACACCTGGCAGATGCTCAATCACTGAGCCACCCAGGTATCCCAGCAGTGCTAGTTTTAAAAGGTTTATGAATTTTAGTGGAGAAAAAGAAATGAATGATGTAATATGGGTGAGTGGTGGAGGGCCAGAGGGGGAGTCAGACATCAGGTTGATGTTCCAGTGTTTTCCTGCCAGCAGGAAGCCCTAGGTGAGTCTGTCATCTGTCCCAGTCCCTGGAAACTCCTTGCTGTTACCCACACACACCCTGTGTCCATCTGTACCACACTTTGGCTCATGCTGCTCACTATGCCTAGAAGATTCTGAGCACTGGTTTATTAAAATTGTGGCTGGTTTTCAGGGGTGGGGTTAAAAACAATGCCTCTTTCATGAAGTCTTCTCTGAGTTTCACAGCCAGAAAAATTGTTTCTTCCTCCGAGTGACAAGTTACTTACACTATTAAGTTACTGACTGCCATTCACCCTACTTTGAAGGTATTTGGTTTTCCCTTTTGGCTCTTTCTAGCCTGGGAGTTCCAGGGTTAGAGCGTAGTTTATTTATGTTTATATACACTGAAAATTCTTAGTACTGGAATTTACTCATTTATTTACTTTTTATGTAATAAGTTTATTTATTTACTAAATTTTCCAGAATAGTTAACATATAGTGTAATATTAGTTTCAGGTGTACAATATAGTGATTCACCACTTCTATACAACACCCAATGCTCATCATGGCCGGTGCCCTCCTTCATCCCCATCCCCTATTTTCCCTGTCCCCCTACTCTCCTTCCCCTCTGGTGACCATCAGTGTGTTCTCTGTAGCTAAGTCTGTGTCTTGGTCTTAGCACTGTAATTTAATATCCTAGTCATCTAGTAGATGTTTATTGAATGAGGTTTGGATCTGAGTGATTAGCTTCATTGACAAGAGAATAAGACCTTGTCTTTGTGAATTAAAAAAAGAAAATATGACTCAGTGTTCATAAAGGTGTGGAGGATGACACATTTTCCTAGAATGTTGGTGATATGGAAATTAAGGCATCTTTTCTGGAGGGCAATTTTACACTAGTCATCAAAATTTGTTGCATACATCCACTGTGACTTAGCAACTTAAATTCTTTTTTTTTTTTTAAAGATTTTATTTCTTTATATGAAAGAGAGAGAGAACAAGTGGGAAGGGGCAGAGCGAGAGGGACAAGCAGACTTCCTGCTGAACAGGCTCGATCCAGGACCCTGAGATCATGACCTGGGCCTAAGGCAGATGCTTAACTGAGCCACCCAGGCACCCCACAACCTAACTTCTTCTATAGGAAGTGTAAGTCTTATCAGAATGTGCCCACATAGGGGAATAGTTCTTCCTGTAGTGTTTATCATAACAAAACCCAACTAACTACAAACAAAAAGCTCAAAGCACCACATTACATTAGGGGACATGAATAAGACTTTAACTTCCTATGTAGTCATCTATGTAATTTGATTTTTTTTTTTTTACAATAAATGCTTATTACTTTTTATAGAAAAAAGGAAATTCTTAGTTGTGTTTTTTTTTTTTTTTCCTTGCTCAAAGAATTCCTGCTATGTTTTGGGGATTATTCCTGCATAGGGATGCATCTGCCTCCCATTTTATTTTGGCACAGAGGCTGAGAATAATCTCAGAATCTGGGTTGCAGCATTTTCTTAAGTTCTGTGTTATCCATCTACATATTTTTCACCAGTTACTGTCAAGCTCAGGTTCCTGCCTCCTAAGTCCCCACAGGAGAAAGGGTGAATGTGCAGAACTGATAGACATTCTGAGATATATCCCTTGTGGCCCTGTGTTCTACTCTTTTCTAGAGTGTCTCTGCTTTCTGAAACTCACCTTCTATTTCAGGCTTTCATGCTCTTGACTTTCTGCTCGTTTCTTCTAGAATGCTTGCCTGGAAGCCATGCAACTTCCTTCTTCCCACGAAGCCTCTACTTGGATGTCCTCTCCTCCGTAATGGTCTCTCACTATTCAGGTGTCAGGAAACCTTCCATTCATGGAGCTCTTGTCCCTCACCTGGCTCTCAGGCCATCACATGTTTAGAGATGCATCTTCTCCACCTGACAAATGCCCCATGGGGACAGAGACTTTGTGTTCCCAGCAGTAGAGGTTTGCATGAATTTTATGGATGGAACCAGTTATCTGTGGAAATTATGTTTTACTTCAAAATTACCACAGACTGATGATCATGGGCCAATGTCTTATCAAGGAACATCTTTTGCTCTACTATGATTTTAAGCATAATGGTACCAAGGTGAAGACTCCTTTCTCTGCTCCAGTTGCAAAGCCAGTTCAGTCACTTTTCTTTGAAGCCCATGATTTCCTCACCCAGTGATTATGAGACATGGTGTGAATCCTGTTCTAGCTCTTTTTTGTGAGGACTTTTTTTTTTTTTTTTTTTTTTACAGATTTCATTTATTCATTCATTAGAGACACACAGAGAGAGACAGAGACACAGGCAGAGGGAGAAGCAGGCTCCCTGCAGGGAGCCCAATGCGGGACTCGATCCCAGGACCCTGGGATCATGCCCTGAGCCAAAGGCAGATGCTCAACCACTGAGCCACCTAGGCACCTGGTCTCCTGGACTCATTGCCACTTGTTTCTCTGTCAGGCAGGGCCTTCACAAGGTCCCAGCCCTCAGCTGGCCCCATCATATACAGAACTGGATTAAAGCCTTTACATAGGCTAGAAAAATTGGTGGTCCCCTATCATAATGTCAACCCCATTGGGAAACAGTAAAACACCAACTTATATACAAGCCAAAATTAAAACTTCTTCTCGGGGGATCCCTGGGTAGCGCAGCGGTTGGGCGCCTGCCTTTGGCCCAGGGTGCGATCCTGGAGACCTGGGATCGAGTCCCACGTAGGGCTCCCGGTGCATGGAGCCTGCTTCTCCCTCTGCCTGTGTCTCTGCCTCTCTCTCTCTCTCTGTGACTATCATAAATAAAAGTTAAAAAAAAACAAAAACTTCTCAATTCTCTGATAATAAAAGTTTATCAGAGCTTGACTTATTTTCCTTCTGTGCCTTTGCTTTGCTGTATCCAAATCCACATTTTGGTTTCCAAGTGTAGTAGTCTTTCAGCACTCATAGCTTATTCCCACAAAGGGTTTGGGGGGATTTGCTTTAATATTAATATCTAAATACTTATTGTCATGACTCTAGGGGGTGAGAGGGTCCATTTTTATTCAATAGTTGTTAGAAGTTTGTCACTTTGGTTTTGAAGGGGATTTTAATGATCATTATTTCTGCCCATAGATTACAAAGATTTACTGAGGCTAAGAACTTTTTGTCAGCTATCTGCAGTGTGCTGCACAGCTGGGGTGAGGAGCTGGTTTTGTTTCTAACGCTCCGTGTTGTTTGCACACTTTATTTCTGTGTTCTGGAGGGTAAGGTTGCTAGATATAGCAAATACAAATACATGCAACATTTGGGACCTACTTATACGGAAAATTATTTGTTGTTTATCCGAAATTCAAATTTAACTGAGCATGTTCTATCTGGCTCTCCTCTCTGGGGATTAGAGGAGAAAAAGGGACTATAATGTCTAATGAGTACTGAGTTCATTGCTTTTAGTTATTTTACTGAGTTTCAACAACCCTGAAGCTTAAAACATTTTTTTAGAAAATATTTTTATATACATATGATGTGTTTTTATATTTTTATGGATAAAGAAACCGAAGCTTGGAGAAGTCATGCTTTTAGTGCCAAGAATAGATCACAAAAATTAAACTCTGGAGCAGGAAACAGATGAGGGAAATGTTTGTGATTTTCTTTTTAATACTCTTGAATTCCTCTGGGTTCCTTTTGTTTGTACTATTCATTTCATTTCCTCACTTGGGGGGTGGGGAGAAACCCCTTTCTTTTGTGTGTGCTTTTTTTGTCTTAAGGAAAACTCTGGGTTTTAAGCAGGAACTCTTGGTGGAAAAGAAAGCTCCTGTAATTGGATAGGACAGAGTTTGCAAAATGGTGGAGTGGGATGAGGGGCAATCAGGAGAGGTGACAGATGGGGGTTCTGCACACACCGTGAGGTTGTGTCTAATCAAGCTGTCCCTTCTTTTATTTTTCTCCTGGCCACTGGCTGGTCTTTTGTGATTTAAGTATTCTCAGTCCCCACCAGCCTCAGCAAAAAAGGTCAAGTTGTATTGGCCAGAATGGCAAAAAAAAGCCATTCTCATGTCTTTCTTTCAAGGATATGGGGTAAGATATTTTGGGGAGTTAGTATTGCCTCTTCTTGATTTTCTTCAGGGAAGAACAACTCTTTTTCCCCTGAATTTCTGAATTTCCCCTGAATTATTTCCTTCCCTCTAGGCACCATACTTGCTTTTTTGAATCACCCACTGCTTAGGAGATTTTCAAGAACTTTATTGCTTTCTTCTCTAACAATTTTGTGAAGTGCGTGCGTGTGTATGTGTGTGTGTGTGTGTGTGTGTGGTGTGGAGTTGTGATTCCTGCCACATGCAGATACTGAGACTAGACTTAACCTCTGATTTTCTCCAGGTCTCTCTTTCTCTCATCTGGAGAGAAAAGACTTTCCCCTAAGAAACAAATTTCTAACCAAGCTTATGGCCCTACCCTGTCAGTTTACTGCTCCTACTGTAATGCTGCACTTGGGGAGGCTTCCAGGGCAGAACGGAGTCTATCCACTATGGTTTGGTCTTTAGAGGCAGTTCCTTCTCTAAAGCTACTGTTTGGAGCTTGGGCTGAAAGTCTTAACTCTCTCTGTTCCGCCTGCCTGTAAATAGTACCTTCTGGTTTTGTTCCATTTAAACTCAAAATTAATCTCTTAAGTACTCATCTTTGCAGAAGGACATTGTCTCAGCCTTTTAAAATGTGTATTCTCAGGGTACCTGGGTGGCTCAGTCGGTTGAGTGCCTTCGGTTCAGATCATGATCCCAGGTCCTGGGATTGAGCCCTGTGGGAGGGGTCCCTGCTTCTCCCTCTTCCTCTGCCCTTCCCCCTCCTATGCTTTCTCTTTTTCTTTCTATCTCAAATAAAGTCAATCAATCAATCAATCAATCGTGTGTTCTCGAGGTGCCTGGGTAGCTCCGTCTGTTAGTGTCTGTTTTCAGCTCAGGTCATGTTCTTGGGGTACTGGGATCAAGCCCCGTGTCAGGCTCTCTGCTTGGTGGGGAGTCTGGTTCTCCCTTTCCCTCTGCTGCTTCCCATCCCCCCACATTCATCTCTTACCTTCTCTCTCTCAAATAAGTACAATCTTAAATAAAATGTGTATCCTCCTAATTCTCATAGTAAGGATTTTAATCCCCAAGCTTTGAGGCTTAAGCTTCTTGAGGATCATCTTATCTTTGGCAGAAAGTTCAGTTTTCCACTTGCCTCTTCTCTTGCAGGGAAGGCTTATTCTGATTACTGAGGTCCTCTAGGCCCTGAAGCCTGAGAATGTATGAGTTTTTTGCTTAGAGGCTAGTGAAGTGTACTGCATGAGAATAGAAGGCTATGCAAATTATTTCAAGTGTGCATTCAAATACTTAATTTTTTTGTCTCCCACAAAGTGTTTTTCAGTTCTCTCATATGAATTGAATTTTTCAGCCAAATCATCCCATAGACAGGCAGTTACATTTACTTCTTTGCTGATAAAACCCATCCAACTACAGAAGGTATTGTGCATATTGCCTGAAGTTATAGATTTCTTTCATGTTATTTTTGGAGTAGGAGAACAGTCTGTTCGTCAACATTTACTGAGCACCCACTGGGTGTAATGAGCACTATACTTGATCTGGGGAGTTTGAAAAATGGCAAAGCTATTTGGGCTTTCTTAAATAATTTAGAGTGATATGAAGAATGAAATCTCAAATGTAAAATGAAAACAAGTTAAATTACTCCCAGGCCTGGGGATATCCACCATCAGATTGAAGAAACCAAGCATGCTGCAGACCATAATGAGAGACCTTCCCAGGCAGAGGCATGCCTCTGGTGCAGGTGGAGACAGACATTTGGAACCATTCAGATTCACAGAATCCTTAGATGTAACTTGAAAGATATTTGAAAGCACTTTATCAGAATTGAGACTCAGGAGATGGGGAAGAGAACTTCACAGGCCCCTGTTAGTTAGATAGAGCAGAAGTTAAGGCCAGATTTTGGATTTCTTGCCAAAACATGAAATAGTTTTTCCTGGTTATTAGCTTGTCCAGTGCTTTTCTGTTCAAGTGTTCAAGCCCCAAACTTGATGCTTCCTTATGTCTCCTGACTTTGGACTCATGTGGATGGAGGATCCTAATCCTTGCCTTTTCTCTTCCCTGTTGGTGGTTGGAATTGGGCCAAGAGGTGAGCAAGAAATGTTTCGTCAAGTAAGTACTTTATTTGACTTTCAAAGAAAATTCTTTGAAATTGATTATCTCGCACCTTCCTTTTCATATAGTAATTATGCTGTTAATGGGATTAATCAATGTCAACTGTAGTTTTAAGTTATTTTTTTGAAGTGCTTAATATTTGCATTGTTTTGAATGATCCTGAAAGACTCTTTTAACCTGAATAGGGCCCACCTAACTACTTGAAGCACATTGGGAAGTGGGTAGTTTCTGAACTTCAGGCATATACATAAATTGTATGACATTATATTAAATATGGTTACAAAGAAACTAAAAATACCCAGGGGAAGGTGAACTTTGGTAGAGTGGTTGTATATCTATGATACTAAATGCAATATTTAATAAATATTTATTGAGTGCTTGCTTTCAAATGGCAAATAAGATAGAGCCCTAGCAAGGAGAAACCATGAGATAAGAGAATATTTCCAAAAGTTAACTTTTTATATCAGTTTTGCAAGATGTTGATCAGTCTTTCTCAGAGCAGGGGTTTCATGGTGAAATAAGCTTGAACTGCACTGGCATAAATAAGTATTTTTTTTCCTATTAGGACCTCTCAGCATCTTCAAAATATTCTAAAATTGTTTAATCCTTGGCTTGTGTGTGTGTGTGTGTGTGTGTGTTTGCCTGGGCCAGAATTCTGCAGAATGCACTAAAGCACACGTACAGAGGAGAAGTCAGCTGGTAAAGGGAGAAGAGGAGGGGTGGAGGAGGAAGCTGTGTCAT
Organism: Canis lupus familiaris; assembly: GCF_011100685.1. Classification (NCBI taxonomy): domain Eukaryota; kingdom Metazoa; phylum Chordata; class Mammalia; order Carnivora; family Canidae; genus Canis; species Canis lupus. The sequence continues at coordinate 16,398,150 of NC_049222.1, read as the reverse complement.
TAACAGCAGAGCACTAGAGTAATGATTCTCATGGGTTGGAGCCAAATGGTCATCCAGTTCCACTGTCTATGAAGCAAGCCCTATTCTTTGATACTGTAAGAGCCAGTTTCTCTGTCATATGTATGCAGATATTTATATATAACAATTATTATATATAGTTATATATTATTTATATGTAATTATGTACAATGCCTCCTTGCTTCATGCCCCCAACCACATATATTCTTATCAGGGCTAGCCAGAGCAGGTGTTCTTTCCTTTTAATTCACTGTGCTTAATATTTTTTAAAAAGATTTTATTTATTTATTCATGAGAGATACATAGAGAGAGAGAGAGAGAGAGAGAGAGAGAGGCAGAGACACAGACAGAGGAGAAGTAGGCTCCATGCAGGGAGCCTGACATGGGACTCAATCCTGGGCTGGAAGCGGTGCTAAACTGCTGCGCCACCGGGGCTGCCCCTGTGCTTAATATTTAATAATAAAATTTCATCATTTAAATAAATTTAGTAACTGGAGCATTTCGGTGGCTCAGTGGTTGAGCATGCCTTTGGCTCAGTTCGTGATCCCGGGGTTCTGGGATCGAGTTCCACGTCCTGCTTCCCCCTCTACCTATGTCTCTGTCTCTGTTTCGCTCTTTGTCTTTCATGAAAAATAAAGTCTTAAAAAAATAATAAATTTAGTAATTAAACTTCTATCATCTTTTATGATTTTCAAATTTATTCACATACATTCTTTTATTTCTCCCAACAATTCCTATAGTAAGATAGATATTGTTTTTATTATTATTTTACTAACTAAGAGAGTGTATTTCTTAAGGGTAATGATGGACATTCAGGTAGAACAAGTGTTCCTTTTGAGGATATTGCAGCCAGTTAGAAATTCTGATTCCTAGACACTAAATGCTCAAGTTTAATCAACTTTAACCACTTCCATAATTTTTTTACAAACTCCCCTAAAGGGGTGGATAACAGCCTTCAAGTTAGAGCCTGGAATCCTGCAGATAGAATATGATTGATCTGGAATTCCAATTGAAGTGTTCTGACTGCAAAGTTCATTGTCTCTCTACTATAAAGAAATGTATTTTTTCTTATCGGAGTCTGGTAACCAGATAACAGGTGGACCTGACTGTACCTGAAAATGACTGTTGATTGAATGAATGGATGGTTGAGTAAACATAGATAGGCAGCCATAGAGGCCAGGTACCAATTTGAAGTTACAAAATTGAAAGATAGAGGATTTGTTCAAGTCCCTTTTGTAAAAGGTCATTTTCAATTGATTTTTGATGGAGGATTTTTTTTTTTTTTTTTGGTGGAGATGCTAGGGAGAATGAAGGAAATCTTTATAAGATGGTCACATGTATTGCAGAGATTGTAACTTGGAATTAAAAACTATAGATCCTATTTGTTACTATTTATATCTTCCTTTATGAAGAACTCTATGGTAAAGTATAGAAATCAAGCCTGTAATATTCTCTCTCTCTCTCATTCTTTATTCAAATAATCTCCATTTTGTGTCCTTTCTGTACTGGTTGTTGAAAGAATGAAAATACATAAAAGAGAGTGAGATGTGGTTGAGAACTATTAAGTGTTCTTTGGAAAAAGATCCTGGGTCTCATTACATACGATTTAGAAATGGGGGGGAGTATCATTTTAAACTTTGGCATTTCCTAGTCATTTATTTCCATGAGTTGTTGAAAAACCCAAACCGTACAATTGGAATTCATATGAAATTATAGCTCATTGTCTTTTCTTCTGCAAAAGCAGTGCTTAAAAAAAAAAAAAGCAGTGTTTAAAGTTCTATATGTATCATGAATGTCGCTGCCAACCTTCCATCATCCCACCTGACCTAAAGAAAGTTGCTGTCCTGAATTTATTTGGTGTACAGTATTAATATTCTAGAAAGCTTTTCTGGCCAAGAATATAGATCATTTGTAATATAAGGGCAAGTTGATACGTGGCATCATGGAACTAGAGCAGATTTCACAAACAACTGCTAACAGGCCAAGGAATTTCATGGAGAAACCCTAGCAGAGAGAGCTAAAAGAAAACAGATGGGTAAGTTTGAAGTGGTATCCAAATGTTGGCATTTTACTTTCAGGACAGTTGTTGTGATACAGACTTGTCAGATACAAAATAATATTTTATCTCGCTATTCAAATTACATTTTAAATTCTGGTTCATCATAAAATGGTTCTTTTGGCATTAATCTCAGTCACAGATTTGGAGGCCCATTGATTCCACAGTCTTCAGAGACAATTGTGTTTGTAGTACATTTTGTATTTGTATTCTAGTTTTGACAGGAAGTCTATTAAATGCTTTATCCTAGAGATCTCTCTTTTGATGACACGGCATTAGTATCCACCCAGCTGCCTAAACCTGAACACAAAGATCATAGAAGTCCCTCACTGTCCTTTATCCAGTCATCACAAAGACAGATCAATGACCCCAGAACCCCTCCAATCCTCACATCTGCCCTACTTGGGCACAGCCTCTGGTAAGGTGTCTTCATTTGCATATACACATGGCAGCCTCTTTAGTGATCTTTGAATCACCAAGAAGGTATTCCTTTCAATATGCAAATCTGATTCATACAATTTTCCTATTGCACGTTCTTCAGTTGCTATCATAGGATGGAACATAAACTGTCCTGAAATTGCAAGGGACATCATGAGCAGGCCCTTCTCACCTGAGCACTTCTTGCTCTGCTCCATCTATCACCACCAGCTGAACAAAGAAGCTCCTGTTTTTGCCTTCCTCCAAGAGGTCCTCTTACCCCCTTCTCCATCTTCGGGAACATATGCTGATCATCAGGTCATATTTTCAGTACCCTCTTGGATATTTGACATGACACTCCCCAGCCTACTTTGAGGCTACACTACCTGAGACCTTACTGTGTACCTTGGAACTTACTCATGATATTTTATCATTGTTTATTTTTATACTGGTCTGCACAGCAGGTGTTGAATTGGTTGAAGCAAGAACCTCTGTCTCTTCTGCCTTGTGTCCCCCTTACCTGCATTGTGAGGGTTACATAGTATATATGCTCAATAAATATTGAGTAAATGGATGGATCAACTAGCCTCATTGTAGAATCAGTTTCATAATGTGCGTTTATACTGAAACATCCCGTTGTATGCCTTTTTTTCCCCATTAATAAACCTTGATTTCACTCAAACTGAGCAATGATAAATCTTCCACACTGAAGTAGCTTCCTTGCCCAATTAATCCAAAGGGAAAAAAACTGAAATGATTAGTAAAGAAAAATGTATGGACTAACACACCCTTTTAATGTTTTTAAATATTTTTAAGGTTTAAAAAGTGTTTAAAGTTTGTAATTCCTAGTAGGAAAACATTATCTGAATGAATACCCTAATGGCAAACAACTGTAGAATGTTTTAGTTGCAGGTGGGGCAGAGGGGTAGGGATTCTCTTCACAGCATCCCAGCTTTCTTCTTGAGAAGGTCAGAGGTACACTGGTTTGTATTATTGTGACATCCATTAGGTGATCGAAGTTGCTTTTCCTTCAGCAAGGGCTTTATTTGTCAGAAGGGCATTATGCTTGACCTCCAAATTTGGCTGACAATTTACTATGAGATTCATAACCTTTGGGTTGCTCTGATATTTTGACATATTTGCTGGGTTCTGGCCACATCCTGGAAGGCCACCATAACTTCTGGATCCTGCATGGCTGCAAGAACCTCTGGGTCACTAGGAATTTCATTGAGCCCAGGCATTCCTGCCATTTCAGGCATCCCCCCTGCCATTCCAGGCATTCCTCCAGGAAAATTACTAGGCATTCCTCCTAGAAAGCCACCTAGAAAAGAGCCATACTGAGCTCCTGATTGTCCTTTCGCTTCTCCCTCCCTCTGGGCTCTCTCATGTTCTTCCCTAGCCTTCTTAACCCTTTCTATTCTTTCTTTGACCTCTCACTCTTCATGTTTTTGTTCATACTTTCTCCAATGTTCAGCAATTTTTCTGGGCCCTGGGTTGAACTTCGTTCAGCATTGCACTGGCATCTTCATCATAATCCAGTTTACAAGCAAGGGCAAGATCATGTGCTGCTTCTTCCCAATGACCCAGAAGTCTGTGTGCTTTCCCTCACCACTTGTAAGGCTGAGCTGAATCAGGAATTATTTCAATAGCTCTGTCACAGTCTCAAATGGCAGCACTTGGCTTCTGTAGTTTGATGAAGACACTGGCTCTCTTGGCATACAGAATGGCCAAGCGAGGATTGAGTTTGATGGCATCTGTGAACAAGTCAATGGCTTTCTGTAGGTCACCACCATTTAGGGCATCAGTAGCAGCCACTTTTTTTTTATCATTTGCCTGATCCATCATTTCCTCGGTTATCTCTACGTTTTCATCTCCCATTTCTTGAGGGGCATCAGTATCTGGTTCAATTACACCTTCCTTGTCCATTTCTAGATCACTTTCATCATCTGATGGTTCGTCTGTCTTTATGTTTTCCTCCTCCTTCTTACTATCTGTTTTTTCTTCCTTGATATTGTCTTCTGATTTAGTTTTATGAGTAGCAGGTGGTATTTTACCCCCATGGTATTTTACCATGCTCTCCACCCTCTCCCGCAGGAAGCACATTTCCTCGGTGTGCAGAACACTCGGATCCTGCTTACACATTTTCACGAAGGCCCGAAGCTCACTCACTTTGCAGGGGTCCAAGGTCCAGGGGCCCTGGCAGGTGGCAGGCTTAAATAGATATAACTTGGTGTGCCACGTATGCCTCCATAAACCTGGAAGAAAATAAGTGTTCATCAGTTAGAAACAGTTATGTCAGCAGCACTATCCAGCTGAAGGAGAAATGGTTAGCAAGTGTCTCTCCTTTGTGTTCTAGACTTTGAAAGAAGGAACATTGCTTCTTTTTGTTTGTTTGTTTTGAATAAGTGGAGAAAATTAAAAAGCTGGCAGTTAGGGTATGGAACCAAGAAACTTCTGGCTAATACAGAGTCTAGAATAGCAACAACAAAGAAAATTCTTTACATTTCTGGTGGTTTCACTTGGAAGATAGTTTGCAGGTGGATAATAGAGAGTGGCATTCTGAGAGTCAAGGGGAGCGAGAATAAGAAGCATCTGAAGGAGGAGCACCTGGATGGCTCAGTTGGTGAAGCATTTGCCTTCTAGTTCAACTCATGATCTCAGGGTCTTGGGATCGAGTCCTGAGTCGGGCTCTTTGCTCAGTGAGAAGTCTGCTTCTCCCTCTCCCTCTGTGCTCTCTTTCTTACTGTCTCTCAAGCGAATAAAAATTTATTTATTTATTTATTTTTTAAAAAGATGCATCTGAAGGAGCATCTGATTGTGAGCTTGTCTTTTGGCCAGCAGGAAACTCAGGTCAACTCATGCACAGGATGGAGTCAGGGCCCTTTGTAGAATCTGTCATTGGGCTTCTTGTGTCCCGGGAACCAGATGTGATTCCTTCCCCTTTCCTTCTCTTGAGTTTCCCCCTTCTAGTGGCACTAGGTATACCCTGTGGTCTCTCCTGATAGATTTCTCTGAGGGCTATGTCTTTGATATATTTTTGCAAACTCCACCATAACAATATACCACTTAATCTATAACTCACAAATATGTTTTTCATTAACTATGCAGATCAGACCAGGGTTTGACTTATGCTTAATAAGCAGTTGGATATTCATTATTGGTAATACTGATGCCATGTCATGTATCTGTTCATTTCTCAAAAATTGTATTCTAAGTCTCATTTTGGCAGTTTCAGTGGAAAAACAGGGTTTCCTAAACATTTTTTCCAGCTTTTCTTCTTGAGGAGAAACCAACTGAATTCCTTCTATGTCATTGATTTTTCTAGTTCTTAGACTAAGGACTGTATAATTCTGCTCCTCAGGATTTGCAGGTTAATGAAGGATTGAGATATAGGTAGTGAGTATATGGATATTTTTGAGAAAAAAATTTAGATAAGTCTCACTAGATACTAATATGGAAGAATTTTGTCACATGCATAATAGATCTCTCAAGCTCAGCAAGTAGAAAGTAGTAGAATTTGCAAGGTTAAAATGCCCAGTATGTGGGATTCCATGATTTAATAAGCATGGTCAGAGCAAAGAAAAAATGTAAAATAAGAGTAGTCCAGGCTCTCTTGAGGTTTTATGTTATAATTCATTTAAGTAATGGTTCTTTTTTTTTAAAGTAATTTCAACGTGGGGCTCAAACTCACAACCCCAAGATCCAGAGTTACGTGCTCTTGTGGCTGAGCCAGCCATGCACCCTGGTTCTTAATAATCATAGATTTTTTTTCTGAAAAAGACCTATTATTTCATTTATTGTGAGTAAAAGGAAAACATGAAAATAAAATTGTTACTAAAAGTACAGCTCATAGTCCTTTAAATCCATGAACTGGGGATCCCTGGGTGGCGCAGCGGTTTAGCGCCTGCCTTTGGCCCAGGGCGCGATCCTGGAGACCCAGGATCAAATCCCACGTCGGGCTCCCGGTGCATGGAGCCTGCTTCTCCCTCTGCCTGTGTCTCTGCCTCTCTCTCTCTCACTGTGTGCCTATCATAAATAAATAAAAATTAAAAAAAAAAAAAATAAATCCATGAACTGTTACATCACTGAGTATATGGTGGCAGAGAATATAAAAGTGGGGTGCAGTAAATCATAAGCTGACACCTGAAGGAAGGAGAAATGAGGAAACAAAAAAACAAACCCAACTTTCATACTCTCTCTAATGGGCCTTCATAAAATTTTATGGTCCAATATATCTGTTTCCTGAATCTTATGATAAATGTATTGTTTTAGTGATTTGTTTGCTCTTTAAGTTATAAAATGTTTGGTAAAAAAACCCCATTAGGCTATAGATAAAACCATCTGTAAATAGTAAACAATTATATATCTATTTAAAAATATTTATATTTCTTACTTATTTCTATTTAAAAATACCTATTTCTTACTGCTGTTTCTTATATCATATGTACTGGCTAAAACCTCAGGTGCAATGTTGAGTAGATGTGATGACAATAAGCATCTTTTCCTATACTTTTTGTTTTAAGGGAAATGGCATTTCTAAGGCTTTCATAGCACATTTAGATTTTAATTGATCATCTCTGTCTGGTTTAGAGAAATTCCCTTCAATTCCTATTTCCCTAGGAGATTTACTCATCAATAGTTGAATTTTATCAGATTTTTTCTTCATGTATTAGGATAATCATATAGCTTTTGCTCCTCTAATCTGTTGTATAAATTAAATTAAGAGTATAAATAATAGTGAAAGGGAATATAAGGGAAGGGAGAAGAAATGTGTGGGAAATATCAGAAAGGGAGACAGAACGTAAAGACTGCTAACTCTGGGAAACGAACTAGGGGTGGTGGAAGGGGAGAAGGGCGGGGGGTGGGAGTGAATGGGTGACGGGCACTGGGGGTTATTCTGTATGTTAGTAAATTGAACACCAATAAAAAATAAATTAAAAAAAAACAAATAGACAAAAAAAAACCCAAATAGACAAAAAAAAGAGTAATTAAGACATCCTTGATATTTTAAAAATTAAAAAAAATTAAAAAGGAGATCCTACCTTTTGTAATTATTTTTATTTTTTTCTGTACACTCCGGGACTTGGTTTGGAAATATTTGTTTCAGATTTTTGTATCAATAGTTATATAGGGAATGGACCTATCCACTTTATTTCTAGGATCGAAAGGAAAAGAAAGAAATCGTTAGCTCTGCCCATAAGCTCTATGAGGGTGGGGCCTGTGGGTCTGTCTGTGAAAGAGCAGGAGACTTCCTCCCCACCAGTACCAGCCAGCTGCTCCTTGTGGCATCCTGGCCAGTGTGCAGAGGGGATGGGGGAGGCCTGCAGATGCCCGGATGGTGGAATCACTGGCATACTGCGTGAACATCCTGACATCCAGAACCAGCACCACCAGGAGGGGCATCACTGGGGAAGCCTGTGTTTGTTCACAAGGCAGGGGGCAGCCCCTCAGACAACTGGCACGCACGGACAGAGCTGCTACCATTACAGGCATTTCCCCAAGGTGGGGAGAAAGTGTCCCATAGAAGAGAAGACCCATTACAACAAAGTTGCCATCTCTCTAAGGGCTGAAGGGAGGATGCTGTCAGGCTGCTTTTCCAGGATCAAAGCTATGGTCCCTCTGATAATGGCTTGCTCAGTTTAAAAGCTGTCACTTGAGAGACAGTTACAATAGAGTGCACTCAACCTCACCCAGCCTTTGTACTCGCTCAGATCAAAACATCTCCTTTCTCTGCTCTGCTAATCAGATGTGCACACAGGAAGTGCAAGGGAAGGGATTCATCGGGCCAGTCCATCGCTCATCGCCCACCGGCGATACTGATGGAGGGCTTGCTTTTCTCACTAACTGAAGGTGAGAGTACCTCATTTATTCTATTGAATTAAAAATTACATTTTACCCTCACAAGGCAAGAAGTCAGCTTGAGTTTCAAAGGATGATTCCTGGCTGGAATTTAAAAACAAAAGCATAAAATAATGCTGCAATAGACTCTCTTTCTCTATCTAGTTCTGTCTCTGGTTATTGCCTAGATTCTTAGCCTAATTCAAGGGAGCTGAATCAAGTCTATGAATAATTTAATTTCTTGCTTCCCTGCCAAAAAAAAAAACCCCAAAACAAAACAAAATAAAACAAAACAAAACAGGCTTGTAACACAAGTTATCCAACAGAGTCCAAAGACTTACATATAATCATTACTTTATTAACCAGAGATTCCTGACAAGGCACCTATGAACTTCAAAGCAGGGGGTGAGAATGAGCCTCTGTGTGTCAAGTTTTTGGTCTGTGAACATTTGTGAAATTTTTTTTTAAAGATTTTATTTATTTACTCATGAGAGACATAGAGAGCGAGAGAGAGGCAGAGGCAGAGACACAGGCAAAGGGAGAAGCAGGCTCCATGCAGGGAGCCCCATGTGGGACTCGATCTGAGAACTCCAGGATCAGGCCCTGGGCCGAAAGCAGGCACTAAACCGCTGAGACCCCCAGACATTCCCATTTGTGAAGTTTTTAAAGGAGGAGCTTTTTAAAAGAAGAAATAAGCATTCATTATATGCATAAGATAGCCCAAATACTAATGGTAAGATTGTGACCTGGCTCTCTGTGTGTGTGTGTGTGTGTGTGTGTGTTTTAAGTATTAGTGTACCCTCTTAGAGAAACAGCAAAATATCCTAGGCAGCTAGCTACCTGTTTGGTTTCCTGCTTTCTGAGGTTACTTTTTAAACCAGATATAAGGATTCAAGGGAAACTAAAATTAGCTGATAATTGTTTTTTAAAGTTTCATTTTTACCCTTTATAATGTTGAATAGGATATATCCTCTTTGGTAAAATGCATTATTGAAAATACCACAAGAAGACACGTTACATTTGGTTTTTACCTCCAGGGGTGCTCTCCTATGGAAGTAGATATTTCTGACTAGTACTCAACTACTGAGTTAAGTGGGCATGTACCCCGTGGGTTGTCAGCTTTCCTTAAGTGGAAACTATTTTCCTAAGGAAAATGAGGAACTCTTCAGGGAATTTAAGTTTAACATAATTCTTAAGCTTGCAGCTGTGTTAATTTGGTATTAAATATTGATAGCAATTATACTGGCTCTCGTTTTACTTAATGGAAACTTTAAAAATTGAGAAATATAAAAAGAATATGGTCAAAATGGGGAATTGACACGTGGCTTCATTTCATTTTCAGAATGTAGTTAAACACTAAACAAAGTTATTTTTTACCTGTGAATTTCAGACATTTATTCACCAATTTTTTTTTTTTTTTTTTTTTTTTATGAATCACGTGCTAGGTGCCAGGCACACACCTGGCTCCTGGGGACACAGCCTGGGACAAAAGAGACAAAATCCCCATTTTCCTGGAGTTTATATTCTAGGGGGAAGAAACACGATAGATAGATGATAGATGATAGATAGATAGATACAAAATTCAACATTACCTAAGATTTTGCTGTGAAGAAAAGAGGGTAAAGGAAAGAGAGTTGTGGCTGTTTAAGATGAGGTGGTCAACTGAAGTTTCTGCAGGAGGCAACTTGAAGGCATAGATAGAAATAAGATAAGGATGCAAGTTATGGAAAATATAGAGGAAGAAAGGAAGAAAAGAAAAATGAAAAAAGGAAGGAAGAAATAAGAAAAAAGGAAAGAAGAAAGGAGCAACATGCAAATGCTGTGAGGAGCTCATTGAAGTAACTTATGAGTAATTATCTTAACATTGAATGTAACTGATGTATATTTAAAATATTGTGCACATACAACACACACCAGACAACAGGCATTCAAACGGAATGTCTCTTTTAGTAAAGTATTAGATTTTTACCAATGAAGTAATTTTGGTTGGTAATGTTTGGGAATGCTTATTTAGAAATTGCTTTTAGAAACAGTTTATAAACTGTGCAATAATTCAGTCTCATTATTATATACTTGGAGCTCATTTTTGATAAAGAGTACTTTACCAGCTTGATCACCCACTATTTTATTTAGATTTAGCTCTGTTGGTTTCTAGCTATTTCGAAAAAATCAATATAGACTCAAAAGATGGAGGAATGCAACCGTGAAAAAAATGGACTGCTAGCCAGAAGGCCATTTCAACAGACCTTTCCAAAAAAAAAAAAAAGAGAAAGAAAGAAAAAGATTTGAGCAACACTTTTGTTTTTTAAATTTTTTAAAAATGTATTTATTTATTTGAGAGAGAGAGGCAGAGACATAGTGTGAGCATGAGGGAGAGGGGGAAGCAGACTCCCCACTGAGCAGGGAACCCAATTGAGGATTGATCCCAGGATCGCAAGATCATGATCTGAGCCAAAGGCAGATGCTTAACCAACAGAGCCACCCAGGTCCCCCTTTAACAACTACTTAAAAACAAATTTGAGTATAGTTGACACACGGTTTTATATTAGTTTCAGGAATGCAATATAGTGATTAACTCAACACAAATGTAGCTATCATCTGTCCCCTTACAACACTATTACCACATCATTGACTATATTCCCCATGCTGTGCTTTTTATTCCCATGATTTACTCATTCTATAACTGGAAACTTTATCTCCCACTCCCCCTCACAAATTTTGCCCAACCCCTCCTTCCGCCAGTTCTGGCAACCATCAGCTTGCTCTCTGTATTTATCTGCCTGATTCTGTTTTTGTTTGTTTATTCATTTGTTTTGTTTTTTTTTTTAGATTCCATGTATAAGTGAAATAACATGGTATTTGTCTTTCTCTGACTGACGTATTTCACTTAGCCATACACTTTCTACATCCATGTACATTATTGTAAATGGCAGGATTTCATTTTTTAATGAATATTTTAATATTTTAAAATTTTAAAAAATTTTTAATATTTCATTGTGTGCATGTGTGTGTGTGTGTGTGTGTGTGCCCCATCTTCTTTATCCATTCACCTATTGTTGGATATTTGGGTTGCTTCCATATCTTGGCTATTGTAAATAATGCTGCAAGAAACATAGAGGTGCATATATCTTTTCAAATTAGTGTTTTCGTATTCTTTGGGTAAATATTCAGTTGTGGAATTGTTGGATCACATGGTATTTCTAGTTTTAACTTTTTGAGGAATCTCCATACTATTTTCCACAATGACTATATCCATTTACATTCCCAACAATTGCACCACAGTTCATTTTTTCCCACATCATCACCAACACTTGTTATTTCTTATGCTTTTTATTTTACCCATTTTAACAGGTGTAAGGTGATACTGTGTTTTTTTTTTAATTTTTAAAAAAGATTTTATTTACTCATTTGAGAGAGACAGAAATCACAAGCACAGAGAAGACCAGAGGGAGAGGGAGAAGACTCAGAAGTCTGCTGAGTGGGGAGCCTGACTTGGGGCTTGATCCCAGAACCCTGGCATCATGACCTGAGCTGAAGGAAGATGCTTAACCAACCGAGCCACCCAGGCACCCTTCATTGTGGTTTTGATTTGCGTTTCTCTGATGATGAGTGGTATTGAGTATCTTCCCATGTGTCTGTTGACTATCCGTATGCCTTCTTTGAAAAAATGCCTATTCAAGTCCTTTGCCTATTTTTAATTGGATTATTTGTTTTTTGTTTTGTTTTGGTATTGAGTTGCTTGCATTGATATATTTTGAAGATTAACTCCTTATTGAATATATCATTTGAAAATATCTTCTCTCATTCAGTAGGTTGTCTTTTTGATTTGTTGATGCTTTCCTTTGCTGTGCAGAAGCTTTTTATGTTGATGTAGTCCAAAAGTTTATTTTTACTTTGGTTTCTCTTGCTTTAGGAGATACATCTAGAAAAATGTTGCTATAGCCAATGTCAGAGATTACTGTCTATTATTTCTTCTAAGAGTTTTATTGTTTCGGGCCTCATATTTTGGTCTTCAATCCATTTTGAATTTATTTTTGTGTATGGTGTTAGAAAGTGGTCCAGTTTCATTCTTTTGCATGTAGCTCCAGTTTGCCCAGCACCATTTATTGAAGAAATTGTCTTTTGCCCTTTGTATATTTTTGCCTCCTTTATCATAATTTAACATATAAGAATGTTTTTTTTCCCTTGGCTCTCTATTCTGTCCCATTGATCTTTGTGTCTATTTTTTGTGCCAGTACCATGCTGTTTTGATTAATACAGCTTTGTAGTATATCTCGAAATCTAGAATTGTGATACCTCCCATTTTGTTCTTCTTTCTCAAGATTGCAGTGGTTATTTGGGTTCTTTTGTGGTTCCAAACAAATTTTAGTATTATTTTTTCTAGTTCTATAAAAATGCTGTTGATGTGTTGATAGGGATTGCATTGAATCTTTAGATTGCTTTGGGGAGTCTGGACATTTTTAACTATCAATTCTTCATGTCCATGAGCATGGACTATCTTTCCATCTGTTTATGTCATCTTCAGTTTCTTTCATCAATACTTTAGAGTTGTCTAAGGAGTCTTTCAGCTCCTTAGCTAAGTTTAACCTAGGTATTTTATTCTTTTAGGTGCAATAGTAAATGGATTTGTTTTCTTAATTTCTCTTTCTTTCTACTACTTTGTTATTAGTGTATAGAAGTAGTTCCAATTTCTGGGTATTAATTTTATATTCTGCAACTTTCCTGAATTTATTACTTCTAATAGTTTTTTGTAGAGTCTTGAGGATTTCTTATGTAGTATCATGTCATCTGCAAATAGTAACAGTTTAACTGCTTCCTTACCAGTATGGATACCTTTCTTTCTTTCTTTCTTTCTTTCTTTCTTTCTTTCTTTCTTTCTTTCTTTCTTTCTTTCTTTCTTTCTTTCCCCATTTATTTTTTGAAGAGAGATAGTGTAAGCAGGGGGAGAGGGATAGAGAGAAACTCCAGCAGATCCTCCCACTGAGCATAGAGACCCATGCAGGGCTTGATCTCATGACCCCATTGGTGAGATCATCCTGGATAATCTGAGTGAGCCCAACATAATCACAGGGTCCTTAAAAGCAGAATAAAGAGGCAAAGAGAGAACCAGAGAGATAGTAACATGTGGAGGACTTGGACTGACATTGTTAGCTTTGAAGTTGTGAGAGGGCCACAAGCCAAAGAAAGCAGGTCTAAAAGCTGTGAAGGACAAAGAAACATAGATTCTCCTCTAGAGCCTCCAGAAAGGAATGCAGACCTGCCAACAACCTGATTATAGCCCAGGAAGACCCGTGTCTGATATCTGATCTACAGATCTGTGAGATATTTATGTTATTTGAAGTCACTAAATTTATGGTCATTTGTTACAGCAGTAATAGCAAATTAATATACACTACCACCTTGAAGGCCATGTGTTGAAGCTGTCAGAGCCACCAGAGGGAGGGGGTGTGGGCCTTTGTATTAGCTCTTAGAAGAGAGCACCAGTCAGTCAAAACACCTGCTTTGCACTGGACCTGAACAAAAAATAAAATTCTATTGTTTTGGAATTATTTTTTATAGCAGTCAATGGTACCTTGATTAAAACAATTTGGCAAGTCAAAAAGCCCCACATTGTCTTAGTTTCCTCATCTATGAAACATTAACAATACTACTTGGAGGCTTGGTCTTGCTCACATCAAATTTATCTTCAAGTTAAAGATGGAATTTCTAGTCTGATATGCAGGTATTCCATTTTCTAGAATTCCTTCCTGATTGTTAAGAGGATTAAATGGGTTAACATATGAAACTAATTTAGAATGAATACTGACATGTATTGAGTACCAATAAGGTGTTAACCACTGTTCTCATCATCCAGGGATGTGAGGGAAAAATTAAGGTGGAATTTTGGGAGAATGAATGAATCAACATAGGGATTGCAATGGATGGAGCATGGTGAAGATTCTTTAAAAACACTTAGACATGATGGGGTGGGGGTGCTTTATGCATCTGTACTGTCTATAATTGATCTAATCTTGCTTTCAGTTAGGAGGGGAGGAATAATGATGCTTTGATCATCAAGATTATATGAAATATAGAGAGTTTGCCCTGTGTTGGGTACTAAACAGAACTGCACATTCTGGAGCCTGCCTTCTTTCCTTCCCTCCTTCCCTCCCTCCCTCCCTCTCTCCCTTCCTACCTTCCTTCCTACCTTCCTTCCTTCCTTCTCCCCTTTTTTTAAAATATAGAAATAACTTTTTTATTCCTTTCTTGAGAGCTACTAAATACACTAAGTTTTCAGGATTGCATAAGGAATTTCGTTCTTATAAATGACATGTTCATAGAAATATGAAGAAGTAGGAATCATAAAATCTCCATACTAAAATGAAAGATTTTTTTAAGGTAAACTTGGGTACAAATTATTACAAATAGAAAGTTTTAAAAATGCTTTGCAAAGAAGCATTGGAGCTTTTATAACTGACTTCATGTTCCTTAGTTACTATAGCAACAGTCAGAAAAAAGTAAATCAAAGACTCACCAGACAACGGTCATCAGAACTCTCTCTCAGCTGTCCATCTTCCCAAAGACATTAAGTGAAACCCATGCCCTGGCAGTATAGCTTCATTCCTGCCACTCAGCAAGGGATTGGTTTGCAAAATAAAATGAAAAATATATAAAGAATGAAGAGGAATCAATAGGCATTATTTTTCTACGCTTCAGCATTTTCCATGGGGGGGGGGGGGGAGAAAAAACAACTAATGATGGATGTTCCCATGCCTTAGAAGTCAACAACTTCTAAAATTTGGTAAAGTGAGCCATTTTAGAGAATTATTTATATACAATAATTGTGTAACCTTGGATATCTATACAAATTAAAATTTATAAATATGAACTTGGGAGGCTATAGATTAGAAATGCCGGCAAAGTGTACAATTGTTGGTATGCCATTTTTTTCTATGTTTTCTTAGGTATTGTCCATGCTGCTTTGTGGTAATGAGGAAAACCAGGTGTTAATTGGTAGGTTGCTCTGAGTCACTTTGTCTTTTTGATTTAATAAAGTGACTCAACTCTTTTACTAGAAAAAAGCAGAGACACCGGGTCTCTTCTGGAAGTCTTGGGAGTTTTGGAAGTGTTAGCTTTTCTTCTTGATCATCTCTGGCCATGCTTTCCCTCTACCTTGCCAACTGCAGGCACTTCCTCCTTGGTACCATCTGGCATTGACCGTCACCCAGATTCTCTTGACATTTAAAAGATCACACACATACACTAGACTCCTCTGGTGGCTTTTAATACAATTTAAGGCTAAGGTGGGTAATGTATTACACAGAGCATTGTGCAACAAGTGTGCTAAAATTGAATAACATGTGCTAAAACCTAATAAACTTGCTTGGTCATTTTCCTTGACCATCTTGCTTTGAAGAGTTCTGGTTTCTGGCCATCTTGCTGAGCTCCATCATTTTTATCCCCCATACCCTCCAAACTTCTTATGCCTCTCAAACTGTTGAAGAAGCTCCAAAATTCACTTTTGTTGCAGTATGTTAACACAATTTTACTTTTTAATTTCTTTGTCTTCTAGCTTGTTCATTTTTATCTTTCTTCTTTAAACTCAAAACAGCCATTCATGTGTTTTTTTTTTTTTTAATAAAGAGCCATTTATCACAGAGATAAGTAGTGCCATTTACTTAGAATTCCTCTAGTCAATATTGGCTCTGAGTGATTATTTAATTCTCCCACAGAGAATTTAGAGTAGAAATTCATATTTGTATGAAATGACTAATTATATTCACATGAATCAGTCTGTGATGTTTAATAATTCTGACCAATAGGAGATCAATTTTAGGGATAAATCATCATCACACTTTTACCCATGCGGAAAGTTAATGGACATATGGAGGTTGTCATTTGTCTAAAATCACCAAGCTAGCAAGTGGCAGAACCAGACTTTGGTCACAGGTCTTTGGGTTTCTATTCTGGGATTCTTTACAATATACAACTGACACTGATATACATTAATGAGAAGACTGCGTACAGAAACTTCAAGAGAATAATTGGAAATTGTAGACTTGTTACAGAATTTGAGGTTTTGGCTTCAACAAAGAAACGAGAAATCTTATGGAAAGGTCACAGAAGAGCGTTGTAACTTTTAAACAATTGGATATAGAAGTCTGTGGAGACTAGGAGATGTGGTCCGATTAATAGTCTGCTAAACTACGATGATGCCTCTGACAGTAGCTCTAAGGCACATTTTTTGAAAGGACATGTTTGTGTTCTGTGACATTAACTTCGAAAGGTTACAGTTGTAGCTGAAAAAAAAATCCTAGCTTCCCTTGGTCAATTTGTGGAATCATCCATGAATTTTACTAACTCTCCAAAGGACCTACTTTCTGTCTTCTTTTGTCTGAAATATCTTTGGATTTTATAAATTACAAAGTAATTAATTTTTTAATATATCTCCTAAAATACCCTTTAAAATTTGATGAGATAAAAGTATCCTATCATTGTGGCATGTTAGATTATAAAGTACAAATTAACACAGTGTTGGATTAAAATTTGCACACCACAGTTAGTCAAAAATAGCTATTGCCTACCTACAACTGATCTCATCTTGCTCAGGAGTCTCAGTTTGTACCTAGAGTGGAGTTATTCAGCTGTGGAATTAAACATGTCAATTAAAGGTGACCTAGTTCTTTCACTTACAATAGTCTCTCTCAGATGAATTCAGCATTATTTGAGTAAACAGGCAGTTCAGGATTTAATTTACTGCTAGGTAAGTTTCTTTTAGCTCTTCACTTGGCTTTCTCAAGGTGGCCTTCAGAATGCAGGGAGATCGTTGTTATCCTCATGGTGTTCATGAGTGAATGCTCTACTTCAGTGGAACTGTCTTGTCCTGCTTGCTTCGTTACATAGGTCTCTGACCTCACTATTCAGGTGGGTGTGTCTTGTGCTCTTTTCTCAGGGCATGGGTTTAAACCAGCTTTCACTCACCTGTCAGCCACTCTTCAGATCCGCATAAATCTGACTGTGGCTCCCAGGTGATTCCTTACTTGGTTGCCTTCACTACATCACCATTGAGTGGCTTGTTTCACCCTGTCAGAAGACAATCCTTCACGGGTCTCTGGCATTTCTGCATATCTCATGAGCAAGGCACTTAGTTCTAGACTATCATATTCATATCATATCATATCATATCATATCATATCATATCATACCTACTCAATAGCCTCAGAAGGTATTGATACTGTCTCTGTCCAGAGCAAAGAGAAGGCATGGTGACTGTATGAAAGAGGTTCTTTGCTTAAGCTGCATGTAGTTGTCTTAAGTTTTCTTAAGTTGTCCAGTGGGACTGGGGCTTGGAGACCAAGAAGAAGAAGAAATACTGACATTCAGGCTTCTGGTGTTCATGCCTCATGAACTGTCTGTCTTTCAGCTCTGTTTTTAGGAGTTTGGTGTTTTCTTCCAGTATCTGTGAAACAGTGGTACTCTATCTTAATTACCTTTCAATCAAAGCAAACCTCAGACTCTTCTAGAGAAAGAGAAACACAGTGTGGGGGGGCAGCAGGCAAAGAGAGGGAGAAGCAGGCTCCCCACTGAGCAGGGAGCCAGATGCGGGGCTCAATCCCAGGACCCTGGGATCATAACCTGAGCTGAAGGCAGATGCTTAACCAACTGAGCCACCTAGGTACACCCTAGGTACACTTGAGACCTAGTTTAAATCCCCATTGTTACCTACCCATGGCCTGAGAACAGAGCATAAGACTTCTCTCACTGGTATGGGGCACCCCATTAGTCTCTTCAAATACCCAAGAGCAAGAGGAGCTTTGGGCTCCTTATTCATAAAAGGAAGTTTTTGTATAGGTGAAGGTATCAAGATGTACAAACTTCACAGGTATAAAATAAATAACTCCAGGAATGAAAAGTACAGCACAGGGAATATAGTTAATAATACTGTAATAACTTTGTATGGTGACTACACTTCTTGTGGTGAGCACTGTGTAATTATAAGATTGTTGAATCACTTACTATGTTGTATACCTGAAACTAATATAACATTGTATGTCAGATCTAATTCTTTTTTTTTTTAAAGTTTTTAATTTATTTAAATAATTTCTACACCCAATGTAGGGCTCAAACTCATGACCCCAAGATCAAGAGTCGTACATTCCTCAAACTGAGCCAAACTGGTGCACCTATGTCAGCTGTATTTCAATGAAAGAGAAGTTTTTGTCATTTAGAAACCCCATTTTTCCTTTTAACAAAATCTGTTTCTCAAGACTGTGGCTTGACTTTATGCCTCAGGATGCTTTGGTACAAGTCAAAGACTAACTGACTTGTCTTTTTTTTTTTTTTTTTTTGTAGCTGATTGGTCTTATGTGCATTCTTGCTCGAAAGATCCCAGTTCTCCATCAGAGTGTGCTACCCTGGCTGACTAAGGAGCAAAGAATCACACTGATGTGTTTCAAAACACACTGATGTGTTTCCTATATAAACATAGGAATATATATTCCTATATTACATATATGTATTTGCATAGATAGACAATGAATAAACACATACAGGCTTTATTTATTTATTTATTTATTTATTTTACATATAGGCTTTTAAAATATGTCTTGGCATATGAGAGGGAATAACAATAAATCATTTCAGAAGTACACATTTACAAACCTTTCAGACTGTAATAACTGCAGTCGGTGATATATATTTGTTATATATTAATTAATATAAATTAGTAATCTTTTCCTTCATTAAAAAACATATAAAATGAAACAAAAAAAAATCCTAGGACTAGAATTGTCCATGTTTTTTTCCAGAAAAGAGAATTTGGGGAGGTGAGCTATTCTATTGCTTCATGTAGCGGTTATATTTAAGAGGAAATAGGTTGAAACTGTTATATAACTGCATCATACATACTGTGGACTTGTGGCATCATACTGACTCTCTGGAGTCAGAGACCTTTCCTCATGATATTCTTAACGTATTCTTGAGGGGTGAGCACAAGCAGGGACTGAGAAAATGAAATAAAGCTCTTCACTAGTGTGGACACAGAAACCTGCTAAAAGGAGTCTACCGAATTGTTAACCTGAAAATATCTATATCTGTATCTTTGTTATTCCTTTAAAATTTAACAATTTTAAAATTTACCTCTAAGTTGGAGAATAAGTTGAGTGAAGGGAAATTGATCAACTAGAAATCGATCATTTTAAGACAATAGAGTTAATTTTGCATAATGTATTGTCTTAATAATTATCTTAAATAAATAATAATCATCCTCAACAATCAACAATTAACTAAGGTACAATTTTCAGTACTGTTAAAACCTAATGAGTGTATAAATGTACGAAGTGAGAAAGTTGAGCTAATCTCATAGTTTGCCTCCACCTCTGTTTTTTTTTAATTTTAATTTTTATTATTTTTTAATTTATTTTTTATTGGTGTTCAATTTACTAACATACAGAAGATGTGGTTTATGTATACAATGGAATATTACTCAGCTATTAGAAATGACAAATATCCACCTCTGACTGTTATGAATCCATGGTGCTTCCAAATGTAGACAATGTTTCATATCCTCTCTGTTGGGTGAAATTAGTTTTAAGTGTTGCTGGTAATAATTTCGTTTAGGATTTGGTGCCCATACCTTTAGAATTTTGTCTAAGTGTTTGGACTAAAAACAAAATTCCTTTGGAATTATTTCTTACTATGTAGATACTTTTATATTGATTTTGAAATACCACATTGATCTGAAATATAGACGTTTCTAAATATCTATGATTTGCTTATGGTATACCTTCCAACCCCAGAATAAGATAGTTGATTCATCCATCACTCGTATTTTCAGCTTGCACTTAAGCCAAGGCGTCAAATTGGGAAATTTTGCCCTATTTTGACTGGTCTTTCTCTGTCTTTCCATTTCCTATTCTTTGAAATAGCAAAGAATCCTAGGGATTTACTTGTGTTTTCTGGGTTCTCTGGATTTCCCACTGTATTTGTCAACTCAGGTTGCCATAATAAGATACCATAGTCTAAGTGGCTTAAACAACAGACATTCATTTTCTCGAAGCTCTGTAGATTGGACATCCAAGATCAAGCTGCTGCAGGTTTGGCTTCTGGTGAGACCTCTTCCTGTCTTGTAGATAGCTACCTTCCCCTGTGTTTTCACATTGCATTTTCTCACATCTCCCTTTCCAGGGAGGGAGAGAGCATGAGTGAACATGCCCTGGCATCTCTTTCTTTTCTTAAAAGGAGATCATTCCTTTTGTATGAAGGCACCACCCTTATGACCTCATTTAATCCTATCTACCCCCTAAAGGCCATATCTCCATATACAGTGACATTACAGATTAGGGCTTCAATATACGAATTTTGGGGGACACAGTTCAGTCTGTAACACCCACCATTATTCCCTGTTCAGGCTCTAAAAAATCTTCTGCCTTCACCCTTCCTCAAAATCCAAATGTATTTGTCCCTACTCTTTTTTTTTTTAAATATTTAATTTATTTATTCATGATAGACACACAGAGAGAAAGAGAGGCAGAGACACAGGCAGAGGGAGAAGCAGGCTCCATGCCGGGAGCCCGACGTGGGACTTGATCCCAGGACTCCAGGATTGTGCCCTGGGCCAATGGCAGGTGCTAAACCGTTGAGCCACCCAGGGATCCCTATTTGTCCCTACTCTTAAGAATATTCTCTTTGTTCATTAAATGAGTGAGTTGATAGTGACTACTAGTGGGTAATATGTTAACTGTAGCCTAAGATAATATATTTGTGTTTAAAAAGGAATCTTCTGCAAATGCTACCTTACTCCAAGTCAAGCGAGTATTGCCACAGGTGCCAATTTTAGCCACACCTAAGTGGAAAACTTAAAGGCTTTCAGAACCATACCATGGATGTCATTCCGTGAGAAGCTTGCCCTGCCTGTCCCTCACAATGTCTGTAGATTTCTGGCCTGTCAGTACGTATGTTAAAAAGGGAAATTACAGACAGCCTATCTCCAGTTAGTCAAACCCTACTGAAACAGAAGAGTGCCTTCATTATTCTAATGCACTATCAATAAATAATGAGTCAAAGATGTGCTCCAGATAGCTGAATCAAAGGATTAAGCATAAACTTTCAAGATCATAGGACAGAAGACTATTGTTGACCTGGTGACCTAGATGAAGGAAGCTTGAAAAGTTGCTACCATCCTCATAAGGGGTGTTTGTTACTAAAGTATTCATTAAGATGAAAGACCTTGGGGAACTTTCTGACACCTGGCATCAAAGGATTCTTTGAACTTTTGTTCTTCTTGCTACTGATTTGTCCAGACTGTGTTTGAAATGGTAATGTTCTGGTTTCCCTGATTCACGGTGAATCCTACTAATTCTGAGTAGCTTTCCTTAAAAAAATAATAATAATTGGCTTTTAGCTCTGTCTGTGGGTTTATTTAGAATGTAGTTTTGCGTTTGGAAGAACATCATATTAAGCTTTGCACCCCTACATTTTTCAAAAGGACTCCCTTTTACCTGAGTCCAGAAACTCATTCACCTTTGGGGGGAGCTTTCTTCTTGTTCAATTCAGAAACAGTTTTCCTAGGAGTTAACAATACCTGTGATTCCTGACAAATACAACGTATTTCTCATGAACACAACCCACTGGTCATGGTCACATCTAATTTGGAAGAAGACCACAGTAGCTGTCCTTTGCTAGCCTCTAGAGATATCTCCTTGTGCACCCTGTGTTTCCATTTATTGTAACACTTTGCAGGCTCCTGTTCACTCTCATCATTGTCCCAGGAGCCCTACAGTTACGGTTGTGTTTTGTGAATCCTGTGAGTCAAATGGAAACGAATAATTCTTGAACAAATGGAAAATTTCAATATAATACATGTGTTGTCAGACATTCAGGAAGAGTTTTAATGAACTGGCTAAAGTTACTGGGAAGATTTTAGGCAAATGACACATATAGTGGTTTTGAGAGCTGATTGAGTTGGGCTATAGGTAAGCAAGGGAAGGCTCTCAGAGACTTAGAACACAGGAGATTCTGTTTTGCACCATATTGGTGGGGAACCACCCTAGTTACGTTAGAAAATCTCCTTCAATCAAAAAAAAAAAAAAAAGAAAATCTCCTTCAATCATCACAAGAATTTGTTCAGGTCAAGTACCTGTCTTTAATATCAGAAAAGCTCAGATTTACATCTTCTTTGAGAGCATTCTTGTTTGCTGACTCTGAAGTAATAGGTTGGTGCCACTAATATTTGGCATGTCTTTCTGCACCAACAGGTCCCTCCTTGCTAATTTTGTAGGTCATCAACATAAAGAGGATTTTTAGGAATGAAAAGCAATGTTCACCCTTGGTAGCTGTAGACTCCTACCATTACTCTGAAAGAATCTAACAATGTGACAAATTGAAAGAGAACCTGCCTGTATTATGTCGTGTTTACTTGGCTGATACCAGCCTAGAGAGGCTTTGGCTCTGATAATGTGTATCTACTTGATTTCTTTCAGCATTATTTTAATCCCGGCCCAGTGGTTTCATTGGCTGCTGTCTATGAGGGCATTATTATAGAGAAGTATACTGCTAATCAGCAGTGCAAGGTACTGTCTGGAAAATTTGAAAACAAACAGAAAAACAAACAAAAACCTCAAGTTGAGGCATGAGGGAGCGGTATGTTTGCATTTCCTAATCTGATCTCCTGGCACACTGTTCTGTTCTTTTTCTGTGGAAATTCAACAACAGATATATGCAGAGCTTATTAATTTGTTGCATTTCAGCTCAAATCTTGCCCAGAATTCCCTAGAACCATTAGTCTTAAGCTTCTCATGAATGTGACAGATACTTCTGGTTGTATGCTTCAATTGCCTTTGTCAAAATATGCATTTTCATTATAATGGGAAAATATATTAAATTATCATATTTGTTAGACCCTTTGTACAGTGTGATTTTTTTTTCAGAAGTAGAATCCTATAATTCCTGTTCAGAGCAAGTAGGTTTATTCCACTTATGTCTAAATAATATTATCTAGGCCCTGGAGTAACCAGTATATCAGTTAGATTGCTCTTGGCTGTAACTAATAGATCTGGTTATAATTGACTTCAACAGTATGGGCTGATTATTTTCTCACATAACAGGAAGTCTGGAGGTGAGTGTTTTCTGGTTTGCTTTAGATGTTCAATCATGTTATCCAGGACCAAATTTCCTTCCATCTGTAATCTCTGCCATCCTTAGCATGTCGTGATGTCTACCCTGAGGGACGCAGGATGACCACAGGAGCTACCGTGATCACATCTGCATAAACTTGCCTTCAAAGTCAAGAACAGGGACATAGTTCAAATGGGTAGAGTGGGGAGTTACCTCTTCTCCACCAAGGGAAATCTTCTGTGAAAGACCCCTCTCATCACTTTCCTTTATGTTCGCTGACCATGATTGGATCATATTCTCTCCTTAGCTGAGTAAAAGCTGTGGGGATGAGTATCAGGTATTTTTACCCATCTCTAGAATCTTGCCCTCCTACATGGAGGAAGCTCTTAAGGTAGCCACAGAACAGTAGGCCAATGTGGCCTGGCCCTCAAGGGGGCTGGCATCACTCCTTGGTGTACTCTTTCTTATTGTGGTATGTTCCCAACTGAGACCCCGGCCACTATCTGTGCCCATGGTCTGGAGGAAAGAAAGGCATGTCTTGAAGAAAACACTTTCCAGTAGATGGTAAGCAAGACCATCCCTATAAAATACACATTCTTTGTGCGTTCAGTAATTTTAGAGAAGAAATTTAATTCTTTGAATCTCTTCAAGTGCTGTAAGATTTGTCATTGTTGATTAATGACCATTTTCTCCTTGGCAGCCCAGTGAGGAGAGTTTTCCCCGCAACATGTTCTTTTGGTTTCCTTCTGATTTCTTTTGCCATTCCTTTATAAACATTTCTCAGCCTTCTCTTTCTTGTCTGGCCTTTAAATATTTGTGTTCTTTGGGGTTCACTCTTTTCTTGGCACACGTCCTGCTCACACTGCTCACTGTCACCATCCAATCTTACAGCCATGCTAGCCTTGAATGAATCAATGGCTTCCGAATTTTGTTCTCCAGTTTGTATTTCTTTTATCAGGCAAGCTCCAGACCCCTGTAACCAGTTATTACTGGCTGAGCATTTTCACTAGTTGTCTCATCAATTCTGCAAGCTCAGACATTCTATGCTGGGTTAACCGTTCTTGTCTCTGTGCTGACCAACCCCTTCATGCCTGTGTCCTCAGATCTACCTCATTTTCTAAGTGCTCTTTTCCATCTTTCACATCAAATCCCTCCCCAAGCCCTGATGTTGCCTCCTGATATTTCTGTAATCAGCCTCCTTCTGTCCCTATGACACAGCCTGAGTCCAGCCACTCAAGTTCTGCCATGATTATTCATTTCAGCCCCTCTCAACAGCACTTCCCGCTGTCACCACTTTGCCTTCTAACTCACAGCCTTTCCTGCTGCAGTCCAAAGTCAAACTAATTGTATTGAAATTCATATCTGAGTAAGAGATTTCCCTTCCATGAAATTCTTAGATGGCATTACATAAACTTCAGGACAAATACCCAAACTCTTCACATGTTAGCATAAGACCTTCAATGACCTTGAATTATTTTCGTTCACAGACCTCTTCAAGTTTCTGAGCCGAGGTAGGAAACTGCCCTGCCTGCTGGTCTCAAAGCACCTGTAGTATTATATGCTGATTTTTCTGTTTACAGACCTGTCTTTGCATTTTTCTGTAAGATCTTTGAAAACATGGTCTGCTTTTTTGTAGCTGTGGTATGTAACGTGTCTGATACATAATAGCCATTCAAAAATGTTTGCTGATTGAGTAATGTCTGTCCTCTTTCAATGTCTGTGTTAATGGTCAGTGTAGTATATAATCTTAATATACAGGTTGCTTTAGAGACATTGTCTGTATTTCAATGGTTTTCCATTGTCTTCCCATAACAGTGATTCTCTTTATCTTATTTTCCCCTTCAGTGAAAGTATATGAGCATCTGACAGGATTGAAGACTGATTGTAGTAGTCAAGATTTCCATTACCAATCTATCCAAAATGGAGCAATAATTAGTAGGTATTGACACAGTGAGTTCCCAGAGAAGGACCATTAATGCTCCCAGTTCTTGAGAATGCTCCCTAAAAGGGAGTAACTTCACTTCCATCCTGATTCTCCCTCTTTAAGATATGGAAGTATGGAAGCATGGTGGTTTCCCATTTTTCATCCTTTCAAAGCATTTTCTGTATAAACACATCTCTAGAATTCCTCTTTCTCTCTCGACAATGCATTCATTGATTATACATTTCACTCTGTAAAGGCATCTCTGTGATTTAAATCATTTTAGGCTATCAGGGAAATTACACTAAAAATTTCCCTGACATTCAGTATCAAGCTGCCCTAGATACTTACATAAAAATAACCTGAATTATATTCAGAGGATATCCTATGTAAACTATCAAATAGCAAATACAGATTTAAAGAAGATTGTAAATCCACTGCACTTAAACAATTACATGGAAATGTGTACATTGAATAGGAGAGAATAAAAAAATAAGTGAATGGATAGTCAAAAATAAATAGGCAGATGCAGAGGTCTTTCTTTTCTTGTGTAGGAATTGGCTATAATTTCTTTAGAATCCCACCATGCATAGTGATTTAAACTAATAAGGCAGGTACATTTCTTTTATGTATGGGACAGTGATCTGGTTTTTAAAAATGCCACATGAATGGCTAATATGAAATTATAAAGGGCATACACTCTGGGGCTTGATTTCCTGGATCCAAATTCCAATTATGTGGTTTGCTAGGGGGGTGAGTCTGGGCAAATCATTCGATCTTTCTGCGCCCTGCTTTCCTCTTTTGTCAATGGGGGATAATAATAGTACTCACTTGAAAGGATTAACATGAGGGTTCAATGAGTCAAACTTGTCAAGTGCTTACACCTGTACCTGGCAGTATATAAATGGGTAGCTGTAGGAAGTGGAAACGTGGCCCTCATCATCCAGGACATCTAATGCTTATTGAACACATTCACAAATGCCAGCCCAGTGCACCTACTTTATTGTACCCTGTAATTTCTTTCCAAAATACCTCTTATTTTTGGATTCTATTTATTTATTTATTAGAGAGAGAGAAGGAATGAGGAAGGGAGGAACAGAGGGAGAAGCAGACTCCCTGCTAAGCAGGGAGCCGAATGTGGGACTCAATCCTGGGACTACATGAGCCGAAGGCAGACATTTAACTGACTGAGCCATCCAGGTGCCCCCAAAATGCCTCTTTAAATTAGGTTTGTTTGTTTGTTTGTTTTTTAACTTGCTTTTGACAGATGAGGAAATTGAGGCTTAGTAAGTGACTTGTCCGAGTTTAAAAAAAATGGTGAAGCTGGAATCTGATCCACTGCCCTATATCAGGATGGCAAAGAATTTGCATAAGAAAACAATCCATTTCAACATCTGAAATTGAAAGGCTTTTTATTTTGAAAAATAAAGTAATGAAGTAAAAATGACTAATGGTGACAGATATTCTTGGAAATTATGGTAAAGTGGTAAGAGAAGATATCTATTTGTGCTCAAGTGTACTTCTGTTTTTCACCTGCCCCAATCAATACTAACTCTTCAATATGATAAAACATACATGTAAAAATGTAGTTGCAAAGTTCTCTTTCACTTTGCAACCAGCACATTCTTGGTTTTCTGGGTCTAATAAAAGGAACAAAAGGGCTTATTATGGGGGATTTGTAGCTGAAGTGACCTTTACTGGACCTGACCGTACAATAGAAGAATGAGTAATTATTCCTCAATTTAAGATAACAGAGAAAGAGTGAAAGATAAACATAAAGTTTAGCCTCTTACTTAAATATTGTACTAAATGTACCTTTAATATTTGTTTCGTATCTTAACATACATTGAAGTCAGTCATAATGAATATGTCTCTAGCTGGAACGAACAATTCTACATGACAAGCACCGTGGAGGGGTTAGTCTTGCCTTCATGCTGTATAGGTTATGCTCACAGCACCAGGGATTCATGCTTTATTCTTAGGTCTATACATTCCACCCTACATGAGGGCCTATGGTGTGCTGGTCTCTGTGCCAAATGGGCTGTGGAGAGCATGATGAGCCAGGTAGCCTTCCTTGTCTTTTGACATATGGTATAATGAAGAAGAATAATTAAACAGGTAAAATAATCCGTATTCAGTTTAAATCATCTGCTTTTCAGTTCTGATGTCACAATTTTCTGCCTAAGGGGGTGAATACTTACTTTGTTCACCTAAGGAGTCTACTTGAGTTCTGTTCTCAGAATTAAACAGCGATCTCAAAGGAAAACTTAATTCTTTCTCTGAAAAAGAACTACATTACAGTTTCCAGATGTAGTTTTTCTGGGGTTCCCTGCAGGGTCGGAGGTCTTGTAAAGGCACCCCTCTCTGTAAAGACGTAGGCTCATTTTGCTCCCCGTTGTCATCTTGTGTGCCAGACATTGCATGCTCTTGCAATCCCTCTGAAGTACTCCATTGCTTTCTAAGAACCTACACTTTTTACTTTTCTATACTTATATTCAAGCTGCATCACTCTTCTCATGTTTTGTCCTCTCTAAAGGCACCATCATGGTTAGCTGTTTTCCACCTGAGCCAACTTGTGGCTCAAGGGAATGGCCTCCTTCACATTATTCATACCAGCTCACCCTCTTCTGCAGTGCTTGCATCCAGGGCAGCCCCAGCATGCTTCACCCTTCGTGAGGAGGAAGAGGGGCACCAGCGTTAGCTGGGTGGTGACAGCAGGTGCAGAGGAGAATGGAAGCAGGCAGCAGTGCACACTTTTTGGCAGAATAGAACGGAGTGTTTGCCAGCTGTCCCCCTAGTGACAACAGCAATGGCCATGAAGTCGGGCGGATAGCTGGGTCCGATTTCTTGGATATGAAGCAGATGAACAAATGTCATAAGGTTTTGCTCTCTTCACATTATTTATCAAGTTAGTTATGGTGCCTTTATGTGCTGGTTGTAACAATCCCCATTTATTTCTCTTCCTCCGAACTAGAAGCATTATTGAGGGCAACATTTCCCCAAGATATCTGACCAGGGCGCTCTTTGTAAGTTATAATAAATCAACAGAAAGCCAATAGGAGCTGCTGAGCTCTAATGCTCACTTGAAGTGAGGTTAAGAACCAAGAAATATTAAATATTACAACTGTATATTATAATTTAAAAAAAGGTGCAACATTTACCAAAGGTCATTATACAGATGCCTTGCAAAATGAGGGATCCCTGGTGTTATTTATGAGTTAAAATTCAGACCAAACATCTTCAGCTTATGCAATTATCAGGCATTCATTCACATGCCAAACTTCCCAAAGGTGTATATATAACAAAAAGAAGCACTGAGTACTGGTGTCTCCTAATTGTTCTATACATACATACATGTCTAGTATTTTTTTACATATATATTCACAGATACTTATAAATAGCTACATTTAAATAATACAAATAATATCCCTAGCATTAATTTTTTCAAGAAATTTCTATTGGCTTAAATAGAACATCGGTTTTTCATGAAATATACTTTGAACTATACGAATCTAAAGAAGTAGGCAATTGTGTTTATGTTGTTTTCTTGTCTTTAAGATGTTAGTTTACCTTGTAAAATGAAAATTATATTTTTTGGAGTGAGCTTGAAAAATTACTTGGCCCAACTTCTAGGCATGACTCTACCGGAGATCAGTGATGAAATTCTGAGGGTCTTGTCAATGAACTTAACCTGCGGCTCCCCTTCTCCTTCTTGAGGTAAATTTCCCTAGCAGTGCTTCTTGCTCAGATAGGCAGTGGCAGGTTCTTCTTTGCCCAGGAAGGCTTACTAAATGGACTAGATATGGCCTCATGATCTCAGAGTGGCCCACAATGGGATGATCTACCCCTTATGTGTGGTCCCACGTAGAAGAGATGAGGTATTCATCAACCTTTCAGCTCCTGATTTTGGTAATGCAAATTGGAATTACAGAGAGATTTTCCACTGGTGGATCAGAGAACAGCCAACACACAGAACATAGCCAACCAAGTATGATACGGGGTTTATTTGGAGCGAATTTTTACTGGCTTCCTTTTAGAAATATCACCTTTAAATTCTATTTTTTAACACTGATCAAATAGTTCTTATTTTCCTATCTTCTTGTTGCTCTTTTGAATCTTTTTAAAGTTTTTTTTTCTCAATACCCATTTGCTTGTCCAGGATATTTTGTATGTTGGGATAATTTTAAGGAAGTCAATTTATATAGTCAGTATAAAGGTATTGGATAAAAACCCCTTAAAACTGGAAATCCTTCCAATTTTTCACCTTATTTGTTAAGAAATGAGAACCATTACTCTGTAAAAGAACATTGTGATTATTCCTTTTTGGTTTTCTAGTGTATCCATCAACTCAGGCTGCTGTTAACGAAATACCACAGGACAGGTGGCTCAAACAACAGAAGTTGATTTTTCTCACAGTTCTGGAGGCTGCAAGTTCAAGATTAATGTCCTGCAGGGTCAGTTTCTGATGAGAATTCCTTTCCTGGCTTGCAGACATCTGCCTTCCTGCTGTGTCCTCACATGCTGGAGGGAGGGAGAGAGAAAGGGTAGAAGGAGGAAGAGAGATATCTCTTCTTCTGATAAGACTACAGTCTTATTGGACCAGGGCTCCCCCTTGTGACCTCATTTAACCTTCATTACCTTCTTAGAGATCCTATTTCCAAAAACAGTCACAAGGGGGATTAGTACTGCAACATATGAATCTAGGGGTACGGGATGCAATTTAGTCCGTAACATCTGCTAATTTTCCCTCTTGATTCAAAAAATTTTCAAGAAGTTGCTTTTTAGACCTATTTTTGGAGTAATTGACATTTAAAAGAAATTGAGACCATCCATCAAGTGCTCCTTTCTCACTGACCCTTCAAAAGGCCTTTCTGCCATTATGTAATTCCCTTGAGAGAAGGAACATGAAGGAGGATGAGAAAAATAATCAAAGAATCAAATCAAGCATGGATTTAAAAGAAAAGCTTTCTATCAGCCTCTTTTACTTTCTGTTTTTTTTTTCTTTTTATTAACGCAAGAATGACTGATTCACATTTCACCTGCCCTAATGCCATTTTATTGAGTTTCCAACTGCCAGGTCATGTCTGAGCTGCCGATCTAGGTTTCAAACTTTTAGAGCAAGAACTGTTCCATACTGAGTTTGTTTAATTTCATGTAGAGAATTTGCTTTCAAGCTTCTGGGGATGAGGATATCTGACTTTGAGGGCCCAAACCCCTTGCCTTCACTTCCTACTATGTTGTCCATTAAAGTACTTGAATGGTGGAAAATAATCTCACCACAGCACCAAAAACTCCTGCTAAGAATTGAGCAGATGGGAGTTCTGATAGGAGTTTTTTATGGTACAAAAAAACAGAAGAATAGGAAACATCACTGACCTGTCTCCTGAAGGTCTAGTTCCAGAGTAGAGGTGGTTCTGTGTGTCCCTCTGTGCCAGGGGACCATAAAAGTCTGAAAACACCCTGATACATTGTTATAGTGGTTCCTCAACCTTTGCATTTGGAAACCCAGATTTCTGGATCTGACTCCTAGAGTGTCTGGTGCAGTGGGATGAGGCCTGAGAATTGGTATCACACGTGTTCCCAAATAACATGATCCTACTGGTTTGGGGGTAAGTTTTGCAAATCACTGTTTTACAGGGCTTCTCTCTGTGACAGCTGAGCTGAAATGAAAGAAAATTAGAAAGCTGCCCAGGACCAGTGGTTCTTAATCTTGGCTTTTTGTTAAATCACTTGGGGGAACATTTAAATATACTGATGTCAGAATCTCAGAGATAGGACAGGGGCATGGGTGTTTTTTAGAGCTCCTTAGGTACTTTCGGTGTGCACAGTGGGTTGAGACCCTTTATCATTTCCTAATTAGGTTAGTATCTGGACAAGCCCATGGAAGGCAGAAGAGGAGAGGCTCGGTGACAAACTCTCTCAAAGTAACTTTTAATCAGTGTTCTGAGTATGCATAACAC
Organism: Canis lupus familiaris; assembly: GCF_011100685.1. Taxonomy (NCBI): domain Eukaryota; kingdom Metazoa; phylum Chordata; class Mammalia; order Carnivora; family Canidae; genus Canis; species Canis lupus. The sequence goes on along the minus strand of NC_049222.1, from coordinate 16,366,847 downwards.
TGAGAAATCATGGATCTCACTTTTGTCTTCCAAACTCGAGACCAGTGAAATTTTTTTCACTACTTGGGAATTTGGTGGGAATCTTTTCCTGCTTGGAGTCTAAGGATGAGACTACACCCATAAGGAAACCCAGTCTAAGGTCTTTTATTTATGAGGAATGTACTAGGCATTCTAAATTTCAGAATATATCCTCTAGCATCTAAACTGGGAGGTGACCTTGTCTGTGAATAGGAAAATTTTGAACTCTTGCTGTATCCTAACACTAAGCCTGGCTAAATTGCATTCTGCTCAAGGACGAGTCAACTGAGAAAATCAAATCAAAAGCTCATAAAACTGTCTGCAGCTCAAGAGAAGAACATTGCTCTAAGTATTCAAGAGAACATCCTTTCCTGCCAAATAGAATTACTACATGGTGAAGAAAAAAAAAAAAACCCAAACAACCCACCAACATTTAAAATACGTGCCCGATAGCCCCATTTGTTTTAGTAGAATGTTATTTGTAATAATAATAGGCCAAGATAAGGGTGTCTGGGTGGCTCAGTCAGGTGTCTGCCTTAAGCTCATTTCATGATCTCAGGGTTCTGGAATCGATCCCCAAGTCAGGCTCCTGCTTCTGCCTTTCCCTCTGCTCCTCCCCCTGGCTTGCACTTTGTCTCTCTTGCTCTCTAATAAATAAATATAATCTTAAAAATGAATGAATGAATGAATGAATGAATGAATAAATAAATAAGCAAGCCAAGATAAATAGAGACTAGTTTGTGATAAGAAAGGGGAAAGAGGGCAGCCCCGGTGGCTCAGCGGTTTAGCAACACCTTCAACCCAGGGTGTGATCCTGGAGACCCAGGATTGAGAGGTGCATGTCAGGCTCCCTGCATGGAGCCTGCTTCTCCCTCTGCCTGTGTCTCTGCCTCTCTGGGTCTCTCATGAATAAATAAATAAAGTCTTAAAAAAAGAAAAAAGAAAGAAAGAAGGGGGGAAGAATGCAATAATCCCAGAAGCAATAGAAGGAAAGACCTGGTATCGCAGGAAATGAAATCATTAACACTGTATTTTTAAAATTGTCACAGACACATACACACGCAAAAATAAAAACAAGGGGAGAAAGCTAGTTTAGGGTTTTGTGACTTTTTTTTTAATAATGAGAAAAATAAATTTCTCCATAAATAAAAATAGGATTCAGAGTCCTATGTAACACAATGATAAGAGTTTCATGTCCCAGCAAGTGGCTTAAGGAAGATTCATTTTTTAACTATAATCTATAAATATTGAACTTGGTGTATCCTCTATTGTCACATCTTGGAGTGCCATGCTTGGGTGCTTGGAACCTCATGCTTTGGTTGGTGAACACTTTCTTCTTAAGCAGGGCACCTGTCTCAGTCCCTGCCTGCACCTCTGCCCTATTGGCAGGATAAGTGGGAAACCTTCAGCTTCCCTTGGCCTCACTCCTAGGAAACCTAGACCTAGAGCCAGCCCTAAGCTATCAGCTACCTGGTTTAAGACTTAAGTGATCCCTCTTAGCTTTTGTGAGATCCCGGAAGCACCAAGAGAAACAAGAGTTTCCAAAATGACCCAGTTAAATAATTATTTCAAATAATTCCAAGGGAGAGAGAAAATGCTTAGTTGGGTATAGCTACACAATTCCTGTCTGTCCCCATAAAAGGAGTGGGCCTTTGCTCCCTGGTGAAGTAAAAGGGGCCATCAAAGAGAAGAGCCCTTGGGTCTTAGTGTTGGTGAATTGCACACATGTGAGTCTGAAGCCTCCTGTGCTAGTAATCAATGGGGTGGTACTTGGGCCCCAGCAGCCCTATCTCAACTGGATGTGCTACTAGTGATGGAGAAGTAGCACTGATGTTCCCAGGAATGGTGGTACAGGACATTGCATCCTCACTGAACCCATGGTGAATTGGGACAGTTGAAGCACTTGAAGTACCAAGCGAGTGTGAAGAGTGCCTTACATGGTAGAGGCTTGGAGTTGCTCTGTGTGGCAGCACCTTCCTGCCCAACATTAGCTCCTCTCTCTGTTTTCTCTCTTCCTCCTTCTTCTCCTGTCTTCCAAGTGCTGATTCATTTCCATTCTTCAGAACACTCAACCATATGAGAGAGTACCCATCCACATCTTCCTTTCTCATGCCTTGCAAGCTCTGCCATCTCTGGCTAGGAGAGGCCATGATGGGAGGCTTCCCATCATGACAGGACTCTACTGTCAGAGCAGGTGAGTTCGTGTATCACAAAGGAGAAGAAGATCTCAAAGGCGACAATTCCATTTAGATTCCTTTTCTCCTTGATTAAGGCAAACATGGCTTAGTGTATCAGGTGTCTTTGGTGGTTTATGTATACAATGGAATATTACTCAGCTATTAGAAATGACAAATACCCACCATTTGCTTCAACGTGGATGGAACTGGAGGGTATTATGCTGAGTGAAGTAAGCCAGTCGGAGAAGGACAAACATTATATGTTCTCATTCATTTGGGGAATATAAATAATAGTGAAAGGGAATATAAGGGAAGGGGGAAGAAATGTGTGGGAAATATCAGAAAGGGAGACAGAACGTAAAGACTGCTAACTCTGGGAAACGAACTAGGGGTGGTAGAAGGGGAGGAGGGCAGGGGGTGGGAGTGAATGGGTGACGGGCACTGGGGGTTATTCTGTATGTTAGTAAATTGAACACCAATAAAAAATAAATTAAAAAAAAAAAGCCACTGACACCAATCAGGCTTGGAAGAAAGAGAAATGGGGCAGCCCCACCCATCTATTTGACAGAAACTGCTAGATTGTCTCCCCCAGGTACTTCTACTGAATAGATGGATTCTCACGATTGTCCTCATTTTTGTGTCACCTCTCTGAGGGTTCACATCTAAGAGTATTCAATTGGCTGAACTTGGGCCCTGTGGCTGACCTTGGCCCAGGGCAGCAAAAGGAAGGATCTAGTGGGAGAGATTTCTGAGACTTCATTAGTCTTGAATGGCAGCTTAAGGCTCTTTACCCGTACAATCTTACCAAGCCTTTGTGTGACAAAAAAGGCTACATTTTCCATATAGAAAGTAAAAGGCTTTCCAGAAGGAGTAATAGATGCTGAGTGGCCCTAAAATTACAATTGTTTTCTAGAAGAGGAGCTAATTTTCTCTCAAAGACAACTTGGCTTATGCTCATATGAGAAAAGCATATTCCTCTTAATAATATAATATAGACCTTATTTCATGCAAAATAATAACTTTTTTATTGTGCTAAAGAATATTTCACCTTCTTGGGTCCTTTTTCATCATAGAGGGCTCTTTATAATTCTTTTATTATCATTTCAAGTCTGTACAGAATTTCTCAGCTCCAGATTCTTTGATGTTTTCACTAAGGGAGAGAGGACAGGAAAAAAGATGAGGGGTCCAGCAACCTCCAGAGTGATGTAATGTCCTACATGTGAACTGAACTGTTCATGTCAATGATGTCCTTTTATGCGTATAGGGATTTATTTATTCATTTCTCAGCCATCTCAAAGGTTTTCTCCCTTGTGAACTCTAGTAGCGTTCTATGTCTATTAATGGTTTTCCCACCAATTTTCAGACTATTTTATTATCTAAATTGTTAATACTTAGAACCATACTCAGTCTGGTGAATAAGAGCAACCAAATAATGATGAGTCTTCTAGGAGACCAGGCATCATCAATTTAAGTGCAAAGAGTAAGCACATAATTTAGTGTCCAAATCAGAACAATTTCAAAAGTAGAGAACACATTAAAAATTAGATTATGCTCACAGTTTTTAACCAAGATTCCACACAAAATTTTGAATGACTTCTCTTTCTTTTTTACTTCTGGCTCTATAACTTCCAAGGAGGTTAAGAAAACTTGTTATAACCTTCATAAAAGCATAAGCCCACTCAACTTTTCTTGCATGTTGAGTCTTGCCAGATCCAATTTTATTCCTATATTTTTAGTTGTTTTCTACTTCTTAATTTAGTTTAGATATATGTAAATTTTAAGCACATTATTTTTTTTTTACTTCATTCCCCCTACCCCTTCCCATCTGTAATTTCCTGCCATTTTTAATTCTCTGTCTCCACAATAGTGTAGGGGCAAGTGTACTGAAATGTGAATCAGAAAGCATGGATGCATTTAACTGTGTGAACTTGTTCAATCATTTACTCTTGCTAGCCTCAATTTACTCATTTGTTGGAAGAGATGTCAGTAATTGCTCAGCCTACCTAGCTATTTAAAAGAACAATAAAATGTTGGGGCACATTGGTGGCTCAGTCAGTTAAGCATCTGATTCTTGATCTCAGCTCAGATCTTGATCCTAGGGTCATGAATTCAAGCCCCATGTTCAGGCTTGAAATAAAAAATTCAAAACACAAGACAAAATAAAAATCATAATAAGATTTATATTATAATCACATCATATACCATAGTAACTAATGTTTGTTTAATTCCTATCACATTCTAGGCAGAGCTGATAATTAACCATTTGTTAAAGTTATCAAACTCCTGTACTGGTTGGTAAAAGCTACTGGTACCCACCACCATGGCCATCCTCTTCCTTTCCCAGGACTCTAGACCTCCTTTCTAGTCCAGCAACAACAAAAAAGCAATATCTGGGACATTGCCAGACTTAGCGCCCCATTCTAATATTATATTCTGATTGGTTAGTGATTAGACACCTCAGGACCTCACAGTCCTGTATCTTAGGTACCTTCATTGGTTTTCCCATCCCTCTCTTCTTAGAGGGATGGCCAAGATCTTGCACATGTAGCTGAACCGCCCTGGGTGGCCCTGTGCCATGGTGGTATGCCTGGACTTAGAGGTTGTGGCTGTCTGCCTCTGGCCCATGCTTTCCCTCTTATGCCTGTACTTGAGAACTTCAACCATCATGGGTTTTGGTTTGTGAGAGTCTGTAGGAGAAACAGAGTGAACTGGTGGAGAGGCAATTATGGGCTCTACCCCAGACATCGACAAGATGCTACTGGCTCTGTTGGCATTGTAGATATCCCTGCAACAAGATGGAGAATGGGGATGGGTGGGGCCTATGGGGGCCATTTAGGGATGGGGAATATCCCAGGTATGGGTGCCTTTTCCACTGTCCTTTTGATTTTTAGTAACATTTAATGGTACAAATTCTCTAGAACACACTGAATGTCCACTTATGATAACATTAAATATTAACTTTATTAATTACCATCAAATGGATCATTCCCATGAAAATATTTAAAGGTTATGTAAAAACAGTTATTATTCATTACCAGAAGTAAGGGTTCCTAGCTCATAAAGCAATCCTTAATCCTTTCAGTTAGTGTTTCAAGAAACTTTGATTCATTTTTATGGGGACAAAGGAGTTAGAGAAATTTCTACTTACCTATTATTGTTAGAACACTCTCTCAAACATTTCAAGCGTGTTTGTAACATTAAAATCTATTGTTTTCTTCATGTCCACAATGTATTTGCTATTGGTAGAAAAGAGACTTCAGAATATGGGTTAGGTATCCTACCAAAAGTACAATTGTTGTCATTGAAAATGTATTGCAATAATAAGAAAAATAAACCAGATTGGTGATCTGATTTCTAGTATTTTTACTACCACTTACAAGTTATTTGACTAGTGAATGATGTGACTAGAAAATAATCATACTAGTATCTTCCCTGCTGCAAAGGTTATTGGCCCATGCCCATGTAGCTCTAACACCTATAATTAGATCACATTGTCATGGTAACTGGAAAGAAAGTCTTAAATAACAGTGAATTTCTACTTAAAATTCTATATCTAATATTGCTTTTGTTCAACAAGGTGTGTAGCAGGCTGTTAGCTTTAAGATGAACAAATAAATTACCAGTATAGTATAAACTCTAAAAGAAATAAACATAAATATCTCCACCAAAGAAGCATATTATCCCAGTTCTAAATATGTAGTTTGTGTTGAAAAATTCTTCACAGAGCAGATAGATAAGGTCACTGTGATTGCTTTTACAAAGAAATATTTTATTGCTAAAATGTATTATTATTCCAGTGAAATCTATGCCAATGGATGGTCTTTGAAGTTACATATTATCTACAATTTCAATGTGACCATCCCATGTGATTTTCAGTGTGGCAAATGGAACTTAGAATCACATATTTGCTTATAAATTTTCCCTTATATTTAGTAATAATAATGATGATGAAAATTGTGGTAGCCCAATGTGGAATTAATTTATGCATATTTTACATTCCTTGGTTATTCCAATATCTTACAATTTAAGTAGTGATCAAAAGATACTTCACCATGTCAAATATAGTATTCATAAAAATATAGTACAGGTTAATATGTGCTTCCTTTATTAGTCCAAATTCAAGTGGCTGGATATCTACATGCAAAATAATGAATTTGGGTCCTTACTTTATACCATATACAAAAATTAACTCTAAATGAATCAAAAACCTAAATATTAGAGTCTAAACTATAAAACTCTTAGAGGAAAACATAGAGGAGTAAATATTAATAAAAAAATCCCACTGGATTTGGCAATGGCTTTTAAACTATGACATCAAAAGCACAAGCAGTCAAAAGGAAAAAAAGATAAACTGGACCTTATCAAAATTAAAATTTTTTGTGCATCTAAGGGTACTATCAAGAAGTGAAAACACAATCTGCAGAATGGGAAAAAATATTTTCAAATCACATATACGATAAGGGTCTGGCAGATTTCATGTTGTAAGAATAAAAATAAATAAAATAAATAAAGTGAAAAAAGGAAGAACTGTTCTAAAAAGTAAAGTTTACTTACAAGTTTTTTCACATTAATAAAGTATGAGATTTATTGCATGATATAGGATTATGGCACCAAAACTATATATTTTTTGCAATGTATAACCTGATGTTGTTACTTGTATATCATTACTGCTACTACCCTTTATAAGTATAAAACCTTTAAAAATGTTTTTTAAAGGTTTTATTTATTTTAGAGAGAGAGGAAGACAAAGCAAATGAGAGCAAGCACTCATGAGTGGGGGGAGGGGCAGCAGGAGAAGGACAGGGAATTTCAAGAGGGCTTGGCATGGAGTGTGGAACCCATCGAGGGGCTGGATCCCATGACCCTGAGATCACCACCTCAACAAAAATCAAGAGCTGGAAGCCCAACGGACAGAGCCACCCTGGCCCTTAAGTATAAAATATTTTTAAAGAAAATCTTTTATTTTACAACCTATAATGGTACTCTGTCTTTCCCCCAACCCTCACTTTTTGAACAAGAGACCCTGTACTTTCATTTTGCTGAGAGAGTGGCTATGATGGGAGAGGAGAGGGTGATCTAGTACCCAGGCACCATCTCCTTAGGACAGCCCTTAGTTCTCAGGGACAGAAACTGAACCTATAAGAAAGAAGAGAAATACTGCCCTAACTCGCTCAACATTTGCAGGGCTCTCTTCTTATGATCAAAGAACTACTTCCTATTATTTTCCCCAGCAGCGTTAATTCCCTTCACTTATCCAGTAGCTTTCAATTCAAGCCCCTTTGAGCTTGTTTTATTACCAGTCTCCTCTCTGCTGGAATGTAAACTTCATGAAGGCAGGGATGTTTATGCATTTTATTTTCTGCTCTATCTTCTGCATGAAGAATGGTGCATTTTAAAATGCTTATACCAGTAGTTAAAGGTCTCAAATTGAGCTCCAGCCACAAGATACAAAAACAGTTCTGTACATCCTTCACCCAGTTCTTTGCATAATCTAAAAAAAAATGTTTAAGTGATCAAGTTCAAAAGTAGGAAATTTGAGTTGCAGCACCCCCCCCAACCAAATCTCTGATCTCATTTTTGCACAAAATTTGCAGATAAATCTCAATCATTCAATCTCTGTTTATCTGATGTATTGGTTAGTACAGATTTTAAGCAGATGAAAAGGGATTTCAGATCCATTGACCTGTGTATGAAAAAATTATTAAACCTTCAGGTAATGGAACCCCAGAGGTTCAGATAATGATGTTCCATTTTGTAAAAATTTCTTCTTGATGAATTATGTGTGGTCATGATCTCCACTACATTTTCTTGTGAATTTCTTGAGAAGAATTTCAGAAGCTATGTAGTGGGAGGACAATTTGTTATGTTTCTTTCTGAAGAATTTTCTTAGTTTTTTGTAAAGAGCTTGAAACTTTGCCACATCTTTCATAGTTTAATGGCTGGGAGAAAGAGGCTATTTCCTATGTTGTTTGAATGAGCAAGATGACCATATTGTCTTGAATATCATTTTAAAATTATTTTACTTCATTTAACCTTTGTTTAGTTAATACGGCACATTGTAAAAATACAAAAGTTATCAGAAGGTCTCTCTGTCACCCAGTTCTCTCCTACCAAATCTTGGGTATCTCCCTGGAGATTTCAGCACACACTGCAGCAAGTTACAGGTCTTTTACACAAAAGTGGCCGATGGCAGCTATTATATAACACTCCTCTGTACTTAAAAAAGTTGATACATATTTTTACAGATTATTATATATCAGATTTAATAGGTCTATTTCACTAAAAGAAAGGGGGTGGGGGAGAAAGGGCAGCATTGAGCCTGAATATTTATTTAAATCTCAGCATATTTGGATTGATTTCAAATGTTACTTTTGCCCTGAATTATCAAGGCTGAGTATCACTGTGCTATCCCTGTAACATGGTATGACATTTTGGGTACCTTTTGTTCTCGGATTAAACATTTGAATTTTTGAATAATTTAGTGTAAAATTGTGACAGATGTTTCTTCCAACTCATATTGATATATTCTTTGCATAATGACTATGTGATTGTGATTTAAGATTCAGATTCTGGCATATGAAGTCAAAATAAGCACTAAGGTCACAAATTCTCTTGTTTCTATGGTGCTGGCTCAATCAACTCCAACTTTTATTTTAAATGATGGGCTTTTTGGCTTTGTGTAGCTCTAGTCTTGGAGAGATGCTGTTTGGAGAAATTGAGACAAGAAAAAAAATGGGAAAAAAGCTTTTATAGTTGGCTTTTAAAAATAGTGTTAAAAATATCTTTTAAAAAATGTGTACGATTCAAACACATATTCCAGGGCTTTCATTCTGTCCTAAGCTAATATTCATTTTTGACATTTTATTATAAATGCTATGATTGCTTAGAATACTAATACTTTTGCTTTGATCCAAGTGATCAATTTTAATGTTTAAAATATTAACTAATAGTCAAAAACCTGTGATTGAGAAAGTGGCAAAATATCCTAAGCCATTTTTCTTTAAAGAAATAATGTTGAAATTCAAGGGTAACTTCAGTTTCTCATAAATCTCTTAACATGCTCTGTGGGATTATTTGCATATCTAGAAAAAAATCAGAATTATACTTTGTAAACAATAAATAAAATAACAATGTCTGAAATTTAATAAAATGATGTAAATTAGAATATAGGAGATTGCAGTCCTTCAGGGTACAAACCAACTACTGTAAATAAGATCCTACAAGTTATCTTGAGGCTCTTTTGCTGACTTACATATTAGTATTTTTGTAACTGAATGCAATTTAATTTATCATACTTTTATTTAAGATATTTTCAAGAAGATGGCATAATTTATATTTATATTTATTCATATTTATATATATTTCTAAATAATTTAAGAAATGTTTTATGAGGGATGACACCTGGGTAGCCCAGTCAGTTAAGCATTTGCCATTGGCTCAGGGTCCTGGGATTGAGCCTTGTGCTGGGCTCCCCGCTCAGCAGAGAATCTGCTTCTCCCTCTCACTCTGCTGCTCTCCCTGCTGGTTACCTCGTTCTCTCGGTCAAATAAATAATTAAATTCTTTAAAAAAATCTTATCATAATTCATTTCATAATTCTATGGTTGTTCTTTAAATAGAAATCATTTAGTCTTGGTAAAAGGAACCAACATCTTAACTATAGTTTATTTTTCCCATTTATTATAGTTATTGGTGCCATGTGGAGTCATGCAAATAAAAACATAAATGAAAGATTTATAGAATTGTAAATAGTAACAATAGCTAACTTTTACTGAACACTTGCCGTGGGCAAGATACTGCTCTAAATGATGTACCTGTAACAATCCTTTAAAACTTGTGTTAGGGCTTTGCTAGGGCTATCATAACAAAGTGCAGCAAGTTGGATGTTTTAAAAGACAGAAATTTATTTCTTACAGTTCTGCAGGCTGGAAATCGAAGATCAAGGTGTGAGGGCAGGGTTGGTTCAGTGTAAAGGCTCTGAGGAAATTTCCACTCCATGCACATCCCCCAGCTTCTGGAAGTTTGCTGGCAATCTTTCATATTCTTTGGCTTGTAGAAGCCTCACCCTGATCTCTTCCTTCATCTTACACATAATGTTTTCTCTCTGTGGACCCTCTTCAAATTCCTCCTTTTACAAGGACATTCATCAGGGACTTCTGGGTGGCTCAGTCAGTTAAGAAGCCAACTCACTTTTGGCTCAGGTCATGATATCAAGGTCAAGAGATGGCAAAAAAAAAAAAAAAAAAAAAAAAAGAGAGAGAGAGAGATGGAGCCCTGGGTCAGGCTCTGCACTTAGTAGAGTCTGCTTCTCTCTCTTTCTCCCTCTCCCTCTGCCTTGCCCTGCATGCTCTCTCTCTCTCTCTCGAATAAACAAACCTTAAAAAACCCACAATCATATTGGTTTGGGGCTCACTGGACTCTAATATGACCTCATCTGAACTAATTACATCTGCAATGACCATTTTTCCAAATAGGGTGCATTCTGAGGTTCTAGGGGTTGAGATTTCACCATATGACTTTTGGGAGGACAATTCAACATACAACAACAGTCAACCCAACCCTATAAAGCATGTACTATTGTTATCTCCAATAATTAGACGAGAAAACTTGCACAATCTTATTCAAAATAAAGTGATAGGGCTGGGATTTAAATGAAGGTGGTTGAATTCCAGGGTCTATACAACTTGTTTCCTAGTTTATTTTTCCTTTAATGTGCTTCAGGATATATTTTATTAATATTTCATATTTAGTATCGATATTCAAATATGAGTTTTATCTAAGGCCAATTTTTCCATAAGAGAACTGAATTTTCTTACCTTAGTGACTTTCAGAGTCTTCTTTTAACCGCTAACTACTATCATTTCTCATAATGTTATCAACAATTTATAGCAGGCTGGCTTTACTTATGATTTGTGTAACAGTTTTCAGCCTTTATTTTATTTATTTTTAATTTAAAAAATATTTATTTATTTTAGAGAGAGAGAGAGTGCACGTGTGCAGGAGCAGGGAGAGGTACAGAGGGAGAGTCTTCAAGCAGACTCTCCACTGAGCATGGAGCCTGATGTTGGGCTTGATTTCAAGACCCATGATATCATGACCTGAGTCAAAGCCAGTAGTCAAATGCTTAACCAACCGAGCCACCCAGGCACCCCTATGGCCTTTATTTTAAATGCCTAATCTGCTAACTTACCTAAAATATCTATAATCAAGTTAATATAAATATATTCAAATTTGCAAAACTTTCATCAAATCTGATTGTGTTACCTATGTATTATCTCTAAAGAACAATTTTGAAAAAAAAAAAGTATAAATACCATCTAAACTCTTCTGCTCATTCTCCCATAATACTTGAAAGAAAATTCACATTAATCTTCCAAGAAGGGGAAGGCAGCTGAGTCCTACCCCATAAGGAAACGGGCCTTGTGTAAATACTGCAGAGATGGGGAACTCAGTTGTGTGTACTCTGACCTAAACTGTCAGAAGTAAAGAGGGAAGTAACTGGTGGAGCTGTTTCAAATACCTGGAAAATACACTGAAGAGTGAAGAATGACTTAGGCAGAAAAGATGCTCCTCCTACTTCCCAGGCTGTTGTCCTTGTCTGCATGGTCCAAGTTGGTTCAGAGCGTCTTCTGTGACTATTTCATCAGCTGGGAGGGGTTGGGAAGGATGGACACAAACCAAAAGTTGTACAGATCGCTTTTGCTTACATCTCCTTTTCATGTGGGTACACCTAGCTGCAAGGGAAGCTGGGAATATTCCAAGCTGAATTTTTTTTTTTTTACTAGAGCAAAAAGAGAAAATAGGTATTGAGAGATGACTAGCAGACAGTTTCTGCCACAAATGTATAATAATAGGTTCTGTGGCAATACAACTTGACAGTAAAGGAGTACTCTTTGCATTGAATAGTAGGAAATTGAAACATTCAATCTGTCCTTTAAAATAAAGAATGAAACATAGTAAAATTTTCAAGTACACAGGAAATTAGAGACAGTGGTATAAAAAAGAAAACCTATGTATCCATCAACTATCTCTGAAGAATAATTTTTAATTCTGATACGAGTTCAACTTTATCCCCATTCAAGTACCACTTCTTCTCACCAATTGTTTTGGAGCAAATCCCAGGCATCATGTAATTTTATTCATAAATATATAAGTAAGTATTTACAAGAGAGAGACATTTAAAAATGCAATTATAATACCATCATCACATTTTAAAAATTAATAATATTTTAATATCATCAAATATCAGTGAATGTTCAAATTTCTCTGTTTCATGAATGCTTTTCTCATTTACCTTTTCCTTGTTTTTCTTATTTATTTGTTCAAATTAGGATCCAGGTTAGGTTTGCAATTTGATGGATATATCCTAATTGTCTTTTATTTTATAATATTTTCTTCCATTTCTTCCCCCGCACCCCCCCCCTCAATTTCTTTGTTGAAAGTGCTATATGTTGTAGAATTTCTTATATTCTGGGTCTTTCTGATAACATCCCATGGTGTTACTCAACATACCTTTCTCTCCCTTATGTTTTCTTAAATAGTGGCACATGGCACCTGATTTTTTTTTTTTTTATGTGATGTTAGTAGTTACGGATAATTGCCTAGATTTTTGAATTATTCAATCTCGAAAAATGATATTCTACTTCTACCATTCTTCATCTATTGGCTAGACTAGTTCTATAAAGAAGTACTTATATGAATAAGTAATAAAGAAGTATCTCCTATTAATCTTTGAGTATCCTGAATTACATTCTACCTTTGAAAGATAATAAATTGATTTTTCCCTTTAAATCACCAGCTCAGAAAATAATGAGTTGGTTTTCTAACCTCTTTTAAAGTAACCAGTGAGATTTTTTCTCCTCTTTTTGGAATATCGTTATAGACTGATAGATTTAAGTATATTTGATCTTTAAATCCATCACAGATATTATATTTATGGATGCTCAGTTTTCCCCACATTTTGCCAGCAAAGAGTCCTATCTTGTTTCAGAGTCCTACAAACACTTTAGTAGTCATTAACAGCTTCTTGGCTCCTTGAGATGACAAAATGTTCTAGACTTATCTTGTATACTTTATATTACTTATTTGAAAATAGATTAATAAATAGGATAAAACTTTTGTATTTTAATGTCTGTAATACTCCACCTGTTTCCTATTAAATGTCTCATAATGTATTTTTCTACATTATCTTAATAGTTGCATAGTAGTTCCATTGTATGATATAATTTATTTAAATGGCCCTGTTGATTATTTCCAACTCATAATTATCAGAATTATCATGAAGATGAATATCCATGTAGCTAGATATTTTCCTACATGGCTGTTTTATTATTCTGATCATAATATCAGTACTTCTTTTATTGCTGAGGGAAACAGATAGACATTTTCAAGATTTTGTTACATATCACCACAGTTTTCCAGAGTATTTGCATTCTTTGCATGTCAACCAATGATATTTGAGTGCCATTTTCTTGCATCATATGGGTCATTTGCATTTAAACATTGTGGCCAATTTGACATAAAAAATTTTACTTCCTTTATTACTATTCAAGATGAAAAAATTTTTGTTACTCTCTGAACATTTGATTTAGTCTTTTCTGAACTATCAGTTCACACACCTTGCTTCCATCTGTTACTAATTTATTCTTTTTATGGTTATGTAAGAGGCCTTAATATATTAAATTTTGGTCCATTTTATGGTTTACTAATACTATCCCCAGTTTGCCATTTGGCTTTTTATTTTATTTTTCATAATTCTGACATCTAGTAGTTTTAAGTGTTGACATTCATATTTATAAAATTTTACTTTTATTGTTTTTGCCCTTTGTCTCCAACCTACTTACTCTAGCACAGTTGTTAATAATTGAATCACTTCCTTCAAAGTAATACATTCGCAATGGTATTTACCTTATACTGTCAACACCTAAAGATAGTTCTGTTATTCCTCTTTATATGGCCTACCATAAATAAAAGGTCTGTTAGCATAGCTCAGAATAATCACCATTCAGACATATAAAACCCAGATATTTTATGGGTACGAAAGAAAACTTTTCTATCCCTAAAGAAAAGTTACTAAAAAAACTTTCCTTTAAAGCTTGGGAAGTTACATAGAATATGATCACTTCCTTTAAATATTTTTCTGCTGGAATGTAAGGGCAGATGAAAGTGTTTAACTCTGCCCAGCATGAGTGGCAGCAGAGCTTGAGGTAGGTACAACACGCAAGTGATTCTTTTAATTTTTATTTTAAAGCTTAAACACTTAAGTAAAGTGTGCCTGCCACTTTCAAACATATGTTTGTGTTTTTTAGAAGTCAGATTTATTGAGGTATAATTTACCTACAGAACAAATTACCCTCTTAGGTTGTATAGTTACAGTAATTTTATACAGACAAATGTATATAGCCATGCATTTTCACCACAATCTGGACGTAGAATATTTCCATCATTCTTACAATTTCCTTTATGTCCCTTATAGACAATACTCTATCCTCCCCTCCAACCTGTGGAACCACTGACCTGATTTCTGTCCCCGTAGCATTGCTTTTTCCGGAATGTCCTATAAATGAAATCCTATAGTATGTAGCTTTTTATGTCAGCTTTTTCACCTGCATAAGTTATTTTGAGATTCATTGATGTTGTTTTGAGTATCAGTACTCATTTATTTTTATTCCCGAGTGGTGTTTCATTATATAGTTTGTATATCCATCCATTCTCCATTGTCATTTGAGTCATTCCTGGTTTGAGCTGTTATAAATGAAGATACTAATGAACATTTGTGTATAAATCTCTGTTTGGACACATATTTTTATTTGTCTTGGTCAAATGTCAAGGGATAAGATTGTGATTAGTATGATAACTGTATGTTTAATTAGAAAAAATTGCCAAATGGTCTTCCAAAGTAGCTGTACGATTTTGCATTCTTATGTGTAACCTGTGAAAGTTATAGTTGTCCCACATCCTTGCCTGTCAGATTTTAAAGTTTCAGCTATTCTAATAAGTGTAAGGTACCATCTCATCGTGTTTTCAGTTTGCATTTTCCTAATAACTAGTGATATGAACATCAGTTTTTAGTGGTATGCTGTTGTGTATCTTTTTACTACAATATTTTGTCTATTTTTATTGAGGTGCTTTCTTATTATTGACTTGTAACTTTATTTTATCTTATTTATTTATTTTTAAACATTTTATTTTACTTTAAGTAATCTCCACACCCAACATGGGGTTTGAACTCACAACTCTGAGATCAAGAGTCACATGATCTCTACCGACTGAGCCAGCCAGGCATCCCTAGGTATTCATTTTAAATACAACCCCTTTACTATATGTATGTTTTTACAAATATTTTATTTTATCCTGTGACTTGTATTTTTATTTCCTTAAAGCTATCATTCAAAGGGAATACATTTAAATTGTTTTTGATAAACTTTTGATTTTGGAGTTCAACCTTTGCGAATTAGGAAATAATGAAAATCTGTGGCTAGTACTTCTTTGTGTGTGTGTATGTATGTTTTAGAGAGGAAAAGGGTGGAAGGGGCAAAGAGAGAATCTTGAGCAGGCTCTATGCCCAGCTCAGAGCCCAACATGGGGCCTGATCTCACAACACTGAGATCATGACCTGAGCCAAAATCAAGAGTCAGATGCTTAATCGACTGAGCCACTCAGGCACCCCTTGTGCTATCTTTGTTTTGAGCCACAAACCCCACCTGTATTGGGAAAAATTTTCTATTTTTCTGTACTGTGCTGTTTTAGGTAATCGAGCACTCAATTTTCAAACATCTAAGCAGTTAGGCAGAGCCAGCTCTAACGAACGCTTTGGATGAAATGCATGGCCAAAAAGTCCAGCCCCATGTCATTCCCTGTCTTTCTCTCTTTTTTTTTTCTTTCTAATTTGTTTTTTCTTTCTTCTGCTAGATAGACATAGTACTAGCAGTAGAGGTAGGACTCCTTCCTGGGGAGGCTTCGTTGCAGAAATACATGGCTTGTGGATTTGGCCAGGGTCTTGACAAGAAGGCTTGGTGGAAGAATTATGTCTGGCTTCAATGAGTGTTTTCATATTATTCTCCCCTGCCCAGACCATCACTTCATCAGCTTACCAGATGAGACTGAAGTGATGCCAATGTTTGGTTAAAGATGGAGATTATTTTGAACATGGCATCTGCTACACCCAAAAACTGACCACCAGATGAAGTGAGACTCATTATGCCCAAATTAACTCCCTATTCTCTGGGAGGTCCACTTAAGGAAATCTGGGGAGAGAATCAAATTTATAATAATAAGTATTTTTAAAGGATGGTATCTGGTCATATATTTTCTTAGATTATTATTTCAGGAACAGTTGAAATTTTTTCCTATTTACTGCAAGGTATAGAACACTAAAAACTGAACTTATTGAAGTGAAAAAGTTTCAGAGTAGTGGCTAACAGGGGCAATATTAATCTATTTCTGTTTCAGAAAAGGAAAGAGTGTCTCTGGGATTACTAAACTCTAGGTAACAAATGATTGTTTTCCATATTGTCTTGTTCTATTCTCTAGGTATCACTTCTAATATGAGGAACTTCATCTTTATAAGCAGACCAAGTTATAGCAGAAATTGTACTTTTTTTTTTTTTAATTGAAGTTCAGCTGGTACACAATGTTACATTGCTTTCAGGCACACAACATAGTGATTTGACAACCCTATACGTTATGCTATGCTCACCACAAGTGTGGCTACCATCTGTCAGCGTATAATATGATTATGGTTACAATACCATTGATTATATTCTCTGTGCCCTAGTTTTTATCCCTGTGATTTAACTCACTCAATAACTGGAAGCCTGGACCTTCTGCTCCCTTTCACCGGTTTTGCCCACCTCTTCACCCTCTCTCCTCTGGCAACCATCAGTTTGTTTTCTGCAGCTTACTTTTTGACCTTAAGTGACTCTGATTTTCTACAGGTTTAGTTATAATTGACTCGTTTAGCAAGAAAAAGGAACTTTAGCTGATGCATGACATCCATCACTAAAAGATTATTTTTCTAATAAAATAATCAAGTTAGGTTCAATTTACCAATTGCATTTTATTTACTAAAAGATCTATGTTAAATTATAATTCTGATGTTTCAATCATAATCTGGAGACCACTGAAATATTGGTGAGTTTATTACATTTATGTTTTGTTTTAAAGTTCATTCTTTCGGGTCCACTTCAGAAGCTATTACAGATTTCTGCTTTAGTAAGCATTTCTTATGTTCATTAAGATTTACTTGAAAATGGTCTTTCCTTTATTGCTTTTATGCATGCTAGGGCAGCAGCATAATCATCTCTGCAAGTTTGTCTCCATATGGATCAGTTCAGTGGGTGACTTCAGCAACTATTTTTAAATAAAGATCATGGAGATTCATAGGTATATGGCATTAGTTAGAAAAACTCAAGAAATTTAGGACACCAGGTAGAGTTTTAACCATAATTTTGTTGTCAGAGTAATAATAGATGGCTGCAAGTAATAGCTATAACAAATAATTTCTTTACTTGATATTTATCCCTTCACTAATTTTTACCCATATGATGTGGTCACCACAATGGAAAATAATAAAATGTATATAAGACAATACTACTGCCCTTAAGGAGCAAGTTTGAGTATGAGATACCAACGTTTGCCCATAAGTTCAATTATAAAATAGAAAGTGATGAGTTCCATTAGAGAGCTTCATAGAGATTATGTATCTGTCAGGAAATGCTAGGTTATACTAATGTAACAAATAGCCCTAAATCTTAATGGCCTGTAATGACATGTTTATTTTTGATGCACATTCTGTGCTCATTGTGGGTCCACTGGAGGCTCTGCTCCATATTTCCTGACTCTTGGGCCAAGCCTGAGGAAGTTTCCACCCTCAGGAACGTTACTGTGTGTGGCAAGGTAAATGATGAGGGTGGGAAAACATGAAAATTATGCACTGGCTTTTATAGTCTTATGCCCACATTCCACTGGGTCAAAATAAGTTATTTGGCCAGCCTGACTTCAAGTGATTAGAGCATATGCCTGAAAGCAGGAGAACTAGAATATATGTATCATCTCTAACAACTACAACAAAGGAAAATCGTATCTTAATAGGAAGACTAAGAAGGGCTTTATGGAGGAAGTGACATTTGAGTTAGATTATTATCGATGAGTAGAATTTTAGCATCTGGGATTAAAGTAGCTTTGTGGAAATAACATATCGTGTGAAACTAAGGAAGATTTGAAAACAATGTTACTTGAACATGGTTGTGACCTCTTTTTGTGACCTATCTCAGCATGGCATTACAATAAAAAGAATCATTGGCCCTTCATAATATTGACAAAATATTGAAGCCATTGTGTGGCACAAGAGTGGGAGATCCCCTCAAAATACATATAGAAAAAGTTAAAATTCTTTGATATTTTCTCTCTCAGTAGCTCAAAAAGCACAGAAGCTGCTTCCAGAATGTCCACTGCTTCACCCTCATCAAACTCAACCCAGTTCTCCCTAGACTGATGCCATATGGGGTCAAACTGACTCTACAGCAGTATGATCATTCTACCCTTTCTGTTGCAGAATTCTATTCTCTTTCCTGAGCGGTTCTCCTCATTCTAGTGTAGCTAAATCTAGCCTTTCTGGACTTTTTCCAGCTCTTCTGGCTATTACTATTGCAGACTAACATACCAAAAAGTACCCAGTGCATTAGTCTCCCAAGCAACAAATGTTATTTTCTTTTTGAAGGTGAGGAGAAGGCTATAAATATATATACACTGATATCTTTGTCTATTTTGCCCAATGCCATGTGTGTGACTATGTTGTTTTCACAGAAACATGCCTTTTAGAGCCAGAGAGATCAGGTTATCAGCTAGTCTTGCTCCTTGCTTCCTGTTTCAGGTCCTTAAGGTAATGTTATCCCCATGTTATCTGAGATTTGAGGAAGTGATGGCAAATATAAGGGTCATGGATTTATGGGAAAGAACATGGATAAGCTCCCAGTTACTGACACTCTGATGTGATTTTCAACCATTCTACACAACTTGAAACTTCACCATTCTGGCTTTTCTGTATTATGAACCTCTGAGAATTAAATATCAACAGACTTCAATTTAACATCTAAATGTTTAACAGCCCACCAAATCCTGAACCCTTGACTCAATAATAGAGATTTAAAGAGTTACTTTTTACATGGTCCCAACCTTCAAGGTGTTCACGGCCTAGTGGAGATGTAAATGCTCACTATTCTCACATGATTTAGAGTGTAGATTGACTAGCAGAATAAACAAAATGGAATGTGGATGGAATACAACTGGGGGACAAGAATCTGTCTGAATGTTGAGTAGTAGCCACAAAGGTGGTGTGTAGTATTTTTGATATGTGCAAAGAGTGCCCTGGGGTAGCAAATAGAAGATCCAATTTGCCAAGATCCAGGTCTTGGCAATGCCACCAATGGTGTTACATATTTTACAATTTTCAGCATGAGTTATAACTCTTCTGTTGTTTAATTTCTTCATCAGTAAAATGGGAGGGTGAGACAAGATTATTTCTGAAGGATCTTCCATATCATGATAGCGTTCTTAATGAAAAGAAATATTTGAGTTCATTACTAAATTCCTCATTTTGAAAATGAGATTCTGAAAGGTAAGGTCGACTTGCCCAACACTTCAGCTTGTTGACAACCAGGCTAATAGCTCTTCTCTTTACCCAGCTGCTGCCTCACTCAAAACGAATTGGATTTTATTCATTAAAAATGGGCTTCTTAAGAGCAGGTGCTCAGGAACTATTAACAGGGAGTTCAAGTTAAATTTTCTTTCTGAAAATATTGAAAATGCATTATCTTAAAAACATAATAACCAATTTAATATGGCCAAAAAAGGGAAAGAAATGACATTCAAGTTGGAAAGAAAGAAATAATGTCTGACATGATGTACTATGTAGAAAACTCTAAAGTGTGTAAAAAAGAAGCCCCTTGAAGTAAAAGTGAGCTTAGCAAATAACTTTAGTGTTTCCATACAGCAATGTAGTAATTTTGTTTGAAGAGGATGTGGTTTCAGCTATTAACTCCTCCATGATGGCTTTCTTATAATAGCATCTCAGTGTGACAGTTTGGGGTGTTTGTCCTTGGCCAACTGGAGTGAATGCATTAAGGAGCTGTATCCAAATGGCTTCACTCCCTGTTAAGGAAAAGATCAAGTACAGGTGCTAAGAGTCAGTCACTAGATATGGATTTTTAAAATGACTTAGCTTTTCAATCAAGTCACCAGACATACAATGTGTGCATGTAGCATCAGAAACAATGCGTTTAGATTAAAAGGAGATTAAAAGGTGCAGGGGGTAAATTTCTATTCCACTGCCCCTCCCCCAAATCGAATAGTTCTTGCTGAGGATATAGAGCACACTAGAGGAACAAGTTGAAAATTATCATAAAAACAGACAGTACAGTTTTGAGGATAGAAACATAGAAACACTTGGTGAAAATGGCATTAATCATACCTACCCCAAAGGTTAATTATGGAAATTCAATGATATTCACATAAAATCACTATGTAAGTTGTAAGGAGCTTCGCAAATGTCTGATGATTTCATTATTTTTAGGGATATTACTATATTAATGGAGAAAGAGCATGGGATTAGGCATTATGCCGGCTTAGCAGAGTCTGGCTTGGGGAGGGGGGGTGGGGAGAATCATTGTGGCCAATTCATCTCTCTGCACTCAGGTTTCTCACACGTAGAATGCTGATAGCTTTCTACCTAACAGGGTTGTTCCAATGAGGAAATGAGCTGGTCTGCATCAGGTCCCTTGCTCAGAATCTTGCACAGAGCACTTCGGTAAATGTGAGCTGCTTTCTCTCGCTGATTACTGTAAACAGCCATCACTCATTTGTCCCTCAAGTATTCATGTCCCTCGTCCCTCTCCTCTGCCTCATTTCTATCCAGTTTGCTCAGGGAGGTAAGCAGGCTAGCCTACTAAACATCCCTGGGAAAATTACCTCAACGTCTTTCTGGAAATGAGCAGGATATTTAAAAAAAAAAAAAAAAAAAAGGAGCCCTGGGATTATTTTACTGCTTCCTTATTTGAGCCCATGGGCAGATCCTTAAATTTCCTCATGGTAATGATCTCACTTTGGGATTAAGAGGTAAGGAAAACAGAAGTGCAAGTTAATCAGTTAGAGAAAATCCCACAGAATGTTGTCCTGCATAGCAATGACTAGTCTGAGATTAGGCTTGGAGTATACTTTATTTTAAATGTAAAACAAATGAGAAATGATATTATGCTGGCCAGTGGGTCTCAGTTACAAGAGGACTTTTGATTTCTTTTTTTTTTAAGAGTTTATTTATTCATGAGAGACACAGAGAGAGAGAGAGAGAGAGGCAGAGACACAGGCAGAGGGAGAAGCAGGCTCCCCACAGGAAGCCTGATGCAGGACTTGATCTCAAGATCCTGGGATCATGACCTGAACCAAAGGCAGGTGCTCAACCACTGAGCCACCCAGGCACCCCAAGAACTTTTGATTTTTTTTTTTTTAGAACTTTTGATTTCTAATAGTCAATTCTGCTTCTCCTTGAGTAAGGTAAAAAATTTAAACGATTATTGGAATTTTGCTTCTCAGACTGTATCTTAGGAATCATCAACTCTGTTTCCCTGGATGGGAGCTTCAGGTGAGTGAGGAGCAGGGATGGTGGGTCTGAGGCTCTGCAAACATACTGGGGTGGCTACAGTTGTTGATAGAACATCCCCTTTGAGATGATGGCCTGCATCTTCTTTCTATTCTTCTCAACCATCTCCAAATAAGAACTTTGACAGGGAGTCCTAGAGGTCTCGAAGGCATCATTAATACTGCAATTACAGAGAGCTACATCCATCCTGAGGGGAACATGCCAGAACTCTCAGACAGCTACACTTTGGGCCAAGGGTGGAGAACAAGACCCATTCCTTCTGTGCTCACTATACCAGTGAATAGGACTCACGCCCTTTTAAACTACCTCACATGGAAAGTGTTCCAGTTCATAGTCAGATATTGCTGAATCAGGGAAAATTAAGACTTATAAATTTTCCATGTCATTGTTTAAAATGGGCAGCTTTTCATTTAATGTACTGTTTTACACTCTTCCACACCAAACAGCAGCCAAGCCTAACACTGCACACACTTCTGTCTCTTAGTTTTGAAGATTCTGTAAAGAGCCACAGAGGGGGAAGCGTACACACCACGGTTGAGAGATGGAGGGAGAGGCTGTGGGGCTGACAGGCTGCCTTTGTAACCATGAAATGCCATTAACTTCTCTATTTTTCTGATTTAATGAATGAAATCAGCATGTGTTTATTTCAATCTTGCATCAACGACTGCATCAGCTTCCCCCAGCATCGTGTCTAAGGGAAAGGATCGTGCCAGGATCAAGGGAAAGGAATGTCACTATTGAAATAAAATTAAATCATAAAAACTTGACTCAGTTCTCCAAAGACTTCCAAAGTTTAAGCATCTTCACAAACATTTCTACCAGCTTTCTCTTTTATCTCAAACCGAATGTCATTTAAATTTTAAAAGAAATTCATTCACTTGTGTTATTCTTTAAGGTTTGTTTTGGGTATTGTCTAGAACCTGCTGGTTTTCTTTAAAGGGCTTATTTACATTCATTTGTGAGGCATCGCAGTAGGCCAGGATCACAGCTGATTTTTACCTTTGGGGGTGACATGGATCTGTGTGAGGCAGTCATAAATCTACCACTAATATATAAATTGTCATTTCTGTAGGAAAGTGTGAAGCAAGTCCCTAACAGCTGACCCACTGTCAAATTTAGGACACCAACTACATATGGAAGTCTTATGTTGGTGTGTTTCCATCCCCCCACCCCTTCCCCCATCCACCTGCGTACCTAACTCTCTACCTCTCTCTCTCTCTCTCTCTCTTTCTCTCTCCATCTAGCCAGCTGTCTGGCTTTCATCATCATTATCTGTTTTCCCCAAGTTCTCTCCTTCACTTGTGTTGTAGATATTCTTTGCTACTTTTTAAGGCAAATAGTTTCCATGTGTCTCCTTTTAACCATTGGACGGAAGATCAAAACTTTTACCTTTTAACTGTAATTTCTTTTGTATCTTTTTAATTTCTGAATTTCTTAATCATCACCTTATTTATGCTTCTTATTCCTGCCTTTGATGACTCTAGACAAATTGAGAGGCCATCTCCCTGTTGTTCTCCTTTACATTTATTTGACATACAGCAATGCTTCTCATTCCCTTCTTATTTCTTTAAGGATCGATTTTTTTGGGTCACTTATTTTGGCAGCTTAAAACATTATCCAATATTTCTTCCTGTTTCTGGGGTAATTCTTTGACAATTTTGCTTTTTATTCTTTTTCTCCCCATCCCCTAACTCTGGCAGTGGGTTCAGTGTCCTCTTTTATAGTATATGGTGGGTCATCTGCTAGCTTTGTGGTGCAGACCACAGGACCCAGCTTCAGAAAGACCAGTGTTTGAATACTGGATCTTTGACTGTGGGCAAGTTATTTGACCTCTCCAGTCTAGTTTTCCCATCTGCAAAAAAGGTACAGTAATATCTGTACCTTTAGTAGAGTGGCTGTAAGGCTTAAATCAGATCCTGTAAAAGTGCTAAGCACAGGGCCTGTATGTAGTAAGGAGTCCATGAAAGGGGTATTATGCCGCAAGCTAGTGGAATAAGGGGTCCTGGAGAACCCTGACTGATGCAGCGTCATAATAAGAATTCTGGTATAACGTCCTTTTGGGAGTTGACATTTTCAAGCACACACCACTTCATAATGAGGATGGTCCCTCTTTGGTCTTCAGACTATTCCCTAAAGTAGTAGAAACTTGAATGCCTTAAATATAAAGCTGACAGTTGCAACTTGATTAGCATGTGGTTGTTTGAGGCTATGTGTCAAGAAGGTTTTTGAAAAATAAAAGTGTTCACATTATCATTTAAAGGACTTTTGGGTTACTTATGCTTGAGTCACCTGTGTCCATATATATATTATATTATGGGAGATATTCCCCATATATATGGGAGAGAGACATAAATCACACACACACAAATGTATGTGTATATATATCTTTTATTTATTCTAGAGATTTATTTTAAGGAATTGGCTTCTGTGATATGTGATTGTAAAGGCTGGCAAGTTGAGAGTCTGAAGAGTAGGCTGGATATTCTAGAAACTGAGATAGAATTTGATGCTGCCATTGAGTCAGAATGTCTTCCTTCTCAGGGAAACCTTAGTTTTGTTTTTAAGGCCTTCTGACTACTGAGATGTGGCTTACCCGCATCACTGAGAATAATTTACTTAAAATCAGCTGATTGTAGAAGTTTACCACACTTACAAGATACCTTCACAGCCACATCTACATTAGTGTTGGGTTGAGCCAATGGGTACTATAACCTAACCAAGTTGACATGTGCATTTGACCAACAAATATTCTCTGGGAACCAACTCTACTTTCCAATTTTTACATTTTAAAAACTTGAGAGCACTTGATTTAAGACTCTTTGTTAAATAATTCATTGCATGCTCTTTTTTGTTTTTTTGTTTTTTTCTTCCCAAGTGTCTCTGAATTTATTCATTGTAACAGACACCTATTAGGTGATGCTGGTATAGTAGGCTCTGGCAAAGTATTAGGATGCACAGTAAATGTGCCACCACATTTCTCCCAGAGGGCTCTCTGCTATCGCCCTCGCGTAAGCTCTCAGCACCTAATGTGTGAACTACTACAATAAAACCATCCAATTTGATGTCCCCCCCCCCCCCCGCCTCATTTTTTTGCTCTTTTGGGGGATTGGCTGCATAATTCAGCAGGCTATCAAAGATCAGCATTAGTTTGTACATGATTGATTTGAACCATCATTACTTTCTTGGCCTGACAGAGATTGTTCTGTGTGAGTAAACTTGCATGTTCATAGGTCCACATATATACACATTTGCTTAACTGTTGAAATACATATTTATACTTGAAGCATTTATTTATACTGGATTTGTATTCTATTTGTCTTCCTATACATGACAGTATTATTGAAACACAAAGTAAATTTGCTTGAACCAATTTAACAGCAAACATAAATTCTCATTTACATGTTTCTATCCTAGCTTTCTTACAGCTCTCAAACATCGACCGGGGGTTCATAAACCCATAGCCCCTACATGTGAAGGAATTAATTTTTAAATGAATGAATGAATATGACACTTCATCTGGAAATCGTTCTCAATTTGTCTCTGAGTCTGAGTAGTTTTCCACTATCATTTCTAAGTCCAAATATCAATTCAGTCTTCCTATGGGGCTAATTTACAAGGGGGAAAATGAGGAACAGCAGGGCTATTACAAGCACAGAGGCAATTTACTTACTTAACTATTGCTAAGGGCAGGAGAAAAAGCCAAGCCAAAACGGTCTGTGCTTTTGCATAGCAATATAGCAATTAGGATATCAGCCTGGCACCCCAACTTAAAAGGTGGGGAAGAAATCAAACAGGGTAGAAAGACAAGCAAAGGGAAAGCTGAAACTGAGTAGCACCTTCGAGACAAGTGTCAAGATAAAATAGCTATTGACACAGCAATATCCCATTCAGATGATGGCTTTTCCTTAAAAAAAAAATTTTTTTTTTTTTGCTCTTGTAGTAAAAAATAACATAACCACTAATTTTTGCCTTCCCTTTAAGATCTAGCTCCTTGGTGATATGGACTGTCTTAATAGAAAGAAAATGTTAATAAAAAATAAATTCTTCTATGGCAAATATCTTTTTTTGTCTATCTCTTTTTCTCATTAAGGAGGTTGATTTCATTAATCTGATGCCTATGGATGGTATAACCATAAATACTTGCAAGGGCTTGCAGAGATCTAGTATATATCGATGTAAGACTTTTTCATATTATATAATCAGCAGACATTTGTTATTTCCATATCTGGGGAATGAATGGCCCAACTACTTTGAGTAGTTACATTTTTTTATCATAATAATTACTTTTTAATAATAATTCTGGGCAAAAAATTCTTTTTGTAATCATTGTCAATAAAGCAGTCATAGATTATCTATTATTATTTTAGTTCATGGAGATCTCAACCAACATGCAGCACCTCACAGTTTATCTCTTGCACCAAGTGATGGTTTAAGTTTCTTAACCCTTCATCCTTCAGATATCCATCAAAACTAGATGGTATTAAATGAAAAATTAAAGATTGTAGGGAGAAAGGGGATAGGAATCATATGTAAAAGCCAGCCTTTAACTCTCCCCTGGAAAGTTTATATATACCTTATTGTTATTTTTTAAAAATTTGCAGTTCTGCTTCGGCTTCTAGAATCTTTTAGTTGGGAGTGTATTTTTTTTAAATATTCATTGCCATAAAACTAAACTACCAAAAAGCTATCTGGAGGCCATAATAGTGTTGAAGTGGGTACAAATCTCAATCCACAAGCTCAATTGGAAAAGTATATGTTAAGATGTTCTTTAAATAAACCCATTGGCATTGGTTCCTTTTCTCAGGACCACCCTAAGGTCCTGGGGCCTGGGAGGGGCCATGACTTCAGGGAGGGATCCTGGGTCCCTACTGATTGTTGATGCCACACCCCCATTTTCCTGCTTGTTGAGTGTCTTTGATCTTTGTGGCACTGCCTGTCTTAGAACAGGCTGTCTTCTTTGTTGTGTCTAAGAACCTACTGCCCAGCATTGGTTCTCAGCAGGTGTCCCACAGGCCCACACCACTGAGGCGTGACCACTCATGGGGGCCGTGGCCAGAGACAGAGCTCTCTAGACACTGCTCTCCAGATTCACAGGCTTCTACTCCCTTTGGAGCCCTGGGAGCATCTCTTCTCACACTATCTCAGGCACCCTCCCTCCCCTCTCAAATAGCTTAGACTTGAAAAAGAATTTTTCAAAGGATTTAGACTTTATTTATTTTTAAGATTTTATTTATTTATTCATGAGAGACACACAGAGAGAGGCAGAGACACAGCCAGAGGGAGAAGCAGGCTCCATGCAGGGAGCCCAACGTGGAGCTTGATCCTGGGACTCCAGGATGACACCCTGGGCTGAAGGCAGGTGCTCAACCGCTGAGCCACCCAGGGATTCCCCAAGGATTTAGACTTTTAAGAAAAGTACATTTTGAAAGCCTGGATAGAAGAAATTAAAAAGTCAAAACTACCTTGAAATGATTGGGGATATTAGGGCAAAAATGATTAATTCATTAATATTAAACCAATTACCATTGCAATATTCATATTTCATTCAATCAACATGTCAACAGATTATCCTGCCAGAAGGTTTTCTACCTGTATGTAAAAAGTGAAGAGTGAGTTTTGTGATTTTTTTCCCCCAACACTTCCAGTGTCTCTTTTCTGTTTTCAGTTTTTCTTTTTTTTTTTTTTCTTTTTTTTTTCAGTTTTTCCTTTTCCTTAGCGCGGTCAGCCCTATGAACCTGAACAGATGTGAGTACAAGGGGAAGAAAAACATCTTTTATTATATTAAACAGATGCCTCTGTTCAAATTAGGAAATGAGGGAAAGTGAGCATGAATAAATAAATACATTTGTGATGTAGATACCACAGGTTTACCCCATAAGAAGTGTAAAATCCCTGAACCACAGAAACAAGAGAAGAGAAATGTGATGGGGGTGCCTGGGTGGCTCAGTCCATTAAGCACCTGCCTTCTGCTCAAGCTTTGATCTCAATCTCCTGGGATCAAGCTCCACATTGGCCTCTCTCTCTCTCTCTCTCTCTCTCTATATATATATATATATATTTTAAAGATCATAAAAAAGGTGTATATATATATATATCAAATTAAAAATTTAAAGATCTTTACAAAAAAGGAAAATGTTATGGTGATCTTAATGCTGAGGGAGAGGAGGAGCTGTCATAACACCACACAGTACAGAGGAGATTTCTGGTTCCAGGTTGTGCTTGGATGCTTGGTCACTAGAGCCCAGGGCAGTGTTTTCCCATAAGAAATGACCTCCAAGGAAACAGAGTCACCTCATCATAAACACAGAAGGTGATGAATCCCCTGCTTTCCTTGCTTTCTCCTCTCATCTCAGGAACGACCTAATTCATTTTGTAACATCCAGTCTTACTCCTTTGAATCTATGTTCCATGCTATGACTGCAGCAATTTTTCAAAAATTTAAATTTCAAAGTACAATTTGCCCACAATATTTCTACAACTCCCTTGTGCCTACAAGATGAAGCTAAAGCTCTTTTATGTACTATTCAAAGCCCTTCATGGTCTAGCCCCCCCCAGAGCCTTTTCTATATCTTCCATGCTGACAACTGAGTCATCACAAACTCTTTTAAATCCCCCCTCCCACAGTCTATGCACTTGCACATGTTCTTACCTCTTCCTGGAATGCACATTTCCCTCCTATCTACCTGGAAATCCCTGTTGATCATCCAAACCCTGTCCAGGCATTATCTTTTGTGTGAAGTGTTCCAACCCTTCAAACTATGTGAGTTGCTTTTTTTCCACTGTCCAATTTATATCTTTTATCCAGACTTTGCTTTTTAGTACATTACACAGCACAGTTTTATTTGCTTACAAATCTGTACTCCTGGTAAGGGCTCTGAGAGTGGAGACTATGTGCTCCAGCTATTTTCAAAATTTAGTTTTATGTAGATTCTAGTGGAATCTGTCTTGTACATATGGCTATACCTCTCTGGATGATTCTCCTGGCCACTTTTGGGCAGAGCATTGCTCTGTATGGTCTTTGCAAGGTGGTGTGGTGTTGTCTACTGCTTGCATGGAAATGGTGGGGAGATGTTGCAGCAGGCAGTTCACTAGGAGTGTTGTACTCAGTATGTTTCTTTCCCAGGACCATGTGGGTAGAGCCCACAGACCACTTCCACTCAAGGTAGAAGACCTATTATGACACCCTTTGGAGAGTATTCTTCCCAGGCCATGTTCTCTAGTCTTTTCTTTTCCTCCCAAATTCTAAAAGTTCTGCTCATGCTGCTCTATGTCTTGTCAAATCACCCTACTTGTCCAGTTCATTCTTTTGGTAGCATCATGGATTTCTAGACTTATCCTTAGCCATCATTTTCTTTTCTAATTTCCCAAAATCTTTCGAGAAGTTTTTTTTTTGTATACCCAAGAAAGTGCTATAACTGTCCAAGGTATCAGCGCTTACAGATGAAACATGTAACTTCAAAAAATTCTCCCATGCCCAACCCAGCTTGAGTGTCTGTTGGTGGAAATATCGAGTGGGATGAGCAGATGTTGGGTAGCAGTTTTTGTTTTTCTCACAGGAAGTGAACTTCTAATTACTTTATTGTTATATAAAATGATCTGCTTTCCCCGAAGCATGTTTATGTCATGGCACCAGCAGAAAATGATTATTAGTTGCCTATAATAATGGTATAATCAGATGAAACTGCCCATGGATATAAGCAACTGACCTGCCGCTCTGGCCACTATAAAATCCTCAGATGTGTAGTGGCTGAATGAGGTTAATATCTCAGCACACCTGTAACCACCCCTGTTGGAAGGTTTTATATCCACAGCTGTCCACCCCACACTGTGTTAGGACACACTCATCATCTGGACCATTAACTTTGCCTATTTTGAAGTGGTAGTGAAAGAAGCTGCAATTTTACTACTCGTTGATATTCTGTTGTGATACGAAGATTCCTGATACAAAAAATGCCCTCCTGTGCTTATTGGAAGCCAGTCTAGACCTACAGTAAAAGCCTCCTGTACCATTCCTGCTTTATCAACAGCTTTATAATTTTGGGTTTTGGCATTTTAAAGAAATTTGTATTAGTTTTCTTAGGACTAGGGAGAGCATATTATCCCATCTGTATATTTTCAGAGGAAAGGTTAAAAAGTATGTCTAATGGAGAGTAAGTATGATTAATCCTGGAAAGAGAAAAGTGTGCAGCAAGATTTTATTCTGAAGCAAGGTAGTCTCTGAAAGACTATCATGTTATGAGGGGGAGGGCAGCAAATTCTTTACATTGCTTTAGAAAGCTGAGCCTGGACCAATAGTTTGAAGTTTTATAGAGAGAAGTATTTTAGGCTCAATATTTTTAAAAAAGAATAAAAATAGGAAAGAGTAGGTTGTCTGGGAAGGAGGGAACACTCCTTTATCTGAAATACGTATACAGTTGGCTGGAAGACAGGGATTTAGAAGTAGAGCTTGCCCAAGAGCATGTGTTTGGTTGATGTATGTGGTGTATAATCCCATGATTCCACCAAATGTCATCTTAGTTTGGTGTATTTAACATGTTATATTGGCTACTGATCGGCAGCGAGTTGTCTTATGTTCTATTTCCTGAAGTATGTTTTTTGAAAATATTTAGGAAATCTGTCAGTGTTCTTCAAATTCAAAGGTCTCAGAGTGAGAAGATTTATTATGAGGGGAAAAGACTAGTTTGTGGTGACCCTGAGAAAGATGAGCGAACATAGTTTTAAAAATGAGCAAAAACAAAGAGCTTTATTAAGTACATACTGGCCAGAGGGAATGATGAGAAGAAACACATCTTTATTTAAAAATTATATTCATATGATTTTTTCAGATGTCAGAAATTATCTTCAGCATGAGTTATTGAACATAAAGTTATTGACTGAATGCCCTGGAGGAGCAACAAAAATCTCAATATTTAGGGACATAGGTGAGCTGCACTGATCATTAATTAGAAGCCTGTGTAAAAGATAATGCTCATTCATGTAGGGACTTTGTCCCTCCCATTAGCTATGCATTTCCCAAGCATAGCATAGGGCTTGAGAGACAGAATTTTTCAATAAGTGTTAAACAGAGAGATAAACAGATGTTGTGCCAATGGGGCTAGAATAACCAAAAGGGTCCCCAGTTATTTTTCAGCAATTTCCGCAATTTATACAGCTTCTCTTCTTCAGCATAAATACTCTCTCCAAGTTCCAGCTCACGTATGTCTTTTCCTTGATGTCCTCTCTGACTGTTCCCTGACTCATTGACCCTATTCTTAGAACACTTTCAGTACTTGTGGTCAGGATCAGATTATTTAACTTTATCATATAATCATATTGGCACATTTTTTTGTCTTTGGTTCATGTTTGTCTTGCACCCAGAACTAAATTATCACTGCCCTGAGGTGAATAATTACATCTTACTCTCCTCCATTTGCCCTGCCCTTTACACAGGACAAGGCTTTGAGTAAATGCTTATTAAGTATGTGTTTATTAGGTGCCATTAAGAGAATTGGACGTATTTGGCAAAAGGGTAGTTATGAGAAACCCCTATTATTAATTCACAGTCACTGTAGAAAGATGTTTCATTACCAGGTTTGCCACAGAGATTTAGTGGATTCTTGGTGTGGAGGGAGGAGAAAAGAGTGGGATGATGAGAACAGAAATGATGGTGGGTCCTCCCCCAAAATCCCCTGTGGCTTCGATCTGACCCTGATAGATCTGGAATAAAAGGGAGCCCTTGCTATAGTATTCATGGAATGATTCCATCCCAAATTAGGTAATTTAAATAATCCTCTTCCTGGGGTGCCTGGGTGGCTCAGTTAGTTGAGCAACTGATCAACTCTTGGTTTCAGCTTTGGTCATGTTCTCACAGGTCCTGGGATCCAACTTTGTGCTCAGGGGGAGTCTGCTTGAAGATTCTCTCTGCCCCTCCCCCTACTCATGCTTGTGTTCTCTCTCTCCAAAAAAATCTTAAAAAGAATGATCCTCTTCCCCAATATCACCCCCAAGAGGCTGGAAGTTGACAACATTTAGAGTATCAACTTGTAACTGAACTAAGGTGAGTTTGCTCTTGCTAAGTTACAGATAAGAGGCTAAGCCACAGGGAGCTGTCAGCCAAAGTCATCTCTACTTGCAGTAAATAAGATCACGAGGAATAATTTCCAAAGCTGAGACTCCCCAAGCAGGGATGAGCAGGTTCTTTTGTTTAGGGTTTAGGATGAATATTCAGAAAGGGGATCCTTGTCATCACATGTGAAGGTCGGCATAACGGTGTGCAGGTGTACTTAGAAAACATGTCTATACTTGCGTCGTCTGGTATGCTAATGAAGCTTGTGAGCGTCCTAGGGTGCAGTCTTGAACATTATCATGAAGCTGAGGTAACTGTTGGATTTGGAGCATGCTCCAAGAGCCAGTATAAGTTGGATGGGTCTTGGGCTCACCTCAAATAGGGCATTCAGGACCTTGTTTGTTCTTAGGCTGGAAACATATCTGATAATCTTGAGTCCAGTCTTTCTCAGAGACAGTATATTTGGGATCTGAAAAGAAAAAAATAGTTGATTAGGGAGAAACAGCTCTCTGAAAAAACAAGCTTTAAATTTTCTGCTAGTTTTCACCTCATTAATGCTATGAGGCAGGGTTTCAATCTTGCAGGAACAACTCAAGAATGCGAGGTAGGTCAATCACAACTTTTGAAACAGCACTGGGAATTTTACCACTGACTTATTGTCTCTGATATGCTTAGGCTATTTCCTAGATTGTTAGTTTTTGCGTTCCCTTTGTTTCCTTAAAATCTTTACTGAGGTTTTTGAATTTCTTTGTAATTCTAACACCTCCTACGGAAGTTCTGCAAGAAATCTACTAGGGCCAGTAAGCCCATAGGTCATAGAGCATGAAAAGAGCTGGGGGCCAAACATGACTTGTGTCCCAAAAGCTGTCTGGTTTGCCTTTTTCTCTGGCCCCCTAAATCTTTCTGCTTACAAAATCTATTATCCAAAATGATTGGGCATCTTGAAGTGACTGCCAACTCACGGTTATCAGTCATCCAAGTGGGAGTGGAGCCTCCTTGAGTGTTCTTGAATGATAAAAACAGCCCCAGGCAAGAGCTAAATGAGGAAAGATGATATTCAAGGCTTACTTTGCTTTTCTTAGATCTATATGAGCTCCTCTCCCCAGGCTAGTTTTACCCCAGAAGTAATCTGGGACCACTTGTCCAGAGAAAATACACGTTAGTAGTTAAGCATGCTTTCTCTCTAGGGAAGGTTCTATGACAGTGTCTGTATTGTAACTGCTGCTCTACTATTTTAAGAATATTTAGAAAGTAGCTTCCAGTGACGTTGTTAAATGAAAATAAATCAATGGTATAAAACAGAATGCATGGTATGATTCCAAATCGAACTTCCCTCCCTCCTCAGACATACCAATATATACATACATTGATTTATTCTTGTGTATTTTTTTAAAAAGATTTATTTATTCATGAGAGACACAGAGAAAGAGACATAGGCGGAGAGAGAAGCAGGCTCCCTGCAGGGAGCCCAATGCGGGACTTGATCCCAGGACCCTGGGATCACACCCTGAGCTGAAGGCAGACGCTCAACCACTGAGACACCCAGGCATCCCTATTCTTGTGTATTTTTATGTAGACATAACCAGAAAGGACACGCAGCGAACTTGTTCATCATACCTTCCCCCCTCCTGTATTCTGCACAATTTTTGTTTTTGTCATCAGAAAAATAACTGACTTTTCAAAAGTCGCTACACTGGCAGGGATCTAGGGTTGGGGATAAACCCAAACTGCAATGACTCTTGCTTTTCAGAGGCAGAATCTAGAAGTCGAGCCACGATCATCATTAGAAGTCAATAGAGAACAGGGTGCAGCTACCTGGGGTCTCCAAAGCTCTGCTGCAATAACCTCAACCCCATTCTTCAAGTTCAATAAAGAAAGCAGCAGTTGAGGGATGTAAGAAAGAACTGTTTAGGAGTAAGTGTGACTTGGTTTGGAATCATGGAAGTTGGGGAGATAAAATATCCTTCCTCTAGGAGTGCTAGTTTTCTCTTGTTTACCCCTGCCCTTCAGTTTGAAGGATTCAAAAGAGGGAGAGAACCTGAGCCAGAAGTCAAAACTCTTGGGACAGGGAGTGTAAGGGGATGGGAGAACACTGATGGCAGGAAGTCACTGGTTCAATCAAGTGTCCACCACACAGGAAGGAAAAGCACAAATGATGACAAGGTCTCTGTTGACTATGGTGGCTTTGGCTTTGCTTTCGCTTCCATCCTCAGGAATCCCTTGTGTGGTGCTTCTCTCAAAGAAGTCATTTGCCTTTCATTTGAACATTGCAGTGACTGATCACTAGTTTTTTTTTTTTTTTTTTTTTTAGACTTTTTATTTTATTTATTTATTAATGAGAGACACAGAAAGAGAGACAGAGACACAGGCAGAGAGAGAAACAGGCTCCATGCAGGGAGCCCAATGCGGGACTTGATCCTGGGTCTCCAGGATCACGTCCTGGGCTGAAGGCAGGTGCCAAGCCGCTGAGCCACCCAGGCATCCCTGTTCACTAGTATTTGATCTAGTCTGTTCTTTGGTTAACTAGCCTTCAGCTGGTTGCTATTGCTTTTGTGGAAATCTTGCTCAGTGCTTTTAATTCCCCATAAGTTCTCTTCCACATGACAAGCCTTTATGCACTTGTAGGTGACTTTGTGGTCCATCTAACCCCCAGTCTCATCTTCTTCCTTGCTCTTTTGTATCTACTGTCAAGCCTCTAAGGAATCATCTCTTGCTTTTCCAGTCTGTTTTGCAGTTTTGAGTGTCCTTTGCTCAGCTCTTGCCGATGAGACACACGTGGAAGTCTATGGTATCTAGAAACTATGGGCAAAGTTCTCAATATGAAGATTTCAACTGTGAAAGCCTTGAATACTGAACCAGGGCAGACAAATACCTACTTCTGACTTCTTCATATAAAAAAAAATATCAACTTTTGTTTGTTAAAACCATTATATTGAGGTTTTGTTACTTGCGGGCAGACAATGGTAACCAGTGGAGTTCCAGCTTTCATAACCCAACACTACATTTTGTACTATAGAAACTACCGAGTCCTGCCCTTCTTCACTGACAGGCCCTAGTGTTTTTCTGCTTGTGTGAAAACATGTCCTTTTCTTCATGTCTGAAGGGTCTTGCCTCCTGACCAGGCTCTACTCAACCTTCACATCTTTAATGCAGATTCCAACCAGAAATACCTTCTTATTTCTTACACTGAACTCCCCAATGGCTTTCTGAGGTGCTTCTCCTATTCCTCTCCTTTTTCCATTCTGCCATCAAGAGCAAACATTTGTATACTTCTCTTACCCTTATTTGCTGATAAGATTGAAGTTGTTTTAAGGCTGATTTTTATACCATATCTTTTAGTATATAGTTTTGCTAAAAGAAAGTACTATATCTATTTTATTTCAGTTCGACAAATATGTATCATCTTATTTACTTTTTGATAGCTTAAATGTTGGGTTATGCAAGCATCTTCAGAAGTTTTTCAGGAGAGGCAACAATAGCTTCCTTCAGTGAAAGTCTCTGGGGTGTCATGCCCTGGAGAAAGAAAGACCAACTACCCTTTGGCTTACTCAAATGCCACTATCTAGTGGCAAGTAGTTAGAAAAAAAAATATTAGTATCTGGAGTTCTAACCATGCTTTGGAGGAAATGCTTTGTAGATGAGATCATATTAATCAATGCTCCAAAGCTATCTGAATTCTGGAACAGAAAGCATGGAGAGGAGTACCTATCAGGATTGTGGGATTTTAGGCACTGTGCTCTCTTTGGGGCAAGGGCACTTCACCTAAGTATTAACTTAAGTGAAGCACCCTTACATGGGAGCCTCGGGCTTGAACATAGGGAGTACGAACTGGTGGCTTTGATATTTTTTTGAGAATGGTTTTAAGGGGATTTAGAGATTTGATTTTGGGCAGTTCAAGTATGTTTAGCTGTTGTTGTTTTTAAAGGGAAATGCATCTTATTTATTATGGGGGCTATAGTGGGTTTTGAGAATGGCTTGGATGTTGTACTGATTTAGTTATTTTTTTTTCTTTATTAATTTCCTTTATCATGGTAAGAATGCTCAATATGAGATCTATCCTCTTTAAAAAATTTTTGAACAAAATTCTAAGGCAATGATTCTGTGTTGCTAACTATATTCAGGTACAAGTTTGTATAGCACATCTCTCAAATTTATTCATTTTGCATAATTGAAATTTTATGCTCGCTTATTAGCAACTCCCCCTTTTTTCCAACCCCAGTCCTTGCCAACCTCCATTCCATCATTTGGTACTATGAATTTGGCTATTTTGGATAGACTATTTTGGATAGAGATATCTCTATCCAAGATAGAGGGCCTCTCACTACATTGGTGTTTTGCTTTGCTTTATTTGTGGTTTTTTTTTTTTTTTTTTTTTTTTTTTTTTTTTTTAGTTTCCTTTTGGTTTGTTGTTTTTTAATTCATGTTCATTTTTGATAAATTATGGAATGAGTAGAACCTCTCACTTATGAAGTTCCTAATTTGTAATAAGCACTGTCTTGCTGTTTTACAAGCATCATACCAGTGATTTCTCACAGGGATGACATGACTCTATACCATTATCCCCAATTATACATGAAGAAATTGAAATTGGGTAACCCATCATGTAACATAGCCAGTGAAAGAGAGAGTCAGCATCTCAAAACAGATCTTTTTTTTCCTCTCTCCTTTTCAAAAGCCACGATCTTTTTTTCTCTAAGAAAAAAGTGGTGAGCAGTCATTTGGTTACTAGGGTGAGAAATTTGCACATATTTTCTTTCAACTGCAGGTTTTCATATCTCTTTTTACTTGACATTTTACTCTGAGCAGCATTTTAGTGAGTATCTAAATTTAGACTAAAATACTTGATTGTACAAAGGATTTTATGTCTTTATTTGAAAAGCATTAATTAATTTGATTCTTTTCTTCTGGAAACTACAGAGACCAATTTCAAGGATGAGCCTTCAATATCATCAGAATTTAATTAAACTGATTTCTCCTTAATTCAAGCTGCTTTTTTGAGCCATTATAATTAATATTAGAATAAAAGAAAGTGTACTTAAAGAGAAGCAGGGAGAGATGGGCAATAGGCAAACTGATGGCAATATGAAGGGAGAGGCTGCCTCTGCTGAGTTTGGTAAGTGTTCACTAAAGTTTGAATTTTTTTAAAAGACTATTTATTTATTTGAGAGAGAGAGAGAGCAAGCATGAGTGGGGGGCAGGGGTGGTAAAGGAAGAGGGAAAAGCTAACCCCCTCCTTCACTGAGCAAGGAGCCTGATGAAGGGCTCAATCCCAGGACCCTGAGATTGAGACCTGAGCCAAAGGCAGTTGCCTAAGGAACTGAGCCACCCAGGCACCCCTAATGTTTGAATATTAAGGCTGAGGTGATTGGAAAACCAGCTAATAAATTTTATACTGAGATTTCCTGCGCAGCTTACGGGCAGAAAGCTCCCTGATACATACTATTGTTTCTCGGTGAATTTTGAGCATTTCGCTTTAACATTTTTAACCCAAACTAGTAGAATTTTCAAGTGTTTTTTTCTTAGAAAGTAAAGGCTTCATCAAAGAATATATACAGATGGCAAATAAGCATAAGAAATGATGTTCCACATCATATGTCATTGGGGAAATGCAAATGAAAACAATGAGATACCACCACAAGCCTATTAGAATGGTCAAATCTGGAACACTGACAACACCAAATGCTGAAGAGAATGTGAAGCAACAGGAACTCATTCATTTCTGGTGCAAATGCAAAATGGTACAGATACTTCGGAAGCCAGTATGGCTATTTCTTACAAAATGGAATGTACTCTTCCTGTATGACCCAACATTTGTCCCCCTTTGTATTTACTCAGAGTTGAAAACTTATATCCATCCAAAAACATGCACGTGAATGTTCACAGCAGCTTTATTTATCATAGTTGACAAACTTGGAAGCAACCAAGATGTCCTCCAATAGGTGAATGGATAAATAAACTATGGTCCATCCAGACAGTGGATTATTATTCAGTACTGAAAAGAAATGAGCTAACAAGCCATGAAAAACATGGAGGAA
Organism: Canis lupus familiaris; assembly: GCF_011100685.1. NCBI lineage: Eukaryota > Metazoa > Chordata > Mammalia > Carnivora > Canidae > Canis > Canis lupus. The sequence continues at coordinate 16,328,919 of NC_049222.1, read as the reverse complement.
ACTTAAGTGCATATACAAAGTGAAAGAAGCCAATCTGAAAAGGCTACATACTGTATGATTCCAACTACACGATATTCTGGGAAAGGCAAAACTATGGAGACAGTAAAAAAATCAGTGTTTTCTAGAGGTTTGAGGGAGGTGGAGGTGAATAAGTAGAGCATGGCGGCTGGTTAGGGCAGTGAAACTACACTGGATGATGCTATAATGGTGGATCCATGGCATTACACACTTGTCCGCATAGATGAAATCATGTACTTACATAAAATATACAACACAAAAAGTGAACCATAATGTAAACTATGGGCTTTGGATTTGTCAATGTAGGTTCATCAGTTGTAACAGATGTACCACTTTGGTGGGGGGGGGTTATTTATTCATAGAGATAAGTCACATGGGAAATCTCTATACCCTCTGTTCAATTTTGTTGTGAACCTAAAAGTGCTCTAAAAAATAGTCAATTAAAAAACAAAAGTTCCTGGTGTAGGTACGGAATGTGATATTCTAAAAAGTTAAGCAAATATAATACTCAAACACATGAAACCTGACTAGTACAAAAGAACTCTAATTTGCTACCTAATTATTTTTAAAATGCTTTAAATTAATCTGTGCAGGCATTAACAAATGTAAAAGTGGTTTCATTGATTATTTTACCACTACTATAGACACTGATAATTGCTATTTTCAACTTTGACCTATTTTTACCTGTGTAAGCATGGTATATGAATAAATCATGATACATAAAAATATAGTTGTGTCATCTCTATTGGTATCAGGTGCTGGTTTATTTTTTTTCAATTCTCTAATTAGATGTATAAACACAACTTACTTGAGTCAGTTGGGAAGTGTTAACATAGAAATATCACCACGTGGCTTCATGGTTTATGTATCTTTAATATCTGTAATTTAGGACAATAATGAATACAGACGAGATTGTTGCTTTGGCCTGGAGATATTCATCTGATAGAAATAGTCATCGGAACCACAACAGCATAAAATTAAAGTCTCAGACTTAAGAGTCTTGACTGATAGAAGCATAATCATTGAGAGTTTAGAATACAGATTATCTGGTTTGCTTTTCAAATATTTGTAAATATCAACTTTTGTGAGAAAAGGTATTATTTGAATAGTAAGCTTATGAAAAAGTGTTTTTTTTTTTTTTTTTTTTTTTTTTTTTTTACTATTTTATACAATGCAGGCAGTATATTCATGGGATTGGAAGAGATGGTAACCTGAAAAACAAGGTAACCAATGCAAGGGCTTAAAATGACTATACATAAATAAATAGGGGGAAAAAAATCTAACTGTGGGCTACTAGTCTTTCGGAGTCCTGTGACCAAGCATTTATAGGTAAACCACAAGTTTCCATGTAATACTTGATGAGTATCAGCTTCCGTGCCTGCTTATAGCAAAACCATCACTTTGCCCTTAGATTTTTCTGTCCTTGATGTTTGACTATATGACATCTCAATCCATATAGGAAATGTTAGTTAATATGTTGGATTCTTTTTTTTTTTTTAAATAAAGCTGAAATACTGTAGTCCCCCACCAGCTGCACTCATATTAGACGTCAGAGTTTTGTATGCTCTCTCAAACAGTAAGAGACAGGAGTTAGAACACAAGAAAGAGTGGGAGTACCACATCTTTTTTTAGGCACTCATGGTCAGGGGAGAGCGTGAATGCATTCATCGTCTACCACAAATCATGCATTTGAGTTTCCCACATGTGGAGGAATGTGCAGGGCTCAGCGCATCCAGAGTGTAATGGATAAACCTTGCCCTGGGAAAACCACCTTTGTCATCAAGTAAAGGTTACATTCTTTCATAATTTTACTAAAATGTACTAATAAAGTATTAGTTTTCCCTGCACTTCAGTTGGATCATTGCGGCAAATCCTGGTGTGAATAATGGATGCTGCCACTTTGGAGGCCCCTGGTAAATATACAATGGCAAGTGAATTAGCTCTCCAGAAAAAGATAGATATTTGGGCTGCTTCAGTGCAAATAGCACCTAGGTATATAAAATGTTCTTTTCTAAACAGAGACATAGTTAAACATTTGTGACCTAGGGAGTCTTATCTAAAGTCAGCATTGTACATTGAAAACACAGATTGAGTAGTGCTCAGATGAATAGCTCCGTAATAATACAGAGGGAGGCAAGAACAGAGGGTAATGATGGCTCAGTTGGGTTCATAGTTGTATGCTCTGTGCATTTCCATTGTGTAGAGTTCTACTATTTAGTTCAATTCTCCATTCTATTTGGATTTCTTAAATATATATCTCCAGCTCTGTCCTTATTGGATTCCAAAGGCACATGAAATTTTCAATTTTAAATGTACTTAGAATATATATGATCTAACACCTGTTCGAGGCATAAATCCTCTCAACAAATGTCTTAGAGATAGAAGTCTAGTTTCCAGGTTTTTCACTTGTAACATGGGCTGCCTCATCCCACTATAAACTGGCTGTAATGGTGCCTTCTCATAATGGCTCCTAATATTTTTGAAGTCAAATATTCACAGGTCTTCAGTTGTAATAAACATGACAAGGAATTGTCAGTACACTGCTGAATTCCTTCTAGTATCCTATGGTTGCTTGGCAGTTTTTTATGAAATTTGAAATATGTGTGAAATTAAGTATGAGGGCAGCCTGGGTAGCTCAGTGGTTTAGCACCGCCTAGGTTCAGGGCATGATCCTGGAGACCGGGGATCGAGTCCCACATCGGGCTCCCTGCATGGAGCCTGCTTCTCCCTCTGCCTGTGTCTCTGCTTCTCTCTCTCTCATGAAAAAATAAATAAAATCTTAAAAAAAACCAAAGAAATTAAGTATGAAACAACAAAAATACTCCATATATCCTGGGGCAGCATAAAGTGATTCTGTTAGGCCTTTTGATTTGGCCCTTGTACCGCTATTAATGTAGACTAGAAATATAATCAGCTTTTTTTTTGCAGCAGATAGAATATGATGATTGGACATGATGCATTTGTCCACTCAACAGGCCTACTGTTTCTATTTTAAGAACTTTTGCAAGTATTTCTGCTAAGTGGCATCCCTTATTTAGTTGAGCATCTGACCTTTGGAAAGAATGGAATCCTGAGGGGGTTTGCTTGTTTGTATTTCTAACCATCACTCTATCAGTGTGTTTTCTTGCAGGCAAAGACTCTAAATTATCCATCATTGTACTTGCCAGGGTTTATGATATAATTTTTGTATATTAGATATTTATTTTGTTTGGATTTAGTGGCAAAAGTAATGCAAAATTATGTTGCAGCAGGACTATCCTTTTATAACCTGAGATGAGGTAAGGCTGGGCATGTATTATTAATGAAAGAAAGAGGAAATGCTAAAGGACAGAGAACATGGAAATAAATTGTCATAGTGCCAACACAGAAAGATGAAGAATTAAAGCCCGAGCTGTAGGAAAAAGTCCAATCATGAGGAGCTAGTTTTAACTCCTAGGCTAGCATTTTCCGACATTATGTTTGGGAAGGACTTATCTACATGGTCCTTAAAGAGATTATTGAATATCATTGGCAGTTTTTTATGAAATATTAGAAATAATATTAGTATCTCTAGCTTTAAGATTAGCCTGTGCAAGTTTCACCAATTTTGTTTTTAATTACCATAAGAAAAATTACTCTCTCGCTGTCCAGCCCCTGCATATGCATGTAATGCCCACATCTCCCTTCCTTGATATCTGTCAAGTATATGACACTCTATGAGTCTGGTGGTAATGTGAGTTTTTTAGCTGTTGGTATCTTAGATTAAGGAAATTGTTTGATCATCTTTTGAAGCAGTCTTTAATCTATGAATCTCTAATTGTCCTTGGGAGTGGCTCAGAGAAGACATGTGTTATGGGAATTTGTGGCTTCTACAAGGCAAATCTTGTAGTATTAATCATTCTGCCTGAGGCCATCTTGTCTTTCAGAATCCTCCAGACTGGTTAGGAACCCTGGATGATTTCTTCTTGCCTGTTTTTCAGAAAGAGGCTTGATGCTTTAAAATAATAGAAACAGACAAATCTTATCAGAATCAGGGATATAAACTTTACCCAACTGCTTCAAATGAACTAAAAAACTATGATATCAAAAACAGTAACATTGTTCTACTTAAAGGAATGGCTTTCAGAAAGGTAAATGTAGCTTTACCTCTATCTGTGTTTGATGTTAGGACTCACTGATTGGCAGTAGAATTGTGGACATTCGAGGACCAAATAGGCTGGATTTGCTGTGATAAGAGCAGATTCAAATAAGGTAAAGGGGGAGTAAATCAGGGATTTAGTCTATCAGATCACAACATAGGGCATTGAGGCCTTCTTGATAATCTATCTTTTTGTCATTGTTAATATTGAGAGAGGGCATCAGTTTGCTGCTACTAGGAAATCTGCCTCCTGGCCTAGAATCTCAAAAATTTGCCAATCTTCTGTTTTGAGGCAATTTTAATATTCCAGATTTGGTCAGTAAAGATGATTCCTTAATTTATTTGTTAATTCCATATTTATCAAATGTTTACTGTTGATCTAACCACGTTAAGTACAATTTTCTTTTTTAAAGTAAGCTTTATGCCCAACATGGGGCTGATCTCATGATGCTGAAACATGACCCCAAGATCAAGAGTTGCATGCTCTACTAAATGAGCCAGTCAGGTGCCCAAATAGAGTTTAAAATACAAGCTGAAGTCACATGGTAGGGCCTATACATCTCCTTCAAGGCTGACCTTTAATCCCCATCCCATCTCATGATGTGGCTCCACTTGCTCAATTATATTATGGTCCTTACTGTTTACACCATCATTCTCAAAAGGGGTTGCATTTATTGAACTCTGAACTTATTCTCATATATTTCCAACATTAATCCCATGTGATAGATATCAGTATTGTCATTATTATCATTTATTATCATATTATTATTATTTAGACCCAGAAGTATTACCTCACTTGTCCAACCCCAAATAGCCACTGCATTACAGGGTCGGGAATAAACTGAATCTCTCTAGAGCCCGTGCTCTGGGCCAGTGTTTCTATGAAGTGTTTATAGGGGTTTGCTAGGGAAAAAAATCGTGCCTACAGATATATTTTCTCCTAAAATGTATCTTAAAGATTAGTTTGCCTTAATTGTTATTGTAGCACTGTGATTGCCCATGCACTTGTAAGAAATGGCAGGGCTCACTCATCACCACACCCCCAGATCCCAGGAAGTAGTTTGGGAGATCATGTCAAGTATGAATGAATGGTGTTATGTTTGAAGTTGAGAATAGATGCAGAGACTGTTGATTGTATAACATTCGAGATGATATATTCCTATATTTGATAATACTAATTAGTGTTATATGTATTGCTTATAAATTAGCATTTGTTTTTTATTAAGCTTTTCCCCCTATTGACTGTCATGAACTCCTTCTGGATCAGCATAGTGAAATTTATACCATGTACTACCATCAAACAACTTCAGGAAACTTTGGTCGCTAATGTATATTCTCACATGTGATTATTCATCAATCAACATTTATTTATTAAGAACCTAATATGTATTCATAGCTACACATGATGCTTAGGAGGTCAAAAGGTTTCTTGTTTTGCTGGGAGCTGCAAAATTTGTTCTCTACTTGTATTTTACCTGTATAGTTTTCTTCCATCTTTGAGTGCAGAAATGATATCTTCTATTTTATATTCCCTAGCAATGAGTACACAGTGTTGGGAATACAGTGAACCTAGAACAATATATTACTTCTAACAAAGAGCTAAAATAAACAGAAATCAATCTATTAGCTTTTTAATTTTCCAGGCATTTGTTCAGCATGACTATGAAAATGATTTTCAGCCACATTGAAGTATTTTAATTAAGATTGTCTCTTCACCCCAACCAGGTTGATAGTTCTTCCTAAATTGACTGATTCCAGTTAATAATGTGTAGCCACACTTGGTGGCATTTTAATTTAGAATTATTTTCTAGAATTTGAATTGTGTCTCACCAAGACTTATATCCCAACTGCTTATTGCTTTTTCCTGCTTTCATGTCTCCTTCCCCAATGGATAATGGGGATCTTATAAATTAAACTACCTGCAGTTTGCTTTTGGCATTGCTCATTATGTCTTACAAGTCATTTGCAGTACTGATGAATTTGATAGAATGTTTTTCACTCCTTCTTGATAAATGATAGATTACCGCTTAATGATCTCTCCTTAAGGTCTCAGCATGCTACACTGTAATGATAAGAAAGAATAACAATAAGAGTGAACATTTGAGGGTGAAAAGGAACAGAGCTGGTTTCCCAAATAGTTTGCCGTTAGTCATTGGAACTGTTCTTTAACAGAACACCCTAACATAGAGACCATAAAAATAGGGGTTTTAAAATTTAAAAAAGAACGATTTCAATGAGGCAACTTTTTAAGTTGATTTGGTTTCAGTACGTCTGTTGGTTCTAAAGAATGAACAGCAGTCATCACGAAAGCCAATTCGATGTAGTAAGCACATAAAGATTTCCCTGAAGGATGCTGGTTAGTACATACATTCAAAGCGAGAATTGGTCATGCTTCAAAATGGGTCATGTCAACTAGAACAGGTGTCTCCAGCACCATCATGGTTTTGCCATGTCTTCTTTATGTATATCTCCTGTGAGGCTTTGGTTCTTTTAAGAAAGTTTTTCCAGATGGCAATGGAAATGCCCAGGAGCAGCTCATTAGCTTACAACTCTGGGATCAGAGAGAGTAGGACTATTTTTTCCAGCTCAGAGTCAGAGACTCATGGGAAGAAATTCCCCTTGGCTTGGCTAAGGTCATGTGATTTTCCTCTATCGAGCAATCTTAAAGACTGGGACTTAAAGCATAGGCTCTTTAAAAAATTTTTTTTTAATTTAAATTCAATTAATTAACATATAATGTATTACTGGTTTCAGAGGTAAAGCTCAGTGATTCATCAGACTTATATAGTACCCAGTGCTCATTATATCATGTGCCCTCCTTAATGCCCATCACCCAGTTATCCCACCCCCCTCCCATCCCCTCTCCTGCAGCAACCCCCAGTTTGTTTCCTATGATTACAAGCCCTTATGGTTCATCCCCCTCTCTTATTTCGTCTTGCTTTATTTTTTCCTTTCTTCTATTATACTCTGCTCTGTTTCTTAAATTCCATATGAGTGAAATCACCTGATAACTGTCTTTCTCTGATTGAGTTATTTCGCTTGGCATAATACCCTCTAGTTCCATACACATCATTGTAAATGGCAAGATTTCATTTTTTTTTGATGGGCGAGTAGTAGTCCATTGTATATGTGGATATATATCTTCTTTATTCGTTCATCTGTCATTGAAAGCACAGACTCTTGAGCTGGATTGCCTACTTAATATCTTCATGACCTTGGCAAGGTTACTTAACTACTCTGCACCTCAATTTCCTTATCTGTAAAGTGGGGATAATTATAAGCTTTAAAATGAGGTATTACCTAAGGACCTGGGCAAGAAAGTTCTTGGTTGGGTCCCACATTGAAAAGGGCTTATTTATGGATTGAATCATGTTCCTTTCAAATTCATATATGGAAGCCCTCATCCTGTTTTCAGAATGTGTCTGTTTGGAGATAGGGTCTTTCAAGAGGTTATTAAATTAAAATGAGGCCATTAGAATGAGCTTAAGTCCAGCTGATTGGTGGCCTTTTAAAAGAAGGAAGTTTAGGGATGCCTGGGTGGCTTAGCTGTTGAGCATCTGCCTTTGGCTCAGGGCAGGATCCCGGGTCCGGGGGTCAAGTCCCACATCAGACTTCCTGTGAAGAGCCTGCTTCTCTTTCTGCCTCTGCCTCTCTCTCTCTCTCTCTCTCTCTCTCATGAATAAATAAATAAGTCTTTAAAAAAATTATAAAAGAAGTAAGTTTGGATACAGAGAGAGAGAGAGGGAGAGAGAGCGGGGGTCCCAGAGCATGCAAAAAAGATGATGCCTTTGTCTTGAACATACAGAATGGCTGCTTTTGCTTAGCACTGGATGCCCTAAATGGGGTGACTTTGCAGCCTGGGTTCTCCAGGGGCTCTTAGTCATAGGTGGTCTGGGTTTCCCAGATGACAGGGCTACCTCTTCCTATCCTTCCGCTACAGTGATATGGTTATAAGAGACTCTTAGAATAGTCTAGAAATCCTAGATGGGAAATGTGAGATAAAAGGGAGGGGAATCTGTGTATCTCTGTTTCCTGGGGACGTGTTCAATCCCCTAATTTGGGTTTGAGTGTGTCCTTCCACCTTGGAGAGAAGCTTTATTTAGAACCTTAAAATTAAATGTAAAAAATGTAGTCTCTATTTTTACCCTGCCCCAAAATGTTAGGGATAATATGAGTTGATACATGTTAATACACTCTAGTGCTTGGCCCATAATAGCATTCAAGAATTTTTATTACAATTGTATTATTGTGCTATCTGGACCAGGGTTGGAGGTCTGTGATGGACACATCTCCAATCATCTGTTGTTCCCTATGGCACAGGAGTTCGTTGTTGTCATTAGCAATCTTCACCTGAACTATATGGATAATAGAGTAACATTTTGCAGGATTATGAAAGATCCTACTAGAAAAATAATAGGTTACCAATTGCTGAAATTTCCCTTGTTCTCTCAAAATTCTCCAAAGTTTATATATTTTATTGTTTTAAAATAATATTTTATGTATTTATATATTTTCTCCTTTTATTGTATGGAAATGACATTATCTGTGTCTTATTTCCATTTCATATGGAATTATTGGTAACAAGCACCCTAAGGTAATGCATAACCTCAAAATTTACCTTACATTATCAATGTACTTGAAACTCAAATGTGCAGATGTGAGGGAGGGTAAGGTAAAATAAATTATCTGACTTAAACTGTACTTCTCCATTTTCACAAAGCAATGTTACATGTTTTTTTTTAAAATTTTTATTTATTTATGATAGTCACAGAGAGAGAGAGAGAGAGAGAGAGAGAGAGGCAGAGAGAGAAGCAGGCTCCATGCACCGGGAGCCCAACGTGGGATTCTATCCCGGGTCTCCAGGATCGTGCTCTGGGCCAAAGGCAGGTGCCAAACCGCTGCGCCACCCAGGGATCCCTGTTACATGTTTTTAAGTGGGGAAAATTGTTTCATAATCTAGATTAGATTCTCTGAAATATCTTCAACCCCTTAAACTTCTACAGAAGCAAATAAAAAGAGAAACAGCCTTATGGGAAGCAGGACAAAGCTATTCTTCCTAATAAAAAGAACAGGAACATAGAAAATTTTTGTATCATTCACATTACATTTACCTCTCTCCTGCATTGCTGGCTGTTGCTGGCTGACATTGAGATCACTGAGGTAGTGTCAGGTGGGGTGGAGGAAAGGCTGGATGATATTTTAATTTAGTCTGCAGTCTAAAAATAGATAATAAAACTATAGATTGGCTTTGGTAATTTATAAGAAGCATTTTATTTTAGGTTGAAAGGAAATATTTCTTTTTATCGTCCCTGTCAAAATTGCCCTGCAAAAAAAATCTTTCATACTTTAACCTGACATTTTATTTTTCAGGAGTATTTTGAAACTGACTCAAGTTCAAGTAGTATAGTTTTAAACTGACTACTTGTATAAACTGGCAAGGTTCAGTGATATTTGTTCTTTTATCTTAACCGTAGGAGTGAAGGGCAAGAACGCTTCAGAGGTCAAGACTTTTAGAGCCATGTAGTTGATAATTGAGTGCATCTGTAAAAATTGTAGCCTTGGTGATTCATGGATTTATAAAGCCTAACAGTACAATTTTAAGGCTTTGTTTTAGTCTACTACAAGCTTAGGAAGAGTTTATGGGGAGAAATAAGTGATATTGATGCAAAAGATTGTCATATCAAATTTGTTATTGTAATAATAGTATTAAAGACAATAATTGTTCCATTCAAAAAATACTTATTGGAGGGTCCACTCTTTGACAACCATTGTACTATGTGATGATAATCAAAACCAGGCTTGATCTCTGCTTTCATAGCGTCGATGGCCTCTTGAGAGCATCTGCATTAGTTTAACACGGTGTTTGTGACACCTGTTACCAAGTTCATATTAATGTTAGTACCTATACTGTGGGTACTGGATGTAGACAGATGGCCCCAGGAACATTTCTCTGAGAAAGTGATGAGGGAGCGGATATCTTGAGGGTGAGGAGAAATTAACTGAGCAAAGAGCTTTCCAGGGCATAAGGAAGAGCATGGAGCAAACAGCCCTGCAAATAGGTCAGGAGGCTGAGGTAATAACAAGAATCATGGTGTCATTTGAGGCCGGATAATTCCTTTCAAAAGATTATTAGACTTTGGGAGTGAAAAGTCTCTATATGAAGTGATGCAATTTGCTGCACATTCTGCAGCTTATAATTGCAACACTAAGTGCATAAAGGAGTGATATATTAGATGTGCTAGTTTTTAAAATGGCTTTCTCTGTGCCAAACAATTACATTAAGTGTTTTGCACAGATGTCTCCAGGATCCATGTGATTCATAGAACCAGATGATTAATGCTTTTGGTATGAAAGTCCATGGGATGTTTTCTCCATCTAATGATATATGACATCTATTGAAAGCCATAGAATGTTAGTGATAGAAGGGATTATAGGGATCCCTAGCACAATCTTCTCTTAGAGAAACCAAGACGGAGAGAAAGGGTCATTTTCCATGGCTTCATAGAGACTTATTTGCAGAGCTGATATTAAAATATAAATTTCTTAATTTCTATTATATTGGTTTCATTCATCACACAAGTTGAATTACAGTGTTACCTATTTTAGAATACTCGCAGAAGTACTGTTTTTTCCTATTTTTCCACTTCTAGAAGTGGAAAGAACATCACATGTGTGAACACAGTTTAACACACTTTGGTTCTGTTAATGAAATTGATGACCAGCTATCGTAATATTAACAATACTAGATATCATTGTGGCAGAGATCCAAGTGGACAAAAGAGATTTTGAATATAGCTTGCTGAAAACATAGAATAAATACTTCATGCAAATGGAAATCCTTTAAAACTAGCCTTGAAAGCAGAATGAACTGGTTTTTTGTTTTGTTTTGTTTCCTGCCAATTACTGCGGAAAGGTATAGAAAATGAATCATCTCCATAAAAATATATATTCAACTTTGATTCTTCATACATCCTCTCACAAGAACACATATAAACATTTTTCCATCATGCTTCTTTCAAATCAGCGACATGGCGCAGCTTTTGGGAAGCTAAACTTGAGCTGAAAAGTACTCAACCATGTATCACAAATCTACCTTGTTGTTTGACTAGAAGATACTTAGTACTATGCCTAGTAAGCTGGTATGGGGATTTCAAGAGTTTCATTATTTACTTTTAGAAAAGTTACAAATGGGGCACCTGGGTGGCTCAGTGGTTGAGCATCTGCCTTTGGCTCAGGTTATGATCCCAGGATCTCGGGATCGAGTCCTGCATCGGGTTCCCCACAGGAAGCCTGCTTCTCCCTCTACCTATGTCTCTGCCTCTCTGTCTTTCATGAATTAAAAAAATATTAAAAAAATAGAAAAGTTATAACTTATTCTATTTTTTTTTCAGTTTTTTTTAAATGTCTTCAAATAATGAATTTAGACATGAGGGGGGAAGCCTTTGGAAGATTTAACTGGTATAAGAATCATTACCACAAATGAAGCACTTGTGTGTTTTCTGTTTAATTATGAAGATTGTTTTCTATGCTCTTCACTGCAAATGCAGTATTTGGTGAGATCATCTGCTTAATGCATTCTTGCTCCAGCTGGGTTTGAGAGACCCCTCTGCATGAACTTTTTCTTGTTTTCAGTCTCTGGCAGGACTCTGTGATATTGATCACAGTGCTGTGGTGGGATTTTAAGTTGATCCATTGAACTATAAGACCGGTAACCAATGCAAAGCAGTATTCTGTGTTGTGTTATGCCTAGGACACATTAAGAAGCTTTCTTGTATCCTCCTAATACTACTTAAATGTATTTGTTTTTCCTATGTTATGACAAAAATACATTGTCTCTCTTGAGAATAGAAACTCTGCCTCATAGACTTTCATGCCCACAGTTCCAACTTATCAAGTTAATTTCAAAGAAACATATGATCCAAACATCAAAAGTTGACTAAAACCCAAACTTACAGAACAAACCACATACACACATGAATAACATGACAGGAGATGGTCAATCTGCATTCCCTACAAATATATAAATACAGGTGTTAAGTGTGTGCATTCGATTTTTGCAAATGAAATGTATTATTCCTAAAATATCTATATTTATATATTCATGTTCACAAAGATAGGAACCAAAACATTCAGTTAGTGCTTAGTAATTAATGCTACTTGAATTAAAATATTATTCTAATTTTTTACTTTACCACTCATATCCTTAATTTTCTTGGGTCCCTTTAGGAAATGCATTCTTTCATCTGCAGCAACACAAAGGGGGTAAACTTTAGAACAGTGATAAGGTATTTAGCTCAGAGTAAGACTAAGTGAAATATAGACAGTAGACTTTCCTAATGAAAACTTAGTTCGCTGCTATTCAAAGATGGGATTTATTAACTGATAGGTTTGAAGGGATACAGCTTTGATTTGGGGGTTAGGAGAAGGTGATGGTAGGAATGGTAGTTGTGTGTGTGTGTGTGTGTGTGCGTGTGTTTAACCAGAACATGGTGTTACTAATCACATTACTTAATCCTAGCTATTCTGTATCCTATTCATGTGTTCCTGAAATTTATCTCTAATAAAAATTCCTAAATTAAAGGATGTGGAGACGGCTTTCTTCATGATTTCATCCGGCATTTACTGATCACCACCATTATTCTAAGCACTCTTTTAAACTCTGAGAACACAAATATGAATCAACCCCATTTCCTCCTCTCAAGGAACTCTTCACTGAAGAACCCTTTTACACAGATGTAATTGCAGGTGCTTCTGTGTGTGTGCTCACACTGGAAGGATGTATGTGTGCGTGCATGCAGGTGTGCGTGTGCACCTGTGCCTGAGTGTGTATGTGGGGCTCTGTGGTGTTAATGATGAGTATTCTCGTAGAATTTTTTTCAATGCAAAAGTATCCCAGGGAAAAGGATTTTGGAGAAGTGAAAACCTTCCAGTAACTACTCTGAGTCACTATAAGGAGGCAGTCATGGGGAATGGGAAGTCCTTGGGTTTTGAAGCCTCTGAAACTTTGGTTGAAACCTCCTATCTGGAGATCTTCAAGTCAAAACTTCTGTGCCTTCCAATGATGTGACAATGACTGGAGGTAACTTAGGTCAAGTGTTTGGCGTGAGATCAGTGCATACATGAAAGAGTTGCCTTAGATTCCTTTGAATGCAATGGCAAATTACTACTGTCAACGTTTTGGCATGGGACACCAGCCTGCCATTATGGTAAAGAGTCCTATTCTGGAGCCAGCCTCCCTGGGTTCTTACTTGGACCCAGCCATGCTCCAGCTTATTTGATCTCAAGGAATTGATCTGGGCCAGTGTTCTCTCATCAGTGTTATAAGTGAAGAGTAAATGAGTTAATGTTAAGAATAGAATGTTAAGAATAGTTCCTGGCACACACTAAGTACTATTGAATATTTGTTAAAATCAAATATATTTTTATTTGATTCTAAAGAATCCACTTTATATTGATTATATTAGATATCAACTTTCAAGGTTTGGGAGGGAATTTTAATAGCTTTTCAATAAGTTGACAGATAATATCAAAACAAATCACTGACTCAATTATCCCTAGGCATGTTTGATGTGTCTCCTAGTAATAACAGTTACTATCTGGACTAAAAATATTTTATGGAAATTCACTTTCATTCTTACTTTGAGTACTGTTGTTTTTTCTTTTATTTGCTGTTGTTGCTAAATGACTTCAAGCTTATATTTTTAAAAAAAAGAATTCATAAAGAGATGATTTTAGTTTAGAGATGTTTAGAGGTGATTTATTTCAAACATCACCTCTCATTGCTGGTTAATAAAGTTCTCCAGTGATTAATTGACTTCTTGGCCACTCTGGAAATATCTGGAGGTGGCAGATGTTAAAATTATGGTAAAAAATATGACTTTAAAAATTACTGTGGTGGATGTCAGGATTTTTTTAACCTCTTTTGCGTACTACCCCCAGTGCTGTTGGGCTGTACGTAGTTTCACAGCAGATTCATCAGTATGACTCACATGAAATTAGCAGTGACATTTTTTAGTGAAGGAGTCACATCTGTCATCATGTTGTTGGAGAACCAGCTGCTGTAATTGTTAAGTTGCTAAAGTTATTTGCTAGTGTAACAGCAAAATTGTTTGGGAATGTTGCTAAAGTCAAGGAGATTCTTATCTGCTAGCATCAGTAATGCAAATGTCAAAAGCTTAATTTATATTTGTGGTTTTTCCTCCAAAGGCTTTAGAGATATTTTGAGAAACATCAATAAATTGTCATATTTTCTGTTATAAGCAAATTTGGAAAAGAGAATATTTATGATATTCATTGTCTATTCTTTTAAGATTCTTTCAAATTGTCTAGTTTCTAACAATAACTATTTCATTTGCTATTTAACTAATTTTGTCTCTAACCACACTACTTTTTGAATGATACTGATAACTAATTAGTGTTGCCAGAAAAAAATACATGTCCATTCATTCAACTTAATTTCAGCTTAACAATAAGTAATCACACTATATAATTATTTGTTGTTTATCTGCAATTAAAATTGAACTGGGAGGCCAGCTTTTTTTTTCTTTCTAGTTCTTGCCATCCTATAAATGATGTTATAAGTCCAAGAAGAAAACTTTGAAATCTGTGGTTTGAAAGTTTAACATCCATTTTAGACTGAAATTGACTGTTACTTTTGTGAAATATCCTTGATACCTCCAGAAGATTCAACTTTCCCTTCAACTTCCACATCCTTTACTGTACCTATATCATGGCACATATCACAAAATATTAGCATTCACCCTTACAACTTCTCTTGTATGCTAGCCTGTGAAAGCCGGGGCTCTGTTTTAGTCATCTTAGAGTCACCAGATTTTTTTTTTTGACGGTCACGCATCTCCAAAGCCCATGAAGAGTGATGCCACCAAGGGGATGAGGAGCTCTTTGTAGATATCCCGAGTGTACTTGGTGGAGGTGACCTCATAAACTCTATGACTGACAGATAAAAAAGATTACTAATGAATAATGGAGGTTTTCTCGTGCCCAGCCTCCGGTCTCCAACTGAGATCCAGACAAATGGACATCTGAGGGACCTCAGTTTGTCTGTATCAATAAAACCAAAACTTAATTTGTCATCTTTCCGTAAGGTCTGATTCCATCTTTCCACTTCTTAATGGTAGCACCATTCATTCAAGTCGGCCAGGCAACAACCATTTCCATTCCTGCTTCCTGCATCTCTTCAGTTCTACTTTAACTCTAAAGGTTCTACTTTAATATCTCTTGTATTCAGCCGTCATTTCCAACCTCACTGCAAAATAATAGGGAAGCAGAGCAGTACCAAAGACAAAGTAGAACTGAAGTTTGGAAATGATAAATGACTGGGGCACCTGGGTGGCTCAGTCAGTTGAGTCTCTGACTCTTGATTTTGGCTTATTGGCTCAGATCATGATCTCAGAGTTGTGAGATGGAGCCCTACATTGGGCTCTGCTGGGTGTGGAGCCTGCTTGGGATTCTCTCTCACCTTCTCTCTCTGCCCCTCCCCCTGCATGCATGCTCTCTCTCTCCAAAATAAATAAATACATCTAAAAAAAAAAAGAAATAGTAAATGACTTAAGAATACAAATATTTT
Source organism: Canis lupus familiaris (assembly GCF_011100685.1). NCBI lineage: Eukaryota > Metazoa > Chordata > Mammalia > Carnivora > Canidae > Canis > Canis lupus. Next base: position 16,313,197 of record NC_049222.1, on the reverse strand, counting down.
TGAGGTCAGCATCTGTATGAAATCCTAACACAACCCCCAAGATAGCTGATACCTGAGTTTCAGAAGAGAGTAGTCTATTATGTCTGCAATAATAGAATTTTGGTTAACTCTAAAATGCTATATAAAGGGACATAATTTTATTTGTAGTGATTACACCTACAAAATAATTCAATATAAATGATCTACTTTGTGTTTTCAAATATTTGAAATATTTGAAAAATAATATTCATGTTTTCATAAATATTCCGAGTAGTTTTTATTCTCCTTTTTTTTCCCTTTCTCTCTTTCTCTCTCCCCTTCTCCTGAGGAACTTGGAACCACCTGAGATTCAGTCAGGATTATGTGACTCATTCTCAGCCCATGCAAGTGGGGGCAGAGTCCAGAACGGATGGGTTTTCTTCAACCTAAGCCAATGCTTTTCCAAATGTGTGCTTGAAAGTTCCCTGTTTTTTAAGTCCTGAGTAAACTTACTGGTCCATGTAGAACCTTTTCAGAAGAATATTATCATCTGTGTTTTAAAAGATCAGTTTTTTAATTGTATGGTCTCAAGTAGACACACACACAAAATACTCTTCTCTAAAATCTAGTCTGAAAAATGCTGTACATGTGGGTAAAAGAAACTATATTATTTATTACATTGTTTTCTACTTATTAGCTAGCAGTTTTCCAGGCAGAATGATCAATTTAGAATGAAGAAGACTGAAATTTATACTCTAGTCTGGCTACTTTCTGAGTGTGTGGTGTTACATAAATTATTTGGCCTCTCTAGCCCTCATTTTTCTTATGTAAAGGTGGGAAAAATAAGACCTATTAGTATGCCAACTCTCTAACTAGCAATGTTCGTTTACCTTCCTTTCGCCATCCCTAAATGTTAGAAAACAAATTATTTACTTATAAGAATAAATCTACTTTATTTTCTTAGTTTAGTCTTAGTTTTTAAAAAAATATTTTATTAGAATTATCTTTAAAAATACATGGTCAAAGGTATCAGTTAGTTTGAATCAGATATCTAAGCTATAGAAAGTAGGCACTGAAATATTGGTCTCTGCAAATTTTACAGCATTTTAATATAGTATATATTAAAAATATCTTAATGACTCAATTGAATGTATCATTATCACATTAGAGTACATTTGTAAATTTCCTGTAAAAAGTTCTGCAAATCCATGCTGGGTGCTCATCACTGGCTAGTGAAGCCCATTGTATTTGAGTAATTACCTTCATGAACAGAATTAATTTTTCTTTTTTCATTTGTGCTAAATTAATCTTTGCAATAGGATTCTGTGTTTCAAAAGCTTTGTAAAGTGCAAATGTTGATTTATTTCAGCAGGTTGGATAGAGAAATGCCTCAGAGAATGAAAGCTTCCACATAAATATATTTCTAGCTAATTAAACCTCTGGAATATTTGCATTTCTGTAATTATGAGTGAGAGTAAGAATCTTTAAAAATATACTACGACAAATTCAATACACACACAAAAAGGTTTAAACTACAATGCAGTTTGTTCATACTCTAGTTCAAGAAACAGAACTAACTCTAAATGCAAAATGTGGATTTTTTTTTGCCACGTATTCCTTCTTAAATAGACTTTGATTACATATATTTGCATTCCTAAGTGATACATGCAGCCTAGATTTATATATTTTAAGAATTATATAATATATTTTGTTTACTCCTATGTTCCTTTTTTTCTTTGTTTAATATTAGTTTACTGAGATCCATCTCTCCTGATACTTGTAACTCTAGTTCATTTATTTTCAGTTCTATTATAAGTTTGTCATTATTCAGTTGATAGATAATTAGGTTGTTTTCACACTTTTTTTTTTCATTTACAAAAATTGCTACCATGGAAATATATATATATATATATATATATGGGTTTTGTTAGTCTATACACTTATGAGTGGGATTTCTGGGGCATCTGTGTATATCTTTGTAAGACATTGCACTACTTCTTACCCGTATGATTACATCAACTTACACTGGCAGCAATGTATAAGGATTCCCTTTGGAGGGGCACTCAACTGGCTCAGTAGGAGAGCATGTGACTCTTCATCTCAGGGTTATAAGTTCAAGCTTCATGTTGAGTGTAGAAATTACTTAAAAATCTTAAAAAAAAATTTTCTTTATTCCACATCCTAAGTAGTGCTTTTATAAAACTGTTGCATGCACAGTAGAATCAACTAGTGGTTTAATTTGCATTTCTCAGATTACTAATGACTTTAAAACATTTTAACTTGTTTTTTTTATCAGTCATTTGCAATTTCTCTTCTTGTGAGTGGCTTTTAAAAAATTTTTTCAAATTACTTTGTGATGGCTAATTTTATGTGTCAAGTTGACTAGGCTAAAGGATGTCTAGATAGCTGGTAAACATTATTTCTGGGCAATACGGAACTCTTTTTTGGCTTATATATATATGTGTATGTGTATTGTAATTTTCATATATTTGACTGTAATTGAGTTTCAGAAACACAATATATATAAAAGCCTATACTTTTTCCAGAAAAGTAATTCTTTTTGTTGATTTCTATGGACTCTTAGATACTTCTAGGCCAAATCATTTTACTTATCATTCTAGGCATCATTTATACAAGCTTGAAACAAAAACTGACTCTTACTTTTCTTTGGTTGCTCTTACAGTTTCTTCCTTTATAAAATCTATAGTTAGATGTCAAATTGCTTTAAAAAGTGATCTATGTAAATACATTAGAATTAGATCTTTTTTTTTCCAGTAAGGCTCATAGAGGAAATTTTAATGAACACTAAAGCTTTATTTTTAAAATAAATGCATATACTTTGGCTAAGATGTATTTTTAAAAATTGCCCATTGTTACCTTAACACTCCCTTCATCTAACTAAACTGACAGGTTTCTTCCTGACGATGGGCCACTGACCCTCTCTCTCTTTTGTGGAGCATTCATTTAGGAAACTTGTAGTAATAAATTATTTCTCTGCCTCCTTTGAAATGTATAACTTTTAAAGGCCTCTCGCCAGGGAATGTGTTTCTCAGGGACCTGGGAACCATTATTTTGAAACATAATCTTGTCAGGGGCGCCTGGGTGACTCAGTCCATTCAGCATCAGACTCCTGATTTTGGCTCAGGGCTTGATCTCAGGGTTGTGAGATTAAGTTGGATATTGGGCTCTGTGCTCCTAGCGCCTGCCTAAGATTCTCTCTACCTCTCCCTCGGCCCCTCCCCTGGCGCGTGTGTGCATGTGCACTCTCTCTAAAAAAAAAAAAAAATGTATATATATATATATATATATATATATATATATAATCTTGCTATATTCCTTGTTGTAAAACCATAAAGATAGGAGAAAGTTTACTTTTCCTTTGTTGCCTGGATCTCTTATATTTTGTCCAATCACCTTATCCTTTATTTGAACCATCCATTCCCATAGTCAAACCTTTGGATCTTGTCATCACCAGTAATAGCTCTACTTCCAAAATCACTAATTCAGTCATCTTGCTCCCTGACCATGTTTTCTCTCTTCCCTACTTACCTGACCAAACAACCCCAGTGCAGTCATCCTCCAGCATCTTTGAGCCATCAGATTATTGACTATTCCTCCCAATTCCTCTGTTAGCTACTTTACTCATTTCTCTCCTAATCTAGGTTAGAAATCATGACCTAGGATTGCAACATTACTCTTGTCCATACCCTAAATGACTACTTACTCCTGTCTTTTTTCCCCACTCATCTGACAAAACTCTAATCCTAAATGAATTTAGCTATTCATTTTTTCTGTGTCTTAGTAAATTGTCATTTTCTGAGTATTTCTGAAAGTCACATAATGGAGAATGTTAATTCCAGTATATTCAGGTTCCACTGACTTCCAGTGGGTTCTTCACATTGCTTAGCAATCCAGTTGGATTGTTTTAGATACTTCCTCTAAGTGGAATCCTGTGACACTCGTCCTTCTGTGACAGACTTATTTCACTTAGCAAATATTCTCCAAGTTCATCCATGTTGTCACATATAGCAGGATTTCCTTCTTTTTAAAGGCTAGATAAAATTTCATTGTATGTATATACCACATTTTAAAAATCCATTCATCCATGGACAGATACTATGTTGTTTTCATATTTGGGGTATTATGAATAATGTTGCAAAGAACATGGGAGTGTAGATACCTCATTGAGATCCAGATTGCAATTCCTTGGATAAATACTCAGTAGTAGGATTGCTGGGTCGTATGGTAGTTCTCTTTAATTTTTTGAGGAAACTCAATACTGTTTTCCATAATGGTTGTGCTACTTTACATTTCCACTAACAGTGTACAAGGGTTCCAGTTTTTCCACGTTCTTGACAATGCTTGACAACTTTTGTTATTTTGATAATGGCCATCCTAACAGGTATGAGGTGATAGCTCACTGTGGTTCTGATTTGCATTTGTCTGATGATTAGTGATGCTGAGCATTTTTTATACCTGCTGGCCACCTGTATGTCTTCTTTGATGAAATGTCTATTCGAGTTCTTTGCTTCTTTCTTAATCTGGATATATATATATATAACAAATAACAAATATATATACACACATATATATACATGTATATATATATACAAATATCTATGTATATATATTTTTAATCATAAAACATATATGTTTGTTTCTTTCTATTGAGTTGTAGAAGTTCCTTATATATTTTGGATAGTTAACGCCTTATCAGATGTATGGTTTGCAAGTATTTTCTTCCATTTCTCCCATTCTGTGCCTTTTCATTTTGATTGTTTCTTTTGCTGTGCAGAGCTTTTTAGTTTGATGAAGTCCCATGTGTTTGTCTTTACTTCTGTTGTAGACCCTTAGCAATTGATGTAAACTGAATGGCATCTTGGAAAGGTGAGAACCAAGAAGATATACTCTGTTTCTTCACCTTCCTTCTGATGCCACTGAATGTCTTCTGTGGCTTTTGGAAATATTAAGTACAGAGTTCTAGAAAATGATTTTGTTTGGGATTCTAAAGAAGTGGGGCTAAACAGGGCAGTCTTAAGTGAGCTATTGATACTTTGAACTCATTAAAAGTAAGGGTTAAGAGATTTAATATTGAACCAATGCCACTAAGACCTGAAGAAATCCATTTCATGGAGAGATAAATTAGGACATAGATGCTTGAAGAGCCTCTATAGATATGGGCTGCAAACCCCCTCTCAACAGAATAAGAATAATCTCAACAGAATAAGAAATTGAAGAAATAGGGCAGCCCCGGTGACCCAGTGGTTTAGTGCCGCCTTCAGCCCAGGGTGTGATCCTGGAGACCCGGGATCGAGTCCCACATCGGGCTCGCTGCAGGGAGCCTGCCTCTTCCTCTGCCTGTGTTTCTGCCTCTCTCTCTCTCTCTCTCTCTCTCTCGAATAAATAAATAAAAATCTTTAAAAAAAAGAAATTGAAAAAATATTTATTTCTTTAGGTTCTTTAGGTTTCTTTAGGTTTAGTTAAGACTCACAAAGACAAGATAATCTGCTTTCAGACTTTACATCTTTTGGATTTATGTGTTTTTGGCCTTTAATTTGCAAACTGATCTAATCTTCAGATTGGACTTTTTCCATGGGAACTTGATAGTATGGGCATCATACCCAAATTTGGGACATCTTGTTATCTGTGTTATACAAGGTATGTTTATATTACTCTTTGGAGGGCAACTGGAAACTGTCACCATGCTGGTCCTACATTTCTGCAGGGGCAAGGAGTTGGGAGTTGGGAGCTGGTGGCTGTTCTCTAATTGGTCCCAGTGCTCTCAGGCCCTCATCACCAAGTTTCATTATTGGCCCCCATTAGTGCATGATATTAATACAGGCTTTGACATCAGACCTGAATTCAAAGTCCATAACTGTGACTTACTGCTTCTGTGACTTCTGGCAAGTTAATCAACCTCTCTGATATTTTTTTTTTTTTTTTTTTTTACTCATCTGCAAAATGGGAAGAAGGAGACTACTCTTCAGTATTGTGGTGATTAATTATAATGTATAGCACTAAGCCTGGTGCTGGGCATGTAGTAAATGTTCAGCATAAAATAGCTTTTATGAAATCATATTGCTACATAGGGAGAAAGAAAAACATGTGTAGCTCTTTCTATATTCAGGGATGACCATGACTTTTGATGGCAAGATGGGGCAGTGTTTGATAAAATACAGTACTAAAAAATTGTATGATGTGGTTGGAAATATAATGTGGCATAATAAGTAGAACAGAGATAATGTGGGTTTAAGGGAAAAACCTCCTGAAGTCTTAACTGATAGACACTTCAGAGCATTGTGAGAATATGCTGTTCTCAGAAAATCTCTTCTGCTTACTGGTCGTCTCAGGTGGATCCACAATGGAGCAGGGGTTGGTATTGGGAAAGTGACTTGACAGTGAGAATATGGTGGCCCATGTAGGCTGCTGACCTTGCTCAACAGGATGAACCATAACCTTGCTTTATCATAGGTTTAATGGTTAAAGCCAATGCTTTGAGTGAACTGAAAGTAAGGTGGAGTTGGGGAGGGATATGTTCTTCCCTTCTCTTGACTCTAGGTGGACAGGTTCGCTGTTAGAGCACCTTTCTGGCTTTTCTCTACCCCTCACCCTTCTCTCTAGAACAAAAAGGAGTAAACTGTCACTGGGACAAGGAATCTGGCTCAGCCCTTTTCTGCCTTCTGCTTATGATCTGTTTGTCACAGAAGAGCAATGTGTTTTGATTTGTTGTTGCTGCAAGCTTAGCTTAGATCTCTAGTCAACTAGTGCTATGATTGACCAGTGTTCTTTGTGACCAGATGGGGAAATACAGGATTTGGTATCCAGGAAATCACTGTTGTCCTTCACTTCCAGTGAAGTTTTAACCAACAGTAATTCTCCTAATTTGATTTCTGAATTCCTCCTTCCCTGGTTTCACAACTGGTAAACCATCTCTTGCCTGGATTCCTGCAGCTTCCCTTCTTGCCTCTGCTGTGTATTCTCAACATAGTAGCATGAGCCGTTTCTTCACATAGGTCAGAGTAGGTGGCTTCTCTGCTCAATGCTCTCTGATGGCTACACGCCTTCCCTAGAATTAAAGCCCCAATAGATACAGTGGTCTGTCAGTACCTCACAGACTGCACAGCCTTTACCTCTGTGACTTCATCTCTTAGACCACTTCCCACGACCACTTTCCTTCTCACCCTCTCTGTCCCAGCTTTACTGGATTCTTTCTGTTTCTTTGACACCAGTGCCCCCAGCACTCTTGGATTCGTCTTCCCAGAACACTCTTCCCCAGTTGTTAGTATGATCAGCTGCCTCCCCTCCACAGGGTCTAAGCTTAGATAACACCACAGTGAAGCCTCCTCTGACTGCCTTGTTTAAAGTTGCACCCCCTTCCCTCATCCACCCCATTCCCCCACCGCACTTTGTTTTCGTCATAGCCTCTATCACTCTCTGGCAAGCTACATATTGTGATGATTTATTTCCTATTTACCTTTTCTTAAGGAGAAAGTAAACTCAGTGAAGGCAGGAAGTGTTGTTCATTCTGTTTTGTTCGTTGCTGTACCTCTAGCACATAAAATGAGTTCAATAAAAATATATTCATTAAGTGAATAAACCACTCTGGGTAGTTTTGTTCTTGTATAAGAAAATGAAATCTAGAGAGTCAGGTTACTGAGAAGGTAGGAAAATGAATAAACTCAGATATCAAATATAAATCAGTCCTCTTTCAGAATAATGTTCTAGTCAACAATTTGTTCAATTATAAGTTGACTTATTGATAACCTATAACTTGTAGGTAATTTTTAAAAAAGATCTTATTTATTTATTTGAGAGAGAGAGAGAGAGAGAGCACGCTCATAAGTGGTGGGGGAGGGACAAAGGGAGAAGGAGAAGCAGACCCCTCACCCAGCAGGGAGCCCAGTGCGGGACTTGATCCCGGGACCCCAGGATCATGGCTTGATGCTTAACCAACTGAACCACCCAGGTGCCCCTGTAGACAATTTAATAATCCAGCCTAAGAACTTATTAACTTGCAGATAGCCCAAACATTAAAACACATTTTTTTTTCAGGATTGTGCAATACTGTTGTCCCTAAAAACATCCCTGAGGCTCCCTATGTGACTCTGAAGATTATTATGAATATATCAAGGTATAAAAAGATAAATACTTTGGGGCTACATGCAGTTTTATGTATCCTAATTCCTTGAAAATTGAAAACCTACATAGGATTTGTAATATAAATCTTAGTGAATCAGGAGATTCAGTTAACCAGAACACTTTGTCTATGAATTCAAATGTATTTACCAAGTGTCTAATAAATGCCAACCTCTCACGCCAGCCATTGGTGGTACAGAGGTGGGTGGACATGATCCTTGCCTGAGAGAGGTGAACAGTCTGGATGTAAGAAAGTTTGCTGTTATTTTATTTCTTATCTCACCCTCTGTGTTGGAGACTGGCTCTCTTTTGTGGCTGTCAAACAGATTTAGGCATTTTAGAAAAGCATGTGTTAAAGTTAATTCTCTTTTTCAAGATTACTTCCTAGTAAAGACTATTCTCAATTTTAAAATTATTACTTCTCAATATGCAACATTCTCTGCATATTTACATATGGCCTCTGCAACTGCGGCATTTCTTTTCTTATATCCATTTACATCCTATCTGACCTTATTTCCTTATTTAAAAAAAAAAAGTAGCAGTATTTCTTTGCTGTGGAATAGTGGTCCCAATTTGTATAGGTCATGTTGCTTAGAGCATAAACCTGGTGTGCTGATGAGAAAATTTGTCCCACACACTTCTTCCCAATTTTGGGCTTGTCACCTCATCCTAATCACATTAATTTCCTTTGTTAAATCAACTTAAGTTGATTTCTCCTTACTTCTTTATTATCAGCCTTTGGAGGTAGTGATTCCCTGTGAGATACAACATAACTGGAAAAAACTTGTGGCTGACATTCTTGCTTTGGCTAAAGGCAATGTCTTAAAATGTGTAGTTTCTTCTATGTGTAACTAACAGAGCATGTCAAGTACTACTGAATTTGGAATATAAATAAATATTTGTTAGATAGCAACAGATTAATTCTTCCAGACTGAATATGTCTGTCTCCAATCTCTGCTTGTCTCCCAGAATTATGACATTGCTTGAATTGATAGGTGAACACTATCAAAGACAGGTTTGATTTCTTAAAATGATGGTTAATTTAATTTTTAATATGAGTGAACTGATTAGTTGTTAGGGATCATCTTTCATCACAGGGACCCTATAAACCTAGAGATTATTAGAGACACAAGAGAGGCATTTTGAGACATTAGCAAGAGCTCTGGATTGGGGTGGGACGATTAAACCAATAAGTGGTTTTGTAGTGTTGACCCAGTCTTTTAACCTGTGTGTCTTATTCCTCTTTTAAACAATGGAGATGTCTCTTGCCCAATTTAATGTGTCAGGATTTTGAGATAATATAATGAGAAGAACCTTTGAACATTATAAGAACCATGTCTATTCAAATGTTTTAAAAGTTGTTAAAAGCAATATTTGTACAAATACAAGATATTTCTTATTATCATCATACCTATTATGTTTTCATTACTTTTAGGCAAATGTTAGCACTAGAAGAGCCTGAGACAGATTAATAAAAAGGCAAGATTTCCTGTAATCATAAGAGTCAATTAAACAAGATATTTGTAGCTAAACATTTTAAAATATACTTCTAGGGTAAGATTACAAATGATACTTGTTGGTGATAGCTTTTTATGGAATTAAAATATGCTACTTCATTACTGATTGCAAATTAGGAAGCAAAAATAATTGTTTGTTCATATTTACAGTTCTCAAGTAGAAATATCTCTTCTGGCCATGCTATGAAGACTTAGTACGTTTTGTTCTTCTAAGTCCCCAGTTTAGGGTTAGGTTCCAAAAGTACATTTTAAATGAATTTTTCAGAACAGAGAAAACCCTTTTGTACTCCCAGTGAAAATAAAAATAAAATTAAAAAAACCCTGCATGCTCTGGGATTTTCCACTTTCTTGCCTTTGCTCATACTTTCCCATCTGCCTAAACAAGTTTCAATTTTCCTTATTCATCAAGGTCCAAGACAGGGACTCTTCTGAGAGCAGAGACCACATAATATTCATTTGTGAGAACTGCAGTGTCCCCAGATTTTCCAGCTCACTCCGCCATCCTTCCCTTTAATGTGTAAATATGACAGCAAGAACCATCTCTTCCATCCCCTGCAGGATGCAGGGATCTAGCTTTGTTTCTGTTGTTCAGAGGGTCCCGGGGGGGGGGGGGGGGGAGGATCTTTGACCCTAGTTGCTGCTTCGTCCTTCTGTGAGTTGCTACTCCACATTGCTCTAGGTTGCTCCTAAATGCTGGCAGCACCACAGATTACCGACGAGAGGCTGTGACCTTAACACTTTGAAGAAGAGGATTAGTTAACGTTGGGTATCGGATGCTGTCAGCCAGATGTGTCACAGGGGTTCACCGTGATTTCTTCCTGTCTACCTTCCATTGCCTTCGTGTTGCTGAGGCCACTTTCCTTTTCTCTGTGGAATTCCCCTCCATTCTGCCTTTGGTTCTCAGAGCCCAAGGCCAGTACCCTTGCTTCCTTCCTCTGGCATATAAATAAACAAACAAGAAAAAACTTAGTTGATATACTCTCTCAGAAATCTGCTGCTATAGGTATCCTCACTAATTTACACAATGAATGCAGGATAATTAGCATATCTTTCTGAAGCTTTGGATTATTTTACCAGTGTTTACAGTTGCCTCAAAACTGCAGAAAAAGGTGGCCAATAACTATAAAACTGAAAGTACTCTCCAGAGTGGTCTCTTGAGAACAAACGGGAAATTGTTTTTTCTGTCTTTCGAAGTCACAGGAAGTAAATTGCTTTCTGACAATTTAAAAATAGTGATTTTGTCTTGTTTTTAATAATCAGAGGTCCAGAATAACTTGCTACATTTCATCTCCAGCATAAACCTAGTTGATACTATGCACTGGATTCATGTTTGTTGGTGAATAATTGAATGAATCAGCAATAGATGGTGCTTATCAAGTCTTTCCTAATTGTCTTTGTTATAAAGAGCTGGACTTTGATTAACCAGAGCATTTTATATATACCTTTCTAAGTTTTTAAAATCACTTTCTAACATGTATAATGGTTATTTAGGTCCATTTCATGTTCCTTACTGTAGTGTAAGGGTATTGAGAAGAGTAAACATATGTCTTCATTATTGCATATTTCATCCATATGCCCTAACTTTCCACATTTTCTAAAATATATGTTTTTAGTAGTTCTGCTTGTTTGTCCATTCTTCCATCCATTCATCATCCATCCATCCATCCATCCATCCATCCATCCATCCATCTATCCATCTGTTTACTAGAGTGGCATAACAAGAGAAACATTTTGGCATATTATTTAAGGATTCAATCTCTGGAGGCTCAATTTCCCCATATATAAAAAGCAAATAATAAATGTACCTGTATCTAGGGTGGTTGTTAGAATTGAATGAGTGGATACATGAAAAGAGCTCAGCACAGTGTTGGGTCCATAGTAAACACTCAGTAAATGTTAGCTATGATTGTTGTTATTAATTCAAGAAAAAAATGGAAAATGCATATTTGTCAGGACATAGTGGGTGCTGAGGGCAGGGGAGAATTAATCTTTTCCTATGATGGTGCACAATCTAGTAAGAGAGACAGACAAGTCAAGGGGAAACACACCGAGGGTAAAGGGTGCTTCTGCTTGTGAACGATGGGAGCAGAGGTGGGCTAACCTGTGGACATGAGGCTGGGCCAGAAAGGTTTCTTGGAATAGTGATTCCTGAGCTATATAATCAAATTGAAGCCAAAATGTAGTTAGTTAGCTATAACAATGAGTGAGAAAATACTTATTCAGTAAGATTAATTGAATAAAACAGGGATAAAATGGTGAAATTGAATATGAAGTCATCTCCCAATGTAGATTTAAAGTTCACAATTGAGGAAGTAGTGATTATATAGAGCATTCTTAGTGTTTCATATCATTTAGCAGGAGAACTCGGGTCCAGGGGAAGAGTAGTGCTCCAGTGGAGGCACAACCCAGATGAAGGGCCTTGTATGAATAGCATGCAAAGCTGGGCATGGTCAGAATCCACATATGCTCACGTCTAGATCCGCTTCCACTTTATATACAGTGGGAATTGCTGATTAGTTACTTGAAGTTGGCCTGTAACGGAAGTGGAGTGAGCTCAGGGTGGAAGCTGTGGCTTTCTGTGCGAATGAGCACATTGATTTAGGGTCGTAGAGGACTCCTGGTAGGAAGGAAATGCTGTATTTTTGTATATTTTGGTTTTTTATTGATAGTATATTTGACATACAATGTTATACAGTTTCAGATGTACAACATAGTGCTTCAACAATTCTATTCTATGCTCGCTATGATAAGTGTAGTCACCATCAGTAAAGAAACACTTTAGAAATGGGTCTCTTGGTTGAGGCACTGTACAGGTCTGGGAGAGCACAGCCTGCAGGTGACAAGATTTTATAACTGAGGGAAGACAGACAAGGATAGGTACATTTGGTTAACAGTTTGTGATTCGCCTGGCATATAAGGAATAAAAGGTAAAGACAGATTCCTCCCCAAATACTCCATATTGAACATGTACAAAGTTACATTCAAGGTCTTTCTTTTCTTTTCTCAGTCAACTCTTCTTCCCGTCATTGTTAGTTGGGAGAGCATCAGTGCATTCTCTATATTTGCGGCCTACAAAATATCTGTCCGAATGGCTTTTTTTAGACCTAATTTTTTTTTAAAGATTTTATTTATTTATTTATGAGAGAGAGAGAGAGTGAGCGCCTGTGAACAAGAGTGAGCAGGGGGAGAAAGACAAGCAGACTCCATGCTGAGCACAGAACCCGATGTGGGACTCAATCTCCCAACCCTGAGGTCATGACCTGAGCTGAAATCAAGAGTTGAATGCTTAACTAACTGAGCCACTGAGGCCAAGTGCCCCTCTTTTTTTTTTTTTTTTAATTGAAGTATAGTTGACATACGATGTTATATTAGTTTTGAGCAAAACAACAGGGATTTGGCAAGTTTATGGGTTATGATCACCGCAAGCGTGGCTACCATTTGCCACTACATAATGCTATTATAGTACCATTGACTATTCTATCTGTCTTGTCATTCTCCTTTCATCTTCTTTCATCTCTTTTGACCAATCTTTCTCTCTCTCTCTTTTTTAAAAATATTTTATTTATTTATTCAAAAGGGACACACAGAGAGAGGCAGAGACACAGGCAGAGGGAGGACAAGGCTCTCTGCAGGGAGCCCAATGTGGGATTCAGTCCCAGAACCCTAGGATCATGACCTTAGCCAAAGGCAGGCGTTCAACCACTGAGGCACCCAGGTGCCCCTTGACCAATCTTTCAAAAAGTCTGGTGAATTATGTTACTTCAAAGTCTCTGAAAAGGGCATTTCCTCCAATCTACCATATCACTTGCTCTGGAACAGGCTGTGGCTATCTGGACCATCCCAATAGTTTTCTTACAACTGGCCCCATGCCTTCAGTTTTTTCTCTGTCTCACATTATCTTTTATATAGGCCAGATGGTAAACAACTAAGGCTTTATGGCCATCTAGTCTTTATTGAAACCACTCAGATCTGTCATTTTAATTAGAGCATTGAAATTTTAATTTCATATAATTTTCATGTAACAAAATATTATTATTTTCATTTAAAAATATTTTTTTTAAATATAGGCTATTTGTAACTCACAGATTACAGAAAAACAGATGTGGGCCAGATTTGACTGGCAGACTGTGGTTTTCTGTCTTGCTTCGTACTGCCATGGCCTTTCCAACAACTGCAGAAAGAACCAGGTCTGAACTGCTTGTCGGCGTACAGCAGCCCCTTCATTGCATGTGTCTACAACCTATATTTTTATTCTGATCTCCAGTCTTTTCTCTCTGACTCTGATATTTCCTAGATTTTTGTCACATTAGATTGTCATTTGTAATTTTAAAAGTACTTCAAGGACTTTAACACCATTAGGCCCTTCCTGTCAGAAAAATTCTTCTTCCCATAATTTGTCTAATTGACAGAGTTCCATAAGACACACATCATATATTGTATGTTTATTATTGCTTTCTCTGAATCCACAACTCAGCAAAATCCATTTCTCTTTTATTTGTATTCCCATGGTACCTTGTACATTTGTGTTTTTTTCCCATAGAAATGATCTCATTGTATTTAAAAAAAATTACTTAGCTTTATTCTTCTTGGTCATGAGCTTCTTAGCACATAGGAAAGTGTCCAATAAATCTTTGCTGAACAAATGGATGACTTAGCCATATTATCTATTGTTGCTATATCGTTATTACCACCCTTATTTTATGTCTAAGATTAAATAATGGAGAAAACAATGATTTTCATAATCTAAAATATGCAGTAACTAAGTCACAGCAAAGAACTCAACAGTTACTCTGTTTTCTTTTCTAATTAGGTGAACTTTATTATAGTTCATTTTTCCCCCAGGGGTTATTTTTGTCTTATCTTTCTTGGAAGATATCCCTCTAGCTCAGTGTATCTGATATGCATAATATCAACCTTATACAGAAAATCAGGAAGGCTCTGACATTGTGATAGAGGGCTTCTGGAGATATCCCCAAATATTTCTTTTACCTCCTAGTTGGTATCTTACATTCTACATTGGCATATTCATCCTTTTAGCTAGAGTTGTTTGTTTTTTCCCTTTCCAAAATTGGTCTTAGTAAAAGGAAGATATTCCTGAGAGAAGCAACAGATGAAATTTCTATTAGTCATGTACACTTTAGTATGAAGTGGGGGGCACCAAGTTCCATATTGATGGTTTTGAACACACAAAATTCCTAAACTCTTTTGGGATTGAATAAAGACCATTTTCTTGAAAATAATCATACTTTGTCATGTCATGGCAAGAGTATCTGTATAGAGTGCTAAATTATAGTGGTATTCTATCTCCAACATTCAATGTCCCTGAATACTAAAGTCTTGTGGTAAATTTGCATATATTTTTCTTCATATAACAGAATGTTGCAACTTTCATGTAAGATGAACCCTGTAATTATTAATAATGCTTTTAATGAAAAGAGTTCCTCTATCAGTTTCCCTGTCACTTTTTTGAGCAATTATCATGGGAGCTGCTGCATTTAGTGTTAGTCTCTCCACTGTCATCTATATTTTGACTCTTTTTGACTTGATGTGGTGGAGAAGTATATCTGCTCTCATAGGTAAGAGTCTGAGGAACAAAAGGAAGAAAGCCCATGTTTATATCCTTGATATTTTATAGTTTTATAGCTGATAATTTTGGATGACTAAATCTAGTCATGTGTTTCTCAATTACTTGAGTATGAATGTATGGTAACAATATTTTAGTTATTCTATAAAGCTGAGATATACATTTTTAAAACCTTTTTGTGTCTTTACTAGTGAGAAGAGTTCTTCTAAAAAAATGTTTTTGTTATTCATATCTTTCAAGATACAAATATCTTACTGACTACCTCTGGGGTCTTTGAAGCTCTGTTCGTTTTTTTCTTCCTTAGTGTATTTTCTCTCTGTTGTTCAAATTGGATAATTTCTCCTGCCTTTCAGGTTCACCAATTCTACTGTCCTCTCCATTCTACCTTGAGCCTATCTGATAGGTTTTTAAAATTTCAGTTACTGTATTTTTCTAGTTCTCAAATTCTCCATTTGGTTTTTCTTTATGTTCTTTATTTGCTGAAACTATTTTTTTCACTTGTCATGTCGTATTTTTATTTGCTCTTCGATTGTTCACAAATTTTTGTCAGATATTTCTACTGTCTCCCTTATCTTAGTGTTGGCATTTGTTGGTTGTTTCTTATTCATTTAAGTTGTGATTTTCTTGGTTCCCAGTATGACAAGTAATATTTCAACTGAAATTTGGGCATTTGGGTTATTACGTTATGGGACTCTGGATCTTATTTAAATCTTCTGTTTCACCTGGCTTCCTTTGGCACCAATCCCGCAGGGGATGGGAGAGTCATGGCCTTCTTACTGCCAGGTGGGGGTAGAGGTCTGGATTGACATAAAGGATTTGGGGTGGGATGGGAGGAGAATCTTTTAATTTCTATTGGATAAGAGTAAGAGTTCTGGCTCCTCACTAGGCCTCAGCTGATACCACCCTGGCTGGGAGGGGCAGATTGTCTTGTTACAAGGATGAGGGTAGAGGGGAGTTGGAGAGGGACTGGCCTCATTAGTGCAGAGTGAAGGTGAAAGTCTTGGCTCTTCACTAGGCTTCCTCAACACCCATTCCAGCAGTGGGGAGAAGGGGGGCTTCTCATTACTTATAACTGTTGGATGTTGGTTGGAGGGGAAGGGTTATTATCTTAAAGTTTCTTTCTGGGCTTCCCCTTTCCTGATACTTTGGCTTTAGAGAGCAGGCTTTTGCTGAGGCTTTCAAAATGTCTGAGCTCATTGATATTCCTGGGTCATTGGTTTCTCCAGCTCCAAATCTGGAATATATCCAACAAAAAACCTCAGGGAACCAACCATTGCATCACTTCTCAGGACCCAAGATCCCTAGCTAGTCTATTTTCTCTCCACCTTTCAGACTCTTCTTATGTTGGTGATATGTGTATATACAAAATGTTTCAGAGTTCTTAGTTATACTTAGTGGGAGGAATAGGAAAGGTACTTGTCTTCCATCTTTTCAAAAGTAGAAGTCAGACAACTGAGAATTTTAACTAATGTGAAAATACTTCTGAATATTTGAGGTTTGTGCACATTTTCAGCAAAATTAAGCCGAGTTACTCAAATAAATATAGTAAAACTCTTTTCTTCCCAACCTGTGAGATAGATCTATTACATCACATAGGTTGAAAAGAAAAACACTTTCCAAATTTCTCATATAACAAGCTGGTATAACTATCTTAATGAGAATAATTTTTATTATTTTATCATGACATCTGATAAAATACTGCTAGTGTTTCATGACCCAGTTGGACATAAAATATATCTTTGAGATAACCTACATATTAATGAGGTTGACTCAGTTATATTAAAAGTGAATGTGAACTTAGATGCCTACATATTTTTACCAAAGGAAAAAATTGCAATGCATGGTGAAAATAACCAGATGGATGGACTTTTTTTTACCTTTCAACCAGTAGCCTAAGGATACATCAAGACAAAATTTTCATAGGAATGAATCACTGAATCTAACATTAAGTGTATCAGTTACAGTGAAGCCATGACATGTTTGCAGCACGTTTCACATACCATAGAATTCCTGATCTTAAGCTCAAGTATTGCATAAATACTTACTAAATATTTACCAAGTAAACTCAAGTTGCCTAAAACACTATTGAATGTCATACAGTACTAGTAAGTGTTTGTCGTATCTACTCTCTTTAGCCTCCTGGTCACCCTTTTAGTGCATCTGTAGCACATGGAGGCTTGGGAAGCTGTCTGCAGCAACTTTTTGAGATATTGTGCTAAGTGATCTATGTAGGAGCCAATCTCCCATCTGGCTGGAGTGTCAGTCCTCACTGTATAAAACTAAGTCAGATTGTTTTATATATCAGCCCTTGAAGAGTCATGCTAGTGTACCTTTGGGAGGTTTTGATTATATGAGTAGTTATACCAGTTGCTCATGGCCATAGCTGTCTTGGGCATTTCCAATGAGACTGTTAGAAATTAATCCTCTGGCTAAAATTCAGCAGCTCTAACTGAATTGCTGTTGTGAGTCTCAGAGTGTAAAAGGAAAGCAAAGTAAGAAAGAACCAGAGAGCACCTTCACTGAGTAAATTCCCTGATAGCCCCCCCAAGGAGGTGTTGACGCTTTTAAACTAGTCCCTAATCAGCTCTATAGACGTGGTCTGTGAGCTTTAGTGGACATGTTTTCATGTCTTCTCTTAAAAGCAAAGTAAAGCTAGTCCCTTCTGGGTGCTGTTAACTTCCACTGAGCATCTGTAAAAGTGCTAGCAACTGCAGACACTTTTTAAATGTACATTGGCTGAAATCCCAAGAATAGCAGGCACTCAGTTTGTGAAATTTTCATGGATGTTGTGTGTACCCCCAAATGCACAGTTTGTGTTAGGAACAAGAGCCTTTGCTTGATGTTGATTTATTTCAAATGAGATACCATGAGAAAAGAGAAGATACCACTGGAAAATGCATTGAAGATGTCAGGTGAGAATAATATACCATATTTATGGTTTCTCTTCATTGCTGTTGGTATACTGAAGCATTGTGTTCATGTTGAGGAAGAGTAGATTGGCAAAGGGAATGGATTAAAAGATATTTATGTATCTCGTATTTTATCACTGGTAGGTTACATCTTTTTAAAAGTTTGTGATTTCACGAAACTGCTTTTTTGTCTTTACTTCTTTAAAAATTGAGTTATAATCAACATATAACATTGTATTAGTTTAAGGTATATAGTATAATGATATATGTAGATATTAAGAGATGATTGTGTTAAGGGTAGTTAAATCCATCAGCTCACAACAGTTACAAATTATTTTTTCTTGTGATGAGAACTTTTAAGAACTACTCTTAGCAACAAAGCCAATTGCTTCTAAACATATTGAATTGGTATTGTTTCTTATGAAAAGATAATGCTTCTACAGCTGCCATTACAGAAATATCCTGGGTTTGGGTTTCTGGTTTCTAATGACTTTCTAGAATAAATAGACATGAAAATAAGCATCCTCCACTGTAACACATCTTCAAGTTTTGAAGGTAGGTTGCAAAGTCACTTGAGGCAAAGCTTTTTGAATTAAACATGCATGATATTTGAAAATTACATTGTAGTTTAAATACTAGGAGCTGGAATATTTTCATTACTTGGAAGCCAACCACTAAGCCAGTTTCCTGCCTTGTTTTTTATTATGTAAAAATTATTCAGTTTTCTACATGATGGAATTGATTGACTTTGACTTTTTGTGATGAGTTAAACATCAGCGATGCCACTGAAGGTATGTGGAATGCTCACTAGAATGCCTTCTGTGATTTGGATACAGTTGCTTTCTTGATCTTGGGCAAATGTATTTACTGCTTACATTCCCTATAAACACTATATCTCAATGCCACTGCCTTCCTCAGAAGCACACTGTTTTATGCTTTTCCTCTTTTTTGTCTCTAGCTTTCAAAAATTCAAGCCCCAGTTTTTGTGGAAAGTGTTTTAGTTTGTTGTCTTTGAGAGAATGTCTTGAGGGGCACTTGGGTGGCTCAGTTGGTTAAGGATCTGCCTTTGACTCAGGTCATGATCTCAGAGTCCTGGGATTGAGCCCTGCATTGGGCCAACTGCTTCCCTGCTCGGTGGGGAGTCTGCATCTCCCTCTCCTGCCTACTGCCCCTGCCCCCACCTCATGTTACTGCATACTCTCTGTCAAATAAATAAATAAAATCTTTAAAAAAAAGAGTGTGTCCTAACCATCATTTTAAAAGAGATGCTTATGTATTTGATAGTATTAAATCTAACTTTTTCAAGTTTTTGTCTTTTGAGTAGAATTATGGTCCTGTGTCCCCTAAGCACCCCCCCCCCTTTTTTTCTTTTGCTAAGCACTGTGGTCAGAAAAAGTCATGTGAATGACTTTATTTATTTATTTTTTTCATGTGAATGACTTTGACAAGATTTAAGAAAACAGTGAAAGAGATCTAAACGAAGTACAATGGGTGATCAAAAGAGGGGCCAATTCCATGTGCCAACTAGGATTGGGAAAAGCTTTATGGAGACAATGCTGTTTAAACTAACTTCCACAATAGTGAGCAAACCAGGAACGGGAAGTGGGAGAAAGAAGTAGCAGGTGCAAAATCAGAACAGATTTAGAGTAAATGTTTTTTTTTTTGGACAATGGAAAATCATGTCATAATGGGATTGAACCATGGTTTGGGTGTATGTGTGTGTATGTGTGTCTGGTGATGGTGGAGAATATCTTGTGGCTGTGGATCTTAGGATGACAGATTGGTGATCTGTTTTTTTCTACTGCAAAATATAACATTTAAAAATTTTCAAAGAAAAAAATGTTTCAGGAGCATCCTCTGAGTTTAACTCAGTTGGAGAAGGATGGGTAAGCAGGCTTCAGGGAGAGCCCTAGGGCTCAGAAAATTAGAATGAGTTGCTGGGAAAAAAAGTCACCCACAGGTCAGTAGAGATTTGCTCTGCCACTTAACTTACATATGATTTAACAAGTAATTGTGCCTCAGAATTGACCTTTATTATTAGTCTTAACAGTTAAGCTAGGCCTAGCTCTTCATAACTTATTATAAAAAGCCATTTTCTTTGAAATAAGGAGACTGCAGAAGGCTTTCTGCATTTATTTCCTGAACAAGTTCTTTTCTGCTTTCTTTACCATGAATGCCACTTTGTTCTTCTGGCCTTTGTTGTTTTCTTTTTTGTGCCCCCTTTTCAACCTAGTGTTAGAGAAATAAGACCCACAGTTGTTCAAATACTGCAAAGAAAATGTATCTAGGATCTTGTCAGTCATCTACCAATATCTGGCATGGACATCTGCATCTTTTAGATGCTGTACTGGGTTCATGTTCTTTCTGGAACCTAAGAATGTGATCTCGTTTGGAAACATGGTTGTTGCAAATGTCATCAGTTAAGACGAGATCATACTAGAGTAGGGAGGATCCTTAATCCAGTATGACTGGTGTCCTTAGGAGAAGAGAAGAGACAAAGAGAGACAGAGTGTGTGATGATGGAGGCAGAGACTGGCCAGATATGTCCACAAGTGAAGGAATGCAGAGGGTTGTCAGCAACACCCTAAGACAGGTCTCCCCTAGAGTCTTCAGAGAGAGCATAGCCCTGCTGGCATCTGGCTTTCAAAACTTCCAGCCTTGAGAGAGAATTGTGAGAGAATAAATTTCTGTTGTTATAAACCACCTAGTTTGTGGCATTTTGTTATAGCGGCCCTAGCCAACTGATACAGATACCATAGGCTTCTTCAAACAATTCAGGGCTAAGCCCCTGATCATTGTGGATGTTGCAAATGTAGACATTCAATGGGTAGATAAAAACAAAACCAGGAAGGGCTGTGTTAAAGATTGGGGAACATAAGCACAATCTGACTATACCAATATGATAATTTAGATTGCTACCAAATAATCAGAAAATTAAATGAATCAGTCTTCACCTGATTCCTCAAGATTTGTTGACTATAGCAGGCAGGCTTTAGAAAGTTTACCTGATGTGGCAAAATGTAGCCATTTGTATCTTGTAGGATTATTTGGATTTGGAGGCTTTGCCCAGGTAAATTGTTGAGGTTGAGTGATTCTAGTATGAGCCAAGATAGAACTTGGCTGACCATTTGAATCTGGTGCAGGAGTTGGCCATTTTCTGAGCTGGGTTCTGTACTTGTTTTCTAGGACTGCCATAACAAAATACCACAGACTGGTGGCTTAAACAACAGAGATAGATTTCCTCACAAATAGAAGATGATCAAGGAGGCTAGAAGTTAGAGATCAAGGTGCCAGCAGAATGGTTTCCTCTGAGGCATCTCTTCTTGTCTTGCAGATGGAACCCTCTTGCCATCTCTTCACATGGTCTTCCTTCTTTGCATGCCTGCCCCTGGTGTCTGTGTGTCCAAATTTATAAGGCCTTATAAATTTATCCTTATAAATTTATATTTATTTATCCTTATAAATTTATAAGGATACTGGTCAGATTGGATTCAAGAGCCCTAACAGTCTTGTCTTAACATAGTCACCTCTTCAAATGTCTTATCTCCAAATACAGTCATATTCTGAAGTACTAGGGATTAGGATTTAAACATGTGAATTTTGGGGAAGGGAGCACAATTCAGCCCATTACAGATATCTAGGAAGGGTTCAAGATAATTGATAAGTATTTCTGCATCCTATATTGGGAAGAATGAAAATTCGAAGAGGAATAACATCACAGAAGAATGAAAAATACTGATACTTATTGAGGATTGAATGTATTCTGTGTTTAAATGAGTGTTCCTGAGTTGATACTCAGAATGAAAAAAATCTAGCATTAGATCATCCAAGGGTAGCTGATTGTCATACTTTTTCTCATAAATGAAAAAGCAGAACAGAAATTGAAGATTTTTGAATGAGGTCAGAGTCATGGGCATTTATTCAGAAAGAGTTTGGTTTCTTTATGGAATTTCTAAGCAATACTATTTTCTCAGATTTCTTATCAGAATTGTTTTGTTCAACCGTACAAATGCTCAGCAAGAACAAGGCAGGGTTGTTATGATTCTCATTCCCATCTGGAAATGTAGTAACACAGTGCACAGTGTCTGCCCATAAAGAAAAAATACTAATAAAGCTTCTGAGAGGCAGAATCATTTAGATAAAGTACCACCCCAAGGGTTGTGAAATGCGGATTCTACAGTTTTCTTACATTAAATACATGTTGTAAAACTTATCTCAGACCTTTTTATCCCATTGCTGAGTAACTGAAAGGCCATCTCCTAAATCATATTTTAGCATGATAGGAAATATACTCCTTTATTAATTGTCCCATCAAAATTATCCATAATAGAATAAATATCACTTGCAGGCGTCATCAGCAATTTGGTAGAGATGGTAGAGGCAGAGGGGAAATATCAGAACTCCAGCTAGACTAGTGATATCTGAGAGATGCAGATCTAGAAAACAGGACACCTGTTCCAGAAGAGTAATACTAGCTCATTTTATGGGATGTTCAAGGCATTGTTTTAAGTGCTTTAAACTGTGAACCTTAATACTGTAGATACCTCTTATATTTACAGGTAGGGGAAGAAATGGAATCACAGAAGGGCTGAGAAAGTTGCCCGAATTACACACCTAGTAAATAACAAAGCTGGGATTTGAGCATAGGAAGTCTAAATACAGAGTTTGCATTCCCAAAACCCTGCTATACTGTCCCTTATAAAAGCAAAGCTAAAACCCTCTCATTACCACTATACAAGGGTGTGATCAAAGGGGCATTAAGCCAAAGGCAAGGAGAGGAGTATTAAGAGGGCTTTAGTTAAAACAAAACAAAACAAAACAAAACAAAACCAAAAACAAAAAAACCAAGAGAGCTTTAGTTTAGAATGATATTCTGGGCTTGGAATCTTGTTGGTCTGCAATCTTTAGAAAATCTAGTCAACAGGTGCAGGAATCTCCCCATAGTAAAGAGGCTTGTTGAAACATGAGTCCAAGTTCTCCTCTTGTCTTCTCACCAATGACAGAAATATTCTCAGTTTGTGGAGGGCTGAAACTTGAACACAATGGCAAATGGGGATGTCTGGGTAGATCTAGAATGTGAAGGGGTGTGAGAAGAGATCCAGTTCTCTGGTGAGATTCTAGCTTTCATGGTTTTTCAAGGTCTCACCATGGCCTTTGGGACTAATAGGGCTGATGAACAAACAAGTTGCTGAAGGTTGGAAGAATGCCGCCAGCCCCTGTGCCCCTGTGGAGGGTTGTCCCCATCACCACATAGCTGAGCTTCCAATTACTGCACTTCATGACATGGCTACTGAGGGTTGGTGGACTCTATTTAAGACAGTCAATGGATGGCCCCATCAATAGCTGACTTGGGGCTATCTGAACCTCCTAGATAATTAAATTCCAGATCCAGCCTTTTTTCAGTTGCTTTTTTTCTAGCTTTGGCTCTGACATCTTCTGCTCAAACAATTATTTTCCTTTCCCCACCATGAATCTGACTTTGGGCTCCATTCATCACCCCGTCTTATGTTGTCAACCTCCTTGTGAAACAAGATCATACCCAGTCACCGAAGCAACTTACTGACAGTACAGCTGACTCTCTGACAGTCCTCCTGGCCGCGGATGGACCCTCAACCTTGACCAGGGAGCAACAAGCCACAATAACAAAGCACTGAACTGTTTCGGAAACTTTAGTTTTTATAGAAGGCTTTTAGGTAGTTTTTAGAAAATGAGCTCCGTGCAACAGAATGTGCTCAGTCCTCTGACAATAAATATGAGAATCACCTCATGGGGCTCTCCCTATGACCCATAATGGTGACTACTTTTTAATCTGTCATTTATCAAGTTGAGCAAAAAAAGTATAGAACCATAGCTCCTTAATGTTAAACCATATTCAATTTTCAAATGAAAATCCATTTAATTTTATTTGTTTAATCATAGAAGTTGGATTGTAATTCCCCCTGGAATATTACTTACAGGTAATATTTCCACTTGAAGGTGGAGTTAAATTTTGCTACCAGGTAATTTTGGATTTTTTTTTTCTGTTGAAAATCTGGTTAGATTTTTCTGTCTACTGTGTCAGGAAAATGCCTCTTTCTAAAGGTTATGCTTTGCTCTGGTTAGTATCTGGTTCCTTGGAGTGTGGGAGAAACATTCTTAGGATCTTTCTTTTATTGTACAGTACTTTACACATTGTAAAGTCAATGAAATCCTTGTTTGCTTTCAGTTCAAAATATATGATTTTGCTCTGATGGCTTAAGAAGAATGCCTTATAACTGCTCCTTAATATTTTTCTACTAAAACTGAAGAAATTCAGCAAATATTTATTGAGTGACTAATATGTACAAGGGACTTTGCCATACACTTCAAGTCTTAGCAAAAAAAAAAAAAAGAGGGAACATTTTTGTATCTTCCCTACTCCTATGCCTTAGAATATACACAATACAGAAATAAAACTGATCATTTAGACTACAAATATGGGCTGATTAATATGCAAGGGAGTTGAAGAAGAAAAGATTTTGATTATTAATATTCTTAGAATATCCAGGGAAAGACACTGATTTATCTCTTATTTTTTCAAAATGTTTTTCAATCATATTTTTCTGTGTTTTTTTTTCCTACAATAAATCTGAACTAGGTTAGTGTTTGTATCCCCATCTATAAACAAAGAAACATGGAGAAATGTGAACTGCCTAAAGCCAATCCCAGAGCAAAGTATGAAATAAACATCCTGTTTTAAGTTTTATGGATGGCATAAAGATTCTCATCTGTTTGCTGCTCTGTGCTCAGTAATGCCAGATTGCTTATGCCTTATTTAGCGGAACCCCTTGGCATTTAAGCCTGCCTCTGCTGCTTATGACATTTTATTGCCATCTGTGAACACTCCCCCCAATCAGAGGGACAAAGTGATAACCGCTGATTTCAGAGCTTCCTCGTTGCTCTTTGCCTCTGTGTCTCACCTACTTGAAATGGCATTCTTTTTGCTTCATGTAACCATTCCGGTCCTCCCTTCTCCTCCCCAAATTATTTTTTTCCTGAATATACTAGCCTCCAGAAATAACTATCACATCTTATGAGGAAATGTTTTTAAAGAAGAATTAAGGTGTTCTCTACCATACTAAATAGGCAACAACACTCAAGATTGATTTTCAGGTCTCCAGAAAAATTTAATAACTACCTAACACCACAGATTTACAATTATAAATTAAAACTAAGATAAAAAACTGTGGCCAAGAATGACTCTAAGAGAGAAAACTTATTTGAAGTTACAACAACAAATTCTTCTTGCCTTTGTTGCTGTTGTGGTTGAGGCTACAATTTTTATAACCCGGTATTTATTACATTATCTTTAAAAATGATGTCATTTGGAACTAAATTATTTGGCTGCCACATCATCTCAATCAATGGCAGATAAGGCATTAAAAAAATAGTTCAAACACCTGGGTTCAATGGATTACTAAAGGACACCATTGTAATCCATTTTAAATGATCTCCAATTAGAGGGGATTGATTGCTCACTGTATCTCACTGTCAAAGGAATGCAGCGCTTCAATCTATTTTTTTTGGTTAATTAGGTATTTTAATTAAAAATGTCATTAATACCACCAGTAGAATTTTATCAAAATAGTAAGCTATAAGTGGTTAATAATGTACAATGTAAGGTAATAAGACAATGCCAAACTGTTGGCATGTATGAGTTTATCTTTATAATTATAAACAATTAGACAATGGGAGTAATAAAAATTTGATTCGTTAGCATATTTGCAATTTTTAGGAGATAGCAAACATTATCTGTTCTTTATGTCTTCTTTCTATTAGGGAACTCAACTTCATTCTTAATTCCCGAATCCTTAATGGTATTAAACATCTGTATATTCTATTTTATTTCCATTTGTTCCAAACTACCTGTATGTCCACTGTATGGTAGGCATGTGTAGCTTGAGAGTATTACATGACAGACAGCCATAAATTCTATATTTATACTCTATATTTATTCTATATTTATATTATACTCGTGCTGTTACCACGAGTACACATTTTAACTTACATATTGAATATTTTGGTAAAATCAGAACTGCTTATAAGAAGTTTTCAATTTGGAAAGTTTAAATCCTATGTAAATCGAAACACTACATTAACTAAAAAAATAAAACACACAAAGAGCTTTTGAAAAGATAGTCTTGATTCTTATGTAAAAAGAGGTAATAAAAGCAAATTTAAATGTTCATGAAATCTTACTTTAGGTAGAATGCCCATTATTATTCACTCAATAATAGACATACACTTTCTGAGAAATTTGTGGAGGTCCCTTTAACATTATTCTGCTTACAAAGAGATCGAATCTCAGTTTATAATATATTTTTGATACCTGCTTTCTAAGATATGGTGACCAGGAGAGTAATAATGGATGCTGTTTCTCACAGAGCCTGTTTTTATATTCTAAGCATTTTCCCAATTATTATTTTAACCAAACTGGTATAGTTCGCCAGAATGGTGTGATTGATATAAATCTGTGAGTATTAGTAATTCTCATCAGTCTCTGGCTTAGATAGAATATTTTCCTTCAGGAACATAGAGTTTACACCTCTAAGCACTTTACAGCTATTACCACATTTAATGCTTTTAAAAACACTCTGTTTTATCTTAAATTTACAAAGGAAAATTTTAAGCACAAGGTAACAAGCTATTAAATGGTGGAAATGGGATTTGAACACAGGCATTCTGGCTTCAAAACTTGTGCTCCTCAAATTAGATAGATGAAAAAGTAGACTCACAACTAAATCTCGCATTACTTCTCATGACTAATGCTTACCATGCTGCTAGACTGAATGTTCATGTCTTCCCCAAATTCTTATGTTGAGATTTAATCCCCAGTGTGATGGAATTTGAAGGTGGGGACTTTGGAAGTTGATTGGATCATGGATCCAATAGGATGAATGTGCTTATAGAAGAAAAGCCAGAGAGCTCCCTTGTTCCTTGGGCCATGTAGGAACACAGAAAAAGACTGCTGTCTGTGAAGCAGGATGCAGGTTCTCACCAGACATTGACTCTGCTGGTGGCTTCATCTTAGACTTCCCAACCTCCAGAACAATAAGAAATCTCTGTTGTTTAGACAACACCTAGTCTATTTTATTATAGTACCTAGATGGGCTAAGAGAAATGCCTAATAAAAAATCCCATGGTTTTTTCTTACACATAGAATATAACAGACAATACAAGTAAAATATAAGAGAAAATTCTAGTACTCATAGATGAGTTGAAAATTTCTATGTGATCGAACACAAATCAATGGTTGTTCTGTGATGAAAAAAACTGACAGTGGGAGCCAGGTAGTAGTGACCACCTGGAATCATAGTTGTGATTTTAAGAGTCTGGGATATGAGAAAAGGAGATAGGAATTAGAGCTCTGTTAGTCTATCTGATATTATAGAGACACAAGGTGTTAAAATAATTAAATTTATCATGAATAACACTAAATGACTTTAAGAAAACTTCTAGATCTGGATGAAGAGTATTGAAATGTTCAGAGTTAATCTGAGATGGATTCCCCTAGGCTGTGAATCCAGATAGCAATCTTACTCTTGGAAGCTATGTGTCTGATTGCTAGTGGTAGCACCCAGGTGTTGCATCTTTTCAATAGGATTTAGAGAACTTGACAGCCTCAGACTGATTATCATTAGCTTCATATCTCTGTAGTTTTATAGAGTGGAAAGTAATTACTTTCCTTTGATATTAAACCCTGTCCTCTTGGACAATTTTATTTTCATTTCTATCACAAAATCTCAATTGAGAAGAATTGTTTATTTATAAGAATTAGCAAGTGCTAAGTCAAATACTTTGAAAGAAATGTTGAATGTTATGGATTTTTGTTTCTTTGTTTTTTTTGCCTCCACAGGCATTTTATCTTTTCCAAGAAACTAATAGGACCCTCACTTATTCACTACTTTGTTATTGACTCCTACAAGGCTTGACACATAGCAAGTGGTCAGTACATATATATTGAAGAATGAATTGTTGGAAGCCAGATAGTGAATTCAGAAGTCAATGGGAAATGAGAAACTGCTACGGTAGCCATGGAGGAGATGGAGGACTTCTGCACTGAGCAATTTTGAATTGTATATGTTGCTAGATAAAACAAAACTAGCCTGAAAACTGATTTAGGAAACTGCTATTGCCCTATTTCCTGGAATGCGCTAGATTTCGACTAACCCGTGTTGCCTCAGAACCACTTAGTTTTTAGAGCCCTTCATAGTGACAGATTTTGTTGCCAGGCTACAAATGTTCCTGCTAGAACCATAGGTGATATTTTGGGTTATAGCAATTGATTCTCAACTGGATTCTATCTAGTTCAGACTTCATTGACCTCCCACATCATGATTAACAAGGCACTGCCAATAGATTAATAATATGGAATTGATATTAGAGGAGTAGTTTGCTTGTTTGTTTGGATTAAGACTTTTTTCTGTTAAACAAATTGGGATTAGTATCATGACCACAAAATTATAGAAACACTTCTTTATCCACTGCTCCCCATAAATCAAGCGTCCATATATATGTTGTTCTTTTTCTTAGTTCTATATTCTGATTTCACTGGTCTATTTTGCACCTTTGCTAGTGACACCATCCCCTTAGAATAAATGTTGCCATTAAGTAGAGCAAATTGTCCCTGCTTGTTTCCTTCAGGATGGTCTTGCTACTCTTGATCATTAGCATTTCCATGTAAACTTTAGGGCTAGTTTGTCAAGTTTAGCTCACAAAACTATTTGCATTATTGTTGAGATTGCATGAAATCAATTTGGGGAGGCCCCATATTTTTACTACATTGAATCTTCTATGAATATATCTCTAAGTACTTGTGCTTTATTCAGCTTTTTAAAATAATTATTTATTTATTTGAGAAAGGGAGAGAGCAAGAGCAATGAGGAGGGAGAGGGAGAGGCTCCTGCTGAACAGAGAGCCTGCCACAGAGCTCTATCCCAGGACCCCGGCATCATGACCTGAGCAGAAGGCAGATTGCTTAACCAACTGGGCCACCCAGCCACCTTCTTAGTCAACTTTCTTAATAATTTCTTATAATTTTATATATGCAAGTTTTGCATATCTCTGTTTAATTTTATTTCCAGGTTTTACTATTTTTGATGGTATTGTAAGCAGCATATCAAAACATTTTATTTTCTAACAACGATAGTATATAGACACACAACTAATTTTTGTATATTAAATATATATCCTGAATCTTTGTTAAACTCTTGGTAATTCTAATGTTTTATCTGTAGGTTATTCCGGATTTTATGACATACATTATCATATAATCCTCAAATAATGAGATTACTTCAAATCTATGTAGGTTTAATTATCCATCACCATCACCTGTCAATCTTTATTGCCTGATTGTTCCAGCTAGAATCTATCATCAACATCATCATTATCATCATCATCATTATTTTAAATGATCATTTAGCAGATTTGGCAAATCTCCTTTTTAAAATTGTTTATTTATTTTTAAAAAGATTTTATTTATTTATTCACGAGAGACATACAGAGAGAGAGGCAGAGACATAGGCAGAGGGAGAAGCAGGCACCCTGTGGGGAACATGATGCGGGACTTGATTCCAGGACCCTGGGATCAAGATCTGAGCCAAAGGCAGATGCTCAACCACTGAGCCACCTAGGCGCCCAGTCTCCTTTTTTATAGATTGAGTTTTACTAAATTCCTTTAACAAATCTTTTGAGATAGTTATATGTTTTTCTTTTCATGTGTTAAGTTGTAATGATTGACTATCTGATGTTAAATCATCATTGTGTTCCATAAATAAGCCTTTCATTATTTACTATATTTTGTATATATTCATGTATTCATTTTGTTACAATTTGATTAGGAATTTTGAAATTATGTTCATAAGTAAAAATTTCCTATCATTTACCTTCCTTATTCTGTCCTTATTAGTTTAGTAACATAGTTTTACTGGTCATATAAAATGATTAGAAAATGTCCTTTTTTAAATGTTTGGAATACTTTAGGAGTTTGCCATTTTTGCTTCTTAAATATTGGCAAATTTCACTGGTGAAGTCATTTGAGCCAGGAGTTCTTTAAAATGAAAGGTTTTAAATATAGATTGAATTCCTTATTTTTTGTGAAAATTTTGTATTTTTTTTCTAGGAATGTGTCCATTTCATATCCATTTTCAAATTCATTGGAATAATTCTTCCCAATATTCTCTTATTTTCTTTTCAATAACTCAATAAACTGTAGTGATGTCTCCTTTTTCAATCTTGAGGTTAGTTATTTGCTTTTCCCTTTTTTTTCTGGTTTGTTCAATTACTTTTAAATTCTGTTGATCTTTTCAAAGACCAAACTCATTATTAATCCTCTATTGTATGTGAAGTGTAATTAATTTCTGCTTCTTATTATTTTATGCATTTTTCTTTATTTGGGTTTATTTTGCTTTTTTTACCTTCTGGAGGGTGGTCCTTACCTCATTATTGTTTTAGTTTTTTTCTTCTTTAATATTTGCACTTGTGAGGGTAAGTCTTTAAATCCTGCTTACCTTTATGTCACAAGGTTTTATTTGTGGTATTTTAATTATTCAGTTCATTTTTTTCTTATTTCTACTGTGTCTTCCTTTATTTTTAAATTATTTTGTATTTCCAAATATATAGGATTTTCTTATTACCTTTTATGGTATTGATAAATTATACAACTTACTCTCAAAAGATTTTGTTGGGGTTCTTTTTTTGTTTTTTAAAAATTTATCTTTTTAAGATTTTTCTCTTTTTTATTATTGAAGTATAGTTGACATACAATGTTGTGTTAGTTTCAGGTGTACAACATGGTGATTTGACAGTTCTGTACATTATGAAATATTTACCATGATTAGTAAGTTATCATCTGTCACTATGCAGAGTTATTACAATATTATTGATTATATTCCCTGTGCTGTATTTTTCATTCCTGTGACTTATGTTACAACTGGAGGTTTGTACCTCTTAATCCCCTTTACCTATTCTGCCCTTCTACCCACTCCAGTCTCATCTGGCTTTCTTTATAGCCCAGCATATAGTCACTTCTTTCTAAATGTTTTATTTAACTTGAAAAGAGTTGGGTTTTCTGAAGTTGCTAGATATAGTGTTCTTTATTAGATCAGGTTTGTTAATTGTTTAGATTTTCTACATCCTTAAAGCATTTTGTCTATTTTGTTTCTCAGCAACAAAAAGTATATGTTAAAACCTGACAATATAATTGTACTTTTTCTACTGTTCCTTGTAGTCCCGAAATTTTGCTTTATATATTCTCAAGTCATATTATTAGGTTTGTAAAATTTGGAATTTATATATTTTCCTGGTGAGTTGAACCACTCTCATTTTGAAGTGTTTATCTCCAGTAACGCTGTTTGCCTTAAAGTAATTTTGGTTTATTAGGCTTCATCATTATTTTTTCAATTATTTTATTTAATTTTCACATGAAATATCTTTTTCTTGCTTCTTACTTTCATCTTCACTATATCAGACTGTTCTAGATGTGTCTTAAAAACTGCACATGCTTATATGTCTGTGTGTATATTTCAGTCAGAAAATTTTTCTTTTAATTGCAAGAGTTAAGTCTATCCACATGTAACTGTAATAATGGCTATTTATGGGTTTAAATCTATCATTTTAATATTTTAATTTTAAATAACATTAAATATATTTTAATATTTTCTATTTGTTTCATCTGTACTGTATTGTTTTCCCTCCTTTTTGAAGTTTTCTTGGGTTTATAAGTACTTTTAAAAATTCCATTTTTCTCCCCATTTGTTCAGATGGCAACTATTATTTTATGATTGTTTTACCCTAAAGATTTCCCTCAATTATCATGATCTAAGTTAATTGGTACTTTTCATTGTTTTGACAGATAAAACCTGACAACTCATAAGTTCTATTTATCTTCTCTCTTTATGAGCTATTGTTGTTTTGTACTATAATTTGATATATATTTAAAAAATTCCCAAGTGTAACTGTGATTGTTTTATAGTTAATATTATTCTAAACCTACCCGTGTACTTTCCTTTTCTCTCTCTCTCTTTTTTTCTCCACTTGTTTTTGCATTCCTAACTTTGAATATGGGATTACTTTTTTTCTGCCTGAATTTCTAATTTGAGGAAGTGTGCTCACTTATTAAATTTGAAATGTCATTATATTCCCCTGCAATTGTGTTATTACTCTGTTTTTTCAGTTGGAGTGAGAGTGTAGAAAAAGTAATCATCCTCTTATCAACTGGATGATTGAGAGATTGATTTATATGAGTAAATACAGTATACTATTTATATTCAATGTGATCTTAAATGAAAGGCCTTTGGGTGTCTAGGAAGAACACTGCATTGGCCAAAGTTTTATGAGTTTTTCTCCACTTCTCTGATTTTTATTTTAGCTTGTTATTTCAATTCCTTGCTGAATACTTCTGATTCAAGAGAATTACCTGTGAGTGAATTGAGATGTTGAAAATGGAGATAATATGAAAATTGATTATAGAAATATTTGTAGTTTTTATCAATACTTTTATTAACAGAAAGCTCTCAGAGAAAATAATAGTGGAGACTATTAGTTAATAACAAAAAGTGAGTACTTATTAATGTGAAAACAAAAGTATGTATAGTTAGTTGGTAGCATATACCCAGAAGAGAAAACAATCAATTTCAGGCATATTGTGAATTATGTGGTAGATAACAATGAGATAATAAATACAAATTAAAATAAAAGGGCAGCACAACGGAGCTTTAAGTGTTATAAATAAAAATTTTAAACCAATAGAAATTGCTCTTGGGAACATACCTGTTGCTTTAGAAAGTAATTATAACTCTACCTCATCTTA
Organism: Canis lupus familiaris; assembly: GCF_011100685.1. Lineage (NCBI taxonomy): Eukaryota > Metazoa > Chordata > Mammalia > Carnivora > Canidae > Canis > Canis lupus. The sequence goes on along the minus strand of NC_049222.1, from coordinate 16,280,266 downwards.
TCTTATGAAGCATCTTTGAGGATGAATTCTAAATAAACTATTGTGATTGGGTTTATATAAAGTATACTTTAAGGAAAACTGAAAGCAGTTCAATTTTACTTTATTCTAGAGCTCTTAGGAAATTATCTTTGTTTCCACAGCTAGTATGACATTAGCTAATTAAAAATGCAAACATCTACACAATTATTGCAGCAATTACTAGAGAATTTCATTGTTTTGATGTTGTGGTAAGACAGTGTCATAATATTTGGTTATATTATATATATTATACCAAAAATGATGTATTATAGCCAACCTTTAATTATTTACATAAAGATTCTATTCTTATATCTATAGACTTAAATCGGGCTTCCATAATCAATCCTTGTTTAATTGACAGGCGTTTACAAATTTATAGAAGTGGAAAAATACAAGATATGCTTGTTGCTAAAAACTAAAGCCAAGTTAAAAAAAAGAAAATAATGTATTAGGGTCTTTTTTTAAAAGTCTTTTAGACAACACATTCCAATGTAGGAGTTTAACAATTTGTTCAGTTGGCGAATAAATAATTTCCTGGCATTAAGATTAGACTTACAAATTTAGTTTACTAATATTTTCCATTTGTGCCATTAAAAATCTTTTAAAACATTTAAATATTTCACTTGTATTTTGCTATTATTTCTTAAATTGATATACAGCAAGTCCTAAAAAATGATAGAACTCATACTTAAATATATATTTCTACTTTAGCTTTAACCTGAGACTTTTTAAATACTTCATAAAGTTTTAGTTACATTTTAAATTCTCCATAAGACACAACTTGCCAGATAAAGAGATTCTCTGGTGTATCTTTCTCTTCTTCCTTCTTACTTTCTTTCCTTCCTTCTGTCCATCTGTCTTCTTTTCTTTCTTTCATTATTGTCCAAGCTGGGATTACCCAGGTGCTCTTTAATAAGCAGTCTTGGGTATTTATAATCAGTGCATAGAATTTGGCTTTCATAGATCAGATTCTAATAAAGGCTCAGATATATCCAGCAAACCAAAAATCCACGTTTTTTAGACATGTAGCTGTAAGTGCAAGCTAGTCTGCAATTCATCAAGTGTTTAAATTCTGAGTTATAAAGGATAAGGCAAAATGATGTCCCTTCATTTCTTGTTGAGAGTCCTTTCATTCCCTTCTTCTTTTTTTTTTAACTTCCTTCTTTTCTACCTTCCTCTCCTAAAGTTCTCTATCTCCTCAACTTAACGCCCTCTTACTCCCCCACTTTCTTCTCTTCATTCTTTTCTAAGTAGTTTTAGCACTAGTGACGAAAAGGAGAAGAGACCTGTAGAAGACAATGGTGAAACTGGAAATTCTTTGCTGTCTGAGACAGCTCTAGAGTTATTTGTGGTGTATTTTTCCCTTAATCTCTAGATTAATATTTTATTTTATTTTAATAAGATTTCAGTTTTTGCGATTCTCTAAATTAAGAAATTGATGAGTGAATTTTTCCATAGACAAAAATGCTGGGAGTCTTCGGGTCAGGTGTGGCTTTCCTTGTACTTGGTGACATGGAGTGTCTCATTATTTATTTCTAGGGGTTATCACATTCTCCTTCTTTCCTTCCTTCCCCTTCCTCCTTCTTCTCTTCCCTCCCTTTCTTCTTTCTTTTTTAAATTTTATTTTAAAGGGTTTTATTTATTTATTCATGAGACACACACACACACACAGAGGCAGAGACATAGGCAGGCTCCATGCAGGGAGCCTGACATGAGGCTCCATCCCGGTCTCCAGGATCAGGCCCTGGACTGAAGGCGGCGCTAAACCACCGAGCCACCAGGGCTGCCTTTCTTTCTTTCTTTCTTTCTTCTTTATGTGTCTGAGGCTGGGGGGTCTGGACGGAGGGAGGGAGGGGGGGGGGGGGGGGAGGAGGGGGGGAGGGAGGGAGGGATGGAGGGAGGGAGGGGAGGGAGGAGGTGGAGAGGGAGTGGCTGTGAGGTTCTATGCGTTCGGTATTCTTTTCTTCTTCTTTCTTCTTTCTTGCTTTCTTCTTTCTTTCTTTCTTCTTTATCCTTCCTTCCTTCCTTCCTTCCTTCTTCCTTCCTTCCTTCTTACTTCCTCCTGCCTTCTTTCTTTTTCTTTCTTTCTTTCCCTCTCTGTCTCTGTCTCTCTCACATAGCCTAATGGATCTTCCCTCAAAGATAATATGCATACTAGAAACGTCCATTTAAAAATTTTTGGACCAGTGTTTTGTTCACTCAGTGTCTGTTCAGTTTTAAAATGCTGTGGTGGTATGGTGGGAGGGACCTGATGGCTCAGTTGTTAAGTATCTGACTCTTGATTTCAGCTCTGGTCATGATCTCAGAGTCCTGGGATTGAGGCCATTTTTGGGCTCCCCACTCAGCAGGGAGTCTGCTTAAAGATTCTCTTCTTGTCCCCCTGACACTCCCCCTATTCATGCATGATGACTGTACTCTCTCTCTCAAATAAATAAATATTTTAAAAAATGCTATGGTGGGGGCAGCTGGCTGGCTCAGTGGAAAAGGCATGTGATTCTTGATTTTGGGTATAAGTTTGAGCTCCACATTGGGTGTAGAGATTACTTAAAAACAAAATCTTTGAAAAATAAAATAAAATGTTGTGGTAAATATACTACTGATAAAGGTATTAGAATTTGATACAAAACTGATTCTTACTAAAACATAAGTATGTCTTACAGCTTGTTTAGTTAATTCTAAGGTCATATTCAAGTGATTAATAGGATGAATATCTTCCTATTGGTGTAAAACTTGTCATGTTCAAGGCCAATTTGACTGCTGGTTTTATTTGCAGTTGCAGATTACCAGAACCAGACAATATCAGTCATAATATTGCATGCATTATGCCATTTAAAGTTTTTCACCTAAAAGTTTCCATAAATAAATAAATCTACCTATATAGGTTAAATAAAGCTCATATATTTGTGATTATTAGCAAAAATAAAGTTAGCATTTTGTATTCAATGTCATAATAAAAATAGGCACAATCAATATCACTCTTTCCCCTAAGGATATTCAGTTTTATAAGTGAATTTAATCAAAGGTTTTTATAACCGTTAACTAAAGTTATTATCATTTTGATTTTTATGTGGTGACTATGGTTGGTTTTTTAATAAGAACTTTTTTTTTTTAGAGCAGTTTTAGGTTCACAGCAAAATTGAGAAGGTACAGAGGTTTCCTATATACTTCCTACACCACCCCCAGACTTATTATTTACATCCCCCAGCAGATACATTTATTACAAATGATGAACCTCTATACATGTGTTCAACCAATTTCTATAGTTTACCTTAGAGTTCACTCTTGGTGTTGTACATGCTGTGGGTTTGGGCAAATCTATAATGACATGTATTCATCATTATGGTATCATATGGTATTTTCGCTGTCCAAAAATCCTCTATGCTCTGCCTGTCATCCTTTCCCCCACATCCTCAACCCCTCACAACTACTGATTTTTTTATAGCCTTTTCTTTTCTAAAATGTCATATAGTTGGAATCATACCTTAAGTAGCCTTTTCAGATTGGCTTCTTTCACTTAGTAGCATGCATTTAAGTTTCCTCCATGTCTTTTCATGGCTTGACAGCTCATTTCTTTTCAAATTGAGTAATATTCCATTATCTGAATATATCAGTTTATATATCCATTTATCAACTAAAGGACATCTTGGTTGCTTTCAAGTTTGGGCAATTATGAATAAAGCTGCTATAAATATTTATGTGCAAAACCCAAATAGTTAGGTTTTTGTGTAGACATAAATTTTCAAGTCTTGTGGGTAAATACCAAGAAGTAAGTTTGTTGGATTGGATGGTAAAATACATTCAGTTTTGTAAGAAATAGCCAAACTGTCTTCTAAAGTGTCTGTACCATTTTGCACTCCCACCAGCATCTTATGAGAGTTCCTATTGCCCCACATTGTCAATGTTCTGGATTTTAATCAATCTAATAGGTATGTAATTTTTTTAATTTGCAGTTCTTAATGAAATATGATATGGAACATTTTTTCATATGCTTATTTGCCATATGTCTTTTCTTGGTGAGGTTAAAGTTTTCAACTCATTTTTTAATTAGGTTGTTTGTTTTCTTGTTGTTGACTTTTAAGAGTCTAATTGATTCATTTTATCACCACTATGAGGATATATTTATAACTTATACCCAACAAGACCGAACTCCCAATACAAATGTATACTCTATGATACATGACATTATCATTGGGACGCTTGGGTGGCTCAGTGTTTGAGTGTCTGCCTTTGGCTCAGGGCATGATCCTAGATCCCAGGATCAAGTCCCACATTAGGATCTCTGTGGAAAGCCTGCTTTTCCCTCTGTCTATGTCTCTGTCTCTCTCTCTGTGTCTCTCAGGAGTAAATAAATTAATAAATCTTAAAAAATTATCATCAATAATAAGATTTTGTTATTTAACCTTGTTACTCAGACACTGGAATAAATAAGTGGAGATTTCCATGTGTTTCTTAGAATAAGTACGTTTTCATCATAATATGTCTCTAAAAGCTAGAAGCTAATAACAGGGTTACAGTTCTTGAGGTCAACTTGAGCACAAGCCTAAGAGTTTGATATCTCCATTCTTTTTGGTACTTATAAGAAGAGTAACCATTTTTGTAAAGTAAATGTGACAAGTCAGTTTTGTGGGAAAATGGCTTATCGTCAGGGTATTTTTTCCATCTCTTTTATTTAGACTGAAAGTCATAGACAATTAAACATATTTTATTAAGACTGTAAATGAAAAGAAAACTGAGATAGTATCATGCTTTTTTTAAAAAGATTTTATTTTAAAGTAGTCTCCATACCCAAGGTGAGGCTGAAGCCCACAACCCCAAGATTAAGATTCACTCTACCAACCAAGTCAGCCAAGCACCCTGAAAAATCATGCTTTCGATGATTCTACTACATTAGAAAAGTAGATGTGCCTAAATAAAGTACAGATTTTTCAACACAATATATAGAAAGACCAGAAAGTATTTTTCTCTATTTAAAAGTTTTATCTGTACCAGTGGAATGTTCACAAGATTGATGAAAAAGGCAAAATTCATCAGCTGGAAAGGTGCATTTGCCTACACTGAGAATACTGGAGAGAAAAGAACTGTATAAAAGCGGGAAGGAAGAAGAAAAAGAAAGAGGAGAAGGAAGAAGAGGGAGAGGAAGAGGAAGAAAGAGGAGGAAGAGGAAGGAAGAGGAAGAAGATGACAAAGAAGACAACAAACATGATAATGCTCTATTAGGCTTTACCCACTACTAAAGACCAGAGTGGACTTATTTCAGTTCACAGCTGTATCTATAAGAACTTTTTTGCTCCCTTTCTTTCTCTCACCTCCTCTGATCCTGCAGGTAGAGAAAAGGCAGGACCATGTGGAGAAGGAGAGTAAAAGTACAAGGGGAAGTAAGAAAAGAAAACCCAACCAAACAACACCCTTACTTGCTGGTAGTGCCAGCTCAGCAGGCCTGAGGCAGAGGAGAGATGCCATCACTTAAGTGCATTTTGAATATTTTGAGTTTTGTACTATGTTGAACATTTAAATTATCGAACTGAACTCTTTGTGAATAGAAATAAATATATCACTTTTCATTACTTAAAAATAATGAAAAACATCATAGATCTTTCCTTGAATTCCATCTAATTAGCAGGAAAACATCTACCCACATGAAATTCATTTTAAGAGTTTGTGAGAGTTGAAAATACAATTGCATTATCAGGTATTCCATGATCATGCTTATTCAACCAAATCATTACACTTATAGGCATCAATTAAAGAATCTGGATATGTCCCCCTTGTGTGTCAACTAAAAATATCAGAGTTTACATGAAATGGAAAATAATTATGTAAATCATTATATAGCTCAGGCAACAAATATAATTTACTTACTATTTTTTTCAACAAAAGTTACAAATTAAAATGCCTACTAAGTTCTTTTAAAATGGGAAAGAATTTCATTAATGTTAATGTGTTGTCATTTTTTAACCAATAATTCTATTTTTTCTACAGATAGAGTTGTTGCAAAATTGTTTGTCAAAAGAATTTTTATAACAACATCTTTAGAAAATAAAGATTACTTTATGAGAGTCTTAAAATTTTAAATGCTGCTAAGAGACCCATCCTTATTTTCAGTGCTGTATTTTTCATGAATTAGGCTGCTATTGACATCAGCAGCAAGTTTTATGCAGCTTGTCAGGTCACATCATCGCTTGTGTCACCCAGCAGAGCAAAGCATCTTTAACAATAATAATGGCATAATTAAAGATTGAAGGATCACTTGGGAAAAAAACCTCTGAGTACAATTCTATTGCTTGGATAATTCTGGATAGACGCCCAGTTTACATTTTCATGCCAGTTTAAATTCTATTAATAATAAATAAAAAACTTCCAGAACTTTATTTCACATTATTTTCTCTAACTGAAAAATCAAGATGAATCACTGAACCATTTTTTATATATTTATAGCTTTATCTGTTGAAGATAAGGTGTCTTGTATACGTTTTCTCTTCACTTTTACTTTCTCCCATCTCTGTACCACCAAATTCTTGACCTTTATAAATGCAATGCGTGGTTTTAGAGTCATGTTTGCTTTACATTCTGTAAAAATGAATACAAATGTATTCTTCTTTTACGTATTTTTTGAGATTTTTCACATTTCTATTTACCACCCCCCCCATTTGTTTGCTTTACTCATAGTCAATTAGTAAAACTCCTCCAAAGATTATTTTATCACAATGCATAGATTAAATCATCTTAATCCTTGCATTTTAGAACCTTTCATGTGTGCTTTATATATTACAGAATATTTGACTGTGTTTGTGCAGGATGTTTATGCAGAGGCATGGACACAGGGATAGATAGGTGGATAGAAATGCTTTCATAAATATGGTATTACGTAAAAAACACTGCTCTTAAGTAAAATGTTATATTTTTTTACTTGAATTTAACACAATGAAAAGGTGTATATTAAGCTGAAGAAATAACTACATTTAATATATATTTCTTAATCACAAGACTTTCTTTCTTTCTTTCTTTCTTTCTTTCTTTCTTTCTTTCTTTCTTTTATTTATTTATTCGAGAGAGAGAGAGAGAGAGAGAGAGAGAGAGAACACAAGCAGGCTCCCTCCCCACTGAGCAGGGATCATGATCTGAGCTGAAGTCAGAAACTTAACCAACTAAGCCACCCTGGTGCCCCAAGACATTATTTCTTAAAAGATTCTTTGAAGGCTAAGAAAAAAATAGGAGAAACTAACAGATAGTGACAATACTTTTCATACACATTTCATTTTTAGACAGTTTTAATTTTTTCCTGCTCTGATCAGCACGGCATTGATATTTATATACTTTTCCGTTTGCTCTTTCCCCTCCTCTCTTTTCAGTAGTTCTATCAGTATTTTATATTGTACAAAAATATGAGCTTTGCAGTTCCTTAACAGTAATTTCCATTGTGGCTTAGTGCGTACTTTAGAAAATGCTGATAGAACTACTGACAGCATCAGTGCTTTGGCCACAGCTTCTCCAATGCCAGTTCCCTGTTGATTTGACCTAGTAGTTTATCACATCCCACCCTTTTCCTCAAGGAGGATGAGGATGCTATATATTTTTAATTTTTTCATAATGATAAATTTCTTAAATTGCATCTTAACTGCCTATAACACTACTGGGTTACTCTTCCCTTTCCATCCCCCACCTCTAATTTTCTAGAGATTGTTCCATTGTCTTGAACAGTTTGTGTTTGGAGAAATGGTCTCCCCAAGAACAGAAAGGTTTTTTTCCTCTTATAGATTTGATGTTTGTGCCTAGAAGATTAAAGCATATTTTGTTCATCTTTAAAGTTTGTCCTTGCAACTAGAACATTGTTAGTCTTGAGCATTTGTTTAAATTTTATGGTTCACAATGTCCTCTATTAATCTGCAAATGAAGATTTTCTTTTATTTTAGGGAAATTTTCTTGCAATATGTCCTCAAATATGCATACATCCTTTTCAGCTTGTTGAATTGTCTATCTTAAGAAAATCAAGTTTTTAATTTTTTTCTTTTTTTTGCTCAGTCTTGTATGTTGTTCAGTTTTCTTCTTATTATTTTTTTAAAATCTTTTTTGATTTTTATTATTGTTTTGGTGTGTTTCACCATCCCACTTGTTTTCATTTTGTTAATGTTTCAGGAACTCTGAACAGATATTCTTTGCCCTGAAGTAGAATAAATGGACTAATGATTCTTTTCTAACTTTAAGACTTTTTTCTTCCTGTTCTGAGCTCTCTCTTGAGCTTAGAATAGTATATACTTTGTGGCCCAAAGAAATGGATTGGAGACTAAGAGGCTTGGAAGCAGAATCATCAGCCTGTGTTAAGCTATCTGGAGGCCATGCTCTTTCCTGGTATCACTCTTCCAAGTGTGGACTGTGTGTCATTTCTAGGACAGACACAGCTTTATGCAGCCTATATTACTAAAGTTGCTACTTCCTTCAGAGGAAGTCACCCTATGTCTACATTCTGACATTCTCACTTTCCTCCCAGATGAAGACGCAAAAGATGAAGAAAGTATATGATTTACTTCTCTCTAGATTTGGGGATCAGATTGGGCATTTTCAGGATTGTCATCACTCTAGAACAACTCATGAAGTCTTGAGTAGGATAAGAGCTCCTGTACATGTCTATTAAATTGTTTAATAAATATTAACTCTAAAATGGGCAAGTTAATTGATGAAACATAAATGAATAAAGAATGATAATGAGTCTTTACCTATTATTCTATGAAAAATCATAAGCCAACTATTACATATATTTTATGTCATTTTAAATAACTCTTCAAATTTAATCAATACCTTTCTATAAGTTGACTTTGAATTACCTAAGAGCTCAACTTAGTATATTTTAAGAAGATTTAAAATATTGACTAATAACTCAAGATTTCGCTCCCTGTATTACATTCAAGAAGAAAATGCAAGCTAGAAGATAGGACAATCAGGTTGTAAATAAAGGGCAAAAAAAGAAATCAGTTTTGATTAATGGTCATCTTTGTTATATAACATATACTAAAACACAGGATAAAAAAATAAAACACAGGATAATTGAGGGTAATTTCTTTTGAAGGTCTGCAAGCAGAAAACTTTATTTTCTTAGACACATATGTCAAAAAATGAGCTTTCATGTCTAAATTAAAGTGGATAAGAATTGTTTTTACTTGCAAATTGCTGTAGATTTTTCAAAGTGGTAGAAAAATAAACATTAATTTTACCTGCTTTTTAAATGAAGAGTAAAAACTTAAATGAATGCAACTTTGGTTATTTAGAAATATTTGTTTTATTGTAAATCTATCTTGTTTATATTTATATATTATAATGTACCTATTTTATTATAAGACAATTTATTTAAAATGTTTTAAGGTTGTACTTAGTGACAGTTCAGCAAAGAGGATGATAAGTTAGAAAGAAAAGAAAGAAAATGAAGTGAGAGAGAAGCAGAGAAGAGTAAAGAATTGTGGAAAAAGAGCAGAGACAAGAAGGAAAAGAAAGGACCCTTCTCCAGGAGAAAAGACTAGAGAAAAAAAGCCATCATGTGCCAATTCAACCTCTTTCCACCACCTTCAGCTGTTTTGGTTGTGACCCATAGATATTTTTTAGGGCTGGTTTGTAGACCTTGCAGGTTGTGGCCATTTTTGTCTGCTGAACTCACTTTGCACTTGCTCCTATGTCACTGTACGTGGGCCGAGTGACAATTTATAAGCCTCCCTTGCTGTCAGAGCTTCCAGCCTTTCTGATGCTGGGCTTCAGATCTAATTACATTATCTGTCAGATGGGTTTACCAGCATATATCTGGAAAGAAAAGTCCTTCTCTGTCGTTGTTATCCATATAGTCTCCTTTGAAGTAAATCGAAACTTTAGCTAACTCTAAGTCAATAACCCATGTCTCTTTTCTCAGGAGTGTTTTTGTTCAACTTCTGTGCTATTAGTTCTGCTTCCCAACCTTGCCACCTCAGGGATTCTTAAAAGTTGCAAAGTACACAATACTGATACCCAATTAACATTTATTGTCTTTGCAATGTCTAAAATGTCTCTAGCTTGGATGCCTTTTAGACATTCTGCTTGAAGAGACAATCCCAGTTTTCATTGTATGTTTAGAAGATCACAGAGATGCTGTTACAGTTGTAAGCATTCATATACGTACACTGTTCATAATGAAATGTAATAATCATCAAAGAGCTTATAATGTATTTGGCAAAGTACGATATAAGTTCCCCCCAAAAAGTATAATAGCATGCCACTGCAAGAAAAAAGAGCTAAATGCTACAAAAAATAATATTATGGGAGATATATTTCCTTTTTTTTTTTTTTTTTTAAGGGGGGTGAATCCCTGGATGGCTTAGCAGTTTGGTGCCTGCTTTTGGCTGGTGGCGTGATCCTGGAGTTCCAGGATCGAGTCCCATGTCGGGCTCCTTGCATGGAGCCTGCTTTTCCCTCTGCCTGTGTCTCTGCCCCCCCCTCTCTCTCTCTCTCTCTCTCTGTCTCTCTCTCTGTCTCTCATGAATAAATACATAAAATATTAAAAAAAGAGGGGGTGAGGGGGTGAGAGGGAGAGAGGGATAGGGAAAATCTTCAGCAGGTTCCACACCCAGCTCGGAGCCTGGTCCCGGGCTCCATCTCACAACCCAGAGATCGTGACCTGAGCCAAAATCAAGAGTCAGACGCTTAACCAACTGAGCCACCCAGGGGACTCTAGGAGATATATTTCTTAAAGTGGAATTCTTATCTTGCTTTTCCCAACTGTGATGAAGGTGCTAATATTGTTGTTTTATTTGCCTAGGAATAATTGAGTGGTGTTTACATCATATCCCCATCCAGTTCACCTGGTTGGCCTCTGAAAAACTCAATGGATTGAGTTAGAAAGCAGTAGATTATTATAAAATTAGCTGAATTAGTAATACCGATGTCTGCTGTGCTGGGTGGTACTGGAGATTTAATAAATATTTCTTAGCCTTGAGTGGTTATGTGGCACATAAGAAGGTGCAGAGAGAAAACCAGTATTAATTTCTGATGATGAATTTAATATTTTGGTTTGTTTGTTAAGCACTTTTGCTAGGCACATAGAATCCAGGGTGAATAGGCCTGGTTCATGACACTAGGAAGCTCATGGTAAAGCGGGGCAGGGGGACACAGAAACAAACATGTCAGTGTATCAAATTTTCATGCTCTGTTTTCTAAAATAGCATAAAATGTCAAAATACTTATTATATTCATACACACCTGTACTGTACTAGATTTCTTAATAAATAGTCCATCCTATTACTAAATATTCAGGGAAGAAGCTTGTTTTTGCCCAGGTCCTCAGTGCTCATAATCATATAAGGCACAGTCCCTGCCCTCAAAGTACTCTGAAGGAAAAAAAAAAAGTAGAGAACTACCCTACCATTTGGGATGCTATAAAAAATATCATAGACTGGGTGGTTTATAAATAACAGAAATTTATTTCTCAGAGTTCTGGAGGCTGGAAGGCCAATGTAAAGACATTGACAGATTTGGTGTCTGGTGAAACCCTGCTTCCTACTTAACAGAGGCTGCCTTTTCTCTGTGTCCTCACCTGGCAGAAGGAAAAAGGGAGCTTTCTGAGGCCTCTTCTGGAAAGGCTGATTCCATTCATAAGGACTCCACTCACAAGACTTAATCACTTCCCAAAGGACTCACCTCCAAATACCTTCACATTGAACTGCGTCTCAACATATGAATTTTAGGGGGACAAAAACTTTCAGTCCATAGTGAACAAATTGTCAGAAGTGTTCTCTAACCTCGGACAGTTCTTTCCCATCTGTAAACTGAAATATTTTAATAGCTTTCTGTGGGAATTAAGTAAGGTTATGTACGTAAAACACTTTGTTATGTTTCTCTTGTGGCAAAGTAGATAAAAAATAGCTGTTATTATTTTAAATGGGTATGTATAGGATGTTCCAGGAGTACCCAAGAGGGAAATTTGTAAATCATTTGGGGGGAGATGGTGGGATACCGCGAGGAAGAGAAAGTAGTTGTTTGTAGAAGGTTGTGAGGACAATGCAAAAAACGAAAGGACTTTCTTGGTAGGTAGAGGCAGCCTGTGTGGGGAGTTGAAGAATCAAGGACACGGGGCACTCTAGAGGATTCACAGGTGGTTAATATGGCTAAAGAAATGGAGACAGAGTGGAGGGTAAGGAGGTAACTGGCGGGAATGACTGGTGAGGAATCCTTTGAGATAGGCAGTGGCTGAGCGCTTCGTGCTCCTCTAAGGAATATGAATGATTAAAGCATGAGTGTTGGAGTTAAAACAATTGGGATGAAACTCAGCTCTAACACTTAACTAACCATGTGATCTTTGGAAGTCAAAAGTCCTCTCTACATTGCAGTTTTTGGTCTGTTAAATAAAGATAATAATAGTAATTAATTCCAGGAAATGTAAATGAGGTAAGGTAATATAATGAATGTACATTATGTTACTGTTGCTATTTTTTGTTGAATGTTTATTATTGGCCCAAAAGTTATGGGAATCATGGAAGGATCTTAAGCAGAGAGTAATATGATTTTATCTGAATTGTGGAGAGGTCATTGGATGAACATGGAGATACTGGGTTATGATGAAAGAGTTGCAGGATTTTAATACGGGGAGAGCCCATGAGATAGCTTTTGTAAGGTGAGAAATGAGGAACCAAAGTCATGACCCTAAGTATGGAGCGGAGGGGAAAGATAAGGGGTTTTAAAGAGGTTGGAGCCACAGACTTAGTGATTAATTCGGTATGGAGAATGTCTGAGTGAGAAGGAGGAGTGAAAGTTATCTTCTAAGTGTGTTTGACTTGGCTGAATTGAGTTTTAGAATCATTCACTGATGTTAGGGAATACATCAGAAAGTTCAGGAAAAAACAAAAAATGCAGTCACATTTTAAGTTGAGGAGGGGAGGGCCACAGGGTATCCAAATAGACATGTGCAGTAGATAGTTGGGCACATAGATCTTGAGTCAACAGAAGCTTCTGGAATAGAGGTAGAAAATATGAATCAGGGTATAAAGTTAGAACCTTGGAAGAGAAAGAGTTCACTTAGGGAAAATAGGAAGAGCTGAAGATGGAGCGAAGTGTGAAACCAACACTCAATGTGTAGGCAGAGGAGATCCTTTGAATGAAACTGAGAAGGAATGGATTGAGAGGTAGGAGATAACCAGAGGACTGTACCACAGGAGCTTAGTAGATCTTTCAAAATAGAAAAAGGAAAATTGTCAAATATCCAGAAGAGTATGAAATGTTTGTATCAGGACGTTTGGGCTGCAAAAAACAGAAAACACAATTCAAAATGAATATACAAAAATCAAATTTTTATCTCCTGTATCAAGTAACAGACTTAGAATGGCTCTAGAGTTGGTTTGCTCAGTGGTTTATCCATTTCATTGACATGTGTAGATATTCATGATATGCTATTGCCATGATAAAGGCGTACCAACTTAGGCTGGCTAACATGATCCTAAAATCACCACCACAATTCCAGATGACACATGTAAATATCAAGTGCCAGAGGTGGGGAGAAGAGTCTTTCTTCCCACTGTTTTTTATTTTAACAAGGGAAACTTTTGCAGACAGTACCCAACAGACTTCTCACATCTTGCTGTAGACAGAATAGTGGCCTCCTGAGTTGGCCCAGTTGTGATCCCCGGAACCTGTGAATCAGATGGGTTATGTGCCAAGGGGAACTAAAGCTGCAGATAGAATTAAGCTTGCTAATGAACTGGTCTTCAGATGGGGATATTATCCTGCAGTATCTGGGTGGGCCCATTTTAATCCCAAGGGACCTTATAAATGGAAGAGGGAGATAAAAGGGAGGACCAGAGAGATTACAAAGTGAAGATGACTTGGCCAATGTCGCTGGCTTTGAGGATGGAGGAGTGGGGCCTGAACCCTGGAATCTGGGCAGCCTCTAGGTGGTGGAAAAGGCAAGGAAGTGGATTCTCCCTTACAGCCTCAGGAAAGACTGTAGCCCTGCTAACCCTTTGATTTTAGCCCAGTGAGTCACATTTTGGATTTCTGCCCTCCCAGACTCTTCAGATAATGTTTATGTTGTTTTAAGCCATTAAGTTTGTGATAATATGTTAAAGAAGCATTACAAAACTAATATGCACCTCATTGGCCACAGCATATGCATGCTGTGATGCATAAAAACTCCCTGCTATGTACAAGATTGGAGTTGTAAAAAATACCCTTGCCTAACTAAATTCACTGTCAAAGGGAATGAGATTTCCAAAAAAGGCCAAGGCAATCATTAAGCCCTTGGTCCCCTGATTCTCCCCCCAAAAGGAAGAACTATTGAAAAGATGATAAACTTTGTCAGATGCAGGTAAGGATGGGAGAGTATCCATTAGATTTGACAATCTGGAGGCCAGTGATAACATCGGGAAAAGAAATTCAGTGGGTGGTAAGAAGTTGGTGGCAGAAAAAATAAAAATATTTTAAAGTTACTTGTACATAAATGAAAGGCAGTATGAAAACCTATCCATCTGTCTGCTTAACGACTTATCTATCTGGCCATCTCTATAGAAGTCAAACTCTTTTTATTTATTTTTTTAAATAGATTTAAAATAAATATTTTAATATTTGAACTGTTTTTTTTTTTTCTTTGTAGAAAGGGACAGAGCCAGATGGGAAGAAGAGCAAGAGAAGTAGAAGATGAAAGAGAGGGGATGATTGAGGATAAAATTCCCTTAAGACATTCTATTAGATCAAATACATTCACATTTTTACTGTAAGAATACACTCCTGTGGGAAATCTGTAAAAGGGCAAGCCATCATTTTAGGGTATAAATAACAATCTTCTAACTCACTTATTTTATAAGTTGTCATTCTTCTTTTTTTTAGTTGTGATTTTTCTATAATAGTTATTCAAAAGCTATAGATAATTTGCAACTCATATATTGTTTATTTATGGCTCCACTTCTACATAGCATCATTTCAGTGAAAGCGATAGTTAAGAAGTTTTGAATTATGGGATCTGTTAGAATCTGTGCTGATTTCTAAGTACAGCTCGTAACTTCATGAACGAACTCTCCTGCGAGTTCTCGTCAGGGGATGTCTTATATTTGGAATCTCCTTTCATAAGATATTTTGGTGCTTCAGAAATTCAACCTCTTGGATACATTTTAAGGGGCATCGACCATCCTTCTGGGATGCTGATAGAGGGACACTTGGCAACCTGAGTGGTCTTTTGCCATTCTGCACCTATGAGTCTGTGAATGCTGTTCTTTAGCAACAGTGTAAACCAGTTTTTTGAATTTATCTTTTCTTTCAGATTGTGTGAGGCAGATTTGCCCTGGTGTGTTGTTCCATGTTCATTTACTAAAATAACCATGGCATGAGGGGTGGGGGAAAGGATGCCCATACAAACAAGCTGAAAGTACTTGCTGTGATGCGTAAAAACTCCCCGCTATGTATGAGATTGGAAGAAAGTGAAAAACCAGTAGAGGCAGGAAGTTTGTTATTTATTGCATAGCAACCCTACAATGTTTCTCTTATCATCAGCTCCTTTCCCTAATCTCCAAAGTTCCTTTGCAAAACCATTTTCTCTATTGTCACATTTCCTTGCCTCCTAGTCAAGTTCTCTCAATAGCTGACTTGCTTTCCTAAGTGACAGAGACTAGAGGGTTCCCCAAAAGTGAGATACTCAGATGTCCTTCTAGATGTTGGATCTTGACCCTCCCCATCCATTCTTTCTCTCTTCTTCTCTCTCACGATACAATTTCAGAGCATATTAATCATGTTTTTAAATTTTCTGTTCAAGGGGCACCTGGGTGGGCTGAGTGGTTGAGCATCTGCCTTCAGTTCAGGTCGCGATTCTGAGGTCCCAGGATTGAGTCCCGCATCGGGCTCCCTGCAGGGAACCTGCTTCTCCCTCTGCCTATGTCTCTGCCTCTCTCTCTCTGTGTCTCTCATGTATAATTAAATAAAAATCTTAAAAAAAAACATAAATCTTCTGTTTATTATGCTGTTTTGATATCTTAAAAGAACCTTTTGGGTTGGAGAGAGACTGCCCTTCTGGGAGATAGTCAATTCTTAGAGGTAGCAAAGAGCTTAGCTAGTGCCATATGCGAATTAACCAACCCAGAGCTATATTTTGCCCAAGACCATACTCCCCTGCCTTAGCCATCCCAGGACCATGTACCAAGCAACCAGACACCACTCTTTTACCCCAGAGCCCACTGGTATTGTTCAAATGAGCCAATCCTAATGATTTAGTTTGTCCTGTCTTGTCTTTCCTACAGAAACTCCATTAAAGGCCATGGCCTAAGTGTTACCCAAGCTCCTGTCATCTGCCTCCTGATCAAAACCCGGTGTTCTTCCTGTGGCCCTGCCTGGTGAGTCGTGCTTTCTGTGTTTTTTTTTTTTTTTTTTTTAAGATTTTATTTATTCATTCATGAGAGAGAGAGAGGCCGAGACACAGGTAGAGGGAGAAGCAGGTTCCATGCAGGGAGCCTGATGTGGGACTCGATCCCGGGACTCCAGGATCTTACCCTGGGGCCAAAGGCAGGCACTAAACTGCTGAGCCACTGGGCTCCTCCTGCTTCCCTCCTGCTTCCTGTTTTTAGAGGCTTGTATAGTAAGTTAGGAATACTATTTGAGGACCCTGTAGGATTCTTATCCCTGCCTAGTTAGGTAGTGAGGCATTCCACCATACAGGAACTTTCAATTCCATTTAAGAACTTTTTGGTCCACTTGACACTAAAGCCTTGGGCGACTCAGTACCTTCTGATAACCAAAGGTGATTGACAGCTCTCACATGTGCCATTACTTCAGGGTTTCTTTTAATCCTTTTCAATGGAACCTTTATGAATAACACTGCCTTGTACTCAGAAGTGAAATACCCTTGTTAGATTTTATCCGTTATCAATCATACCTCCCCTTTCCTGCTGAAAAGAAATGAATTTCACTGTGCCTGGGAATCTACTTTATTTAGAAGCAAACTTATATCCAGTGTTAAATTCATGATTTAAAAAAAAATTTTTGGTAATTGTTTGGGGCACATTCCTAAGTCTATATTGATATGTACTTTGCCCAGCCTAAACCAGTAGATAAATGAAAGGCCAGTTACAGAGTTGGTGTGAAATTAAACTTCTTTCTGTCACTAACTGGCAAAAACATTAATAATATAGAGTATCTATGACAAACATTAAATCAGCAATCTACACCTTTTTCCAAGGTGCTTCTTAATGCCTTTCTTTATATCAAGTTGTATGTTTGGGGGCATGCAAACTGGTTTAAAACCTGATATCAGAGTTGGGAGGGCAAGTCTTCTGTAAAAATTGTCTCTGTATATACCAAAGCCAATTAGAAACCCATTTCTCTCTTGCAAATCTTTCATTCTTAGTTATCTGTATAATATTTGCCTCCATTAGGATGGCTAATTCAGTGCTAGCATTGGAAATTGATTCTAAGTTATAGTATGCTTATTTAAGTCAGAATAAAGCACCTCAAACTAAAGTTGGCCAAGATATAGATAATTGCCCAGCTAACAGTGGCACGTAACGGGCAGTAATATAGGGAAAAGAATAATTGTCTAGAATTTAGACACAAGACCCCAAAGAAATAGCCTACAGAGGTGATTGAAACCTCAAGACCTCTGGGATGCCCTTCTGGTTCCTTCTATTTCATTTGCTGTTGATTCTCTTCAGTTCTTCAACCAATAGTGAATTAGAATAAAAATGCAGACCCATGGAACAGAAGAAGAAAACTGTAGCAATGTCTATATCAAATAATTCTGTCCACTCCAGAATTTCTTTCAAAGATTTCCTGTAAAACATTTAAGATCATCTTGGAAGAATTAAGCTATTTAAGTTCTCAACAGCAAGTGGCAGGATAAAATAATTGGCATTTTCCAGTGCAATTTGCTTGTGGTTTTCATGTGTTACTTACATACTGTCATCTTCAAAGATTTCATAATCTCGTGGCCCTTTGGAAAACTGCAAAGCCTGTGATGTTTTAAAATATATTCATAAATGGATGGTCACTCCTCCCACAAGAAGTGGAGCCTGATTCCCTTCTTCCTATCACTACTGACTTGCTTCTAAGAAATAGAATAAAAAAGAAGTGATAGTGTGTGACTTCTAAGAGTAGGCCATAAAAGGCCATTAGGGCTTTCTTTCTATTCTTTTTCACATCCCTTTTATTGGGGGAAGCTGGCTGTCGTGTCATGTGTAGCATGATGGGAGGCTCATGTGATGAGACACAGATGAGGTCCCTTGTCAACAGCCTTGTGAATGAACTGTTGCAAGTGGATACTTCAGCTCCAGTCCAGTGTGGAGATGATGATGACTTTGGCTCACATCCTGACTAATCTCCTGAGACCCTGAGTCAGAACCACTCAGCTAAACTGCTCTCAGACTCCTCACCAGCAAAACTTTGAGAGAATAAACACTTGCTGTTTTAAGCCGCTAAGCTTCAGGTAGTTTGCTGCATGGCAACAGATAGGTAACACAAGCACAGAGACTACTCTGTGATCGTGAAAAGGTTTCTTTTTCAAACAAAATTTCAACCAAAAGGAAAGTTCGATAGTAATTTAAGAGAATGAGAACACACTTGGTTTTTTGACTTTATAAGAGGAAAGGCCCCCCAGCGTTATGATTTTTCCCCCCATGCTGGCATGAATTGCCCACATTTGAGAAGTTGGGTGAAAGCATGGAAGCAAAATATGAAACTTGTTTATTTTTATGGTGCAAATGTTTCTGGCCTTCTCAGAAAAAAAATTAAATGTTTGCCAGAGAGGATCCTTTTTTTGCTTGTTTATTTTTTTAAAGATTTATTTATTTTTAGAGAGAGAGAGAGAGAGAGAGAATGAGCAGGAGGGGCAGAAGGAGCAGTAGAGGGAGAGTCTCAAGCAGACCCAGCACTGAGCGAGAGGCTCATCTCAACGATCCTGAGATCACAACCTGACCCAAAACCAGGAGTCAGTCACTTAACTGACTGAGCCACCCAGTGCCCCTCATTTTTCTTATAAAGAAAAAATAGAACTCAGGACCATTGTCAAGTGGAGTTTATTTATGATTTGGCTCAATTGGCACATACTCTTGGTGAAAAAAGAAAAAAAAAGACCATCTTCCTGCTGAAGGCTCTGTATTCTGTATTAAACATCCTGATGAAAACTTACTAGTTATTTTAGCTCAGGTGCCATTTGTGTATGAGGAGATTGGCAAACATGTATATAAGCTTTTCAGCACAGTAAGAAGATTTTTGAGTAATAAAACTTCATTTTCACTGCTGGTATAAATCTGAAGACACTTAAAACACTTAAAGTCAGCTATTGTTCAATTAAATAGTATAGTATTTCTTTCTCTCTCTTTTTTTTGTTTAATAATGCAGACTCTACTCAAAGATGACTTTATTGCTATGAGGACAAAGGAATTGATGTGACGTATTTTCAACTTTAGGAAAGTTCCTAAGTCATATTGAGTTTTCTCATGTGCCATGTTAACAAAACAAATTGGGATCAATTATTTCTTTAAAAAAAGTCACATGTGTTGTCATGTCACAGTTAACATAATTTTAAGCTTTTATTCAAGCCCAAAGCATAGCAGCTTTCATTTCATGTACTACTGAGAAAGAAAAGAACTGCCACTAAACTGTGTTTACAATGACTTTTATTTTATTATTTAAAAGATTTTATTTAGTTATTCATGAGAGACACAGAGAGAGAGGCAGAGACACAGGCAGAGGGAGAAGTAGGTTCCCCACAGGGAGCCCAATGTAGGACTGGAACCTAGGACCCTAGGATCACAACGTGAGCCAAAGGCAGATACTCAACCGCTGAGCCACCCAGTGCTCCTACAATGTCTTTTAAATCACTTAAACGTTTTTTTTTCTTATACTTTTATTGAAAGAGCTAGTTAAACATAATTAGGTATGATTTTATCATAATTTTATGAAAATTCATTCTTATGCCTATACAATGGGGAAAATATTAGTGAAATATATTTGGTAAAATGTTCCAAAAAATTTTTCAGATGCTTAGTCCCAACTTTTAAATAGCTCTTTTGATTTTTACCATACAATATCATTTACTGTACAGTTAAGAACATTGGTGAGGAAACATTTCTTCAAGTTTCTGACATTTGTTCTGTGACTTCTGATAGGCATGCGTAAGCATTAACAGCTATGTCATTACATTACATACATATGTGCATATGACTGGGCACTGGTGGGAGGTGATTATAAACTATTTCTAGATTTCACTGATGTTAAATTATGAAAAAAATGTGTATCCCAAGAGTTGAATAAATAGGAAAACATACAGTAAATATTTTATCCAATATGCATTATTAAAATATTTTTTAAAGTACATAATTCATAATGTTCCATGGTGTGTATATATGTTTGTGCAACCCACACTCTGTTATTAAACAGTTAGGCTCTTTTCCATCTTCCCTCATAGAAAAAGTACAGCAATTAGAATGCTTTCTTTTTTCTTTTTTAAAGATTTTATTTATTTATTAATGAGAGACAGAGAGAGAGGCAGAGACATAGGCATAGGGAGAAGCAGGCTTCCTGTGGGGAGCCCAATGTAGGACTCGGTCCCAGGGCCCCAGGATCACGACCTGAGTCAAAGGCAGACACTCAACCACTGAGGCACCCAGGTGCCCCACAAGGAGAATGCTTTTATGTGCATGTTTTCATATTGCTTCCAGAAACATTGTTCTAATTTACCTCTTTATTATGAACGATATCCATCCTCTCTATTAGTGACAGTGAATATCCTCTAATCAATATCTTACTACTTTTTATTTCTTTAGAGCATTCCCTTCTGCTCATGGTTTGTGCCATCTTTCCTAGTTTGAAAAAAATGGTCTTATGGAAAATACAAAGACTAACCAGTCAGTTTGTAACAATAATGTTTAATAGAAACGTTCAGTTTTCCCTCTTCCTGCTCACAGGTTTAAAGCTTTTCTTTCTTTCTTTCTTTCTTTCTTCTTTCTTTCTTTCTTTCTTTCTTTCTTTCTTTCTTTCTTTCTTTCTTTCTCTTTCTCTTTCTTTCTTTTTTTTCTCTCCTATACAACTCTTTCATGCAATGGAATCAGACATTTACATATTTCTAGGATTTATCTATTTCCAAAACTCAGAGAGTATTACAAAATTTTTCTTTCCAATAAGTATTTGAAAAAAGTAGTGAAAATCACTTAAGCAGTGTTAATTTTATTATACTTAAGACATGGCAAATCATTGATTAAAATATAATCTTAAATTGCTTGCTGTCAAACTATTATAAAACTAGTGGAAAGAAATTATATGTAAGAAGGCTTGGATAAAGGAAATGTAGTTAATTCATTTTTGTAGTTGAGGTAGTTTACCAGTCCTATGGTTGTCAATAAATTGTCCTGATAGGCAATGAAGATCCTCCATGGGTAGAGAATTATTTTGTCTCGTCACTTGCGGCCCTTTCACCATTAGGTCCAAATTGATTGCCTCAGGAAAGGAACAGCACAAACTGTCCAGAACATGGAAATAATTGCTCAGTGTTGAGCAATTTTTTATAAGTCTGCAGTGGGACAATGTACTCGAGAGCCTAGATTTTGTGAGAGAAAAAAAGAAACATTTTCTCAGAATTCTTAGTTTTCATGTATCAACTCAAAGCCTAAAAGATTGAGCATAGAGAAAACGGTTGAGTGGGTAAGATGAGGATATGATACAAAGGAATGTTTTGCTACACAGAAAGGGAAATCCTTTCCTATCTTGGAAGAAATAGCCTGGAAGATCAATAGAACAAGCCAGGGGTAGGAAGTCACATAGGGATTTCCTCATTCCTACCTGAGAATCAGAATTTCTAGGGAGAAGGGGGGATCAGATAGGTTAGAAGAAATACAAGAATATTGGTGTTATTAATCTATTTCTCTAAGTGCTCTTCTTAGAAAAGTCCTATATTTTATATAGGTCCATGTTCAATGTGGTGTCCAATGTGGCCTGGAAATAGAAGCATGACTGGGGCAGTACCTACTGTGGTGCATGTGAGCATCCTCTGGGTTCCTACTTACTCAGCCTCATAGGGAGAATGAATCTACAAGTTTCTGGGCACCAATGAGAGTGTAAATGCTAGGAAAACTAGGGCTAAGAATAGCCCTGAGGCTGGGAAGAATGGGCTAGAGAACATAGGTATCTCTCAACCAGATACAGCATCATTGTGGGATCGTCTGGTAAGTCTACGTTTAGCTTTAGAAGCAGCCGCCAAACTGTCTTCCAAGATGCATTGTCCTCAGCACTGAATGAAAGTTTCTGTTGCTTTGCATCACTGCCAGCAGTTGGTATTGTCAGGTTTTTGGATTTTAGCCATTCTAATAGGTGTGCAGTGGTATCTTGTTTTAATTTCCAGTTCCCTAATGCCAGTTGACATTGACCATCTTTTCACATGCTTATTTGCCATCTGTATATCTTTGATGAGGTATCTGATTGGATGTTTTCTTATTGTTCAGTGTTAACAGTTTTTTTTGTATATTTTGGATACAAGTCCTTTATCAGATATGTGTCTTGCAGATATGTCTTCCCAGTCTATGGGTGGTTTTTAAATTCTCTTTACTAGTATCTTTTGCAGAGCAAAAGTTTTTAATTTTAATAAAGTTCAAGTTGTCGGTTTTTTCTATCATGGATTGTGCTTTTGGGATTCTATTTAAAAGCAAATCACAAAAAAAAAAAAAATAAAAAAAAAAAATAAAAAAATAAAAGCAAACCACAAGTCCAAGGTCATATAAATTTTCTCTCGTGTTTTCTTCAAAAATTTTGTAATTTTTTGTGTTATATTTAGGTCCATGATCCATTTTAAGATAGTTTTTACTTAAAGTATAAGTTTTGTATCTCTGATCATTTTTTGCATGTGAATGTCCTTTACCGAAAAACTGTTTTGTTTTTTTTTCTCCACCTTTGCTCCTTAGTCAAAGATTAGCTGACTATTTGTGTGGGCCTATTTCTGGGCTCTATTCCACTCCATTGATCTATTTGTCTATTCTTTAATCAACACCACACTTTCCTGATTGCTGTAGATTTATAGTAAGTCTTGAAATTAGATCCTGTGAGTCTTATAAATTCTTTATTCTTCATTAGTATTTTTGGCTATTTTGGCTCTTTTGCTGTTCCCTATAAACTTCAGAATTAATTTTTCAAGACCTACAAAATCATAAAGTGGGATTTTAATTGATATTGCATTGGATCTATAGCCTAAGTTGGGAAATATTGACATCTAAACAATATCCAGTCTTCCTATCATGAATTCAGAATATCTCTATATTTATTTACATCATCTTTTTTTTTTAAATCAAGTTTTCGTATTTTTATTCATGAATATCCTGTACATATTTTGTTAGATCAGTATTTAAGAATTTTGTTTTCTTGGTGTTATTCTAAATGGTATTTTTTTTTTCAGATTTAAAACTCATTCATTTCTATATATATAAAAAAGCAACTTTTAAAAAACTATTTTATTTATTTAAGAGAGAGAGAGCGAGCGAGCAGGAGAGGAGGGCAGAGGGAGAGAGAGAAGCAGATTCCCAGATGAGCAGGAAGCCCAATACCAAGCTCCATCCCAAGACCCAGAGATCATGACCTGAGCCAAAGTTAGACGCTTAACCCACTGAACCACCCAGACGTCCCACAGAGCAACTTTTGTATATTAACTTTATATCTTGTACTCTTGCTGTATTCACTTATTATTTTCAGGAATTTTAATTTTTGTTGATTCTTTGGGACTTTGTACATAGATAATGATGTCATCTGAACAAAGAAAATTTTGTTTCTTCCTTTTCAATTTCTGTACCTTTTCTTTCTTCTTCTTTTTGCACTCTCCCGGACTTATGGCACAATGTTGATAGGAGTGGTGATAGAGGTCATTTTGCTTTTGTTTTTGATGTTAAGAGGATTATGTTTAGTCTCTTTACCATTAAGGACATTTTTTGTAGATGTTCTCTATCAAACTGAAGAAGTTTCTCAGTTTGCCGACAATTTTTATCATGACTGCATGTCATTGAATTTTGTCAGATGGTTTTAGCATCATACATTTTTTTTTCTTTTTTTACCTGTTAATGTATGGACTACATTGATTGATTTTAGAATGTTGACCAGGCTTATACCTCCAGATTAAATTCCACTTGCTTGTGGTATGTAATTTTTTTATGCTCTGCTTAATTTGATTTTCTAATGTTTTCATGAGGATTTTTGTGTTAATGTTCATGAGAGATCTTGTCGTGTCTTTATTTTGGCATTAGACTGATGCTGACCTTATAGAATAAATTTGGAAGTACTTTCTCAGCTTCTGTTTTCTGGAAGAATTGTAGAGATGTGATATTCTTCTTTCCTTATATAGTTGATGGATGTCACCAGTGAAACCATCTGGGCCTTTGGGGAAGGTAATAAATTATTGCTTAAATTTTTTAAAGAAGTACAAGCCTGCTAAGGTTATCCTTTTGTGTTTGTGTGAATTTTGGTCATTCATGTCATTCAAAGAATTGGCCCATTTCATCAGTTATTCATTTTGTGAGTATAGAAGTGTTTGTGCATTTGTTTATTATTCTTTTAATGGTAATGAGATCCATACTACTGACTTTATTCATTTCTGATCCTGGTAAATTGTGTCTTATTTATTTATTTATTATTTATTTAGGTTAGCTGGTTAGAGATTTATCTGTTTCACTTATCTTTTCAAAATGTCAGCTTTATTTTGTTTATTTTTTCTTTTGTTTTCCTATTTTCAATTTTATCTCAAATTATTAGTGTTTCTTTATTTTTGCTTGCCTTTGGCTTAATTTGTTCTCCTTTTTCTAGTTTCTAAAGATAGAAGCTTAGATTACTGATTTCAATCCTTTTTTCTCTTCTAATAAATGCCCTTAATGCTATAACTTTCTTACTAAGCACACATTTTTGCTGCATCCCACAAATTTTAACAAATTGTATTATGTTTTTATTTCCTTTGAAATATTCTCTTTTTGAGCTCTCTTCCTTGACTTACGTGTGATTGAGAAGCATATTGTTTAATCTCCAAATATTTAAGGTGCTGCAGCTATCTTTCTGTTTCTAATTTCCAGTTTAAGTCCGTTGTGATCCAAGAATAATCTTTCTATGATTACTAATCTTTTAAATGTATTCACATGTGTTTTGTGGATTGGAATGTGGTCTGTCTTTGGGGAATGTTCCCTGTGAGCTTGAGATGAATGTGCATTCTGCAGTTGTTAGATGTAGTATTCTAGAGCTGTCAATCCCATCAAGTTGTCTGATAGTGCTAGTTGGGTCAGTATACCCTTCCTGACTTCCTGCATGCCTGACTTGTCAATTACTGTTGAAGTCTCCAATTCTCCTGGTGAATTTGCCTTTTTTCCATTTAGTTCTTCAGTTTTAGTCTCACATAGTTTGGCACTCTGTTGTCCAGTGTATGCACATTAAAATTGTTATGTCTTCTTGGCGAATTGATCCCTTTATAATTATGTAGTGCGCCCTCCTTTTCCTGATAGTTTCCCTTATTCTGTGGTCTTTCTTTTCTGAAATTAATATAGCTACCCCAGCTTTCTTTTGATTAGTATTTGCAGAGTATATCTTTCCCCATCCTTTTACTTTTAACCTATCATAGTTTCTATTTTTAAAAACCTATATAATTAAAAAAACCCTATATAATTGGTTATTTTTTTTATCCACTCTGACAATCTTTGTCTTTTAATTCATGTATTTAGATCATTCCATTTAAAATGACTATTGTTGGGCAGCCCGGGTGGCTTAGCGGTTTAGCGCCACCTTCGGCCCAGGGCCTGATCCTGGGGACCGGGAATCAAGTCCCACGTCAGGCTCCCTGCCTGGAACCTGCTTCTCCCTGTGCCTGTGTCTCTTCCTCTCTCTGTCTCTCTCTCTGTGTCTCTCTCTGTCTCTGTCTCTCTCTGTGTCTCTCATGAATAAATAAATAAAATCTTTAAAAAAATAGAATGATTATTGTTATATTTGGATTAATAACAACTCTGTGACTTTTTCTATTCATCACCAGAGGCTTTTAATTCTGCTTTCTCTGGTTTTAGTTGAACATTTTTATTTTATTTATTATTTATTTATTTATTTATTTATTTATTTATTTATTTTTTAGTTGAACATTTTTAAAATCATTTTTATGATTCTATTTTATCTCCTCTCTTAGCATATCAATTATATTTATCTTAATTTTTAAAGTAGTTTCCCTATAGTTACAATTAGCACTTTTTAATTACTCTGTTCTACCTTCCAATTATATTTATTCACTTTACATGTAGTGTGGGTGCCTTATAACAGAGAATTCCCAATATCTCCCTCTTAGTCCTTTAACATTGCTGTCACTTGTTTCACTTATCAAAATGCTATAATCACCCAATACATTTTGACTATTATTACTATAACCAAAGTTATCTTTTAGATCAATTAAAATAAGAAAAATAAAATATCTTATCTTCCTTTATTCTGTCTCTGATATTTGTCCATTTTCTATATAGATCCATGTTTCTGATTGCTATCATTTTCCTTCTGCTTGAGCAAAATCTTCTAACATGTCTTGTGATGCAGAGATGTTGGTGCTAAACTCTTCCAGTTTTTGTTTGTCCAAGGAAGTCTTACTCATCTTGTCCTCTGCTATATTCCCAGTATCTAGACAAATGACTGGCACACAGTGTTCAGTGTTCAGCAAATATGTATAGGAAGGGAGAGAGAGAGGGAGAAAGGAGAAGACATAGTTATATATGTGATATACATGAATGTATGGTGCATAATGGGGGGGTGGGTACAGAGAGAGAGAGAATACAAGCTCTTGGAAGTGTACAGGTGTAGAATTAGATGTTACTAGCCTATAGTTGTTGGTGGACAAAATGGCCTAAGTAGAGATATTCAAGGAGAGTGGGTGAAAGAGAAAAAGGACCACATCTATGACCCTAGAGACCACAAACATTTAAGGGGCTATACAGCATTTACAGAAGCTATAGCTGTAGAGGATTTAAGATTTAAGAGGAAGGGAGTGGTAGAGAGTGACCAGTGTTAGAGAGGGTTCAGTGAGCTGAGGATGGATATAAGGTCATTGGATTCACCAATTTGGTGTGTATATTTTGTCGATGGCTCCCATTGAGGGGCACCTGAGTCGCATGGAGTGTCTTCCTTCACCTTACAAAACTGCCTTCAGTTGGGTTTTTGTATTTCATTCCTAAGCTTATATTGGAAGATCTTGCAGGAAATAGCTTCACAAAAACTGCTGATGAATTTGCTCTGAGGTATTGCTGATTATTGACCATTCTGTTTGTGAAAGGCAGCATGAGAAAGCATTTAAGCATTTTACAATAAATACACAAAACATTAGTTTACTACCAGGGATTGATATGTTTTCTCCTGACTCAGAGGCATAACTGAGAGATTTTAGTTTTTGTGTTCCAATACCCTGATTTTGTGTATTTTTATTCATTTTCTGAAATGGTAAAGTAGGGGTAGTAGTGAGCTCATATGTACTTGCATTGTTGGAAGTTTTGCAGGAGACAAAGCGCTTAGCATAGTACTTAGCACCTAGTTAAATATTCAGTAAGTATTAACATATATGTTCATGTTCAAAATTATTTTATACACTCTGGCATATATTCAGAAATCCCCTGTGTAACAAGGTGGGGAGTGAAGAAAATGGTTGTTAGTGACAGAAGAGTTTTGGGATCTCTAGACAAGATACAGGGAGATCACCCTACTCAATTATCCCATCCCATATTATTGTCAGCACTAACCCCTGCTGCTCTAAATGAAGGGTGATGCGGTCTTTCTTCCATGCTTTTATGAATACTATGTTCAAATTTGCTGTTAAGCCCTGGCTGGGAGCTGTATTTGGGATATGAAAAGATTGCCAAAGATTTCTTACTACGTCACGAGCTCTAAAATAGTGTTCCATCACAGATGGCAGAGTTTGCCTTGACCCATCTCTCCTCTCACCCCATCTACCCTGTGAGCAATGACATGTGAGATTGCACAGTAGTTAGGTGTGTAATTTGTGGTTGTTTTTCTCTGTGAAATGTTAACAGGGCCATTAAATGATAGTGGCCTCATTTAATGCACAGACAGCAAGGATACATTTGTTCTGGTTTCGCACATCTTATCCCCTCTGGGATTAGATTTTCACACAAATGATTCATCTTATGTGACTGTACAACTGACAAAGAATTACTGGTTTCCATGAGTCATGAATCCTTTAGGTGGCTAAAGTAAACTTTCTTTCTGGGACCTGGTTTCTACAACTTAGCTTTCTGCTTTAAAAAAAAAATAAAAAATAAAAAAAAATAGTGAGGCAAAAACCAAATACAGCCAATCATTATAGCAGTAGGGGCAGAAGAATTAAACTATAAAGACAGAAGTTATTTGTTCTACAATATAGTAAGCATGTGTGTTTTTTTTAACTTATATTTTTACCCTGAGCTGGTATAGGTCAATAAAATAGTTATGATTGTAGCATGGGCAGGACGCTACAGAACACAGGAGGTTCATCTGACCCAGCCAATCCATGTGTGAGATTCAAGCTCATATGTATATGTAGCTGAACTGAGTTTTCATAAGCATGTGCCAATTAACTGGATGAAGAAAGGGAATTATGTAGCTGACAAAGAAAAGAGACCTAGTAAATAAAGAAACCTTGGCAAATGTTATGGAAAGTAAAGCATGCCATAAGTAAAGCTTTTGTGTGGGAGGGGGTGAGATCTATGGCTTTAGACATAGGGCTAGATGATCATGGGATTCATTTATGGAAGAGGGTCAATGGAAAAACCTAATCGGATTTACTTTTAAGAAAGATCAGTTTGTCAAAACACAAAGGATGAACTTAAAGTCATGTTGGTGGCAAAAATATAAGTTAGCAGGCTAGCTCTAGAAAACAAAGGAAAGATGTAGAGGCAGTGTGGGTGAAAGGGAGGGCTAACTTCCAGAAAAATATGACTTGCTGATGCATCAGATTGGGCTGGTGAAAAAAGAGGGAGACTTTTAGGATGAACTATAAGGTTAGGTTTTGTATATCTTAGTGGGCAGTGATGTTATACATTGGATCCCACTTACTTGCCTTAGTCATTAGCAGAAATATAAGACTCTCTAGTCAACCAATAATAGACAGAGCTTTTATCTACATGCCCATTTCTTAATGTAACTTACCCTCCAGTTCTGTCTTCTTTTTTTATTATTATTTTTATTTGCATTTATTCTATGCAGAATTTACTCCCGGACCATAAGTTTTTGTTTCTTCAGTTTCTCTTGGGATTCATTTTCTTCTGTGTAACCTCCTCTTCTGGTTTAGGGGCAATCTGCTCTTTTTTTAGTAAGAATCATCTCTATGTGGCAGGGAGAGCTCATGTATGGGTTAATCTGGCCATGAGCCCTGTAAATTCTACGTCGCATCTTGGGGGCTTTGTTCACCTGGATGTGCTCAATGACCAGAGAATCCACATCTAAACCCTTAAGTTCAGCCTTATTCTCTGCATTTTTAAGCATGTGCAGTAAAAATTCAGCACTCTTCTTGGGCCACCAACCCTGTGTCCAGCCCCACTGATTGGCCTGCACACACCTACCAACTCCACCGTTGTAGGGACAGAATGGCACATACTGCTTCTACAAAGTGACATCTTTCAGATACGTGGTGGCCTTTCAGATATGCATACCCTTGATGATCTGGGAAGTTTCATGTGTGTTCTTAAAGTGAACACGAAGGTTTGAACCTCTCGATTTGCATGATTTTGTAGGGTTTTCTGGGTCCAGTGAGTAGCAAACCATTTTCGGAGGTCACCTCAGGCCACTTGGGGGAAGAGGAAGCCAGTCCTGTCTTCTTTTCAGATCACTGTGCTGTGGCTCTGGGAACCCAAGTCTGTGAACAGCTAATTTCTGTCTCTTGAATCTCTTAACCTCTTTACCTTAATGAACTCAGATTGTTCTCTAAATTCACTTCTTCCTTGTCAGACATGCCAAATAGATACCTTCTTTTTCTCATGCACTATGTTCTTTGAGGCCAGAGACTGGATGACTTTCCTTCTCCTTCCCTCTTCACCATCATCCACCATTGCTTCCAGGCCATTGCTATTTAATTCTGTTTCACAAACCCTGGCTCACACATTCAGAAGTCATGCCATCCAGAAATATATCCAAGTCCACATTCTCATTGTTGTCATGCTATGACTCTGTGGACCTTTAATCATTGATTGCAGACTTTGGATGCTCACCCCACTTCTGTCAACATTCACAATGATGCCCATTCTACATTTTGCCCTTTCAGTTTCTTGACCTCAATTCCAGTCAAGCTTTGGTCCATAGTATATTAGCCACCCATTATCATGGCTGTGCACTTGACCTTTGTTTTTAATAAAAAAATCCCATTTCTCACATCTCAAATGCAAACTTTTTATTTCTCTTCAACCCCAAACTTCTACTTTTTTAGATACCTGTCTAGGTGCTCAAAATAAATCTGTCAGCTTCATCTTTACCTACAGTCCATTGACTCCAAACCTCTTTTTCTCTTTTCTTTTTTCTTTTCTTTTTTTTTTTTTTTTTACTTTAGGCCACTTACCTTTGAACTTTTTTTTTTTTTTTTTGTATTGCTCAGTATACTGATCTATCACTCTAGTCCTTCCCTTGAAAAAAGTCTTAACTCATTCCTTCCACATTCTAATGGTTATATTTGCTTTGGGACATCCAACCCTAGATTAATTCTTTATGCCCGCACTTATGTAGGTGAACACAGAAATAAAACCTACGGTGGGACTTACAGGTTTAATTGCAAGTGTCTTATGTGAAGTATTTATTGGGCTGTCAGCACTGTCTGATAACTCAATATTTTGTCTCTTATCAGCTGAGTTTCCTCACTTTCCCAGCCAAGTGTTGCAGATGCTACCTTTTTCTCCTTAGCCTCATATTTATGCCATCTTTGTTTTCACTGGTGTACTCAACACTTATGGTTTAACTCTTGTACTAATTAAAAAGTGATAAGTACACAGAATCCCCTCTATTTTCCTAGACATCTTCAAAATTATTCATATTTGCATCTATCTTTTCTTTCATATCTCCTCATAGAACTGAGGAAGTGACCCTGTTGCTTTCAAAGGCCAGTTTCTAAATATATGTTCTGGAACCCATCTGTCCTCATCTCCTCAAGGCTTTTTGCTTCTGTAATTCTCCTCCTTTTCTCCCAACGTCATCAGTTTTACATGCTGGATCCAATTATTCTTACCAGCATGCACATATGCTAAAATCTCTCCTGTTCAATAGTCAGTGATATATGGAAGTGTTGAATCACTATATTGTTGTACACCTGCAGCTATATAACGCTGTATGTTGATTATACTGGAATTAGAATAAAATTAAAAAAAAACTCTTCTGCTCAAACAAAAGAAACTCTATAAGTATACTGGCCTTGTCCCCCATCTGCCTGCATACATGGCTGCTTTCTTTCAGCCATTCATCACAGCATGATTTTTCAATAGAGCTGCTTACATGTATGGACTGCATTTCTCCACCCCTCAAAGTTTGAGTTCTTAGCGATGCAGTAGTTTCATAGATGCTTTTTATCCAGTCGAGGAACTTCTTTTCTATTTCTAGTTTGTTGAGTGATTTTACCATGAAAGTTGGTTGGATTTTGTCAAATGCTGTTTCTGCATTGGTTGACATGATCATGTATTTTTCCTCTTCCTTCCATTAATATACTGTGCTATATTGGCTTTCATTCCCCCCCTGGAGGCCTTCTACTCCACTGATGGTCCAATCACCCATGTCACCACCCAGGTCTCAAGTCAAATGTCATGTTCTTAGACAGACTCCGCTAAACACTTATTCTAAAATAAGAAGATCAAGCTTGAGAGTAGAACTAGGAAATGACTGTAGGGGAGCAAGCACATGTAAAACTGAAAGATAGGTGGGCAGGCACCAGCCCTAGCTGCTAAGCATCTGAGATTGCCTGGAGTGAATCTTCTCACCCAGCCCTGACCATGAGCAAGATGATGTGGGAAGCTGTGGGAAGAGACTCCCAATAGCAGCAGTTTGATTGAGAACTTCATTCTAAACTCAGAGAAAATCTTCTCTTGGGCACCCTCTGCTCTCTGTTTTCTTAAAATTGGGTTTGAGGGACCTACTTGAATCAATACATTCAGAGAATGAAAATCTTTTTGATCATCAATGAGATTAACTTACTGGTGGTTCTGAGGTTTGGACATAGAAAAAGGGATGTAGAAGCAAAAAGAGTAGAGAAGTAATCTTTATTGAAGAAGAAACTGGGAGAAGACAAAGACTGGAGGAGGGAGACAGAGAAGTGACCATTATACTGAGATGAACCCATATTATGAGTGGTTCAGTCTGGAAAAGTCCTCTTCCTCCTAAAGGAATGTAAGGATATATATTTTTTAATTGACAATTGAGTATGCTATAGATATGCAAAGAACTAGGTTCATTTACAATTTCTAACTCAATGGTATGTCGTTCTTATTTGAAAAATGCAGTAAAAGAAGTTAATTGTCTTTGTTGTGCGCTTGTAAAATTTTCTAGCTTGCAAAGGTAATTCTCATTTCACTTTTCCCTTTTAGACAAAGACAGCATCTTGAATCCGAGTTGTTTTTACTCAGCTCAGCAACCATTAACACAAAGAATAGGGGGAAACAATCGTGAAAACACTACATAATCAGAAATAAATGACCAAAAATTGGTTGAATCTCATTAAACCCTCTACTTGTGCAAAAGAAGGAACTAATCAACAAAGTTAGCTTTTACTTTTGTGACTTTTCAACCATTAATTTTCATCATTGTGTACTGCCTTTATTTTTTAAAATCTAAAGTTTATTCTATCCAAAGTCAATGAAGTAATCCAAATAAACTAAAGATAAATTCAGGACTATAGGCTGAGCTATAAACTCTTTCCTTTTTTTTTTTTTAAGGTAAGCTCTACCCCTAACTGAGGCCTTGAACTCATAACCTCAAGATCAAGAGTAGCATACTCTACCAACTGAGCCAGCCAGGCACCCGGAGCTATAAAGTCTGATTGAATACATTAGGAGCAAAAATACTCTAGTTGATTGCTTTTTGATTATCCATAGACTCGAGGTTTGTAGGTTAGAAGCACCTTGAGTGTCCGATAATTTTTCATTCAGAAAGTTAATGCTGCATCTGAGATGAAGCGATAATTCTCACTCACTGTAACAAAACGACTTTACTGGTCAACCTGCTCTCTTCTCAACTCTCCCTGCAATTTTGATCAGGAATTATGTCTACCTGGAAAATACTGTCGGTACTCATTTCACACATTGTATCCACAAGAGTACTCTAATTGATATATCTATTCCTTCCTGAGTACCAATGATACTAATGACAGTGAAGATGAGAAATAATGATGAGTCATCTGTTGTGTTCCAACTAAAAAATTAATTAATCTTTGTAAGTCATTAACTAGGAATAGGGCATGAATAACCACAACTCCAGGTTTTTCAGAATGGACAATTGTGGGATCATAAACAAGAACAGCAAACTGTTTTAATTTGGGGGAACTGGTTTCTTGGGGCTGACAGCACTGTCAAATAGTAGGATATATAGAGAGAAATACTTAGAAATCCAGAAAAACTTTACACAAACAAAAATTAACTATTGATAGGTAGGAATATATGAACGAACTGATCTCTGCTTTCATGTATTAAAGGAACAAGACATATTTGTTGAAGACTTGAATGAATCTGTGGGAAATATTGCAAATTTCCTTATTTTTTTAATGCCATTTTGTTGGGAAAATAAATGCAATCCGTTACACCTTTCCTAAAGGAGATTTTTCCCCTTCAAATCAATGTTATCTTTCCTTAGTGAGAATTTTTATAATAACTGAATCCCTTTTTTCTTTTAAAACACATAACTTAAGTAGTACTACTAGTCAATGATAATATATGCTTTTATTTTACATGTACAGTTTATAAAAGAAGGCCAACTTTGTCTTTAGTTATGGGTTACTCTTCAGGTTTTTTTTTTTTAATTGAACTAAATGTTTTAAATAGTACCTCCTAATGTCAAAACTATTTTAAAAGTATAGCATTCCATTATTTACTTACCTATTCTGTTTTCCTCTACTGTCCATACTTCTCCAATTCTACTTGTATGTTTGAGTCTGACTTTAATCATATAGTTTCCAGACCCCATATGTAAAAGCAAAAATGCCTTCCCATTGCAGGCGGTTTATAGAGCACAGTTCTGGTTGTCAGGAGAGATCCTTTGGCTACTATGTCTGTTTTTTCTGTAGGATCTCATTGTCACAGATCTCACTTTTAATGAGACTTTAATCACATGTAAGCATTTACATAAGGATATGTAAGTTTACATAAGGATTGCCTTATATAAACTTATCCAGTAGGAAACTTACACAATGATGCTTTTTATAAGAGTCAATAATCCAAAAATGTATGTATCCAAAAGATCCATTGGTCCATGGTAGCTAACAGAATTGCATATGTTTGATCTGCAGAACATTTATTTCTTTTACTTTATAGCGATGATAATGAAGAATATGTGGGACTATTTCATTTCCAGTTGGAAACCTGGAAACCGTTTTCCTTTTCATCTGTTAATATGAATATTGTCACTTCTTTTAAGACTTTGAGGGACAAGAGAAAACTTCAGACAAGAAGGTTTAGGAGCTAGGAAACTAAAATTATTCAATGGAGGAAACTCGCCAAGGGCAAGAAGGAGCTGATCAGGTAATCTTCTAAGTGGAATGGAATTTTATCAGTTATACATCTTGAAATCAAGATATAATGTTCAGGTTGGAGGCTTTAGCATTGTCTAGATACAGATTTTATTGACTTGAAAATTAGAGGCCCAAATAGTAAATGCAGGTAGAGAGGGGTTATGTGCTTGGCTTTTAATATTCTTTTTGGCCCATTTAAACCAACTTTTGAGCCATGTTGTCAGTTCTTAATCATTTACTCCAGTAAAGGGAAGCAGTGATGTGAGTAATCCAAAACATAATTTTTGGCTTTTAATGGGCATTTTTGTTTATAGTGATACAGATAAATCAGATTGTTCTAGAACTTGTGACTCTTCAAGCAAAATATTCTATTCACCTTTACTTGCAAAAAAAAAAAACAGTTTCGAAAAAAAATGTTTATCCTCCCAACCTTAATCCTGTTTTCCACCTCAAACTTTGGAAATGCTAGTTTTGGAGAGCATGACATTGCACTAATTTTGATTCCAAACCATCCCTAGGCCATGTTCTTCTCTCTTCCAGCTCACTGTCTCTTTAATCCACACTTGCCTGGGTGTGGGGAAGATCTAGCTGGTTTTGGCTTGCCCAGTTGTTTCCCATAGCTGAAGTATTAGCATGAAACCATGCTAACAGCATATACCATGCTTGCCTCTTATGAATTTTATGTACCTTTCTACATCTTCCGTAAAATAATATCTAAAAACATTTATTTTTCTTATGAAGGACATTGCACAAATAATTCTATCACAAATAGTCTCAGAAATAACTCTATGAAGGATATTCAACTACTAACCCTATTTCCTTATTTATTATTCCTTCAACAAATGTAAGCCAAATGCCTGTGGCCAGGTATTGTTCTAGGCCCTGGAAGGCAAAAGAGCCCAGACCCAGCTCTCCCTGAGCTTGTGCCTGGTGGATAAGGCAGGCAACACACACTTAAAATGGGATCTTTGATTTGATATTAGTTAGACCTGATAAGTGGCATAGAAAAGAAACCATGGGAGGGAAAGTAACTGGATGGAACAGAATAGTAGAAAATGTGATAACTTCAGCTTGACATAATGAGAGGATGAAACTTGTGGGTAACTGGGGAGGATTATTTCTGTAAAGGGGAAGAACACATGAAAAGTTCTGAGGGTAGAGTAGCTTGGTTCTGGGGAAACGGCACAGACAGGATAGAGACCAAGCCAAATGAGCCCAGGAAACAAGACCCAGCAGGGACAGGGGCCTGAGCTTGGAAGGTTGATAGGGATTTGGGAGGCTTTGGATTTTATTCCATGTGGGATGGACTCATATAGGGTTTTAAGAAAGGAAGTGACATGGGGTGCCTGGATGACTGAGTCAGTTGAGCCTCTGACTCTTGATTTCAACTGAGGTCATGATCTCAGCGTTATGGGGTGGAACCCAGCATGGGGCTCCGAGATCAGAGTGGAGTCTGCTTGCCCCTGTCCCTCCCCTGGCTTCTCCCTTTGCCCCTCCTCAGACCCCTCCCCCTTCCATCCTTCCCCCCTCTCCCCTTGCCCCTACACACTTTCTCTCTAAAAATTCACAAATAAAATCTTTTTTTAAAAAGACAGGAAGTGACATGATCCGATTGACACTTTTACTGGGGAGTTTGTTCAGGATCACGCAGCTTGGAATCAAGTTTGGATTCTCTTAACTACTGAATTTATTCAACAACGTGGTAGTGAAGCACATTTAAAGAGAAACATAGTCACTGAATTTTGGAGAAACCTCGGGTTTAACTTCGAATTGGTAAAACCACTTACCTGTTACTTGAAGCCATTTGCTGTCATTTCTGCCAACTACTTCTCTTAGAGTCTTTTCCTAAACTTGAGACAGGGGTTTTTCCATCTCCTAAAAGGAAATCCAAAATTCTTTCATGTTGTTCTAAAAAGGAGATGGTTCTTTCATGATGACCCACAAATCAGTCTGCTGGGGCAGCTGTAACAAAATAGCACAGACAGGTGGTGGAAATGACAGAAATCCATTCTCTCATAGTTGCGGATGCTAGAAGTCTTTCATTTCCAGTTGGAAACCTGGAAAATGTTTTCCGTTTTCATTTGTTACTATGAATATCGTCGCTTCTTTTAAGGCTTTAAGTGCTCTTCCCTCTGCATGTGTCTGTGTTCTAGTTTATTTATATGCATGGCAGTTATATTGGATTAGGACCCACTGGAAGGACCTCATTTCACTTAATCACCTCCCTAAAGACCCTATCTCCTAACACAGTCACATTTTGAGGTTGGTGGGGGTTAGGACCTCAGTTTCTGAATTTAGAGAGGGGCCATAATTTATCTTATAATAATCGGTAGTTGGTATTTCTATACCTTCTCCAAATATGTTTTGGTTCTAATCGGGAAGCCAGGTGGAAAAAAATGTAAACTAAGCACAGCTTCCCCATTTTCAAAGGAACCCTCTGATAGTACACTTAGGAAGAAGGAGTATGTTTTGTGTCTGCTACTAAGTTCTTCACTTGGGACTTTTTTTGGGGTGGCACTTTCTACATTTCTTTTTTTTTAATTATTTATTTATTTATGATAGTCACAGAGAGAGAGAGAGGCAGAGACACAGGCAGAGGGAGAAGCAGGCTCCATGCACCGGGAGCCCGATGTGGGACTCGATGCCGGGTCCCCAGGATCGCGCCCTGGGCCAAGGGCAAGCGCCAAACCACTGCGCCATCCAGGGATTCCTACTTTCTACATTTCTATCCTCTTTCATTCCTGGTCTTTGCATGAAACTCCAAGGAGGTGCAGAAGAGGTGCTTTCCTTCATTCCCCACAAAACTACTCTGTATGGCTCTACAGGGGCCCTTTATCTTTCCTACCTTGTGAAAGAAGTGGTTGAATTAGAAAGAATTACTATGAAGATATGAGAATTTAAGTGTTGTGCTTCAGATGATACCAGGTTCAGAAGAAAGTTTCTCATTCATAAACTATAGTATATGATCCTTATCCTGAGGTCTGCCTCCCACCTGTGACGGAATATCTTCTTCCTTAAATCTGTCTAAGGAGAAATTGTTACCCAGCCCCTACTCTCCATTGCCTCCATCCTGGAAAATCCTCGTGGCTTACAAACTTGGTGCTGTCCTGACTTTCACCCTCTATAGTACATTTTACAAAGACTGAATGTTTCCATCTTGACAGAGCAGGAGTGGAAAGGGCCACAGGAAGGTCACGTGTCCAACCTCTTCTAAGATTTCTCAGCCTTATCTGTTGTTGAGTTCTTCCTGGCCATGTAGAAAGGAATATTTGAGCCAGATATTTAGCAGGGACAGAGCCAGTTGTGTTTAAATCCATAAAAAGTATAAATAAAAAACCTTAACTATAGAACAAACTACCCAGAGTGCTGTGTAAATTAGATCACCATATTATGATTTAGAGCAGTGTCAATAA
The DNA here is from genome assembly GCF_011100685.1 of Canis lupus familiaris. Classification (NCBI taxonomy): domain Eukaryota; kingdom Metazoa; phylum Chordata; class Mammalia; order Carnivora; family Canidae; genus Canis; species Canis lupus. Next base: position 16,242,196 of record NC_049222.1, on the reverse strand, counting down.
TTGTAATAATTTGTTTGATGTAACCCAGACTACTAAGTGTTTTTTGTTTGTTTCTCCTATAGGTATATGTAAACCACAGTTCCACTCTGTGCTACTGAGTCTTTTTACCCTTCTCCAGCCCTTTTTAGTGTTTGTTCCATAGTGGCACTTAAGATGATGAAGTGAAAGAAAAAAATAACTCGAAAAAGTTTTACCTTCTCTTTTTTTTCCATTTCCACAAGCTAGCTCCCATAATATGTCATAGCATACCTCGTGAAGAATGGAAAAATAATTAAGATTTGAAGGTGTTCATTATTTGTCAAAAAGAGTATGGGTTCTCTACATGCATCATATAACTTAATAGTAAGATAAACCAAAGACCAGGGTTTATTATCCTCATTTCACAGATAAGAGAATGGAGAGATCAAGTAACTTGGTTAAGACCTCACAGCATGTGAGTAAAAGGAGTGAGAATTAAGACCAAGACAAACTATGTCGGTTATATGTGATCCAATAATTGCTGTGGGATAGTTAATTCTAGAAGCCTGCAGCATCCATGGGCTGGGGCTGCTGCTAGGGCCAACACTGTGAGGCAGGACCAGGGTGAGGTGGATCAACAGGCAAAAGAATATCTAGAAAGTAGGGCCAACCCTCCTCAACCCCCAAAAAACCTGTGGAGGGCCAAGGTGTGGACAGTGTTGTATAGCAGGTGAGCAGAAGAAGCCACCTAGTATCAGGATCCTCTTCTCTTCATTCAGGGCAAATATGGGAACATGGACGCTCACATTGTCATGTCATTCTTCAGAGACAGGATGGTCAACAGGCAGCATGCAAGAGCCTCAGACAACAGCTAGCTGGACTGTAGTCACCCCAAATCCTGGAAGCTGGGGCTTGTGGGGAGATAAAAAATGGAGGGAACAACTCAGAAACCCAATTACTAATAGTTAGAACTCAGAGTCACAGAAAGAGTGGATCATCAACAGGGGTGATTGGATAGAGCATTTCAGAATTGCTTCTAGAAGCCCTCTTGCCTGGGGTTAGGCTCATCCTCAAACCTGGGATGATGCTGATCCTGCCTGTGGGCAGCAAAGGTGAGCAACAGAAGACCCAGAAGTAGGGAGTTAGATGAACCAGGATGGTAGACCCTGAAATATGAGTAATGAGAAGTTCTACACTGAGTATAAATACCTTTTTAATATAATCTTGAGATTTAGTTGTCTGTTCCAAAGATGTGGAGAGATGGCAACGAAACAAGTGAAAACTGTATTACTTCAAAGGAAAATTTAGCATCTCCTCAGGTGCCTGAGTATGCATTTTAGAGCCCAAAGAAAGGATCAGACATAGAATTTTAAAATTCCCTTTCCCAAGGGCATCATGACAATGTGCCTAATTTGCTTTGTGAATATATTTGGAACCTAAACCTCATCACATACATGCTTGATGGCAGACTTCTTAAGTATTATAGAAGAGCTAGATTTAAAAAAAAAAAACTTTAACGATTAAATTTGTATAAAAAAAAATCAACAAAAGCACTGCAGGCTGTAGCTCTCTGCACCTGTTTGCCATTCCGAAAGAGCATCCAGGGGGCAGAGAGGGAAATTCACACTGAAATCACATCTCAGTAAAAGTGAGACAGCCTGCACATTGCAAAAATCATTAAAACCCACATGCCATGGATGTTTAAAGCAGATCCAATAAATGCCAAAACATTGTTACACCATCCTCTTACACCAATGTGAATCATCACCTTCCTTTCTTCCTGCTGACAATATGTTCTGTGCTTAATGACTCATTTCTGGCGTCACTCCATTCAGCTGAACTGCATAAAGCATTATGAATTTTTAACAATTCTATATTATTTCATTTCTGCATCGAATACCCAAAGATGCTTGTGAAGAATTTTACTTTAATGCAACAATGGCCTTTGAATGTTTCTTATTTAATTATAATTTCAACACACAGATGGAGATAGCAGGCTGCTCCTAATGCATGTTTGACTGCAGACCAGGCAGGAGAATTAATGATTGCATTTATGACGCCTAAAAAAATGATGCTTGAGACTCTAGGGAAAGATACAATTTTGTACCCCACTTAAGACATGTTTCCTGGAAGGCAGAAGCATTCGGGGGAGTTACTCCACGGTACTCTTCTGAAAGAAATATAACACCAGTTAGATTCATCAGTGGTTTCCTTGAGATCCACAATACAAACTCAGAAACTATAACTTTGATAATGGAAATAATTTGAGTTTCCAGAATTACATATATTGAGGCAAAATATTTTAGAGGTCCTCCACGTTGGGAGGCTTTATCTACCTTTTGCTAGCTCTATAAATCTGATTTAGTTACTCAACCTCACCAGCCCCAATGTCCAGCCTCTGGAAAATTTTAGGACAGAATATTTATCTCAGGGATGCTATGAAGCTCATATTAGCTACATCATTAAAAGTCCTTAATACAGTCTTAAGTCATAGAGGGTGTCCGTAGATTTCTGACACTTTGAAAAGTATTAATACAATTTCATTTCTATTGTGCATGTTTGGAAAACATTAAGAAAATACCCCATTAGAAAAACAGGCAAGGACACCTAGGTGGCTAAGTGGTTGAGCGTCTAAAGGCAGACGCCACTGGCTTGGGTCATGATCCCGGGGTCCTGGGATCGAGTCCCACGTTGGACTCCACCTCGCACATTTTCTGGGATGTCAAAGTTCTGACTTTCTGTCATCTCTTTGAAATGTTTTGATATCAAAAGGAAAACAGATAATTACAATTACAAAGGCAATGAGCTGTCTGTTGAAGTAGACTTTGAGCTTCATGCAGGCATCTTTGTATCTCTGGACATTAACACTATATAAATCTCACTCTCAGTGGATGCTACTGATGATGACCATGCTTTTGCTCCTCCTGGTGTTACTGTAATGACTTCAGTAATTCCATTTCTTTCATTTTTACTTATTTTCCTTGGCTTAGAAGAAGCAGTATCTCAAGTTTGAAAATCCGTGACCTGAATACCAATGGAATCAAATGTCATACAAGTTCAGTGTCTCAGTCTTAGAATCATGGTTAACATTAAGACACTGAAAACAAGTATTCATGCTCTACGATCTGGCTTCTAAGAGATACTTCTTTACGGACTAAACAGCAACTTTTACATTTCAAAAAGTTAGCTCAAAAAGTAAAATATTGCTACAACATATTTTGAGCTTGAAATATCTTGTCGATCTAAAACAGTTTAAATTTCTTTTCTCTACTGGAGAGAGTATAATACATACAGGAAATTTGTCCTGGTGGTGCCATTAGTAGTACTTTTCATGAGGTGTACGTGTTTGAACTGCCATTTCTATCAAATGAGTAATCAGTAACCAGCGTGTTTATAAAAATAGGCACAAAATAGCTTGAGAGCAGTAGCCAACAGCCCTGAATTCCAGTGCTCCTAGGAGGGTCCAACGTACCAGATTCAGCATGCAGACTTACCTTAAACTGACTTTGTTGTGGACCAAATGTTTGTGCCCCCACCTTCATATTTGAAATCTAATCCCCAGCAGGGAGGTATTTAGATTTGAGGCCTTTGAGATATAATTAGGTCATGAGAGTGGAGCCCTCGTGATTGGGATTTGAGCCCTTATAAGAAGAGTCCAGAGAGCTGGCTCTTTCTGCCATATGAAGATACAATGAAAAGGCAGTCTTGAAACCAGAGAAGGCCCTTACTAGAACCTGGGCATGCTGATATCCTGATCTTGGACTTAGTCTAGCCTCCAGAACCATGAGAAGTACATTTCTGTGGTTTGTAAGCCACCCAGTTTATGGTATTTTGTTATTTCAGTCTGAGTTGAGCAAGACAGATGTCATATACCTGGTAGCCAGTGGGAGTAATTGACTCTCAAAAGTCTCCAGAAGGTTTTATTGGTAGGATCAGCCCTCGAATGTATAGAATATCTTTATATTTTGCAGCTCTAGATCAGTTCAAATCTGTATGATCAAGACTTATTCCAGAGTCTACAGAGGATTCTGGATCTCTAGGTACAAGATTATCTTGGGGTGGTTTGTTATAACCACAGGTAGAGGACATCTACTGATTTTTATTTAGCTGGGATCTCAGGGCACTGTTAGGATAGGTGTTAGGATAGAGAGTTCTGGATACCATGTTCTTTTCTAAAAGAACACAGAAAGATTCTTAATATTTGTATAAGCAAATTAAGGTACACTCAACAAGTAATATAAATGCCAAGAAAAGTCATAATCAAATAGTAGGAGCTGAGGATTTCAAGGACTTTTAGAGAGAGTTTAGCTTACTGATTTTCATTCTTGGAAACTACCTTTTGGTTGATTTGTCAACTTTATAATTTTCTGAGTATAAACTTTCTCTTCAGTTCTTTTACTGTTGACATTACTCATTACTGGTTTTTCAAGTTTATCTTAAGCCAAAGATTCTTGTTTGGCATCTTGTCTAGATGTGTCTGGCTCTTGAGGGTGCTACTAGGAAAGAACAATTTTGAGAGTTTAAGAAGCTTAAATCCTAGTACTCAGAATTTTCATGGAAGAAATCATCACCACAGATCCTGTTGGTTTGGCTACCACACCTGATGGATTTTCCAGGACAGGTCCCATTTCAGGACCATTATCCCATATCTTAAAACTTCCTCCCTGCATTTACTCCTCCCTCTTTTTACCGCTGTGCTGTTAAAGCCTGATAAAGACATTAGTAAAACAATTTTAGTGGTTAACTCTGATAAAATTTTTTCCTTATGGCAAGATTTTTGCTAGAACCTAGAGCATAAGTTTTCAGAAATGTTCATTCAAATGCCAGGGCATTTCTGTTGACACATTTAAGGTTGATTGGAAGTTAAATTGGTTACAGTTATAGAATTCTCTTTCTCTTTGACTTCCTAAAGCTTAGATTTCTAAATATGCCACTGATTTCCTTAGGAAAAAAATATAAAATCTAATATTATAGGCTTGATAAAAAGAAAATAAATAAACAATCTATTGTAGTATTTAAAACTGAGAAGACTTAGGATTTGTAGTTTAAACTCTTTGGGCAAATGTTTTCTTGTTTTTAAGTGAATGAGTGAATTAAAAATGAAGATAAGTCAAGTAATTACATTTAGGGGTTAATAGTAGTCTGTCCTTTGAAGTTTATTTTAAAAATCAAAACAAAATGCATACTTTAAAAATAGGACTTCGAATGTGTTGAAAATATGGAATAAAAAGTAAACCTGTTTTGGAGGCTATTGCATTATTTGTGCAAGCTACACCAGAAAAAGGTGTATACAGAAAACTGGCTATTGTTTCCACTAGAGTACATGAATTTGGGTGATTCTTATTACTATCACTGAGCAAGAGTTTTCAAAGCATCTGTCGTGTGCGTAAACTATTAAAAAGAATTGGAAAGTAAGTATAAAATATATATTTGGTTCTCATTCTATTCAGGATCTCACTGAATGAGAGGAGACCCACACAGCAGAACTGAGTCGGAATATATTTCCAGTATATCTGCCTTTGTAGTTGTATCAGCTTTTATGTGCTGACTCAATTCTCTCTTCCTTATCCCTTTTCAAAATCCCTTTATAGTGCTTCCTTTTTACTCCTTTGTCCATACTCCTCACATAATTTTTGCTGCTTCTTTCTAGTTTATCTTGGGAACCCATCATCTTTTTTTTTTTTTTTAAGATTTTATTTATTCATGAGAGACACACACATGCACAGAGGCAGAGACACGGGCAGAGGGAGAAGCAGGCTTCCCGCAAGGAGCCCAATGTGGGACTCGACCCCGGATCCTGGAATCACGCCCTGAGCCAAAGGTAGATGCTCAACCACTGAGCCACCCAGGCGTTCCAGGAACCCATCATCTTTAACCTGAAATTCCTTTGATTAGGTGAACCTCTTAAAATACTTGTATTTGAAGCTGCATATTACTTTCTTTTTAAAGCAGAGCTTCCTTCCTTTTCCTTTCTTCCTTCCTTCCTTCCTTCCTTCCTTCATTCTTTTCTTTTCTTTTCTTTTCTTTCTTTCTTTCTTTCTTTCTTTCTTTCTTTCTTTCTTTCTTTCTTTCTTTCTTTCTTTCTTTTCTTTCTTTCTTTCTTCTTTTCCTTCCTTCCTTCCTTCCTTCCTTCCTTCCTTCCTTCCTTCCTTCCGTGAGTAAGCTATCGTTAGGAAAGTATACTTATTAAAACTAATTTTAAAATGAGATGTGAATGACAACTTACTTAGCTAAATTACCCTCAAAATTTTTCCTCCAATAAAATATAATTTTAAATAGTAGAATTTCATTTGAATAGGGAGATATCTTGAGATAGAGGCCTTTTTAAATCTCATCACTTAGTTTCCAGCTAACAGTTATAATTAATCCCGAGAGGATGAAGTCTTGTTGGTAGTCGCCAGCAAGTGCCATCATCATCTCTCCCTGCATGTCACTGCTTGTCTTAGTTTTTCTCAGATGCAAAATAATGCAGAATGGACCTATCTATATAATACTTGTCCAGAGGGGAGAAAATAACACTTGGCACTTTGGTCTCCATCTTTTTCAACCTTATATACTTGGGGACAAGTTTACTGTATCGGTTAAGATACTTTCTGCTGTAACTAAACAAAATCCTGACTTCAAAAAAAAAAAACATAAATGGTAAATGGATTATCTCATACAATTGTTAGCATGGAATTACGGTGACAATGGCAGGCATTCTTTTTTTTAATAATAAATTTATTTTTTATTGGTGTTCAGTTTGCCAACATACAGAATAATACCCAGTGCTCATCCCGTCAGGTGCCCCCCTCAGTGCCCGTCACCCATTCACCCCCACCCCCCGCCCCCTCCCCTTCCACCACCCCTAGTTCATTTCCCAGAGTTAGGAGTCTTCATGTTCTGTCTCCCTTTCTGATATTTCCTACCCATTTCTTCTCCCTTCCCTTCTATTCCCTTTCACTATTATTTATATTCCCCACATGAATGAGATCATATAATGTTTGTCCTTCTCCGATTGACTTATTTCACTCAGCATAATACATCCACGTTGAAGCAAATGGTGGGTATTTAATGACAGGCATTCTTTATTAAAATTATATACCAGGCATTATTTTAAGCACTTTACATGTATAGACTTTTTAATTCTTGCTAGTAACCCCTAAGGCAAATATTATAATTTTCTCCCATTTTTACAAATGGGGAGAGTGATACACTGGCTGTTCAGGCTCCAAGGATGGTTATTTTTGTGGCTCAGTGATGTCATCAAGGACCAGAACCTTTCTGACTCTAGGCTCTGGTCTCTTTAAGGTATCAGATCTTTCTCCCACACTGACTAACTCAGTGTAAGCAAAATGATCCAATAGTTGAAGGCATCATGTCCAGACAAAACAGTATCAACAGTAAAATGGAGATTTTTTTTTTTTTTTGGTTTCAGAAGTAGAATCTAGTGATTCATCAGTTGCAAGTAATACCCAGTGCACATTACATCACGTGCCCTCCTTAATGTCCATCACCCAACAACCCCTTTCCCCCACCCACCTCCCCACCAGCGACCCTCAGTTTGCTTTCTGTAGTTAAGAGTCTCTTATGGTTTGTGTCTCTCAATTCTCATCTTATTTTATTTTTACTTTCCTTCCCGTATGATCCTCTGTTTTGTTTCTTAAATTCCAGATATGAGTGAAATAATATGATAATTGTCTTTCTCTGACTGACTTATTTCACTTAGCATAATATCCTCTACTTTCATCCACATAGTTGCAAACGGCAAGATTTCATTCTTTTTGAGCTGAGTAATATCCCATTCTGTGTGTGTGTATGTGTGTGTACACACTACATCTTCTTTATCCATTCAACTATCAATGGACATCTGAGCTCTTTTCATATTTTGGTTATTGTGGATATTGCTGCTATCAACATTGGGGTGCAGGTGCCCCTTTGGATTACTGTGTTTATATCCTCCGGATTTATACAGAATAGTTCAATTGCTGGATCATAGGTTTGCTCTATTTTTAACTTTTTGAGGAACCTCCATAATGTTTTCCAGAGCGACTGTACTGCTGTCACTGCATTCAGTGGTGAGGAGATTCTTGTTGGCCAGGATTTGATCACATGTTTATACTTACCTTTGGCAAGGGGATACCATTACCATGACTTGGTTAGAACAATTATTTGGAATGGAATGGATGTTGGGAGATCGGTTACCATAATAACCATATCTTCCATAGTGAGCTCTCAGGGTAACCTAAAAATATTGGGAAATCACTATGGGAAAGGCAAAAAACCCAATCCTAAGTCCGAGATAAGAGAGGCTTCAAGTCTATTTTCAGTAAATTTTGATTGGATTTTGCTTTGAGGATCTTCTTATACTCTGTTTGGCAAAACTTCATCAGTAGAGACATTTATTTAAACTACCTATCAGGATGCCTGGGTTGCTCAGTGGTTAAGCATTTGCCTTTGGCTCAGGGTTGATCCCGAGATCTGGAATCGAGTCTCACATCAGGCTTCCTGAGAGGAGCCTGCTTCTCCCACTGCCTATGTCTCTGCCTCCGTCTCTCATGAATAAATAAATAAATCTTTAAAAAAAAAACACCTATCATCTGTGTAATTGTCATAGAATACAAGTATTATGTGTATCATTAAAACTTCTGTCATTTTGTATTGAGATCAAATGTGTCTTTTGTGTCTTGCAGTGGAGTAAACTCAGCTAATTTAGGCTGTTTCTTCACAATTTGCTGCTTACATAACTTAGCATCTTCTCTAACCTACTAATCTATAGGTATGATGAAGATTCTTCATTTTGCTTTACATGACTTAGTGGATCATTTGAAATTTTAGTGTGTGTGATCCATAAAGATGAATAAAGGCATAAGTTGTGCCAAATTCAATTTTTACAACACAATTCCAACTCAGAAAATCTGAATTCTGTAATACTAGTTTTTTCTTTGAATTGAAGTAAAAGTTCTTTGGGTTAAAATGTTAGTAGAAAAGAAAAGTAGACTGATGGCAGTTGGGTATAAATTGCTTTTAAATTAAGCCACTGATTACATTTGAAACTTCATGGGAAAAAATTTATAGGACTCTTCTGGAAGTTCCACAAAAAGAAGTCTAGGAAGGTAGTGTGTCTATAAAACATTTAAGCACACGACTTGTCCCCTACAGGAACTGCATTTCAATGGGAACACAACACTTTAATTTCCCAAGATGCTGACAATACTTTATTACTATCCACAAGCCTTTCCTTTCTCACAGTTTCTATTCCTCCAAGCAAATACATTTCTTAGTAGGTTCCCGCTGTCCTCTCCTCAGTTCTGAAAAGTTCCTACATTTCTAAGATTTTTTTTGGAGGGTTATAATCAACAGGGAAAGAACTTGGTCAATTTAAGAAAAATTTAGATTTATTAAGACAGCTGGCTACAAGTTCAAAAGGAGAACTGAATAATCCAACTTCTGAGAGGCAGAGAAGCATGGACTTCTGCCCAGAGGGCTGCTGTTAGGTTGATTCTGCCACTGTGACTTCTGGTCCTATGTTGCAGTTTTCACAGAATAGTGAGTCTCCCCAAACTGAAAATGTTTAAGACAAAAATGACTGCCTGGAGGGCTAGAGAGGAAAGTCCTGTTTGTTGTCCTCTGATATTCTTTTTAGTCTTGTGCTTTTATGACTTAGTTTTTATAGTGGACATGTATAATTCTGTACCCATGCATCCTTTCTGTCTTTCTGTTGAATATATTTCATTTGCTTTTTTCAGATCCACTTCTTACTCTTGTGTACCATTCTTTGTGCCTAGGAAGCCTAAATTTCACTGGCTTCATGAATGACCACTTCTTTCTCTGTCTTCTAGCAGAAGCTGGATAACAAGAGATAAAAGAGAAGGAAAACCATGAGCTCAGGGTGTTCATTTCCCTGTCTTTCTCTCAAATGTGTTTCCATAGATTGGCAGAGTTCCTTTTCCAGCAGCTGGAGGTCCTAATGAGCATTCTCTCTATAGCTCTATCTAATTTCTCAGATTTCTCCAGCTATAACTTCCCTTGTTAACTCCGCCCTGGAGGTGTTACCAGTTTTCTGCTCTTGCTTTCCAAAGTGCTTTAGTATCTCTTGTTTTCCTTACCCCTGCCCAAAACTTAACAAATATTACCCTTGTTAAATTCTTCTCAATTACCCATTGGGTCTGCCATCAAACTTGCTGGAGAGCTCACTAATAAATCTCCCTTTCTAAATGCATAATTTCCTTTGGGGAATTGCCTCTCCACTGTGGTGTAGCACCCTATTAGGCTCATCCATAGCTTTGGGCATAGGTAAGTAGACACACAATCACATCTCTCCTGTCCAGAGATTGCTACAGAGATGGGCAGTGACTCAGCCTAAACAAATTAGCTCAGACTTTTCCATGACCACATACCGGCTCAGTTTGGGGCAATGAAAAGGATGCTTAGGACTTTTGCTGGATGTTTTAGGAAGCAAACCTTTTCTTTCCCTGGATGTAAACAATGAAGAATACAAAATAAAATCTTGTTTACTGCTGATACCTATAACACAAACATAAGGTAAGCAGCACTGAATGAATCTAACCTATGGAAGAAGGAAAGCCCATTGGGTTTCAGAGAAACATAGATGAATCCCTGAATAAGGCACGTCTGACTTGCACTATCTCCAAACTTTTCAATGTTGTGAACCAGTAAATTCCCATCCCCTCTTTTAAATAATGCTTTTATTGGAGTGTAACATTTACTAAAGTGGAAAAAAAACATGATTAAACACCCAATGAATTTTCCCAAAGTGAACATACTCATGTAACTGTTACCTCAATCAAGAAGCAGAATATTTCAGGGGTGCCTGAATGGCTCAGTAGGTTAAGCATCTGATTCTTGATTTGTGCTCAAGTCATGATCTCAGGGTCATGAAATCTAGCCCCACATCGGGCTCTTTGTTTGGCAGGGAGTCTGCTTGAGATTCTCTCTTCCTCCCCCTCTACTCTGCCCCATGTGCTCTCTTTCTCTCTTAAAAATAAAAGAAACTGAATGTTTCACATGCACTCTCATTTTTCCTCATTCATAAGGTTAACCAACGGTTATGCTTTTTTGAACTTATTGAAAGGTAATAATACAGTCTATGCTTTTATGTTTCTGGCCCCTTTGCTCAATTTTGTGTTTGTAAAATAAATCCAGATTGTTAGGAATAATTGAAGACCATTTTTTCATTGCTTTGTACTATTCTAATATAAAGCATAATTGTTAATCTGTTATGTATAGACAGTTGGATTGGTTTCCGTTTTATAAATAATTTTACACCATTTTCACACTATTACAAATAGTGCTATTATGAATGTTCATATACATGTCTTTTCTCTTTTTTAATTGAGATATGATTGACATGTAACATTGTATTAGTTTAAGGTGTACAACATGTTGGTTGGTTTGATACATTTATATATTGCAACATGATTACTACAATAACATTAGGTAACACCTTTATTGTGTCAAATATTTATCATTTCTGCATTGAGAACAGTTAAATTTTAATCTCTTAGCAATTTTAAAGATTGTAATATGTTATTGCTGATTATAATCACTATGCTGTGCATTAGGTCTTCATTGAACATGTCTTTAGATGAACACATTCGCATACATATATTTTCAGTGTATACCTGATATTGATATTGAAATTGCTGAATCACAATATATGAATATATTCAGTTTTTAGCAAATGCTTACAAAGAGTTTTCCAAAGTGGTTATACCTAATTATAACCCCACAGCAATTTATGTAAATTTTGGTATGTGTGGTGATATCTTTTCATGGTAGCAACATTTCCCTGTTGCCTAATTAAGTTGAGCCCTTTTAAATTAGTTTGTTGGTCTTTTTGATAGCCTTTCTTCTACATCTTTGGCCCTCTTTAAAATTACATCATAGGTTTGCTCTATTTTTAACTTTTTGAGGAACCTCCATACTGTTATCCAGAGTGACTGCACTGCTGTCACTGCATTCAGTGGTGAGGAGATTCTTGTTGGCCAGGATTTGATCACATGTTTATACTTACCTTTGGCAAGGGGATACCATTACCATGACTTGGTTAGAACAATTATTTGGAATGGAATGGATGTTGGATCTTCTATAGTGAGCTCTCAGGGTAACCTAAAAATATTGGGAAATCACTATGGGAAAGGCAAAAAACCCAATCCTAAGTCCGAGATAAGAGAGGCTTCAAGTCTATTTTCAGCAAATTTTGATTGGATTTTGCTTTGAGGATCTTCATATACTCTGTTTGGCAAAACTTCATCAGTAGAGACATTTATTTAAACTACCTATCAGGATGCCTGGGTGGCTCAGTGGTTAAACATCTGCCTTTCACTCAGGGTTGATCCTGAGATCTGGGATCGAGTCCCACATCAGGCTCCCTGAGAGGAACCTGCTTCTCCCGCTGCCTATGTCTCTGCCTCTCTCTCTCTCTCTCTCTCTGTCTCTCATGAATAAATAAATAAAATCTTTTAAAAAAAGTGATTCAAGTCAGAAAGGAAAAGTTGCTGGAAAAAAGAAGAGTCTTAAAGAATGAGGCTACCAGGGGATCCCTGGGTGGCGCAGCGGTTTGGCGCCTGCCTTTGGCCCAGGGCGCGATCCTGGAGACCCGGGATCGAATCCCACGTCAGGCTCCCGGTGCATGGAGCCTGCTTCTCCCTCTGCCTGTGTCTCTGCCTCTCTCTCTCTCTCTCTCTCTGTGACTATCCTAAATAAATAAATAAAATATTAAAAAAAAAAAAAAAAAGAATGAGGCTACCAGTCAGCCAGTCTCAGATCTGGGCTTCCTCATTGCCCAGACCAGAGAAGTAGGAGGTACCCAGCATCTGTCTGTCTCAGCAAAGGGTCAAGAGATGTTCACCATTTTTAAGCTGTTTAAAGATAGCATTACTGATAACAAGAACCATTTTACAAATATTGAGATTTGCTTTGCATTCTTCCTAGACATAAAGTCACTTTGTCTTAATGCATTATTCTTTTATATATATTACTGGATTTGGTTTGCTCATATTTTGTTCAGGATTTTGTGTCCATGTGCATTAGAGAGGTTGGTCTATCATTTTTTCTTATAGTCTTGTCATGTTCTTGTGGAAAGAGTTTGTTGGCCTTATAAAATAAATTGGAAAATTTATTTTTTCCCCATCTCTGGAAAATTTTGTGCAAGGTTAGTCTTACTTCTTCTTTAAAAGTTTGGGAAGATTTATTCATGAAGCCATCTGGGTCTGGCATTTTATTTATAGGAAGGCTTTTAATTATCAGTTCAATTTCTTTGGTAGATAAAAAGCACTCAGATTTTCTGTTTCTTTTGTTGGTTTTGGTAGGTAATGTTTTCCAAAGAATTCATCAATTTTATCTGCCTTGTCAAGTACATTGATGTATAGTTCTTTATAAATTAATTCATTATCTTTTAATGTCTGTAGGAGCTCTCAGGATCTCCTCTTTTTTATTCCTCATACTGATCATTTGTGTTTTCTCTATTTGTCCCTTGATAAATCTCTAGGAATGATCAATTTTATCAGCCGTTTTAAAGAAGTTGTTTTAACTCTGTTGATTCTATTGTGCATTTGTTTACTATTTAATTCTTATTATTTATTGTATCCTTCTATCTAGTTTGGCTGATATGTTTTTCTTTCCCTACCTTCTCAAGATAGAGGCTTATATTAAAGCCTTTCTTCACATCTTTTATCAAGACACTTTTATTTGGTTTTTAGTTACTTGCAACTAAAGGTGTCCCAATAGATTCCATTTATATAGCACTGTGCTGCTCCCATTTTCAATGCATGTTCAATTTATGTGGGGGATCTTATTAAAATGCAGGTACGACTCAGTAGGTTTGTGAGACCTGAGGTTGTGCTTTTCTTTCTCTCTCTTTTTAAATATTTTATTTATTTATTCATGAGAGACGCAGAAAGAGAGGCAGAGACATAGGCAGAGGGAGAGGCAGGCTCCCTAGGGGACCCCAATGTAGGACTCGATTCTAGGACCCTGGAATCACAACCTGAGCCAAAGGCAGACACTCAACCACTGAGCCATCCAGGTGCCCCAAATTATGCTTTTCTAATAAGTTCTCAGGTAATTCCAGTGATGCTGATATGAACCACACTTTGAAAATCAAGGATCTAATAGCAGAAAAATCTGCCATCAGAAAAAAGCAGCATTGTTTCTATTATAAGATAAAGTAACTATACATTGTATGAATCATCTTTTGATTTATATTTTTCATGATATATTTCATAACTTTGAAAGCTATTTGTTTTTTTTTAAAGACATATTTATTTATTTTCTAAAGTGAGACAAAGCAGTGGGGAGGGTCAGACAGAGAGGTGGAGGAGAGAGAATCTCAAGCAGACTCTGTGCTGAGTGTGGAGCCAATGAGGGGCTCCATCTCACAACCCTGAGATCACGATCTTATCTGAGACCAAGAGTTGAATGCTTCACTGACTTTGGCACCCAGGTCCCCACTATTTGGTTTTTTAAACTAGAATTTAATGTATTAATTGAGCTTTGACATTCAAAAAATACTGTAAAAAGTCACTGGATTTGGATTCCATACCTGTGTTCTAGTTGTTCAGAACCCCTGGAGCACAATTTATTCTCTTATCAAATTCACTTAAGATGACTGAAGAGGAAACCCCAGGGCCTACGTATAGCATCAACTGCTAAGAATAAAGTCTTATCTTGAATAGAAACTAGTAGTAGCTATTTTCTTTTTCTTTTTTTTTAAATTGTGGCAAGAACACTTAACATGAGATCTATACTTGTAACAGATTTTAAGTGCATGATACAATACTTTTAACTATAGGCTTGATGTTTTACAGCTATTTTCAATGAAATTCATAAGTGATCATCCTTATTCGACAGCTAAAATGGCAGACTGTGAATTAGTGCCTGAACAGATAGAGAAGAATCTCAAGTATATGTTCCTTAATTTTATCAATAGGCATTAAAAAAAAAAGAGCTGGTGTTTGTTGCAATGTTATAACCATATGAGAAAAAAATGTAATATAAAGGAATTCAGTAAAGGACCCTGGCCTGTGTAAAATCACCAGAGATTCATCCTTGAGAGTATCTCTGTATGCAGAGAAGGCACCCCTGTTTTGATGAAGTATTAAAGTATACAAGCAATAATTCCCTTCATTCGTTAAATCACTTTAAGGTGGGTATTTTACCCATTGCATTATAGTCATAAATGAGAACAATTGTTATAGTAGATAAGCTACAAGAGAAGGGAATGTATCTAACTCTTATCTTGACAAATCTGTGTACTCTATCATTGAGTAGATCAGATGAAAAATCTCAAGAGCATCTGAATAACAGAAAATTTGCCAGGGAGGGATACCTGGGTGGCTCAGTGGTTGAGCACCTGCATTTGGTTCAGGCCATAATCCTGAGGTCCTGGGATCGAGTCCCACATTGGGCTTCCTGCAGGGAGCCTGCTTCTCCCTCTGTGTATGTCTTTGCCTGTGTGTGTGTGTGTGTGTGTGTGTGTGTGTGACTCATGAATAAATAAATAAAACCTTAAAAAAAGAGAAAAATTTCTAGGGAGAATTCCGAGTGCCCTGGATTGACAGGAAGGAGACCAGTTAGAAAACAAACTAAGCAGTAAATGAGCTTTGTCGCAGAAGACTGACTTGGGAGAGAGAGTGGAGAGGTGAAGACCACTAAGGGAGGTGCATCTGGGACGACAGCAATGGAAGGCATATCTTGGCAGGAACTACATCAGCCAACATTTTCATTCAATGTCTTTGTAAATTGGAAATCTGTGAACCTTCAAGATATTGAATTTGCCTATTACAAAATACATCATAATTACCACTGTGTAACACTGTTTCTCTTCCATTGTGGGTATGATGCTTGCCAGATGTAGAGTTGGTTCTGGTTTACTGGAGTGTTCTAGATGAAGATTCCTTAGGATACTGGGTAGAGCCAAGACCCTGTGGAATTAAGACAGGCCTGTAAATAATCCAGGCTCTTCACGGCAAAGACCTTTCTGACTTAGGGGTTATGGTATGTCGTTTTACAACATAATGTAGTTTGCTTTGGTCCTGGGTAAGAATTATGGTATTGTGGGAAACCCATGAGAGGGTTTCATCACTGCCATGAAAGCACTCTTTTTCCAGCTGCCTGTGTAGCTCAGTTGGTTCAGAGTTAGACTCTTAATTTCTGCTCAAGTCATGATCTCAGGGTTGTGAGATCGAGCCCCACATTGGGCTCAGCACTGGACGTGGAGCCTGCTTGAGATTCTCTCCCTCCCTCTCCCTTTGCCCCTCTTCACATACTCCCACTTGCACTCTCAAAAAAAAAAAAAAAGAAAGAAAGAAAGAAAGAAAGAAAGAAAGAAAGAAAGAAAAAAGAAAATATTCTTTCACTTTTCATGATGTCCTAGGGATTGTGAATACAAAACACCTTTGTAAAAGTTAACTTTTGTTCTTGTAAAAGGCATCTGGGTGTTCCTTCCTGGTTGATAAACATGTTATCTGAAACAATGGAAAATAATATTTATTGTTGGCAAATACCCTAGTGAAACTAGCTCTTATTTGGAAAGGACAATTTTTGCACTCTATGTTTTATAAAAACAAACAAACAAACAAACAAACAAACAACATGCAAGAAGAAACATGTCCCAGAGAGTTTCTAATATCTTCCCTAAAGAGAAGGACAAAGGAATGAAAAGGCTGGTAGGACTGGTGGTCAGCCATAGCTTGCAGAGACCCTTCTGTCGGTGCCTGGAACCTCTCACAGACCTGCCCTAGGCCTCTGAAGGAGCAGGGCCAGTTCTGACACCTACAAAGACTTAGTAATCGGAGAATGTGACCTTCAGGCCTAGGACAATGCTTGTAGTTGGTACCACAGTTGAAAAGAAACAAGATAAATTTTGGGCTACACTCTACTGTTTTTTGCTACTCTAATGTTTTCATCCCCTTGTGATTAGAATAATCAAATTAAGATCTGGTGTTCTGCATTTTCTCTGTCCTTAAATTAATCCAGATAGTCTTGATTCATAAAGTTCTCCTAAACTTTCATTAAACTTCTTCATTACAGTGCTGTCTACCAAATGATGTGTCATTCTCCTTATTTTCTGACCACTCATTGCCATTTATTTGTGACTTGTTTGATAAAATGATAGGCTTTTATCAAACAGTCTGTATTGCAGTTTCTCTGGCTAATTGATAATTCTTTCTATTGATTAACTACTTTTTCTAAAATCAAAGCTGCCTGGTTAAACCCTGAGTTGGTGCTGTTTTCTCGACCTACAATACCAAATGAACAACCTTTGGCAATCAGGCTTGTGAGAAACTTCCTCTTGGCAACTTGTTTACTCTTACTTTGAAGGTAATGACAGAGAAGTTCAGTGTACCATATATAAATACCGTAGATAAATACTGGTAAGCTGAGCTACTACCATAAACAGTAGAATAAGCACAATAGTTTACAAAGCCATTTTCGGAAATTACTGTTATAAATAAACTCATTTTAATTGGCCTGTTTTCTCTACTTCTGGATACCAATGTGCATGTTTGTGGATGTGTGTGTATGTTCAATTTGTCCCTTAGAATTCTGTTTATATTCTTTCATATTTTCCTCAAAAGATAAGGCATCTTAAATATTCATTACTTAACTCTACTGCAGTCTCTCTGAGTTTGATCATCTTCTTTTTATCTAAAATAATTACATAAAAGTGAGACCCTATTTTCCAATGTCTACAATAAAATAACTTATGTAACAAAACATCTAAATAAAAATGTAACAATATAATGCAGGCCCAGTTACCAAACTGTCAAAATGAACGAATCAAGCAAAAATAAGCATTTCTTGTGATGTCAGCTGGGGAGGTCTCAGGGCTATTAAAGGAAGAGGTGGTAAGGGTATCAGTGCTTGTTAGGCCATACTGGTGGTTCATTGACCTCCCTGCTCTCACTTTGGAGAAGAATTTGATAAGAGGGCAGTTAAGTAAGGATTAAGATCCTGAGGATCCAAGGACTGCTGTCTCTCACGCTTGGCCACATTAGTATATGTGTGTGCTGATATAGCCTCTGCTCCATCCCATGCATTCTCTGCACTCACATTGGCCAAGAGGGCTGATCCTCCTCTTTATGCTGCAGAAAGTGCACGGTTGGTTGTAAATCATTCCAGCATGTCTCTGCTCCTGAATGCTACTATCCCCAGCAGTGGGGGCTCCTTCTCTCCTGTTTGATATGTAGCCCAGCCATCTATAAGTGGATAGCCCCTGCCTAGTTTGGATTTAAGTCCACTCCAGCCATGAATGAAAAAAAGACTATTTGGAAGGAGCCTCCTGCTCAGAACAGAAAAGGCTGAGTGCACTTAGCGGGACCTTACTCATGCCGCTGTCCCCAGTTGAGTGCTGAACTTGTCATCTGCTGTCTGGGGTGTGGGAGGTGTTAGAATTTCAATTCATCTGGGGTGTTTGGGAAGGTACAGTTCCTAAGTAGGCCTGTTCACAGAGCTACTTCCTGGTGTAACTAGGAAAAAAAAAGCCTCAAAGAAAAGACAACCATTTGTGGAAAATTACGGGAAAATGATTTAGCTGTACTACTGAGAGTTTTCAGTAAATATTCAGTATGTTCAGCCTCTTAGTCTGTATTGGTTCTTTGCCTCTGCATATAATCTTCCTTGAAGCTAATCCATTTTGAGAAAATTATCCCTTAATAATGTATGCCCCATTCTATTCAGTACAGCTTGTTAATAGAAGGATCTGTACTCTGTTCCTACACCCCTGCATCTCCTATTCTACTTCTGTGTTTCCATTTAGGAACCAAAGCATCTGGTAGCTGCTTCAATATTTTCCTGGAAATTGGCTCTTCTTCTCATGTTTCGCTGTTTTTTTTTTTTCATCATTTCATCAAAACCTCAGTCATGTTTGCAATTCCATTCTCAAATGAAATACACTAAATTTCTAGTGGGAAAAATTTCTGAATACCTTTCAGTTCTTTCTTTACTGAAATGATTGATACCTCATTCCTGAAAACTCACTCCTCTCTGGGCTTCAGTTAGACCCCCCCCCCCCTCTAGTTTCTCTCTTGCCTCTGTGAGCATGACTTCATGTCCTATTCTTTGTTCACAAACCCCTTGAATACTACTTTGAACAGGACACCCAGTGCTTGCCTTTTCCCTCTATTTTTTCATATTTCTTCCTTCCTTCACCCATCAAATAAATATCTATTAAGCTCTTCTTATGGACAAGCTCCATTCTAGGTGCTATAGGGGAAGACACAGGATATATATTTAATAATATCACCAACAATACATCCTGATAGATCCAAAATGGAATATGAGACAAAGAGAAATTAGTGGTGATTTCAGAGATTTCATTCTAATTAACTGTAAAGATGCAGTTGCCATCATCTGATGTGGGCAAAGCAGTGAGAGGAGAAATTTGGGGTGCAAAAACTAGGGGTTTAGAATTAGTTAAGCATCTGATTCTTGATTTTTATCCCATGTCATGAACTCAGGGTCCTAGGATTAGCCCCTTGTTGGGCTCCGTGCTTGGTGTAGAGCCTGCTCAAAATTCTCTCCCTCCCTCCCCACCTCTCACTTCTCTAAAAAAAGAAAACAGACTTGTAAGTTTAGGATTTGCTGTGGACTGAATGTTTGTGCCCATCTGAAATTCACATGTTGGAGCCTTAATGCCATAGTATTTGAAGATGGGGCCTGAAGATGGGGAGGTAATTAGATCATGAGGATAGAATTCTCATGATGGGATTAGTATACTTATAAAGAGGAAGAGAGCTAGCTCCTTCTCTCTTTCTGCCATGTGATGGATAATACAGCTAGACAGAAGCCATCTGACACCAGGAAGAGGGCTCTTACCAGGAACTGAACCGGCTGGAATATTTCTCTGGGACTTCCCATCCTCCAGACCTGTGAGAAATAATTGTTCCTTAGCCTCTGAAAATCAGTGGTAATTTGTTAGAGCAGCCTGTACTGACTAAGATAGACTTTGTCTTAGAAAGCCAGTGTAGATGTCCAGAAAATAATTGAAGTGATCCAAGTTGAAGCTACAAATTGGGAGTCTTCAGAATAGTGATAGTATTTAATGCTTTGAGACTGGTTGAAATGACCAACAGAGTGAGTACAGGTAGAGAAGAGAATAGGACAAAGCACTGAGCTCTGGGGGATTCAGCTGTCAAGTGTTTGGAGGAAAGAGGGTGAATCTGTAAAATGACCGAGAAGATGCTTTTGAGGTAGGAGGAAAGCCAAGGGTTTGGTTGTTCTCTGAGCCCAGTATAGCAAGGCACAGGAGTCAGTGACCAACAGATTCAAGTGTGTGTTGGTCTAAATAAGAATAAAACTGATCACTGAATTTTGTAACTGGAAGTACCTTGGTCACATTAGCAAGAACGGCTTTTCTGCAGTGATGGCGGTGAAAGTCTCACATGGATGAGATTGGAGACAGTGGAAGGCCTTGTCAGCTCAAGACATGCTGAGGATCACTCATATATGACTATCAAATCTATATGTATATACCAGGCTTCTCTGTGCCTGGATGTTAAGTACGTTTCTCAAAAAAGCTCACCATATCCAAATAAATCAATCATATCTTTGTCTTCCTATTTTGCCCAACAAGAATTATGTATTCATAGGGGTCCATTTTCTGTCCAGCCCTCTCCATGGTACATAGAGAAAGGTAAAGACATTTGTGTCAGGCTTTGTATGTTGGATCTTTATTCAAAATCTCATGAATTTCATTTAATATTGGAGTGTAAATGTAAAGTGGCTGAAGTTTTCAGTTTCTGCTCCATTGAGAATGTGAAATACTGAAAACATAGAGTAAAAACAAGGAGCCAGACTTGTGTCAATGAACACTTCTGTTTTAGCTGTGTTGTTTTACGTGAAAATAAGACCCTGATTTGGAAAAGGTAGAGATGTGATGTCTCAGAGAAGAAGGTTAGAGATAGGGCAAAGTGAAAATGTGTAGATTTTTCTTTCCAATATTGGTAGTAAATAGCTAATAGCTATGTATCCCCAACAGGTAAAAATTGCATCCAGACCACAAATGTCAACATTTTATAAATTATCCAATGTAAACAAAATCACACTCACAAAATTACTCTGAAGTCTTGCTTTCTTCTTGAATGAAAGAACTCAGTAAAAACATGAATAATGCATGTTGCTTTAAATGAAATCTTCAGGATATTGTGACATATGAAATCTACATACATTGTTTTAAATGGGGCCACTTTGAAACTTTGGTATTACAAACAAAACACATTTTGAATTGAAGAGGGAAACATTTTGCAAATAACATTTTTAGCATTAATGGGTTTTTTCCTCAAATGGAATAATGGCCAAATTTATCTTTACATTTTCAGATTTTAATTATATGCAGGGGTGGTTTGAATTTACCAGTGAAATTTCTTTCACTGTTTAAAATGTTAGATTTAGAAATCAAACCATAATAGTTTCATTTGCAGCTGAGCCCCGTATAAAACCTCACTAAATAGTTCACTGATTGAGTTGCTGAAATTTTCCTCTTTGCTTTCTTTGTATTTGTGGGGCTTCCAGGTGCCTCTCAGCAGCCAAAGCTCCACAAGTAATTGTAAACTGTGATTATTTAATTCCATTAACCCAGGGACAAATTCAACCATGACTATCACAAATCAAAGCTCTTTTTTCCCCCCTCGAAGTGGCAGCATTAAATTATGCTGGGTCTCTTGTATTTGTTCCATGCAAATATAATGTTTGCATGTTCCCTCTCACTAAGCACATTACAAAATTAATGCATTATATTCGGTAAATTTTCATATAATATTCATGCAAAGGAGTATTTGTCATATATTTCTAAGTTGTGAAGCATAATATTAAATGGGTTATTCCCCATAAGAATTAGAACATTACTGAAGCCATTGAAATAGTGTGTTTTCAGGCAGCCCTGGTGGCTCAGCAGTTTAGCTCCGCCTTCAGCCCAGGGCCTGATCCTGGAGACCTGGGATTGAGTCCTACGTCAGGCTCCCTGCATGGAGCCTGCTTCTCCCCCTGCCTGTGTCTCTGCCTCTCTCTCTCTCTCTCTCTCTCTCTCTCTGTGTCTCTCATGAATAAATAAATAAAATCTTAAAAAAAAAAAAAAGAAATAGTGTGTTTTCCTATCAACTCCAAACACTACCTCCCCCAATCTTTTGGAAATGTTTCAAATGTGTTTAGATTTAAAATAATAAACATAGAGATTCACTCTTACTTGCTTCACTTGTTAAGAATAAGTGAAATGCTGAAAACACGTTTGAGTGGATTCCTGCCTCTCCTGCTAGAGAAGTGAGGCTATCCAAGTCTGTACCACTGTTTTATGTCTTCTAGAATCTAAACTCTGATGACTTTATGAGTGTGATTTGATTGATCATTACAATGATAGATACCTATAGTGACAAGCTCTATACTAGATCCTGTAAACTGGTATCTAATTTTACATTAATATTTATCATTAACCATATGATGAAATGATAGGTATTATTATCTTCAGACTGTAGATGCTTAGCAAAGTTAAGTGACTTATCCAAAGTTCTAGAGCTGGTAAATCTGGGATTTGAACCCAATATTTCCTTAGTCTAAACCCTATGCTCTTTCTACTCTCATTTACTTAGCTTTGATCAATATGTGACAGACCACTAACTAAGCATCAAAATGTGAGGATAAATTCATTATTTTTAGTATTTTTCGGGGGTGTACATTTAATGTCAGTGTCATCAGCTTAGATAATGGTTGTGTGCGTGTGTTACCACTTAAATTTGTGGCATAAAGTTTAATGAGTGTCGCTTAATCTTTGGAGAAATGTGTTAATTGGTTATTGCATGTTTGGCACATTATCTTTCTAATTAGCCTTTTTCAGTATTGAATGTGGCACTGCAAATTTAAAACAATTAGCTTTATTGGTGATAACAAATTATCCTTTTAACAGGTATGCCCATGTACCCACTTTGTTTAAATACTTCTATTTATACAAAAAAGTCCAACAAATTTAAGGAAATTATGAAATGTGATTTAAAAAAAGATATGTAGTAAAGCCTAAGGCTGAGATTCTATTGATCATGTTGAGTCTAAAAAAAAATAGCAAAACTAGTAAGTCTTCATCCATGTATGGGTTTATCCATTTATTTTGCATTTTAAAACTAATAATAATCACAGTTTTGAGTGTCTATGTATACTGAGCGCTATTCTGTGGAACCTCAATCGTATAATTACCTTTTATCCTTCTAAGATTCGCATCAGACAGGTATTATTATGTACATTGAACAATGAGAACACCAACTTCAACAAAACCTCACAGCTACATAGTGATATAACCAGGATTCAATCATGGAATTTCTTTATGACTGGGGAGTGGTAATTATCTAGAATTTTGGTTCAAGGAAATCTGAATGAGGAGTCAGGACCTGGGTCTCAGGTTTCGGTGCTAACACTGATTATGCATTTGACATTAACCGATCTCTCTCTGAGTCTGCTTAGAGGGTTTGATAAGATGATCTCTAAGATCTGTTCCCAGTGGTACTTTCTTTAGATAGTTGGTGTCATATTAAAGAATCTGTTCTGTGTATTCCTTGTAACATTGAACAGAAGTCAATATTTATTCACACGTTATTAAATAATTCTTCAAAAATGTTTTTTAGTAATTTCAAAATATTTCATTTGGGCAGAGACTTTTGGAGCAGATGGGAGACATGGGACCATTAAGAGCTTGGGACATAGTGTCTGAGCGTTAGGCTACCTGTTAAGTGGGCAGAAATTTGTACCTGTTCATGCAAGTTATGGTGATCACTGTACAACTTTTTTTTTTTAAATTTATGTTAGTCACAGAGAGAGAGAGAGAGAGAGAGAGGCAGAGACACAGGCTGAGGGAGAAGCAGGCTCCATGCACTGGGAGCTCAACGTGGGATTCGACCCCGGGTCTCCAGGATTGCGCCCTGGGCCAAAGGCAGGCGCCAAACCGCTGCGCCACCCAGGGATCCCAACTGTACAACTTTTTAAGTCAACTGCAAGTCTTGAAAATCACTCACTACACCAATGGAAAATAATTTCTAATATAACTTATGCTTTTTAAATGAGCTGTCTGGTGAAAATTTCAATAAAGGTATCTGATGCTGCTTTCACACCTGAAGTGTATATTCCTTACCAGTATTTGAATCATGTTCTCTCTCTCTCTCTCTCTCTCGCTTTCGCTCTTTCTCTCTCTATATATATTATTTATCAGAATAATTCAAATACTAACTAATC
Source organism: Canis lupus familiaris (assembly GCF_011100685.1). NCBI lineage: Eukaryota > Metazoa > Chordata > Mammalia > Carnivora > Canidae > Canis > Canis lupus. The sequence goes on along the minus strand of NC_049222.1, from coordinate 16,218,025 downwards.
ACCCTTAACAAAATATTAAAGGATGGACACATACATCACAGTATTTATACTGAAGTTTCACTTCTTGGCATGGTATTAAAAACTTCTGTCCACACAAAAGTGTTTATAGCAGCTTTATTCATAATTGCCAAAATTTGGAAGCAACCAAGAGATGCCCTTTGGTAGATAAATAGATAAACCATGTTACATCCATACAATTAAATATTATTCCACACAGAAAGAAATGAGCTACCAAACCATGAAAAGACATGGGGGATCTTAAATGCATATTACCAAGTAAAAGAAGCCAACCTGAGAAGGTCATATACTATATAATTCCAACTGTATGATATTCTGGAAAAGACAAAACTATGGAGATAGTAAAAGGATCCGTGGTTGCCAGGGGTTGGGAGTGAAGGAGGGATGCATAGGTGGAGCACAGAGAATTTCTAAGGCAGTGAAACTATTCTGTATAATAATGTAATGGTGGATACATATCATTATACAATTGTCAAAACTCATAAAATATACAACACCAGGAGTGAACGCTAATGTGAACTATGTACTTTGGGTGGTAATATGTCCCTCTGGGAGAATCTTGGTTTTACTGGAGAAAGAGAAAGTAACAGAAGGATGTTTGGAGAACAGGAAAAATGAGTAAGACACAGTCTTAGCACTTAAAGAAACTGAAGCCTAATGTTGTGCTCTGGGCTTATAGAGGAGACTGGTGGGGCAGGCAGGTTCATGACTAACGCACACCCCAGCTCTCTAAACAGCCCCAAGAGGAGGTATAGAAACAAAGATGAAGGAGCCAGATTTCCTTTTCGAGGGAGAAGTGGGCTGGTTCTTAATGGACGAAGCAGCATTTGAGATGATACTTGAAGGAGACATAGAAGAGACAGCCACCACACAAGATGGGGACACTTAGAGCCTTCTCTTCTGTATCTCCAGTCCCCAGGACCTCTAAAATTTACTATGTGAAAGAATGGACAGGAATAGTAGCAAAGATAAAAACACCATCTGTGTCCTCCTACGGCTTTGGGTTCTGACTGTTAGAGCAGTCTGTGTTTAAATCCTCACACTTATTTTGCATCAAAATAGAAGAATCCTAGTGAATCAAGTACCACCTTTCATTTGTAAACTTGCATTTCACCATTCCAGTTTTAAGTAATGTTTCCACATGAATGCTGAAAGTTTCTCAGGACTTTTTGTTAAGATGTAAAGCATTTATATTTGATTTAAGAAATACCTTTGCATATCTCTGCCCCTAAGCACTTGAAGACACTATAAATGAAAGCAAAGGATAAGTTACTGGTAACCCTCAGCCTAATATGTTTTCTCTCTCTTAATTTTCAAGTACATGTAAATTGGAAAGTACAGATTTTACTGCTCAGTAACCGAATCTGTGGTTTTATTTTGGAAGAAAACAAGTGTTTACTTTCCAAAATGTGGTTGTGGAAGGCTGGTTTATGTTAAGATACCCTCTGGATTCAGGTGGTGTCTTCCCTCCTACTTGTCATGTATCAGCATCAAAGGTTCCCTTATTTTAGATATTTACAGATATTGCATGGATATATGTGTGTTATAGATGTGGTTTGTAAAGTTAAAGTTCTTGATAATGAATAATTAAACTCCAGTGGAGAAAATAAACTGTAAGGAAACAGCCAGTCAGTTTCCTGTGAAAAGTGAGAGAACTCAATGCTGAGTGTGTAGTTCTTTAGAGATCGGAAGCCAGATCTCTCAGGGCAACACCACCCTTTTTGCACATTTCAGCAGAAACTGGGTCCCTGGTTAAAGGGATAGAAAGACTTTATTCTCTGATTTTATTAATGATTGTTGGAAATAGTTTGATTATCCGGAAGTTCAGCTTCACATGTTAACTTAAATTGTCTACAATACTTTAATCCCTGTAACTGCTGTCTCCCTCTACCCCAAACTGAATTGCCTTTGTAAAATATCAGACTGCTTGCTTGGGCAAATTAATCCCTTTGTCTCTGAGAGACAGAAATAGTTTTATGGCTTAAAATCTCGTGTGTGTGTGTGTGTGTGTGTGTGTGTGTGTGTGTTTAAGCTGTTTTTCTCTCAACAGAAGCTTCATTTCTATTTCTGCAACAGGGAGAATGAACACATTTTATTACTTAAAATTTCAGTTGATTGTTTTAATGACCAAGTATCTATTGTTCAATATCCACCCCCCATGCTACATTCAAATCTGCACATTTCATGTGATATAGTATAATATAAGAAGTTACTTATCAGGCTACATAGTTAATGATTCTATGATTTCTATGTTTCCTAAAGCAAGCAAAGTGCCAAATCCTCGTGAATAACAAGAAACACTGATATGCTTTTAATGGAAGCTTTTTTCTTTTCTAGAAATTCAAAGTGTCTACAGCGTCGAAATGGATTAACAATGCACAGCCCAAAAGTAGCATGACATTAGCAATGTACAGAGCCTGGGCATTTTTTTTTTCACATCAAAACATCATAAAGTTGAATTTGTGCAACAGATATTCTCAACTCCTGCCTTATACTGAAGAAGCAGCTGTTGTCCAAGCACACAGTTCATGTTGTGTGAGGATGAAGAAGTCTCTGGTGCATGTTTTTAGTACTTCCTCTGTCCCCAGCTAGTATCTGCTAGACAAGTCACAAAGGCCACCCAGAGGATAGCAACAGATGATCTCTTTGAAGGTTTTCCTCAGCTCTTGGCTCCGGAGTGCATAAATGAGAGGGTCGATGATGGAGTTACACATGATCAGAATGAGGTACAAGTTAAAGTGAGACATGAAGCACACACAGTATGGATTCTGGGGACAAGAGATGTAGAATATCAAGTGGAGGAAGAATGGAGCCCAGCAGACGACGAAGACCCCAATGAGTATGGTCAAGGTAATGGCACCCTTCATGTTGGCCCCTTGGCGGATGGTGCCGGTGCCCGGGAGGACGGCGATTCTCTTGATGTGCAGTCTGGCCATGAGGAACATGTGGACGTAGAGAGAAGCCATGAGGGCCAGCATGGTGAAGAACATGGTGATGAGGCAGATGATGACAGCAGTACTGTCCGAGTAAATGATGAACAAGATGCCTGACACCGTGCAAGCCGCCCAGATGCAACTGATGATGATCCCAACCCGCCTCACCGTCATGATGTTATGGTACTGGAGGGCATAAAAGATAGTAAAGTACCTGTCCACTGCAATTGAGAGCAGGCTGCAAATCGAGGCGAGCAAGGAGCTACAGATCACCGAGTCAATGACATTATCAATATTCACCGTGAAACTCTGCGCGTCCGTATCCGTACTGTTCAACAGGGTGATGACGATGGTCTCTGACCCGTTGGAAACGCTCACCAGCATATCGGCCACAGCCAGGCTACAGATGAAAAAGTACATGGGTGAGTGCAGATTCTTGTTCTTGGCTATTGCCACGATCACCAGAATGTTCTCCAGCAAGCTTATGACCCCCAGAGTCACGAACACCTCCGGGGAGACGAAGAGTTGCTCGTAGCATCCCCCGTCGGGGTAGCCTTTGCCAAGGGACTCAGTGGCGTTGCCGTGCTGTCCGTAGGTGCTGCGGTTCCAGAAGTGGAGAGAAGTGTGCATTCCGTGCTGAAGGGTGGAGTTCATCCTGCAACAAGTGTATGCAGACCCCCTCGGGACTGATTCGGCCTCTCCAGCCAGGGAGCCCCGGTGATGTTCTCCCCCTCTCCGTGCGTCCCAAAGTTCTGAGGATCCAGCTGGCCTGCCAGGTGTTGAGTACCTGTCCCGTGCTCCAAAAGGCTGGCAGTGGAGCTCTTACTGTCTTCCAGGTACAGCTCCGATCACCTTCACTGTAACATCTTCGATTTCTGAAATGCTCATTCTTAGTTCAAAGAGTCTGCTCTTTGCTTTTTCTTTTTTTCTTTTTTTCTTTTTTCTTTTTCTTTTTTTTTTTGTCCTCACTCCCACCTTAACTTTAGTCTAGGGCATTCAGTGAGGTCTGTTGCAAGTAATTCTCCGAGTTGCCGCCGAGCCACCAGGAGCTGAATCTGCGTGCACATGTTCGCATCAGCTGCCTCCCCACGGTCTTAGTTCCCAACCCGAAGCATTGCTCTGAGTGTTAGTGGCTGCTGCTGATTTTATGGTGTGGGGAGGGGAAGAAAAAAAAATGTTCAGAGTGGCTCCTCCTCTGCTTCCTCCTGACCAATCCAAACGCACTGGAAGTCTGTGAGGCACGGCTGATATTCCAGATACAAATTGCAGGGCAACACGGATCCAGATGCAGAAGCTTGTGGAATTGGGGGAAGCAAGCAGGATGAGAGAGACTGGATTCTCCTTGCCAAGTTTTCAAGGAAAACAACTTGGTCCCTGGAGACTGTTCCTTGATAACACAACAAGCCAGGCTCCCCCAGCTTTATTTCTGCTTCAAAGAGAGACACTTGTGTTTCTCTGTGTGTGTGTGTGTGCGCGTGTGTGCCCACGCAGGCATTTGTGTGCTTATGTTCCTGAAATAGACACGCTGCCTTTTTGGTCAGGATATTGAATTTGTTTACTCTCAATTTGTTTGAATTAAGAATCCAGGAAATAATGCTTCAATTTCCAATACCTGAAAGACAGGGAGAATATCTGATAATACAGGTACACTGTGCTCCGGATGGGAGAACTGATGTAGGTAGCTACAGTTTATCCAAGGATTCTAGACGGGGTTCATTTTTTTGTTTGTTTGTTTGTTTTGTTTTCTTTTTTTGTGCACTAATAGCTGATAATTCTCCACTGCAGAGTTTCTGTTATCATGGCTGGGAAAGTTTTATTCTCATTCATGATATTTAGAAGCCATATGGTGATAGTATAAACTATATTTACTCTGCTCTCAAAAGGAAAAAGATCAATAATTGGGCAAAACTCAGTCTTTAAGCTTTATTGACATACAACTGATATAACAAAATATTATACATATTTAACATATATATTTTAATGGGTTTGGACATATGCTTACACTCATGATACCATCATCACAATCAAGGTCCTAAACATACTCACCACCTCCAAAATTTTCCTTGTGCTCTAGTGTGTGTGTTTTGTTTGTCTGTTTTTTTTTTGTTTATTTGTTTTGTGGTAAGAATACTTGATATCTATCCTCTTAGTGTATTTTAAAGTGTATGATACCATATTATTAACTATAGGCACTATGTTGTATAGTAGATATCTAGAGCTTATTCTTCTCGCATAAGTGGAGCTTTATATCCATTGGACAACAATCCCTTGACAGTGGTCTTAACAATGATTTCTTGGATTTAACACCAAAATTCAGGCAACAAATCCCAAAATAGACGAGTGGGATTACAACAAACTAAAAAACTTCTGGGCAGCAAAGGAAACAATCAGGAGAGTGATAAGGCAACCTACAGAATGGAAGAAAATGTTTGCAAACCGTCTATCTGATAGAGGTTAATAATGTTCAAAATTTGTAAAAACAAAAACAAAAACCCAACTATCCAACCAAACAAAACCAACTCTGTTTAAAAATGGACAAAAATAGGCTCACACCTATAAATCCAGAAAAACAAACTGATGGTTGCCAGAGGGAAGGAGGAAGGAGAGATGGGTAAAATGGGTGAAGGGACATGAGAGATAACAGGCTTTCAGTTATGGAATGAATAAGTCATGGGAATGAAAAGCACAACCTAGGGAATGCAGTCAATGATACAGTAATAGTGTCGTGTGGTGACATACGGTAGCTACACTTGTGAGCATAGCATAATGTACAGCATAATGAGTTTACATTAGCACATAATGTTTACGAAATTTCTTACTAGCAAAAAATTCAATACAGCTTAATCCACTTATTTTCTGAACTCATTTGAACATAGAACCTACCTTCTCCCACTTGTATTTTTCAAGGGGAGCTACACTTGTGAGCATAGCATAATGTACAGAGATGTTGAATCATTGTGTTGTATGTCTGAAATGAATATAACATTGTCAACTATACTCCAATGAATTTAAAATACAAAATAAAAAAATAAAATAAAAAAACAAAATTAAAAAAATGGACAAAAGACATTTTGAATGAATAGACATTTATCCAAAGAAGATATACAAATGGCTACCTGGTACATGTAAAGGTGCTCAACAATTTAATTACCAGGAAAAATGCTGATCAAATCCACAATGAGAGATCAGCTCACACCTGTTAGGATGGATAACATAAAAAAACCCAAAAGATAAAAAGTGCTGGTGAGGATGTGAAGAAATCAGAACTTTTTTTTTTTATAGCAATCTACCTCCATAATTGGAAGTTTTGTAAGTTAAATGCACACATACCTTAGCAACTTCACTTCGTCTAGCCAAGACAAGTAAATACTAGTTATTAGAGTTTCTGAATGTTTTGTTTAAGCTAAGTTTGAAGGACTGTGACAAAGTTACAAATTAATTAAGCTTCAGATTATAAAATTTTATGTGTCCTTTTCTTGCTATGACTATTGCTGGTTTTAGCTCTGTATGGCTTGTGGCTACAGATAATAGGGACAATAAGAGAGAATTATTCCAGGGTTCATTTGAAGTTCTCACTCATTTAGGTAAGGGCTTTATCTTCTTTCTGTTTTGCCATGGAGACAATGCTATGTATCATTCCTGAGCGCTGAGCTAAATCGTTATCTTCCACCCATCCCTGGAACTCAGGGGTCGTATGACTGATACAATAATGGGTAGAAGTGATGGACATTATGCTAGCTCCCCTATGATCCTACACTCTTTTTTCTTTCATTGGTAGATAGCTGCAGAATGTCTGTGGAGTCTCATGTTGTAGATGACAGTACTACATCATGGAAGGAGCCTAGGTTTCTGAAGAACTGCACAGAGCAGAGCTCAACTCTCCAAATCCCCCCTCACCCACCAACTACAGGGAACTGTGATTTGAGCAAGCAATAAATATCACCATTGTTAAGCTGCTGAAATATTGGTCTTATCTATTACGACAGCTAGCATTAATTACCTTGACTTTAAAACTTTTTTATTGCCATTATTTATAAGAAATGAACCCAAATTACATAGAAATAAATCCTTTCTTTCTTTTATTTTGGATTTATGTGAAGAGTGACTTACCTAATAAGTAGGCAACAGGAAAGAAACCTATTGAATTGTTTTAAGCATCAGATAGTCAACTCTATATAACCATCCTGAGCCAGCTCTTGATTTTGTGCTACTTGCATCGGTGCATTGTTTCATTTGTTTTGGCTTAAAATTCAGAGTATCTTTGATTTGTCCATCTTTCTCAAAAATCCCTATGTGCAATCACTTGTAAAATATCTTCCATTCTATGAGCGTTTCTGACTCTTCCTTTTCTCTTTACCAAACTCACCTTTCACTGTTTGGTCTCACAGAAACCTGATTGTAGTCAAACTCATATTCTAGGTGACATTCACACTAGGAATTTCCCATGAGTTTACTCTATCCCACTGCATAGAATGTTCTTCCCCTGTATTTGTAAGTGCATAATCATTCTTCCTTTGTAAAACTGATTTATATGTATTGTGTAATTTATATAGAATCACCTAACAGCTAAAATTAGTGATCAAAAACAAAACCCACTTTCTTTTAGCTTTTTTTAAAAAAAGATTTTCTTATTTATTTGAGACAGAGAGAGTTAGCAGGGAGGGGGTGAAGGGGATGGAAGATGCAGAGAGAATCTGAAGCAGACTCCATGCTATGCTCGGATGCCGATGCAGGGCTCCATCTCATGACCTGGAGATTACTCCCTGAGCTGAAACCAAGAATTGGACATTTAACTGACTAAGCCATCCAGGAGCCCCTCTTTTACCTTTTTACAAAAAAAAAAAAAAGTTTATTTAGAGACCATAATCACACTGAAATCTCAGAAAACTGCATACATTTAATATCTCAAATTTAATTATTTGGTGCAGATTTATAAAACCTCGATTGTTTGGTTAATCATGCTGAAAGATGGCATTTTGTCACCTTCAAGGGGGCATTTTAATTGCCTGCCGTAGTTTAGTTCTTCTCTAGGAGCCAGAAGAAATACAATCAGCAATGTAAGATGCATTAATGGTGTTTTTGAAAATTTACTGCAGAGTTCTTTTTTTAATACACACAAAATGGAGTTAGATCATAATAGATTTATGAGCGAAATCCTTGTTTTATATTTAATAACAATAAATATGAAACACTGCTAAAGAGAAGTATTTATCAAATTGTGCTAGATGGAATACCATTTTTAGGAGAAGTTAATGTTTTTTTTTTTTTTTTTCTGCTGCAACATTAAAGGGGAGATTTTAAGGTCAGGTAATTTTGGAAAAATGTTGCGAACTCACTGCCTTGAGGTTTCAGAGTTTACATTAGCACATAATGTTTACGAAATTTCTTACTAGCAAAAAATTCAATACAGCTTAATACACTTATTTTCTGAACTCATTTGAACATAGAACCTACCTTCTCCCACTTGTATTTTTCAAGGACCTATTATACTCAATTCAGCTATCATGCTCATTTTGAAAAGGCGTATTTGCTCCAAACTCAATTGATGTATCAAGGAACATTTTGGGCACAACACAAATTTTGAGTTTGTTTTTGCACTGTTTATACAGTGGAGACAATAGGTGAGTGTGGCAAGCTGTACCTAGATGAACCAAGACACAGAAGGGACACAGAACACACACACACTCTAACATTTACCACTGCCTCAGTTCACTGCAAATGTGATGAAGCACAATGCTCCTCATGTGGTGTTATAGTTTCTTGTGAGATTTCCAATGATTTGTCTACCACTTTGTAATAACTCATGAGCTGTAACCTTTTTTCTTTTTTTAATTTATTTTTTATTGGTGTTCAATTTGCCAACATATAGAATAACACCCAGTGCTCATCCCATCAAGTGCCCCCCTCAGTGCCTGTCACCCAGTCACCCCACCACCCTCCCACCTCCCCTTCTACCATCCATTGTTCATTTCCCAGAGTTAGGAGTCTCTCATGTTCTGTCTCGCTTTCTGATATTTCCCACACATTTCTTCTCCCTTCCCTTATATTCCCTTTCACTATTTTTTATATTCCCCAAATGAATGAGACCATATAATGTTTGTCCTTCTCCGATTGACTTATTTCACTCTGCATAATACCCTCCAGTTCCATCCACATCGAAGCAAATGGTGGGTATTTGTCATTTCTAATGGCTGAGGAATATTCCATTGTGTACATAGACCACATATTCTTTATCCATTCATCTTTCGATGGACACCGAGGCTCCTTCCACAGTTTGGCTATTGTGGACATTGCTGCTAGAAACATCGGGGTGCAGGTGTCCCGGCGGCTATAACCCTTTTGAAACTCACTTCCTCAAGGGAATGGCAGGTCTTTTTCTAGGTAAAGCTCCATATTTCTTGTAGGCTTTGGGTTTTTAACATGTGTAAAACTGCTTTGCTCTTTTTATTAGGTTCCTCTCCTTCTTTTATCTAATGTATATCTGATGAAGTTTATGAGTACTGTGTATCTAACCCCATTTTCCCCCATAAACCCTAGTTGTTGTTTTATATGATTTGCACGACACTCTAAGTTTTAGAATACATACGTCACATTACAGCAGAGCTAAATGTAATGTGAATTCTGAGCACTGGGTGATGTAGGGAATTGTTGAATCACTATATTGTACACCTGAAACTAATATTACACTCTATGTTAACTAACTGGAATTTAAATAAAGATTTAAAAAAGTAAATGTGCCTGGGTGGCTCAGTAAGTTAAACATCTGCCTTTGGCTCAGGTCATGATCTCAGGGTCGTGGGATCAAGCCCCGAGTCGGGCTCCCTGCTCAGCAGGGAGTCTGCTTCTCCCTCTGCAGCTCCCCCTGCTTGTGTGTTCTCTCTCTCTCTCAAATAAATAAATAAATAAATAAATAAATAAATAAATAAATAAAATCTTTAAATAAAATAAATAGAAGTGGTTGTTACCATCGGTACCATGAAATAGAATCCTTACTTATAACAACATAACTCTATGTCTATTGGCTGATGTGTGTCTTCCAGATTATGTAACTGCTGTCTCTACATAGAATGTCTTAGCAGAATCAATATACAACTTGTATGCCATATATGTATATATATATATACATATATATACATATATCCAAGCTTTATGGATTTGTACACACACACACACACACACACACACACATAGATAGATGTTATTTTAGGGAATATAGTGTGCAAGACTAACTGAATACTTAATGTGAACATTTTATTGCCTGTTAGAAAGTAAAAAATAATCTTTCTTTTTTTTAGATTATAATATTTTACAGAGTTTAAGAGTTCTATAAATATTAAATGAATTGAAACATTTTTTTGAAATCTGTGTTCATTATTTTTTAATATTATTATAATTTAAAGATTTATTTCTTTATTTCAGATAGAGTGGTGGGGAGGGCAGAGAGAGTTACAGGTAGATTCCTCACTGAGCACAAAGCCTGTTGCGGGACTCAATCTCACAACCCTGAGATCACAACCTGAGCTGAAACCACGAGTCAGATGCTTAACTGACTGCACCATTCAGATGCCACTGTTTATTATTATTTTTAATAGAAAGCAAGTTTGGTTTTCTAGCGTGTCAATTTAAATATTTCACTGTTTTCAAAACTATCAAAACTAAACAATACTAAGATAATATAATAACTTTCATTAAAATACGTTTACTCCTAATAGAATATTATTACAATGTTATTCTTTATAAAATTGATATCATGAAACATAAAGTTGTCTCAAAATATTATAAATTTTTCTTTTAAAAACATCACTCTCATTTGACTTATAGCACTAGCCGCTGTATGACTTTGCTGCCTTTATCATAAACATTTTTCTACTTTGCTTAATTTTTCTTCCTTCTATCAATCAGTATTTTACTGAGCACCTACTACATTCCATGTATCAAAGCAAATAAGACATTTGATCTGCCATCCAGGGACTTTGGTATAGATATCACCTAAGTGGGTAGACTTAATTGTAAGCTAATAATTCCTACATATTGTGACCAGTGATATAGTAATAGTAATTAATAGACATAATCTGTGCTTGGGTTGGTCTTGTTCATTGGAAATGTTTTATTGAGATGAGAATTGGAGAAACAATTTAGCTGAGTGAGAAGCAGAGGGGGCTAGAATTCTAGGAAGATGGAGTAACTTCTGCAAACTCGGGTTGTGAGAAATAATATTGCAAATTTGGGAAATGGCAAATACTTTGGCATGGCTGGAGCACACAAAGGCAAGGCACAGAAATGAGTCTGGAGATGTTAGCAAGGGGTCATCTGAGGCTTTGCGTGTCATGCCTGGGGATTCAGGACTTTACTTCCTCAGCCTCTGTGACAATACTGAAAAACCTTGAGTGAACCCCGCATTGCCTTCAGGACAAAGAGCTTCAAGACTGAAGAAATAACATAAAATTTGGAAATAGCACAGAGTGGAATTATGAAGTGTAAAGGTGGGGAATTAAGATAATATTGGATGACTACCGGGATGCTATTAGAGAAGCTTGCCAAGTAAGAGTTGGTGAGTATTGCAGCAAACCAGTAGCAGTTTTGCTGCAGATAAGACTAATAATCAGTCACGAATGGAATGAGGAAAAGCAAGAAATCTTTAATGCCCTCCATTTTTTTCACTCCAGTGAACAAGTGGGTGTGGGTGCCATTAATCTGGTTGATACATAGATTGGCTCTTTGCCCTTCCATTTGAAACTCCTTCAATTTGAAGTTCAGAAATCTAAAATCTATACTGTCCAGTCCCCTTGCTGTCTGTATTCTGTCTGTGAATTAGGTTTACCCAAGTACATATATTCGTAAGTGTTCTGGAAAACATAGGTGAGACAGAAGTCACCTTCCTGGAGCCCTGGTAGGATCTGATAGGGGTAAATTTTGGTATCAGGTGGCTCCACCTTCACGTGGCAGGTTACTCCCTTTGTGAGTCAAGAGTAGCAGGGGCAGCAGCTATCTCCTGATCTATGGATCGCAGCTTGAGTGGCATGAAAGGGGAATGAAGTAAAATAGTGGAAACTCCATAGCCATTCCAAAATTTTTGTGAGCACCTTTTTCCTGTATTAAGCCCTCCTCTAGTTGATATACCGAGAGTACATCTGCTTTCTGCACTGAATTATGATTGTTATACCTTATTAAGGAATATTGAAAAATAAATCCTCTTCTGAGACAAGATACATTTAGTTGTTAAAATTTTGAATTTGAAATGCTTTCGAGACATCTAAATGGAGATACCCACTTAGCAAAGATGAGTGTGGAGCCCAGAAGGACAATTTAGTAGAGAGACACATGTTTTGGCTGCAGTAGACACAGGCTGTACTGGAAGCTGTCGGCTTCTACTAGGAAAGGGGAAAAGAGAGAACCATGAACAGTCACAGGGAAGGCATGTACTTACGAGGCAAATGTATGCAAGGTGGGGAAAGGGACCGTGTAGGTCTGGGTCATCTGGGGAGATGATATCAAGCTTGGATTAAGGGTGTCGATTTTACTGAGCAAATAACTGAGAGAAAAAAGAAAATGGGAAGGGAGCCAGATAAAGCTGTCAAATAACAATGCAAGCCTGACCTTGAGTGAGGACAGAGGGCTGGGTGGAAGCATCAGAGACCTGCCATGAAGCCTGAGGGAAGGTTGGCAAGACCTCCTGGGGACCCCTCACACTACAGCTGCTCTTCAGAAGCATCCCGTGCCTCCCAGCAGTGGGCCTGACTTAGTGTTCCTGCTGACCACAGTTATTGGCAGGAAGTGGCCTGCAGGAAGCGTGATCTTGGAGCAAATGTGGGGATGGATGTCAGATGCCAATTGCTGGGGGCTGTGGTCAGTTAAGCTCCTCCTAGTTGGAGGTCTGCAAGGTATGTTCGTGGCTGCCACCTGTAGAGTAGTCAAAGTGGCTAAGGAGGACCAGGAGAGAGTCACTAGTCTATCAGAGAATAATGGGTGTAAGGGAGAGAAAGTGGCCATGAGTGAAAATCCAGTAGAGCCATCCAGTGAGATCAGAATTTCTTCCCCACGCTGGCCTTTTGTCCCCCTGAATTAGTGTGGTTCTTTTTGGAGTCTGTTTTGTTCCTATATTTTTACGGATCAAAAAATTTGACATAAAAACATAAATATATAATTTCTATCAGCTCAGTAAATTATCAGTAATTCTGATACTTCTTTACAATAACATAGTGCTAATTAGGTCAATCATAATAACTATGTTTGTGTGTATGTGTAAACATTTTTAAATGTATGTGTTAATTTCCTCTCTGTAAGTTGTAATAACAATTTCAAAGGTTACTGTGAGAAATAGTGAGTTAACATATATGCCTAGTGTCTTACTCAGAGTAAATGCTATTCATGCATTAGTTCTATTTATTTTACATTTTTCCAACTTATGATTTTTATGGTCTATAGTGTACTTGGGGATTGTATACACTGTAGAATATACTATTTTTGCACATTGATCATGATTTCAGTTTATAAAGACACTTTTTTTTTTTTTTTTTTTTTTAGTCAGGGAAAGTGGGGGAGAGAGGAGGAGGGAGAGGGAGAGAGAGAATCTCAAGAAGACTCCCTGCTGAGTGTGGAGCTCAACTCTGGGCTCAGTCTCACAATCCTGCAGTCATGACCTGAGCAGAAATCAAGAGTTGGTGGCCCAACTGACTGAGCCACCCACTTGCCTCTAGAGACACCTTTCGTTACAAAATTTGATTTCTTATTTGTGTGGGTACTGAGAACCATGCCTCTTTGTGTGCAAATACTCCATGATATTTCATGTGTCATTCAACTTCTATTTTTGGCACAGCAGTAGTTGAGCGGTATTGTGTAATGGTTTCATGCTCAATAACAGGTAGGTTATAATTAATCACCCAAGGGGGCTCATTTGCCTACATATAAACGGAGACCTGGAGGTTTGCTGCATGGTAGGAATCAAATTCATAGATGAATCTTCCTTAACAAGAAATCTGATGTGGTCTCTGTATCGATGTATCATTGTGGAAAATTTCATTCTTGCTCTTCAGTGGATTTTCCTTAAATGGGGCGGGGACAGGGAGGAGACTAGGAGGTTACTTAAAATCTTTTCTTGCTTTGCTGGGGCAATACAATATGCCTTACTTTGTTAAGCCTTAAGTAATAAATATTCTAAGAACCTAATATTTATTTAGAGTTATAGTTTTCTATGTGTCGTGGATAGAGTCTCAGAAAACTTCGTATAAATTTCATCTGATTAAATTTTAATTGCTTCTGAATTGATTCTGAATTTTAAATGCTTTTAAATTGAAAGATGCTTCTACCTTTCCCTGCTCCAACTTTTCTGTTAATAAATAATCTGTTCAGATATTATACGTCAAGTTCTTAACTTAAAAAAAAACTATAGCAAACAGATTTGTAATAAAAATTGGCATTCCTCCATTTCTGATTTTGTAAATTTGAATTTTCTTGTATAGCATGCCTGTGAAGGTGTTTTTGCTATTTTTTCTGCTTTTGATTACATCTGCTAAAATAGAAGTGATAGTTTTGTACAATAGTACATACCAGAATCAGCTTTTCCAGTGACTTGCTAAATAAAATATTGCAAAACAACCAGGTTCATTGTACCTTAATGTACCTTGTGTTATATGGAAGACAAGCAACAATGTCACTCAAGTCAAGTGATGTCAAGTGATGTTATAAGAAAATGTCCAGAAATGCCCATAAAATATTTTGTAACGTCAAATTCTGTAAGTGGCGAGTTTTGTACATTTCATGTACATGTGAGAGATTTTAGACCCTCTGAGATGTCCTGCAACACCTAACAAACACATCTTGAAATTTCTTTCATCAGTTATGTTTATTCAAGTTGCTTTGGCTTTTGGCTAGGAAGTCTTCACTTCATCAAAATTTCATAAGTAACTTCAAGGATATATAGAGTCTCTTCTTTGAACTCAATATGTGTCTGTACTTCTTACTAGATTCAGGCGGTAGTACTGCCGGTGCACCCCTTAAGTTAGATTTTTGCCTGGATGGAAGGAAAAAAAAATAGTGATGGAGTTTGATTTTGTAGTGAGGGTACAAGATGTCAAAAATGGCCATTTCCTGTGTTCTGTGTGCAACTTAAAAACAACATTGGCTGCTCTTTGCCACCCACATTTTTTCAGGCAGGTGTTTGGTAGCAAGGGGGAAAGAATTTTACCCAACTTACCTCAAATGAGGGGGTTTAATTGTGAGACTGTATTAAGGATTGAATTGCTGTTCTCAGGACCATTACCTCTTCAATCTGTTCTGAAGCCCACATAGCTTTCTTTCTCTGTGTTCCCCTTTCTCATCTCCTTTCTCCATCTGGATTTCTAACTCTGCACTTCTACCTTCTGTATAACCTAACTTCAGTCTGCTTCAGACCTCGTACACCCCTGACACTACCTGCTGGAAAATGTGCATGTTGAGTGCCTGCTGCTAACTGTCAAGTTCTTTCCATGCTTCACTTTGGATTCCTGAGACGGTCTTGGATGCCACAGCATGTCATAGGCCACCAGCCAGCACAGAGAGGAGCCTGGCTTGTGTCAGGTGTCATCTCCAGGTCCACAGATGGGCACAGGGTGATACAAGGTAGGTTTTTACAGGCAAGAAGGATGGTGGCCTGCATAGATAGCCTCACTTGGAGGAGTGATTGTAGATGAGGCGCCATGGATGAGGCCCAGTACAGAGGTCCTGGCTACAACCTTTGTTATGCCCTCTGCCAGTAGTTTCACAGCTTTTCAAAGGGCCACTGGAAAGGGAGTGTTGCCACCCTTTGGTCTATTGTTCTAAAATAAGGAGCTTAACTCTAGTGGTCCACTGTTAATAAAAATGATAACCTGACTGAAGGAAAGTCAAATCTCAGCAAGTTATTATCCAAGTGGCTAGGGCGTTTACCTCTACCTATCCGCTGTTTCCCTTTTTTCTTTCTTTCTTTCTTTCTTTCTTTCTTTCTTTCTTTCTTTCTTTCTTCTTTCTTTCTTTCTTTCTTTCTTTCTTTCTTCTTCTTTCTTCTTTCTTTCTTTCTTCTTTCTTCTTCTTTTTTCTGTGGGTCTTTCTTTCTTTCTTTCTTTCTTTCTTTCTTTCTTTCTTCTTTCTTTTTCTTTCTTCCTTCCTTCCTTCCTTCCTTCCTTTTTTCTTTCTTTCTTTCTTTCTTTCTTTCTTTCTTTCTTTCTTTTTTCTTTCTTTCTTTCATCTTTCCTGCCTTTTTCTTTCTTTCTTTTTTCTTTCTTTCTTCTTTCATTTTCTTTTCCTTTAATATTTTATTTATTTGAGAGAGACTGAGGCAGAGAGAGAGTGCACACACAAGTGGGGAGAGGGGTGAGGAGGGGCAGAGGGAGAGGAGGAAGCAGATTTCCACTGAGCAAGAACCCCGACTTGGGGCTTAATCCTAGGACCCTACTATCATGACCTAAGCTTAACTGACTGTGCCACACAGGCACCCCTGCTGCTTGCCTTTCTTAAAGTGGGCTTGGGTTTGTACTATTAAAACAAATGTCTGTATGCCTACAAACTAGAATACTTCGAAGATCCTTGAAGACCAGTTCCACTCTTGGATTCCATTTAGAGGAGTGAGCTGAGGTGTGGCAACAGAAAACGTAAGCCTTGTGAGTGCCGAATCAGAGGTGACATAAATCTGCAAAGAGCAGTCTGTCTTAGAATAGGTGATGTATCATAAGCAAATCTTAATCAAGATAGGGATTTTCAAAAATTGAGGATTTGATAATTAAATATTTTAGGTCTTCTTTCACAACTCAGGAAGCAATATATTTTTGTGACAGTTATTTTAGGCTAGTTCCTTTTATAATTCTTTCCAAACAGCTGTTAAATTTTTAGGACAATTTTTTTTTTTTTTTTGGTTTAAGATGTACGTTGCAAAACCCTATTTTAAGGTTTTCATTTAGGGATGCCTGGGTGGCTCAGTGGTTGAGCATCTGCCTTTGGCTCAGGGCATGATCCTGGAGTCCCAAGATCAAGTACCACATTTGGGCTTCCTGCATAGAGCCTGCTTCTCCCTCTGCCTATGTCTCTGCCTCTCTCTCTCTCTCTCTCTGTGTGTGTGTGTCTCATGAATAAATAGATAAAATCTTTAAAAAAATAAAGTTTTCACTTAAATTCCAGTTAGCTAATGTATAGTGTAATATTAGTTTCAGGTGTGCATTATAGTGATCCAACACTTCCATATAACACTGGGTGCTCATCACAAGGGCAATCCTTCATCCCTGTCACCTATTTAACTCTGCCCCCCCCCCCCCACCTCCTCTCTGGTAACCATCAATTTGTTCTCTATAGTTAAGAGTCTGTTTCTTGGTTTGCCTCCCTCTCTCTCATTTCCCCCCTTTTGCTTGTTTCATAAATTCCACATATGAGTGAAATCATATGGTATTTGTCTTTCTCTCACTGATTTATTTCGCTTAACATAATACTCTCTAGCTCCATCCATGTCCTTGCAAATGGCAATATTTCATTCTTTTTTTATGGTTGTGTGTGTGTGCATGTGTGTGTGTGTTTACCCCTGAAGGGAGGGAAACAAAAGCAAAAATAAACTATTGAGCCTTCATCAAAATGAAAAGTTTCTGCACAGTGAGAGAAACAATCAACAAAACTAAAAGGCAGCCTATAGCATAGGTGAAGATATTTGCAAATGACATATCTGATAAAGGGTTAGTATCCAAAATAAAGGAAGAATTTAAAAAAATCAACACCTAAAAAGTGAGCAATCCAATTAAAAAATGAACAGAAGACATGAATAAGCATTTTTCCAAAGAAGGCAGACATACAAATGGCAAACAGACACATGAAAAGATGCTCAACATCGCTGATCATCAGGGAAACACAAGTCAACACCACAATGAGATACCACCTCACACCTGTCAGAATGTCTAAAGTCAACAATACAAGAAACAACAGATGTTGTCAAAGAGATGTAGAGAGAGGAGAAGCCTCTTGCACTGTTGGTGGGAATGCAAACTGGTTTAGCCACTCTGGAAAACAGTATGGAGATTCCCCAAAAAGTTAAAACTAGAACTACCCTGCTACCCAGCAATTGCACTATTAGTTATTTACTCAAAAAATACAAAAATATTCATTCAAAAGGATACATGCAAAAAGCCTCTCATAGATAAAGTGTTTTCTCTACAGACTCAATTAAGGTGTCTTTTGTTGGTGTGTTATTTTTTCGGAAAGATAGAAAATATGGCTATAATTATCTGGAAAGATTAATTATGACCCAACATATATGGGCACATTGGATTCATGGGAATATTTTACAAACCTACTTAAAACATTTCAGATATGGGGTAGATTTGCCTTTCACCCATGTCCAGGATAACCACCCCAATGTTTTTATTTTATTTTTTTAATTTTTATTTATTTATGATAGTCACACACACACACACACAGAGAGAGAGAGAGAGAGAGGCAGAGACATAGGCAGAGGGAGAAGCAAGCTCCATGCACCGGGAGCCTGACGTGGGATTCGATCCCCGGTCTCCAGGATCGCGCCCTGGGCCAAAGGCAGGCGCCAAACCGCTGCGCCACCCAGGGATCCCAACCCCAATGTTTTTAATAGATTTTTCACCTGGTGCCCAGACACATTTCTGTTTAATACATGTAGAGCCCTGTAAGTAATCTGATTACTGAAAAAGTAACAATGGCTGTACATCTGAAGAGATCATACAGCTTCACATTGTCCCCAAATTTTAGTACAAATTCAAACTATACCATCAGAAGCAAAATAACTACACACATACAAACAATCATTTGAAAGGCTAATTATTTATAGGTATTTTATACTTGTTTTGGGGAATTTCAAATAAAAAATATTTGATTTATTAAAATTAATATTTGCCATTTTCAAAGAGAAGAACTAAATCAAAAGTTAAAATTAAGAAACGATACAGATACAGGGTATTTGCTCTTTTTAAAAATAAACAGGGGCATCTGGGTGGTTCATTTGGTTAAGCATCTGCCTTTAGCTCAGATCATGATCCCAGGGTCCTGGGATCAAGCCCTGTGTTGGGCTCCCTGCTCAATGGGGAGCCTGCTTCTCCCTCTCCTCCCCTAAGCTTGTGGTCTTTCTTGCTATCACTATCACTGTCTCTGTCTCTGTCTTTCTCTCAAATAAATAAATAAATAAATAAATAAATAAATAAATAAAATCTTTAAAAAAACAGATTCTGTGTTTGTAGAGAAAAATTGAGACTGAAATTAATTAGACTGATTATTCAGTCTAATTTACTAGAAAGTGGTTAGGTTGCCAATTATACTAATACTTTTCATCTGGTTGAAACTTAAGACATGATACAATATCTTTTGGTATTTTTAGGTAGGTCTATGCAGGTCCACATGGTGAGTTTAGATAAAGTTCCATAAAACTTAGAGAAAAAATTAAGGCTTTTATAGGGAATCAAGGTGAAGAAATACAATCTCACCCATTACAATATCTAACTCTCCTTGACCTTTACTCATTTATTTATTCATTCATTCACTATCTCCTGTCTATGATAGGTTAGGCATTATGCTAACAGCTTTAGGAGAGTTTTTATTTAAGATTTATTTATTTATTTGAGAGAGAGAGAGAGACAGAAAGAGAGTGCACCAGGATCTGGTGGGGAGGGGCAGAAAAAGAGGGAAAGAGAGAGCATCCAAGCAGATTCCTTGCTGAACATGGAGCCCAAAGCAGGGCTTGATCACATGACCCAGAGATCAACACACAAACAGAAACTGAGAGTTGGACACTCAGCTGACTGTGCCACCCAGGTGCCCCACTTTAAAGAGTCTTAAGTAAATAAATTATATTCCTTTCTTTTAGGCTACTCTTTTATGAATGAAGAAGAAAACAAATAGGTACAATAAGATCATGTGGAAATTGACAGAAAGTGATTTATACAGGATATTACAAGGGTAGTGTGTATGGAGATATATAAGGGAGTCTATAGCTCCATTAGGAAACTATACCTTCATCAATCTTAACCTTGAAGTAGAAATTAATCATGTGAAAAAAAAAAGATGGGAATTTTAGGGACAATTTCAACAATGGTATAGAGTTACGAAGCAGCATGGAATGTAAGGGACATGAATCATATAAGGATTACTGGAATATAAAATAAGAGGAAGGATAAGGCAGCAGGGGAAGTAGATTGGCAGAAATCTGATCATTGAAGACCTTTTAAAGTCTGAAGATGTTTGAATTTATTCTCTAAAGGTATAATTTTCTCTAAGGCAAAGTTGTTGGATGCTAGGTTGGTAAAGAGAGCTCCAGCATTGATAATAGGATTGGAGATAAGAGTACACTTCATATAAATATTAAATTAATGAAAATTGTAATATGATTTCTTGAATATGAAGAATGGGGGAGAGAGAGGAGTCAGGGGTTAAACCAGGTTTCTGTCTTACTCTGCTGCGTGGTTGGAGGTGCCACAACCCTACAAGGGTAAGAGCCAGTGTGAGAAAAGATGAATAATTCAATTTTGGATGTGATTAGTTTGATGTATCTATGGGTCCCCCCCTAAGAGGCAGAGAGGTCTATGTGCTAATTAATTATGTGTCTAACTAGAGGTGAGGTCTGCAATGAACATTTGGGAGCCAAGAGAGTAATGATTTAACCCTGTAGATAATCTAAATTGAGAGAATTAGTGTGCAGATAATAAAGGCAGGTGACTCATTTGGCTGTGAGAATATTGACTGGGTCAATAGCCTTATATGTCAATGAGTTGTTACAACTTATTTTGAAGACACAAGGGCAACCAAAAATTTCCCAGGTCGGTGTACAGCAGGCTAATATCATGGCGATTTATGCTTTAAATGTCCTGAGATTGAAAACACAGCAACATGGCTAGAGTATGTTGCATCATAGACAGTTATTTGAATTGGACTTCAAAGTTGCGCTGCAGGTTGCAAAGTCAAGGGTGATCTTGAATAATCATTTTTTTAACCAGGTTTTTCATTCTTACCCATCTATTAGTCAAAACATATTTATTTCATATTATATATGTATTGCATTCGCTGCCTTGATGCTTTGAGCTTTTGTCATTATATGTGTCATCATTTTGCATGTTGATATGATTATTTTCATGTTGATTATGATTATTAGCTAATGAATTGTGGAAAAATTAAGAAATTATGTCTGAACAATTCAGTGATAGTCAACTGTGTATGAAATTCTTATACCAAAGAGTTTCACTGAATTATTTTAGATTTTAATATTATGTAAGACATTTAAAAAGTGTTAGACATTTGGACTCTCTAGTTGATAGAAAACAACTTTTCTTAAACTGTATATAAGAGGGAAGTGCACTGTTTTCATTATTTACCTTACTCTCCTTTGGTTCACTAACAGCCCCTTTGGTGTTGAACAAAAGACATCCTAACTGTTTTTTTTTTTTTTTTTTAAGATTAGTGCCTCAAATGTAATTGTTCTTTTCAAATGTGATAAACCAACAATTTTCCAAAGCAAGCTCATCACTCTATTTATAGATTTTCTGTCTGATTCAATCAGTGGAATAAAGTCTAACCTAGATGATTCTAACACTAGACTCAAGACCCTTTAACAGGATTAATAACAGATTTTAGGTGTCTGGCAATTAAATAATATCCTTTGGCTTTAGTTGTTCCTCACACTTAGCCAGTAAACAGTGTCATTCATTGTGAATTCTGTTGCTCTAGGATATGACTCTCATTTACCGTTAAAGTTTTAGAACTTTAGAAGCATACTACTCTGTAACTGGGTTTTGGGGTTATTTAGCTTGGGGAAGTTTCCATACCTAAGATTATACTACTACACAAGTTTTGCCTCTTTCAAAATAAAGGATATATTGAAGGTTTATGTAGCCATTAATATTGGATATAAAATTACTGAAGGATTTTTGACGAGATCAACAACAAAATGTGTGGGTAACTTCCAAGCTATTTTTCTATTATAATTTAATAGTGCTAACCTTCTTTTTTTTTTTCAACATCGCGTTTTTTGCATATGTATAATTGGAAAAACTGAATTTCCTATAGAAATTAAACTTGGTCACACACAGGCCATTGATTGCTTCTCAGCAGTCGAAGTAGCCTTGCTACTGTCACAATCCTGGTTTGATATCTTATTCTCCATATGCTAGCCTTTGCATCTATTTGGGATCTAATAATCACTGGTCTTGGATCAGGCAACTACAATTAACAAGGAAAACTCTGAGTATGATCACTGACAGATTGTATCAGGATGATTGGGTTTGGTTCAGTTTCACAAATGTCATTTTAATTCCACATGAGGGATAAAATGAACGCTTAGCTTTTTTGTTTGTTGTTTTGTTTTGTGTATTTTTTTTGTTTTTGTTTTTGTTTTTGTTTTTAGGAGAGAGAGCACATAAGTGGAAGAGGAGGCAGTGGGAAATGGAGAGAAAATCTCAAGCAGATTCCATGCCCATTGCATGGAGCCTGATGTGGGGCTCAATTTCACAACTCTTGAGGTCATGAACTGAGCAGAAATCAAGAGTTGGTCACTTAACCAACTGAACCATCTAGGTGCCCAAAGCCAATGTTTTTAATTAACATTAGGGGTACCACACCATGTTTCATTATCCTAGCTTAATTATTGCTGTATGATACAATGTAACTTATTGAAAATTACATTTTCTTTTCTAAAATTCTATGCATTTATTCATTCTGTCAGTCAAGAAAGCTCATTAAATACCTTTATTAGTTTCCTAGGGCTGCCATTAAGAAAGTACCACAGACTGGAAAGCTTGAAAACCAGAAATTTAGGGGCACCTGAGTAGCTCAGTCAGTTAAGCATCTGCCTTTGCTAAGGTCATGATCCCAGGGTCCTGGGACCAAGCCCTATGGTGAGCTTTCTGTTCAGCAGGGAGCCTGCTTCTTCCTTGGCTTGTGTTTCTCTTTCTCTCTCTCTCTCTCTCTCTCTCTCTCTCTCTCTCATGCCTTTTCTCTCAAATAAGTAAATAAAATCTTTTAAAAAGAAACCGGAATTTTATTTTCTCATAGTTCTAGAGGTCAGAAGTCTGAAATCAAGGTGTCAGCAGGATTGGTTTCTTCGGAGGCCTCTCTCCTTGACTTGTAGATGGCCATCATCTCCCTGGATTTTCACTTTTTTTTTTCTCTGTAGGTGTCAGTATCCAGATTTCCTCTTCTTTTTATTTTGTTTTATTTTATTTTATTTTATTTTATTTTATTTATTTTATTTTATTATTTTATTTTATTATTTTATTTTATGTGAGAGAGTGAGAGAGCACAAGCAGGGGAGCAGCTGAGGGAGAAGGAGAAGCAGACTCCCCACTGAGCAGGAAGCCCAAAGCAGGGCTGAATCCCAGGACCCCAGGATCATGACGTGAGCTGAAGGCAGATGCTTAACCAACTGAGCCACCTGCCCCCAAATTTCCTCTTCTTACGAGGGTACCTGTAATATATGATTAGGGCCCACCCTAATGACCTTATTTTAACTTAATTACCTCTTTAAAGGCCCCATGTTCAAGTACAGCCACATTCAACATATGAATCTTGGGAGGGAGGACACAATTTAGGTTGTAACAGTACCTCCTCTGTATTTGGCATTGGACTCTCAGTCAAATATTTACTTTTTAATTCAAAATATGTTTAGGAAGCCAGGAACTACTCTAGGTGCTGGAGATATAGTAAAGACCAAAAATTAGCAGAAATCAGGTTCTAGTGGGCAGTCCATAGAGGCTAAATGAATCAGTGATACTCAGAATTTGTTTAATGTAAACTTAGTTTATATTAAATCCCAAAGACATATAATCAATATGAAAAGATTTTGTGAGAATTTGTAAGCAAATCAATATTTGGTTCCAATATGCGTAGCCATCACTGGCCTGCTGAGACCTTCAAAGTTGCTCATTATTTTCTGATAGAATAAATAAAATTAGCTTCGAGTCATTATAAGATAATATTGAATATTATGAAGGCTACCTTGATTTTTCTATTTTACACGTGTAAGGTGTCAGGTATTTGACAGAAATTGCAAATTTAAGCTGTAGCTTTGTTGAAATTGCAGTTCATCTAAATGTGTATTTAGTTACTGGTGATACGTTTGAAATAACCACTGCATATCTACTGCTATTGCCACAGAGCCAACATTTCTGTTTTTTTTTTTCTGTACCTCTCCTTTTTGTCTTTGAATAAAAATCATTTGTATATCTAATATAAAATACTAATGTAATGTGTAAGTTTCAAGCAAAAGCTCAGATGTTGGGCAGTCGGGCTCCTTGCACGGAGCTTGCTTCTCCTTCTGCCTGTGTTTCTGCCTCTCTCTCTCTGTTTCTCATGAACGAATGAATGAATGAATGAATGAATAAATAAATAAATAAATAAATAAATAATTAAATGGAAAGGAGCTTGTAGTAAAGTTTTAAAAAAAGCTCAGATGTTTATGCTTTTATGTAGTTATATTTCTTTTTTTGTAGTTATATTTCTTTAACTGAATTTTATTTTTTTATCACGAACTCTCATGTCCTCTCACTGATAAAATTGAGAAATTTTGGATAAATAAAAACCAACAGTGATCTTTTAGTTATATTCATTTAAGAATTTGGTCCTATTTAAGGGTTTTCTTTCCTTCTTGGGGTTTGGTACCTTCTCATTTGTCTAGTTTGGCTTTAAGTTTCTTGTGCTTATTGGGTTGTCATGCTGTGCTACTAGGCCAAGACCAATCCTGTCTGAAGCCTCTTCTGGCCTAAGGTTTATATTGACACTGGCAGCTGGGATCGTGGTCCATCTGTTTCCAAGTGGGAATGATGCTTGAAGCTCAGGACAGCCCTGACTGGGTAGGCTGTAGGCATCCCTTATGCTCCTGAGCAGCCCTCTGATATTGCACTACTCACTGGGCAGAGGAGGCCAAGCTTTTGATGTGAACCCTCCTCACCTTCTGATAGATGGTAAGTCCACAGGCATTTACAGCTAATCACTTCGCCTAAGTGGCATATTTTTTATTTCTTTCTTTTTGCATTCTAGTGATGCTATTTTTTTTTTCCTTATTACTAGTCTTCTGTCAGATAGCTTGGGAATGGCAGACAACATTTGAATAAAGGGAAACCCAAATTGTTGGCCTATTAGTAAGAGCTGGAAGGGTTGATGGGGACCTGGGTGGCTCAGTTGGGTAAGCATCTGCTTTCAGCTCAGGGCATAATCCTGGGGTCCTGGGATCAAGCCCTGTGTCCAGCTCTCTGCTCAGCAGAGAGTTGGCTTTTTCCTCTCCCTTTGCCTATCCCCCTGCCTGTGCAAATAAA
Organism: Canis lupus familiaris; assembly: GCF_011100685.1. NCBI lineage: Eukaryota > Metazoa > Chordata > Mammalia > Carnivora > Canidae > Canis > Canis lupus. Next base: position 16,192,821 of record NC_049222.1, on the reverse strand, counting down.
TAAATAAGGTCTTTAAGAAAATTGGAAGGGTTGGGTGGCTCCCACTTATTTGAAGCTTTCTTTAGAAAGTGGAATACTCAACCTTTTTCTATCCTCAGCATTTGGTCCAAGTTCCAGAGAAACAGGAAAAGTTCCACTCACTCTTTTGTTCTTGAATATTTCTTTGTTATTGGATTTCCTTTAGGGGGTATAATTTGACATATTAAAAATGTATCTGAATTTGTGGATTTGTACTAGCTCTGGAACAATTGTTCTATCAGTAGAAACATTATGTTCTCTTTATCAGAGTGAAAGGCTTAAGTTTTTGAATGAGTAGTTTGAAGTTTAAATCCTTGATCATATCTCAGATGAGAAATATGAGTTAAATGAATAAATCAATTTACTGATCTTGATCTTGTAATTCTTCAGGTATTTATTGACAGGGTCAATTGGTATGAAGATTAGAAATGATAGATTGTGCAATCACTAAAAAAGGAGCATTTCCATTAAATTTGAAAGCTTTATTATTACCAAACAGATTTTAAGAAAAGTTTCTTTAACTTACAAGAGCATGCCTTTATCTTCCTTGGGCAGTACATTATGCTGTCCTTTGGTCAGAAAAATGACATATAGGAAGTTCTTTAGGGCTTGGTTTCCAGCTACTCATTTTAAGTCAATAAAATTATAGCCTAATAACATTTACCCTAAGAATCCCATAGATCTTCATTGCTCAAAGGAATTCATATTCCCAGTATATTATGAAGATGGCAAAAGTGATTTAGCTGGAAAAGCACAGTCTAAGAATTTGCTGCAAATTGAAAGTAAATATAACCACTTTATAACCACCACAGAGATAGCTATGGATGTTGCTGGCCTAACTATCTGATGAAACCATTGGTTTACAAGAAAAATGAAATGTACAACTAAAAAAACTCCAGCATTCTTTTTTCCCCCCCTTTGATCTTATTCTGTGGAGAGGGACTAAAATTAAGGATTACCCTGCCCCCAATATGCTCCACAAATATAAATGAATTAGCCAATTAAATGTTTGTTCATAAAAATGACTTGGAATTACCAACTACTTAATAGAATGCTGTAGTTAAAAATGCATAGCTTATTTTTATTATTACTTTTTAGAAAGCATCTAATTATACTAATAGGACTTGAATCACCAGCATTATTTGCTCCCTATTACATTTGTTGACCAATTGATTTATCTCTTTGGATTTCATTAGTTAGGACCATTTGAAGAGTCTCCCCTACTGATTCTCTTTTGTTGTTAATAAACTTGCATTGAGCAGTGCCCCCTTATTAGACTACGACAGAAATGACTACATTTGTTTCGTATTGCTATCTCCATCATTATACTTACCAATTGCCAAGTTAATGAAAGAAAATAAACCATACTTCAGCTCTATAAAATCAGTCTTAATATGTACAACATCTTGTTTTTAATAATATTAATATATTGAGCATGCTATTTTATCTTTTATCAGGAAAATTTATATTTAAAGTATTAAATGACTATAACTAGAGCTATCAAATGAAATGTTTAGAATGAGAAAAAATAATGTTCATATCTTTTATTTTTTTTCATTTTTTATTTTTTTAAATTTTTTTTGTTTTTTTTTTTGTTCTTTTTTTTTGTTCGTATCTTTTAGAGAGTATTTTTTATTGATTGATTGGTTGATTTTAAGATTTTATTTATTTGAGAGAGAGCGCATGCACAAGAGATAGTGTGAGGGAGAAGGGCAGAGGGAGAGGGAAAAACAGACTTTCTGCTCAGACTTTCTGCCTGACATGGGGTTCGATCCTAGGACCCATATCATGACCTGAGCGAGAGGCAGCCGCTTAACTGACTGAGCTACCCAGGTGCCCCAGAGAATATCCTTTAGACAAAAAGTCAACAAAAGAAAGGATCACAATACATGTCAAGCTTTCCATAATTAACTCTATGAAAATACTTGAAATTGTAAAGAAGGGAATCCCTGGGTGGCTCAGCAGTTTAGTGTCTGCCTTCAGCCCATGGAGTCCCAGGATCGAGTCCCACATCGGGATCCCTGCATGGAGCCTGCTTCTCCCTCTACCTGTGTCTCTGCCTCTCTCAGTCTGTGTCTTTCATGAATAAATAAATGAAATCTTAAAAAAAAAAAAGAAATTGTAAAGAAGTATAATTCAGATATAAGCATTTCAAGTTCATGAATTTCTTGTTTTAAATAAACTATTTTTGAGAGCCTGAATTTCTTTTTTATGAAAATACCACATTAAGAGTTTGCCATCATCCAACATAACCAAAGGTTATTAATTAATAATTTGTTTCATGTGGCAGTGTAATAGCTCATAAAGAAACAAATTCTCTGAATGTTCCCTCGCTTCTAGGTGACATCAATTTTAGGGCATGTTGTAAGGACAAAGAAATTTGGAAGAAACAAAAAATATTACTTAGTGCCGTTAGTACAAAACAGCATTATGCAGAGCACAGCCTTCTGCATTATCTGAATCTAATTCTGTGGGGGCTCTGAACCTTTTATTGCCTTTTGGCTATTTTACAACTCTCTAAGTTGCAGATAAATGATAGTAATGCAAATAATTTATAAACATTCAAATAAATCCCGTCAGATGGGGGTTCAATATACTTCCCCCCTTGTGGAGGAAGCTGGTGTGTTAAGTCCATTTACCAATTCACTTCAGTCTCCTGATCTATACATGTGTCTGTTTTTGGATCCTCCTCCATGGAATCTGCCTGAGTCCCTTATTAGTAATGAGTTCATGAGGTCTTTAGCATCTATATTATATTTGTACAAAAGTTGTGATTTTTACCTTTATTTGAAAATTTCCCTTTGACACAAACTAGCAAAAATAATTTAGCACAAGTCATATTGAAAGACATTTAGTAATCATCATCTCATACCCCCTTTTGGAATTTATTTTATAGAAAAATTTTAAAGATGGAATTAAACTTTTATTCTGTGTTATTGGTGGTTGTATGTACTACCATAGTCAACTGGATAGCTAATGAACCCTGAGCTCTCAGTTATGAGATATTTTTTAAATATAGCTTTGGCTCTTGAAAAGTACTTTCTTATATCAAGCTAAACTCCGCATGCAATTTCTAACTATTGATTCTAGTTTTATTGCTTATGAGATGCAGAATACATATAAATCTCATTGCCACATAATTATACTTCAAATACAGAAAATAGTTATACTCACTGTTGCCTTTGTCCCTGCCCCTCCGCCACCTCCGGGGAAAATCTCCTGAGTTCTTTAGCCTTTCTTAATATGAGAGGGACTAGAATCTTTTCATTATTTTAGACATTCTGATATGACACTGCTTCACCCATAGACCCTGTAATTCTATGAATATGCCCTGAAGATTGCATTAGCAGTTTTGGCAACAACATCACTATGATTTTGCATACAAAGATAAAACTATGATATGTGCCATGTATATTTTCTGTACATAGCATTTTAAGATTCACCATTTTACATTTAACCCACTGGGGGCACCTGGGTGGCTCAGTTGGTGAAGCGTCTGCCTTAGGCTCAGGGCATGACCTCGGGGTCCTGGGATCAAGCCCCATATTGGACTCCCTGCTCAGTGAAGAGCCAGCTTCTCCCTCTCTCTTTGCCCCTCCCCTTGCTCATTCTCTCTCTGTCTCAAATAAATAAATAAAATATCTTAAAAAATAAAATAAAATAAATTTAGACCATCGTTTTCATCTCTTAAGAACACTTTAGATCATTATTATTTCTTTTGTTTTGTTGTATTTACTCATATTTTGAAAACTTTTTATGTCTGTTTGGTGATTGGTGCTGCTCTGTGGATAACAAAGAAGTTTCTTTTTTTGAAACTCTGATGGGGGAAGCAGACATTTAAAAGTGTATGATTAGAAATCAGGTTCTTAAATACTCAGAGGAATGTTGCCACATGAGCATAGGAATGGCATTATCCTGTTTTTTTGGGTGACAATGATGGCTATTTGATTTCCCTATCAGTTTTGTGCAGATTAAAATTCCTTACGTACAAGTTTAAGAGTAAATGTATTTTTGAGGCACCAACTATGGCATATTTAGAGGTCTTTTAAGTTTACACTTGAATGAAACTGAGAAAAAATGAATAATTTCCTGAAAATTCTAATATTTCCATGATTAACTAAAGAAACAAAAGAGAGAATTGCTTCAACAAAATGCAGCTTAATTAGCTTTCCGTTTATCAATTTATTTGAATCAACAAGATCAGAATATGCTAATATGATTTGGCTTTTAAATACTAGACTTCTTCTAGGTCCTTTGACTTCATTTTCCCCTTTGTAGGCCACCATTAAAAAAATCCAGTTTGGGGCATCTGGAGTGGCTCAGTGGTTGAGCCTCTGCCTTTGACCCATGTCATGATCCCGGGGTCCTGGGATTGAGTCCCACATTGGGTTCTCTGCAGAAAGCCTGCTTCTCCCTCTGCCTATGTCTCTGCCTTTCTATGTGTGTCTCTCATGGATAAATAAATAAAATCTTTTTTAAAAATCCAGTTTAAAAATCCAGAGAAGATGCCTTGAATAAGACCTCTCTTGGTATGGACCCAACCTTACTTCTTCCAATAACAACCCAGAGAATGCTGTTCTAAAGTCATGTGTAATAGTAGCCCCGTGCAGGTGATTTTTATACTCTTTCCTAACCTAAAATGAAATCAGGATAAATCACATCAATAATTTTCCCCCCAATGAGCTGTTATTATTGTTTTGATCTAGTATGCGGTTGGACAATTCTGAGTTTTTAGTTGTATTATGAAATATCCTATTGCTTGTTCAGCTCTGGGACAGCGTATCCTGAAAGTGACACAGAAAAAGTAAAGAGCCACCAAAAGTGAGTGACCAGAATACTGATGAGGCTTTTATTCATGTCAAATGAGAAATGGCAATGAAACAGGGAGGGCTATATATGTGATACCTTACTTCCTTTAATCTAATCTATTCCAAGTTTATTCATGCCACTTGGTGTTGAACATGTTTATTATTTTTTTATTTCTTATAATTATTTTCCTGCAATTAGTGCTATTTTTCTTCATATTCTTACATTTTATATCTTATATTTTGGTGTTTGTGTCATTTTCCTAAGATTTCTATTTTTCTTCCTCAAGTACCAATTGAAGTGCTTAAAGATTTGCTGCACTTTCTTAACTCCTGTGTCTCAGCTCAAGCTGCTATAACAAAATACAACAGACCATGTGGCTTACAGCAGACAAATTTTATTTTCTCAGAGTTCTGGAGACTGGATATCTGAGACCAGGGTGTCAGCATGGTGGGGCTCGGTTGAGAGCTCTCTTCTGGACTTGCTCATCTTCTCGTTGTGTCTTCACATGGCCTTACCATGGTGTATGAGCATAAAAAGAGAGAGAGATTTCTCTCTTCCTTTTCTTATGTCTGCCAATCCTATCAGATTTAGACTCCACCCATATGGCTTCATCTAACTTTAATTACTTCTTGAACACCCTGTTTCCAAATATAGTCACATTGGGGGTGAGGGTTTCAATGTATGAATTTGGGGGGACCATGTTTCAATCCATAATACCCAGGGCATCACAGATGAGAGTAAGCACATATTTGATCATACTGTGATCAGCTCATTGCCCGAACAACTTAAGATTTTCATGTCAGGATTTTAAATGACTTAATAATTTTCTATAAAACAGTAAACAAAAGCTCTATCTGCTCCCAGGCTACTGTAGCCTAGTATAATGAAACAGAGTAGTGTGGGATTAAGGAAATTCTGTTAGAACCCTAAGTCTGCCACTTGTGAGCTATGTGACCTCAGCTAAAGTAAAACATTAAATGAGTTAGTATTAAGTTCAAGGATTTAAGCAATACAGGGTGCATAGTAAATATTCTATAGGCATTAGCTTAGAATACCATTAATATTATCCCCATCAATATCTGTAGGCAAACTCTCCCTGTTTTCTTTGCTGTTTCTCATTTAACATGAATAAAAGCCTCATCAGTATTCTGGTCACTTGCTTTTGGAGGCTTTGTACTTTGTCTGTGTCACTTTCAGGATACGCTGTCCCAGAGCTGAACAAGCAATAGTATATTTCATAATACAGCTAAAAACTCAGAATTGTCCAACCTCATACTAGATCAAAACAATAATAAGAGCTCATGGGGGAAAATTATCAATGTGATTTTTCCTTGTTTCTTTAATTTTCCTAAGAGACTTATATTGAAATGAAATAGAAAGAGTAGTATTTAAATACTGACTTCTGGAACAAAATATTATCACTCATTTTGCATATTTAAAATCTTAAACTTGGAGTATTACTGAGGCGTTAGCTTTAAGAAAATTCAATTAATTGATAAAAATGTTCATTAAATGATAACTTATGGTTTGGATTTAGTAATAAATCAATATATAAGAGTGGAGGTGTATTATTTCTGTGAACTCATTAGAATGTAAGCTCCATAACAACAGAGATCTGTCTGCATTTTAACCTGCCATGTTTTCACCACTTGTCATAGTTCTTGGAACATACTATAACTTTAATAAAGAATTACTCAATAAGTGAATGGCCAGTAGTTCACTGTAACTACCGTATATGTGCCTTAGCCTATGACATGTCTTGGAGATATAAAAAGTACATGATCCCTGCCCATCGGGCACAGTGCAATGGTAAAGGTGAAATGTAAATTGGCACAATTCAAAATAACTTGGGACATAATATAGGTATGGACTAGGTGAATAAGATCACAGTGGGGAAGGCGTGTGTTCAAAGGTGATAGAGAAAATCAGGAAATGATTTAAAGAAGTGATGGGGTGTCGAGTGTTAAAAAATGTATGGAATTTTATGGGTGTAAAGGGGAATAGGAATATTTCAAATAGAGTATCAGTCAGTGTAATAAAGAATAAATAATAGACCTTAGAAGTGGAAACCTTAACAAAAGAAGGCAAAGTTGGCATGGAAGTTGGATGGTAACAAGTTGGTTCTGCTGAGTTGAAATACTGGGTCTAACACTGGGGTTCAGAAGAGAGATCAAGCTTGAATATTCAAAAAATAGAGGTTGCTGGTGAAGGCATGTGTCTGGATGACAGTGTCCATGGAAAGTGGGAAGGACTTAGCGTCAAAAACAAAACTCTGTAGAAAGCCATCACCTTATTTTTCTAAATGTGGGGAATGAATAGAAGAATCCATGAGAGGCTAGAGGAGTGGAGAGGATCATGAGTTGGTGGCATTGGGAGATATCAGTGGCAGGAGTGACAAAAGGTCAGCTGCACTGGAGTAGTCAAGTGGCATCCAGAAGATGGCAGAGTGCCAATTGTGCTGTACTTGCAGATGCCCCTGGTGACTCCAGCAGAAAGAACATTGTGAAGCTGGAAGCCAACTGCAGGGGCCTGAGTGAATGGGAACAATGATGTCCAGACAGAAAGACCGACCACACCTTCACAAAGCTACTTTGTGACTGGAAAGACAGGCAGAAACAGAAGCTTTGGTAAAAATTTTTGAGCCACTATGTCCAGCCTTACAGGAAGATGAGTCCCAATTCTTGATGACTTGGTAATATAAATGCATACTTTCCTTCTTTCGTTTTTCATCTGAATTGAGCATAAGGGATACTCACTGAGAAGAGTCAGGATCTGTAAAGATAAAAGGGCAGAAACGCAAAGGCAAGAATGAGAAATAACATTGATCCATACAGAGTCCGTTTTGGAGACCCAGATGGCACTGGGGAAGTGTAGAGGATCTTGAAAAAGAGGCAAAACTCCACAGGGACAGGATATTTGACTGTTTTGTTCACTCAACAATAGACACTCAACAAATACTTGTGGAATGAAGGAATGTGGGATCTGCTGTGTTTAGATGTGATAAGCAGGGGCAGTGATTTGTTAGAGGTGTGATGATAGAACGTTTAGCTTCAGACATGCAAAACTGGAAATCGCTACGTGAAAGCCCAGTGAAAACATGTAATGGGTGGGTGGAATTTTAGGGGAGAAACTGACACGTGGAATAAAGGAGAATCCACACTTAGAACTTCCTGGGGTAGAACTGGGGTTGTCAGATTTACCAAATAAAAATATAGGAGACACTATTAAATTTGAATTTAGGATAACCAATGAGTAAACTTTGGCCTAAATGAGTCCCATGGAATATTTGGTAGCCCCAGATAGAAAATACAGACAGAAGAAGGAAGAGATCCTCTACATTTGTGAACTGTGTCCATGCAGTACTAGATTTGGGGACTCTCCTCTATTAATTCCTAAATGTTCATTACACAGAGATGAGGAATGGGAATGGGGGTTACAGGAGTGTGTGGAGAAATCATTTTCTCAAAAACTATTTTGAAACAAGAAGAGAGAAAAGTATGGTTGTTCTTTGTCGTGTGTAGAGGAAATGGATTATTTCAAGATTTTTCAAAAGAACAAAAATGCTCCAACAGTTTTTCTACTTTAAGAGGAGAAATTCTATTCTAGGGGAGATTTGGGCAAAGACAAGTCAATAATTTAATTTCAAGAAACATTGCCTTTTGCTAAAACCTTTTGTCCTCTGTGTTGATCAAACATTGCTATCTTGCTTAGGCCATAAATCATACACTACATATGAATAATACAAGTAATTTAAGGTTTTTTGGTTACCTAAAATATTTATACTGACTGAATAGCTAATGAAGGATGCAACTTCAAAATCTGTTGCTAGGGTTGAACACGTACATAGAAGTTAACATACACTTTTCCCTTGCTTGGCACAAGCATGTGATGTGTCACAATTTATTTTCTAGGATCCTTGTGATTTATCAATCACTGAGCAGGACATAATTTGGATCTAGAGCAGGGAGGTTGTATTTGTTTTATTAAAAGGATAAAGATATTTCTTGTTTTATCTAAAATGCTTTGTAAAATTATTTTAACTGTTATATACGTACAATTTCACAAAGGGATCCTTTTTTTTTTTTTTTTTTTTTTTTTTTTTTAGTATATGTGCTGCCGAAGTGATACTTTTACATAAGTACCCAATTGTAATTGCAATAAAGAGAGACTGCATTTTTGACATTCGGCTTCTTATGGCTTTCAGATTTCCACCTTTCCCCTTTTTCCTTTGTTAGACATCTATGCAATCTGATTACAAAGCCCAGTGTCCACCATTCCTTGGCACTGGTGGAAATTTCAAACCAGCTTAGTCCTTCCTAGTGGGTACCCTCATCCTGGCTCCACCCAATTACCATCATGTCCCTTCATTCTTGTTTCACTCCTAATGGAAACTGAGCTCTTCCTAGGGAATCCTTCTGTTGTTTGTTCTGTGAACAGTAAACTATTTCACATGTAAGGATCCCTATGTGTCATTTGTCTGGGCATCTATAAAGTTCTGCAGGGGGCAGAGTGGGGAAATGGGTGCTGCTCAGCCTCCAGCAGGGGGTGCTAGGTGCCAAAATAAGAGTGACCATCTTCATCTTTTTTTTTCGTACTACAGTTATTTTGTGTGGTTTTAAACCTCCTTCCCTCTTTCCCCCTTCCCGTATCAGTAACTGCATAGAAGCTATCCTCTATTTTGATCTCGAACACCATAGATTAGTTTGAGCTATTTGAAAGTTATGTATTGATAGGATAATACAGTATGTGTTCTTGCTGATGTTATTTAACATTTTGTTTATGAGCTTTCTTAATACTATCACTTTAGAATAGTTCACTCATTGCTTTATGGTATTCCAATGAATATCCCACAATTTATCCAATTCTGTGCTATTATGAATAGTGCTTTGATCAGTATTCCTATGCACATTTTTTGATGCACATTTTGTTGGATACTTAATGAGGAGTGGAAGGAATTACTGAGTTGTCGGGTATGTCTATAGGCTGCAGTAGATATGGACAAATAGTTCTCCAAACTGGTTATACCAATTTATAGCTAGCCTCAGGTGTTTTCAAATTTATTATCTAAACTCTTAAACAGAATCAACCTTTCTCTTACATTTAAGGTCATAGATGAGTATTTATACACACTCCACTATCCTGAATTATTTTAGTGTTGGTAAGATTCAAAGTTTAGACTTCTTTGTTTTACATATAAAAAGTATTAACTGACAGAAAGTCTTTGAGGTGCTCTGACAGCTTCTCAATTGCATTCTAATTATTTCTGTCCAGCATTATTTTTATAGAAGACTTTTGATCTTGCCTTAAGTCTGTAAATTGGGGTACCTAGTGAAGGGTTGAGAAGAGATAGATGATTCAACTAATCTTCATATCTCTCAGAAAATGGATTTCTTGTGTTATGTTGGTCCTGTAGCCAAACTTCTTTGCTTGCATGTATTGGAGATCATTTATATTATAAAATGATCTTTTAGAAAAAGCAATGTCATTTTCTTTTCTTCTGCTGTAATGAGCATCCAATTTAGTCCAGGCACTTCATTTTCACTTCCTATTCGGGGACTTTCTTAGTTACGATGATCACTTATATATAAAATTTTGAGGCAAAATGTACAGCACTTCAAATTAAGTGGCAAATGCTACATTGAACTGTTTATTCTTCTCATGAAATACTAAACGCTGATGATAAAGTGATGATCAATATTGGTAACAAGCATACTCTCAATTATCACATGAATTCATCAAATGAATCTCCTCTATGGCAGAATAAGTAAAATGATGATTTAATGATTTTTTAATGATTCATAGGTGATTCAATTTAATTATGTTGAGATAATTGGCAAGCTGGCTGTAAATAGAGTGTTGAACTTTTATTACTACTCTTTTTGGTTCACATTCTATTTCTAAATCAGATCAAGATGGATTAAATGGTTAAATGTTTTTTAAAAAAGGAAGAAGAAAGAAAAAGTAAAAATATTCTTAAAGATGAGTCTATCTTATTTTGAGATAGGATGCTCTTGCCTAGATTGTTGTCTTTATGCTTTCTTTTGCATGTATGTATTTGTGTTTAAGTGTGTGATTGTTTACTGTATTAGAGTTCTCCAAGTAAACAGAACCAACAGGATGTGTAGGCTTGTGTGTGTATGTATGTGTGTATATATATATGTGAAATGAGGAATTGGCCCATATGTTTATGGAAGCTGTGAAGTCCCAGAATCTGCCATTTGCAATCTGAAGACCAGAGAAGCCAGCCAAGTCCCAAAGCCCGAAACCCAAAGTCTCAGTCCAAGTTCCAAAGCCTGAGAACAAAGGGAGCCAGTGATGTAAACACAAACCCAAGGGTAAGAGAAGGATAGATGAGAGATTTTAGCACCAGCAGTGAGGCAGTAAACAAAGGGGTAAATTTCTCTTTCCAGTGCCTTTTGTTCTGCCCTTAGCAGATTGGATGATTCCCACCTACATTGGGGAGGGCTCTCTACTGAATGCAACAATTTATTTTTATTTTTATTTTTTTGAATGCAACAATTTAAATGCTAATCTCACCCACAAGCACCTTCACAGACACACCTAAAAATAATGTTTAATCTGGTTACCCCTTGGCCTGTCAAGTTGATGCATGAAATTAACTGGATTGGTTAAATATGGAATATTTACCAAACAGAATATTTATCAAATTGAAAAGCCAAAAATAATCTGACCAAAATATTGATACAAATATGGCATAAAATTAAATGAGTTTATAGACTTAATATATAGATGATGCATATAAAATTTTCTTATTTAAAATACCTTAATAGAGAATATAGAGAGCATATGAAAAGAAACATACAAAAGAGATAACATGAATACAAAGATATTTATGAAAACATACCTAACACTCTAATAATCAATGAAATGTACTTTCAGCCAGTATTGTTGCTGTTTTGGTGATCAAAACGGTGAGTATAAGTGAAATGATTTTAATCAGTATCAGCAAGGGTATGGTGATTTATGTTCCTTGGCGTTCTCCCATGGAATTGTAAATCAACCCAATCTTTCTGGAAAGCAATTTGCAAGATTATCAAGACACTTTGAAATGTATTGAGCCTTTGTTTTCCGTGTTTGTACATTTTGTCTGAGGAAGTGTGTTTATGATAAATCACAGTTCATGTATAAGAATGTTCATAGCAGTGTGATTTATGATGGCTCCAAACTTGATAAACTTCTAATTCAGGAAATAACTCAATCATTACTGTACATTCATAAAATAGGATATTGTGAAGCTGTTGAGTTTGATTTCCTCAAAACTTGCAAAAGATCAGAATTAATTAAGTGGAAAAAAAAAAGGATAAATTTGTTATGATGCCATCTGCTCAGTATTAACCAAAACACATTTCCTCTCTTTTCTGGCAACACAGCTGGAATATATTTGTAGTTAGGTAGGGTCAGGTGACTGAGCACTAATGGAACCTTTGTAGAAATAATTTTCTTGTACTAGTCCCAAAATACTTAAGAAAGATTACCTGTGCTGGTTTCCCTTCCAATAAGCAGACAGAGATAACCACAGTGACTCTCAAACAAAGTCCTTGGATGAACATTTTTCGTACCCCTCATCATACATATGTGCCATTACTTGAGACTCGAAGACATTTGAGCCTCTGAAAAGTATGGGATGTAAATTTGTTCAAGCAGCTACCAGCACTGCCCTAAATAACTTACCTCTATGTAGTCAATGTAGAGTGTGTAGAGAGAGGGAAAGACATACTGGTAGGATGCACATCTGTGCATCAAAAGATTGAAAATGGTTGTTACAGATTTACATTTTGCTCTTTATGGAGGCACAGCTTTCCCTAAAATGTACCAAGGTTACAGATGAGCAGATTATTATTATTAAAAGCAATAACACAATTCTCATGGCTTCTTTCCATTTAGGCTTATGGAAAGTAGAAGGCTGCTCATGTAATTCTTGAAGTCTCTGGTAGTTGTCCTCTATGTGTCTTGTATCAAAGCTGCTGCTTTAGCTACAGTGGCCTCCTCCATGTAGACCCTTTCTGGAGCTCTGGGGATCTTCCAAAGTGAATTGCCATGGCTACCAGGTACTTTCATCTCTCCTGGGGCATCTCTGAGGTACAACGGAGAAAAACTGAAATTCAAGATTTTCATTTTATTCTCTCAGTCTTAGCACTGCAAATAAAAACATTGTTTACTGTTCCAGAGATGGTGTCCTTCTCTTTGGTGCCCTGAAATGTTTCCTTTATTAAGTAATTGATTTTGCCAATTGTTTTAATCAGATTAGGCCTCTTAGTTCATATAGCATGGTGGTATCATTGGAACATGTCCAAGATTTCAGTGTTTCTACTTGGAGTTAAAATAATTGTTAAAAATAACAATATTAATGGTCTTTTTTTATTAACAGTCTTTTTAATAAAGTGTGGTGAGAAACATTATTGTGTCCATTTTATTATTCAAATAATATCTGCTTTATTACTTAGCATATTTGATCTTTATAATAAAAGTCTGGCCATATTACAATACTAATTTAATACTATTCCTAATGATGATCTGTATAATACTTTTCAGCATTTTTCATATTTATTATAACCTATACAATCATATTCTTAACAATTGTTATTTTACACAATTTATAGATAAAGAGCTGAAGTCAAATAATTTTTGACTTAGCCAAGCCTATGTAATTTTGGCAAGGTCAAAATATGATCTGTATTAGCCAGACTCTCAAGAAGCAGGTAACATACTTGAAATAGGGTCATTCACAGAAAGGTTATTTACTAAGGAGGCTATTTCCTAAGACGTGTGTAGATAGTTCAGGGACAGGAAATTACCTCCTCCTTATTTCTCCTCAGGAAATAGTTACTGGAGCCTGGAAGAAGAGGTTCCTGGAAAGTCAGCTGACATGAGAGAATCAATGACCTTCAGAGGAGGATCAACAAGCTCAAGGCAGACTCACAGGGAAGGTGATGAGAAATGAATGCACAGACCTCACTTTTCTCCCAATTTCTGATCTCCTGCTAGGATCCTCTTTGACCACGCCCAACCAAAAGCCAAGGAACTTTTACATGGTTCATAGAAGTCAGCCTGGGAGGTGGTGCAGAGAAGGCTGGAGAAGGGTGGAAGGGCGGGGCGTCTGCTATGGGACCTCAGACTCCATTTGACTAGCAGATACTCCTACTACACAGGAGAGATTTTGTCCTTTTGACCAACAAAAGTTAAGCAATGGGGATGCCTGGGTGGCTCAGCGGTTGGGTATCTGCCTTTGGGTCAGGGCATGATCCTGGAGTCCCAGGGTCAAGTCCCACATTGGGGTCTTTTGCCTGCTTCTGCCTCTACCCATGTCTCTGCCTCTCTCTCTCTGTCTCTCATGAATAAATAAATAAAATATTTTTTAAAAGTTAAGTAATGAATCAGAAAGTCTCTTTTCCTGTCCTGTTCTCCTCCAGTCTGTGTTGCACTGCTAATGGTAGAAGAGAAGGAGAGTAAGCTACTGGTTCCTGAGGATTCCACTGACTCCAGTGAGTTATAAATAGTAGTAAGTAATCAGAGATTGAAAAGAACCTTGTATTTTATATTTGTTATTTTTTGGAGCTCAACCTTTAAATATCCTTGCTGTACACATGAAATATGGCAAGCCAAATATATGCTTCTACCCAGAATTCACATCTAGAGGAGGATACATACACATGCAAAGGGACAAGAGAAACTACCTGAAGCGACAACAGTGGAGTCAAGAGTCATGCACCAGTAGCCATGGATGTGAAATGACGTTCACTGCTGGTGGCATCACTAGTGAATGGCCAGTGGTGGCAGCACAATGCCTGTACTTAATTGGACAGTTGCTATGGCATGATCTTGGCTTTTGTCTCTGCCTCTCAGAAGACTGCCTTAATTTCTGTTACTCTGTGTGATATCTGGTATCCTGTTCATAAACTCATTTTCTACTTAAGTTAGCAGGGTTAGGTTTCTGTTATTTGGAACAAGAAATCTCACAGGAATAACCCCTCACATTGCAAGCACGATTTTTTAAACTTCAGGTTACAACCAGTCATGGGTTGTGAAATAATAATCAATATTTAGTAATAAAAAAAGTAAGTAGTTATAATAGTAGTTGGTAATAATCATTTAAACAATACTTTAAAATGAGAATACAATAGATGAGAAAATATAATACATCACTTCTATTAAAGTTATGGATGGTTTCGTGAGGAATTTGAGTGTATGTCACTGCACAAATGTATCGAACTCCATGTAAAATCCATTTTTAACATGAGAAATGTTCAAAGAAGTTTGAAAAACATTATGTTAAGGGAGCCTGGGTGGCTCAGTGGTTGAGCGTTTGCCTTTAGCTCAGGGCGTGATCCTGGGGTCCCGGAATGAGTTCCACATTGGGCTCCCTGCATGGAGCCTACTTCTCCCTCTGCCTGTGTCTCTGCCTCTCTCTGTGTGTCTTTCATGAATAAATAAATCAAATCTTAAAAAAAATTTTTTTAAAGAAAAACATTATCCTAGAGTATATTACAATATTCTGGTTATTCTTTTTTTCATCCAAGGCAGCTTAAGGAATTCATGGTCTTAGGACAATTTGGATAGAAAATTAATAACTCTTGAATGAGTTCCAGAAGTTTGATGTTATCAGAAAACAAAGATCAAGGTTCACTGGGAGCCAAATTGAAGTCTTAGATTGTGTGCTGTAAAAGAAATAGCATACTAAGCTTTCCTGGAGCATGGTAAACTTTTATCCATTATTAAAGATTTGAAAATAGATAGAAAAGAAAAGATCAGTGTGTGAGGGTAAAGGAGGAAATCAACAATTAATATTTGTACTCCATTTAGAAGTTGCTTTTGATCCCACTGCATCATTTGATTTTCAAAACAAACCTATAAATAAGTATGTTACCTGATTTTTATGTATGAGAAAACCAGAACTCAGGAGTTATACCTTGCCCAAACTCATCGTTAACATATGTAGAGCTCAGAAATGACTTAGTTGGACTTCAACTGAACATCATTTGAATATTCAACAAATAGCTGTCTTTAGGTTTCAAGATTTATTCTTTCCATTATTCTGTTAAATAAATAGACTGCCAAGTGGGCCGATTTATTATTTTTTGTGATCTCTCCTCTGAGTTAGTCTATAGCAATTCAGAATGATTCATTTGACTTAAACATTTCATTATTAGTCCTTGGTAGTGTGTCTCTCAGGAATTCACACCAAAATTTAGATTTACGGGGAATTCCAGGTAATTTAAGCTACATGGACTTTATTTGTAATGAGACCCATGGAATCTCCTGGAAAACAACTTATTCAAAGATCACGGAAGATCTAGGTACACAAACTTGGTCCAAAGAAGATGAATCCGTGTTTGAGGGATATGTGGATTCAGTATATCACAAAGATTTTCCTCTAATGCAGACTTTTTTTAAGACCCATGTCCAGGTCCTATAGTAAAGGGGTTGTGATGAGAGGATTAAAAATTCCACTTAAAGCTTTTCTGTCCCATCCATGATAGAGATAATATGTAGACTCTGAGGGAGAGTGTATACACCATCCTTGACATGGGGTAATTTCTGGAACATAGATTGGGCACAATAGTGTAAGCAGATACATATGGAATGAAAATAAAGTGGGAGAGATCATGGAGTTTCCACTTGTAGTTGAAAATATCAACAGCACCAGCAATAAAATGAGACCTCAGTGCAGGGGCTATAGTGGCAGGGGTGCATGGCACAGGATGCGGAGAGCACAGATTCACAGGAGGCTTTGCTATGTCGGGCTTGTGACTCACAGTATGCTTATTTATCCAATCCACATTTATGAACACAATGCAGTAGTAGTTGACAGAGATATTGTGATAAACCAGACAGGCATGGGTCCCCTTTCCTCACTCCCCACCCTCATGCAGATTAGAGTCTAGCAAAGAAAACAGATAAGTGAGGGAGTAGTATGACCATCAGGATTATTTGTGCATAATTGGGGTTGAGTGACTGGACTTCCTGCAGTTGAGGTTGGGGCAGAGGCAGAAGCAAATGCTTTATTACTGATAATGTGTTCCTGGTGTGCTCTTCAGATTAGTGTGACCTGAGAAATGTTGACTACAGGTCTACTGTAGCGCTTTCCCACTCTGTGTTTTACTGTCATGATTTCTATGTAGGTATCTTTCCCCTACTAGTTTAAAATGAAATTAAAGATAGAAAGAGTATCTTGTGTTTCTGTCCTCCCCACAGCAGGATGTCTAGAATAACTTAGTGCAAAGAAGTTTTGTTAAACTAAGTAATGGGTTGCTATGAATTGTAAAGCGTGGTTTCAGGAGTCTGGGCATTTGAAATGGACTCTAAAGTTGTACCTTGATTATTTATATACCAGGTAAAAGAAGATCATTACAGAGGTGAAAAACCAGGCCTCTCCTCACAGGCCAGAGTTCCTAGAGGGCAGGAGATACAGACACAGGGCTTACATCCCTCTTGAAAAGAAGCAAGTTTGTTAGTGTTGGGAGGAAGAGGGACTAATTTTATTTTATTTTGTTTATTTAAATCCAGTTCTTCTTAGAATCAATAACACAGCTATGGTGAGCTATTTTTTTTAACTATTTAATGCCTGCTGTATTGGTCTTCCATGGCAATATTGCAAGCTGAAGAGGGACTAATTTTAAATGAAAAAAAAATCACAAAAGATAGAACTCACTGAGTCTTAAGCTGAAGTTACCTGTGCTTTATAATCTATGAGGAATTGAAACTTGGTTAAATAAGATATTACAAAATCTTTAGAATGCTTACATTAACAAAGACAATGCCTGGAACATTCTTTAGCACAGCATGCCTATTTAACTAGAAAATGAGCTTTCCTTTTAAAATTTGTGGTCTGCAAAGATTTGGACATATTTTGAACAAAGTCACTAGAGTAGGTATTATACTTCAATGAGCTATATCATAATTTAGTTTTCTTTATACTGCTTTATTTTTCCTTCGGGAAAACAAATCTTGGTTCACTCAACAAAATCTATCACAAGCCTTATTTTTTTTCCAATTTCCATTCGAGCAATCATTTTCTTGAAAGTGTGACCATTATTTCCTGAATGTATTGTCAAAAAAGTAATTTCACTTGAATTATTAGATTTTTATGTGTTAAAAATTGCTTTGATATTTCTTTTACTTTGGACAGTTTTAATGATATTACTGGGCTTCAATTTTTAAGCCTAAGGAATTCAGTTCAAGGTGTTATTATTAATATAATGTTCTTAACCATTACTGAATAGATTAACTTATTAAAAATTTATTTTTAAATTAGGTAAAGAATAATATGTTTTTTAAAATGTAGCTACTCTTTACCACCTTTCCAAAAACACCTCGTTTATTTGCCAGATACTGAAATTGAAATTTTTTAGTTGGGAATTTTTGGCTTTTTAAATTATTTTTTCAAGATTTTATTTATTTGAGAGAGATAGAGAGACAGAGATAGAGAGAGTATGAGCACAGAGGAAAGGGAGAAGAGCAAGGAGCCCAATGTGGGGCTCGATTCCAGGACCCCAAGATCATGACCTGAGCAGAAGGCAGACACTTAACTGACTAAGCTACCCAGGCACCCCAGGAATTTATGGCTTTACACAGATATTTATCCTTGTTCCATTTCAGCAATTTTAATGTATGAACTTACTAAATTCTATTGTAAGTCTCCTATGTACAGAGGATCTGGGATTTTCCTGTCTATAAGGCAGTTTTAGCCTAATGCATCCTATCCACATGACTGGCAAGTGGCACTAGGAGAAGGGCAAGTCAGAATTTTAGAATGGTTTTCATATACAATGTCTGCTTTAACATGGAGTCAAACCACTTGATATGATTGAGGAATACATAAAAAACTCTCCACAATTATTCCCTACTAGCCTGCTACAGTGCATTAAATCAACCATTTGAATTTATTCCAAAATCTAACTCCAATGTGTTAAATATACTCTGTACTCAACCTGTAATTGATGAGTAATCTGTAATTGATATTAACATAGCTACAATGGCTTCATGTTCTCTTGAACAGCTATACAATTTCAAAGCTATGAGATCTGAAGGAATTCCAGAGCTGATGGGTTAGTTTCCAGAATGTATATAAAACTCTTACAACACAACAGCAAAAAAAGCAACACGATTGAAAAACGGGCAGAAGAATTGAATAGACATTTCTCCAAAGAAGTTATAACAAAGGCCAATAAGCACATGAAAAGATGCTCAACATCATTACTCATTAGGAAAATGAAAATCAAAACCCCAGGGAGATACCATTTTACTCCTACCAGGATAGTTATAATAATTTTTTAAAAGATTTAATTAATTAATTAGTTAATTAATTAGTTTTTTGACTCCCTGCTGGGTATGGAGCCTGATGCGGGGCTCATTCTCATGTCTCTGAGATCATGACCTTAGCCAAAATCAAGAGTTGATCGTACAACCAACTGAGCTACCAAATGTCCTTATAATAATTATTTTTAAAACCCTGGAAAATCAAAAGCATTGGCAAGTATGTGGAAAACTTCGAACCCTCTTCATTGATGGTGGAAATATAAAACAGTACACCTGCTGTGGAAAACAGTGTGATCATTTTTTTCTTAAAAGGGAAACAGAATCCATATAATCCAGAAAAGGGGTAGGTTTATACTCAGGGAATTTGTTTTTTTTAAAAAATTTTTATAATAATTATTTATTCATGATAAACAGAGAAAGAGAGAGAGAGAGAGGGAAAGAGAGACAGGCAGAGGGAGAAGCAGGCTCCACGTAGGGAGCCCGATGTGGGACTCGATCCTGGGACTCCAGGATCACGCCCTGGGCCAAAGGCGGGCACTGAATTGCTAAGTCACCCAGGGATTCCCTACCCAAGAAATTTGTAAACATATGTTCAATCAATGATCTGTATATGAATATTCATAACAAAAAACTGCAAACATGTAAAAAACAACCCACTTGCTTATGAATTGATAAGTGAATAAATAAAATGTGGTATACCCATACAATGAAATATTATTCAGCCATAAAAAGGAAGCACTAATACATGCATGAATGAATTTTGAAAACATGGTAAATAAAAGAAGTCAGAACACGAAGAGCTACCTATTGTATGATCCCATTTTTAAGAAAGAAAATCCATAAATATTGACATCAGATTAGTGCTTTGCCAGAGATTGTGGGGAGAAAGAAATGGGGAGTGATTGCTTTGTGGGTATGGGCTTTTCTTTTTGGCACGATAAAAATGTTCTTAAATTAGAAAGAGATGATGTTCATATGACCTTTTGAATGTACAAAATGGCTAGAATGGTTTGTTTTAAACCATTTTACTTCAATAAAGAAAGTAAATTTGAAAACTAATCAAAACACCTTACTTATTTATCTGGAAGTGGTATGATATGAGATGAAAATACCCTTGCATGGCGGCTCTTGAAGCCATATGCTGAGGTCCCTCCCATTCCCACAAGGAGATCTCACTCAGAAGTGACTCCCAATGACTCTTCTGTTTGAATGTTGGCAGAATTTGTAACTTGTTTGTAACCAATAAAATATGCAAACATGTTGCCTTGTAAGATGCTGAGAAGAGGACCCAGTTAAGTCCTGCCCTGACTCCTGAATCACTGCAACTCTGACATAATAACTAAGTGTTGTTTGAAGCCACTAAGTTTGTGGTAATTGGTTATGCAGCAAATAAATAACACGTTCCACTCTGCTACTTAATTAGCTATGTGACTTTGGGTAAATTCCTTAACCACTGTGTGATTCAGATTCCTAATATATGAATATGAACAATCATTGTTGTAGTGGTAATCAATGGATGACATAACTAATGGATAATCAATGTTGGAATCAGTATTGTTAGGATTCTTGTGGTAATTAGTTGAGATAGGACATGTAAAGAATATAAAAGCCTCTTTCCAGGACTCCATTAAAACTATGACTATTTTGTATATTATTTAAGTAGTGATTACAAATCTGATGTAGTTCTTCTGAAATAATATTTTTTATCTCAAGGAATGTTGCAGTTCACAAGCTCAATCAGTAATATAACACCGGCAGGAAGGAATAATTTAAAAATTTCTAAACTTTGACCTCAAATTTTTAATGATTTGTATGCTCAACAATTAGTAGAATTGTTTTATTATCCTTAGGCATGGAAGAGCATAGTTTTGAAATAATCTTTTCCTAAAGGAATATAAAAATATGATCAAGTTAACAAAGCAGAGCCTATTTTTTAAAAAAATCTACTTAAAATCAGGGACCTTGAACCTCTGGAAATAATTAGGAAAAAGTTAACAGATTGTTGTCAAAATAAACTAATAGAAATGATAATGTTAATGTCATGGATGAACATTGAATAGGAATGAAAAATATTTATTTTAGCTAAAAAAGCCCCACACTATCAATAACTTGTTTTTTTTTTTTATTTTGTAAAATGGCAATAACACAACTGATAATTTAAATTATTTGCTTGGTTTTTTATTTTCTATAGTTCAATGAGACTAAAATTAAAGGTATAGAACACAAATCAGAGGGCATATAGAGCTCAGAATGAGATCTCTGAAAAAATTGTCAGCCAACTCCTTTGCTTATTATTTTTCTGCAGTTATATCTTCGATTTTCCATATGACTAAAACAACACTCTTAAAACTCAGCTGATTTCCTGGGAAACATTGTGTTTGGTCACTAAAAATCTTTTACTTTCTTGTGAGCATCCATTAATATAAAGGCTTTTTTTTAAATGAAGGATAAATCATGAAAAGCATTATTTGAATATTTTAATTTATAAAGGAAATTCAATTATCTTTATACATTTCTGAGAATACAAGAAATATAAGGTACATGATGGGATTTTTCAATTTCCAAAGCTGCTATATATTTTCTAGTCATATGTGAAGTTTTGACATCAGTGACAATTTGGAAACTTAAATATTCAGAGTTCTAGATTTTCACCGTTTAATTATGTGTTTAGTTTATTTGTACAGAATAGATTTTGATTGATGAAAAGAAATGAGTATTTGAATGATAGTGACTAATCCTATGAAAAGTAAAAAATAAAAAGTAAGAAAAGATATATATGTGTCTTTATACCCTAATATTATTAAATTTGAATAATGTCCTCCATCCTTCAGTGGGCTATCTCAAATGATTTAACAACTTTCTTGAAGAAAGTTTCTTGTCAAAAAAAAAAAAAAAAAAGAAAAGAAAGTTTCTTGTCAAGGGCTGTTTTACGACTCCAGATCTACCTCTTTCCGAACGTTTATAATCTGCACTGAATATCAATCTACGTAGGATGGCCTTGTGATCTATCAACCAGATCAGGACAGCTTTGTGCATAAAAAGAGGTGCCATTAATAAAAATGTGACAACAGGTGAAAACTGGGGCTATCCTGAGCAAGTTGGGATGTATACCTAACCTTAAAACCATGCACCATCTGAATCTGGATGCAGATGAGATAAAACTATAGAGCAGAAGTCCACATTTTTTTGTCTTAAATTCCTTTTGTTTTTTTGGTTGTTTTATTCATTTGTTCATTCGTTCGTTCACAGATATCTCTTGAGCCCCTAGTATGTGCTAGATGTTCAAATTATTCTGAGTGGCAAGAAACTTACAGTGCTTCTGGACTTCACATTCCACCCAGAGGTTGAAGTGTAGTCGTAAGGTAATTTCAACAAGACACACAGCTCCGTTGACAGATGCACAGGACATAATCAAGTTCTTTGCAGTTTGGGTTTTCTTGCTCCTTTGAAGAGTGCTTGTCAGTCCTGTGTTATGGCACGTATAGTCCTTAGTTCTCTCCCTCTGTTCTGCCTTGTGTTGCCTGTTGTATAATTGTTTGCCTGTCAACCACACTTCTCTGCTGTTTGAGGAGTTGCTATTACTTTTTATTTCCCTTCTTTTATCTTCTTGTTTCTGTGTTTTATATTGCTTGCATAGTCTGCCCTTTGATGCATATTTAAAGTGTGTTTTTGACTGCTTCTGGGCTCCAGAGGTTCCAAAAGCCTGAGAATTCTAGGCATTTGTTTTCTTTGGGTCTCATGTTAGTTGTATCTGGGGAGTGATCTATTATAGGAACATACAAGCATCCAGCGTGAACCAGGTACTATACTGCTTTACACGTACCATCTCTTTTCATGGCAATCCTATCAAATAAGATTATTATTTTTCAGATGAAGAAATGGAGGTTCTGAGAACTAAATACATAGCAAAAGTTAAATCAAAATTCAGGTTGAAATTTTATTTGACTTTAGAGTCATGCCTCCCACAACGCTTTGCTTTTAATTTTAGGAAATCAAAGAATTACTATGTTAATATTATGCCTTTTGATGGGAAGGCTATTAAAATTTTATTTGTAGATCTTTCCTGGGATCAAAAATCAGGAAAACAGTAAACATGTATGATTTCATATATCAAATCTTCAAAATTGTATTGGCAAATATACCTAGTGTTCTCACTTTTTTTTAAGTTTTCTTTCAGAGACTTGCAAAACTTTAAATAAATTTTAGCTTCTTTTTTTGGATGAAAGCAAGACATGGATTATAATTTTCAGGCAGTCAGTCCTCTAATACCTTTTCCCTGATAATTTTCACTTATATAGTGCTACGCTCTAGCTAAAAGATATAAGTTGCTTTTCCTTCTAAATTTTAATGTCTGATGGAATTTCAAAATTTAAATGTATATCATATTCATTGGGATACTAGGATATTAAGCTAAGAGACTGTAGTGGTTTAAAAACTAGATTTATGGTAGACCTAGAGAACTCAAAGGTATTTTTCAATATTATATTCAATTATTATTTATTGAGCACTTGCTATATGCTAGTAACTGTTCTAGCACTGAAGATAAGGGCATTTCTTTCACTTATGGAATTTTTAGACTTCTTTTAGGGAAAACCAGTCTCCTCACATCATCACCATTACCACCACCAAATGAAGGCCACAGACTGGGTGAAGATTTTGTAATGCATACAGTGACCAGAGGTTATTTAAGAACTTATAAAGAACTCTGACAAATCAATAAGAGATGGCAAACAACTCATGAGAAAAATAGATAAAAGACATAAAAAGATAATTCACAGAAGATGAAATCTTAATGGCCAATAAATATATTTTTTAAATATGGTCACAAGAAATTGGAGAGTTGCAAATCAAAACTACAGTGAGATACTACTTTATACCCATTGTATTGGCAGCAATTTTTTAAATGTATATGGTAAGTGCTGGCTAGAAAGGGGGGGGATGGGAGTTGCTGATGGAAGTATAAAATGGTAAAATGACATAAAATACTTTGGAGGCCAGTTTGCCAATAGCCTTTCGAGTTGAAGATAAAAATAGACTCTAATCAAGGGATTCCACTCTTAAATACATATTCTGATTCATGTGCATAAAAAGACTTCATAACAGCAGGTTTTATAAGAGAAACCAAAATTACGCTGAAACACTAACAGGAAAATGGGCAAATACATCATGTGTTCCTTCAATGGAATGAATAGTAGATATCGATCCACAGATATCCCAGTATCATCATGAATAAATCTCAGAAACTTAATGCTGAATGAAAAAGAATTTCAGAAAGATAGATCCAGTGTTATACTATTATGATATACAAAACAACTCACTGTATTTTTTTAGCAGTGCATATATTCCTGGGAATGACTTAGAATAACAGATCTCATTTGGGTAGGGGGAAGAATGGCACAAGGGAGGTATAGACATGTAATGTGCAGTCATATTTGTAGTGTTTTCCTAGTTCAGCTGGGCTAAGAAAACCCCTTTTATTTTTCTCCATGCATTCATATATGTGAAATATCACTAAGAGAGATTGGAAAAGTAGTACTCAAATTATCCTTTTTCTGATCATATGATTGTGTACTGTAAAACTCAAGGAACTAGGATAAAGCTATTGTAATTATAGAATTTGGTACAATTGTCTGGGAAGCAGATAAACTTGATTCAATTCTAAGTTATGAGCAATAGAAATGGAAAAAATGTCCATCTCTAATAAAGCTAGAAAAATTTCAAAAAACATTTAACAAGAAAAACTCTGGGCCTTTATGAAGAAAACTGTTAAAGAGATGGATATATAACCAATATATAAATATATATTTGAGCAAATGCAAGGGCATGCCATGTTGCTAATGGAAGGTTTAATTGTCATTAAAATATCAATACTCTAAAATTAATATATTAAATAATGCAATTCCAATTAGAATCTCAGTGAATTTATCTCACTGGAAAAATTATATTTCATCTTATTAAAAGTGATTTAAAGTATTTAAGAAAAATACAAAAAAAAAACATTGGTGGGTGACTTCCATTTTACATGTTAGATTACCCTATAAAACTGATGTAATTAAATCTCTCTGGTCTTAGTCTTTGAACAGATAAACTGATTATAGAAAACAATAAAGAGTATTCAGAAATTAATTTCAGTTTAGATTAAAATTTAACTCAAGTGATAGTTGAATTTATTTATGATAGAATATTTATTTATTTTTTGATAGAATACTTTATACATTAAATGGTGCTAACACAGCTGGCTAGCCTGGCATAATAAAAGTGTGCATTTGGTTATATCACATATAAAAACAAATTCTGGATGAATCTTAACTTGTTAAAAAGTATTTTAAAATATAAAAAATAAAGATACCATCTGTAGATGAAGGATATTTTCTTTCTCCAAATTGAAAACCAAATCTATTAAACAAAATTAAATATATTTGAATTTCATAAGTTTTTTTTTTTAACTTTGGGTATGGCAAATGAATATATAATCTAAATCAACAATAGACTTAGGAAAGTAAGATAGCAAAATATACTAGCAGCTGTTGCAAAATGGAAAGAAACAAATTCAAAATACCCAATTAAAAATGTGAAAGAATGTGAAAAGACAATTCACGGAGGGGCAACTATACAAACCCAGCCAATAAATGCTGGGATGCTCAAATTCATTAGCAGTTAGGACAAGACTAATTAATGTAACAGTGAGCTAGTCTTTTAAGCCAGTTATATGAGAAAATCTGAAGAGGTTGTGTGTAATGTCTTCTGTTTGCCTCTGCAGATCTCCTCTCCATCCTTCTCCAGCGTGCTCCGTGCCCCGGGTAGCCTTATGTGAACTGATGGCTTCTATGACTCCATTGTCCTTTGGCCTCCAGTTGGGTTTGGTTGGTAGAAATCAGTAGCAACAGCTGTTGGGAGATGACAACAAGATTGGGTATTTATTTTCCTGCTCCCTCCATCAAACTCAGATACTTTTATCATATGGCCTTCTATTCTCCATCCCTTGCTTCTTTAGGCTTAGAGGTGGCAGGACCATCCAGCTCTAACCAGTTCTGGCAGTGATCTCTTATGGGTTGCCATTTCTCCTGCCAACATCTTCAAAAATATCCCTTTATAGTACTCTCCTCAAATTTCCAGATTTGAGAGTGCCATCTGCTTTCTGTCAGGCCCTGGACTAATGCCCAGCTCTAACACTTGTTACTGGTATGAGGCTAGGGAAAGGGCACTCTTGTAATTGCTGAGCCAAAAAAAAAAAAAAATTGTCCTGATCTTTTGGAGAGACATTAAACAACATCCATTACAATTAAAATGACCATTATACCTACAATTCTACTTCTGAAAGCCCATTCCACAAACGTATGACTAAAATGAACAAGTCAGGAAACAATAAATGTTGGTGAGGATGCAGAGAAAGGAGAACCTCTTACACTGTTAGTGGGAATGCAAGCTGGTACAACCACTCTGTTTTCTTGAGGTTCCTCAAGAATTTAAAAATAGAGCTGCCCTATGACCCAGCAATTGTACTACTAGGTATTTACCCCAAAGATACAAATGTAGTGATTTGAAGGGGCACCTGCACCCTGATGTTAATAGCAGCAGTGTCCACAATATCCAAACTATGGAAGAAGCCCAGATGTCTATCACTGATGAATAGATAAAGATGTAGAACATAAATCAGCTGTCAAAAAAATGAAATCTTAGCGTTTCCAACAACATTTATGGAACTAGAGGGTATTATGTTCAGCAAAATAAGTCAATCAGAGAAAGACAATTATATATAACTCATATGTGGAATTTAAGAAATAAAATAGAGGATCATAGGGGAAAGGAGGGAAAGATAAAATAAGATGAAACCAGAGAGGGAGACAAACCATGAGACTAATATAGGAAATAAACTGAGGGTTGCTGGAGGAGGGGTGGGCGGGGTATGGGGTTACTGGGTGATGAAGCATTAAGTAGGGCACATGATATGATGAGCAGTGGATGTTATACGGAAAGATAAATAACTGAACTCTACCTCCGAAATTAATAATATACTATATGTTGGTTAATTGAATTTAAATTTAAAAAATAAAAACAAATAAAAACAAATACAATTTTAAAAAGTGCAAATTAGTAAAGATGTAAATGCAAGGACATTTGTTATAGTATTATTTTTTTTGGTGCTTCAAATTGAAAACAATTAATGTGCATCAGTATGAGAATGGTCAAAAAGTTCGGCTTACATGATGAATGAATGTTACACAAAACTTGAAAGGTAGACATGGCACCACAGTAGGTAACTTGGTTTTAGAGAGATTTTCAGGAGTTATTGTTAAATGTGAAAAGCAGCAAGCCCAAAAGTGGGTATAACTGCGATGCATCATTTTATAAAAACATATACTGCAACAAAAATTATTGTATATATAAAGAAACAGACATGAATGTCTCTGATTTTATGAGCATGAAGAAAAATTTGGATGAATGAACATTGGATGTAACAGAATTGAGTGGAGGAGCAGGGATCTATTTGGGTGGGAGAAGCAGGTGAGGGATGGGGTACGGGCAAGCAAAAAAGGAAGAAAACTTACAAAAGGATATACATTCATTATATAAAGTCATTTATTAATGTATGTTTTATATGGGCATTCATTTGTATGCCCCCCCCAGGATAATTATGGAAGCTGCACTGTATACTACTTCAATTGCACATTTTTCTTCTCTTTTAAGATTTTATTTATTTATTCATGAGAGACACACAGAGAGAGAGAGGCAGAGACATAGGCAGAGGGAGAAGCAGGCTCCATGCAGGGATACTGACGTGGGACTCAGTCCTGGGACTCCAGGATCACGCCCTGAGCCGAAGGCAAACCTCTGAGCCACCCAGATGTCCCAAATGCACATTTTTTCAATGTCATTCAAGTTCTATTTTTGCCCTGAGACATTTTCGCTAAGTATTCTGAGATTCGAGGGCAAAAGAATTATATCATTTTATCTCCTTTATAATGCCAGGATATAATACTCATATTTCTCTGCTATCTGGAAACTCAAAGTAGACTTCCTAAAATGCCTATCTTTGACACATTCCCTATGTCCTTGATATGATGAGTCAACTGTGTTCCGTTTCATTAGACAAAATACTCTCTTTAAAGAGCAGAGATGAATATATACTCATGTCTATACTATACTCTCTCTATACTAACTGTAGCAGTATAGAGATACATTCTACAGTGCAGAAGTATTTTATTGGTCTATACGTGTTATATCAGTATAATTCTATTATAGAATTTTACATACTAGAAACTGAAAGAAAACATTTAATTTCAAAGAAGTTAAAATTATTGTCAAAATGAAAAGTACAGAGCATCGTCCTAGCATTGCATTTTTTCCCAGTATTTTGTTCATTGTCAAAGCTTATTATCACTGTAGTTTTACTTAAGAATTGGGGAAAGCCGGCCCTAATTTCTTCAGGCAAATATATTTTCTGAGCACGATAAGATACTGCTGTAATTGAAAGATGACTAGTATTCTCACTGTGAATGCATCTAAAGTCATATTCTCCAGAACACCAGATGTACAGGATTCAGAAAATGGGTAGGCTTTTCCTGGAAGCTCACAGACCAATTAAAAAGACTTACATTTCCTACTTCTCCAAGAATATCTTTGTAAGATATTTCATTGAAATACAGATATATACATAATCTTTTCACTTCCTATTTCTCAAATTGCAAGTACATTGGTACAAAGATTGTTTTTAGTTATCGCCTATAATTTTACAAGTTAATCAAAACTTTAATTTTTCTGATGGTGCATAATTATACAATATCTCCAATCTTAGCTCTCTAAGACAGCTAGTGAATTCTCTAAAAATATATTATTACTAATATGATATTTTACACACTATATGATATTACCTATAACCCATGGTAATTCCATGTTATTAATATAACTATCATACAATCAATGCTAAAAATATTGAATGTAATGAAGGTTTTGATTTTTGAGATATCAGAGACAAGCATGTTAATGAATGTATCATTTAGGATATTTTGTTTATTTGTTTTATACTTATATATATACCTGTTAGTACCAATGCATCACTTCTATTTGTCTCAATACTGCATTTCACTGATGGTCAATGATGGGGATTTAGGGCTTATTTTTGCTGTCAAATCACTAGAATGATTGATTAAAAAATATAGGTAGTTGGCATTCAGGGAATTATTTTATTTTATTTCTTTTTTATTTTAATTCCACTATAGTTAACATAAAGTGTCATATTAATTTTGGTTGTACAATATAGTGCTTAAGGAATTATTTTAGACCAAATTACTCTCTAATTCTTGAACAGAGTTTCTATCTTCACATGCAATAGTACATGCATGTATCCATGTATGGGAGAGAGTATTCATGTTTTGCTTTCATCCTCCTAAATGACGCAAATTGATCCCTGTCTCATCTCTGAAGCCAGTAAATTTCACATTCTCTGGTAAAGCAGATTTCATCAAGCTGATGAAGAAGAATGAAGAAGCTAATTAGGAGCAGCAGAAAAGTTGCATAATTGGGTATGCCATGACTGAGGGTCTCAAACTCCTGGTGCGTCTTGTTTTTGTTCTTGTTTGAAATTGGCTTGTGGGTTCGAAAGGACTCATAAATTGCAGATAATTATATTCTGTGTCAAAAACTATACGAACTGCAAACATCAATATGCACACGAATAGTAGCACACAATGAAACATTTTAATTTCAGAAAATAATGCTGGAACCAAAAGCAAATATTGATCTTGGACCTATATCAAGAAGTAACATTTACAAGTATACCTATTGGCAGTTGAAATGGGGCAAAATTTTAAAGGACTTTAGTTTGCAGGATAAAGCTCTTTTATTTTCCATCACTCTATATGCCTAGGTATTTATTATGCCATGTTTGTTTTTCTCTCATCTGTCTTTCAAAATTTTATAAATTGTTCATGTCACAATATAGAAATATGTTATGATTAAAATTATTTTAATTTTGTTTTTAAAATTTTTTAAATTTTAAAAATATATACAAATGTGCTACTAAAGTTATCATCTCTTTCATAATATGTAAATTATACCTCAATGAAGCTGTTAAAAATTATCTTCAAAAGCATTCACATGAGAGAGACTTGCATATGTTTAAAATTTATGATAATGATTCAGTTGAGAAAGGATGGTTGAACAGTCAGAGAAGTGAAGGGGTTGTATTCAGTATAAGTTTTCTAAGAAGATGAGCAGAAGGGAGATCCAGAAAACTTGCAGAGGGATAGAATCCTATTAGGAGGAGTCTCTTCTTTTAATGGAACAGAAAGCAAGGATGGAATGTATTAGGATTTCTGTAGGTTTCATACTGGTTTGGGAAGTCAAAAAAAAACCATCATATCCTTTGTTCCCTCTGTTTTCTGGGGAGCAGAAAAGGGTATTGAGTTTAAAGATTTTTTTTATTTATTAGAGAGAGACAGAGTGAGACAGAGAAAGTGAGTGGGAAGAGGTGCAGAGAGAGAGAGAGAGAGAGAGAGAGAATCCCAAGATGACTCTGCTGAGTGTGAAGCCTGATGCGCGGCTCTATCTCAAACCCTGAGATCATGACTTAAGCCAAAATTAAAAGTCGGACATTTAACTGACTTAGCCACCCAAGCACCCCTAAAGGTTTTGAGTTTAAATAAGTATTTAAATGAAGGGATCACTGACTAGAAAAAAAGATTTTTCTAGAAACTGAGCCAATATGTCTGTTGGGGTAGGTAATTATGAATGCCTTGTTGTATGATCATTTCAAATATTGTTCAGCTTCTCAATTGCATATATGGAGAATCCATCATATATGGATGGAGTTTTATAACATGGAAATAATTAAAAACAAGAGATTTAGTTTCAAGGATTTCAATAAATGATGGCTCACAGAATTGCAGGCAGAGGAGAAAGTGAAGCGTTAACAAAACTGAAAGAATCCGTCAATCTTGGAGACCCTGAAGTGAAAGACTAGTCAGAATGTGTAGCTGAAGAAGGAAGCAAGGGAGAGAGGAAGTTGTGGTCAGAGTCTGGGATGTTGGGACTAGTGAAGTTGAATGGGGAACGATTTGGAGAAGCATCATTGTTGTAATAGGTTAAAGAGAAAGAGGAGTGTTGTGTGGGCATCTGCATTGCTGGTGAGTCACTTAAGGTAACAACAGAACTTGGAACACAGAGGAAAACCTTGTGCCACAGGTCATTTCTTAAATAGATAGGGCATGTGAAGGATCCCTGGGTGGCTCAGTGGTTTAGCGCCCGGGGAGTGATCCTGGAATCCCGGGATCGAGTCCCACATCAGGCTTCCTGCATGAAGCCTGCTTCTCCCTCTGGCTGTGTCTCTGCCTCTCTCTCTCTGTGTCTCTCATGAATAAATAAATACAATCCTAAAAAAAAAAAAAGATAAGGCATGTGACCGTGAGAGTGAAGTGTGACACCAACAAAAGGGATGGAGGAAATGACAAATTCCGCAGGTCTCCTCCTCCTCCTCCTCCTCCTCCTCCTCCTCCTCCTCCTCCTCCTCCTCCTCCTCCTCCTCCTCCTCCTCCTCCTCCTCCTCCTCCTCCTCCTCCTTCTTCTTCTTCTTCTTCTTCTTCTTCTTCTTCTTCTTCTTCTTCTTCTTCTTCTGTAAGAGGGTTGCTGTGATTTATCTGATGATTCAAAGAAAATAAAAACTGTAAATCTTATCTTCTGATCTTGAAGACACAAGTGTAATACTTGACCAAATTTCAAAGGATACTGTGTCCTCAGATGCAATTAAGGCAACATAGGAAGTACTCTGAAAAGACCGACAATGTTTTGAGAATTGGCTGATAAAGGAGATGTATTTGCCAAGGCACAGTGAAAAATCCTTCCAAAGGGACGATTGAATCAAGAGCAGGAATATACTGAGTTTATTGGGAACAAAAGCTAATATTGAATGGCCTTCGGGATTACAAAATGTATGCTAAATTATGGACATAGTACACCAATTTGTATATTTATTTCTTGTTTCATGCCATTGATTTTTGCGTGTGTGCCAGTATTAAATTCCTTTGGCTTTTATAGACTCATGAAGTACTGCAAATGACTTTCTGTCATTACTCTTCACAACATTTGTGGCGAGGCTGGTTCACCCATTGACCTTTAAAATGATTTTGCCAAGTTCTAAGAGAAAATACCATTGAGGGTATTGATTGGAACCATCGTGAATTTATAAACAACTGTTTGTAAAATTTTTATCTTGCCAAGTCTTCCCATCAAACAGGATTTAGTTTTCCATTTATTTAGGTGCTTTATGCCTTTAGTAAAGTTTGGCAGTATGCTTTATGTGGGTCCTGAACATTTCTTGTTAAATTGATTTCTAGGCATTTCATGTATTTTGTTGCTCATGTGATGGAATATTTTTTCTATCATATTTTTAACTTTTTGGGCTAGTATATAAACAAGTATTGTTCCTTAATTGTACAACTTCCTATTAATGAACTATCTTACCCATACTAATAATGCTGCAATTAATTTTTTTTGTATTTTCTAGAGACAATAACATATATAAAGTATAGTAATTTTGTCTCTCTCCAATATTTGCCTATTGTTTAATTTCATTTTCTTTTGCCTTGGCTAAAATGTCCAATAAAATGCCAAATAGTAATGGCAATAGAATGCAATCTATTTTTCTCTTGACTTTATGTGAATACTTCTACTTCTCTAAGTTATGTGTCTCTGTGTCTTAATTTCCCCATCTGTAAAAGGAAGATAATATTACCTAATACACAAAGTTATAAGAGGATTATATAGTCATAAGATAATTACATATAAATTGCTATAAAGTGTGTTTAGCCTGCTTGGAGTTCAATTAGTAGAAATATCTGTAAGTACAGAACATGGTGCAGAAAAAAAGCTCTAAATAGAGGACAGTGTGCTAATAATTATTATGCCCAGTGATCCAACCTGTATTAAAGGTTCAGTTCACTACAGATTTTGGGGATTGGATCTGAGTCTTATCAACAAAGCAAGAATGAATAAAGGGTAGAAATTATTGAATAGCATAGAGCTTAGTTGAAAATCTGTGGCAGATATTGAGAAAAATAAAAGGAGTTGAACTTTACTGAGGATCTAGTGTGTGTTAAATAGTGTATCTGAACAAAAAGCCATATCTCTGCCCTCTGGGAACTGACAGTAAGTAACATTGAGAAACATACTGTTCTTCTATTTCTATACTTAATCTCTATTACATTACAAATAAGAATTAATCTCATCACTGGACCTATTTTGCCAAACTAGAAATGAATTCTTAAGACTTATAAGCTATAATAAATACGGATATAAGTATAGCAGTATTTCATTCATAGGAAGATGTAATCCCTGTCTCTGTGTAACACCTTCCTCTTTAAGACAAGTTCAGGGAAAATAAAAGAAAATGTAACTTTGCACATCCAGGACAAATTTTAATACCAAAAGCTATTAAAAACCTGAAAATATCGATATAGCTAAAAGGATTTTAATAAATGCATGGATATTATTAGTTCCTACTGGGTAATTTCAGGAAAATATTTTAGTGTATCCTTTAAAAATTTTTTAACCTTATAAAAGCAATCTTTATTGTACTTTAAATGTCCTTAGATGATTCTAAATCTGAGATGAAAAATATTGATGATAAATAGAGGAAGTACCAGCCATGCTTACATTCTTAAAACAATTTTCTTGTAAACAGATATCTTTAATTTCTGGGAAAAAGTCATTTGAATCTACATAGAAAAGATACTTTTAACACTTTTTATTTCTTATAAATCACTATGCAAAAATCTACTTATCTAAGATGTCAGTTTTAGTGAGTCAAGGACACATGAATATATAGCCATTTATTGAAACATTTTAATTAATGTTTAAATTACTAAAGTCCTATAAAATCACTTTTTAATAAAAAGTATAATATAAAAACATAGCGGTTACAGCTAAAGCTACTCTTTTTCCCAGAGAAAACTTCTGTTTTCAAGTATGGTACTTTATATAACTGTTCCTTTGTATTTATATATGCATAAGTACATATATATATGAATTTATACACAAAAATATCTTTGTATGTTTTACAGAAATGATATGTGTTATTCAGCAACTTGCTTTTTTGTTCCCTACTGAAAAATATCTTAATGCTCTCTCTCCAACTTGGGTATCCATAGAATTAACTCATTTTTAAATGTTCTTTGATATGGAAATGCTAAAACTGAAAACTTTATCCTCTTTTTTAGATCCTTTAAAGCTGATGTAGCTACTAATAACAATTTAACGTAGAACATCACTTAGCACAGAATACTGATTTTTCTCTTCTTTTAAGTCTGTATTTGACAAGCGAATAATAAGTCATTCTTTGTAGACATTACTTCATATTTGGTAAAATAAAATAAAAATGTTTCCAATAATTAATGATCTACAGTGGGAGTAACTTTTCTTTAGAGCAAAAGCAGTGAAGCTTTTAGGATCTTAAAGTCTATGTTGTTGATACTTAAGCAAAAATAGTTTTTACATAACCACTAGAATTTTACTTCTCTCTATCAAAATCCAATCTTCCTAAATTACAAATAGAGTAGTTCTTTGCAAGGAGACCAACTAAAATTACACAAAAACACAGAGTTATTGGGTTGCCTTTTATTTTCTGTAATTTCATCTGAACAGTGGAACAGAGTGGCCCCCAACAGTGTACCAGTACTGGTCATCTATGAAAAATAACATCAAAGAAGATCCTACAGTATTGGTCTGTCTTTGTCTGGCTTATTTCACTTAGCATAATACCATCAAAGCCTGTCCATATCGTAAATGACAAGATATCATTCTTTTTAATGGATGAGTTGAGTTATATTCTAGTGTGTGTGTATGCATATATGTGTATACCACACCTGTATGTGTGTACACACACACACAAACACACCACCATTGTATATGTGTGTATGTATGTATGTCTATATTACATCTTCTTTTTTGATTCAAATGGGCAAACAAAACAAAATGAAACTTATAGATACAGAGAACAGATTGGTGGTTGCCAGAGGGTAGGAGGGTTGGGGGCATGGATGAAATGAGTGAAGAGGGTAACAAGGTACAAACTTCCAGTTATAAAACAAATGTCATGGGGATGTAATGTACACATGGTGACTATAGTCAATAATCTTGAAGTGCGTACTTGAAAGTTGCTGAGAGAGTGAATCTTAAAAGTTCTCATCACAAGAAAAAAAATTGTAACTAGTCATTGTGACCGAAGGTAGCTAGATCATTCTGCTGTACGCATACAAATATCAAATCAGGTGATACACCTGAAACTTATATAATGTTTTATGTCAGTTATACCCCAATACAAAAAACGTCCTATCAAAAGTGTCATTTTTGGTATCCCTTTCTTTCGAGTTCTCATGCCTCTCAGCCTCTCTTCCTGCCCCTTACCTTCTATTCTCTATAGCCCTTCCAAGTGTACGATCACTTCTATTACTGATAGAATGGACACTGTAAAGAAGAGGATTACAGTACATTTTCTAGATTATAACACACCCTGTGCCCTTAACTATTAAAGCAGATGGTTGTTCAGAAATGTGATGGCAACCCTATAGAAAATCATTTAACCATTTATTCTATTACCTCAGTTCCCATTATTTTTGAACTTTTTGGAGTAATAGTAGCTAGTATTCATTCAGTGTTTTTTATGTGCCAGGAGTAATAGTAGCTAGCATTTTGGAGTAATAGTAGCTAGGATTCCTTCAGTATCTTTATGTGCCAGGAGTTGTCATAGTAACTCTGTCAATAGGTCCTAGTATTATCCATAAATTATAGATGAAATAAATAAAGCACAGATTGGTTAAATAGCTTCTCTAAGGCCACACAGTAAGTGATAAAGCTATTACTTAAATTCATTTTAAGTTTTTCTCAGAGACCACCTATTCAAACATTTATTTTATTACATTACATGGAATAAAACTGATGGATAGAGTTACAGTTTTATAGACACATTCTTTGGAAATATAGATGCATAAATCTCCATATGGAAGGGCACTAGAACACAGGTATACATTTTTATGTAAATATTCTCCCAGAATCTTACTCATTAATAATCCAGTGATGTCTTTCTCAGAGGGCTAGGAGCCATCTCTGAAAAGTAACCATCAGGGATGCCTGGCTGGCTCAGTTGATTAAGCATCAGACTCTTGATTTTGGTTCAGGTCTTGATCTCACAGTTGTGAGATGGAGACCCATGGGCTCTGTGCTTAGTGGGGAGTCTGCTTCTCTCCCTCTCATTTTCCCATCTCCCCCACTCATGCTCTCTCTCTCTCTCAAATAAACCAATCTTTTTAAAAATAAAGTAACCATCAAGAAGAATAGAATCCCCATCTCCCAGTCTTCAGGAGGATAGGAGCCTAATTTTGATACATGACAATTAGCCAAGTGAGATGGCCTCTACCTTGAATAATATCCTTTCCAGTACTTTCCCATTAGCTCACCTCAGCATCTAAAAATCCTCTTCTTTTTGTTTCAGTAGAGTTGAGTTCAATCTCCCTCCCATGTTGAAATAGTCTTGACTCATTTTAATGGTCTTGAATAATGTCTTCCTTGATTGTTCAACTTAATCTGGTAAAATTTTCCTTGACAATTGAAGAGTCTTCTTTTTGATAGAGAAAATGGAGGAAAATATGGATTAAAGTCTTCTCTTCTCTTCTGTCATCCAAATGAGGAATCCATGAAACATCAGCAAGTCCACTGGCCCCATGCATTGTGCATCTTGACCTATATTTCTAGTACTCATTTATAATCAAAATTTTTAAATTCTGGTTGCAGGTTTACTGCACAGGTGATATGATTAGCAACAGAGTCAAAGCTTTCAGGTCCATCACATATTCTAGTGATGACCTGATTTCCAATTTCTAACTTCTCCCTTTTTTTTGTAGCTGAATAGAGTTAAAAAAAAAAACTAGTCAATTGACTTCCTGTGAAATATTCATTGACTGTTCATGCTGCCTGTCTTTCCATAGGTTTTTATATCCTTAATTTTCTAAATCCCAGATAATCTCCCTAAAATTGATATAATGATCCTGTGGTTACTGCTGTAGATTACAGATGGTGAAATAAAAGCTGCCATATATGAAGAGCTCCTTCTGTGCTGGTTGAGTACTATGTACTTTACATGATTAACACATTTTGTTCTTACAACACCATGAGAAGTAGATACCATCATTTCCCTCATTTTACAGAAGATAAGATTGAGATAATAGGAGGTAAATAACTTAGAATTATTTATTTAGAAAATGGTCTTATCTCATCCACCAATATCTTTCTATAGCTAATACTCTTACAAAGAATCGTTGCATCCCAAACCCACTGTCTTCCTTGGGAGATATCTAACCCTGTCAGACTCAGTTTCTTCATCTTTGAATGTGCATTAAAAATGCCACACAGGATTTTGTTAGAGGAGTTCCTGCATATTGCCCTTTTATCATAGTAATCAACCAAAATCAACATCAATGGTGACATTTAACTTTTCAGTATTTTGGCTTACTTAGCATACGTTTTCCACGGTGCTGTAATATTTCTGCTTAAGATTTGACAGCTCCAAGAACTATGCACTGGTATATCACTATTCACCTGATTCTTATTTATCAGAATGGACTTTATCACACCAAACAGACAAATAACTTTGAATATTTGGGTTAACAAGTTTGTAGGAAATGGGATAAGGGAACTGAAAACAATTATTCTGAGGAGGAGGTAGACATGAGACAGCTAAGGTAGGTCAGATGAAGGCCGAGA
This sequence comes from Canis lupus familiaris, assembly GCF_011100685.1. Lineage (NCBI taxonomy): Eukaryota > Metazoa > Chordata > Mammalia > Carnivora > Canidae > Canis > Canis lupus. Next base: position 16,154,967 of record NC_049222.1, on the reverse strand, counting down.
GGTTGCAGAGGGGAGGTGGGCCTGAAAGGCAGACAGGATCCAGGAGGCGACCAAATGCAACTGGCCCTGATCACTTGTGCTTGTGATGCCTTTCTCCCTGAATGCAGATGAAAACTGCCCACATTGGGACACCTGGGTGGCTCAGTGGTTAAGCATCTGCCTTTGGCTCAGGGCGTGATCCCGGGGTCTTGGGATCAAATCCTGCATTGGGCTCCCTGCATGGAGCCTGCTTCTCCCTCTGCCTATGTCTCTGCCTCTCTCTCTCTCATGAATAAATAAATAATTTTTAATAAAAGAGAGAGAGAAAAGAAAACTGCCCCCATTAATCCATGAAGGGATCTCTTTGGTCCCACTGCAGTCCCCCTTGTGGAGTTTGAGGCTAGCTTAAACTGGAAGCTTCAGATACTTGAAGTACTATGAAAAAAAATTGTTCTCTTAACAAATACCCTGCCTTTTGCTGATATGTGAATTCCAGTTTTTCAAAGAACACTTTAACTCTTCTTTTCTGAATGTAGTTTTTCCAAATACAACACTTCTGGTTCTCCATGGTGCTACTGAAATGGGGCAATGTTGTTTCAGATAACATGAATATTACATCAGGGCACACTACATAAAATGGGTTTTTCCTCAAAGCTTTCAGTTGTTTTGGAGTTGAATACTTGATTTTTTTTTTTTTTAACATCTGCAAGCTACTTCAGTAATTAAATGCTCTTTCTTTGATCCTGTAATGTGGGAGATACTTGAAACTCAGCTGCTGTTAAATGACACTCTTATTTGCCTTTTGTCTAATCATTAAAAGAAGGGGGTTAACACTCATCCAAAATAGTTCTGCTTCCTTGTCTATTATTCAAAAAAATATCATACATAAAAAGTATATATCATGGCCCATGAATATACTCTACATGAGCTTGGTGTTCTGAAAACTTTGGTCTTAATTTAATGTTTGTGCACACAGATACAAGTAATTTATATACATTTACATATACATGTATACACGTTTGTGCATATGAGAGTGCATTTATGATTTATATACACATGCATGTTGTAGATGTACCTAATGTTTCAAATGTGTGAATAAAATTATTTCTTTTGTTCATAAAAGTAACACATGTTCAAATGTGCAATTCAGAAAACAATGTAATTTATTAGGTGACAAAATACTCTTTGGAGCCTGGCTGACCTCAGATAAAGTCCCAGCTCCAACCTTCACTAGCTGTGTGACTTTGAGTAAGTCAACCTCTTGGAGCATTAATTTCCCCATCAAAATGCAAATAATAACAGAACCTTCCAAATATGGTTGTTGGGAAGATAGAGACATTGTAATTAGATTTTAATTCAATTACTTATAAAACTATAGTATCCAACGAATGTTAGTTGTTTATAAAAATCACCCCAATTCCACATTCATAGATAAACACGGTTAATATTTGGGAATAGATAGTTCTAGCTTTAAAAACAAATATAGTGATAGATTGTTTCTACTGTTTCCTTGGATTTTTGTATTTGTCTATCTGGCACCCATTCATCACAGGGCCAATTATATTTAATATATTTTCTTCTTTTCTATATGCTTGATGATCTGGCATTTGTGGCCTCCATGACAAGGGAGAGACTGCTCCTCCCAGGGCTACCCATTACTTAGAGAAAGCAAAGGGCTAACCCCGAGCATGCCTTTCATATGCAAACCAACCAGTGATTTGATGTTCAGCCCCACTTTCATAATATCTTTCATATTTCTCTTCACAAATTCAAGCTGTGGAACTGGAAATTACTTCAGAGTTTGAGCAGCAAAGGACATTTTCTATCAGGTTGTGTATGTGTATGAGTGTGCACTTTGCAAATCAAACTCCCTTAGAGACTTAGGCTGCTTTGGGTCTGTTTACATCTGGATAATTTTGCAGGGGGTTGGAATGAAGAGTAACAAAATCAGGATTGTTGTTAAGTATAGGCTTTGGAGATAGAAACAGGCTGTAGAGATGTACAATTCCACTTTTAATGTTTCCCATCACATGCAGTATGCTGAGCTGCGTAGGAATTTTATTTGGGAATTTTGACCCTTGTCAGCTCCATGAATATGGTCAGTCTGAGCCTGTGGCTGCCCTCTTGTTCAGGTGCTCCCCCTGAGAAAGCAGTTGTTGGTGTCTGGTGGCCCATAGGCATGAGTTCCCAGGGAGCCAGGGGATCATAAGCCTTTTTTCCAAGCAAGAATACTTGGGAATGGTAAAGGGGAAGTACATACAGATTTACAATCAGATTGAAATATGTTGTAATCTTTTTTGGGGGGAAATCTTAAAAGAAAGTCTTTGTTTTCTTATTTTGAAATGTTTTCCATGACTTTATAATTTATTTATATTAATCTGGAGTAACAGTAACAACCAACTCATACAATCAGAAAGTGATTTTGCAGCATTTAAATGTGCATACATGACTCATACTTTTGTTTCTGTTATAGAGATAACATACTCCTCCATTCATTAAACCTTTGCTTAAAACACAGATCACGGGTAAACAACAACAACAACAAAAACAAAAACATAGATCACGGTACTGCCAAGACTGGGACGAAGGTGTAAATTATTCAGAGAGATAGACAAGGTTGATCATCCATGGATTTTGTTTCTTCCTATCCTCAACAAGGAATGTTTTAGCGAAGTACAAAAAGAAAGTTATTTTATATTATTTATTAATAGCTTTTTTCTTCCACAAAGTGTTTGAGACAGCCTACACGAGAACACATGTGCCAAATTATAACTAGAATACAGAATGAGACTCAGGGTAGAAACAATCTGGGAAATAAGCACATGCATATCAGCCACAAATTTTATATGGCTGCTGCAGTGAACTTCCAACTTATTTTTGAAGAAATGGAAACATTTTTATTTAAATAATTCTCATTAGCATAGAGGAAGGAACTTACTAGACATGTGATACTATAAATTATTTTAAAAGTACTCTGAGTCACTGAAAAAACAAACAAACAAACAAACAAACAAAGCCTCTGGTTGAATGTTGGATTGACAAAATAGTAGCAGGCCCGATGAGGAATACTTTGGAATTAGCAATTTAAGGGTTTTATCTTTAGGCTGGTACAAAAGCCAGGACAAATTTTTCACAAATATCACAGACGCATTTTGGTATTGTTCTTAATGAACATAACAGTAGCACCACAACCACTAATAGCCCATTTGTAACAGTTAGTATTCTAATGCATTGTTTTAAGCACTTTACATTTTAAAAATTTAAGTTCTCTCAGTGATGCTATGATGTGAGTATTGGTAGAGTCCCCATTTTATGAAAGAAAATTGAGGTAAAGAGAGGTTGACTATCTTGCAGGAGAGATCATGAAGTAAACGACAGAGCTGAGCTCTCAGATCAAATTTACTATGTCCATAATCTGCAGAAGGTATTTGACTTTTGCAGAATGGAGATGAAATAGAAAATGATATTATTGTTTATGCTATTTCTTGTCACTTTGTCAACAAAGTCTGTATCACTATAACAAAGTCTGAGGCAAGAAAGGAAAGCCACTATGTTGTTCAGCTTAGACACCAGGGAGCACAGCTTGCTAAAGCCACACCAGAAAAACGAAGGTCCAGTTGTAGAGGTTGTGTTTGGACCAGTTAGTTTTATTTTCCAAACTGTCCAGGAAAGGGATTGCATCGAGTTAATAAACAAAATAATAAACAGTGTGGGTAGGGCCATGCCCAGCAAAGGAAAACTAACTCAACTTCATGCCTTTCTCTGAGTAAGCAGCAATTTTCACAAGGATAAAGTAGCATAGACTATCAATGACTGTGGTGAGTGCACTAGTGCCCCTTTCACCCACAGGTGAGTGTCAGATCCCTTGAGACAATGCTGAGACAGTGGGCTCTATGAAATTTGCAATGGGACCAGAAAGTGTGTTTGTAGTAGAATAGTGAAGATCATTCTGCTAACTAGCTTCCAGGTGGCTCTTTAAAGTGAAGTCGATCCATAATAAAGAGCATTAAGATTTCTGTTTCATTAAGTCAATAGATTTGCCCCTCTTAGAAAAATGAGGTCGTGGGTCACTTCCTTATTACTCTACCACTAAACAGATTATATAAATTATACATAATGCCTCACATTTAGTCAATTTTCATTTTTATATCTTTTAATACTCTCCTATTTAGAATATACATGTGTTTATGGAATATAGTATCGCTACTGAATACTCATGACTTCGTCTTATTTCATCTCATAATTTTAAAGGAAGCTTAAAAAGATCACGTAATTTCTGATAAGTATTTTATAGGTTATATATTTTAATGCAATGCGCTATATAATGTGATGAATTAAAAGTATAAAAGAGATAAAGTAATATCAGGGCAGGGAAGAAGTAGCAAGTATGGCTCTGGTGGATGTTAATGTTATTGCTATAATTGAGCACACCATTTAGCTCTTATCTCCTGTAGCTAAGGCAAAAAATGGAAATGTAATTACTTATAGAACTTATCTTCTTGTTTCCATAGCAACTTATGTATATCTCCAGCATTGAACTTATGCATTGTTTTGAAATTAACTTTCTTAGAGTCTATCTCCCACTAGACTGAGTTCCTTGAGGTCAGAGACTCTGCTTATACAAAATAGTTCTCAAACAATATCTTGTGTCCCCCCCCACACACACACACAAACTAGGACTTGGTGTCCAGAGAGACAGAAATTATCCAGGTTTTCATAGACACACAGGTTTTCTATTTGCTAAATCTGAAGGAGAATGTCTAGCTTGGGATCTTATAAAGGGTCGATTGGATGATACATCATCAGCCACTGTTCCCAACATGTTTTATAGCTAATGCGGAAGTGATATCTGAATGCCTGTTCGCTGTGATGAAATCTGGTACTATTTGCAGTCTTAATATTAATAGCACCCACCAGTGCAGTCATCTTACAAGGAGTGTATTAGCAGCTGCACACATGTAGACTTCTGGTATTTTCCTTTAATTCAAAGATGAAAGAGTCTACACCCAGGGAATTGTGGGTTATGGATTTCCACTTGTGCTCCACGGACTCTGGGGTTCAGTAAGGCCCAAGAAATGACTAGGACTATAAGGAAAGAATAAGGAGAACATAGGGAATAAGGAGAAGATAGGATCTTTGGGTACTCCAGATCACAACTATTTTTCAACCAGAAGTGTTCTTTAATCCGACTTAACATATTGTTTCTGTATAAACATAATTAGAAAAATATTTCATTGCTAAACAAACATACAAACAAATAAGTTTTGAGAATCGCAGGCCTAGATTATCAGACAGATGCTGTGTGCCTTGCATGAGCGGTTCTCAAACCTGACTGGTCCATCTGTTCACCAGGAATTCTTTCCATAGGCACAAATATGAAAGTCTTGCCCTGCAGAGACTCTGATATATTAAGTGTGGGGTAGAGCACAGAAATCTGTACTGAAAACAGATTCCTTGGGGGATTCAGTGCTCACTCAGCTTTGGAACTCACTGCTTCTACCCTTTTCTGATGATTTATTCTTTCTATAGAACTGTTAGTGGTACGACCTTCACTGGTTCAAAGAGACAAGCTAATGTTCTGTGGTAAGAGCCTGGACTGCTTGTATTAATATCTTCCCCAAGTTTCACAATATGGCATTTGGTGTTAATTTTAAGGGTAGAAATCATTCATTTTCAACCATAGGGGGATAATTTCCAAAAGGCACAATGGGCGAAACTCTATCAACGGCCGCTTGAATAAATGGAGGTAGGAGAGAAAGTAGGTTCTAATTTTTTTGATACAGTTGTTTATTTTCAGGATACAGGTACTTATTGGTGTCTTAAGGAGATGAAACAAAACACCACTTGGCTTTCAGTTAGTCAAGACCCAAATGTAAATAGCAATAAAAGAAGCAAAGATAGTAAAGTTGCAAGAAGGGTTTTCATCTATAATATGAATATTGTTTTCAAGGTAACATTATCTAGTGTTTACCATCAGTCCACATAATTGAGAGTCCTGAGTAAATATTCAAAATGCATTGGCACGACGCTTCTGTTCCTGACAAACTCTAACTTACTGTAATCAATCAGTGAGTTAGAATCAATATCCAACATTCCCAAAATTGACATGGGTGGTAGATGTGAGAAGCACATCTGCTGGGATAAGCAAATATAGATGCAGCAGAGGTATATTGTTTTATGGAATTGTGTGGGCAATTTGAAGTTGGGGAATATCACCCTCTAACTCCGAAGGGGCCAATGATTGGATATTTATGACTTATAATGAATTATAGTAATATATTATCAATAATAATAATGTTCAACATATGTCAAACTCTTATGATAAACACTGCACTAAATGCTTTATATATATACACATATATACACAATATATATTATATAAATATACACACAATCTTTAATACCCATAATGACCCTATGACATAGATATACTATAAGATATACTATAATTCTTGTGCATTAATGATAAAGGAAGTTTACCTTTATAGAAGCTAACTAATAAGTAGCAGGTGGTACTCGAACTCTTTCAATGACTTCAACTCATCGGGGAAAATATGGACACTTGAATTGAACCCTTTATTAAACTGCTGTGATTGGAAAATATAAATGAAAATGCCTAGGGCATTGTAGGTGCCCCCCAAATAATACTTTATACAATTGCAATAATGGGTTTGGAAAGATTTGTTGTGCTTATTTAAAAAGATAATTCTGTAAAATCTATGTAATACTGAGAATTCCAATACTTCATTAAGTGTTGCTTATTACTTAACTGACTTTTTTTGGCACTTTGGAGAAATAGAACTTCTAGTACTGAAAACCTTTTAATGTTGAGGTTCTTTAAAATAAATTTAAAATTAATTTTCTTTTGGCTTTTCATCCTAAAAATAAAAGTGCTCCGGGGCACCTGGGTGGTACAGTCAGTTAAGCATCCAACTCTTGATTTCAGCTCAGGTCATGATCTCAGAGTGGTGAGATTGAGCCCTGAGCCCCATGTGGGGCTCTGTTCTGGGCATGGAGCCTGCTTACGATTTTTTCTCTCCCTCCCTCTGTCCTTCTCCTCCCCTCTATGTGCAACACTCTCTTTCTATCTTAAGAAAAATGATTTAATGCCCTTGAAATGAATATAGGACAACTTAGAATACATAAGACACACGATCAATAGAATCTAATCCTTTTTAATTTAATTGTTCTTCTAAAAAGAAAAAAAACTAATTTAATCATTCAAAATGGCCCAAATTAGTGTTGAAATAACCTTTAATCTTTAATAGATTGAAATAAGTGCACGGGTAAGCAACTGTAGTGTATAAGACAAGTTATAAAGCAGGCATTAGTGCATTTGTAGGGGGTCCATCCCATCAAGTGAATCAATGATTGAGTATAAGCAATCTAGCCTATTGAAGATCCTTGATAAAGATGTGTTGAGTGCTGGACTAATTATTTTACAAATGTGACTGAGATGTATGATTTCCAAATTTTCTCTATAAGGTCATACTATTAATGTAATACTGTTTGGGTCTTCATGATATAATGAACATGGGAAAAATTAAGAATGGTTCATGTAGGACAATTGAAAAAAAAAACTAGGATAGAAAAGAGGGACTTTAAACAAATTGGATATGTTTGGCAAGTTTCAAGGCAAAGCATCTTATGCTCTCAACATGCGGGGTTGTTACCAAGAGGGGAGTGATCTGTTTCTGTGTTGCTGAAGAGTGCAGTGCAGGGTGCATGACTAGGGTAGGAAGGATTGAATTTGGCAGCTAACTCCTCACCACTGCTTGTGAGAGCCCTGCAAATGATGAAGTTGTTGGAATCCCTGACTCTAATGGTCTTTACCAAAGGGATAGGGAACATTTGGAAAGTTGGTGAACATGTGATGTGTTTTAATTGCCTCCTCTTCACCCCACTGGTGGGGCACAGATCTTGCACTAGAGTTATGGGGATGGCTGAACATACAACACTGGAAAATGAGGACTTACCCTGAAGACTTTAAAGTCCCTGAACAGAAAGATTGACAGCCTGGGGAAAAGGACATCCCATGCCATTCAGGACCACACTGGGGTCGAACTCAGGAACAGAGCAAATAACCAAATGCTTTGGGAGGCAGGCTTTGAATCATCAATGATGCCTTTGAATCTGTATGTTACAAATTCTCAGGCTTGGTTTAAAGTGAATGAATGAATGAATGAATGAATGAAGTCAGTTCCTTTTCTATAAGAGTGAGTATAAGAAGCTTCCCTGCTGAGATGAGGCTCACTCCAGTTTTGAAGGTCACCTGCCTAGTGATAGCTCTCCTTCTGCTCACTACCTGCCATCATCTTTGATTTCATTTCTTTTTTTATAATACATTTATTTTTATTGGTGTTCAATTTACCAACATACAGAATAACACCCAGTGCTCATCCCGTCCAGTGCCCCCCTCAGTGCCCGTCACGCATTCACCCCCACCCCCCGCCCTCCTCCCCTTCCACCACCTCTAATTCGTTTCCCAGAGTTAGGAGTCTTTATATTCTGTCTCCCTTTCTTATATTGATTTCATTTCTGATGTTCCATTCCGCTTTTGATAGACACCTGGCTTTGGGTTTCTTTATGGAATTATTCTCCTTCTTCAGTTCTGCCCATTAAATTTTTTTTCTTGCTTCCTGGCTCATATTTCCAATCCTGGAGTTAATTGGAACCCAAGTTAGGAAAAGTGACTATTAACTCATTGCAGGAAGATAGAATCTAACTAAACCTTGGAAGGGTTATAGACCTTGAATTAGATAAAATTTGGAGTAACATTATGTAGGTGATTGCCTGCTTTGCTCACTAATAAATTCATTTGTACTGGTGACTGCCAGTGGGGAATCAATTTTCTTTCTTTCTCTGCACAATTACCATTCCTGAAATATTCCACTAAATGTCCTGCTTGGACATATGAAAATCAACCTTGGCAATCACTATCATTGGTGGTTGAATTTTACTCGGTGTTGGCTTAAAGTAGATTGTTTTAAAGGGGCTTGTACAAAGAACTAACCTTATCTAATATTCTTTTTGTTTTTCATTGATCTAGAGAGAAAACTCAACTTGATATGATTAAGTAAATTCTCATCAGAAGCAATTTTTAAAACTGATCATTCTTGATACAGTATTAAGGTTTAATGTATGCTTATTTAATATTAGCTCATCATTATTGGTACATCAAGATTGTTGATTGAATGTAACAGATCTGTTTTAAGGTTTATCACCATTATTTTTCATCATTATCGAATAATTTAATGTTTTCATAAAAATAATGAAATAACAATCATTTAATAATCATTTTCCTAATTTCCTAATTTCCCAAAAAAAAAATTAATCCTTGACCTCAATTTTTGGTAAGGTCTTTCTGTAAAATTTAAAGCTAAGGAAAAGAGCCAAGTTTTGACATGCAAATTCAAAGGCATGAAAGGGCAATGAAAAGCTTTAGGAATACAGATCATTATTCTCACCAATGTGACTCACAACTTCCTGTTCTGAGAGGAACTCCAGTGCAGCATGGTATGAGGAGTTTGAGGATGTGTTAGGACTTTCCAGGTGAACCACTGGTCAGGTGGTATTATGGGAATTAAAGTCTTTCAGAGGGTTTTCCATTAGACTCTAATTAACCTATCTGACTTTGGATTGGGCTGCATGGAAAATGTACATATATTTTGACTTCAGAACAATTCGGAAAAAGAAAACACATTTTTCAAGGGGAGGACTTGACTCCCTCCGGTGCACTTTAGAATTCCATTGCTGGTCTGCATCCCTCCTGAGCTTGTCTCAGAAAGCCTGGCAACTTCCCCTGCCCTGCTGTCCCCAGGCTCCTGACCATGAATATATAACACCTCCGTTCCAAGGCGCCAGCACAATCATATAGTGTATGAGCTTAGCAGTTGAACACATGGGTGTGAATTATCTTCACTATTTACTACGTGCCTTTGGGAATGCTGCTTGACGTCTCTGAGTTCCAGCTAACTCATGAGAAAAACAGAGATGATAACACATAGCTATATCATAGAGCTACCATGTGTGATAAAAAGATAAAATACAGTGTCTAGAATCTTTTTGGGCTTATACAAATGGTACTTAATATTATTTTATTCATAGAAATCCTGACTGTGGTACTCCTCTACGTGGAAAACTCAGTCTAATTATCCCGTATTATGAGAATGATCCTGGCCTGCTGTGCAGCAATAATCTGAGCATGAAACCCAGCAGAGTTAATCATCATTGCTAGTCGGTTCTCTCCCTTATTAGAAATTCCATCCAGCAGGATCGCCTGGGAGGCATCTGAAACAAAGCCTGGAGTTAGAGGCATAGAAGTTAGTCTGATTTTGAAAATGGTAAGGTTATAAATTGTAACTTTACAAATTTATAAAGACCGAGAAAAATCAACAAATTTTACCACACAACTCTGTTTACTTTCCTGGACTCTTAAAATTTTTTATTATATTTTAACTACTGCCATTTACAACAAACAATGCTTTCATATAAGGTACTTGTTAACTTACTGCCTTTTCTAAGTAGTACTGTGATTAGTGCAATATTAGGAGGTGAAGAAAGCCATAAGAAAAATCAGCTTCTGTATCTATTTAAACACACCATGATAAGAGCTATCATTTTGTTAGGCCACTTCTGAAATTACTATTTTGTGGAAGAAAATAATTTTTTTGGAAGAAAATCATTTCTATAAAGCTGGCAATCTCTTTAAATGTTATCATTTGTGGACAATTGATTGTCCATAAAAATATTAAGATAATGATCCAGGTTGTTCACCCCAGTATTGCATTAACCAAAATTTAGAAAAGACACAAAAATATTGAAATGCTTAACAAAAGTATAATAGAATAATTTTTTATAATAAATTTATTTTTTATTGGTGTTCAATTTGCCAACATACAGAATAACACCCAGTGCTCATCCCGTCAAGTGCCCCCCTCAGTGCCCGTCACCCAGTCACCCCCACCCCCCGCCCTCCCCACCTTCCACCACCCCTAGTTCGTTTCCTAGAGTTAGGAGTCTTTATGTTCTGTCTCCCTTTCTGATATTTCCCACACATTTCTTCTCCCTTCCCTTATATTCCCTTTCACTATTATTTATATTCCCCAAATGAATGAGAACATATAATGTTTGTCCTTCTCCGATTATAATAGAATAATTTGAGGCTATTTGAAGTATGATGTAGCTGTACACTATCCACATATAAATGCTCACTTATGTTTTTTTAGTTTAAAAAATCAGGTTGTAAGTGCATAACAAGATCCCATTTAAAATATTATCATACTATAATGGTAATATATGGAGATACATGTATCTTGGTGGTGAGATTGGTTAGGGAGGGTAGTAAGAGTTAAGTAATGAGGAACACTCTCATCCCTGTATTGGACAACATACATCTCTATCACTCATGATTGATCTCACTTTTAATTCATAATCTCCCTCAAATGTGCCCTGCAATCCTACTTGAGTTTCTCAGTCAATTCACTGTGCAACTTTCCTATAGACAATTTGTACCCAACCTTCAGTAGCTCCTCTTTCCTTTCCGTCATTGTCTGCAGGTCATCTATCTTAGTTTGCTAGAAGATGTAAGCACCTGGGAAAGAACTTCTGCTCCCTCCTCCAGATCCCCCCTCTGTACCTGCACACTCCTGCCTCGCCTCCTATTTCTTTATTTTTATTTTTATTTTTATTTTTATTTATTCATGAGAGACACACACACAGAGAAAGGCAGAGACACAGGCAGAGGGAGAAGCAGGCTCCACGCAGGGAGCCCAACATGGAACTTGATCCCAGGGCTCCAGGATCATGCCCGGGCCGAAGGCAGGCTGTAAACCACTGAGCCACAGTCCCCTTGCCTCCTATTTCAATGGATAAGCTGTGTGTGCTGCCATCCAGAGCAAATTTGGGGGAGTCTATTGCCGTAATGGTTCACTGATCACACTTCACTTTACAGCTACTGTACACTTCTGTGCCACTCTTTACAGCGAAACGTCTTCAAATGATCTGTACTCATTGTGCCCTCTTCTCTATTCTCTGGAGCCCTCTTTAAATCAGGCTTTTATCCCCATTAGCATTCTTTTATTTTTTTATTATTTTTTTTTAATTTTATTTATTTATGATAGTCACAGAGAGAGAGAGAGAGAGAGAGAGAGGCAGAGACACAGGCAGAGGGAGAAGCAGGCTCCATGCACCGGGAGCCTGATGTGGGATTCGATCCCGGGTCTCCAGGATCGCGCCCTGGGCCAAAGGCAGGCGCCAAACCACTGCGCCACCCAGGGATCCCCCCATTAGCATTCTTGCCGAGGCCACCAACGCCTGGCTACCCTGGCCCCATGGTCATTTCTTGGTCTCCATCTTACTTTCTCTCTTTGCAGTGACATAGATTGTCACCTTTTTCTTCAAAGTCTTTCTTCATTTGGCCTCCTGCACACTGCTCTCTTGTTGGGTTCCCTCTGATGTCATGGACTTCCCCTTCTTATCACTATTCCTGGATCTCCTCATCTCCCTGCCCTTTACAATTTTGTGATTCTACAAGGATCAGTACTCATTTTTCTTCTCATCTCTGGCCACAATTACTCTTAGGTGATCTCATGATATTTAATGATATATATAAATTTAATTTTGTATGAATATGTATATATTCAAAGAGCTCCCTCCTCCTCAACTTCTCACTTAACTCCAGACTAAGATGTCTTGCTTTCCATTTGTATATCTGTAGACATGTCAAATTGGATGTTTCTAAAACCAAACCCTTGTTTGAATTTTCGTCACCTCACCTCACCCCTGTGTACATGTTCCACACCTTGTCTTCATGCAATCTACTAAGTGGTAACTCCAACTCATCTGTTGTTCCAGCTGAAAAAAAAGGGGGGGATTACTATTTGACTCCTCACTTTCTCTTACATCTCACATTAAATCCAAGAGGAATTCCTATTAGCTGTACCCTAAATATGTTTCTCTAATCTGATGTCTTCCTACTACCACCACTCATCGCCTGAGTGCCAAGTCCCACCATCTCTCTACTAGATCGCTGCAATAGAAGCCTAACTGGCATTTTGCTTCTCCCTTTGCCTATCATCTTCTCTTACCATGGTAACCAGTTGATCCTTTTAAAACATAAGCCATTCATCTCTCTTCACCTGACTGGTTCCACAGCTCCCTCTATCTTGCTCAAGATAAAAGACTAAATTCCTTAAAGTGGCCAGTAGGGTTCTATACAGTCTAACTGCCTGTTAACTTCATTGGCCTCATTTCCTCCTACTGTCTCCCCAGATCCCTTCATTTCACTCATGCTGGGCTCCTTATGGTTCCTTCAGCACATCAAGCAACACTGGATGTCAGGGCTTTGGGTGTTGGCTCCCCTAGAACTCTCTCACCCCACTCTTTCCCCACAGCCACATCTTTTCTCACTTCATTCAGGTTTCTGCTCTAATAACATCTTATTAGAAAAGACTCTCTTGACCGCCCTCTATAAGATGGCAATACTCCCCTGTATCACAGCCTTCCTTATCTCACCAAACCTTCATAGCCTACCATCACCTGACCCAGTTTATTTATCTATCATCTATCTATCTATCTATCTATCTATCTATCTATCTATCTATCATCTATCTTTTCCAGTTAGCATGAAGGCTACATGACAGCAGGAACTTGGCATGTTTGGGTTATTGCTGTATGCCCCATGGCAAAATTATAATCTGCTTTTCCAATGTTGGGGCCAGATCACCTGGCACTGGCCCATGCTCTAAGCCAACAGCTCTGTGCAGATAAGCTCCGCCTGAGCTCACAGCAGGACATCTCAGCTGAAGTTGACCTTGAGTCCTGTCCTGATCGTCTGGGCCTCCCACTTCACTTTCCTGATTCTCAGGGACCCACCTCCACTCGAGGGAGATATCCTTTCCCCAATTCCTAGACACAGACTTTGGCTGAATTAAAGTTTCGAAGTATTTTTAAAAATGTGCCCGGAACGTGGTAGGTGCTCAGTAATTATTTTCAAACAAAATTGGCTAATATCATCAACTCAACATTTGAAGAATCACATTAAGTCACATTTCAATAGCTAGCGACCTATGATAACAAGAGACATTTCTTGGAAATGTCCAGAAGACAAAATTGAGCAATAACTGTAAAGTTGCATAGCATATTTTGAGCAGGGATCATGCTTAGAAGACCCTAGATGTCTCATTCTTCCTGTTTCTGGAGAACTGGGGCTGGAGTTTGTAAACTCAATGATTCTTTGGAATAAAGTTCAGTCATAGTCACAAATTTAACTTTATATATTTTAATATAAAAAAACTCCCCCCAAACGGAAAGTTTGTTTCTATTTCATTTTTCTGTGTAACTCCCTGTTGTCATTTTAAAAATATTTATGGTAATTTTGACCACAGAATTAACATAATGCATTCATAAAAAAAGCTCTTAATAAATAAATGTTGCTTCAAGAAATCATACATTTATGGATGTGTTTGGTGTTGAACTATGAAGAATGTGAAGGGTTTATGATCTAGGTTGGTTGTCAGATGATTGATACTTTTTGTTTGGGAGTAAATACAAACTTTTAAGAATAAATAAAAACCACTGTTGTAGCAATACATCAATTTGAAGTGCTGAAAGTACTTGGAGGAATATGTAAAGCATTGCAACTTAAATATAAAAGTGTAATTGTTGAGAAGATATGATTAAGTGGAAAATTATATTTATCGTCATCAGTTAAAATTTATGTGAGATAGTAAAATAAGGAGGGCCAGTGTTGCATCTACTATATTCTGAGTTCTAATTTTACATATTCAGGGACTAAGAAACTTTCTTCTAAGTTAAATACAGTCCAGGAAAGATTTTATTACTTTTTTAAAGTTTTATTATTGAAGTATAGTTGACAACAATGTTGTATTACTTGCAGGTGTACAAAATAGAGATCTGACAGTTCTGTACATCACACAGTGCTCACTCTGATAAAATTCTGTCTCCCTGAAAAATTATTACAGCATTATTGACTATATTCCCTATGCTGTACTTTTCATCCCCATGATTTATTTGTTTTCTATAAATGTGTACTTCCTAATCCTCTTCACCTATTCACCCATCCAGTGAATCATCCATTACTAATCATCATTCTAATCATCCTTACTCTCTGGCAACCACCAGTTTGTTTTGTGTATTTATGAGTTTGTTTGTTTTTGGTTTTTATATTACACACATAAGTGAAATTCTGTGGTATTTGTTTTCTCTGTCTGACTTATTCACTTAGCATTATACTCTCTAAATCCATCTTGAAAATAGCAAGATTACATCCTGTTTTATGGCTGAGTAATATTCTAGTGTGTGTGTGTGTGTGTGTGTGTGTGTGAGTGTACATATACCACATCTTCTTTATCCATTCATCTATCTTTTTTTCAAAGATATTATTTATTTATTTGATAGAGAGGGAGAGGCAGAGACGTAGGCAGAGAGAGAAGCAAGCTCCATTCAGGGAGCCCAATGTGGGACTCAATCCCGGGACTCCAGGATCACACCCTGGGCCAAAGGCAGGTGCTCAACCACTGAGCCACCCAGGTATCCCCTCCATTCATCTATCAATGGACACTTAGGTTGCTTCCATATCTTGGTTATTGTAAATAATGTTGCAATACATATATCTTTTTGAATTAGTACTTTTATTTTCTTCAGGTAAATGCCTAGCAGTAGAATTACTTGATCCCATGATATTTCTGTTTCTTATTTTGTGAGGAATGCCCATACTGTTTTCCACAGTGATATACCTATATGCATTCCCACCAACAGTGCACAAGCCTTCCTTTTTCTTTGCATCCTCACCAACTCTTGTCATTTCTTGTTTTTGTTTGTTTGGTTGGTTGGTCAGTTGGATTTTTGTATTTTTTTGTCTTTGTTTTGATAGTGATTCTAATGTGTGAAGTGATATCTTGTGGTTTTGATTTGCATTTCCCTGACGGTGAGTGATGTTGAGCATCTTTTCATGTGTCTGTTGGTCATCCATATCTCTTCTTTGGGAGAATGTCTATTCAGATCCTCTTGTCTATTTTTTAATTGTATTATTTGTTTTGTTGATGTTGAGTTGTATGAGTTCTTTATATATATTGGATATTAATCCCTTATTGATTTATCATTTGCAAATATCTTCTCCCATTCAGTGGACTGCCTTTTCATTTTGTGGATGGTCTCCTTTACTGTGCAAAAGCTTTTAATTTTGATGTAGCCCCAATTGTTCATCTTTGCGTGAGAAGATATATCCAGAAAAATATTGCTAAGGTCAATAACTGCCAATATCTTCTTTTAGTTTTATAGTTTCAAGTCTTACATTTAGGTCTTTAATCAGTTTAGAGTTTATGATTTTCTTTGGAATGGTGTAAGAAAGTGGTCCAGTTTTCATTCCTTTGTCCAGTTTTCCCAACACCATTTATTGACGAGACTGTCTTATTCCTGTTCTATAATATGGCCTTCTTTGTCATAAATTAGTTGACCAGATAATCAAGGGTTTATTTCTGGTCTCTTTATTGTATTCCATTGATCTATATGTCTATTTCTGTGCCACTACCATTCTGTTTCTTTAAAATTTAATTTAATTTTAATTCCAGTATAGTTAACATATAGTGTTATACTAGTTTCATGTGTATAATATGGTAATTCAACTATTCAGTACATCATTCAGTGCTCATCATGACAAGTGCATTCCTTAGTTCCCATGACCTGCATCACCCATCTCCCTACCCACCACCCCAGTACCATACTGTTTTGATCACTGGAGCTTTGTAGTATACTTTGAAATCTGGGATTGTGATACCTCCCAATCTTTGTTCTTCTTTTCAAGATAATAGCTGTGGCTATTCAGGGTCTTTGTGATGCTATGAAAATTTTAGAATTATTTGTTCTGGTTCTGTGAAAAACTGTATTGATATTTTTATAGGAATTGCCTTAAATCTGTAGATTGCTTTGGAGAGTATGGACATTTTAACTATACTAAATTCTCAGTTTTAACTTCTAATACAGTAAATAGCAATAGATAAAGCTCACATAAACAAAAAGTTTTGGGGGATCTTCAAGATTTTTAAAGATTATAAAAAGGTGTAGAAACCAAAACTTTTGAGAACTGCTGGTATTTTTAAAAATATTTTATTTATTTATTCATGAGAGAGAGCAAGAGATGTAAGCAGAGGGAGAAGGAGGCTCCATGCAGGGAGTCCAATGTGGAACTTGATCCTAGAACCCCAGGATCACACACTGAGCCAAAGGCGGATGCTCAACCGCTGAGCCACCCAAGTGCCCTGGTACATGGATTTTTTGAATTGACATCATTTACTGTTACAAATGACAAACTCAAAACTTATATCCAATCTCAAAACTATCTGTGGAAATCATGTAAATATGTTTATGACACATTCAAGTTCTCAAAGAAGATAAAAATATACAATGAGAGGGCTCAAGACCACATACAAAAAAGTAGCACAGTTATCAAGAAAAGAGATTAAAACAACCCACCCCTATTTAAATCAGATGAACACATAATAATAAAATGATAACCGATATAGTTTTATGTTTCACTGAGAGTTCACCGTTTTTCACTACAAATGAGCAAATGAGAAGATTCAAAAAAATATACACTTGACTTTGTGTTCTTTTTACAAAGGAAAAAGTACACAGAACTTGTTAGTTGTTCATATCCCATCCTATTGCTCTCTGGTACTTACTCTGAGCACTATATTTGACTAGTGGGCAATACTAATATTCATGAGCCCCAAATTCTCACATCTGAAAGTTCTCACCTAAACTATTCAGCTAAAGCTGAATAAATTTCTACATTTGTAATGAAAAGCTTAAAGTAAATTTTTATGAAATTGAAAGATTTCAAAGGAAAAAAAAAGAGCAAAGAAGAATAGTGACTAAGAGTTCTTAGTTTTCCTTGTTTTTTCCTTTTTCTTCTCTCTTTTTTTATACATCCCCAATAATACAGTTGAGCAATGAAAGTACAGATGACTATGGATAGCATGGCTCAGTGTTGCTCTCTTCCTATTACTAGTTCTTATCATTATCTGAAGAGAAAGAATCTGTCCTTCGATGACCATGAACTTCAGCCAGGAAGACTGTCCATGCAGTGGCAACACATAAGGCCCTTTGGTTATGAAACAGTTGTCCTTATATACAGGTTTCTCACCACCATTCTGGATCTAGAACAATATGGCACCCTCAACACCTTACAGTATAATATTTCATAGCAGAGCTGGCAAACGGACTTGTCACTGACCATCACTTGTGGTTTCTTAGCCATCACAGCCACAAAGCAGCCACGGTATCTCTGTGCCAGGCATGGTCTTCTGTCTATATGTCATCATGGCCAGTACTTTGAAGTTTCTCATTGTCACAGTGTAATCTTTCACACTGTGCATTTTTATTATTAGCAACCAAATCATGATGGATAGTTCTCAGCAGGTGTTACAGATAAAACAAGCTTGGTGCCATGGTTCATCATACCCAGCCACCTCAGCATAGATCGTGATCAGCTTTCTTTGTGTCCACTTTATAGCAAAGCAGAAGTGCTGACTTGTTCAGAGATCTGCAGATTTATCCTCTCTACTCATTGCAGCTCCGAGATTCCTCTCCTCACCAGCAAGATGAATTTCATCAGTGGCTCATTCATCCATTTCACTGGGAAATTTAACATCTCCTCTCTGAGCTTCGTTTTTGTATTTTACACGTTAAGCTCCCTCTGCTTCACCTCAGAGGAGGACAGAGGCCACCACAGCTTTTTGTAGGGTCTTGACCATGAGTAGTGAGCTGTCTTCCCAGCCATGTCCCCCAAGGTTAGGCACTTCTGAGGCAACCACCGCAGTTTCTCAGAAAGGCCTGGAATGTATCACTTAGTTCATGCAGATGGTCGCCCTGTAAAAACATAATACTTTAACAACAAAAACAGCAAATAAACAAAAGCAAAAAATTTTAAATTAATGCATTTGTCTATATGGAAGATTCAAAGGCCTACTCCTAGATGTGTCTGGAGTATAAAAAAGGCACTGCCAGAAAGAAAACAGACAAAAACACATAGGTACACACAAGCACAGACTGGTTGCAGAGGAAGAAATATCAGTCTTTCTCAGACTATTAAATTACAAAACAGATAAATATAAAGATGCAATAGATAGTTTTTATAAGACATAATGTGATTCAAAATATCTCTAGCTCATCAAGTTGGGATTATTGTGTGATCTAATATAAAGACATTTTATATATTTTTAAATTATATATATATTTATATTATAATATAAAGACATTTTCACTTACTCAGAGACTTAGATAATGTATTATTCCTAATATCTTCATGAAAACAGCCACAACTGCAAACACAATACTCATAGATCAGGAAAAGACAGACACTTAGAAAAGGCAGATGCAGGCAGAGACATAGAAGTAGACAGATGCAGGTATAGATATTGGCATGGGGGGGGGATCCCTGGGTGGCGCAGCGGTTTGGCGCCTGCCTTTGGCCCAGGGCGCGATCCTGGAGACCCGGGATCGAATCCCACATCGGGCTCCCGGTGCATGGAGCCTGCTTCTCCCTCTGCCTGTGTCTCTGCGCCTCTCTCTCTCTCTGTGACTATCATAAATAAATAAAAATTAAAAAAAAAATTAGATATTGGCATGGGCATAAGTACAAGACTATGTATCGATCAAGATATGTGCAGTAGCTGCCTGGGACAGAAAATCTTTTCTTTTTTCTTTTGGGCAGAAAATCTTAATTCTGTCCAAAAGCTAAAGCACACGTGCACATATGTACACAGACACACATACTCATGCAGTTCATACAGTAAGGGCAGAAGGATAGAAAAATAAGGAAGCATGAAATACTAAAACATAGAACAAAGCATAAAACAATGAAATGAGAGGAGTAAGACCAAATGTAGTCCTTTAAAACTTACAGATAAAAAAATAAACCATTCCTGTTAAAAGATGAATGTTATTAGTGCCAAATAACAAAATCCAGATTAGAATGTTTGCCAAGAAACACTCCTCATATAAAATGTTAGAGAAAATTATCATGAAACGTGACTTTGTAAAGAAAGATGTCAATATTAAGAGAAGCTGGGTTGAGGTGTACGGGAACTATCTGTACTATGTTTGCAATTTTCTCCAAAATTGGTAGAAAATTAAAGGTTTATCTAAAAAATAGAATTCTCTTCTATATACTCCATTACAATTTGCTGTAACAATATGCTGTGGAATGTTTTCCTATATTAACCCTTACAGAGTTGTGCTATCATTCTTAATACTTTCAGAGTAATTCCTTATGCAAAACACACTTTCTTGGGATCCCTGAGTGGCTCCATGGTTTAGCGCTTGCCTTTGGCCCAGGGCGCGATCCTGAAGTACTGGGATCGAGTCCCACGTCGGGCTCCAGGCATGAGGCCTGCTTCTCCCTCCTCCTGTGTCTCTGCCTCTCTTTCTCTCTATGTCTATCATAAATAAATAAATAAATAAATAAATAAATAAATAAATACACCTTTTCTTGAATCTTGTTTACCCAAAACAGAGTTGTGATGAGATATGTAGCACAACCATTTTCTGCTCAGATAGTTTGGAAGGACAGCCATCTAAATGGAACATGCAGTTATTGATGGATGGAAAAATGAAACTAATGCTTATTTTCATATTTATAATTTTAGATAGTTTCTCAATTTTCGTGTATTATTTTTATCATCGAAAGAATCCAGGATAAATTCTTTCTTACAAACATACATAAATATGATTTGTTTTATTTATGAGATGAAATATATAATAAAAGTGGTTTTATCTTCAAAAAGTAAAATAGGCAAGTGCTTGAGTATCATATAACATTACATCAAGTGTATTAAACAAAAACTATTAGGAAGATGATCAAAATTTGTCAATCACTTGGTTTTCTAATTAACTCTGTGTGTCTCTATGTAGTGTGTTTGGCAAATAATAACTATAGGTAAGAGCTGAAAAAATTTATTTCGCATAATTGATTTACTAAATACATATAGCATTCTTCATTTTTTTTTTTAAATTTATTCATGATAGTCACACACACACACAGAGAGAGAGAGAGAGAAAGAGAGAGAGGCAGAGACACAGGCAGAGGGAGAAGCAGGCTCCATGCACCAGGAGCCTGACGTGGGATTTGATCCCGGGTCTCCAGGATCGCGCCCTGGGCCAAAGGCAGGCGCCAAACCGCTGCGCCACCCAGGGATCCCAGCATTCTTCAAGTGTTAAGAACATTCATTACATTTGATGACATATTTTTTCAACATTTGATGACGTATTGAGCCACATACATAAGACATTTATAAAAACTCGAAGAGTTGAAATCATAAAGGCCAAACTTAGACGCATCAATAGTAGCACTTTAGCTGTTTTCCTATCCTCTATGTAATTTTTACTGTTTATGTATGAAAGAGTTCAGAAATTTTAAAGAAATCATAAGCAAATTATCTGTTTTAAAACATCTGTGTGAAGCCATTTTGAGGACAGAAATATTTTGGGGTCTGTCTGCCAGGTATCAATTTATTGACTCCCAGCTTCAAATACACCTTTTTATATGTGCTCTGCGATAAAGGCTAGACTACTTTTAAGTATTTCTCCTTTACAGTGGGAACCATATTAAAGCTTTCTTATTCAAGGGTGCTGGAGGGACTTTGCAATAAGAAGGAGCTTCTCTTGCTGATACCAATAGCTATACACTTGTCTTCAGTGTGGTTGGGAAGGTAACTAGTGTACCTCTGCCTGCACTATGCTCCCAGATGTGTGGTCTTTTCATGATTGTAAGCCTCTCCCATGCTCTGGCACAAAACCCCTATTCCCTTTGCATTCCCAGGTACACAACCATGAGCTGAGCCTCACTTATACCTGGAAAGCTACTACAGATGTGCTCAAGCTCAGGCCTACCAATGGACCTCTGTGCCAGCCAGTGGGCTGCAACCACACCTTTTCCAATGAAGTCTGATTCCTAACACTGGGAAGAGGGTCTCCTTTCAAGATCTTCCTTCCTTAGGTATACTCCACTGGTCCTTCCACACTACACAAGGTTCTCTTTCATCTAATAGTTACTCTTTTATCATAGTTTAGTAATCCTTTATATTTAATAACCTGTCATATTTAAATCACTGTGTGGTTTCTGTCTCCTGATGGGACCAGACTGATGCCTATTGCTACCCTGGTTCAGAGATAATGTCTAATGGACCCTGTGATAACCATTGTGCTATGTTACTTTAACCTCAGGCTTTTTTTCCCCCAACACCTTTATTAAGTTATATTGACATATAAATATTGTATATGTTTAAGGAATACAACTTGTTTGGATACTTCCGCATTGTGACGTGATCACCACATCAAGCTAATTATTATATCCATCACATCCATGTAGTTACCATTCCTTTTACTTTGTGATGAGAAGACCTAACTTAAGATCCACTCTCCTAGCAAATTTGAAGTTTGCAATACAGTATTGTCAACCATCATCCCCATGCATTAGCTTTCAAGAACGTATCTTCCCTAATGGAAAGTTTGTACCCTTTGACTGCCATCACCCTATTTCCCCTTCCTGAGTTCCTGGCAACAACTGTTCTATTCTCTGCTTCTGTAAGTTTGACTATTTTAGATTTCACATATAAGTGACATCATGCAGTATTTGTCTTTTTAAAGTTAAATACAGAAATGACCACAGTAGAACATAAATTGTCACAAGATACATTTTGAACTAATTAACTCCTGAAGTTGATTTTCTTCTACCCCTCAAATCTCCATCAGCTCGAATTCCATATACCTTTCTCAGTTAGCAGGAACCTGAATCTCAACATCCCAATATTTCCAATCCTAGCTATTGTGTTCAGGGTCCCTAGAAGAATGGTGGAGCTATGTAGTGAGGGATCTCATGGGAGTAGAGCTTTGCTCTTTTCTGGTAGCGTATTATTTCAATACTTTCATAACCTGTATAATATTTCAGAACTGGTTGAATATAAGCCCTGATTATTACTAATTCTGTCCCTTGGGGAAATATAAACAAGCAGCGGGAAAGACAATGAGATTTAAATTTGTTCAAATAAACCTCAAGTATATGGTCAGGTAATATACAAGAGAGCCAAATGAGCAGCAAATGAAGGAAAATAAAGTATTTGTCCAGATGAAAAAAATCGCCTCTGATTGTCATTTGAAAATTACAAGACATATTTATATTTTTCTAGAATTTAGTTTTCATAAACTTTCTGAGAAGCCAACACATGTGTTTCAGTAGAAGATTTTTATCTATCATACAAGACTACAGAAAACTCTAATCTATACCATCATGTTCTTCATTCTTCTGGAATCCAAAAGCCCAAGTGTAGCATACAGAACTTAGGCAACTAAAAGAAGGAAAAGCTGTGTTGTCTAGTAGAAAAAATTGGTGCTCATAAGAGAAAAATTATGGGTGATTTGCCATCATTAATTCAAAAATTTCTCTTTCTTTAAAAAAAAGATTGTATTTATTTATTCATCAGAGACACACAGAGAGCAAGGCAGAGACATAGGCAGAGGGAGAAGCAGGCTCCCTGCGAGGAGCCCGATGTGGGACTCGATCCCAGGACCCCAGGATCACACCCTGAGCCAAATGCAGACGCTCAAACACTGAGCCACCCAGGTGCCCCCCAAATTTGTCTTTTTAAAGCTAGAGACAATTTTTTAAGAAGTAAGAAAGTAGAAAAATAGGAACAGTCAGAAAGTGGAAAATAAATGATGGCATTATCAAGAATAAGATTTACAATCACTCATTTTTATATCTTCAGATCAGATTACTGAGAGTCAGAAAACTGATTCATAGGAAGTAACCCATCAATGACACAATGACACAAACCTCTCTAACAATGGAAAACATCAGCCCCTCTGTGTCTCATATTCTGGTATTGCCCTTTGACAGAACTGAAGATTCTTATGAGTTAATAAAAATAAGCAAACTTATTCTACTTAGGAGGTTTCCACTACATACTTCAGTGGAGATGAACTAAAGGCCATTTTGTCACTGACATAAAGCAATCAATAAATCATGTACCCAGGCATAAAGGGTACATTTCAAATAATGTTATCTATCACACACATTGTGTCAGAAATCAAGATTCTTAGCAGGGGATGAAAATGTCAGCAGGCAGTCAGCAAATGGGCATGTTTTTGGAGTAGAATATGACCTTCGTACTCTGTGCTATTAACTCACACACCCTATTTTGCAGAATTGTATAAATACTATATACTTGTTGTCTTGTGAATGTGGCTTTGTGAGGTGTCATCCTATGGTGTTCTCTGAAATTCAATTTTAGAACCAGCCATCGGTTTCACCACATTGGACTGACAAAATAGTCTTTGTTACTTCTCATCCTACTGCCTTATCCAAGTGAATTACTAAAGGCTGATGTGCCCCATTTGTGAATATATCCACTTATATGAACCATTAGCCATAGAGAAAAAAAAATTGGTTAGAATCTTGGTGTGATTCCACTGATTCACTTCATGGATTTTTAAGTCCCTGCAAACAGGGAAAACATCAAATTGTTTTCCTTACAAAAATAATTGTGAAGTTTATGGAGGCGAGCCTTTTTGTTATTACCAACACTTTCAAGGAGTTGTTGATTTCTTTAAACTTTCAGGGTGCTCCTACCTTAATGGTAAACAATTAAGGCGTTCAACGTGGCTTAAAAGAATGAATGGCTAACTTCATGAAACAGAACTCTGATCACCCATTCTTACGCATGTAACCTTTTCTTTCCCATGACAGCCTTTGGACAAGGATATTGGAAATATGTTCCCCTTTGAGAATGTTGGCATTATAATGCTTTGGAATTAAGCAGACAGGGATTTTAATGCAGGTTGCACCCACTTACTTATATAAATAGCTACATTTTGAGACTTTAAAGTGGAGATAATGGCAAAAAAAATGTTGTTTTCCAGCTCAGAGGAATCAGTTTAAAATCTAAATGAATTGATTAATAAGTTCTTACTGTCTTAAAATTCACTTAAGATAATGGAAAACAAAATATCTTTAAAATAGTAATGTCTGGGTTGGTGGGGGGTGCCCGTTTGGCTCAGTTGGTAGAGCATGTGACTCTCAATCTCACAATCATGAGTTCAAGCGCCACTTGGGGCAAGGGGCTTACATAAAAATTTTTAGAAACATAAAATAGCAATGTCTAATATAATATTTATCTCTTCTTTCTTGTATGTGAGATTCAATTTCAAATTTACTCCTTTACTAAATCTGTGGTTCTCTGTTCATGAAGTCAAGATCATCATTTTATACTTAGTATCTGCTAGAAAATGTGTATATCTTTAGGATATATATGTAGGCATTATAGGGAAATAAACTGGCAGTTAAAAATAGCTTTATAATCATCACTGCTATTTATAGAATGAATACTATTTGTTAGTAACTCAATAGCTGATATACTAAAGTTAAGGAATTTAATTTAATTAGGAGTTCATGGCAGGAGAATGTAAAGATTTTCTCGTTGAAAGGAGTCTGTTACTCATTTCTGGTTTTCGTCTTGGTTAAAAGAAAACAAAATGCAAAGTTACTTTGCTTCTATTTGCTATTATTCCACACTCATCCATGCACATTCCTCAGGAACTCATGGTATGTGGGTTAAGAACCTTTCTCAAGCTCATTTAGGAATCTCAGGTTAACTGTTACCCTGTTAATGAAACTCAATTTATTAATGCAATTTTCAGGCATGTTTATTTTTAGGGAATTTAGGTTAGGCGATTTTTCTTCCTGTCCATATCTCATGCCATGCGTATAACGTAAAAGTATAAATCATAGATTTCATTTTGTTTGTGGTTCGTCTAAGGGGAAAGAACAAATTTGTGAAGCCATTTAATCGTATTATACAAAGCTGTTTTAAATTTGCAAACAGGAGAATATTTCATGCTATGCCAAGACACGTAAATTATAATTGCTGAAAAACAAAAGATAAGAATTTCCATGAGCTCATGAAAATAATTTTGCCATATCCTATCGTTTTAACCAAGCTACAGATGGATTGAGCAGTAATGGAAGGCTTTGTATTGTTCGCATCCATAAAAGAGCTCCAGGTGACTATAAACATCATTATTGTCTTTGCTTTGGCAGAGGAAGAAACATACTCAGTGAGTCCGAATATCTTTTCCATATATCAGAGTAATTTAAGGGAGAAATATAAACTAAAACCTCATATCTTTTATTCCAATTTGGGATTCTTATTAAATTGTTTCACTTTTGGGATCCTTGGGTGGCTCAGCAGTTTAGTGCCTGCCTTCCACCCGGGGCCTGATCCTGGAGGCCCAGGATCGAGTCCCATGTCGGGCTCCCTCTGCATGGAGTCTCTGCATGGAGCCTGTTTCTCCCTCTGCCTGAGTCTCTGCCTCTCTCGTTCTCTCTCTGTGTCTCTCATGAATAAGTAAACAAAATCTTTTAAAAAATAAATAAATAAATTGTTTCACTTTTAAACTGTCATCTGATTCCTCAAAAATTCATCCTAAAATACCAATTTTATTATCTTTTTCTTCTGCTAAAACATATCCAATGCTCTACTTTTTTTTTCCCCCCAGCACTCAAGTCAAGGCTGTCCATAGTCTGATCACAACTTTTGTAGTGATACTAATGTCCCATAAAGCAATTTCTGGCCTGTTTGTTTCCTATACGCTTGCATAGTTTTGGCTTCCTAAATACTATTCTCCTCCAATCTTTAACATTTTTCCCCCTCTTACTACATCATTAAAAGTAACATTGGACTAGAAATCTTGATGCTTCTCAGTTTTAGCTTCACAATTTGCAAAACGAAATTCGAAGTCAACCTATCCAAGTTGTTAATAAGATCAAATGAGGCAGTGTGGATGCGAGCGCCTGATAAACATTAAGCACTTTTGAGCTGGAAGTTCTAATTATTGGCTGTTATTCAGATCACAACACAAACCCTCTTGGTCTGGGCCGTTTTCCTGTTTGCTTTGGGTCACAATGACGATCGCAATGCTGAACACTTCTAGACCACTTGGTACAGGCCTGGCTCACGCAATGACAGACACCATTCTATTCCTTTACATATTTTAACTTTATTCCTCACAACAGTGTTTAGAGGTAGGTGGTATTATCATCCTCAACTTACAACTGGAGAACAGAGCCACAGAAAGGTCATTAACTTTCTACATCTACTAGATGGTGGAAATGAAATTTGAATTCAAGCCACCTAACTAAAATGCCTTATTCAGGACTGGAATGTCAGTGTGATCTGCGGCCTCCTCTCTGCACAGAAACCCATGAAATTATTAAGACAGTGCTGCAGTGATTACCATTTATCTACCTAATAAGTTTATACATCCTTGAGAAGAAAAAAGCCACATATTTCTTTTATGTAACCATATGGCAGACTGTGTAGTCTATGCACATCAGTTACTTTATAAAATCAACTAATCAGAGGAAGACGCTGGCTGAGGTTGATTCCCCGGGAAGCAGGTCATGAGACAGAAATCTGAGTGTGGGAGGTTTATTGGGGAGCACCTTGGCGGGGGGCATCTGTGGAGTGAAGAGGGGAGAGTTGTGTAGAAGGGGATTAACCACAGCGCTGTCACAGCAAAGGCTTTAGCAAATGCCAATGAGGACTCCGAGTTATACCAATGGAGGCAACAGGACTGGGACTTTGTACCCTTGTACCTATTAGTCATTAGATACGGGCTTCCTGCACTCCTACCTGGGTGAGTCTGTAACATTAAGCAAGGCAGCTTTCTCTGGCCAAAAGCAAGTGACTCAGCTCCATGCATCAGCTGCCAAGGCTGCTGGCAGCTGGGGTAATTAGTGCTTCCGACGGGGGCGGTGTGCCTCGGTGTCCTCTCCGGTTGATCTCTTGCACCACTCAGGTGGCTTTGTATAATAAATTTGCACCATCTGGAGATAGCTTCTTCAGAATCCTGGTTGGTTTCATCTCTGGAAATCTTGCAAGAGTAATACTAGAATGTTCTGCTTCTCTAAGCACTGTGACTGGTCTGAGGACTGCACCTGTCACTTATCCCCTTCTTCCATTCTACATTCCTTTCACTCATAGCAGGCATCTCTTCCTACCTGATATGATGGCCCAAGTCCTCATACCTGAAGGCTCTGATCACAGTGCTCTTAGCAGATTGTGGCTGCTGCACATGTTCATCTACCCTCAGAATCGAGCAAAGGAGAAGAAAGAGATGACACATTCGATAGCCTAGGTGTTAAACCTATTCCCTTGATCACTGTGGGACAGCAGACTGACCTCTTCCTGATGGTCAGGGTCAATTCCCATGGCCAGGGCACTGACTCCTTTCTTTGCCTGCTGGTTTCATGGCACAGGAAGCCTGAAGAAGCCAAGGAGCAGCTCTAGTTTAATGGCATCTTGCTGTGTTCCTTGGTCAAGTATTCTCTCCCGAGGAGATAGAACTTCTGACCCTGCAAAGATAACAGTGCCAAGGGAGGAAGTAGAAAGTCTCCAAATGACTCACTGAAAGTGATGATAATCTGGCCACTTCTGTGTGTGTTTCAGAACTTGTGTGATCTACTTACTGGTGACATAATTTCATAAAAGAGTTTTTGACTAGGGCACGTGGGTGGCTCACTCAGTGAAGCATCTGCCTTCAGCTCAGGTCATGATCCTGGGGTCCTGGGATGAAGTCAAGCCCCACATTGGGCTCCCTGCACAGTGGGAAGCCTGCTTCTCCCTTTCCCCCTCCCTCTCCATCTGTCCCTCCCCCTGCTTGTGCATGCTCTCTTTCTCTTACTCCCTTTCTCTCTCTCTGTCAAATAAATAAATAAAATCTTTAAAAAAAAAAAAAAAAAAGAGGGTTGTTGATTTATGGTGGATACGTTCTCCCAAAGGAGGACACCTTATCCTCACAGGGTATAATCTCCCAGCTACTCATCAGCAGGATCTTCCCCAGATTGTTCCCTGGCCTTCTCAGACTAGAAGCTGATGGCTAATGCTGTATGTGATTAGAGCAGCAGATCCCCTGATTGCATGTCACTGCTGCCCCTACTTTGTTATCTAACGTGGGTCCTTGGGTCTGATGAGATGTCATGTTAACAGAGAAAACACTTACATGGTAGTGTTGACTGAGGTACTGTGACTGAGAAGGGAAAACCCTGCAATGTATGTCTCTCTCAAACAAAACAAATCACTGTCCCTTTGAGGCTGGAAGAGGTCCAAACTGATCTACTTGCCATAAAGGGATTTTTAAAAAAAACCCTTAAAGTCCTGGGACTATAATAAGGGCATGAAGATTAAAAATTATAAGACATTGTAATTAGTAAACTAAGTTCATGTAGGAAAATTAATCACTCAGGTTTGAAGATTCAGACAAGTGGAGGTTTATGAGATGGAGATTTAACTCCTAAGTACTCTTTAAAAAAAAAAAAAAGATTTATTTATTTTAGAGAGGGAGAAAGAGAGAGCATAGGAGAGAGAGGCAAAGGGAGAGAGAGAGAGAGAATCTCAAGCAGGCTCCCCCTGAGTGCAGAGCCTGACATGGGGCTCGATCCCACGACCCCTGAGATCATGACCTGAAGCTGAAATCAAGAGTTGGACGTCCACTCAACCAACTGAGTCATCCAGGCACCCCGGTGAGTACTCTTGATGGAATGAACATTTATGTTCGGAAAATGAAATTTCTTACATTTTCATACTTGACTTTGGGAATTCATCAGGCCTGAAGGTTTTAGAATATAAACATACTTAATTCAGTGCCTGGCGAGTAACTGATGCCCAGTACACACCAGTCTCCATTTTCTTGGGTATTGCTGTGATAGATTCTATTAACAAATCCTGTTCTGAGTAGATCTTTTAACAAAACTGATTATTCCCCAAATTCAAAATAATGCTTTCTTCAGGTTGGAAATATGGTTTTGGGGAAAGCTGGTAATGAGAAAGGGCTAAGAAAGTCAAGCTCATGGAAATAAAAATTTCTTTTTGACTCAGGATTATATTCTGTGTTGACAAAATCATTTTATCTTAAAAGAGTTTGAACTTAAGTTTTTGTTTTCCAACTTTTTGATCTGCACTGGAATTTTTAATATTCTACGGTAACTGTAGGTGCTGAGTACAATATGTTATCTTGAGTATCCACCTCACAAAAGTATATCTCCAGAGAAATCTAAGAAATACATAAAATAAATTAAACAAGAAAAAGACCAAGAACAAAACAAAAATAGAAATCTTTATCAGTTTCTCATTTTGAATGACATGTGCACATTTTTGTCTTATTAAAAAATTGATTTATCCATTCTTCAGTCAAAGGACATGGACTGTTTCAATAATTTTTGGCTATTATAGATAATGCTGCTATAAACATTGGGATGCATGAATCCTTTTGAATTAGTATTTTTGTATTTTCTGTGTAAATACCTACTAGTACAATTGCTGGATTCTAGGGTAGTTCTTGTGATGAGCACCTGGTGTTGTAGGGAAGTGTTGAATCACTATATTGTATGCCTGAAACTAATATTATACTGTATGTTACCTGGCTGGAATTTAAATAAAAACTTTAAAAAAAATTAAATTCATTTATAATTTTCTGTTAGAATATAAGGTTAAGTATGTTTAATTAAATAATACATTTAAGCAGGAAGTATTGAGGATAAATGAATTGTAGGATGCCAAATAATACAAAATAAATTCTTTAAGGTTATGTATATTATAACTTTGTAGAATGCATGGGTTTAACTTTAAATGGCAAAACTTGACAGTCAAGCTAAGTTGCCATATTTTTTATCATTCAATTCACATGGATGAAATTAAAAAAAAATTCAAAATGCAAAAATTAGATAATACTGCATAAGATTTTATACCAAAAAGTAAACTTTATAAATAAAATATTATAGTTTTTACATGAGAGCTTTTTCTTCATTTAATAGTTAAAATTATACAGTAACTTATGCTTGCTTTCATATTTCAAAATGCCATACTTGACAAATGTGGAAATACATAAAAATAGTAATCTCTCTCTAATTCTATCTCATTGAAGTTAACTGTTTTCTATAAACAAGATTTTCTCTACTTTCATTAAAATGTACTCATTTTGTTTTGTCTTTCCTTTCTGTTTCCAAAAATATATTTATTGGAAATGTTTAACCTGAACTTTATTTCATCCTTTTAGATATGCGTATGTAATAGCCAGAGTGATGTGCTTAATGAATCTTTTTAAGTCTTGCTTCTTAAAAACTGCATAATATTCAATAATAGGAAGCTACTACTAATTAGTTAACCATTTCCAAATTGATGGAAATTTTGGCTGTTTCTCATTTTCCATCCCTAGAAAAATTTACAATAAACACCTTAATAGATTATGCAAAGTGGAAAGACAGTGAGTCTCTAGATATTCTTAACTACGAATATCCCTTAGTATAAAGAGTGAAAGAACAGAGAAGCTTTGTTTCATCTATCAATATCAGAACAGACATGAACAAAAACAATCTCTCACTTTGAGAATCCAAAAACACCTGGAGAATAGAAATAACCATAGTAATTGTATACATTTTGAGTGCATAGGGTCAAGTACTATACTGTTTCTTAAAATCATAAATACAGATAACACCTAGAAAGAAAAATCTGTTTAATTGGAGGTAAAAATCATGGTAGGAAAAGCAAAACAGGAAAGGGCACAAAATTTTATTTCACACCTGTTATTACGCACTTCCTCTTACGTGAAGTTAGACTTCATGGTGACCAAGGAGGATGGATAAGGCTGTTTTTAAAGTTTGTAGTCTCACATTAAGATGGGATGAACATCCATCCCATAGCCCAGAAGACTCCTGATTTACACCTATCATAATTTTTAATAATATCCTTTCCATTCTCAGAGTGTTTAAATGAAAGATGTTCTATTTGCCTTCCAGGAGGAGGACCACCCCAGGTAAAATACCAAAGTGAGAGAGAGGCCCCTCACCTGGTGGGAGGGGGAAGAGATGCCTCTGGATGTGATCACAGGGGGAGATTAGGGGTGCTAAAAATGGAAGATGGACAAATTCTGTTTCCCTTCAGCAGATGTGGCCTTGCCTGGGCCTCTGGATGGAAAGGGCTCTTTCCTAAGCCCAAGAAGGACAAATTGCTGATGTTAGTTCTGGAATCTCTGGGCCGAAGCTATGTGAGGATGGCTCTCAGGAGTCTAGCAAGAGGATAGTACGTTCACGGATAACTGTAAACAACAGCAGAACTGCTTTCTGAGAGAAATAAAAGAAGGATGATTAGATTGCAGTGAAGAAAGAGAATTTGTAAGTCATGGGTACCCAAGACTTGAGAATTAAGATGGAATTTTTGCAGAATATGAATGGTTTGGCAGGAATTTGAAGTAAGGAGAAGGAATGGGATAAAGAACACTCAACTCCATCAAAGGGGACAATAATATTTCTAAAACCTGCATCAAAAAATGAGCGTCATGAACAAATTGAAGATTTTACTGGGTGTGGATTAAAAAAGGATTTATTTAATTGTGGGAATCCTGACTGACCATATTGCTTTTCCCCAAATTTGCCTTCTCCACACCAATACTTATCGTACCGCGAATTGAAAAACAGTACCACTTGACTCAATATAAATCTCACCAGCTCGTTTATTTTTATTTTATTTTATTTTATTTTATTTTATTTTATTTTATTCTATTCTATTCTATTATTTTATTTTTAAGTAGGCTCCATGCTCAGTGTGGAGCCCAGTGTGGATCCCGATGTGGGACTTGAATTCACAACCCTAAGATCAAGACCTGAGCTGAGATCAAGAGTCAGATGCTTAACCAACTGAACCACTCCTCACCACCTCATTTTATTAATAATTTTATTAATTTTATTAATGATTGTAAGAAAATTCCTGTATGAGTAATACAGCAATATGATTTTCTCAATACACTTTAAGAGGTAACAGTGTAATTTGACTATAAAATAGTTCAAAAATTCTTTTGCTTTTTTTTCTGGTTAAGCAGGGTCAGAAAGGAACAGATCCTGCTGAAATAACTTCTTGAATTTTATTATGCATGGACTTCCTACATCTGATTGTAAGTACAACAGTGCCCTCTATATCCCATTCTCAGTACAGATTTCTAGTATTTGGAAACAACATATAAGGATCAAGGAGAAAAAATTCTATTCTTAGATTTATAATTTATGTCCTCTGGTTTTCTAAGAACATAGGTGCCAGGCATAGCTTATATTTTGTATTTATATATTATTTAAAATATTTTCATTACTTAACAATATTTTCAAAGCTGTATTTGAACTATCAGAAAATTTGGAATTTCTTTCTTTAAAAATACAATGTCTAAAACTTGTCACTGTTGTGGAATGAGTAAGTCTTGGGAATAAAAGGAACAATCTAAGGAATACAGTCAATGGTATTGTAGTAATACTGTATGGTGACAGCTGGTAGCTACACTTGTGGTGAGCATAGCACAGTATTGAGAAGTTGAATCACTGCATTGTCCACCGGCAACTAATATTACATTGTCAACTCTACTCAAAGAAAAACATTATTAAGTTGTCACTGCAAAGAATGAATGGAACTGGATTTTCAGAAGTTCGTAAAGTTGAAATTAGAATGTAAAAAACGAAAGCTATCAACTCAGACTGTTTTCCTGTATGTGGTGTTTCAACTCACTGCTTAGTTCTAACCTTTGGTGGATTGAGCAAAAGTGATTTTAATTTTTGATCTGATAGTTCACTCATTAAAAAAACAAACACCTGTTTTTAGCCTTTTAGTTGACCACGTCTGGTGGGAAGGGGATGAAAGGGAATGTAGGCAATGCAGACACGTTTGTAAAGCTATGTTCCAATTATAACAACTTTGTTTGACTGACAGTAAGCAAGGACATTGATTTGATTCTGCAATATATTTTGTTTGAGGCTTAATGTATGATAGCCAGAGTGGTTGGTTCTATATAATGAAGGTTCTGAACTGCCAATGTACCGTTTGTTCAAATTTTATTTGAATAGTGACTAGTTTCGAGATATTAAAATTTCTAATTGAGATTTATCTGAAAGGTCCAATTGGGCTAGGAGAGAATGCATAAAGAATTTGAATATCTCTTAGGGATTTTGTGACAGTTTGGATTTCAAATATTTTAGCAATCTTCCAATTATCCTTTTTTGGGTGTGAATAATTCTTAACTAGATTTTTTTTTAAGATTTTACTTATTTATTTGAGATTGTGAGAGAGCGAGAGAGAGCTGAGGGGGAGCAAGGCAGAGATAAAGGGAGAAGCAGGCTCCCCACCTTGATCAGGGAGCCCAATTTGGGGCTCAATTCCAGGAACCTGAGATCATGATCTGAGCTGAAGGTGGACACTTAATTGACTGAGCCACCTGGGTGCCCCCTTAACTAGATTGTTAAAATCACATGTAAATAGTTTGACTAAAGTCTTTGATTTGTATAGAAATGGTGTGTTTTAACTCAAGTCTGATACCATAATTAGGTAAAGCTAGGTAAATTTAGATAATCTAAGTAGACAATCAAATATCTAACATGTATCCTTGCTTTAATTATCTCATATTTATGCTTACCGTCAAGATAGTCTTTTATTTTTATAAATAATGTTTGAGTGTAAAATCAAATGGAAATTATTTGCTACTACTCACTGATAAAGTGTAAGGAAGGCTCTAGTGCTCACCTGTAGACATTGTGCTTGCTGTCTGCAAACTTTCTAAGTAAAACACATGGCTATTGATAAATACAAATCTGCAAGATTCACAGTTTACATTATAAAGCAAAAGAAGCCTAAATTTAGCCCTAGTATTTTTAATACATGTTGAAACTGAAGGTTCTAAAAATCAAACTATAATCCTTTCATGAAAACCAATAATTTATTCTATATTTTTCTAGGCTGATAAAAAAATGATAGCCATTCTCCAAAATAACTGTAATCCACCATGTGGAAATTGAAAAGTTCAAGGGGAAGATTGATCCAGTAGTCTCGCTGTTGCAGAGTAGATGAAGTTATGTGGATATCAGAGAAACGAGCAAGAAGGCAGATTCTGGTGTAAGAGAAGAATATGTGTCATTTGACATCAGTATTTCAGAGATGCTCTATCTTTGATAGAACAATTCAATAAGGCCTGATCTCATGACAAAATGCGTTGCTAACTTATTTATACTAAAGATATTTGCTATAAAATTTTAAGCTGAAAAACTTGCTGAGTTGATATAGGTGATCTAATCAAAGTGTTCAAGTTTGTTCTGTCCTATTATTCTCCACCTCCCTTTTATTTTCTCTGAGACTAGGCTTCAAAAAATAATGGAATATAAGGCTAATTACAATTATGGGATAACAATGCCAACTATATCTCTCAACTGGGAGACACTATTTCCTTTTCATTTGTTAAATTTTACAAAAGAACAAACTTGTATAGTTCAAACAATACTTGAATGAACAGTAATTGAATTTCATGCCCCATCAGCCAGTCAAATTTAAGGATATTCCCAATTATTGTCCCAGAGCACAAAGCATGGATTTCATTATATTCAACATAGAACAATGTCCTTTAGCACTGCTAACCTTCTGAGCTTTGAGAGACTGCATGAGGACAATTGCTTTTTAGAATACAGCAAGCCTTCTGATGTTTCATCTAACAGTAGCCGCTGGAAGAATTAAACTCCACCCCAACATTCATCCTTCTGACACTGAAAAAGTTAAGATAAATACTTGTGTATTTTCAGCATTAACTGTAATTTGAAGATATAATAGTTATGTTCTAACTCTCTGACCTTCCAGGTGTCTGTTTGCTCACTCATTCTCTCTCTCTTCTGTGTGTGTGTGTGTGTGTGTGTGTGTGTGTGTGTTAGAGGTCACTTCAGCTTTGGTCTTCTTGGTTCTCATGGCAAGAAACATGATTACCTTGGCTCTAACAAACAGCCTGGGGGACATCCCATTGTAGAGCAAGGAGGGAGGGAGTCGAGTTTGGAAGGAAGTGAAGGCTCCCTGATTGGAGTCAGTATTGGGATTTTAGGCCAGATCTAAAGGTAGAATAGTTTAAATGACAAAGGGGGCATTGCAAATGCCCCCTCCCCATCCAAAGTTTCTATGACTGCATATTCATAAGACATGGGGCAAGGTGTGTCTTAGAGCCCAATGAATGCAAATAACTCCATCCACATTCCCACTTCTCCATTTCCAACCCAGTGGACGCATCACACTGGAGTCTCCAAGATTTCTTCACAACTAGGGCTTTCAAACTTCTTTATGTTTAGATCCAATCTCCCTTGCTTGAAATGCTCTTCTATCCTTCTTTAAAGGTTAACTTCAAAATCCAGTTTTTACCCTTACATACAAGAGCTTTTCCAGTTCTCTCAAGCAGACTTGGTCATTCTCTCCCCCTGCTCCTATATACTTAATATATGTATCTCCTTTCTATCTAAAGGCATCCCTCAGAGATATTGTGGGTTTGATTCAGACCATTACAATAGAGCAAACACCATAATAAATCATGCCACATGAATTTGTTGGTTTCTCAAATATAAAATTATATTGTAGTCGATTAAGTGCGCAGTAGTATTATGTCTAAAAAAAACAATATGTATACCTTAATTGCAAGATACTTTATTGCTAAAATATGCTAACCATGGGGATCCCTGGGTGGCTCAGTGGTTTGGCACCTGCCTTCAGCCCAGGGCATGATCCTGGAGTCCCAGGATCATGTCCCACATCAGGCTCCCTGCATGGAGCCTTCTTCTCCTTCTGTTTGTGTCTCTGCCTCTCTCTCTCTCTCCCTCTCTCTGTATTTCATGAATAAATAAATAAAATATTTAAAATAAAATATGCTAGCCATCATCTGAGCTTTCAGGAAGTCACAATGTTCTTACTGGTGGTGTTGGATGGCTTTTGCCTAATCAGGGTGGTGGTTGCTGAAGGTTGGGTTGGCTGTGGCCGTTTCTTAAAATAAGGCAACAATGAAGTTTGCTACATTAATTGACTCTTCCTTTTACAAATGATGTCTCTATAGCATGCAATGCTGTTTGATATCATTTTGCCCACAGTAGAACTTCTTTCAAAACTGGAGTCAGTCCTCTCAAACCCTGCCACTGCTTTATCAACCAAGATTATGTAATATTCTAAGTTCTTTGTCATTATTTCAAGTCTTCCCAGCATCTTCACCAAGCATACATTCCATTTCCAGAAACTTCTTTCTTCCCCATTCATAAAAAGCACCTCCTCTCTGTCCAACTTTTATCATGAAATTGCAGCAAATCAACCAAACCTGTTCAGGTTCCATTTCCAATTCTAGTTCTCTTGCTATTCCCATAACATCTGT
Organism: Canis lupus familiaris; assembly: GCF_011100685.1. Lineage (NCBI taxonomy): Eukaryota > Metazoa > Chordata > Mammalia > Carnivora > Canidae > Canis > Canis lupus. The sequence goes on along the minus strand of NC_049222.1, from coordinate 16,117,722 downwards.
AGTACTTCCTTCACTAAAGTCTTAAACCTCCAATTTGTTAAAAAAAATAAAAAGTACCATGTCTGTGAAGTGCAGTAAGGCAAAGTGCAATAAAATGAGGTATATCTATATTCTACTTTGAATATTGGATTCAAATTATTTGAAAACACAAGGAAAATGATCTAAAAGTCAAGGAGAATCATTCTTAAGGAAAATAAAGATATTGTACGATTAAAGAGAGGCATATGGGTTCAAAAATGGAGAAATTTTTGAAATTGGAAAAGCTTTGAATTTCTATAAGGTCCAATGAAATCTGTATGAGTTTGTTAGGGCTGCTATAACAAATTTTCATAGACTGAATACCCTAAAGAGCCGGAATTTATTTTCTACCAGCTCTAGAAGCTAGAAGTCTGAGATCAAGATTTGGGTGAAATTGGATTCTTCTGGGACCCTTCTCTTTGACTTGTAGGTGACCATATTTCTATGTGTCTTTACTTTGCTGTTTTTCTAAGTGTTCTTGCATCCTAATCTCTTCTTTTTAAAATTTTTAAAAATATTTCTTTTTATTTATTCATGACAGACACAGAGAGAGAGAGACATAGAGGGAGTAGCAGGCTCCTCGAGGGGAGCCCAATGTGGGACTCAATCCCAGGACTCTGGGATCAGGACCTGACCCAAAGGTAGATGCTCAAGCACTGAACCACCCAGGCATCCCTGTCCTAATCTTTTGTTAGAAGAATGCCAATCATGCTGGATGGGACCCACCCTAGAGATCCCATTTTAATTCAATCACCTCTTTAGAAACCTATTTCCAAATTTTATTTTAACAGGAGTTTGGACCACAATATGAATTTTATGGGGACACAGTTCAACCTACAACATACTTCGTTGGAGCTCGGTTTCCAGTAAAGGGGAAGAAGTGGAAGTGGAAGTGGAAGTCATAAATTAAGAAAGAGAGGATCTGTGACAGAATGAAGTCCCTGCAGGACATAGGCTAGAACAGGCTGCAGAGGACGATTAGCCATAGGGGAGAGAAGTTGCTTTAGATAATAAGAGTTGTAAAGTAGATAGATACAGACAAATTTAAGCTTATGGAAAAATTAGAGTCTGATGAGTTTTATCTTTGTAGGAAGAGGAAGTATGGTAGTGGTTGAGGTTAAGTTTAGAGGAAGATTTGCTGAGTGGTAGAGGCCAGAAACCAATAACAAGAGGTTGAAACTATTGGCAAGAAGTAAGCCATGGGGCCTATGCTGACTCAAGAAAGGACAGAAGATTGGAAGACGTTAATGGGAAAGTATTGACAAGGGTGGTGAGGGCCTAGGATTAGGATTAATTTGAAAAATCAGAACCTAAAGGATGCTATTTTTTCTAACATTTATTATTAGCTAAATCTATCAGTGTTTCATTTTCTCCAAATATATTAAACTTTCTATATAATAAAGTTGCTTGTTCTTTCATAGAGGTTAATGCGATCATTCAGTACATCCTTTTATATTAGGTATAAATATAAATAAATATAAGGCAGTTTGCTCACTATCTTATGATGTTTTGAAAGATATTACCCTGGGGTAAAAGAATATAATATTTATTTTGAAGGAATAGAACTGAGGGTTGAAATGTTCATGACTAATAACATGAGAATTGTTGCTAAGAATAGATTGCAGAGTGCATCTCCAAGTGGAGGGAAGAAGAACAATTTTGGAAAAAATGTCTGGAAAAGGAAAGAATGGTGTGGGGGAGGGACCATCTCATGTGCAAGGCCACCAAAGTAAATCAAATGAGAACTGATGAGTAATCACAATTGTGTCTGAGAGATAAAGCGTCTCTTTTAAGTTTGCTGCATGTAGTTTAAAATGTTTAACAGTTCCCTATATCATAAATTTGTACTGCACTATGATTAAAGTCTGTTAAAATTCATAACCTTTAAAGCAAGAATAGTAACAGATGAATTTATTAAATATTTAAGTGTCAAATGAGGCATTCTGTAAAAACCAGAGCCTTTATTTTCCAAAAAGTATAACTAATGGGTCATGAGATACAATAAAATCACCCCGATTATTCATCACTCCTACCACCCCCGCTTACTGCTCACCACTGCTTTACATGTGATATAAATTCACAAAACTCTGTAATGAAATACCGATCCTTCCTCAATCTATTGGTTTAGCAGCTCCACTCCTGCTTCAGCTGTTCTAGAGTGGAAAAGAAGAAATAAATTATTTTGATTATTTAAAAATGGAATAAATAAATTGCACATTCGTTCTTATTCCAGAGTCTTTCTCAAAGAGCATCACTCTTATATTTTCCACCTTCTTTCATATCCCTTCCTCCTGTCATTTCCTGACACCTTTCTCTAGCCTTTCCTTGGATACAGGGATACAGAAAATCTGACTGCTGTTGTGGACACAGGTGGAATCTGAGCCTCAGAGTTAAGTAACTTTTGAAGGTCAATGTTAGTTTAGAATTCAGGCCCAGATTAATCTGGAAACATGCACATTTACATTATGGTGACCAATTGGGGCAGGGGGCAGGGTGTGGAATGTGCTTTGGGATAGATGGAGAAAGCCAGGTAAAACTCATCTCAATAAAAATAGGATCCTCTAACAGCTTCTTTGAAGGGAAGAGATTCTTACTGTCAGAGATTCAGTTCTGAGGCTGAAATAATTTTTTATTCGTTTTGAAATTCCATTATTCATTTTAATGGAACACTTATTATGTAGGAGGCATATGCTAGAGGCCAGCAATACAGAATAGAACAAGCACTATTCCTAACCCTGAAAAGATCATATTCTAGTTGGAGACATTACTAGGTTTGTGCATATTGGTTGGTATGATTTCAACCAGTTATTCGATTGTTGTGGTTCAAAGGTCTCTTGGAAGAAGTATGTAAGGTTCAAGTAACTCTGGGAGAGGTAGGGAGTCTTCACAGATATGATAAGATTATGATTTTCAAGTATGAGCAAATGGGCTTCATATAAAAAAGGGAAAAATATTCCAGGCAGAGGGAATAATATGAATAAAAACGCACAGGGAGACATTTAACTGCTTAAACGTAATTTACATCTGCTCTAAATAGGTAAGATTTTTTTCCCCCATGATTTTTCTCCAGAAAGAAAAAACTAATCCGTATGTGGCTGTTTAGATACATTTTTAAAATCTTTAAGATGACTCAGTTTTAAATGATTAAACATAACAGGAAGGGAAAAATTGTTGGGGACACTATACGAGACTGCAGGAAACTAATCTAGAATAAAATCAAGCTGATGAGTCCTCTTGTAGAATAAATTATGATTTTATCCTATAAGTATATAAAATACTATCCATGTATGGAAATCTCTCCTATATATATGGAAAAAAGGTCACTGGTGCATTTATAGCACAATCATTTAAATTATATTTATTACAACTGTTTTGTATGTTTCATAATTAAACTTGGCTGTCAATAAAAGCCACAATTAATCTAAAAGCAATATGGGTGGGAAAGTCTAGGTTCCATGATTGAGTGAAGTATGTAATCAAAGAAGATCAGTATAAATGTAAATTTCACTATTTAACTGATTACAGTGTCTCTGGTTTATGGTTGCAGCAGGAAACTTTACATATTTTATGTTATCTACTTTAAGATTTTGAAAAATCAAAGAGCAAATCACTGTTTTTTGCAAATCTATAGCTTGTTAGGAGGAAAATAGCTGCTCCACTTTGCATAAACTCCAGGTTGGCTTCTCATCTGAAATGCTGATAGCTACTTTCTGTGAGAATTTGCTCAGAAAGTTTGTTAACAGGCTAGTATCAGACCAGAAGCTCTTTCCGATGGGAGGATGTGGAAGATGAAGCAGAAGAATCACAGCAGGATGAGAAAAGTAAAAACAAACAAACAAATAAAAACCTATATTTTTTGGTTGCAAAGGAATAGTCGTAATCATAATCGTAGTAGGAGATTGGAAGCAATTTTACAAGCCATGCTCTCAGATCCCAAGAACTCCAATATGGGATAAAACAGGAAGACAAGATCACCTTAAATTTTTTTAAAGGATGATGATGTAATTTTTCAAAAATTAAAGAAGAATCCACTGATTTGCATTATTATAACAGACTGTTTCCTTTAACTTGTTTTTTTAAAAGATGTATTTATTCTTTATTTGGGGGGAAGGAGGAGGAGCAGAGAGAGAGGGGAGAGAAAATCTCAAGCAGATTCCCCACTGAGTGCAGAGCCCGATGTGGGGCTCTATCTCAGGACTCTTTGATCACCACCTGAGTTGAAATCATGAGTCAGATGCTTAACAGACTGAGCCACCCAGGGGCCCCTCTTTTGACTTGTTCCTGAGAACAAGAGACCTGAGAGGAGATCAAGAGTCGGACATTCAACCAACTGAGCCACCAAGCTACCCCTGGTCAAGTTAAGATTTTGCTAATAATTCCAGTGAATGAATAGATAAATTTGAGAAGATTTGCCATCATCATGAAACTAGGTCATCTTATGAATGAGGCAAATCATTCTATTTATTTTGATCTTTCCTTACGGCTTCCAATAATTGTTTATTATACTCTCTGTAGACTAATGGCATCATTCTTCTTAGGTAGCCTTTAATTTTGTTATTATAAATGTCTTTTTAAAAATTAATCTTTAATAGTCATTTGTGGTATATAGGAACATAATTGATTCCTGTAGACTGATTTTAAATCAAATAAACTTGTACTCCTGTATTAGCTCTCATAGTTTTCCTATATATTTGATTGGATTTTCTGTATTGACAATGATATCGTATGTGAGTAGTGGAAGTTGTAATCTTTAGAACTTATTTATTTTGTTTTACTATATGGTCTAGGACCTTAAGAACATTTTGAACACACACAGTCATAAAACCCATTCTAGAAATACCCCTGATTATTTTTTTCCCTTACTCTAAAGCCAAGTTTGATACTAATTTAACTTACACAGCTTATTTGTAATTGTCCTGACCTAGGTTTTCTTTTCCTTTCTTTCTTTGACTTTTAATCTTTGGTATCCTTATATACCCTTACATGTGTTTCTTGTTAATAACGTATATCTGGAGTATGTTCTTTATCCAATTTGATTAATCACTGTCTTTTTTAAAGTTTTCTTGAGATATAATTTATATAACCATAAAATGCACCTCTTTAGGTGTACACCTCATTTTTTTGTCGTGAATATATAGAATTATGTAAGCATCCCCAAAGTCTTAGTTTTAGAGCATTTTCTTTCGCCCTAAAAGATCCCCATCAGCTGTTACTGGTAGTGCTGCAATGTACACTCACCTACAAAGCTTCTGTGGACATAGCTTTCGTTTCTTAGGAAAACGCAGAACAGTACAATTGCTGGGTCTGATGGCAAATTTGTTTCACTTTTTGAGAAACTGCAAATTGTCTTTTTTTTTTTAAGTGTCTTCTATTTCACTGTATTTTTTTTACCTTGCCACAATGGTAGAAAAATCTTTTGCTGAAATGATTTTGATGATTTTTGTTCTATCTTGTTTATAAAAGGAAAAGAAATATACATATTTCGAATTTTGTGACTTTGTGACGTTTCCTTTAAGATGTGCATTCCTTCCTGCTTGCTCTAGTAAATGTTTTACTACTGGGACCTGCGGATTGTTTGTCATTTGTGCTTCACAGTGAGTACATATTAAATATACAGTGCAGCACATGGTGTGAACACCCAAATGTCTTGAGTTAACACTCAGTGGGAACTAAAATGTCAGAAAAGACATTACCCTGGTTTTATTAAGATAACAGAAGGTCTTCTCCCTGCAGGGAAGACCCAAGAGGCCCACTTGCCCCAGAGTAGAGTGAATGCCACCCCAACACCGACCTTCCCATTAGGACTTACAAAAAGGTTTGTTTGACTGTTCTAGTCCTCCACAATCCTACTGGAAGAGCTCGGGGGTCTGTTACAGCACCAACAGGAGATGTCCGAGGCCTTGCTTCAGGCAGGAGAACATCTTCCCTTACCACTCAGGACCTCCATGAGCTTTTTACGCGCTGCCCCTGTCTTTCCAGCAGACTGATGCAAGCAAGTCTGTAGCTGGTAGTGGGAGGCCAGAATCACATCTCCGTGTCCTCACATGGTCTCCTCAGAGGCCCTTGGTGGCTCTGCTCACTTCCGTCTGTGTTTTTTCTTCTGTTCTCTCCTTTGCTGTGCTCTTTGGTCCCTCTTCATCCTTGAATCCACCACCTTGAAATGACCTCTGACCCCAGCTGGCCTGCGCACTTTGTGACCCATGCCTTTTTGGCTACTACATAGGTGACTTGGCGGAGCAACTGCAAATTGTCTTATGAAGTGACTGCCCTGAATTCCATTCCCACCAGCAACATAAGGTCTCCTTCTCCACGTTCTCCAACATTTGTTATTGTCTGCTTTGTGAATATAGCCATTCACCTATTTGTGAAATAATAACTCACTGTGGTTTTAACTGGAATTTCTCAGATGACTCATAATAGTGAACATCTTTTCATGTTTATTTACCATTCATATACCTTTGCTGGGATGTCTATTCAAATATATTCCCCATTTTAAAAATTGGTTTGTCTTATTTTGAGTTGTTAGTGTTTTATGTTTTAAAATAAGTCCTTTGTAGGGATCCCTGGGTGGCGCAGTGGTTTGGCGCCTGCCTTTGGCCCAGGGCGCGATCCTGGAGACCCGGGATCGAATCCCACATCGGGCTCCCGGTGCATGGAGCCTGCTTCTCCCTCTGCCTGTGTCTCTGCCTCTCTCTCTCTCTCTGTGACTATCATGAATAAATAAATAAAATCTTTAAAAAAAAAAAAAAATAAGTCCTTTGTAAATTATATGATTTGCAAATATTTTATCAGAGTAGGTGGCTTTTTTTTTTTCATCTTAATGGTGCCTTTTGAAGAATATTGTACTTTTAATGTTATATATTCAAGAGCTCTTTGCCTAACTGAAGGTCACACAAGGTTCCAGAAGGTCCTATGTATTCCATTCCCTCTCTTTGGCTGATGACTTTAGTCCATATGTTTTTGTTTTTTCATGGTCAGATTAGTTTTTAGATCTACCTTTATCTTTTTTGTTCTTTAGTATCACCTTGTCAGCAGTGAGAGGATTCATGAGTTGAAAGGATGTTCATAATATTTTAAGAGGACAATAATACTATAGAAGGATAATAACATTATCCTTTTCCCTCTTGTTCTCTCACAAGTGGGCAGCGTGGGTTTTTCAGAGACCACATAACTGGCAACAAAGGCAGAACAAAATGTGAGGATCCATTTCTCTTAAATCTTTTTAAGGAGGTTTGTAGAAATGTGAAACAACGGCACTCTTAGTGGTTTTGGAAAATATATTTATTTTTCATATGAATGTTTGTGTTAATATGGACGAGGCTTATTTTATTTTCTCCAGGGAATTATAACACTGCAGAGTACTGAGGCCGAGGTGTTTGAGAATTGCTGCTCTGTATGGTGTTTGGTGCATCGTGGGCTGTGTGTGTGTATGTGTGTGTATGTGTGCACGGGTGTGCGTGTGTGTGTGTGTGTGTGTGTGTGTGTATTTGAGTTCTGCTCAGGACTACATGTTCCTTGGTATGAGGGCTCAGAGCTTCCTTCCCTTTCTGGAACATCAGCCATGGTCTCTTCCAATAGTGTCTTCGCCTTTCTCTTCATTCTAGTCTCCTGGCCTGTTTCCTAGACATATTTAAACTCTCACAAGCTATTGTTGGTACCTCTTTATCTCTGCTGTAGTTTTCACTTCTGGGTCTGTGTAACACATCTGGAGTGATTTCTTCACATCTGTTTTGAAATTTGTTAACTTATTTGTTTTTTTCATCATTTTTCTATCTTTGTTGAGGTATATTGGACAAATTAAAAAAGTGTATGTAGGGCGTATGCAGGATGGTTTGATATACATATACATCGTGAAAGAATTACCACAATCAAATCAATCCATCCATCACCTCACATAGTTATCTTTTATGTGTCCGTGTTGGGGGAGAATCACTCATCATTAGCAGAACTGTATTATCTATGCTGTTTAATTTTTTCCTCTTGATTTTTAATGACTGTAGATTCATTTCTAGAAATAATATTTGGTTCTAATGGAAATCTGGTTGTTTTGGTAGTGTCCTTTTTCGCCAATTATAAAAAGAACTATTGAGTGACTATCCCTCCTTTAAAAAAGCTTTAATATTTTAATTATTAAAATTCTCAGAATATAATCTTTTAATATGTTGTATCTATAGATTGCCATTCATGATGGGCTGTTCCCTCACATTTGTTGCAATTTGAAACTGAGGCTCATCTTCCCTGGGACTTAATTTGGGAATATTGCATAGCTGGAATGAGGATTTAATTTGGGGGATGTGCTTCTGAATGAGGCTGTCTCCATCATTAGGAGCTTTGCATTTGCTTCTGTCAAGTCCTTTCCAGTTACATCCTTGTCTGAGGATTTCTACTGTAAACTTTTTGTGTGTGTGTTTATTGCTGTCAAGTGAATTCATATCCTAGACCAAAACATAGTTAGGACTGTGGTTCTGAGTAAAAATCAGACATGCACACTCCTCTTGAGATGAGGGGAGAGCTTCTCCAGGCCATCTGAAAGTCAATTTTATCTCCACAAGGTCTCTCTTTCTTTTGGTTCCTGGAAGGTTCTCTTACTTTTATATGAGCTCATATCCAATTAAAGGTATGATTGTTGTATTTTATCCAGAATTTGTAGGTGATTTTTAATAGAAGATTTTCTAGGTTGTCTTGATGTTTCTTAAATCAATAGTCCTCCATTACTCTTAATAATGGGAGTGACCACAATTCATTGAGTTTACTATAACCCCAGTGGTCTGCAACTCTTCTGAATCTGCACACTTTTTTAAAGATTTTATTTTATTTTTAAAAGATTTTATTTATTTATTTATTGAGAAACAGAGAGAGAGAGAGAAAGAGACAGAGACAGAGGGAGAAGCAGGCTCCATGCAGGGAGCCTGATGTGGGACTCAATCCCAGGTCTCCGGGATCAGGCCCTGGGCTGAAGGCGGCACTAAACTGCTGAGCCACCCGGGCTGCCCTTAAGATTTTATTTTTAAGTAATCTCTACACCCAATATGGGGCTCGAACTCAGAACCCTGAGATCAAGAGGTGCATGCTCTACTGACAGAACTAGCCAGGCGCCCCTGAATCTGCACTCCTTCTTATGTGTCTCATCTCTCCAAGGTTACTAGATCCTGTTTCTTACACTTCAGGCCACCGGCTGGATTGCTACATAAAAGGACTGTTTGCCATCTTACCTCATCTATTTTGCTCAACTTCCTGTTATTAGATCTTCTCCCAATTATGCCTGTTTCCTAGAACAGCTCCATTAGTGCTACTTCTTGACTCCTGCAGTCTCTTGCCTTCACAGGCCACCACTGCTGATATTCTATTGATTGAGTACACTTTATAACAGAGAATTTAAAAATTAAAGTTTCCCTGAAAACAAAGAACATATTTTGATCTATTTTTTTTCTGTATGAAACAAACATTTTTCCTCAGTCGTTTATCTTGTTGGAATTAAAAGTACTACTAACAAAGAGAGATCCCTCCACATAAATATGGAAATAAAACTGATTTCTTATTGAATAAGCATAAGAGAGAACATGCATGTAGGTAGGCCATAAAGACTATAGAACTGGGATAAAATTCTACGCAATTTATATGGCAAAGCAGGTACAAAATTCACTTGGGAATTGAGATAGCTATTTGTTTAGTTAATTGACCTCCTCCAAAAGAATAATAAAACTTCTTTTATCTTTCTAAGAAATTAATGGTTATACCTGGCAATGTGCATCTAAATGATCAGAGGAGGGAATGAATAGCAACATTTTTTCATACACTTTCCTTATCATGCCTGAACCTCCCAATTACCCAGGCAAGGAGGAAATAACCACAGTTCACAGACTGTATAGACCCCAAAAGGTTGAAGTAACATGTTCCAGAATATGCAGTCACTTGGTATAGTACTATGACTCCTTTCCTTTCCTTCCTTCCTCCCTTCTTTTCCCCTTCCTTCCTTCCTTCAATTTTTTAAAGATTTTATTAATTTTTTAGAGAGAGAGAGAGAAACAGAGCACAAGCAGGGGAAACTGCTGGCAGAGGGAGAGGGAGAAGCAGGGTCCAGCTGAGCAGGGAGCCCAACAGGGGCTTCAGTCTCAGGACTCTGGGATCATGACCGGAGGCAAAGGCAGATGTTAAACCCACTGAGAACCTAGGTGCCCCTCTTCTTTTCTTTTTAAACAATAAGTTGGAGTTTATTTTTTTCACAGCAAAGTAGCACATAGGGATGTAAGATTGTTAAAATATTGCATCTGGGCACTCTTCCACTCTTCAGTTCTCTTTTATATCTTTGTTCTCATTTTTATTCTATATAGTTGTTAAGTTCATTATAATGTTCTATACATGACTAAGCTTTTAAATTACTGCAACATTTTCAAGTCTTTCTCTCATTATTGGGGAATTTTCCCTTAGGGGAAATTATAATTAACTTGATTACCTTTTATCCAGAAAATAAAAGAAAATAATAGAGACTTGCTTTCTAAGTAAGATTTTTTTAAATAAAACTTTCCCACAATTGATTAAAGTAAGTGAGATGAAAAGTGTGCTTTGAGCTCTATATTACTTTTAGAAATATTCAAAATTGTTTGCTTTATGAATTTATCAGGATTTTTTGGGTGCTCATTGATTATTTACTTATCCTATTCTATGCATTATATACACACACATACATGTTGTATGCATTACATATACATATAATCTGGAATATGCCAAGCAGGGATTTTGAGTAATAAGGCTACAGCAACAAATAAAAGAAAGCTCGGCTTTCAAAAAACTTATATTTCTTTGGGGGAGGGAGATAGTGTGCAATTAAATATATAATATTTTAGGTAGAATACTCTGCAGTGGTAACAAAGAAGAGTAAGCTACAGCTGTGCAACATTAAGAAAAATTTAGATAAATTCTCAAGTTTTGCACAACATTGCTGTAGGCATATTGGTTTATCACTCTTAAGAGAACCTGCAATGGAGTCCAGGACCTTCTCTAATAATAGCAATTATTAAGTGCTTTTTCTTATTACCACACACACTTGCAACTCTGAGAACTTGGAAACACCAATCTAATAATATCAATACCACCATAGACTCCACAATGGCTTCTTATATCCTAGAAAACTCTTAACAAGCATTTCCACCAAAGTACTTCAGTGAGTAAAGGATGCGATGAAGGGTACAATAACCAAGGCTCAGATGATTGTCAAAGACTGTCAAAGTGCTTAAACCTTGCATTTTGACAAAAATATACCAACATATTTATACTCTACATGTAATATGCTTACTTAAAAATAACATTTTATTTATAATTATATATTATATGGAGAAAACTTGCTGCCATCTCATTGATTTGTGGATGCAATACTGGTGAATTTCACCTATTCGTTTTAGAAAATGGAATGAGAAGTTGACATTTTATTTTCATTTCAGTTTAATTTTCTCAGATTTTGTATTGCAATATTGTATTACTCTTTATTATCCATATTGAGTAACATACATGATAAAGGAAGATATGTGTGACAAAGTGATCCTTCCAAATACCAACGTTTTACTTTATCCCCTTTCAGTTCTTAGCTGTTAGAAAAAAGACCTTCAAGATAATTTATATTTCTTTAGCATAGCGGTGTTGTTTGAACTAGCTTAGTAATAAAAAGGTAAAGAAAGAAAGGGGGTTGGAATAATACTGGAATAGTTCACAAAAGAAAGTGTTCTAGGAAACAGGGCCACTCTGCTGCTGAATGAAGTGGGGAGACACTGGGGCTGTGGGGCTGAGACCCAGCCAGACCCAAAAGAGTCACTGAAGGTTCTTGGTCTTGTCATGAGAAGGAATTCAAGAACAGACATGCAGCACAGCTAATGAATAACAGAAGCAAGAATGTTTATTAAAGCAAAAAATAAACTCTCAAAATAGGACAGCAGTGAGCTCAAGACTATGAGTGAGATGTACACCCTAAGGGTCAGGTTTCTTTTATTGACAGTTGGGCGTGGAATATTCATTACTTGGGGTAGGAAAACATTTTCGAGCTTTTCCTTCTTAATTTGGTCAGGGGTTTCTGGTCATGCCACCAGCCATCTTGGACCTGTCTGGTTTGATCCAGCTTCTTGTGGTGTGCTGCCAGGATAGGCCTTGGATTTTCCAGTAGCTGGCCATGACTTTCTCATTGCTGACCCTTGGGGTGTCTTGTTAGACCCTAACAAATTGCTTATACTAACAGTTCTAGAGTCCCTCAAGAAACTGAACTAGAGATTGGCTGGATCCAGAATTTGGTTTTTATGCCTGTTTTTTTACGTTCCCTGATAATCAGTTTCATTCACTCTGTGGCAGAGAAAAAAGTTACCAGCAGTCTGGGGTCAGACACTGATATGTTAGTGAAGCAAAGAGGTCTTCAGCAGCTGCTTCAATTAGAAAATTCTTGGGGAAGAGCTCTGACTGTTCTAGCTTGGGTTACATGCTCAACCCTGGATGAATGATAATAGTCATAGGATGTGTGATTGATTGAGTCTTAGGGGATATGATTGGCCCTTCAGGACCTATGTGTTTGACATGAAGTGGAACAAAATATACCATCCCCAAATATGCCTCTTTTGTATACTGACTTTTTGAGGTTGATTATTTTTAAGGATGGGCAAACTCAGGAGAAGCTCTGAAAACTGGATAGAAGTTACTCTTTTGTAAAAGACATTTTATGTATAATGGATATCTCCATTTATAAAGGTGTCTCCATCTCTGTACCAGAAAAGGAAAGTGACTAAATCTTTAGGAACTCTTATCAATAAAGAAGGCAATGACTTAATCTGCATAACAACCGTAACTTTGCTTATTGTGCTTCCCTGGCAACCCCCGCATAACTGGTCTTAGCTCCCTGTACCCTCTAACATTTTCTTCTGTCTTTAGCTGGAGATGGTATTTGAGGTGATGAATTGGACCATTTGGGGGAACTACTCAGTTTCTCCTGGATAGCTCCCATTGTATATAGGGATATTATTAAACTTTTCATTTTTCTCCTATTAAGCTGTCTTTTATTATGAAAGTCTCAGCCAAGAACCTAGAAAGGAAGAGGGAATATTATTATTCCTCCCTGACTGATGCATCAATAAATGTCCTATGACGCAATCAATGCAGAAATATAAGTAACACTCACTGGCTATGGTTCGTAGGATTAGAAGAAAACAAGAGCAAAAAGAAGAAATTCAGTAAGGAAGCTACTGAGATATTGTTGGCAATTTAGAAGATGAATGAGGCAAAGATGTAATTAAAAGTTGACTCCTCAAAGTGAACCTTGATATGGCACATGCTGTTTCAATTCTAGGTCACATCTCTAGCACCTCATCTCTCTTAACAACTAATATTTAGTAATTAGGACTTTGATATAATTTAGAGGAAAAAAATCAAATACTATATTTAGTATTTATCCCAAGAGTTAAGAACATAGGTCTTATATTTTTTCTTTTGTAATAGAAAATATGGTATTCTTTCATTCTTATTCAATAATAATACAAAATATGAAGACGGTACTCTTGACACTTAACTTTCCCTGAATCAGGTTTATTTTTTGGTCGTCACACCAGAAGATCCAAGCTGAGCTGAAAGAACTTGATGAGGTTATTTAATTCACTTTAGTTAATACAAAATAACCATCTACTAAGTTCTGTACTGTGCACTAATCAATACAGACAGAGCTGAGTAAGACACAACGTGAAGAAGACACAATGCTAGTTTACTTCAAGGAACTGATAATGTAGTCAATGATGTAAAGTGTATATAAATAATTACAGTCCAAGATACTTGATAAGCACTTTAAAGTAAAAACAGAATAAAACTTAAAATAATCTATGTTTCTTTTTTTTTAAGATTTTATTTATTTATTCATGACAGACACAGAGAGAGAGAGAGAGAGAGAGAGAGGCAGAGACACAGGCAGAGGGAGAAGCAGGCTCCATGCAGGGAGCCCGACATGGGACTCGATCCTGGGTCTCCAGGATCACACCCCAGGCCGAAGGCAGTGCTAAACTGCTGGGCCACCTGGGCTGCCCAAAATACTCTATGTTAATACTGAGGAAACAAATTTATTTCGCCTTAAGGTATTAAGAAGGACTTATAGGAGTCCTGTAAAAATAAATAGGATTCAAATAATAAAGGAAATTTGGGGAAGGCATGCAAAACTGAGTCAGCAGTTGTAACAGATCTTAATCTTTAATTCATGCAAGTAAAGTTTCACAAGGAAGTAAATATATTTTGGACATATACACAAAACCCTATCATCTAGTATATATAGATCATGCAGCACACTAAGTGAATGAGGGTGAATTGGGTAGATAGAACTCTACCTCACTCCCAGAAAACTAGAGAGATGAGAGATAAATGTACTATCTTCTGCTCTTTCCTAGTGAATCATCACCATCTATATCAGTTTTAAAGTTTTCTAATGTGTAAACAAGACTCAAAATAATATCTCATTTTCAAATGGTGTTCAATTATGTAAATCTCTATCTTTCATCTTTGCTTTTATTAGCATAGCAGTGTCCAGTGATTATAATGAGAGCATTTTTTTCAACTATTCAAATGTCATTTATTTAAGGAGCAAAATTTTTGCATAATACACCTACAAAAGATCAAATAGATAAATAATTCAAGGAATATTTATGAGTCTATTCATTTGTTTTGCAAGCCTTCTATCTCAGTAGATGAATTAATGTGCAAATTAAATATTCATGAGCCAATTTGTGTTATTGGTTTATTTTGTGATATCCAGATGTTATTTTTTCCCTCTTTGCATTTAGTAATTATCATTTGAGATTCAAATGCAAACACTAGGCATAGTTGTCATACCTATACATCATTAAAAATGAATAATAAGGCACCATAAGATAAAGCATTTTGCTTATTGCTTTCTTTTCAGTAAGACAATACCATTGGGAATCTTATTTTCTACTTCAAAATAATTTTGTACCTACAACATCTCTGCTTATGAGAGTAGCATTTTATAATGTGGTAGTTTTAAAATTTTTTCTTCTCAGAATCCTTTTGTATGCTTAAAATTATTGACAACCTCAAAGAAAACCAAAAGAGTTGTTTTTTGTCTGGGGTATAACTAGTAATTTTGGCTGTATTAGAAATATTATAAATTAAAATTGGTAAATTTAAAAATAATTTATCAATTTATTTTAAAATAATAGTTATATATTAACAATCATATATATTAACATTAATAACATTGTTTTATAAAATTAATTCTATTTTCAAAGACAAAAATAAAAATCATACCACCATTCGCTTGTCAAACCACCAGACTGGCTTCCATTCTTAATATTTCATTACAACTTGTTTTGGCAAGGACAACCAATATTCTGTATACTGCCAAATCCAGCAAGTACTCCTTGCCTTTATATTTTTATATTACTGGTTTTCTCTGTTGCATTTAAGGGAAACAAAACAACAACAAAAACAACATATACATATGCTTTAAATAATGAATTGTTTTTTAAAAACCTTAAAATAAGAAAAATACTCTTACTCACACATTTATCATTTCCAACATTCTTCACTCCTTTGTGTAAAGCCAAATTTTTTTTAAAGCCAAATTTTTAAAAAACTTTTTATCATTTTTTTTAGCCCAGAGAACATCCTTAATGTGTCTTGTAATACTATCAACAAAGTCCTCTTTGTTTATGATGGAGAATACGACACAAAATTCTAGATAATGTTGACTTAGTGTCTGCTTGTTTTCTTTCAGTACTTTAAAGAAGTCTTATTTATTTATTTATTTATTTATTTATTTATTTATTTATTTATTTAGAGTGCAAGTGTGGGGAGGGACAGAAGGGGAGAGAGAGAAAGAGAGAATCTCAAGCAGTCTCTGCTGCTCGAGGAGCCCGAACACAGAGCTCCATCTCACAGCCCAGAGATCATGACCTGAGCTGAAATCAAGAATCAGATCCTAAATGACTGAGCCACCCAGGCGCCCCTAAAGAAGTCTTTTCACTGCTTTCTGACACTATTTCTGATGAGAAGTCTGGTCCTTCTTAATATCAGTCCTCTGTTCACAATGAATCTTTTCTTGGCTGTCGTAAATTTTTTTAAGTAATCACTTTTAGCCTTTCAATATATGTATTCTGGTATAGTTTTCTTTCTGTTTATTCACCTTGAAGTTTGCAGAGCATTATGAGATCTGTGGGTTTATAATGTTGTCCAAATTTGGAAATTTTTTCAACCACTATTTCTTCAAATATTTTCCTCCATCTCTTCTCTTTCTGAAACTCCAGTTAAAGATATATTAAATTGCTTTATTTTGCTGCATGTATCACTAGATTCTGGTCAGATTGTTTTCAGCATCTTGTATCCTTGTGCTTCAGTTTGGATATTTTTTATTGCCCTTTCTTCAAATTCATTAGGCTTATCTTTTTTTCCTATAACCTCTAATCTCCTATTAGGCCAACCTAGTGAATTTTTCATTTCATAATTTTTTTCAGCCCTAGAAATTCTATTTAATCTAGCTTTATTGCTTCTGTTTATCTTTTTTATTATATGCATATCTTCTTTAAATCCTTGAACATATTTGTAGCAGATGTTTCTTAAAGTCCTTACCTGCTAATTTCATCACTTCTGTCATTTCTGGTTCCTTTTCTATTTACTGATATTTTTCCTGGTTGCAAGTCACGTTTTTCCTACTTCTTTTTATATTTTGTAATTTTTATTGGATGGTGGACACTGTGAATTTTTTGTCACTTTGTATTTAGATGTCATCCCTCAGACAGTATTGAGTTTTGGTAGGTAGTTAACTTACTTGTGGGTCAGCCTTATCCTTTCAAGTCTTGTTTTTAAGAAGCATTGTTAGGTCTAAAGTAGCCTTTTATCCTAGGACTATTTTTTAAGTAAGTAAACCATTCTCTTTGTCCAATCTAATAAGCAACAATTTTATACTGTTAATTTTTAAAATACTAATGATGCATTATCTATTAATTTGTGAATTATTAAAATTTAAAGAATTTATTAAAGCCACATTTACATGCCATTCCCTGATTTCTTTTGAAACTGCCTCTTTTGAGTCTGCCTCTCTGCTTCTCCCTCTACTCCTCCCCCCACTCGTGTATACTCTCTGTGAAATACACAAATAAATCTTAAGAAAAATAATTCTTCATAATGCAGACTTTGAGGAAATGTGGGAACTTTTGAGAAAAATATTAATTACATGTATCAAGAAATAGAATGTGGAGATATAAATGACAATTCAATTCCCTCAATGTAGATATCCATTTAGAAATGCCTCAACTAACACAGATAAATGGGAGAATTAATGTTGAAAATGAAGAAGCAATATTGCTTTACACATTAATAGTTTATGTTCAAGTAAAAACCTACATTACCTGAAAACAATTTCAAATTTTGGTAAGATCATAGGACCTATTTACTTAGTCACTAGATGGGCAGGAATAGTTAATATGTTATGTTGTTTTCATAAAATGAAGCGATTAAGGTTAGAAGATCTAGTTTTTGGTAGGGGATCAAAACTCTGCCCTGACAGTGGCTACTTGTACTTTGTTGAGCAACCTCTCTTAAATTTTATGAAGGTTTCTACACTGTGGATATTTGGTTAGAAATATATATCTATATAATGAATTATATATTTATATAATGCCAGTGGTGATTTACAAAAGCAAAACTGTTTTTCAACTTCAAAGATCAAGCTAATAGAAGAAAGATATCTTGTAGTTATCCACAATAAGTACAAAGAACAATATATGGTTTCAAGTATATTGTATAATTGTGATCTTTTCTCCTCTCAATATGCATAAACAATAAGTTTGCCAGTGCTTATGGGAAAATTAACGTGAAATGAAAGATGAAAGAATTACATGAATGTAAAAGACCAGAAAAAAGTATGAGTGATTTTCTCTGTCCTTTGTGTATTTAGAATATCATGCTTCATGGTATTGTCAAAAACAATATTTAAGAGATGAAAAGAAATGTTCCCAAAAGAGATCAGCGACTTACAAAAACAGATGAAGTCAAATCTTACAAAGTAAACACGTATCAATATATCTCTCGGTGTTTATTGAGTTATCGTGTCTTTTTGTTCCACAGCTTTAGCTGTTTACTCTATCTTCAAATTTATCTTTCTCTTTGAACCCATATAATCAGAAATTATACGGAAAGAAAGCTACTAAAGATGACCTAGGTGAACGGAATGATTTAACCCTTCTTTGAATTTTACAGTGTGACTACACATTATATAATTGTGTAAAACACTGAATAATATAAAGCACCATGAAAGTAGAATTCAAAGAAATTGAATTATACTTTTTCTCATTTTCAAATTTTATACATAAAATATCTACAGTATCAGCATAGGTAGGTTAAAAAATAATAAAATATTAGGTAACAATTGTCTCTAACTTACATGCTTAACATGTCAAAATTCCAAACATTTTTTATATCATGGTCCAAATATAATTTTTTTCAACTTTAATAGAATATATGCATAAATGTGGGCAAGGCACACATTTGTGCTTCCTTTTCCTTATCTGAAAATTAGTGCTACAGTATCTGCATGTGCCATAGATTGTCAGTGCTTCCTAATATCGATCTCATCTTTGTCTTAGTAATGGTAAACTTCCTCTTCTCTGCCTACTTCTTTACAAAGTGTTAGCAGGGAAGATGTCCATCCAGCAGAAGACTATGATTTCTATCCTAACCTCCTAGCAGCCCTATATGGCCCTGTCAACTCTCTGGTCACATGACTGAGTCCTGGCCATAAGGACGAGCACAAGGTCTAGATCACACCTTAAGCAATAGTCGAATTTCTCGTAATTACCTTTCCCTCATTGGTTTAGAATCTAGATACAGTGCTAACAGGCTAGCCTTGTGGATGAAAAGTGAGTGAGAGCAACAATTTTGACCTGTGCTGTCCAGATCAGTGGCTACCAGCTGCATGGGGCTGTTCAGTCCTTAAAATGTGGTTACCATGACTGATGAAATGAATTTTAAATTTATTTGGTTTTATTTATTTATTTTTTTAATGTGTTTTTTTTTAAAGATGTATTTATTTACTTATGATAGACAAAGAGAGAGAGAAAGGCAGAGACACAGGCAGAGGGAGAAGCAGGCTCCATGCTGGGAGCCCGAAGTGGGATTCAATCCTGGGACTCCAGGATCACATCCTGGGCCAAAGGCAGGCACCAAACTGCTGAGCCACCCAGGGATCCCCAATTTATTTGGTTTTAATTAATTTAAATTTAAAAATTGATACTCTGGTTATCAAAGAATTTTTAAGTATTTTTGAAACATACATAAATTAATCTATTTTTTAACTGAGACTTTCATGAAATCTAAAAATGGAACAAGTATTTCCCAATTAACATGTAATTAATTAAGCATCCACTTAACATCTAACTGAATTTTTTTTTTTTCTAACTGAAATTCAATGCATGTTTGAATTATAACATTTTGGACATAATAGGATACGTTGAATCGATTTTAAAGTTAATATCATCTGTTTCTTTTTATTTTTTAAATGTGATTAATAGAATATTAAAAATTACATGTGTGCCTCACACATTTTTCTCAGAGAGCACTGGTCTAAGGGATGGAATGGCCACAAGACAGAAAGACCCCAGTCTTTGACCTCCTGGACAGAATAATACAACAGCCCTGAGCTATTTACCTGCTTAGATTTTTATGTAGGAGAGCAATAAAACTTCTAATTGTCTTAAGTCACCATTATTTTGGCTTCTGTTAAAGCAGCATATACTGTTTTAACTAATAAACTACTTCACAGAGTTTGGGGAAGACTAAATGAGTTAAGGCTCATTAAAGTTTAGAACAGATCATGCCTAAGACTATAGGCTCAATGCCTATAAATTATTATCATTATTATGTCTCTCAGTTTCAATGTAATTTTTTACCCCCTTATAATTCTATGTCATTTTATATATTTGTATAATATAATGCCATCATCTTTCAATCTCATGCATTTAAATTGGAACTCACTGTGGAAAATTCGTCAGAAGGGGTATGTTCATATTCTATAATTGTTAACCTCAAAGATGATAAGCAACTCTTGCTCAGAGTTTTACTAATATATTTATTACATTCAACCACCACCCCTTCACCATTGTTTCTACAACCATAAGGAAACCACAGTCCTATCACTGTGCATCTCAAACCCTTCTCTGGTTTTCTATTGCTCTACAAATAAGCACCAAACACATTAATGTGTCCTTCCCACCTCCCTAGGATTACTTCTCCCCGTTGGTTTCCTGGGATGTCCCATACTCTGGTTTTCTCTTATTTCTTCAATTGGCATCTCAACATCTTGTGTATTTGTTTCATTCTTCCTTGAATATGTTCTCTTCCCTCAACATGCAGGTAAGTGATACTTATCCTTCATTTAAGCTGACATATTGTCCTCTTCAGAAAGGCCTTCCCTGCTAGTCTCCTGTTTCATGTTTGCAGAGCACCTTTTCTGTACCATCCTGTCCCATGTCTCTTCTAGAATCTATGAATATCATCCTTATTATAGATGCAGCACATTTCCCATTATTAAAATGTGACACTGTTTTCTGTCCATTATTCACTTTTCTGCTAAGCCATAACTTCCTTAAGGGCAATATTGAATGTTGACTTCCCCTCCCACATCAAGACAGAGCTTTTTTTCTCTCTTTCTCTCTCTTTTTTTTTTTTCTTTACTGTAAGCTCTATGCCCAACATGGGGTTTGAACTCACAACCCGGGAATCAAGAGTTGTATGCTCTACTGACTGAGCCAGCCGGGTGCCCCAAGACACAACTTCTAATAAATGCATCGAACTACCAAATAAACTATACAAAAATTGACTGATATTTGATGTGATACTTTAGAGAAAAATAAGGAACACGTCATCTCAGTGATGGAGATGAGAAAATATTTATAGAGCTACTAAGATGTGAGTTGGACCTTCTAAGATAGAATTCAGGATGGGTTAAGAGAGTGGATTCTGGAACCAGAATGGCTAGGGATTGAATCCTGGATCTTCCAGTTAGTAGCTATATGATTCTTGGCAAATAACATGAATCCTTGGTGCTTTAGCTTCTTCATCTGTAAAATAGAGAAAACAAACAGCTGTGTCATAAGCTTTCAGGGAGAATGAAATGAATTAATACAGATTTAGCGTGGAAGAGTGGCACACAGGAAGTACTTGATATATGTGTTAAATGTGACCTTTGGGGTGGGAGAAAGGAGGAAGGAAGGCATTTAAAATAGATGAAATTGGGGATCCCTGGGTGGCTCAGCGGTTTGGTGCCTGCCTTTGGCCCAGGGTTCAGTCCTGGGGTCCCGGGTTGGAGTCCCACGTCGGGCTCCCAGCATGGAGCCTGCTTCTCTCTCTGCCTCTCTTTCTCTCTCTCTCTCTCTCTCTTTCTATCATGAATAAATAAATAAATAAATCTTAAAAAAATAAAATAGATGAAATTTCACAAAATATAATGAGAGGAAGTAATAAAAAGAGTGAATGAACTTACTTTTGAGATGCAGAAAATGTCTGTAAATGAGTGGTAGGTGGTAACACAAGGAAATGGTCAATAAAAGACTTCATCATATAGTTGTTGGGAAGTCAGTGTAAACTTTTGGTCAGAGCAAGTGGCATTCTCAAAATATTTTTTGTTTTTGTCTGTCAGGATTGCTAAGGGGGAAAATAGTGACATAGAGAATTACTTGTTAAGGCATTTAAGAGGCATTTTCTCTTTTGATAACACAAAGCCATGAGTAGGTATTACTAAAATGCCCGCTTTATTGATAGTGGAACGGAAGTAAGGAGAGATGTGAAACAAAAAGACAATGATAATACCAAAATAATAGAACTTCTAAGAGGATTCAAGGTATGAAAAAATATTTAGCACTGTATGCAATACAGCAAGGGTTCAGTAAAAGAAATCCATAGGCGTTAATGTTAGTATTACTATCCATCATAAGAGGGGAGTATTATCCTTTTATCCCCCTTTTTAATCCTATATAATGTAGTAAAATATAAGAAAGCTTTCACATGCTTTGTAGAGACAAATGGTGAGTTTTAATTTCTAATTTATATGTGTTTTACAAATGCATAAAATTAGGGTAAGGTGAAACAACAATATTAATTTCTCCTTGGGCTGAGGAGGGTCAGTTCTGTCCTGAGCATGTCTATAAATACAGATCTAATTGCCCACAGAGAGGACATGAAAGGAAAAAAATGAGTGATAGCTAGAGGGTACTTCACGGCTCCAAATCCATTTCCTCAGAATTGAGATTGTTTGAATCTTTTTGAACAGAGTGCTGGTGGTTATTATGTGTGAGAAAGAAAGGGGCTTCAGGGGGATGAACTTGGCATGTGAGGGATGACTCATGGCACAAGCAGTGGGTGAACGTGGGTGGGCTTATTGACAGATGAGAGGGAGTCTAGTAGACATGGGAAGGGTTCAACTTTACAGAATGAAGATAATAGGACAATCTTCCTTAGTGGATGTCACGACACTATTAGAGTAAAGAAGTTCTGCTGATTGTTGAAAGAAATGGAAAGACAGCTGTGGACTCCTTGGAGTTCATTTATTCTATTTTCCCACTTTTCTGCTACTTCTATCATATCAGTCAATCCCAATGAAAGCAATGAAAGGGGGAAATGATTTTCAAATCATTAAATATATATATTTTTGTTTGTTATGGGCTCTAAGTGAACTCCTTAATGAAGAAGTTGAAGTAACTGTCTCAAATTGGGTTGGAAGTTGTAAATGGCTTTTGGTAAACCACAATGTTTTTTCCATTATTATTAGAATGAATTAAGAGTTACTTAATCTTTTTGTAAATTGCACCCAAATGCCTAGAATAGTGGATAATGTATTCCAGGTGATTTTATGATGTGAATCATCAGTGTTTTCCTGCTCGTTCATTAACATGCTTAAACTTGCTTAATAAAGAAAAATAACGTTGACAGCACATTATTCAATAGCTGTAAATCCCAAGGGATAAGTGGACATTTGATTAATTCTGGAGAAAATGGGTAGTTGGAAATGAGGCTCAGAAGTGATGACCATTATGTATTTTCAAGTTATTTAAAATGTTAAGGGTTTTCAATCCAAAGGCAAAAAGTAATAACTGTTACAAAGGTGTGAATTGTATCATTAACCTGCCCCCGTGCATTTTTTTCATATCTACGCTAGAATGTTAAGTACCTAACACTTCACCCTGCAGATAAGAGTTGTAACTGTCAAAAGGGAAGTTGAAACCCATTCGTTTTTCGACATGAAGTCATACTTTTAAAAATCCATAACGTTTAAATACAAATACATTACAATCATCTTTCATTTAATTCTCTAAACAAATAAAAGTATCCCTGCCCTTTTTACAAATAATGGAATTGCTTCAGATTTCTGTGCCACCAATCAAAAGGACTTTGAGAGTCTATGTCATAAGTTACAGCAGCTACACACCTTTCCTGGTCAGGTTCTTTTCCATTACATAAAAGCACACCCTGGCTCTGGGTCTTCTTTTAAAGCAGATACTACTTTTTCACAGAACATGGATGTCAAGGAGTGTGGATACAGCCTGGCAAGTAAGTTGAAATTCTGTGAGAAGAAGTGGGATTTTGAGTATCACTTGTCAAAAAGTACAGAATGTCAAAAAGTCTTATTTTATGTGATTATTAATCACATATATTTATCATATATCACATATTTTGGCAAAAACATATTAATAATCTTTGTCTTATATATTTAAAACAATAATTTTGTTATTAAATATAAATGTAATATAGTTTTAGGTTGTAGGTTCAATGTGTAGTTGAACTGTTAATGGAGGATAATTCTTATGCCAATATATCAAATCTTTTGGTTTTTATATAATTTCTTCATCAACATTTATAATAGTGTTCCATGTGTAGGATTTTTTAAATTTTATTTTTTCTTGTAATTGTTGTGTCCACTAATTATTTAAAACAAGTTTTGCTTCTAAAATTTTAGTTACTTTAGCATTTATTTACATTATTAATTATTCTTCATTGTGTATAGCAGTGAAACTTTAAAAAGCAATTTCCCTTGAGAAAAAAAAAAAGATGTTTAAAGAATTAAGCTAATATATGTCTATTGGGTCAACATGTAATATGGTAACTTGTTTTTCAGTACACTGCATGCTTTGCAAACTATCTCACATTTCTATAATTTCTGTCTTATATAGTTTTTTTCATGCATCAGGTTTTTATTTATGGAAAAAGCTCTAATATAGCATTTTTATCTCTTACATAAACACTTAAAATGCTTAAGCATTGTATCAAAACTAAACCAAATTAACTCTGCTATAATCTAAAAATGCAGTCTGAAATATATAGGGAATGACTTATTTTATTTTAAGAAAAATCCATTAAAACTGGAAGCAATTAATACCACTAACCTCATAAAGTCAAAACAATAAAATTTAGCTAGAAATTATTTTCTGATTACTTCATATTTTATCCCGTCTAGCTATAGGTAAACACCTTGATGTTATGAATTATGTTTATACTTCCTTTTTCCCCCTACATTGCCCAGAACATTAAAAGATACTTAAGAATGACTTATTTGCTGGATTATTTGCTGGATGTTTAGTTTAATATTTTTATTGAAGGGGATCTCATTACTTACTATTTTTAAATGCTGATTTTTAAACTTAATGGTCTTTGGATTCAAACATCCATCTATAAATCCTAGTTCCACCATATAAACTATTTTTATTAATAATAATAGCATCTATTCCATAGCCATGTGTTATGAGGACTGAGTAGAGCAATACATGTGAGATTTTAGAAGTGTCTAAGCCATCATATGAGCTCAAAAAGTATTAATTATTACTATTGCTTCTTTAACTTTATTTCTTCATCTGCATACTGGGAAAAATGGGATTATATTGTAGTATTATTGTGAGGATGAAAGTGTGCAAGAAACTTAAGACTCTTAATATGTAGTAGAAATTATTATATATAGTTAAATGTTAATAGCAGGATCTTATTATGAAGTAGGCATTGTTATTTGTATTTGAACATTATAGGTCTTAATTACTGAATTCCCAATCCTGTACACTAAACTGACATGAAACAAACAATCACAAATTGTATCATTTGTTCTCTATATGGTTATAAAAAAGCCTTACATAATTTCAGTAATTTTAATATTTCTCTCTCGTGTATACCTACCCACCAGAGATAGCATGTGGATGAATACAAATAAGAATTTCAATCATTATGAATTTCTTGAAAGCATCTATTTAATTTCAGATAAAAGCACTAAATACATATTATCAGCATGTTTTAATAATGACAAAATACTGCCTTTTTAACTTAGATAAGGAACAGATGAAAAAAAAATCTGATCATACTTTTCAATCAACTGAGAAAAATGTGACAAAAGATGCTCAGACTGAGAATGTGTTGACTGATTTATCAAATGCTTATGCTTCAGGTATGGATGTTAGTAACAAATGTTATTTGTTTCATTCTTTTTTATAAAACTTTGTCATCTACATATTTATTGAAGAAATTGTAATTTCATTAGGATGATGCTTTAGCATTTGTTTTGTTTTGTTCTGTTTGGTTTTGTTTAAGAGAGAGAGAGAGATAAAGTTTATGGAGGAATAGAGGGAGAGAGAGAAAATCTCAAGCAGTCTCCAGTCCTAGCAGATCAGGAGATCACTTGAGCCAAAATCAAGAAACAGAAACTTAAAACTATCTAAGCCACCCAGGCACCCCTCACTGCTTTAATTTACTTTTAAAAGTACAATTACCAGCTCATTTTTTGACAAGACAGTATAATAAGGTCCAGTTGGGAATCTTAAAGTTTTAATTACTCCAGTGGCATTAAACTAAAATGGCTTTTTTTTTCCTTTGATGAAAATTTTTATACAATGTGACTTTGAATGAAGATTATGAGAAAGATTTGGGAAAATTCTGCTTGTTAATTGACATAACCTTTTAATAACTTTAATTTCCAATGATCAAAACTCTATCCCCATGGTCATTTTCTTTGATACTCTAGTTACTTGACCTGGCTGTTTATCTCTTTTTTTTTTTCCCTCTAGATTTGTTGCCATCCAAGGACAGTAAAGATTTAACAAAATGTTTTTTGCTACAAGTGGCAAATATCCTTCTTCATTACATCAAAAAAACTTTTGATGTTAAAACTAAAATACTGGACTTTCATCATCCTCATCAACTTCTTGAAGGTTTGGATGGGTTTAACTTAGAACTGTCTGACCACCCTGAATCTTTGGAGCAGTTACTTGTTGACTGCACAGATACCTTAAAATATGGAGTAAAAACAGGTATTCAAATTGATGCATCTGAAATGGAAACTGATTGAATAGTCTTGAGTTTATGTGTATGTTGAAAATGGTCGTTTTACTCATTTTTGTTTAAAACATTTGTCTAGTTTATTTTCAAATTGGTGTTATCACGTATGAATTTTTTATTAATTAACAAAGAGAAGTAAATAAAATAGTTTGGGTTTGGGAGGTTATATCCCAATGGCAACTAATTATAATTTTAACTTACTTATTTCCATTTATCTATTTTATTTGGTCATACTCATTTTTTAAAAATCATTTTATTTATTCATGAGAGACACAGAGAGAGAGGCAGAGACACAGGCAGAGGGAGAAGCAGGCTCCATGCAGGGAGCCCGACGTGGGACTCCGGGACTCCAGGATCAGGCTGTGGGCTGAAGGTGGTGCTAAACTGCTGAGCCACCGGGGCTTCTCCTGATTATCCTTTTACATCAATAAAATATATAGACATAAAATTATATGTATAATTATGTATATGTACATAATTTTAGAAATTGTATTTTCTGATTAATTGTATCATAACTTTATTCTTAACCACTTAAAGCAGTGATACTTCCAGGAGCTAATACTGCTTGAATAGACTCTATCGACCCTTTTCCCAAAATCAAATGTATACTTACATTTGGAACATGTAATGTTCCATATGTAAAACATAATCTTTGGAAAGAGGTATACAAAAAAGAGTTCAAATACAATCTATATCCAGTTTATTATTCATTTCTTATTATGTGATTTGTGAAAATATTTCATGTATATTTTAATAACTGGAAATCATTTGTATATGATGACTTGCCTTGTATTTGATAGACATCCAATAGACAATGTATTTTTGACATCCCAGAAACTTTAAGCGTCACAAATATTTTATCTTCAGATCAAACATCAACAAGCCAACAAACAAAAATGACTTCTATTAAAGAATGCTCATTTTTGCATTAATTTTAATAACAAGAACCAAAAAAAGTATACGCATTTTGATATTTATCTTATATAAACTGGATATCCTTGAGAGGATACTCTGCAATGCTATCATTTAA
Organism: Canis lupus familiaris; assembly: GCF_011100685.1. NCBI lineage: Eukaryota > Metazoa > Chordata > Mammalia > Carnivora > Canidae > Canis > Canis lupus. The sequence goes on along the minus strand of NC_049222.1, from coordinate 16,090,346 downwards.
AGTCCTAAGGAATTTTTCACAGAATTTTAATCATTATAAAAATCATTATTATAATCATTTTAATCATTATAAAAATCATTATAAAAAAATTTAATCATTATAAAATCATGATTTTGTAATCATACTACAAAATAACATGCTCAATATGATATCAATTATATTTAACTATATTTTAAACTCTGAAAGTGTATATATGTACATGCACAAATATAAAACTACCTATTTATAATTAATATGTTCTTAAATTATATCTTCCAAATGTATTTATTATAAATATTTGGATAACTATGTAGATACTTTCTCTACATATATGCATAAAAATTACTGTTCTGTGTATATCATCTTCTATTCAGGCACTTCTGTAACATGTAGTATATTTACAACTAGAAAAATATTGAATAAGACAAAAAGTCTCACAGGATTCCGAAATAGAAGGCATGTTTCAAGACTAAATTCAACCATAGAAAGAGAATGTGAAGTTGAAGTAAGTTTTAGTCGGAAATAAAATAGCAAAAGGAAGTTCTGAAAAACAGCATTGCAATTGGGAAGGACTCTGACAGATGTAAATCAAGTTCTTTATCCTTCCCTTAGTCAGCATTGCAAATGTAGGCCAATCTCTAGGGACCCATTCCCTCCATTTGCATTTCCCAGTACTAAGCACAGAGGGGAAAAAGCAAAGATGCTGAGAAAGCGAAAAGTAAATGATAGAAAGAAGCATTTCTAACAACCCACAACTTCCAGACATGCCATTCCTCCCGATTTAATGAACATTAACTGAGCCCCTACTCATTAAAAACTATGCATGTGCTATGGGAGGAGTGGTGCTGCAAACAGGGGTAAGTGACCAGAGGGAAAAGAGGTTTGCAAAGAATTGTGATGCAAGTCATCATTAGGATAGGTCCTAAAATGGGGCACCTGGGTAGCTCTCGGTGGCTCAGTGATTGAGCTTCTGCGTTTGGCTCAGGTCAGGATCATGGGGTCCTGGGATCAAGTTCCTCATTGGCCTCCCCTTAGGGAGCCATCTTCTCCCTCTGTCCATGTCTCTGCCGCTCTCTGTGTCTCTCATGAATAAATAAATTAAATCTTAAAAAAAAAAAGAAATAGGTATTAAAAGAAGTGCGAAGAACAATCTGTTAGGGAGTTAAGGAGAGAACTAATTTCTCAACTCAGTGACTTCTCACAAGCTACTCCTCATAACCATGATGCATCTCCTCTACTCTCTGGCTGGAAGCAAATTTTAGATCTTACCTGAAAGATCACATCCTACAAGAAACCTTCTCTAAAGATTGCTTCTCCTGCTCCCCAGACTGCCTTAGGACTCAGAGGAATGGCCTTACTGACATCCTGATCTTTTCCTTTGTGGTGCTTTTCAGAATTGCAATTGAACACATGTGTGTCATTATTTAATACCTTTTTCTTCCACTGGTCAGTAAGATTCACACAGTAGTGGCTCTGTCTGTCTTGTTTACTACTATGTCCCCAGTGTTGAGCACTGTCCCTCCATACGTTAGCTCTCAGTAATGTCTATTGAATGAAAAAATTAGTTTATGTGTGATTGATCCCTGAATACCTGATAACAAAAAAACTGCTAATCAAATTAAACCATGTTTTAGCCCTGTTTTTATTTTGGCTCATTTGCAATTTTGTCTTTTTTTTTTTTTTCTAGGACATCCTCGCTTTTTTAACCAGCTCTCCAGTGGGCTAGATGTGGTTGGACTTGCTGGGGAATGGTTGACCGCCACCGCCAATACCAACATGTGAGTATCTTCCTGGGCCAAGGAGGGTGAGCCTCATAGACACCCGTAAACAAGAGTAGAGATGTAGTTTGTTTTTTTTTGTTGTTTATTTTTATTTTTATTTTTTTAGAGGTGTAGTTTGTATATTTTTGCTTGCTGTATCAAAAAGAAGTAGTCTATACCCTGAGAGAAATGCAAAGAATCTGCTGCATGTTCCCTGGGTGACATGTTTGAGGTTTATCCCTTCTTCTGGACCATCTCTAGAAACTTCCAAGATCAGAATTCCCCAGTCAGTAGTAATAGTCAGTTGATTAGTCTGAATTACTAATGTGCAAACTGTGAGTCCAGTTCCAGTGTTGGAATCTTTTAAACACTACTCCATGGAGCCCATTGCACACAATAGCCTGAAACCCACACACAAGTGTATAGGAAGTTGCCTGAATATAAATTAGAACCTAAATCTAATCAGAGGTGAAGAAAGTAAACTTTTAAAGGAAATCTAAATCCAACTCCAATGTGATTCTTTAAAAATTTGACCTTTGCCACAGCAAAACTGTTGTCATACGAAAATTAGATCTACTGCTGCAGTGTTTGGAAGTAAAGTTAATTTGGGGGCACTATTTTTCAAGGTTAAAAGGACAGAGAAAGAAATGATTAGGTGTGAAATTGAGAGGAACAGTCTGTGTCAAATGTTAATATAATTTAACTAGCAATCAAAAGAGAGAGCTGGTAGGAATTTAAACTTTAAAACCAACGACTAAATGTTTATGAGGAGAGACTATTTTGCTGTGTGGAAAAACTAAGGCTTACTTTAACTGTTTAGTTATCATTGGGGTTTTAATGATGCATGGTACGTGGTAGTGATCAGCATTTTGTAGGTACGAAATGCAAACATAAATGGCTTACACAACCCACTATTTTTAATTTTTTTTTAAATTTTATTGCTTGATTATGGCCCTTAAAATAGGCATAGAGCAATGTGTTACTTGAAAAAAAACTTTATCTTTTGAGAGAATATGTTTCTTTGCTATATAAATGGATTACAGAAAACTCAATTTATAAATCTTATTCCATTGTTTAGAATCCCATTGTTATGAGACTTAATCATTCTCTATGTGAGGAAAATACAGATTCTTTGCTTAAGCAGAAATAGAGTGAAAAGAACACATGGGAGATGCAGAGAGAAGGGACTTCAGAGTCTTCTTTACCTTCAGTTTCTTCCTTTTTAATGAAAGGAGATCTCTTACCATAATCTGAGCTAGTGGGAACATGCGGAGTGGAAATAACCGGATTCCAGTTCTAATTCTACAGTGCTGGCAAGTTTAGTAAGTCTCTGTTGTCTGAAAATGATAATACCTACCCCATGGAACTGGGAGAGGATCAGAAAGGTAGTGTAGACCTTGAAACTGGCACAGCATGTGCTGGCAGAAATGAGCCTGATTGAAATATCAGCATATAAGGCTTGCTGCTTACTTTGTTCCTCTTAGAACTAGAATCTTAATTCTTGTATGGAATGGATTTCCTCACTGGATCTCGGTGCGGAGCTCTGGAGCAAGAGCACATATGTTACTACGGTAATAGGCCATGGCATTCTGAAGAACAGGGTTGAGGATAGGTGAAGGGGGTCAGGACAGGGAAGAAGAGCAACATGAGACTAGACCTGGAGACCATTAGGATAAGCAGAAGCAAAGGCTTCATCTTCTGGGATGCTGTGCCCTCCTATAAACAATTGCTTCAAAGGGCAGTCCACTCGTTTCCCACCAGGTCTTTTATGGCCAAAGGACTGCACTATGGGATGTTAACTTCCCCAGGGCTGGGGACTTTTCTGGCACTCCCAGCAGATTCCATGGCTTGTCCTGCCTGGATGCAAAAAGAGACCCCTAGGCTGGAGGTCAGTGCCTGCCTTGTAGGTGGGAGGCGATTCTCTGTTGGGTTGTGGGTATGTCTGAGTGAAAGTGCTCACAGCAATGGCTGGGACTGAATAGTATCCACAGGCTTTAGAGACAGAGCAAACTGAGAGCATCTAAAGTAGCACACAACTGGTGTCTGATACTGACATCTTTATACGAGAACATGTACAGGGTTCTTTAAAAAGGTTTTTGAGGACAAATAAAAGAATTTCTTGAAAATAACTGAACCAACTCTGATTTCAGAATGTACTGTTAAATACTTCATTGCTTATTGTACCTGGTATGTATAGACAAAGGTGTTTAGCCTTCTTTTTAACCTTAGCTGCTTCATTTTGTGGAAGGGACTCTAATCTCACAGTTTGACTCAAAGGAGAGTCCCCATTGCCATGCTTTCAATTCTTGTTCATGAGTCTCATACGGATCTTGCTTTGTACCATCTACTTGCTTTGAGCTACTACTGGAAAACATAATAGTTTTAAGGTTTTTTTTTTTTGGTTGTTTGCCCAAAGTAGAATCTTTAGGTAGAAAATCTTTATCAATTGATTTTGAGAAAAAGCTTTTTCTACTTATTTCATGTTCTGCGAAACATTGTCTGTAGCTGTATATATGGCAAGTTAGAAAGAGTTCTAGAACTACAGACAATGTTCTGCAGAACATATTTATATATATACACACACACACACATAACTGGGCATTTTCTGGTCATAACAGTATTGTGTATGTACTGAGGGGCTAAGGCTTGCTTTCAGAATTCCTTTCGGTGGGAAAGAAATTCCCAGTTACTGCACAGTACATCGGAGTCCATGATACATGATACTTTCTTTATAGAACGAATATATTCTTAATCTGGAAGGGGTGATTTGGAGCATATAAGTTTTAACTCTTTCTTGTACAATCTTCTATAGAATACAAAAAATGTATAACCTTATCTAGCATATGATTTTATTTATCCTTTTCCAATTTATATGATTCACAGTGGAAATCTATGTATGTAATATAGGTTTACCTACGAAATAGCTCCTGTATTTACTGTCATGGAAACAATTCTTCTTAAGAAAATGTATGAAATCATTGGCTGGGGAGAAACAGAAGCAGATGGAATATTTGCACCTGGTAAGAAAAAGCAAGAAATAATTTCTCTAAACTAAATGCAATATATAGTAGGAGACACTCAAAGCGTGTTTCAACAAATGATATTATTTTTAGGAGATAGATGTTCATAGGCCATTGTGTTAGTTATAAACAAAATTTCTATAAATCTAAAAGTTATGATTCGTGTTGTTTGGTATTTCTCTCAACACTTTCAAGGAAAGACATTTAAAAATAAAAATAAAGTTGGTGATTTGGCACCATTTTAGTTTCAGAAAGCTCTCAAATTGTCATGATTTCAATAAATATTTCTGATTTTTGAAATTAGGTTAACAGTCACTATTTCTCTTGTGTAGGTGGAAGTATATCCAATCTCTATGGTATACTAGTTGCTCGTTATAAACAATATCCAGAGATAAAAAGACAAGGCATGACTGCACTTCCGTGTATTGTGTTATTTGTTTCTGAACAAGTAAGTATCGAGTCTAGAGTTTTCCAACTTTTAAGAACCTTCTAAGATAAACTGTAAGGTAATTGTAAGTCTGAGAACATTAGCTTTACTCTAACAATATATATATATATTCAGTAATCTCTGTGTCTAGGTCTGCATATTGATATGAGAAAGAGAAAAAACAACTTTCCAGTCAATATAGGCCCCAGAGATTAGCAATACAGATGATTCAGGATTAAAATTTAATTCCAAAATATGAGAAACTAACAAAAAATGTGATTATAAATATAAAGCCTTATATCTTTACCAAAAATATCATAGTATAAAAATTTTAAACTCTTAATTTAACGATTCTCTTTATCATTGAATGAGGAGAAGAATGTGATTAATATTTTATTTTTCCAGTGAGGATCAAAAGAATCAGTTAAAAAGAAAAGGCTTATTTTTATAGACTATGTTCTGGCCAAATGTTTCTGATATTGAGACTGTATCCACTGATGTCTCCTTTTGTTTTAATGCTCCAACCTTGTGCACAGCATCAATGCTTTTTTAAAAAAAAATTGATTTGTCCCTATAATAAGTCTGGTCACTCTTTTTCTTTTCTCCTCAGCAACAATTGTAATATTAAAACATTTGTAATGGTAGTCCCAGTTTGAAAATTCTACCTTAAATTGCCTGCCAACACCAGGTTTTCTTTGAAATGTCCCTGTGTTGGCAGTATGTTTCCATGACCAAGCTCAAATTAGCGTTATATATATGCACATTATCAAGTTGGAGACCACTGCTGCATGTTTAATGTCATTTGCTATAACATTTAACATAACTTAAGATGCTTACTTTGTTAGAAATGTCATTTTTATCTTTTGACATATAATTTTTTTGCATATAATGAGCAAATATGCTGAAATTCTATAATGTAGATAAAAAATCATGTCCTATTTAATTGGTGCATTCTTCATTGAAATGGAGCATAGTTAGGGTTTACATTTCTGCATTTTTTCTTTCATTTATCTGATTTTCTCTTGGAAACTAAAAATAACTAGGTCCAAGTTCATATCTTGACCTGGTTAATACCTCCATCTCACTGATATTATTTACACCAGGTAGCATGACACAAGGAAATAGCTATCTAGAAGGCAAGAAATCAAGGTTGGTATCAAAGTCAAAATTAAGAATTGCAGGCATCAGAAGAATCAATTCATTTCTCCAAGCCTCATGGTTTAAAAAAATACATATCTGTAATGCAAGAGTTACAGCTATCTGGAACCTGCAAGGATTTTATCACTGGGGAATCTTGTTGCTAGATTTATAAGTGACATAACTTTCTATGTACATGGAGAACTAGGGTATTCAAACTCTTACTGCATGCAAAGAGTTGTGTGACAGTGTCTTCTAAAAGAGGTGTCACAACCTTCTTCATCTGAACAAATGTCATGATGAGGGTCTAGAAATATGCCTTGAGACCCGTACATGTGTATATACATTTATACATGCACAAACCCATTCAAAACTATGTGTATGTGTGTCCAAATGCACTCGTGTAAATGATCATTGATTTCAGAGAATTTAATGCCTTGCCTATTTTCATTTTTGCCCAAGGGTCATTATTCAGTAAAAAAAGCTGCAGCGATACTTGGTATTGGAACTGACAATGTAATTGAGGTAAAATGTGATGAAAGGTATGTTTCTAACACATTCTCAAAAATTGTTATTATCATTATGCTTCATAGATTAAAATCCTATTTCCTATTCCAATTTTTAGAAGGAATACTTTCCCCGTTTCAATAAATTTTAGCTGGTGTAATTAAGAAGCGCCAAAGTTTTCCTATTCTACTCTTAAAATTTCTTTGCTAAATCGGACTGTCACGTATCTTCCCTATTTTAAATATATTGAATTACATATAATATAAATAAATATAAAAATATAATAATATCAACTGCTTTATCACTCTACAAAGTAAAAATATTTTTCTATTTTCCTTGAATATCATGCTTTAGAAATAAGTAAGATTACAAATATTACATATAGTCAGAAGATCATTTCTATGCATATCAAACTTATTCACACATCAGTTCTGTGCTGTATTCTATAATTTGCTTTCATAAGCTTTTTGGTTTTATTTATTTATTTATTTTTTTAGCTTTTTGGTTTTAGAATATGTTTTAGAAATCTTATCCCATGAATTATAAGACTTTCTTTATTCTTTTTAATTACTTCAGAGTTTTCCTTTTATAAATGTAGCAGAATTTCACAAATCTTATTTTAAAGGACACTTAAGGGTTTCCTCCTAGATGTTAGTATTTAATAGCAGTGATTAAATGCATATAATTGTATAAAAACATTTGAGAGTCTATGTTTGAATATCTCACATGAATTCCTAGAAACTAGATTATTGATTCAAAGAATGTCTGGATTTGCAGTATCATAAAGTTTTTTTATTTGCCTTTCAAACATTTTTAAGTTAATTGATGCTCTTCAATAGAATGCTAAACCTGAATATTATCAATACCTTTATAATTGAAAATTCTGATCAGCCAATTGTACATTACCGTGATTTATCTGTTCATGTTCTTTGCCTACTTTTTGTTGGTTGTTTATTATTTGTTATTGGCTTGTAAGACATCTTTATATATTTAGAAATTCTGAAATATAAAGTAAATGAATATAAAATATCTTACAAATTTTTATGTTTATTATTCAGTACTTTCTCACAAGTTGTTTGATTTTCTTTATATATTCTGCGTGCATCTCCTGAGAATCATCCCTGTCCAAGATACTTTACATCTTTTTTATTATTATGAATGGGATATTCTATTATTTATTCACAACAATTAGTTTTTAAAAATAGGAACATGACTTAATTTTGTAAGCACCCAGTTGCTAAGCATTCTTATTATTTTCAAAAGCTTTTTAATGCATAAATTTAGGTATTCTAGGTATGCAGTCATAGATACTTCCATTAGGGTCTTTTCCTCTTTTCTTTTTTCTTCCCTTTTTTCCTTTTCTTTTCTTTCTTTCTATCATACGTTTAAATAATAATTTCTTCAGAAGAATACTATAACACTGATGGTAGTGAGCATCCTTATCTTATTCCTGACATTAGTAGGAATGCTTCCAGTGAATCATCTGTAGGCATACTAGGTTGCAATCTGATACCCAGATGGAGTAAAAAAGTGTTGACTTTTTTTTTCTCAGATATTTGCTATGAAGAAATGTGAAGGCCATCTGAAATTTGCCACCCTTTTTCCTCCCTCATCAAGTGGATTCCTGATTTTTATTCCTTGATGTCAGGAAGCTTTTACTTTTTTTGAAAGTTTCTATTTAAATTCTCGTTAGTTAATATACAATATAATATTAGTTTCATGTGTACAACACAGTGATTCAACACTTCCATACATCACCTGGTTCTTATTACAACTAGGGCCGTCCCCATCACCTGTTTCACTCATCCCTCCACCTATCTCCTCTCTGGTGACCATGTTTGTCTCTAAAGTTGGAAGTCTGTTTCATGGTTTGCCTCCTCCCCATTTGTTCATATGTTTTGTCTCCTAAATTCCACATATGAGTGAAATCATACGATATTTGTCTTTCTCTGACTGACTTATTTTGCTTAGCATAATACCCTCTAGCTCTATCCATGTCCTTGCAAATGGCAAGATTTCAGTGTTTTGTTTTGCTTTTTTTTTTATGGCTGAGTAATAATTCATAGTGTATATATACTACATCTTTCTTTTTTTTTGTCCTTTCCTAGATCTTGGGCTAGGTTTAAGGTTAGATCTAGGGTTAGGTGAGGGTATCTGCCAGAGAAGAGATTTTTACTTTAAAATGAAGTTTAATAACTTGAGAGATTATCCCTCTGCATCTTTCTTAGAAAAGTAATACAAATTTTAAGATGACTGAATAGCACACTAAGGATTCTTTAATTCAACGTGATATTTACCATTGGTTTGGGGGACCTGAACATTTACCTAATATCTGTTTACTGAACATTACCTAATAACTAAATATTTAACTAAGAAATACATTAGGGAGAAACTAAAAACTATTTTTTTTTTAGTTTTACATATCATCTATTCCTCTCATTGGTAGAATTGGTATGTATATTTTTAAAGTAATTAATTTGTTGTATTTTTAAGGGGAAGGATGATTCCAGCTGAGTTAGAGAAAAATATATTAGAAGCTAAAAGAAAGGTATGTTCTGTAACTCCATACTTAAAATGCAGATTCATTTTTATTTTCTTTACTTATTTTCACTAGTGGGAAACAACTGTTAAGGTAATTTCTAAGAGAAATAAAGTAATCCCTAAATGTGGGAAATTCCTCATAAAATTAAAGTGAAAGAATTAAGTTAATGCTGCAGTATTTCTTTAATAATTTTCTGTCAAATAACAAATGAACACTTATCAGCACATGGATTAAACAAAGGAATTTGGTCATTTCCATTTTTGTGGTATTATTTTGCAAAAATAAATCTGGAGAGAACTATAATAAATGAAACTCAGAGACAGTGATACGAGTTCATCTTATGGTTACACTACTCTCCCCAGTCCTGGAGGTACCTCAGAATATATGAAGTTCTTAGGTATTTAAGGTTCTTATCCAAGTCATGCAGGTTCCTGATGCCCAGAAGTAATGGTGAAGTGACAATAGTCTTCCCATGGGACCTCCTGAGGTTCTACTGACGATTCAGCTTGTGTCATCATCAGGGCCAGACTCCTTTTTGCATTGTAGCCACAGCTGGCAGCACAGTATTTGGGGCCTTTGACCCTCTCCACGCCATTGCGGATATTTGTGAGACACACAGACTCTGGATGCATGTGGATGTAAGTCACATCCTTTAGTCTAACTCCTAATTTCCCCTTTAAAAAAATGTATCCCATGAACAATCCATAAAATTACTTAATTGGTATTGTAGGCCAGATGAAAGTTTCTCTGGAAACTAATTTTTATAATGAATAGAATTGACTCAATATATTAGCCTGGAAAGAGCTATAAATGTATCAAGGGGTTTAAAATAGTCTAAACCTCTATTCAACTAAGAATTTAGAAAATCGATTTGAAGAAATAGTTATACTCTATTTTAATTAATTAATTGATTTTTATTTATTTGGGAAATGGAATGCATGCACGTGGGGTGGGGGTGGAGAGGGGAGGTCAGGCAGGGGAGGGGCAAGATGGAGAGAGAGAGAATCTCAAGCCCACTCCACACTGAGAGTGGACCCCAACTCAGGGCTCAATCCCATGACCTTGAAATCATGACCTGAGCCAAAATCAAGAGTCGGTGCTTCATGAACTAAGCCACCCAGGTGCCCCTTCAAACTGATTTTAAATCAAAAGATTTAGCCCACCACTCTAATGAAAATTTTAAAATTAATACCTATTAAGGAAATCATAATTTTTGATACTATTAATTTACTACAGTGACCTTGGGCAAAACTTTCTTCAGCTTTGGTAAAAGTTGGATAAATTTAAAGTTATACAATATGGTAGATATGTTAATTTCTCTGTGGTATTGCCAAATCTGATGCCAACTTTTTCATCTGTCCCTGGAAATTATACAGAAGGTGTTTGAATTAATTAGAAACCTAAAACTTTACTGTGTCATGAATAGGCAATAAGAATTCATAGGAAGAAATTTTAAAATGCATTGTTCTTATAAGTAGTATAATGATAGCCAAGTTTATAATTATCTAGCACAGCAATTAAAGCTTCATCAATGTTTGAAATAAATTTAACATGGGAAAAAGTCGCCTCTGCTACTTAAAAAGAAAGAATAGAAGAACACGTATCTTTTGTACCTGTAGGCAGCCTGGGGAGGTGGATTGTTGCTGTCCAGAAACTACTCCTCTAAACTCAGTGGCATTGAAAGGTAAGATCTGCACCATTGCTGGTGAAAGCAAAATAACCTGTTTGGGTTTCTATTCTCTTTTATTAGACTGTGAGCACTAATTGGAGCTGTTTTATCATCTAGAGCCAACTCTGTGACCTGGAATCCACATAAACTCATGGGTGTCCCCCTTCAGTGCTCTGCTATCCTGATCCGTGAAAAAGTAAATGATTTCTATTTTTAAGTAGTGCCATGATGGATGTCTTGGTAATGACTAGTTTCATTGTGAATATTTAAAACCAATATAATTATGGCCTCATTGAATTAGCATAGTGCAGCACAGTTTGCCCTATTACACAGAACCTTCTCTCTTGATCTTTAAGTAGCAGCCACTGGGTCATTGAGGTGCCACAAAACCAAATGACTGTAAGCACAAGTGGTAACTCAATGTATGGATAAGACCTGGGATGACACAATGGGCAGTGATGAGATCAATAGAAAACCTGACCGTTCATGCCCCACTCATTAAAAACACCACGAAAAAACAAAATGTCTCTTAGGGATCAAATTTGGTCCACTGACCCATTTGTTATCTCAGAGCGTAGGGCCAAAAATATTGCTCATTTTAAATGTAGATAAGTCTGAGTAACTGCAATATATTTTAAGCATAGAAAGCACAAATTTATGGATTGTATGAAATTATTTTCTTCTTATATGTTTTTGTATTTTATCTCCAACAATAGTAAATGCAACGTTACATAAGGAGATAAGGCCATGGTCTTCTCCAAGGAGAAATATAATGATGAACTTTAGCTTAAGAATTCTTATCTCCATGTTTGTCAGAAATGCAAATGAATTTTATGTAGTATCATTTATAGCTTTGTTTTCCTTCTCTCTTACAAGCAATCCAAAGAGTTTGGATATAAAAATAAAGTGTCTGTGCTCTTACTACAAACTGCTTTAACTGGCACTCTACTTACTCTTTTTTTTTTTTTAATTTACTTTTATTTAAATTCCAGCTAGCTAACATTCAGTGTAATATTAGTTTCAGGTGGATGATGTAGTGATTCAACACTTCCATACCACAACTGGTGCTCATCACAAGTGCATTCCATAATCCCCATCACCTAATTCACTAATCCCCCTACCTTCCACCCTCTGGTAACCATCAGTTTGTTCTCTAGAGTTGAGGGTGTTCTTGATTTCCCTCCCTCTCTCAGGCATAAAAAAAGAATGAAATCTGCCATTTGCAACAACATGGATGAAGCTAGAGGGTATCATGCTAAGCAAAATAAGTCAGAAAAAGATAAATACCATATGATCTCACTCATATGTGGAATTTAGGAAACTCATTTACTCTTGAGTACTCACTCAGTGACCACTTTATCTCTTTTTAGAGGGCCTTTATTCTCCCTAGCCTAGGCAATTCTCAGCAACACAAGCTGGAACACTTCTTAGCTCTGCTTCAGATTCTATTCTTTGGTCACATGGCAGCCATATTCCTTCAATATCCAATAAAATATTCAATAAAATGGCAGCCACCTTGTGTTTGAAGCCTGCAGGCTAACAGGTCCCCCCTTCCTGTCCACTCCTGCATGTCCAATACCCGGAAACTATAATTTGGCTAACATTTGTTTTCTTTAAGAAGCTTCTGAGTTTGCTCTCTCTTCCTATTGCTAACAGGTCTGTCTTCAACATTCAGATTTCTGATACCTTTATGTTTAGGACTCAAATACAATTTTTTTTTTTTTTGCAGTCTTCCTTGATTTCTTCACCCATAGTGAATATGTTGAAATAGCACATTTTATTCTATTATCATATATCATGTGTTCCTCCAAGAAGTTTCTGTTTTCTTGTTTTATACTTTTTTTTTTGTATAAAAAAGACATATAGATGGTCAATGGTGGTAGAACAGAACCCTCAAACTACTAAGCTTTCACTAATTTGAAGGTCATCTCTGGAAAATAAGCCTGTTTGGGTGTGGCCTTAAATTAAGAGGAACATTTGGTTCTATCTATTAAACCACTTGAGTGTCTAAGGTTGCCCATTAGACCATTTTGACTCATGCCTTAATGAGCAGTATAAACCAAGTATGTTAAGTATTGAATGAATATATTTTATGATGCTAAAAAAACACATTAGGCACTATATATATAGGTGTGTGTGTGTGTGTGTGTGTGTGTATTGCTGCAATTGTACACAAAATACAATTAAAACTAATTTTAGGGATCCCTGGGTGAGGCAGCGGTTTAGTGCCTGCCTTTGGCCCAGGGCGCGATCCTGGAGACCTGGGATCGAATTCCACGTCAGGCTCCCGGTGCATGAAGCCTGCTTCTCCCTCTGCCTATGTCTCTGCCTCTCTCTCTTTCTCTGTGTGACTATCATAAATAAACAAAAATAAAAATAAATAAAATTAATTTTAAATGTCTTTCATTTGATCTTTTAAAGGAAAGGAAATACCATGTGTTTTTGAGGTGAAGTGCTAATCATGTTAATCTCTTTCATCCAGAAGGATTTTTTCATAATGCAAAATTGAAACCCATTCAGTGGCTTCTTGTTGCTTTTAGGATGGGGATTAAAATCCCTGACATCGCCTATAATGCCTGGGAGGTACAGCCCATACCCTCCTCTGCTCTCCTATTCACCATTTGCTTCCTTTTGCTTTCTTCCCTTGACATCCCTTGACCTGCTCTTATTTCCCAGAAGAAGCAGTGCAGCTCATCCCCTATGACTTTGGCAGGAGTTTCTCCTTCTGCCTATGAGGGTCTGGCTCCACTTTGTCCCCCACACCCTCCCCCAACATCTTTCTAGTTTAGATCCTACTGAACTTGAAAATGACTTTTACCCAGAAGCCTTCCTAGACCTTCAGACTAAGTGAAATCTTTGATCTTAGAGCACAATATTCCAACACTGTGAAACTCCTCCACAGAGTTTATCTTGGGTACAATTTCACACTCATATGCCGTATTTTGTTTAGTGTCTAACCCACCTAACCTCCTGTAACCCAGATTGTAAAGTCAGTAGGGCAGAGCATTTCCACCCTTGCTTGCCACAAATCCACTGCCTGGGCACGATGTGTGACAGATTGTGGGTAAATGTGACTAGCTTAATCATCACATCAGAAGAGTAGATATAACCTATACTAATTATAACTCTGTCTAACATAACAGAAGGGGAATTTAGGGGGTGGCTGGGTGGCTCAGTAGTTGATCCCAGGGTCCTGGGATCGAGTCCTGCATTGGGCTCCCTGCATGGAGCCTGCTTCTCCCTGTGCCTGTGTCTCTGCCTCTCTCTCACTGTGTGTCTCTCATGAATAAATAAATAAAATCTTAAAAAAAAAATAAAGAAGGGGAGTTTGGAGTAAACTAAAGAGAAAATATTTACACGTAGAAATAGGATTCCTAAGATATAGATACATAAAGTACTCATTTCAATGTATCATTTCTATTCCTTTCTCCCTAAATACTTCAATTCTTACCACCACATTGCACTTTTAAGCCTAGATCTACAAGCCTTTCTTAAAAAAAAAAAAAAAAAAAAGAGTGTGATTTTTTTTTTTCCTTGAAATGGGGTTTCCACAAACTCCAGGCCAAACTGCCCCTCTGTCGGATCCCAGATTCGTCACTGGTTGGTTGTGTGCCCTTGAAAATTGCTCAGTATGTTAAAGTATCCATTTCCTCAATTTACAAACATGATACAACAATAGTACCTATGCTATGAGTTTTCTGTGAGGCTCAAATGATATACTACTTGTGAAGGGGCCAGTTGATAAAAAATACATAGTAAACATATTGTTATTTGCTTCTTGTGCAACAGTTATGCTTGGTGTGTATTTAAACGGTACCCCGTCAGTGCACGCACATTTGGCCTTGCTTGTGTTCTCTTGGCACACATCCTTTGAGAAAATCTTCTCTTTAACTTGGTGAAAAACACTTCTTTTCTCTAGTGATTACTTCTTAACCATCCAAAGCAAATGCTTCTCCATTATTCAACACTTAAGAGGAACGTTTTCAACATCTTTTATGTGAGAAACACAAAATTAAATGAACGGGTTACTTTATTCTCTACCTACTGTGACTCCCAGAGTACTTTGCTGACTGGCACCCAAAAGGCTGATTCATGGGATAGTTTAGTTTAAGCGAACGAGGCCCTCAGTTCTCATTAACTTCAATACATAGTAGCAAATGATTTCAAAAGAGCAGCAAAACTTCAAGGACTTTGAGAAAAGTTAAGGAAAAATAGAGAAATTGTGTTAATCCAATTACACCATCTGTTGTCCCAGATAAACCCAAAGGACAACTGGATATACAAAAATCCTAGAAAGGTAACATGTGTTTATATAAAATAAACAAAATTCTCTTTAAAAGTGCATGGACTGAGAAATGTATAGAATTGTTGAATCACTATATTGTACGCTTGAAACCAATATAACACTGTATGTTAGCTATATCGGAATTAAAATACAAAACTTCATAAAATTAAAAAAAAATAAATAAATGAAGGTAACAAAAAAGTGCATATAAAATAGAAATGCTAAGTTAATTGAAATAAATAATGGTGGTTTCTTATTGAAATGTATATAACCTACATGTAGATATATTCTTGCTTCTTTAGGGTCTTCTGGAAGCATGCAACCAGATGAGAGCTGGGTATCTTTTCCAGCCGGATAAACTCTACAATGTGGACTTTGATACAGGGGATAAAACTATTCAGTGTGGCCGCCATGTTGATGTCTTTAAGCTATGGTTAATGTGGAAAGCAAAGGTAGGAATGTATCATTCCTTTTATTAGGCCCTCTTTGTCTGGATCAAGAATATATAGATTGTTCCATTTTCTTTAGAGTTCTATCTGGGTGTCTTTTCCAAAGTTTTTGTCTCACTATTTTCCTAAATATCTCTCAAGAAAACTATATTTCTAACTACAGATAACAACGGTATTGTTGTTATCTAACTGCTATATTTCTAACTACAGATGACAACCTTGGCTTCTCAGGTCTAAATTCCAACTGGGGTGGAAAAAAAAAAATCTGGCATGTTCCACTGTTACTATATACTCTACCAAACTGTAAGACTAAAAATCTGTTAAGAAAATAAGCTAGTCTGCAACTTTTTAAAAAACTGGTTTTTTTTCCTCTACTAATTAGAATTGTTAATAGTCAAGTAGACTTGAAGTTGATAGAGATTCTCAGATGTGAACCCTTATTTGTTACATGGATGTGCAATCTACCTTTGCGTCTAAGGTCAGCAGATGGTCTCTCCAAAGATTATGACAACATAAAACATGTTCTGTACCCTTTGCCTGCCCCTTATTTATAAGTTTCTATTACTTCATTTCCAGTCCTCTATAAAAAGATGGACATTGGGTTCTGTGCCGATGAAAGCTATGACATGAACTAACACCATCTATAATGTATTACTGACCCTGCTATTTAATTTGAAGTCTTTTGTTGTTGTTAGAAATCTATTACCACAAAACCAGAGACACCACTTGTCATCAAAGTCACCTAGCAACATCCTGTTATAAAGTCAACACTCTGATAAAAGAACATTGGTGACTCAGGAAGATAATCAGCCATTATTTAGTTCATTGTGAAGTTTCATTGATAATTTTCTTCATTCAAAGATAGGCATTCTCTAAGTTCTTTTCCGGGAGGTTTTTAAATATCCAGTTTGGAAATTTTGTTAAGCTTGCTTTAAAACTATTCAAAGTTCCAATTTTTGCAAACACGAAGCTCAAAATTTTGTGCAGATCTCTCAGACACCTATAATCCAAATATCTCTCAGTGTGATTCTGTATTGATTTTATTTATGTAAATATTCTCAGGGACCTCCTGAACTCTGTAAGAGGTTGTTAGTTCTACCAAAGTTGAGCTGCCAGTCACAGCATATACCTACCTCGATTTACCTTACATGAGTATTTACACCTAGATACTTGTTGACAGGGGGCATCCTTGAACTCACAAACGCTCAATATGTATCAAAACATTTTTAAAAATTATATATATGTATATATATATAAAAGATTATGTAAAGGATCACATAGTTCATCTATTCCTTTATATAATAAAGGGGTGACATTTAAACTTTTTAACACAAAGAAATACATTTTATGCTGTGGCCCAGTAATACATACACACACGTAATTAAAACAAAAGTTTTAGGAAAAGATCTTATAATGTGAAATTCTCTAATATTTTCTTTTCTGCTCTTTTCTTTGAAAGAAAAGCTGATCTGACCCACTTCACTGGCTCTATTACTCGCTAATGACCTATCAACTGCAGGTCAAAAGATACAGATAAGCACATTTGGCCTGGATTAAGCCAGACCATCGGAGAAACACTTTGTTTGGCCTTCTATAAAGCAGATGTGACCAATGAATATTTCGTATCTATATTTATTTACTTTGTCCTTCCTGTAAACATGAGGTTTCCAAATCAGAGGAAGATCAACTATTTACTTAGAGAACATCTCTGGTGTCAGTTTCTCCTTCCCCTACTCCCCATTCGGGCAACTTAGCAAGGCCACATCACAGCACCCTCCATGTGCAAAGGAGATTTCTATCACAGGACAGGGACCCTGCAATTAGGAAACAGGAATCTTATACCAGCTGGCACACCCACCCTGAGAGAGAGGGAGGGAAGGAGAGAGAGCTTACGTTGACTCCTGAATGCTAAGGAATCCTCTTTGGGTGGAGAAAAGGAAGTCTCTATCCCATTCTACCCCAGAATGAAAATCACTTGACTCCTGGGGAGATAAGGAATATTTTATTACCCTTTCAATGGGCGCAGATGATTACATAAAAACTTAGTATACACTGGCATGGAAATGCTTTTCCCATAAAAAAAAACATGTCTTACACTGGAAATCAAATTCAGGAAATATCCATGGCAGGTTCGACAGGGAGGTTTTGACTTCCAAGATTGAAAAATTCTATTTAGTCCTCCTTTGCTCTAATTACACAATGAAAACTTCATTGATGATAGAAAGAGGAGCCATTGTTAATGAAATTCATATTACTTATAAATATAATCAATTACATAAAATACTGTGTATTTTATAAAGAAGAAGAAGAAAAATCATATAATAGTATAAGATGCTACGAGCATTGACTATATATGCAAAAGCAAATATAATACAGAACCTTCCTTTTATGTAGATTGTCTACATGGGTTGGACTGGTTGTGGATTCATAATATGAATCTGTTTTGGCCATGAGAATGCTATAGGGAGTTTAATTGTCCAAAAACCCCATCTGCTTTTCTTAACTTCATAATTGCATTTGTCCCGGGGCTGTTTCCCAAAGTTTTCTCCCAGCCAATGACTGAGCCTGTCAGGGATTCTAAAGCATCCCCACTCTTGAGAGGCATAAGGCTCTTCTGACAGCTGACTTGGTGTGAGGTCTCCTCAGTGACCTTTCTGAATTTTCCTTGGACTTCTTGGTAGTCTAGGAAGTTTCCACCCCACTTAGCCTCCCTTTCTCTTTCACTTAGGCTCAGAGTCATTTACAGTCTGATACTTCTCCCACTCTAACCAGCTCCTCCTTCCACCCAGGTACTTCCACTAATAAAATCCTGGCACCTTTAATCACATTGTGATGTTTGCTTTTTTGAAAAGCATGAACAGAGTCCACTAAAGCTTAAACTAGAAGTGCCATTGTCTTTAATATTCAATCTTTGTAGATTCTTTTCACAGAACTTAAAGATTCATTTGCAATATAGACACATACCTTGATATTTTTAAATGCCAATTCAATATGCATGAATGCCATTAAAAGTTCTATATGGAAAATTCCTGGGAAGTAGTAAGCTCTATGGCAATCACTTCAATGATCCTTGGCCTCATTTCTCTGGAATCAAAAATAGGATCATTCATCAATAATTTCTATTAACTTTTCCACAAGCCTTTCTCCTTCCTCTTTTAACTGTTTATAGCTTCTTCCAAACCAGACTGCCTTCAAAGAGAAACTTCTGGCATATCAGATGATAACGTGGTTATCACAAGAAATTAGTCCATCATTCCAATTCTTAAGCATTTCAAATACTAACAATGCCTTTTCCAAATGAATGTTTGTTCAAAATTGTGAGAGTTGTTGGTTCTAGCCATGTATTCATATAATCGTTTTTTCAAATATATGTGTATATATAAAATATACATATTATAAACATAACACATACTATATATGTTAATTTCCTGTAGAGAAAGACATTGAAGGCATTGAAAAGGATAAGGAGTGAAGGAAACAAATTCTGTTGGAAACAAGTTCTGATTTGAGATAAAGTCCCCTTTAGGGCTCTTAGCACCCTTTTTACTCAGTTGTGTTCACCCGTATTGTATTGAGAATCCCAGAGCTCCCACATATCATAGGGGCCGTGAAATTCTGTGCTCATTGAACATTGCAAATGCTGTGCGTAAATAGGGTGGCAAGACATGCAAGTTGCATATACCTCCTTAGCTCACATGTCTCATTAGGGACACTTTACTTACTTGACTCACAAACACAAGTCCAAAGCAAAATTTTAAAGAATTTCAGGATAGCAATGGCAGAGAATAAATTAAGCAGAAAACTCTTCTGAGTATAGGGCCCATGTGATTGTGCAGGTTGTATGCTCATGAAGCCAACTCTAATTACAAAGGCTTATGTACTGAGAATCCACTAAAGTACGATTGTGAAGCCTAGAATAACTGTGAATGCATACCCTCAGCTTGGGCTCTGGGTGCATGGACATAAGCAAAGAGATCAGTGGGGAAGCAATTTTAATAATGTGGGAGAGAGTGATTAGGCCAGCAGAGTGGCAGTGGATATAGGCTAAGGTATATTAGAGTCTAATTACATTTTGAAGATAACCATAATGAAATTTACCAAAGTATTAGATGTGGACTATGAAAAAAAGAAGATCAAGAATATGAGAGCTTTAAAGTTTCGGGATTTAGCAACTAGAGGATCAAATCGATACATTATTGAGATTGGAAAGACTGTGGCAGAAATAAGTTTGTGTAGAGAGATCAGGAGTTGAGTCTTGAACATGTCATTTTGAGATGTTCATTAGTCATCTCAGTGGAGATTTGAGTGAGCAGTTGAGTATATAAGTCTGAGATTCAAAGAGAAGTTCTCAGATGAAAATATAAGTGGGAGGGTCACCCCGTGTAGTGCTTAATAACACGAGACAAGCAGAAATCACCATGGGAAAGAAGGTGGGTGGAAACAAAGACTGGGCAATGCTTCTGTGCCTCGGTTGCCCACCTTATAGGGTTCTTCTAAGAGAAATTAAACCAAGTGTATACAGTACGGAACTACATGCCTGTGGTGGAGCAGAATTTCAATGGTTGTTAATGTTTAAATACATTCTGGGAATCCCTGGATGGCTCAGTGGTTGAGCGCCTGCCTTTGGCCCAGGGCATGGTCCTAGGGTCTCCAGATCGAGTCCCACATCAGGCTCCCTGCATGGAGCCTGCTTCTCCCTCTGCCTGTGTCTCTGCTTCTCTCTCTCTCTCTCTCTCTCTCTCTGTGTGTCTCTCATGAATAAATAAATAAAATCTTAAAAATAAATTAATTAATTAGTAAAAAATTACATTCTGCCTGCGAGCATGCCAAGGGCTTTATTTATACTATTTCTCTCATTCCTTGTAACATTATATGTAACTTTTAAAAATTTGCTCTACGTACTAGACAGATGAGAATCACATGTCAATATATTTAGCAAATGTGTGTAAATCTAGGCACTCAAGTGCAGGAGGCCAAGAAATCGGCCTTACATTCACAGACAGTAGGGATCAAAGTGGGATGAGGATCTAGAAATAATAAAGTGATAATGGATAACACCTACTAGTGGTAAGATAATAATCACATTATTTATTTATATAAGTACATTTAAATAATTTTAATCAATTTCAGGAACTTGTTCGATATAATTTAAAGGAACTTACTTTTGAATGGAAATTTTGATTTTTTTTTTTTTGATTACAGGGAACCTGTGGCTTTGAGGCACAGATCGACAGATATATGGAACTTGCAAAATACTTCTATAAGGTTCTGAAGAAAAAAGATAACTTTAAGCTCGTGTTTGATGCAGAGGTAAAGATGTCTTTCTTTCTTTTTTTTTTTTATAATTTAATGAATTTATACTTTGCTGAGTATTCTTACCTGAGATAATTTTAAAAGTATGCTTAGGGGGCAGCCCCGGTGGCGCAACGGTTTAGCACCGCCTGCAGCCTGGGGTGTGATCCTGGAGACCCAGGATCAAGTCCCACATCGGACTCCTTGCATGGAGCCTGCTTCTCCCTCTGCCTGTCTCTCTCTCTCTCTCTCTCTCTCTCTCTGTCTGTCTGTCTCTCATGAATAAATAAATAAATAAAATCTAAAAAAAAAAAAAACAAAACCTTTCCTTTAAAAAAAAAAAGTATGCTTAGCAATTCTCATAAATAGTTTATCTTATCTAAATGCAAATCATCCAGGTTTTAAAATCTGTTTTAAGTTCTGTGTCTTACAAGCCAAGGGTCCAAAAGACTTTTAATTGATAATGATTTTCAATATTTTCCTTTTTAGGACAGTTAGAACTATTTGGTTAAATTGCTTTTCTGATTTCTCTGGCACAGAATAAGAGTAATTTAATTGTTCCTAGCTTTTTTTCTTGTATGTTATAATATGTAGCTGGGTTTCTGGACAGCAGATCATAAGAGAAGGTAGACTTAAAATTACCATAATCTTTGGTAGATTGTTATTAACCCACTAAGTAGGTATTAGTGAAAAAATTGAGATTTTTGCCAGCATTATGTCAATTTTCCTCTCCAAGTCCCAGTCAACCATCCAATGGCATGAAGCCATGCTAATAAGAACAATTGTTAGGAAAAAAATGTGCTTCGTCTGTCTTCGAAATTGTCTTCCTCTGACGACATTATTGTCTTAATTTTGGTGAGTCTCGCAGTTTTAAATGGAAAATTGTAGTAAATTTAAATTTTAATTTAATTTTTAATTTTTTTTTTAAGAGAGAGAGAGAGAGAGGAAGGGGAAGGATAGAGGGAGAGAGAGAGATAATCTTAAGCAGACTCCATGCCCAGTGTGGAGCTCCAGATGAGGCTAGATCTTATGACTGTGAGATCAACACCTGAGCTGAAATAGAGAGTCAGACACTTAACTGAGCTACTCAGGTGCCCCAAAGTCTGTTTTTAAAACTATACATCTTCTACTAGTTTATTTTCCTCCCTGAAATCAAATTTATGTAAAATTTTCTTGTATTTTTTATCTATGTGGAGAACAGCCAGTCACTGAAACCAGAAAACTTGAATTCATCTTGAAAGACCAGCAGAGGTTAATTATATCTGTTGAAATTTTGGAGATGTAAACCCTCTTATCTGTACCCACAGCCACTGCTTTAGCGAAGTCATCTCTGTTCTCTCCTGACTTACTATGATAGCCTAATACTAATATCTAATATTCTTCTCTATTCATTTGTTCTCTCCTCTAAGCCATTGTCCATATTGCAACCCAAATGATCTTTCTCAAATATGAAACTGGAACTAGCATTATTGTTTAAAATATTTTGAGGAATGGTCATGGAATGGATAGCTGAAGATCTCTGAAGGAAATTGAGAGAACAGAGCACGGCAAGGATGACTTACATAGATATGAACATCATTAAGAATTGTGGTAGGAGAAGTTAAGAAAGACAGCAAAAGCCGTGCCAGACTGGAAACTCTGTAAGGACAATGATGATTTCTGTTGTGTCTGTTTCTAGAGTCTGACACGTATTATACCCTTAAAAGCTATTTTTAAATATGTTAAAAGTGGGGGCGTCTAGGTGGTTCAGTTGGCTAAGCATCTGACTTCCACTCAAGTCTTGATCTCAGAGTCCTAGAATTGATCTCTACAGGGGGCTCCCTGTACAGTCGGGAGTCTGCTTCTCCCTCTCCCTCTGCTCCTCCCCCTGCTTGTGTGAGCTCATTCTCTCTCAAATATATATATATATACATAGAGAGAGAAAGATTAAAATATATAGAATATATTTTAATATATTTAATATTAAATATATTTATATTTATAAGTATATTATAAATATATATTATACATAAATGTAATATGTTAAATATAAAATCATTAAAATACCTCTGAAATGCTTAAGAAATTAGGTAGAGTTTTAAAGATATTTGTAAAATTTTTATGCTCAATTTAGCCTGAGTTCACCAATGTCTGCTTCTGGTATTTCCCACCAAGACTTAAACATATCCCAAAAGGTTGTGAAAGAGATCAAGAACTCCAAAAGGTAAGTGTGTGTGTGTGCGTGTATGTGTGTGTGTGTGTGTGTGCGCGCACGCTGTTTTTAACATCGCCTTTTAAATAATGTATCTGTCTGGTTAGTTTGATTTGTTAGGACATGGTACTCACGTGGTCCCAAGCCATTGATTCAATACTTTAATATAGAGATGAACTCAATCTCAACATGTCAGTCATTTTTCAAATTAATCCAGTCATAATATATGTAATTGAAAAATATTTATTGAGTGCTTAATATACATTATGCTGAGTTTCCTACTCTTTGCTTAATCCATTCATCAGTTAATACATATTAGGTATTCCAGTAGAAGTTCGAGGTATAAAATGAATTAGAATCCAAGTCGTAAGTTGGCTAAGAATGCTGAGTAGGAGAGAAGACAAAAATATAAATACTCACAATTGCTAACAACAATACAAGAGGTAGTTGTAGAACTGTTACAAAATTTGAAATACTTACCAAAAGATCACCTGAGCATGGATATGGGCTTTTATTAGAGAACAAAGAACAATATACTGGAAAAAATTCCAAATGAATTTCATAACAAGGGGGATAGCTCATATTTCATTGTTAAAGAAGATCACTACCGTCATATGCAATTTATCACATATATTTATCATAAGTTTTTAACCAGTATTAAGCAAGCATCACATATACACATTTTACTTTGAGTTATGCCAACATCACAACCACTTATGTTGGTGCCCTTATGAGGTACCCTGGCATACACTGAGTACTAACCATCTGATATCGATGTTTAAGAGCTTTAACTTTTTGTATCACCAAAATTTCACTGGGCTTGTAAGTCCTAAGTGAAAAATAAAGATTTTTTTGTTTTGTCTTTTGCTTCTCACAATACCACTTGTTTAAATATTTTGTGGTTTGAGGCAAGTATTAAGTGAAACTCTTTATATTTTTTTAAGTATATGTGTGATCTTCCACTAGGGCAATTACTACGGTTGAGAGCTAGTGAGGCACATGTTTTTATGCAGACTTGCAAGCTGGCTCCTGAGGTGCACACAGCGCATTTACCAGAGAGCTGTCCCTCTTAGGGACATGTTCTTGGATAGAAGGCAAGGGGGAGACCATCAAACAGTTCTTTAAAAACACCGCAGGCAATAATTAATATCTATTGTTTTATGATCATCTTGATTAACTAAAATATTAAATAGGGAAGGACATTACATGAAGTGTCTTTAAGGTAGATAAATATATCTATTTGCTTCTACACTGCCATCATATAAGATTTATGGGGAAATTAAGTAATGGATAGCATATGCAGCATTTTAGAAGTAAACTGTGTGCAGAAGCAAAAGTTTCAAGAAGCGCAGCAGGTTGTGTAGTTATAGAATGCCCTCCTCTGGCTTTCCCTAATGCCTGTGCCTCTTTGCCCTATAATAATAACCCAAGAATGTATTAATGTGATCTGGTCCCACATATATGCTGTCATTTACACATACAGGATTTGTTTCTGAGAAACTCACAAAGAAACTATGTTTTGCTGCAAAACAGTGACCTAGTAGAAAAACTTAAGGTGTAGTACAATAATTTAAACAATGAAAGTTATGATGCCAAATTGCGCTACTATTTTTCCATTGCCTATTTCCCTTTACCTCTTTCTCAGATGCTTCTATTTGAATTGGCATATAAATATAAGCAAAATGTCATACAACCTTCTTTAATGCATTCTAGCACATTCATATTATTTTGAGTTGGGTCATTGTGAATCATGAAGTAACAAGAGCTACAGTATGAATACAGAACATGCTGGGTATATATTTTTTTCCTGTACTAAACATCTTAAAAATTATCCCTGATAGTTTTAAATTGCTTGCTATTTTTACTCTGTACTAATGATAGCTATGTAGCCATCTAGAGTGTGGGAGAGCACAGGCTTGTAAAATTACCTTTTAATAATATTTACATTTGCACACAGATTGCTCCAAAGATTAAAGCACAGATGATAGAGGAAGGCACAGCCATGATAAGCTACCAGCCATGTGGGGACAAAGTAAATTTTTTTCGAATGGTCTTTTCTAACCCTGCCACAAGACGAGCAGATGTTGACTATCTCATCGATGAAATTGAAAGGCTTGGAAAGGATTTATGAGACTTCAATATGAGCTTGAATACAAGTGTGAATAGCAACTTAAAAAATCTGCTGCTGAAGATAAGAGAGGAATACTATAAGCAGTTTCCTCTCTTTCAGGACTTATGATTCTCTTTTATCCTTTGCTATCTAAGATGATGAAAGGGAAGCCAATTCACCAAAGATAAATAGATTAAATTCAAGTTCCTTCATGTATTTATTATTTTCATTAATTTGATCAAAATTATTGAAAATCTGCTTGCTAAATGTCAGCTACTTGTTTTGGTATATTCAGAGTACATCAGTAAATAAGAAAGACAAAAATCCCTCCTCTTGTAAAGGAGGAAGCTCCATTGTGGGCATTGAGTAACTTAGCATATATTTACATGTTGGAATTAACTGAATAAAGATTTCCTGAATTGAAATAATTTTCGATATCACATGGTAGTATTGTCTCTGTCAAAAATAAAATCATACGTAGCATGTTTCTCTTTTTCTTTTTTGGTTGTTTCTCTTTTTCAAACAGTCAGATGAATAAAGTGTTCTGTATTTTAGAGCAGAGAGTCAGGAATGGCAGCAGCTGACCTATTTCCCCTTTGATCCTTGTCTTTTTATTTAGAAGGGACTGTGGGCCTACTATGTTTCTATGAAATAATTTAATTCATTTTTTTCCTGCAACACCATTTTTAATGTCTCTAAAGATCCACTGCAGTGACATCTTTTACAGTTCTCCAAAAGTGTATCAGCCATATTTCATAAAATGGAATCAGGCCGTTCTATATTGATGGTGTCATTAGCGTTTTTTCAGCTCCATTTTGGAGATAATAATAACTAGCATTAATTGAGCACTTACTGTACATCAAATGGTATGCTAAGCATTTCACCTTGCATGGTCTCATTTAGTTCTCTATTAATGCTATGATTCAAGTGATCTATTATCTCCATTTCACGAATGAGAAGGCGAAGATTTAAAGAATTTAAATAATGTGTTTAACATCATGCTGCTGGTAAGTAATGAAACCAAAATTTGAAGCTAGGTAGGTTTCTTCTCAAGTGTGCATGACGATGAATCCACCCAATACCTTGCTGCAATTAACATTCACTACCTGCCACTTGAGACGTTTGTCAAATGACTTGACTTAAGCAGTTCTCTTTGCTCTTCTCTGAAATAGGAATAATAATGGTGCCTTTGCTACACCACAGGTTTTTGTTGGAATAAATAGTTTTGTTAAATATTTTTAAAAATTGTGTTAGTTTTCTCCTTTTACAATGTATACATATACCAAACCATCATGATGGACACTTTACGTATCTTACAATTTAATTGGTCAATTATACCACAATCAAGCAGGAAAAATTAAGATATTTTCTCAATAAAGAAAAAAAATCAAATGATTCAGTAACTTCAAAGGAAGCTGAAAATTTAAAACAATATCACATACTGAGGAAAATGAAGGGAAATATGGTATTGAATCTACAGAAAAATATAAAGAGGGAAAAAGTGTAATGTAGTGTACATGTAACTTCTTCTTTATAGTCTGACAATTTACCTTTCCCCCACAGACAAAGAAGAAGATAGACCCAGTAAGAGACCTATAGCATGCCTGTTATAGGCTTGGCACATAATTAATGTCAGTATTGCATATTTCATTTTTAGTATGTCAAATAGAGCCAGAGACTTAAAAAATATACTAAGTAAAAATCAAGTTCTGTAACATTGGTTTTATCTTTATTGTAATCATTCAGGGTTACAATCAAATATTGTCACGTTTCTTTATGATAGAGGGCATTGTACCTTTCTGTTTTCCAAACTGGGTTGCATTTGTTCAAGTTAAAAGTGTAAGAACTTCTGTATTTAATGAAGAAAAACACATGAATTGGGATAGAGATTCTTTTCAATTGTTTTTCTACCAAATATATAAGACATTTCAGATCCAAAGTTTTCCTCAGAGGAAACATAAAATTGATTATACTACAGACTTTGATAGGCTGTGTCTTTGTGAGATATAGGGAATGGCAGTTTAATTATCTAAGTGCAATGTATCCCTTGATAAGAATTACTGCTCTAGACAGGAGGGTTTGTTCCAAATGTTATCGGGTTTGTCAGGCTCAGAAACATAAATCTGTTTCTTCCCTATGCATTATGCATGATCGCCTATCATTACATAAAGGTTATCAAAGAGAGATTAAACATTTCCTTTTCAAGAGTGCACCCCAAGTTTCTTTGTCCCTATATTTACAATTGTAGGTACTGGCTTTATTGCTTAATAAATACTTGGAAAAAGAATAAAGTAAATCATAACTGTTTCAATATAATGTGCATGTTGTGTGGGTTAAATAAACAAGTTAGAACAGTGCTTTCTTCTAATATCAATTCTATGAATTAAGCAAATATTTCTGTAGCATTTCTAGAGATTCACAATCTGATTTTTTCAGTAGTGCCCTGTTAATAACAACTAACTTAATATGAAGTGTTCTCTATTGTTTTGAGGTATGTGACATTTTCAATGGTTCAGATACCTATTTTATGCAGTGTTGGAAATTTGTGACATTTAAATTAAAGGACAGTAGTCATTAACATATGTCATGCCTTACCTCCTTGACCTTGGATTATTTTTTATTTCAAAGTCAATCAAAATTATTTTAGCCACAGAACACTTACCCACTTTCCCCATGGCTATGTTCTCTCAAGCATCCGACATTAGGCTTGAATTACATGAAATAATGTGTGAGTTTGCCTTCTACAACTTACAGAAATTCTAAAGAAAGGGCCCTTTTTTGCTGCTAAGTGATTTAACTTAACATGAAATTCTTAAAAGAATTTTAACAAGTTGATTTTTTTGGAGCTTTTACCAAACATAATATGTTTTTAACACAATGAATGTCATTCATTTGAACCAACAGAGATGACTACCAAAGAGACTATATCTCCAGAATTTAGGGTACAGTGGGGTAGACCAACAAAAGAAGTTAATGCATCTCTTAAAATTGTAGTTTTGATTCAAGGTGCTGCTATAGAATCATGCACAACCTATAGGCATTTATTCTGATGGCAGTTTCAAGGATGTGTTAGAGGAGGCACAAGCCTTGAACTCAGAACCCTCGTTTTAGAGGCTATTGCAATAATCCAAGGAAGGATAAGGGTCTAACAGTGTGAACCAATAGGGAATTGAAAGCTATTTAGGAAGTAAATTACCAAAATGTATTGGGAAGAGAAAAATTCAAAAAGCCTTCAATTTCGTTTCTAGCTTAAGAGACTGCTTAGGTCTTAGTAGCACAGAAATCCAAAAGGCAGAGCCTTATTATTATTAGCACAATGTCATTGGTCTATTTAGCTTGCATACAGTAAATAACCTTAATTTATGGATTTAGAGGACTAAGCTCTTTAGAAAATATCACATAAACTATGTAACTATCTGAGTATACAGTGGAGATATTTCATGATTGACTAAGTTCCCCTCTACGTAATTAATGGAGAAGCATACATTACTTAGAGACTTTATATGTTAATGCAAGTCACAGAGCATCCTGAAGCAGCACAAAAGAATCTGAGAATCCTCTGGATAATTCCATACCTCTCCCTACTTTGTGCTTCATTAATTACTTCTGTCCTCCAGATTCTTAGTAAGGCTTTGTACTGGACAGAATCTTTGGCTCGTCTGAGTCTGATCTGACAATCAGATCCTTTGTATTATCTCAGTGATTATCAGACCCAAGAGACTAGAAGGAATATTTGAAGACTCTGGTCTAGTTAGCTCTTAAATATTTCCAGCACAGTGATGCAGGGGTGGGCCTGGAATAGAGAAAAGCCGCAGAGGCCCTACATTAATTAGAAACAACTTCTCTTTTGCTGAATCATGTTTTTCTAGATGCTTGCACTCCTCAGTTTTCTGTCTGGCTTTAGTTTCAGCTCAGCTGGTCATTTAACTCCTTTTGAGTGAAGGGTCAAAGTTTGAGGGATTCCCCTCCCCCCGCCAAAATCTGACTTTGACATTTGTCCTCTCTCTAGGTTCACAGCTTTTAGTGTTCATTCTGACCAAACAATCAGCCCCTTGCTTTTCCTCATGGCCCGTTTGTCAGACTCTTAACCTTCAGCCCACATCAAAGGTCAGGAATACCAATCCTCACTTGTCACCTTCATCGTTCATGTTCATTTCAATGGTATTAGATTCTCTCCATCCCAAGTGTACCAACTTGAATGGTTCAACCCTAGGTATCTCCTCCTGCATCTTTTTCCTAGTCCAAACCCCACTCAAATGGGAATGTGAGCACAACTTCAACAGGTATTTTACAAGAATATTGAAACTTATTCCTCCAGTCTCATGTGAGATGCAAATATAGTAGTTGATGGACATTAAATTTTTCTGATCTTCACTCCTAACATGGAATGTCCTCTCACCAATAAAACATTTTTTAAGAAGTTTCCTTGATAAAGTATTGATAGCAGCTATGTCGATGTTATTATATATAAGAATAATAGATATCTCATTCAGCCACATCCACATACTCTCAAATTAATGAACCATTTATAACAAGCACAGACATGCCTTCAATTCTGCACCACATTGGATATTTCAGTCTTATCTCTCAACTTCCCCTCAGTATTCTGAAATTTCCTGTTAAAAACAACTTTATATTTTCCTGAAAAAGGAAAAAAACATGTTTTTAATTGTAAAATAATTAAATTAGCTTTGGTCTATACATTCTAGCAGAACTGTTCCTTGAAAGGCATGATGTGACCATCAGTGAAACAGAAAGGCAACCTACTGAATGAATGGGAGAATATTTGCAAGTGATATATCTGATAAGGAGTTACTATTCAAAACATATAAGGAACTTATACAACTCAACACACACACACACACACAAAAAAAACAAATAATCCAATTAAAAAATGAGCAGAAGACCTGAATAGACATTTTTCTAAAGAAGACATATAGATGGCCAGCAGATGCATGAAAAGATGCTCAACATTATTCATTGTCAGGGAAATGCAAATCAAAACTATAATGAAATATCACCTTCCACTTGTCAGAATAGGTAAAACCAAAGATAAGCAACAACAAGTGTTGGCAAGCATGTAGAGGAAAAGGAACCCCACTGGTGGGAATGTAAATTGGTACAGTCACTGTGGAAAAAGGTATGGAGCTTACTTAAAAAAAGGTAAAAGTAGAAAGATCATATGAACTAATAATGACACTACTGGCTGTTTACCCAAAGAAACTGAATTCACTAATTTCAAAAGATATATGCACCCCTATATTTACTGCAGCATATTTACAGTCTCTAAGATACGGAAGCAATATAAGTGTCCACCAATAGGTGAATGGATAAGGGAGATGTGGTGTATAATCACAGTGGAATATTATGTAGCCATAAAAGAATGAGACTGTGCCATTTGAGACAACATGGGGCATAGAGGGTACCATGCTAAGTGAAATAAGTCACACTGAGAAAACAAATACCATGTGGTTTCACTAATATGTGGAATCTGCACAAAACAAAACACTGAATAGAACAAAAAGCAGAATCAGACGTATGAATACAGAAAATAAACTGGGAGTTGCCAGAGAGATCAGGGCTAAGGGTTGGGCAAAATTCATGAAGAGAGAGGCTTCCAGTTAGGGAATGCATAAGTCATGGGAATGAAGAGCACAGCATAAGGAATATAGTCAATGATACTGTGCTAGCGATGTAGGCCATATGGGGACAGATGGTAGCTACACTTGTGATGAACAGAGCATAACATGAACGTACGGAATCACTAAGTTGTACGCTTGACACTGACGTAACACCGTGTATCAACTATGTGCAAATAAAAAAAGAATATCCCTTGTGAACATTTGTTGAAAATGTGATAATAGGTAATAATAATAATACCTGATCTTTGACAGCCATTTTCCAGTTTAAAATCACCTTGGGATAACTATTTTTAGCTGATTGTGTTTTCTAAGGAAGGCATGGTCACAAACTGTGAAAATAAAAGAGTATAACAAAGAGGTTAAGAGCTGGGATGCTGGAACCAAGATTCCTGGGATCAAACCCTAGCTCTGACCCTTAAGAGCGAGGCAAATCAGGCAAGTTCTCTGCCCTCTGTATTCATTTTTCCCCTCTCTCTGCTAAATACTAATAGTACTTCCTCACAGATCCTATGAGAATTAAATGAATTACTTTGTATATGTTACATTCTTTACACAGTGTCTGGAATGTAATAAGCCCTCAATGCATGTTAATATTGTTAATACCACAAACACAAGCTTTACCAGTATTTTTATTTATTTTTTCTTTTAGGTAGGTTTCAAACTCACTATTCTGTTTCTTCCTTTTTTTAAAGATTTTTATTTGTTTATTCATGAGAGAAACAGAGAGAGAGGCAGAGACATAAGCAGAGGGAGAAGCAGGCTCCACTCAGGGAGCCCAATGAGGGACTCAATCCCGGGACCCCGGGATCATGACCTGAGCCAAAGGCAGATGTTCAGCCACTGAGCCACCCAGGCTCCCACTATTATGTTTCAAAACTCATGCTGTTTCCAGTTTGCCATGCTGCCTTTCCATGTGCAAAAACTTGTGTCAAAGGCATGATATGGAACAAACAGTCTGTACTTGGGCCTACAAGCTTTGGTGGAACTTGGTAGATGGTACCATCAAGAAAGATATGATTTGGAACCTTCAAAAGAAGAAAGATGTAAAGATTATCAATGTTACTTAAGTGAAAGGTATTTAAAATAATTTGTCTGTCTGAGATAACAGCAAGAATAACAGCTATTTTTGAGGATCTACTCCCAATATTTACCAATATAATGAGACATATGAGGTATTTATGAGAGACTCAGGGATTTTTTTTTTATTTACCAATTTAAAGTTTTTTATTTCAATTTAAATTCTAGTAAGTTAACATACAGTGCAACTTTTCTTTCAGGAGTAAGATTCAGTGATTCATCACTTAGATAAAACATCCAGGGCTCATCATGACAGGTGCCCCCTTTAATCCCCATCAGCCATCTAGCCCATCCTCCCACTCACCTCCCTCAGTTTGTTCTCTATTGTTAAAAGTCTCTTATGGTTTGCTTCTTCCTTTTCTCTCTTTTCTTTGCCCCCTTCCCATATGTTCATCTGTTTTATTTCTTAAATATAAGACATCTCCTTTATCCTTTCGTCAGTCAATGGACATTTGGGCTCTTTCCATAGTTTGGCTATTGTGGATGTTGCTGCTATAAACATTGGGGTGCATGTACCCCTTCAAATCTATATTTTTGTATCCTTTGGGTAAATATCTAGCAGTGCAATTGCTGAATTGTAAAGTAGTTCTACTTTTAACTTTTTAAAAAATATTTTATTTATTTATTCATGAGAGACACCGAGAGAGAGAGAGAGAGGCGGAGACACAGGAAGAGGGAGAAGCAGGCTCCATGCAGGGAGCCCAATGTGGGACTCGATCCCGGGACCTCAGGATCACGCCCTGGGCTGAAGGCAGGTGCTTGACCGCTGAGCCACCCAGATGTCCCTATTTTTAACTTCTTGAGGAACCTCCACACTGTTTTCCAGAGTGGCTGCACCAGCTTGCATTCCCACCAACAGTGCGAGAAGGTTCTCCTTTCTCAGCATCCTCGCCAATACCTGTTGTTTCTCATGTTGTTAATTTTAGCCATTCTGACAGGCATCGTAGTTTTGATTTGTATTTCTCCGATGATGAATGATGTTGAGCATCTTATCACGTGAGACCCAGGGAGTTTCAAGACAGCAAGCAACACACTTGGATCAAAACAATCAACATTACATTTGCTGAGGTTGGTCCTGTATTCCCAGGCAGACCATATAATCTTGGCTACAGAAACCTCACATGTATTTGGAGCTTGTACTTGGAACTGACTCATGGTTTCAAATTTTCTCTTGGCAACCCTGCAGTCCTGTCTGGGAGCATTTTACCACTGCAGTCCCTTGAGAATATTTCATGCCACAGTTAATCTTTCACAGATAGTAAACACAATCCAAGTCTCAGCTCCCTCATTCCCATTCGTCAAACCATTTGTAGGTAAATAGAAATAGGAGTGAAGCCATATCCAAATTATCCTTGGCTTAGTCAAGAACTGGAGGTATCATATAATTCATAGTTTATGTTAATTCCCCTTGCCCAGCTCACATATCTCAGGAAATAATTGGCATAATTAAAAGTCCAACAACCTCATTCAACATGTTAACTTTAGCATGTGCACCCTACTCCAGTGATGTAAGGATAATTTTGAAAATCAACATTACTCAGCCCCTCTCAAATCCTATGGATTGATTTTTGTATAATTATAGAAAATGCATTCAGTAGCTGTGTGATAAATTAAAATTTCCTTGGAACAGATGACTTATTATGATAATTCAACAGTTTTGGATTCTTATTATAATAACTGTATTGAAAAGCTAAATGCCCCCAGGAAGACAAAAATGTGAAAATGCCAACTATATAGAATTGTTTTATAGCTTTGTTAAATTTGGTCTCTGCTTCTTCCTTGATTTCCAAAGTGAAGAGTGTTTTGGTGGTTTTGTTTTTCTCTCATGTGAGAAGAAAAATTTTATCATTTTTCTTTTCATTTTATGCTTACCTTTCACCTCCTAACTCCAGGGCCATCAATGATGGAGAATTCCTGGTTGAGTATTGTGAGACAGCACTTAGGCTAGGACAAGTTTTCCTTCTGCTTTAATTTGTTCTGGGAGTGATCTTAATTAGGAGTGGAAATATTATATCCACTCCTATCCGCTGCTATGGGAGGATGATTGACCTGCTGTACTCTAGACTCTGCTCGTTCCATTTGATCTGCCTTCCTTTCTCTTGCATTGGCAAGTAAGGTTAATGCCCTTATCCTGACATGACTTCAGTTATTGATAAGTCCATAATTCTGTATTCTTATATCCATCCAGCACCTACGCAGAACTCTTAGGACTTGGGAAATTTCAGCTGCTTTTTCCCATACCATGTCAAGGATGCTGGACTCCCTAGGAGAATTGAAACATAACAAGATATGCCACAACTTTTGTTTTTGGCCTTTTCCCTAAGCCTGTTTGGGATTTTCTAGCTTTCTGGATTACCATCCTACATTTGCAAGACAAGGATGTAGACAGACTGTAACTTTCAGAGATTGTTCTGGGAATGCAAAATAGTGCAAGCATGTTGGAAAACACTGACTCTTTTGTATAAACTGAAACATAGACTCACATAACACCTAGCAAATTCCACTGCTAGGTATTTATCTCACAGGCATAAAAACTGGTTTTCTTATAAATCCTGCATGCAAATGTTTATTTATAGCAGGTTTATTTCTTTTTTTCACCAAAAACTAGAAACAACCCAAATTCCCTTCAACCAATAGATGGACAAACTGTGGTACATATTCCATTGTACCCTCTCAGTGAAAAAGATATGTTAATAACACAGATGACTCTCAAATCCATTTACTAAGTGAAAGAAGTTTTATACGAATTGTAGAAAAAAGCAGAATTATGGAGACAGAGATGAGATAAGTAGTTCCCAGAAGCTGAAGGCTGGAGGAGGGCTTGTATCTAAAGAGGCAGTATGAGAGAATTTGGAGGTGATGGAACTGTTCTGTATTGTGGCTATGGTGGTGGACACATTACTCCATGCCTTTGTCAAAACCCACAGAACTGTATGACACAAAAAAATATAATTTAAAGGAGCCTATATTTTACAACCAGAGCCACATGAAAAATTTCTACTTTGGCAGAAGATCTGAACATCTACTTTAACAGATGATCTGAAGTATGAAAATAACATGAAAATAACAGTGAGTCATAAGAAGTTGGGAGAAATCGAAGTTGAAAAGGATCCCATGTAATGGGCTTCTGAGTAATTCTGCTTGGGCAAAGGAAAATAGAGAAGTTTATATCAAGTTTCTCTCCTTAATTTCAAATGAGTGATCCTTGATCCCTCAGTGGGGTTTTTACATTTGTTGCCATGACAACAGAGATGTGGTAAAAGAGCCACTCACGATGGCTCTTTAGAAATTACATGTTTGATAGGATGATGTAACTAACAAGGAATGATAGTGCAAAATACTGCTCCATAGGCTCAATCTGGTTCTCTTTAGGTGCAAGCTGTCTTCCTAACCATCTCATCAATTTTTATGATTTTAAAGCCTGGTGATTAATTTGCCCTTAATCCAGTGATCCTCACAGACTATGATTTCTTCAGACCACAAAGATTATCATGTGGTCCACATGTGGTCCACATGATTATCAATCAGACCACATTCAGTCTCTTCCACTGAAGAAGCTACTCTTGTGCCCTGTACACAATTTTTATGAGTTTCATGGTTTTCCTGAAGCTTGTTCATTTGCAGGAGAAGAGAAAGGCCTTGCTCAACTGGCCTGTGGGGTCAGTCTGCTGAGTTATGACTTCCAACAATGTCTTTACACATATATCCCCCGCCCCCGCAGGTGTTGATGACTCGTAGGACATGTTTCCCAAATAATGACTCATTTAATAATAGATACTTCTTATATTCAGTTATATTATTAGCTCTACAAGGACAGGGACTATTTCTTGAATACCATTTTGTAACCGGTGCTAATGACGTAAATTCCAAAATACAATTAATGTATGTTTACCGACTGCTAACACTGAATACATTACATTGAAACAATATGCTTGGCAAACTGGCTCTCTCACTGGGTCTTAAACTGGCTCTCTCGCAGAAGAAGCAACCTCTTCTGTATCAGGGATGATGTCCTGATCTAGTCCTGGGAAATAATGGGAATACGTTGATGCCTAGTTTATCAAGAGTGTCATGCACACAGATACAAAAGAAATGCTTCAGGATTTTGATGATACTAGAGGATGGTGGGATTTGAGTTACTTTATTTCTTTAAACAACATGTGTCATTACTCATCCCCTGTTTACTGTAGAGAAATGATAGAGGAATGTAGAATAATTTAATGTGTAGAGCATATATGACATCAACTACGGATATAAAAAAATTGCATAAAAGCAGGAGTTAACTCTCTCATTAATTGGATATGGCCCCAAACAAGTCATGTAATATCCTGAATTCTAAGGTTTTGGGTGTGTGTATCATAGGGAAGCAAAATCAGAATTTGTAAATATAATGACTTTATCTGATTATTTGCCACACGTTATCTTGCCAAGGTTGTTATGGCATTCTCCCAACCCTTAAGCAGGTTTCTACACTGCCCTTTTAGAGAAAGATTACTTGGCTGGAATTCAGTCTTTTGGCTGTTTGAACCTTGTATTGTTTCTTATAGTTCTTTTACTCTGGGTAAAACATGACCCCTGCATGTTTGTCCAATCCAGTGATTTTCCAGAGGAGCTTTTTAAAATAATAAAAATGCATGGATCTACTTCACATGAACTAAATCAGTATTTCTGAGGTCATGATCAGAATATTGGTTGTTGTTGTTGTGTTGTTGTTTTTTTTTAAAGCATCCCTAGTGATTCTAAAATGCAGTTAAAGTTGAATCACTGGTCTTTAAACCAATTAAATTAAATAGGAAAATCTGACCTCACTGAGTTCTAGTCCCAGAATAGCCACCAAAAAATTGGCTAGTTGCTTGAGAGAATGAATTTACACATTTATCTTATCCAGTATCTTGCTCTACCACAACATTTGATGAAAGATCAAATATTTACTTTGAGCTTAAATATAGTATCCAATTAACCAAAGTGCTCATTATCTAAGCATTTCATATGTTAATACTACGATCTGATGTGTGGATATAGGTTTTAGGTGGAAAAATATATGATTGGTCAAGAGGTCTTATGATATTGAGAGAAGTTACTCATTCTGGAATACAAGTAGCAGAATTATTTCGATCACATCTTTCCCTAAATCAAAAAGAAGCATGTCATTTGTAAAACAATAGAATACAAGCAAAAATTATTTTAAGGATACTGAAAGGTCTAATATAAATGACTTGTAGGTCAGTAAGAGGGATCGCAGCCTGTTTTGTTTCTCGATATCTTACGTGTATCCACTAAACTGAGAAGATTTAAAACCAGTTACTTAAAAGAAATAAAAAAAAGATTGATTTATTTAAGTGCAGGAAAAGAATAAGAAAGGGATGGCACTCCTTGTCCTTTCTATAACTCCATTCACCCACCAGGTAAGGTTGCCTCAGGGTTGTTTTATCTCTCCCTCTGGAGGAAGAGCAAGCAACAAAAGAAGAGCTAATGACTCCTCCTAGACTACAGCTCAGCTATAAGGGGTTGACCTTGCTAGTCTGGGAAGAGCTGAAGGAATGGTGTGGGGTCTCCTGGGATTATCCAACAGAAAATATGGCATTGCTGTCCTCAGTACTTGGTACTTGGTGTTCTGGCTACAACTGAAAGCATTTTTTAAACGGCTTAAAGACCACTTACTGCTCTTCTTAGAAACAAGAGCATCTTGTTACTCATGGACTCATTTTATCCATTAGATGGCACTGGCTATCTGTGGCAGAGTGGGAGTGACAGCTGTTTTCAGAGGCTTAGCTTACCTCTGGATCAAGTGCTGTACATTACTTAGAAAAATAACTGTATAATTTAAAAGAACACAATTTTTGTGGGTTTTTCATTCTGCCCCATATAAAAGTTAATGTGAGTCTCTAAGTGATTTGCATAAAAATATACTTGGTATCTTAATGCAAATATTTTTATTTTACTAGTTTTGGACTACTTGCCTTTACCATTAGTCTGGAAGTTTCCTTCATAGAGGCTAAGAGCTGTTCTTTTCTCTCATCTTCCATGGCAGGAGTCTTTGCAATACCTCCATAAAAATGTTAATAAGCAAGTAATTTAATTTTCATAAACTCAAATTTTGGATGTACATTAAAAATATGCAATATTTTAACACAGTTATTAAGAATTTAAATTTGTCCTTTTCTGAACTTTCTTCTCAGAAAGTGCTGATTCTTGGAGTTTTATATCTTCAATTAGAGGATGTATCTTGTCAAATTATCCTTTATATTAATCAGGATAGATAGTAAATAACCTCAAAATCTTAGTGGCTTTATTTCTTGTTCACGCCACATGTCCATTGCAGATTATCAGGGTAACTGGTCTCCAGTGTCTTACTCTAGGCCTAGGCTGACAGAACAACCACTGTCTCTAATGTCACTGGTCACTACGGTAGCAGAAAAGAGATAAGTCATGCACTGGTCCTTAAAGTTCCCTGGAGTTGTACATTGCTTAAGTTCCTATTTGCAGACTGAAACAGGTTATGTGGTTATGCCTCATCTTAAAAAGGGCAGCTAAATATAAAATTAACATGTATCTGGAAAGAAAAGACCCAGAGATATTTGGTCAATATCACTAATTACTACCACATCTGACCTTTTCATCACCAAACTAGACTCTATCTCCTTTCTTTGAACAAGATATGCTCACCCTATCTCCAAGAAGTTAAGCAACAACATCAAAACCCAGTTTCATTACAGGATCAAGATCAAAGTTCAGGATTGTTGAAGAAAGTGTGGCAATTTGTACTCGAAGGAGTGATAAGCCATAGTCTATAAATAAGAACCAGATATGGCATGTCTTAACTCAAAGACTGATAAAATCAAAAGACCAATTATGTGTCCTGAACAAACCCAATACACAATGATGGAACAGACAGGATTACCACTGTGAACACTCCCTTTCAGAAAGAGGACAAGGAGACACTTAGCTGTTATTAGTACATAGCAATTCCAAAATTTCACTGTGAAAATGTCAGGAGCAACTTCTACCATGAGGGCAGGGAATATCCTTTGATTTGGTCCCCCTTTGATTCATCACTCTGACTCCCCAACCTACTGTTCTCAAGAGTTCCTGGCTCTGCCAATTGGAGGCTTTTATCTTTCCATTCCCTACCTTGCCACAGCTGAACCACAAATTGCAGACTATGATTTCCTTGCAGATGAATGCTTTTCTCAGACCATTTCCTGTCTACAGATGCCAGAGCACCCAAGGCTAATTTAATTGCCAGGTAGTCACATGTTGTCTGTAATGCAAGTTGGCTCTTCCTTTGTCAGTATACCTCTTAAAAACTTAGTAAGCTCCTCATAAATTCTATTTCAACAGTTCACTGTAAGTAGCTTCATCCACAGATCATCTCCAGGCATGTATCTTAGAATTGATATATTTCTTTGTATTCTCACCTCAGTGCGTTCCCTAGATAGGTGTTTGTCTCTCTCTTTTGACTTAGCTGTGGGTACCTGAGAGCTGTTCACTCTTCCATGAGACAGCTGTCTATCCCTTCAGTCTCTTACCCCTGAGCCATTTTGACCAGTTGAAAGAATTGAGTGGAAACTACTTTAATTCATTCTTTGATTTCGACTAAATACAGTTAGAGGAGCTTATTAGAAAAACATCCTTTTATTTTCAAAACATAAGAAATGAGTCTAACTTGGAGAAACTAGAAATTTGTGTAATCTGCCTCCATCAAAAGGTCAAAACTCAAAAATCAGACTTTGATAAAGGAAATATTTACATGAAAATTTTGACCTCCAAAACTACTCAACTTCCAGTACTGTTGCTGTACTGGAAGTACTCAACCTCAGTACTGCTGCTGACACGTTGAATATTTATTTCCAAAAATGAAATTCTCGAGTCAAATAAAATATCCTCCAGATATAAGTAGGTAAAACAAACGTCAGGCAAAATAATCAATAAAACACAGAAGAATGAGTCAACACTGGGCATGAAGTAGGGCCTCTAATATAGATTCTACAGAGATTTTTAAAAAACCATAATAAAATTCAAAGGAAAACCCCTATGCTAGCAATTTTGAAAGATATATTACCATAATTCTCTCAAGAAGAAATAGAATCATAGAAGAAAGTGAAAACATTAAGGAATTGATTTAATAACTGCTGCACTATGAATAGAGACACATCAGGACCTGGTGGTTTTATGGATGGGTTTACACCTTCAAGGAACAGAGAATTCTGACTTTATACAAACTACTTTATCACAGAATG
Source organism: Canis lupus familiaris (assembly GCF_011100685.1). Lineage (NCBI taxonomy): Eukaryota > Metazoa > Chordata > Mammalia > Carnivora > Canidae > Canis > Canis lupus. The sequence continues at coordinate 16,050,019 of NC_049222.1, read as the reverse complement.
AGAAAAGAGGGCAGTTCTCAATCTACCTTACATGTGTATTCTAATGATTTTAATAAAACCAGAAGAAAACAGTATAATAAGATCACATTTGATGCCAAGCTCCTTTGTGAACACCAACACGAATATCCTAAACAAAATACTCTTAAATCATATTTTGCAGTGTATGTACATCTAAAAAAAGACTCCACATCTTAAAATAGAAAGCTCTGTTAATCTTTAAGATCAAAGCAATTTTGATCAGCTTCTCGACAGGTGTTTTTTTGCATCCTTTTCAAAACACCACAGCCTGATTTCAAACTGCTCACCGGAATAAAGAGCCAAGAATAATCAAAGGCAGTCTGAGGTGTAAGGAAGAGCTTTCCCTACCAAACTTTCTGCAAACCTGGAGTAATTCAGACACTGGGGTGCTGGCACAGGGGCGGATCAATGAAGCCTGAGGTGACTAGAACTGAAAGTGAGAGTTCACACATCATGTAAGAAAAAAGGGAAAACTTGAGCAAGCTGGATACATACAGATTTCAGAATTAATAATTTCCTTCTTGAGAGGGAGGGTGAGCAGTGAGATGGGAAAGAGTTAAAATGGCCATCCAACAAGATATGGACAGTCACATTTCTTGAAGTATTCTCAAGCAAATGCAAACAAAATAGAAAGTTCGTTTATCTACATGATGGGTGAATGAATATTTGTGAAATCATCTATACGACTGAAACATTTCATAACTTCAGCTAAAAATCCACTTTGACGTAGTTGACAGCGTTAAGCTGAGAGTGAGAAAACCTGACTTAATCATCCCTCCTCAGCCTATAATTGTCTCTATAACTTAGCAGTCAAAATTTCAGGTTTTGGGGCACCTGGGTGGCTCAGTGGTATAGCATCTGCTCTTGGCTCAGGTCATGATCTCAGGGTCCTAGGATCAAGTCCCAAACCAGGCTCCCAGTGGGAGCCTCTTTCTCCCTCTGCCTATGTCTCTACCTCTCTCTCTGTGTCTCTCATGAAAAAATAAATAAAATCTTTAAATATATATAATATATATTGTATATTATGAATAAAAATATTACAAATATTTAAATATATTATATATTAGTATTAATATTATACATTATATATATAGCCACCAGAATAGATATGTGGTTTCAGGTCAGGCACACAGCCTGTGCCCCTCGGTGCCCAGTGGTAATGTCCCTGGCCACTCCAACCTGGGTAATTCCCGGCAAGTTCAATGTGCTTTACATTTTTGCTGGATTTATCAGTTAGCCTGTGTTTGTCATGTAGGTGACTACAGCTCCCACCCACTCCTGCTCATCCCCCAAAGAGGCAATTGTGATGGTATCACCAGTGGAATGTGCTAACTAGCTCTTCATGTTTATCATTTGCAATCCAACCTCACTCACTTATGGTAAATGCCCATCAATTCCAACATCCCTGTGGGAAAACAGTACATGTGTCCTGGGTTCCATTCAACAGAAGGCAAACCAAGCTTGGACAGACTCCAGGTTTTTCCTTTTGTTTATTAGGATTTTATTTATTTATTCATGAGAGACACAGAGAGAGAGGCAGAGACAAGGCAGAGAGAGAAGCAGGCTCCCTGCAAGGAGCCCGATGTGGGACTGGATCCCAGGACCCCGGGATCACAACCTGAGCCAAAGGCAGATGCTCAACCACTATACCACCCAGGTGCCCTGGTGCTGCCCCATTTGATAGTTAAATATGACCTTAGGGTGAGCTCAGTACCAGTTACCCAGTCAGGCCTGATGATAGAGGCCTGTATTTTTTCTGGGATGACTTTAAAAGATAGTCAAATCAATATATTTTCATAAAAGTGCCAGCAGATGTCAGCAAAAGGCAAGGTAGTGATAAATGCATTTTGTATTGGGAGGTCAAATATTTAAGTATCAAAGTCAGAGTTAGGTCAAACACCTCAATTGTCTAAATATAATGACTCCATGTATAATTTCCTTTTGTTGGGCAGGGGCGTCGGGTGGGTAGGTAGTGCTCCTGTGGCTGGAGTACTCCTAACCACTTCTGGTTTGGCACTGTCCAATTGCAGTGGGGTTTTCCTCAGGTCAACTCTTAAAAATGTTAACATTTTTAACAGTTTATCTTTTAATACACCCTAATACCCAGTTTTAATCAAAGCCCCCCCAATCAGCATCTGGAGATACTAGCCAGCTACCATGGACCTCTGCCTTTGTTAGTATCACTGGTTTGTTTAAACAGCCCATATGTTATTTTATTCTTTGGCTGTTCTTCATTCACTCATTCATTTTAAGTGATCAGTTTGGGGGATTTTTAGATTATCAGACCCTCAAAGCTGTCCTTCCATCTGAAACACATTTTCTTCTCTGGAGTTCATCAGCATCAACACCAACACTTCCATTTATTATAAGCACACATATAGGACAAAGCTTTATCTATTTATTTATTTAAAGATTTTATGTTTTTATTTGAGAGAGAGAGAGCAAGCAAGCAAGCAACCCTCAAAGCTGTCCTTCCATCTGAAACACATTTTCTTCTCTGGAGTTCATCAGCATCAACACCAACACTTCCATTTATTATAAGCACACATATAGGACAAAGCTTTATCTATTTATTTATTTAAAGATTTTATGTTTTTATTTGAGAGAGAGAGAGAGCAAAGGGGAGGGACAAAGAGAGAGCGGGGAGCAGACTCCCCACTGAGCAGGGAATCTGATGCAGGGCTGGATCCCAGGACCCTGAGAACATGACCTGAGCAGAGGGCAGACACTTAACCAACTGAGCCACCCAGGCATCCTTAAGACAAAACTTTATATGAGGTACAATTTGCTTTCCAAATTTTGCACTGATAAAAATGGCAACCTCTGACTCCATTATAGGCAAATTTTTTTGCTATCTTTTGTGTATGTTATATAGGTTTCAATCTTATATCTGTAAATTTTCAAATCTCTCTGTGTTGACTTCTCACATGAAGAAAGTGGATGGAGCTGTTCTCAAGGTATTTTTCTGCCTTTGAGTTAATTAAAAGGTTACTGATGGCAGTTGTGATGACTGTGACATTTAGAGAAACTTTGTGAAATTCATTGGTAACATAGAGGTGGACACCCACTCAACAAAGAGTCCAGTTTAATTCATACTAACAATGTTCATTGTATGCCACATTGCCTAAACTTCTCTGATATCTCTCGTAGAGCACAGGATAATCATCTTAGGTGAGAGCATTTTGACATCTCAGCCTCAGTTGACCTCTCCCCACAAGGGGCTATGACTTATTTTTTAATCTTATGTTTTTACTTTTCCTACACAAATGGCATAGGTTTCTTGAGGATTTCATTTAAAGGATCCAATAACAAACTGTTAAAATGTCTCAAGATCTATCTCTTAACATGGAGGATGGATATAAGCTTGTGTTCCATTCTTGGTAATTCATTAAATTATAAACTTAACATTGTGCGCATTTTCTGTATGAAAGTTTGCCTCTATTTTTAAAAAGTTAAAGAAAAAACACCACCACGTTAAGCTACTATGTGGTAGTTTATACCAGACTAATATTCTTGAACACCTACCAAAACCAACTAAAAACCATGGGTAGATTACAACGAAGCATTCTCCTTGGAAGCACTGACGAGCTGCTGAGGCAGCCAGGACCTGAGGAATCTCACTGATGTGAGAGCAAAATGAGGATTTCACTTCTGTTTGAGGAGCATTTGATGATTCTTGGAATAGGTGGGGGCAGCTAAGAAGTCATCAGACTTTTGAGCAATCACACTGAGCTAACACATAAAAGCTGGAGTTTGGTATTGTCATGGCTTATGTCCATATCAGAAGAGTCAAGCTTCTGGAGAAAAGGCAGGCACAAAGAAATGCCCCAGACACTCGGAGGTTTTCTCCTCAGGGCAGTTGCTCTTCAGGCAATAGGTTAAAAAAAAAAAAAAAAAAAAAAAAAACAAAACAGCAGACAGTGGGGAAACAGCAGGAGACATATGTGCATTTCTAGTACTGTCTGCTGAGAAGGTCTAGAAAAATGATAACCCATTAGCACTGGGTACACCTACTACCAGGTCTTGATATCTAAATATCATTCTGCAATAAAAGGAAGTAGGGGGATTCTTGGAAAAGTGGAGTTCTAGGGTGTGGGCAGGGAAAATATAATAGGAACCTGGGACATCTTGTGGTGCTGGAGACTAAAAATAGATTTAAAAACAAACAAAAAACAGTGCATGTCTTTAGAAAGGGCACAAGACCATGGCAACTCACTTGAAGGGCCTCCCAGCGGCCAAAGCCAAGGGAATCTGAACAATAAAATAAGTAATGACAGTATTAATTTTTAGCCTATAGAATAAAATAAATCTGCACGAAGCTCTTCTGGTCTAAGTGGATAACTGAATGAAAATTAAGTGGGGAAAGACATTACTTATACTAGAAAAAAATGAAGAAAATAGAAGATCATCAGTAAACAAACACTGCAATAACAGTTCTTGCACACAATGTCAAAGGGTGCTCCAATCAGTGCACAAAAGTATGATGAATAATAGAATACTTTCATAGTCTTGAATTATTTTCCCCATGTTCTCATTAATTATGAAGAAATACATATGAAGAAACCCGGCAGAGAGCACTGTAATCATGTGATCGAAGTGAAAATCACCCAGTCATCAGATATACCAATAATACTGATGCACTGAAAAGGCACATCACACAGTCTTCAGATGTGCCCAGGAAATGAAAGATGAAGGACTGAACATCTGCCAAATATTGAAGGAAACTGAGGAATCGTGACACAATGCAATGAGGGATCTGATCCTAGACATTACTGAAAAAGTGGAAAAATTTTATTAAGGTCTCTGTAGGTGGGTTAACAGTTTTGTACCAATGTTAATTTCATGGTTTTGATAATTATGTCTATGTAAGATATTAACATTGGGGGAGCTTGGAGCAACAGGAAAACTCTGTATCATTTTTGCAATCTTTCTGTAAGTCTAAAACTATTTCCAAATAAAGATTTAAAAAAATAATGTCACAGGATATATCATCCAGTAATTTATGCATGAGGTTTTGATGCTTATGTTTAGAAACGTCTTATAGCTCTAGTGTTCTAAATCAAAAGTTAGCCAGACTTTCTTGTAAAGGGCTCCATGGTAAATATTTTAGGCCTTGAAGACCATGTGGTCTCTGTCACAAATACTCCACTGTGCTGTTGCAATGTGAAATTAGCCATAGATAATATGCAAACAAATGGGCATAGCTATGTTCCAATAAATACTTATTTACAAAAACAAGTAGTTGCTGGATTTGGTCCAGGGGTCAGTTTGCCAATCTCTTTTTTTTTTTTTTTACTAAGATCAGGATGTGTCATTTGATTAACAGTTTACCAGAGTCATCTCAATGTGGAATGGACATTTCTTCTCCTAAACCCAAGGACACTCATTAATAACCAACTGCTCTAATTGTTGATTTTAAGTGTAAAATGAGAATTTAATATCTATTTTATATCTATTTTAATATCTATTTTAATATCTATTTTAATATAGTTAAAAATGAATTCTCCAGTCTTTCCAACTGGTTTCCTACTTTATATTATGCTATTTTATATCTTATCTTATTTAAATTACTGTGTCTAATATTATAATCCCTTATGTCCTTTCATGGTAAATTAAATTATAGCATAAGAGATAAATTGGATTATGCTTGTGTATCCTTGGAAAAGTATAAGGTATGACACATTTTATTATATTTTAATATTATAATAACAAAAACATTAATTTAGTTTATGTTGCTTTTCTTTCCAAGAAAATGAAAGTAAAAAGTGTATCAATTATTTACAGTAGAGGATTTATTTAGAGTGCCTAAGGGTACTATAATAAGGATATTTAATTCATATTTTAACAGTTTTGAAGAGTGATCTAAAGATCTGAGAAGACCCATGTTTGAACTATACAAGCATAAATACTTTTAAAGCCATTCAGGCAGCACTATACAGCGTATAATTTATGTTTGCTGTATGCACAACAAATCAGGCTCCAACAGCAGGGTAAAGCCCACAGGCAAAGAGATGCAGGTGGTGGCGACCAGGAGTTGGGCCAGGGCATGCTGAAGCAGTACATATGAGGAGCGCTTATTTGGACATTGACAACATCTACTTTTATGTTTAACTGATGAGTCTATACCAGCTTTTTAGAAAATTTTCAATGTTATTTTTTCTACTCTTTTGCTCTTTGGGCAGGATAGAGGGCAAGTTTGTCAAGTAGAATATTTTTATTTCCTCCTCCTCCTCCTCCTCTTACATCTTCTCCCTCTTCCCCTTCTTCCTCTTCACCTTCCTCTTCTCCTACCCTTCTTCTTCTTTTTAGTTCATATAAATTTAATGATTGGAAAAGTTGATCACATAGTGGCAAAGGGACACATTTTCCATTGGATGTGATGTGGCTTCACCACTTGCAGCTCATCTCCAAAGCTTCATATCTTTTCTTAGTTGGGAAAGTGCTTTTTTGCTGGAAAAGACTGCCCGAGTTAATTACACGAGGCTATACATTTATGTAGCAAAATGCTGAGGAGTCTTTCAGAGCTGACCTGAAGGGAACACATCTTATAGGAACCTGAAAGCTGACGGAGAGGTGATCTTCAGCAGCACAGACTCCAGGCTGCGGTCTGAACCTGAACCCACGAGCCCTGCTCTCTGGAGCTCAGCAGTATTTGTTGTTGTTAATGATTTGGTAGAACACAGTTTGTTTTGGATGCTGTTGGTGTCTGTAAGTCCAATTTACTTCTTCACCGTATTTAACCTATGAGTACACCAGAAGGAAAATGCAGTAAAGGCTAACTCAATTCTAACCATTAACCTAGATAGATGGTGGAAAAGAGAATTCCTTCTTTGCTTTAGAAAACAACTTAATAGGGTGGTGCAGTCGGTTAAGCATCTAACTCTTGGTTTCAGCTCAGGGTTGTGAGATCAAGGCCCATATAAGGCTCCATGCTCAGCACAGAGCCTTCGTGGGAGTCTATCTCCCTCTCCCTGTGCCCCTCCTGCTCGTGTATTCTATCACACTCTAAAATAAATAAATAAATCTATCTTTTTTCTAAAAAAAAAAACAAAAAAACAAAAAACAAAAAACAGCTTAGTAGCCTAGCCCTGTTTGACTACTGAAGGGGGTATCTATATCTTTAGAAAAAGAATAAGCTTTCCTCTGAATTAAAGCAAAAGAGGATTTGGAATTGTGTTGGGTTCATGCCTCTAGAAAATGAGAGAGAAGAGAGGGAGAGGAGAAAAGAGAGAAGAGAGAAGGATTCAAGAGGATGGAGGAAGCAGTAACTTAGCAACCCAGAGCCTCCTGAGGTTCATATCCACCCAGAATTCTGTTCCTTATGGTGAAGACTAACCAAAATATCACTACTAGGGATATTTTACATGCAATTTAAAATTTTCCTAATTTTTAAAAATTGATTAATTTATTTATTTAGGGGATCCCTGGGTGGCGCAGCGGTTTAGTGCCTGCCTTTGGCCCAGGGCGCGATCCTGGAGACCCGGGATCGAACCCCACGTCGGGCTCCCGGTGCATGGAGCCTGCTTCTCCCTCTGCCTGTGTCTCTGCCTCTCTCTCTCTCTCTCTCTCTCTGTGTGTGACTATCATAATAAATAAAAATTTAAAAAAAAAGTTTAAAAAAATTTATTTATTTAGGATAGTCAAAGAGAGAGAGAGAGAGAGAGAGAGAGAGAGAGAGGGAGGGAGGCAGAGACACAGGCAAAGAGACACAGGCAAAGGGAGATGCAGGCTCCATGCACCGGGAGCCCGATGTAGGATTCGATCCCGGGTCTCCAGGATCGCGCCCTGGGCTAAAGGCAGGCGCCAAACTGCTGCGCGACCCAGGGATCCCAAATTTTCCTAATTTTTGAGGCAATTACTTACTCTGACTCTACATACTTTCAGTAAAAATCTGGTACAAACAAAAGCTTTGGTGAAGTTGGGGACATTCAGAGAAAAGAATCACAGTACTTTATAAAAGAGCAGCAATGCAGCAAGTACTATTTAGCAGCCAACATGTTGATGCCATGCATCCTCTCAGGAGTGGACATGAGACTGATAAACTTCCCTTCGGTAGGAGATTCTGCTGACGGACATCCTACTATGTGGGGGTTGCAGACTCCCAGGAAAATACCACCTAATAACAGAAGGTCAAATATTTTATACAATAACTGGCCTAGACTCTTTTAAAAAGTCAATGTTGTTAAAATAAGAAAGGAGATTGGAAGGAATGGAGGATGTCTCTTTACTCCTGCCCAGGAGGGAAATACCAAAAGCATTGCTTTGAGGCAATTATGCTGGCAAATGATTTTATAAGGTCTCTGGGATGGAGCAACTGTGACAGCAAGTGACAGACATTGAGAACAAGACCCAGAGCAAATTTCCAAGCACTCTGATGTGTCCATTTTCAAAATAGGATATCTGGTTGACATGAGCAAGAAAAAACGATTCCAGTCATTTCCCTGAGAAAAATAAGAGTGGTCATTTCTTAGTGACTGGCATTAAGTTAGAGCCAAGTAGAATTTCCCAGCTAAGATATCTAGGTAAAATTCTATTAGATCAGGGGGATTCAGGATAGTACAGGAATAGACCATGTTTCAATAGCATAAAAGACTAAGTAAATAAATAAATGTGCTGTAAATGCTCTGTCCTAGATTTAGAAGCATAATAACTAAATGCATCATGCAGATTTTAATTGGATCTCTAAAGAAAAAAAAGAAACCAACTAAAAAAGACATTTTGGGGGCAATTAGGCATTTTAAATATGGCCTCGTGATTACAAGACATCACTGAACATCAATTTTATTAGATGTGGTAACAGTATTGTAGTTATGTAAGAAAATATTTTATCATTAAAAGATGTGCATGCTGAAATATTTAGGAGTAAATGTCATAATGGCTTTTCCAGAAGAATATGTGTGTGTAGATAGATAGATAAAGGAAATATGGCAAAATGATAACAATTGGTCATTCTAGGTAAGATGTCATGTGTTCATAATACTATACTTTCTTGACTATATGTTTGAAAATTCTCAAAATAAAAATGATTGGGGAGAAAAGAGTCTTGAACTAATTCTTACTGACCTCCAACATCAAAGACAGGATCAAATCTGAGAGCAGAAAATGAGAAATAGCTTGGAAGGTAGAGAGGAAAGCAGAAGAGTGTGGTGTCATTGTTGCTAAGAGAGAAGAGTGTATCTAGAATAATGGAGCAGCACAAGTGTTCAGAACTCCGAAGAGATCATATACGACATGGAGTGAAGAATAGGGATTGAGCTAAGTAATATGATAGTCACTGCTCATACCATACAGCTCAAAACTGAATTTAGTTTGAAAGAAAAAAGTAAGATACTTACAGCAAATTAATTTTTAAAAAATGGAAATAACATCATGATGGACGTGAAGAAGAGAAAAAGGTAACTGAAGACCAGGAAAACTGATGTCCCTACAGAGAAACACAATATTGAAAAAGCCCGGAGATGAAGAGCTAACAAATTCTGCTGACATATAGGATTACTTTATCAGCAACTTCTTAATTCCATTCAAATTAAAAATGGGTAGCTATTCTCACCCTTGGTTAAAGTTGTGCCATGAATACAAAAGAAGACAGAAGGGCAAGGTGGATTACTGTCAAGAATTTCTTAGCTCAGAGGCATTAAATCTCAGATGACTAGGCTGTGGAGTATACAGAGGAGTTGTCTAAAGGATATAGGATGAAGTAGAGGTATTCATGGACTGGATGTATAGAAAGTTTATGTTCAAATGCTGTTTCTTGAATTAGTGATTTTGAAGGTGAAACAGTATTTGATGATAACAAAAAAGGAAGAAGTACAGGTAGCTATGAAATTATATGAATAAAGGAATTTCAAAATTGAGGACTTTCTTTAAAAAAAATATTTATTTTGAAGAGAGAGATACACAAGTGGGAGGAGGAGCAGAGGGAGAGAATCCCAAGCTGACTCCCCACTGAGCTCAGAAACCCACTTGGGACTTGATCCTACAACCCATGAGATCATGATCATGACCTGAGCTGAAACCACAAGCTGGAGGCTTAACCGGAGCTACCCAAGTACCTCCCAAATTGAGGAACCTTTGTGATTGCGGCTCTAGGAGTCAAACCCAAGGACTATCTGAAAGAGCAGTCATTTGGAAGTGAATTATGTGACAAGGGCATCGTATTTTGTAGGAATTAAGGAAAATATTTCTGAATAAATACAACTAGAAATTGGGGGGAGCATGGAAAAACATGAATACAAAGGATATGTTTGGGTTGATTGAAAAACAGTTTTCCAATTCTCATCTATCTAAATAACGCAAATTTCATGACACTCTCATTAAATGTACTATATTTTTGACTACATTTTAAAATTCAGTGTTTATCCATTCTTCTCTATGTACATATTGTAGTTATTAGATATCATACTTTCATTAACAGCATTTTAAGGAGTAGTATATATGCACATAAACATCTTAGAAGTTTTATAGAAATTTTGAGTCAGATTTTTATGATTCCAATAAAAATTTTCCTGGGGTTGATTCCTAATTACAAACAGAATATTTTGTTTTGAGAAAAGATATAGTTTATATTAAATCTATTATCTAATTTATATTAATTTATTATCTAGAATAAGTTGGGAAAAAGAATGTATTGGCATGTTGAAAATACAAAGTATATTTCTACATGTAAAAAATACAAAAAGAAAACACTTTAAACATAAAATGTGGGCAGCCCCTGTGGTGCAGCGGTTTTAGCACCGCCCACAGCCCGGGGTGTGATCCTGGAGACCCGGGATCAAGTCCAACGTCGGGCTTCCTGCAAGGAGCCTGCTTCTCCCTCTGCCTGTGTCTCTGCCTCTCTCTCTCTCTCTCTCTGAATAAATAAATAAATCATATATATATATATATATATATATATATATATATATATATAATGTTTGCATAAAAGCAAACTTTTTTTTTCTTAAGGAAGGCAATCTTCTGTTAATTAAATTACCTATAATTTAACTTTCAAGTATAAGTAATTGGTAAAATGGGAGTCAAGTCAAGTTAAAATCAGCAACATTTAAATTTATGTATTTATGATATTTCTTCTTAAAATATTTTTTAACCTTGAATTTACTCTCTGACCACATACAATCTAATTAGCAATATCCACTATATACTTTATGTATCTAAGAAATGATTGGTTTTTAAAATTTAATCTTCCCATCTTACTGATTAAATTTGCTCTTTAATCTACAAAAGCACAAAATATTTATTTTCGAAGCTTTAGATCATTTGGCTGATTTAACATCTAAAACCCAATTACTGTAATCTGTCACATCAGCAGACTACAGAAGAAAAATCATATGACCATATCAATAGATATAGAAAGAACATTTGATAAAAGCTGATATTTATTCAGCATAGAATCATTTAGCAAACTATGAATAGAGAGGAACTTTCTCAACTCAATTAGGAACTTCTACAAAAACCAATAGCTTAACAGAGTGAGTAGGCAAGCCACAGACTGAGAAATAAATGTTTAAAGGAGACATATTTGATAAAGGACTGTTATCCAAAATATACAAACAACTCTTAAATCTCAACAACAGGAAAATGAACAACCCAAATAAAAAAAAAAAATGACCAAAAGAGCTGAACAGGCATCTCACCAAGAAAGATATACAATTGGCAATTAAGCATTTAAAAAGATGCTTGACATCATATGTCATTAGGAAAATGAAAATTAAAACAACAATGAGATTCACATCTATTAGAATGGGCAAAATCCAAAAACCCAAAATAAAAATACTGGCGATACCCAATGTTAGTGAAGATGTGGACCAACAGAAGTTCTCATTCATTGCTAGTGGGAATTGAAAAATGGTACAGTTACTGTGGAAGACAATTTGCAGTTTCTTACAAAAGTAAACATCTTATCATATGATCTCGCAATCACAAATGAGTTGAATGTGTCAAAGACTTGAAGACGTATGCACCCCCCGCAAATCCTGCATACAGATACTTATAGCAGCTTTGTTTATAATTGCCAAAATTTGGAAGCAACCAAGATGTTGTTCAGCAAGTGAATGGATCAATACACTGCCATACATCCAGACAATGGGATATTATTTAGTGTTAAAGGGAAATGAGCTATCAAGCCCTGGAACGATAGGAAGGAACCTTAAATACATATTAATAGATGATAGAAGTCAATCTGAAAGGCTACATAGTGTATGATTCCAAATACATGACATTCTGGAAAGAGCAAAACCGTGAAGACAGTAAAAAAATCAGTGGTTGCCAGAGGTTGGGATGGGGAGGAGTGAATAATATTGGTAGAGCATGGAGAATCTTAAGGGCAGTGAAAATACTCTGTATGAGACCATAATGATCGCTACCTGCCATTATGTATTTGTGCAAAGTCATAGAATGTACAACATCAAGAATGAGCCATGATGTAAACTATAGACTTTGGTGGTATTGACATATCAGCGTAGGTTCATCAATTGTAACAAATGTACCCTTCTGGTAGGGGTACTATCTATCTATCTATCTATCTATCTATCTATCTATCTATCTATCTATCATCTATCTATCATCTCTCTATCTATCAAGAGAGAAAGAGAGAGATGGAGAGAGAGAGACAGAGAGAGACAGGGAGAAAGAGAGACAGAGAGAGAGAGAGCGCATAGGGGAAGGAGGAGCAGAGGGCAAGGGAAAAGCAGATTTCTTGCTGACCAGGGATTTCCCCCAACGCGGATCTCTATCCCAAGACCCTGAGACCATGATCCCAGTCAAAGTCAGGTGCTTAACTGACAGAACCACCCAGGAGCCTCAGATGTTTATATTTTTATATATTATATATGATAAAGCAATCCCACCCTAGATTTCTACCCAAATCAAATAAAAATGTATATCTACAAAAAGCATCTTTGCAAATGTTTATAGCAGCTTTACTCATAATAGTCGCAATGAGCCGCTCACCAAGTGATGACTGGATAAATAAATGGTGATGCATCCACACAATGGAATACTATTCAACAATAAACATAAAAACCACTGATACACATGGCAATCTGAATGAGCCTCTTAAGTGTTACTGTAAGTGAAAGAAGCCAGACACAAAAGGCTTCATGCTGTTTGATTCTATTTGTATGACATTTTAGAAAAGACAAAATGATGGGGACAAAAGATGCAGCAATAGTTGCCAGGGCTGGGGGCTGTTGGGGGGTGGACTCACTATTGGGAGACAGGGAAAATCTGAGGTGATGGAAATGCGTTATTTCTCAATTGTGATGGTGGCTATATGTGGCTGCATGTATGTGTTAAAACTGATAGAAATAAGGGTGCCTTGGTGGTTCAGTTGGTTAAGTGTGAGGACTTTTTTGAAGTATAATTCACACAAAACACAACTGATAGAAATATATACCTTAAAAATAATTTGTGCTTTGTGTGAATTATACTTCAAAAAAATCTGATTTCAAAAAATAATAAAGAAAAATGCCAAGGCAGAGTGGGGGCCAGCCCTCCTCCACTGCTGAGTCGTCAGGTGGGCTTGGAAGGATGGTGCATGGTGGGGGGCTGGGCAGTGCATTTGCTCTTCCCACAATGAGATACTCACTCCCAAGTCATGTAAAAGGGAAGAAGAGTCCACAGTACAGGTTTCCCTGTACTCCAAGGGCCTCAAAAGCTCTGGCAAGCGAGAGCAAATGGCAATTTCCCACTCCCCCTTCTTTTACTTTTCAACGAGATGCCATCTTTTCTCTAGAGAGCACCACACCAGCTTCATATTCTAGTCCATGTCCCATGGAGGTCACATCTGATGTGGTGATGTCTTTGTTTGCACACGTTTTGTATATGCAAAACAAATGAAACAGAAACCATCTTCTATTCATAAAAATTTCTAAGGAAACAGAAGACTGTGGGGTTTTGTGTGCCATTTAATCAAAATTCTAATAAATGAAATAATATTCAAAGGGTTGATCAGCTGAGAGGATTACCTGCTGTAGAAGGCCTAATTTGTTTCAAGCCGCAGAATTTGATTTCTCATTTAAAAAAATGTGAATATTAATATACTCCATGCAGTGTTCTCTTGTGAGAATTAACTGATATTATGGATGTAAATTACCTGAGACTCAGAGAAATTAAGCAATTTGCTTAAGTTTACTCTGCATAAATGACAGGTGAGGGATCTGGTACTAATTACTAGTAAACCTTGTTAAATATATGTGGAAAGAAGCTGAATATTATAGCTCTTAGGAACTGGCCTTTTTATACATTCAATTGAAGATGCTTTACTGTGACTTCACAAAAGAAAATTTACTGTAATCCCTTTACTACTTCCCTGATTCTTACACACACACACACACACACACACACACACACACACACCTAGAAACCCTCTTTGCATTTATTTAATGTGTCCACCAGGTGGCATTATTAGCACACAGGCTGGCAAATAGTCTCCTAAAAAGTACTTGTAAAACTGACATCTTGTATTTGTTCCAAGTTAAGCAAACCTGAGCTTTAACCATATTGGTTCCCACACGTGTTGGTATTCATTTTACCAATCTCAAGTTATTTTTACCGAAAAATACAACATGTTAAGTTGAAGTTGTTTTTAACTGCTTTGTCGTGGTGATGTATGGTGAGACTGGAAAGTGGTTTACAGTTTGGTTAGTCCCAGCTCCTTGGGGAGAACACAGAATCCAGGGCCACTCAGGAGAAGCACCAAGCACCAAGCACTGGGGCGGGTCCCCAGGCAGAGGGAGGAAAGAGAGCTGTGAACAAGCACTTTGCTTGGAGTTTCTGTGGAAAAGAAAGTGAAAATAGGGCAAGCTTGCTTGGGATTGGCTAATTTGAATAATGACAGTATGTCTAGGGGCTCGGGGCTGTCCCTGGTTGTCTGGTACTGGCCCCTGGGGTCATATGAGGGTAGTTGAAGGTGTGGACTGAATCTAATGGTCATGGAGAACTGACTGACCTGTCAGCTGATCTCAAACCTGGGGCAAGGCCACACACACACACACACACACACACACACACACACACAGAGTCAAATAAGTATCTTTTAAATTTTGTGGCAAGACTATTCATATTTCATATAGATGATAGTCATTCAGACCTTTCTATCTTGTTAAAACTTGAGACTCTTTCCATTTGTTCCTAAATCCTGAGGAATTCTGGCTGGGAATGTGTAGCTGCCTCTGTCTAGCAGCGGAGTGGGAATGAGAGATGTGAGCCTGGGAGTTTTCATTCCTTGGGGTTGCCTTTGGACCCATTTAATGTATTTACCTCTATGTCTTACATTCCTTGTGTCTAAAATAGAGAAGGCACAATGTTTGATGGATAGGGCTTTACCAGGAAGCTGAAACATTGGTGGGGAACACTATACAGCTTATGGTTAGTGGAAGTCAATTAAGTAACCATGTGTTACTTAATAAAAAGAAAATATTGTGGATTCCTGTGGCAAAATGGGAAAAAAAAAATTGGAGGGGGCATAAAATTCATATGGAAATTGTAATTTCAGGCAAAGGGGGCACAGATATTAAAATTTAAAAATCAAAAGCCCAGAGGCAGCTGCTCAAGTTTTTAACACCATCAACCCTTCCTCACCACCCCTAAAACCAGAAAGAGCCTCTACTCCCTGCAAAAGTAAAAATCTCCTAGCAAGAAGGCTTGCCTGAAGGTTTTATACTCCAACTGTCACTATCAAGGTGAAGAGGTACTGAGGGGGAGCATTCAAATTTATATCCACCTAAGAATCAGGCCACGCACGATCCCTCAGGGATTATGACCAGAGTAGCCCTTTCTACAGCAGCTCTCAGGAATATCCCTCATGGATTTACCTGAAGCATATCAATCAGGCAGACTGGCCTGTTCAATATGAGATGAAAAAGAAAGACAAGAAACAATGTACAGACAGTTGACTTCTGAACAATGCAAGGGTTAAGGGCCTTGAACGCCCATGCATTTGAAAATCCAAGTATAACTTTTGACTTCCCCCAAACTGAACTTCTAACAGCCTACTGTTGACCAGAAGCCCCGATGATAACATCAACAGTCAATTAATACACATATGTTAATTGTATTATATACTGTATTTGTATAATAAAGTAAACTTGAGAGAAGAAAATGATATTAAAATTATAGAGAAAATACATTTACAGGACTGTACTCTATTTATTTAAAAAAAAAATCCACGTACAAGTGGACCCACACAGTCCACACTTGTGTGGTTCACGGGTCAACTGCAATTCAAGACAGTATTGTTCTAGGAGATACTAGGAAACAGAGATGGCACTGTTGGAGCATACAAAGGAAGATAAACCCGAGTAGAATGATTGGATGGCCAGTTCCAGGAGACAAGTTACCTAGAAACATGTGGAAACATCTTAAAATATACAAAATGCTCAACTTTTCTAGTGTTATGATAACATTCAGATTCCTTCCTTTTTAACTAGTTGGAGACAAAGGTGAAATTGGAATTCATTTTTCTCTAAATTAAACATCTCATGTTTTACAAATAGAGTAAGTGATTTTGGGACAAATTATACAGATTTGTGTGACAGCATCTATTTACAGTTCCCTGGAGCTTTTAGACAGAGCTAAACGAAATAGTTAGCATCTCTCCTGGTCTTCACCTAGACTCTAAAAGCCACTTTTCCACAACTCTCTACCCCCTTATTTACCTCTATTAAAAGTTATTACATTTTATTATATGACTTTATGACTGTGTTCTCCACTAGGCTACCAATTCCTAAAAAGAAAATGTTCATTATTTTATATTTCCCAAGGCCAAGGATATTACATGGCATTTTTTTTAAATTGGCACCATAAAAAAAAAAAAACAATGGGTAATTAACATAGGTTGAATGAATAAAATAATATATGGATTTTGATATTCTAGGGAATGGAATGGGAAGTGACTAGAACATCAACATTGAATTATCGCTGAAAAAAATGTCATGTCACCTGATCAATGTCATGTCCTAGAGTTGCAGAGCCAATCTTTAGTAGGTAATAGAATGATCACTGGTAAAGAAAAACTAAGGATAGTCACAAATATAAAAAAAAAAGTAGTTCTATTTATTTAATTTTGGAAACAGTAAAAGCATTGTAGTGAGAATAAACTATAAGTAATTGTCTTGTAATGCATAGAAGAAATCTTACCGGAGTGCCCAAAAGTCCAGGAAGAAAAGACATGTAAAGAATATATAGAGAATAACCCAATGAAAACATTTTTTTGCATATTTAAGCATAGATTTCTACCTTATATCTACTATTTTCCCACTTTCACTTTTTAATCATGTCTCACAATTTGCAGGTAAATATTGAAATTTTAGGCATTAAAATAGTTCACTATGATTATATTTATAGATTTTGTTTCTGGTTAAGATTTTTATTTTACCTTTAATGTTTAGTAACCTGGTGATTTGAGAGCACATAGATTGTATTTTCCTGTGATAGCCAAGTCTATGCTAACGATGCTTTCTTAATGAACATGGTAGATTTTTCTAAGCACAGGCACACCATCCTGCTGTAGTTGTAGCTACTCAAATAACAAAGAAAATTGTATATACATAATGAACACTATGTAAGTTTTTTGAGGTAAGGATGCTTGTTTATTTTGTTCATTTCTTATCTGCACTGTTCAGAATTGTGAGTGGCCCTGTTAGATCATCAATACATTTATTTCATTGAGTGCATTAGAACTAATTTCATTTGTCTATAGATTGCTGTTTTGAAGGAAGCAAAAAAAAAAGCTTGACTCACAGGAAAAACTCAAGAGGAAAATGTAGGTAGCTTCAAATTTCATACAAAAACAGTGTGTGGAGGGGTACCTGGGTGGCTCAGTCCTATTAAATGTCTCACTCTTGGTTTCATCTCAGGTCATGATCTAATGGGTCATGGGGATTGCCCCCATCTGGCTCTTCACTCAGCAGGGAGGGAGTCTGCTGGGGTATTCTCCGTCAGCCCCTCCCCTCATTCTTGCGCGCGCTCTCTCTTTCTCTCTCAAATAAATATATCTTTAAAAAAATAGAGTGTGGAGAATGAAAACTATAGACTTTGGAAGCTGCTGTGTAAAAGATTGATTCTCAGATATGGTCAGCTCTAATAAAGATAGTTGAGTTGGTGTAAAATTTGATAAAATATTTGACTTTAGATTAGATCCAGATCTGCTAAAAGAGTTGATCATTAAGTTCCTTTACAAGAGGCACTTGAATGTTTGGCTTCCTTTTTGCTTCCCCAGTGCCTGGAATAGAGCAGAATAGGTGGTACGTACACAACAACAATGAGTTTAAATGGAGATTAAAGATAAATGCTTGAGAGGTTGCAAATAGATGGCGCTTATCTTAGAAATCTTATACTGATAAAGAAAGAAGACACTATCCCCCGGAACAAAGGATGGCATTTGTAGCTTGAAAGTCATTGACAAAGTAGCAAGAGAAGTCATGAAAGGGGGAGGAGGCAGTTTGGTTAGTCTGTGAGCACATTTTTTAAATAATAAAGGGCCCATCAAAGTCAATTGGGAATATTCCAGAAAGAATGGGATGGAATGTTTGTATTTCGGATGTAACTACCTTGGATTTCTCTTTTTATTTATTTATTTATTTGAGAGAAAGCAGGGGAAGGGGGAGAGGAAGAGGAAAAACTTAAGTAGACTCTGCGCTGGTCACAGAGTCAAAGTTGGGGTCCATCTCATGACCCTGAGATCACGATCTGAGCTGAAACAAAGAGTTGGAGGTTTAATCAACTGAAGCACCCAGGTGACCCCACCTTGGATTTCTTATATCACCTATGACAATATTTTATACTTCATTCAGTATATTATAAATGTCTGTTTTTCCCATTTCTTCTTGATATTTCTGTACTAGGGGATCTTTCTCTGAACATCATGACTGCTCTTTTCTGAGGCCAAGGCCAAATTATATATGCATCTTTTAAAAGACAATAGCTCTGTAGTTGAAGAGTAATTACTTTTCCAACTTTCATAGTAAATTTTCTTTTAAAACACTATCTGCAGTGTGAAATTGAGTAGATATCTGATGGAGCTCAACCCATTTATTTCTCCCCTCAAAAAATCATTAAGTTTGAGTCACATTGAAAGCTGTACTGACATTAAATAATGCATTCTATTGCTTTAAATTGCTTTCCTACCTACACATTATCCAGGTACAAAAACACCTCACAATCTTCCACATTTTGAGCTTATGTGCTTTAAATACACACACACACACACATCCACACACTTACACCACTTCATTATTAATAGATAATAGCAACACAAAGCAATGAGCAACTTGACTTACAATTTTGGCTTCTTGGGTTACAATAAGTAATTCCTGTGATCAGGGATGTTATTGCCATTGGGTTTTTTGAGTGTTATTTAATTTGGTACTAATTTTCCAACAAAAGTGCTTGCTGTATTATAATTTATTTTTCCTTTTATGAAGTTATCTTAATTATGTAGAAAATGTTAGCGCTATGGTTGACTTTTAATTAGCATATTCCAAGAAGAGAATTTAATCCAAGCGGGGATATAAGGGTATTGATTTTCTGTCTTCTATGTCATGGGTCAAGTATAATGTGGATGCTGTTTGTATTAATATAAATTCCTAGCAATAGCATTGAAATCTGTCACTATTATTGATTCCTGCTTTAAATGGCCAATGCCCATTGATTTGAGCAGAAAAAATATTGGGATGGATTTAGCACTTGCTTGCTTTGACTTGTAGTCAATACATGACTTATTGAACAGACATTCATAATATTGCACTTTATGCATACCCATCAAAAAGCATGCAAAAAGATACAATGAATGGGTGTATTAGAAATGGCTTATAGACCACGTGTCCTTGCTGGTTATTTTCTGATGGATTTCCAGGGGGTCTAGAGGGAAATTGTACATAAATATGTGGGTGTCTTGCAAAGTGTATATAGCAGAAGCTATGGTATCTAAAATATTATAGTGGAAGTATCTGGAATTTGTAAGAGAATTCTCAAGACACTAAGAGCATTAGAGTATGAGACTTTCTGGATTCTTACAGTCAACCATAGAAGTAATGACAATATAAGAGTAATAAACATGTGAGTAAGTGTGAAATTCAACATTTATAGATCTAAGAGCTTATGGGTTGAAATAGCCTATTTCTTATTTTTTAACAAATAATAATTTTGTCAATTATTCTGAAATTACCCAATATTCAGAGGAGTTCAGATCTAGAAAGCAGAGATACCATACCCCATAAATTCTCAGTTATCCCTGTTCTAACTAGACCTTTATGTTCATACCAGTCTGACCTCAGAACTTTTGATTTAGTCTTTTGTCTTATCTTACTGCTGTACTTCATTCTCTTCATTCTGTGACCTTTTTTTTTTTTTTTTTGGTTTGTCCCTGTTTTCCGTTGTTAACTCTGTTGGTTTTACATAGCTTTTCCTAGTTGTGGCCTGTCTGATGCCCATGTGAACCTGCTTTTACAACTTCCTATGATTTTCCACAGGGCAGAGAAGAAAACATACATTCCATCTTCATTCCATCATCACCTAAAGGTGACTGGGAACTAAGCTAACTTTAAATATCATGACTTCATTTCTGTAGTTCCTGTGATTTGTCTGGTTTCTTAAGAGAAGTGTAATGGAAAAGGAAAACTAGCTGACCTTGAGCAAGTCATTTCATCTCCTAAGATTCATATCACTAATTTTTAAAATGATCTTGACTTAGATTTTCAAAGTTATACTAATCTGTAGAAATTCTATTTAACAGTATTAATAGTTGAATCAAATTTCATTGTGAACTGGGATTTCCGCTGGTTGTAGAGTTTGGTATCTGAGAAGAACTTAAGTAACTGGTTGATAAATATTTTAGTTTGGTTGAATCTTAATGCATCATGTTCTCAAATATTTAAAACAATGAATTTGGTTGTTCTTGGATGAATTTTACTCTTTACATTCCAAATGTAACAATCTTCCTGGTTTCACCCTTAAAAAAAAAAAAAAAGACCCTTTCTTTAAAAGAAATCACAAAACTGTGGGGACATTGATAGAAAGCTACTCTCTGGAGTTAGGTGGCTTTGATTTAACACTAGATTCCAGGACTTAGTAACTGTGAATTTCAGCAAGTCACTCAATTTTTCTAAAGATATTTTCTCCTCTGTTAAATGAGTTTAAATTAAAAGAAAAATATTTAAGTTAAATAAAAATTTGTGCATATTAAGGGTATCACATACTTAACTGTGAAATATTTGTTTGCTATTCAATCATTACTACTATCAGGATCACTATTATGTTCACTATTATTATTAACTACTAGTTCCATCAAATTGTGATTCAGCATTAATAAACTAGCCACAAATCTTTACAATTTGATGAATATGTTTTATCTATAAGTACATTCACGTCCCAAATGACTGCCTTACTTTCAGAGTGGGAAGGGATTAAAGACTCCATAGGGCATAATGTTGAGCACATCTCTGTAAGTTCAACAGACCAAAATGAAAAAGATCTAGAGAATAATTATAAAATTTCGTAGGAGTCAGAATTTAAGAGCTCGTTCATTTTCTATTGCTGCAGTATCCCAAACTTTGCATCTTAAAACAACCACCATTTATTATCTTATAGTTTCTGTAGGTCTGGATTCCAGGCACTATAAAACCGAGTCTTCTCCTCAGGGTTTCAGGGCCAAAATCAGGATTTTGGTTAGCGCTATGATCTTATCTGGAGTTCTGTGTTCTTTCTTAAGCTTGCTGAGGTTGCTGCAGAATTCCATTCCTTGTGGTGTAGAGCTAAGGTCTCTGTTTTTTTTTTTTTTGCTGGTTGTGAGCAGAGGCCCAGCAGGATAGGTCCTGAGGCTGCCTCTTGGGTTGTCCTACAGACATCGCTCACAAGACTGCTCTTTCTTCCAGGCCTTCAGAAGGGTCTGCTGCTGCTGTGTCTTCTCTCTTTACAGCACTTATTTGATTGGGCCCCACCCAGGATCATCTCGCTTTTGATTAACTCAAAGTCAACTGATGAGGGACCTTAATTCCATCTGCAAATCTCACCCTATAACATAACATAATCAAGGGAGTGATGTCTCATCAGATCACAGATTCGGTCTGTCCCCAAGGGGAGGAGATTACGCAGGCAGCTAGTCTACAGGGAGGTCTGTAAATTTGTGGCACAGAGAAATTTCTTTATGTTTCTTACAAACTCTTAAGCACAGAAGGGGAATATTTGTAAGTAAAAATGTTCCTGAGATACAATAAAGAAAAACTTAACTGGATGCTTTGTTTTTCCTCCAAAATGAGATAAAAGAGAGAATATGCATTCAGAATACATCATTTGTAATTAAGTAGTTTAAATATTTATCAAACCTTGGAGAGAGATGCAAAATTTTTAAGGTTAGAAATATCAGATGAAAAGATAAAACAGGCAAATGTAACTAAATACATATAAACATTCTGAATGAAACTAAAGTTCATGTTTGATAAACATTTATAGTAAATAGGGGGTTAATAGGTTTATATGTACTCGTAGTATAGTAAGTGAAAGATAGTCTTTTAAAAAACAGTGTAAAATACCTGAAGGGGTATAAATTGACCATACCTACCATTTTCTTTAGGTTTATCATATGCCAATGGACTCAGTGATTTATATCCATTATTCTAATTTTAATGCTTAGGTCAATATTGGTACTAGAGTTTTAAGAATGAGTACACTGATTCATAAAGGTTAAATGCCTCAAATCCCAAAACAAGCAGGTGATAGAGCCCCTCTCAGCCAGTGCCGGTCTGAAAACTTCCTCTTTCACCTTTTTGCCTGCTTCCACTTGAATACTCCAACCATGGGTAGTTAAGAAAGGGGAAGTTCTATTAATCTCTTCATTAATGAAATTATTTTTTTAAATGATATGCTATTTTCACTTATCAAACTATAAATATCTTTTTTTCCCCCTCACTGCTAATGGTACCTATCTCAGCTTGGTTGATCCTCATATGACAATAGATTCAGATTCAAAATTTACTTCATTTAATGACCCTGGTTCATTTTTGAAAGAATTGAGGCAATAAAAATTCTAAGACCTACCAATCTGTTAATTGTCTTTAGCCACAGAGGAACCTGAGTACATTTTCCTTAAAAATTTTATGTGGGTAATTCTTGGGTCAATGCCATAGAGATTAGGAGATGGGGGTTGTAGATTGTCTAGTTATCCTAATTATCAGATGATATAAACTTTAGTTCTTTAGTGCACCCTACCTATTTGGGAGGTGGTCCCAGGAAATGCTGGTAAGAGAGTAGAGAAAGGGTTCAGGGAAGAAGGAGGAGCCAGTGAAGACATACTCTACCCAGCTGCCCCGGGGGACTCTAGAGAGTGGGCTATGCACACATATATTTCTTCTGTATGATCACATTATAAAAATTGCAAATTAAATATTTGGGTTGATAAAATACCCAAGCCTCACATTTGACTCAAAGAAAGATTTATAATTCTTGTCATGCTGCTGATCTGTGGACCTTCAGTTGGGCATCTCTGCCAGACACCAAGGATTGGTCCCCAGTGCCATCAAGCTAATAAAGCCAGTCTTCTGCTTAACTCAACACACAATAATCATGCTGCGTAGACACATCATCCATCTAGGTCTCAGTGAAATTTGATAACTGTGTTGCTTTTTTTGTTTGTTTTGGTTGGAGAAAGCCATTTCACAGCATCGTGCAAAGCAGTGCATTAATACTTTTGGATGCTGAGCATTTGGCAACACTTTTCTCTTGGGCTATGAGGCAAGTATCCTGGAGAACTGATGTGCTTCTTAGGGGTTTACCAATTGCATTGCGTTGCTAGCCATCAGGCTTTATATATAAGGTGTCAGGTTAGAAATGTCCCTTTCTGTGCTTCAGCAGCTTTATTTTTTCCAAGACCATATGCATCATGAGAAGTTATTTCAAAGTAGCATTTTGCAAGAAAAAAAAAATACACAAATGCATGTAAATAGCATTTAGTTTCCTGTAGGAAAATAGCTCAGAAATGGTAATTATCCAAAGCACAGAAAAAAAATCCAACAATCAATAAACAGGTTTCAATCTTTTGACAGTAAATAGATGGAAAGGATCTAAATGGCATTAGAAATAATGAAAAATTTCATAGTTGGCATGACATATTTTGTTGTATCGATATTTCAAAATATTACAGAAATCAAAATAATAAATATGAACAATTAAGCTTGAAAAATATGAAAAGAATTATTACATATCTATAATAAAGGGAATTAAAATGAAGGTTATTTTACATATTTTTTCATACAACATTCTTTGTTCTCTGGGCTTCATACGTCATCAAAGACAGAATAAAAAGTCAAGAGTATTTCTGACCATTGCCAAGAATTGCTTTAAGATTTCCCATTCTCTTACTGCTTTTATATTAAGGAAGTGAAATGAGTCTATTTTATTTCTTAAATTGTTAAAGTTGTTCTCAACTACATCTACTCTACAGTGTTTACAACAAAATGTCTAGTCTCTTTGTCAAATATGCAAATGTTTATTTTAATTTAATGTGATGTTTCCAATTCAATTAAGAGTTTCCTGCAAGGGTGAATTGTTTTATGAATTAATTCTGATGCCTGCCCATTTCTTATTATTTTTAGTCTCAAGATGTACAACAAGGAAAATCCTTTAAAGCCTGATGTGCAATTATTCTGTAGGAAACTTATGTTGCACATGCTATTATGGTCACACTAGTCTCATGGTTTTGAGTATCACAAAAAAGCTTTGAGATTTTGATGAAATCTGTGTGGTCTATGGATCATTTCCCTTGATAATGTACAATAAATGACAAAAATAATATATGCAATTTCAGTGCATTTGTGTCCTTTTAGAGTTCATGGACTTCATTTAAGGAACTCCAGTTTATTTTTCTCCCCCATGTGTGGTGAATGGGAATTTAGAATAAGCAAACAGGAAAAACAATTGGGCTATTAAATTTGAAGCGTGATGATGGCTTCACCCTGCCTGCACCTCTGCCTCCTCTTTGGCAAAATGAGGTGATTGAATGGGATGATCTTGGAATCCATTCCACCTCTGACATTCTATAATTATACATCACCATTATAATGATGTTGATAATTTCTCTAGAATAGTCATCTTCAAATTGTGCTCTTTAAGCCATTGGGGCATTAGGAGGTACTCAAGAGTTGTGACAAGGTTGTTCATCAATGAACTGCATTTAAGACTGAGTTTAAGCATTCAGATAACAACTAGAACACTTTCTCTTGAATTTAATATATTACACATCTCTGTGTTAATTCATTTATATATTTAAATGTTGTCCTATATGGTAGGCACCAACCACAGGAGACTACTGAACACTTGAAATAAGGTCAGTGAGACTGAGGAACTCAACTTTTAGTTTTATTTATTTTTATTTAAATAGCTCTTGCGGCTAGTTTCTAAGATGTTGGACAGGGCAACTACAGAAATTTTTGAGCTAAATAACCTGCCTCAATTTCTCATTACTAGAAATCATTTCTTCCCTTAATTTTAGTTCCAATTTACTTTGTATTTTTATGTCTTATTTACTTATTATTTTAAAATTGAGACATAAGGAGTGCCTGAGTGGCTCAATTGGTTAGATGTCTGACTCCTGATTTTAGCTCAAGTCATGATCTCAGGGTCCTGGGATCCAACCCTGCATTGGGCTCTGCACTCAGCAGGGAGTCTGCTCGGGATTGTCTCCCTCTCTCTCTGCCCCTCCTGCTTGTGCTCTCTCTCTCTCTCTAAATAAATAAATCTTTCTATAAATAAATAAATAAATAAATAAATAAATAAATAAATTTCATACATTATATTAGTTTCAGGCATCCAACATAATGATTCAATATTTGTATATACTGTGAAACTATCACCATAATATAAAATAAGTAAGTCATGGGGATGTGATGCACAGCATGGTCACTATAGTTAACAGTACTATCTTGCATACTTGAAAGTTGCTAAGAGAGAAGATCCTAAAGGTTCTCATCATTATTAGCAATCTTTAAACATCAGCTGATGACTAATTAAAAGAATTATTTTAGAGGCAATCCAAGCATCAAGTGAAAATTGTACTGGGTGACTGAATTGCTTCATAGTTAAAATCCTGAAATTATTTTGCTCAGATTATAAAGCAGGCACAGCCTTTAACTTAGCCAAATCTGGTTTGAATTCCACCTCTGCAGATTATTAGCTGAGTGTCCCACCTGTCAGATGAGTTACTGACATCTGACATCCTCAGCTTCTTTGATAAAGCAAGAACAATATTTCCAATCTCACAGAATTGCTGTGCGGATTAAAGAAAATCATTTGTATGAAATTTCCAATGAAGTGCCTGGCTCATGAATGTTATCTCACCTCTCTATGTCATTATGTAACATGTGACTCAGGTATGTTTAATTCATCTTTTGAAGTGTACAGATGAAATATGCTTTTAACTGGTAACAAGGATGGAAAAAATAAAAATGATCCAGATGCTGTTAAACTAGAGTTTTATTTTTCCAAATGTGACTTTTAATTTAATGGCTGACTATCTAGGTGTATTCCAAGACTGGGAGGACAAGGAGATGGAGGATAAAGATTTATAGTTACAGCTTAATATAAATAGTACAGCTTTGAATCTTACAAGCATAGCCACTGCCACTAGCAATAGCATTAATGTCAACTCCAGAACGGGCTTGTCATTGGGTCTCTGAAGACCTGCGCAGGTGCTTGCTATGGATACATATCCCTTCCTTGATTTGACTTCTTCTCCAGCAGGAATGTCACCTTAGGTAGAGGCAGATTGATTTCTTAGGAAGAAAGTTCAGGTAAGTAGCACTGTGACAGGCCCTACCCTAAGGGAATTAGCCCTGGGAGAATGATCCAACTGTCTCATTTTAAATCAAAAAGATATTTCTTGGGCATATTTCTGAGTAAGAAACACTGAGAGAAAACTATTTTCTGGGGGTGTCTGGGTGGCTCATTGTTAAGTGTCTGCCGTTGGCTGAAGTCTTGATCTCAAGGTCCTGAGATCAAGCCCCCCATTGGGTTCCCTGCTCAGTGGGAAGTCTGCTTTTCCCTCTCCTCCCTGCTCCTGTTCTCTTTCTCTGTCTCAAATAAATAAAATCTTTTAAAAAAAGACTACTTTCTGTTACCTGATAAATTTAGTGCTCTCAGCATGCCCTGACATCCACAAATGTGAGACTTGAACACAAATTTTCAGGTTATAAGTGTCTTCCTCTTATTTTTTCAATAGCTATTTTTTAGTCTAGTTGACACACAATGTTACGTTATTTTCAGGAGTACAACTTACCAATTCAGCTTCTCTCTATTATTCTATGCTCACCACAAGTGTGAGCTACCATGTGTCACCATGCACTATTACAGTATCATTGAGTGTATCCTCCGCACTGTGGCTTTTATTCCCAGGACTCAGTCATTCCCTAACTGGAAGTCTGTATCTCCCACTCCCCTTCACCCCCCTTTGCCCCTCCCCCAACCCCTTCGCTCTCACAACCATCAGTTTGTTTTCCATATTAATAGATCTGATTCTGCTTTTTGTTTGTTTATTCATTTGTTTTGGTTTTTGGATTCCACAAATGAGTGAAATCATACAGTAGTTGTTTTTCTCAGTCTGATTTATTTCACTTAGAATGATAACCTCTAGGGCCATCCATGTTGTTGCAAATGGCAAGATCTCATCCTTTTTGTGGCTGTGTAATATTCCACTGTATACAGGTGTGTATATATATATATATTCCATTGTGTTCCTTATCTACTCATCTATTGATGCAAATGTCATGATACTATATGCAATGATACTATACTATACTATTTAGAAAACCCTAAATACTACACCAAAAAACTATCAGAAGTAATAAATGAATTCAGTAATATTGCAGGATATAAAATTAATACCCAGAAATTGGTAGCATTTCTACACACTAAAAATAAGGTAGCAGAAAGAGGAAAAAACAATCCCACTTAAAACTGTACCAAAAAGAATAAAATACCCAGGAATAAACTTAACCAAGGAGGTGAAAGACCTATACTCTGTAAACTACAAAACATTGCTGAAAGAAATTGAAGATGACACAAAGAAAAAGGTGTTTTCCACTTATTCTTGCCACTAAATTCCAATTTACAGATTTCCACTCTAAAGGTGTTTAAGAGAAAAGAGTTTTTGAAAAAGTTTAGTCTAGATGATGTATATTTCTGTACTGCATGAAAATTTCTTTGCAGTTGGAAATCAGAAACCTAACGTGTAATTTTGTTTTATAATATCTAGTTAATATGCTTCTTCCTTTGGAAAGGATTGTTACCTCCATAATCTTTGTCTACTTCTATATTCTTAATCTACAACTCCTAATTAGAGATTGGAGTTAATTATGTAATTGGAGATTATAGAATTACTTCTATAATCTAAATCTAGAACTCCAAAACCTAAGTGCTAACTCCTCTATTAGGACTCTCTTTGAACCCCTATAGCATAAAACAGATTTGTTCAATGAATCTGAATCTACTTACAAGATGTTTTACTAGGTCAACAACAACAAAAAATGTTTTAATGCTGGAGGAACAGTGTTTTTCTGAGGATTAAGAAAAGTCTGGACTTGTTTTACCATTAAAGATATATTAGTAATTAGTGGTCTATTTGCAGGTGGAGACCTTTATTGACATTTGGGAAGGTGTGTCCAAGCAGCCACTTCTAATTGACTTCAAAACGTGAAATGGCCTCACAGTGAATTACTGACTTATAAACTTCACCTCCTCCACTAAGATAAATGTTATGTAAAAGTCCTGGGCATCTTCTGAGAGGGCCTGACCTGCAGGGAACCTGCCTGTCTAATTCTGATGCTCTGCAAAACTACATAATGCAAAGCCCTTTGCTTATTCTAAAAATAGTGAGTATAATTAGTCTTGCAAATCAATGTTTCCACTCATCAGGATGACAAAATAACTTGTTAAATAGCGTGCTTAATTTACATATCCAAGAGTCAACAAAAGCTTCATCTACCATTTATTTGATTATATCCTTTTAAGAGAAAAAAATGTGGTTCATTGGCCGGCTGCCACTCTCCAAAATATAGGAGGTAATTAGAACCATACTGTTGTCATGTTTTCATAGCAAAATACAATCTGCTTTCAGAGCAAATATGCCATTATCTTATCTGGAGCTCCTTTATTCATAATTATTATGATATATATGCTTATGGACAAATTAATAAAAATGTGGGTAACTTGAAAATGGATTTAATATGTAACATCTTGTGGTTAATTCAACAAAATCTTTAGAAATAAAAGTAAATATCACAAATACATATGTATATTGATAAATCAATACTTTTTTGGTATAATAAAGGACAAAAATAAGATGCAAAAATAAACGTCGTTTTGTTGGCTTAGTTAATGCCAGTGACATATCTTTAATTTTTCTCAAGTGATATGACACATAGTAATTGAGAGAATTTTGCTGATACTAGAGTTTTACTATTATTAAAATATTTGGGGGGATCCCTAGGAGGCTCAGCAGTCTGGTGCCTGCCTTTGGCCCAGGGCGTGATCCTGGAGTCCTGGGATCAAGTCCCGCGTTGGGCTCCCTGCATGGGGCCTGCTTCTCCCTCTGCCTGTGTCTCTGCCTCTCTCCCTGTGTCTCTCATGAATGAATAAATAAAATCTTTAAAAAAAATAAAATAAAATATTTGGGATCCCAGCAGAAAAATCTACCAAATTTATGAGAATGTATGAAAAATTTAAAGTGAGGGATAAATTTAGGTGTGCATTCTGTGTTTCTACCTTCATCTCTGGATGTGGGTTACTATCTTTTGTTTCATTTGAAAACGAAGTTCCTATGAAATTTGTTTATTCCCATGATAATATATTTATTTATAATATTATTCCCCTAACAAAATAATATTAATCTGTTTAGTTTTCAATTGTCATATAATGTTCAGTTGGTTCAAATCTTTTGTGGACAGTAACTCATACTCAATCATCTGCTTTCCCAAACCAAAAGGATTACATGCTTTTAAAAGTATGATTTCATTCATATGTGGCATGTAAGAAACAAAACAGAAAAACTTAGAAGAAGGGAAAAAAAAGAGAAAGAGGAGGGAAGCAAATCATAAGAGACTCTATGAGAACAAAAGGAAGGACTGATGGAGGGAGGTAGGTGGGGGATGGGCTACATGGGTGATGGTATTAAAAGGGGACTTGTGAGGAGCACTGAGTATTATATGTAAGTGATGAACCACTAAATCCTACATCTGAAATCAATTTTACCATATGTGTTAACTTACTGGAATTTGAATAAAAACTTGAAATAAAAAAATAAAAGTATGGCAACTTTGCAATAATAAATATATTTGTCAAGGAAGTTGAGTACTTGAAATCATTAACAGCAATGAATTTTTTTCCTTATTGACAGGCCTGGCTGGGAAGGAGTTCGTTATAAGAACTTACTTTAGCGGCATGACCTTAGAAACAAGGATGATAATTTTTTGGTATCAAGATAAAATAGCATCATAATTTGGGTGATACTTATAACGGAAAATGCAAATTCAATTACATTTAAAATCAAGAAATATTTGTTGAATAGATGCATTGAGCTGGCCTACTGTGTTTCAGATACTATTCAAAGGGCTGAAAAGCCAAAGATGAATAAAACCAAAATAGTCACTATAAAACTTACACTTTAGCAAGGAAAGGAGAAAAATCATTACTTTTACTATCAGGGGAATGAGATAGTTTAAAAATATCTAGGGGAGTGAGCTGAGCTTATCCAGATATCCTTTAAATTTTCTCCCAGGATATTAAATATAAATTAAAACCTGAAGGATTAGTAGGAGTGTAAGAAAAAAAACTTATTTTACTCATGTTTTCTTGACTTAGCTGGTTTTTAAAATGTTTTAGATCAAATGTTGCATTATTTTATTATGTAGTATATAATAACATATAGAGTATATATGTAGTATATAATGGCATGTAATATATAATAATATATTAACATATATTATGTTAAACTACTATCTGCCTTACTTAATAACAATCGTAGTGTAATAATACTTTTGTATTATTTGAGTTCACTAATTAAACATAATAAAAATGTATTTGATGTCTGAAGTTTGAAGAATGTATCATTCTTTCTAAATAGAAATGAATTGTGCAAAATCTCTTATTACAAGTACGTGACAGAAAAAGAAAAAGAATCAAAACATTTAAAAAGTAATCATTTGTAGCAAGCCTTTCCTAAGAACTATAGCATGAGGATAAAATACACAGTAAAAAATGATATTATTTTTATAAATATTCATAAATAGCATACACTTATATTTGATTTATAGATTATACATTTATAATATAAGGAATGATACAAATATTGTACATGTAAAGAATTTTCACTATATGCATAGGTTTTTTTTTAAGATTTAATTCATTCATTTCACAGAGAGAGAGAGAGAGAACACAAGCAGGGGGAGACAAGGCAGAGGGAAGGGAGAGGGAGAATCAGACTCCCTGTGGAGCAGGGAGCCCAATGCAGGGCTGGATCCCAGGACCCCAGGATCATGACCTGAGCTGAAGGCAGATGTTTAACCAACCGAGCCACCCAGGCGCCCCTATGTGCATGGTTCTATATTAAGTTTTCTAAGAAATTAAAAATTAGTTACAAACCTTTTCAGGTACATTCTGCTTATTATTATGATTATCCTTACATTACAACTACATTTAATATATTTTATCAACAATTATATCGTACCTACTGTATGCTACACCCCAAGCATAGAAAGAATTCTAGCCCCAACAGAGTCTGCAAAGAGTCCACCATTTAGAAAGGAAGTCAGACACATGATGATTATATATCCAGGAATGAACAACAACTCTTGTATCTGTAATCTCATGTGATCCTTAAAAAGTAAATAAGTTGAGTATTTTTATCATGCTAATTTTATTTTATTTTTTTTTAAGATTCCATTTATTTATTCGTGAGAGACACAGAGAGAGAGGCAGAGACATAAACAGAGGGAGAAGCAGGCTCCCTGCAAGGAGCCTGATGCAGGACTTGATCTCAGGACCCCAGGATCACGACCTGCCGACGGCAGATGCTCAACTGCTGAACCACCCAGGCGTCCCTATCAGATGAATTTTAAAAGGTGTGCTTAAATGATTTCCCTATTATCATGTATTTTGTTAATTATAGAAATGGACTATGTGGCCACAGATGATAGGAACTCACAAAGCTAAATAAAAACCACTTGAATTAAGTCCCCAAATCAGTCCCTAATATATAAAACTTTTAGTCAAAAATTTATCTAGATAATGGTCCCTAATGCAGCTTCTCCCTATTCCCCACTTAAAAAAAAATTAAGAAATGGAGAGGAGACAAACATTAATCTAAAAGTGGCAATTAGTTGTTGCCAACATCTGGGGCTGGAGGAGAAATTCATTAATTATAAGATGTGTGGGTCCCAATTAACAATCATAATCAGAAGTTATCATTCATTCATTATTAAATGTTTGCTGTGAGCCAGACATTTTGTTCTTACTTGAAAGAGAGGTGGTAATGTGATTTAGCTTTTTATCCCTTCTGTTTGGATCTAGTTTGCAAAAAAGAAATGTCTATGCTGAACACAAAACTTGGCAACTAGTGCTTCTTTTTGAGATGGCCAATATGAATATAATCATTTTCAAGTTTCCAGACTTCCAGAACCCAGAAACAGAAGGGCAAAGATTACTCTTGTGTATTTATGTTCAAGCTGTCCTTCCAGAAGTAGTGGGGCGAGTGGAAGCAGAAGAAAGAGTGGGAGCATTCTTTGCTTTGTTTCTGTTCTCTACTACTTCATTTCATTTTAAAAACCAAGCAGTCCTATAGGCATTTAATAACAGGAGATAATATTTCTGTCCGGGAATGCATAATAAATTATGGGCTTGCTCATCTAATTCAGGCCACATATGTGGGAATGCTAGATAGCCTAGCTCTTACCATTACAGATAAGAATTAGACCAAGTTCACAAACATCCCTCCTGCTGTTACGAAATGCTTGCTCTTCAAATCTAGCAACGCCCAGTGGGGATGAGCCACGACAAGGAGGATTTACACCCCCTGACTGCACCACATCTCAACAGATTGCTTCTTACTCTAGAACAAGTAAACATATAAAAATACCCTTGAGTTCTGCTTCTGCTCAGGATGCAGAAAGCTTCAAGAAAAAAAAATCATTTCCGAGCTGACAAGGGCAGAAAAAGACCAGATGACTTACAAAATCATAACTTTTTTTATTGAGATCCACAGAGAGCTAAAGGTGCAAGTCAACTGTATTCCAGAAAGAATAAACCCCTTCTTTGAGAGATGAGACACAGGATCGGTTTTATTCTAGCGAAGGGAAGAAAGATGCAGATGCCATACCAAAGGGTAAGAAAGATCTGGAATTGCAAGGCAGCATGTAGGAGTTGGTTCGAATAATAAAGTCCCCAGACCCAAGGAGGGGTTTGTGTTCAGGTGTCACAGGTGAGGGCTCCCTGCCTCCCTCCCAGGAAACACTCTACTGCCAGGGACAAAGCCCGGATGGGTGTCGGGGCGTGCTTAGGAGCCTCATCCCCAGGGCCCGGCTTCGGGGGGCCTGCCTGCGGTGGGGCCGACCCCAGCAAGGGTGAGCCGGGCCCTGGGCGCAGGTGTGCAGGGCGGGGAGCAGGGGGCGGGGCCCCTCACAGGTGCACAGGTAAGGCCGGCGTCTGAAATGCGCAGCACAACAGGACAGCAACGGGGAAACACGACCCCAGGTCAACTCCTGATACAACCGAACTGGAACTGTCTGCACTGCTTTTCTGGCTGATTTTAAGAACCATTGTCTTCAGTGTTCAGCTGTTTGGCCACATGTCAAGGTGTGTTGTGTTTTTGTTCTGTTTTTAATTCGGCTTAGAATTTACGGAGGTTCTTGGATCTTCCCATCAGTGTTTCTTTTCTCAATTTTATGAGGTCCTCACCACATTTTTTTCAAATATATATATATATATATATATATATATATATATATATATATATGTTTTTTTTTTTTCTGTAGAAGTTACTTTCTTAAAAAAAAAAAAAGAAGTTACTTTCTTCTGCCGGGAATCGGATTATAATAATATTGGACTGAAAGGTCTTGTACAAGATATCAGATGCTTTTTTTTTTCCTGTGTTTTTAAACTTTTATTTCACTTTCTCTTTCCATTTGGATTTTTTAAAGGATTTCATTTAATTGAGAAAGAGTTGGGGTGGGGGGGGGAAGGGAGTGAAAAGAGGGGAGAGAGAGAATCCCGAGGAGACTCCCCACTAAGCTGGACTGGGCCTGGAGGCTCCATATCACCCTGAAATCGTGATCTCAGCTGAGTCCAGGAGCCTGACACTCAACCATCTGACACTCACCGAGGCGCCCCTGTGTTTACACTTGGATTGATTAATCTTGAAATACATTGATTCTAAACAGTCCTCTGTTTAAGCCACTAGATAAATTTTTCTATTTGATATTATATTTTTATTTCTAGCATTTTTATATAGTTCGTTTTTTTTTTTTTTTTTTTTTACAGTCGCCACACTTCTTCTGCAGTTACTATCTCTTCATGGATTTTATCTACTTCTTCAGAGATCATTGGGATTTTCTTTTCCCCTGTAGTAGTTTAAAATCACTGTCATAATTTCAACAACCGAGCCACTACTGGGTCTCCTTCTATAGACTATGTCTGTGTATCACATTTTCTAATTTTTTGTGTGGATGTTTCCTAATTTGTGATTATATGCCAATGTTTTCATACACATGAAAATGTACATAATAAATCAAATGATATATACTTTCCACCCATGGATCTTTTATCAAGCTGTGGATGCTGAGAGAAGGAATAATGTACTTGACCTGTAGTTTATCTGGGTCTGGGTTTTGTTATCCATGGGGTTTGACCCAGCTTACCATTGACTTTAGATATTTTGAGAGTTGGATGGACATTTTCCTACCATCAGGGCGTGGGGCTAAGAACTGGTAGGATTCAGCAATATGCCTGTGCTTCAGAGCTGAGCCCCCAGATAGATCTCGTCCTACTTCACAGCCTGGCTGGTAAGTTTCTGTGTCACTAGGGACCCCTCTTTCCTCTCCAGTGCTTCCCCTTAATTTCTCTGTCTTCAAGAGAACTCTGTAGTCCTGTTGTCTGTTCCTCGGCCTTCAGAAGGGGTGAGGAACTCTGGGTGGCTCAGAATGTCTCAGAATTTCCCTCTGTTCTATGTAGATGCCTTCAGGCTCTCTTATCTACAATACTGGGGTGTCTCTGTGGAAATTCTCACAATCCTGTCATCACACCTCCAGACTTTTGTGATTCAAAGCTCTGATCCCCTCAGGTGCCCACCTAGGTCTGCATGCCCAACTCTCAGGTTTTGGTAGCTGAAATCTGAGAGACGTGGGAGATGTTATTGGAACATCCCTTCCTCACTCTTTTTGTAGGCAAATCCAAAATGTTTTGCATAGATTTTTATCTGATCCCCTAACCTCTCCACTGCTCTTTAAAAGTGCCTGCTTCAACCTGGAGAGGGGGCCACACATGCGCTAGGGAGAGTCCTCTGTTCTCCTTCTATGCCCCAGCTGTTAATATATTACTCCCAAGTTTCTGGTGAAGATGTACAAGAAAATGTTGGTGTTTCAGTGCAGACTTGCTCTGGGGTTGGGCTGCTTGTAATTGTAACAAGACTTGCCAGCCCCCATATTTGATGTGAAAAGTTCCTCAAAGTTTAGCTGTTTGCACCTTACCATCATCTACAGCGGATTCCTCGTCTATCTGCTCTTCACCCTGGGATCAGCTCAGCCATGGATCTTCAATCTCCTCCTATTATTTGGGGGGAATTTAATTCTTCTAGGTTTTTTTGAGGCCACAACCAACTGTTCCTGCCATCTCTTGCATTTGCTGTTTTAGTCTGGATAGCTTCTTTTCACTAGATCTTTATGATATTTCCTAGAAAGTAATATTCAGTTATTATTAGGTGGTGACCCTTAACATTCTCCACCCTTCACCACACATGCAGTTATCACTCTTCCCATTCCATATTCCATATTCCATAACCTTGCAGTTTAAAAAAAATTCTTTCTTCATGGTCTTCTCACTGCACGCCATCATACTCTTTACTTATTAGCCTACTTGTTTATTGTCTACATTTCTCAGAGTAAAATCTCCATGAGGGCAGGACCTTGGATTGTGTTGGCAGCTCTGTTCTATTATGATAGAAATTCTTAAATTGCCAGTTATTAGTTATTTAATAAATGAAAAGACAACATTGAGATGGTATTTTTTTACGTCTTTGAAGTTGGCATTAAAAATCTATGTTGGCCAGTGTCATCATGTTTGCAGAGAATGACATATTATCTTCTACTATTAGTTGATCTGTAAATTGAATGGAAGTCTAAGACCAATGTACTGGCAGGTTTGTAGCAAACGGCCAAACCTTTCTTTAGGCTAGGCTAATCTTCTAAAGCACAGCTCAGTATAGGCATTTATGCCATTGGGTTATACTGACTGTGCATCACATAAACATACATGTTTATTTCTCCATCTTATTGTGTTGCATGCTGATTTAGTGATCTAATAAACCAAACTAAACAAACAGATCCCCAGAAAGCAAGCAAAAGAACCCCAAACAAACAGTCCGTTGCAGAAATATGGCAAGTGACACAATAGCTTTCTGACTTTTGGACTAATTTACTATTTAACTCCCTCATTATTTTTATTTTTCCTCACTGGTTTCAAGCTTTTAACTAATAAAATTACACTTATTTAAATTAAATTTTATTAAAATTGTATTTTATTAATGCAGAAAATACATTGGTAATCAACAATTAAAGAAAATCGTGCTGCACGAATAATAATAAATGATGCTTGAAAGTCATTGAGATGTTGTTTTCTTATCTGAGGAGCCAAGCAAAGATATTTATCTTTACCACTTTCCCTGTTTGCATTAGACTATTATTTATGACAATTAGGAGATAATGCATTTTAAATATATATAAATTATAAAAAATATAATAAAATCTTTTATGCTTGTGTCATTACCACTTTTATTCCCTAATTTAGTTATACCCCAAATTGTTAGTAGTTCTTTTGGAAGCTGGTATCTAATTCATCAGTCATGAAGCACATTTTCTCAACTCTGAGCATTTCCTGTTAGTTGTGTTATATTTTGTACACATTCATCTGTGGAAAGAAATTTGAAATGAAAAATAACCTCATAACAAGATAAAAGACTGTATCAAAAAATGAAGGGATGTTGTTAGGATATTTACTTACTCTACGTGTGTATAATATCTCCTTCAGATATAGTGTCATTCACAATTATGAACAAATTTCAGAATATAATTTTGCTAAATGAGGATTGGCAAGTCATTCTTTGCCTTCTAAGACTAAGAGATTCTTCAATTAATGAAAAGAAATGCTTAATAGCAATTACTTCCTACACTAGACAATAAACCTAATCTAAAGGACAACCAGTTATGAACAGTTGAAAAGGTTAAGGAAACAAGAGGAAAGTCAATAAAAAGCCAGATCTATACTTAGAGTCATTATGATTATGGAAGAGAAAATCCTTAGAGTGGATCCAGAATTGAAAATAAAGGGGAAGGATTATCCTTAGAATGCTTGGAGGATTTTTCTGGATTAGAGGCTGAAACAATTTGTATGTTTAATCTAGATTCTGAGTTGATTCAACCTACTTTTATTATTTAATTTGTAAATATTCTACACCTAGTCTGTCTTTATAAGAACAGCCTTCCTGCTCTCAAGTGGCAGTAGTATGAACTTAGAACTAGTAGGTATTTAAATGTATTACCACTGAAGCATGAATTTCCTTTGCCTGAATAATCTGGGGAAATTGTATTTTGAAAAACAAATTCTGCTGCCTAAATATTACCAACTGTTAAGATTCTTTTATTTTTAAACAATGAAAACTGATATATCCCAAATAAAAGATTGATTAGGTAAGAATTCTTATATATATATGGGGTACGGAGACTGCTTCCATGGCATCATAATACGCATCATTAATCACACCAAGACCAGCTCTGCTTAAAGATGTACCAAGACATCTTCTTTACCATAACATGGATATCCTGAATACTGCTTGAATGAAAGGATCCATAATCCAGCATTTCGAAAAGTTTTTCCTGTTTCAGAATTCTCATTGTAATGGTACTTATTGCTATTGATTTTGATTTGAATTTGTTATGTTCTTGTAGGCAGAGGGTAATGTTCTTGGTGACATAAATTTGGGAATCAATTAGGTCTGAATCTTCTACTAGACAGTAGTCTGAGATCGGCAATTTTTGCTTTAATAGATGTGGAAGGGATTACCTGAACATAAACAAACATATAAAACATCATTAAAGCCTCATTAATTTGGTCATAGCCTTCAGAATTTATCATTATTTGAATGAAATGCATTAATGTTTACTTTTGATGAATAAATTTTTTCTTCACAGAGTAAATGTATAAGTTAAACACTTGAGGGAATATTACGTTTATAAGCCATTTAGAGACACTCATTTACATAAGTGCTGCACTTAAGAATAGTTAACCCATAAAAATTCTTTGGAGGGGTCGCCTGGTTGGCTCAGTCAGTTGAGCATCCAAATTTTGAATTCGGCACAGGTCATTATCTCCTGGTTGTGGGATCCAGCCCCCACCCCCGCCCCCCACCCCCGTGGCTCAGTGTGGAATCTCCCTCTACTCCTCCCCTGCTCATGCTCTCTCTCTCTTTCTCTGTCTAAATTAAAAAAAATAAAATCTTTTAAAAAATTTGTAACTATTTTTTGCTCTGAAAATGTTCAGCTTTTCAGTATTAAAACAGCTACCTCTAATATTATGACATTATCTGGAATATGCTCAATTTCAATCTGTATTTACATGGGAAAACATTTTGAACTCCATAGTTCTGCTCTTTGTTCTCTGATTGGAGAACCAATATAATCTGAAACAAGGAATTATGCACAGGATTTTTAAAATTTTTTATTATTATTATTATTATTATTATTATTATTATTATTATTACTACTTTTAACCAGGGAGCTTATCTAAAGGAGAAGAATTGAAGAACCTGGAAGGGTGAGATACTCAGAAAGGAAAATTCAGTATCAAAGCAAATGGCAAATGGGGACTTAGTCCTTATGGGATCTCCCAAGAAGTAAGCAAGATTCTTCACTGAATTACGTATCCAAAGTATGGGAAACACAAGTGTTACCTGTACTTCTCATATCTGATTATTTGAAATCTTCGTGGGACGGATTAATCCCTTGTACATCTGAGCAGAGAAGAACGTAGCCTGAATGAAATTCTCCCCAGATGTGTAGCAAAGATGAAGTTTGAAGGCAAAAAATGAAGGTATGTGGTATGCAATTGAAGACAGACTCTGTTTACACTATCAGGGAGACCGAGGACACCTTGACCTGTCCCCATTACTTACAGCTGGAGTCTCAGATTAGATCAAGGAGGAGTAGGTAGAGGGGATGCCTGGGTGGCTCAGCAGTTTAGCACCGCCCTCGGCCCAGGGCGCGATCCTGGAGTCCCGGGATCAAAACCCACATCAGGCTCCCTGCATGGAGCCTGCTTCTCCCTCTGCATGTGTCTCTGTCTCTGTCTCTCTGTCTCTGTCTCTCTTTCTCTCTCTCTGTCTCTCATGAATAAATAAATAAATAAAATCTTAAAAAAAGAAGAAGAAGTGAGTAGAACTGAAAGTCAGTGGTTGGGGCTTTTTTGTAACCATAGCCCTTACCAGACTTCCTCATGCTCTACTATTACTTAGACATCATGGTGGTTGCCTGACACAATCTTTACAAAAGCTTTAATGTGAAAGAATTAGGGAAACAAGCTCTAGTCTCCATTGCAAGAGCTAGTCTTCAGATAAGAGTGGGCTTGCCTCATCTCTCTCCACCACTACAAATTCTAGATTTCACTCACCATCAGCCAGCACTTAAAGCCTTTAGGTATATACAAAAAAAAAAAAAAAAATTAAAGATGAGGAAAAATAGGAAAGATACAATGTCAAGAGAAAAGTCAGGTAATAAAAATTACCCTTGAGATGACCATGCTGTTAAAATTAACAGACAGGAACTTTAAAGGAGTGATTATAAATAATTCAAGGTCTTAAAGAAGGGAGTGGTTGTAATATATGAACATATAAAGAATCATATCAGGCAAGTTAGAACTATAAAAAAACTGGAAATTTTATAATTGAGATGTATAATATCTGAAGTAAGAAGTTTATTAGATGGACAGAGACTGAATATTTAGGGAAAAAAATAGAAATCTTTCATCCTGAAAACCAGAGAGTTTATTAAAAATAAACTGAACAGAGACTAAGTGACCTGTGATATAGTATCCAGGAGTCAAATGCATGTGTAACCAAAATCTGAGAAGAGAGGGCATATGGACAAGAAAATATGTTAAAAGGAATATTACTCCCCAAATTTCCCAAATTTGGAAATTAAATTAAAGATCCAAGAAGTTCAGCAAACACCATATAGTGTAAATAGTGTAAGTTTCACAAGACATTATTATTTTTTGTATTAAAAAGTCAATTGTGGAGGATCCCTGGGTGGCTCAGCAGTTTAGCGCCTGTCTTTGGCCCAGGGCGTGATCCTGGAGTCCCAGGATCTAGTCCCATGTAGGGTTCCCGTCATGGAGCCTGCCTCTCCCTCTGCCTGTGTCTCTGCCTCTCTCTCTCTCTATGTCTATCATGAATAAATAAATAAAATCTAAAAAAAAAGTCAATTGTATCTTAAAGGTATTTAAATAACATTTAGAAAAACATTCACTCATGTAGTTACCATTTCCAGTGCTCTTCATTCCTTTGTGCAGAGCTAGACTGCCATTTGGTAAATCTTTGTTCCTTAGGAAGAACTTTATTTATATTTTCTAGTGCATGTCTTCTGGTGCTGAAGTCTTCCAGCTTTCATATGC
Organism: Canis lupus familiaris; assembly: GCF_011100685.1. Classification (NCBI taxonomy): domain Eukaryota; kingdom Metazoa; phylum Chordata; class Mammalia; order Carnivora; family Canidae; genus Canis; species Canis lupus. The sequence goes on along the minus strand of NC_049222.1, from coordinate 16,009,093 downwards.
CTAAAGTTTTTATTTCACTTTTTGAAAGCTATTTTTGCTAAGTATAGAATTCTAGGGTGACAATTTCTCTCCTTACTACTTTGTAGACAGCATGCCACTGTCTCCTGGTTTCCACTGCTTCCAACTGGATGTCTGCTTTAATTCTGATCTCTTTTACTTTGCACTTATATGTCATTAAAAAAAAAACCTTCTCTTTCTTTCTCTTGTCTTAAACAATTTGATTACAGTGTGATATACTTTGTATACAGTATGTATACTCATTCATGTTCCGGTGCTTCTTGGATATGTAGATTTATAACATCAATTTTTAAGGATAATTAGCTATTATCTCCAAATATATTTTCTCTCCCACAATTTGAGTCTCCCAATAACATGTATACTAGCTACTTGGGCTTCTCCACACTCTTGTATATATTCTCAGCTGAAGTAACTGCCATGATCGTCCTGATTTTCCCCTCTCTGAGTCTAGGTCTGGAAACTTTCTCTGGTTAGGATGCGTTATTTCCTTTCTTTATTTCCCTTTTCTTAATGATCACTATCCTTTGCTGTCCAATGTCTAGTGTCTTGAAATACCTCTGTTTCAGTATCTTGTTTATGTTTTAGTTGTTTCACATGGGACAGTTTATGTGGTTCCTGTTAGCCAGATGATGAACTCCTCTTGTCAGTTTTTTTTAACTTTAGCCTTTCTAGTGGGCGTAAAATTATAACCTTAACATAAATTTTCCTGATTTCTAACGATAATCTTTTTATTGGCCATTTCTATATTATATTTAGTGAAATATCTACTTTTGTCCTCATTTTAAATTGCAGCTCTTGGATTAGAACATACATGTATATTGCAGTGGATTTAGAACTCATAGTTTACTACTCTCCAAGAAGATTAGCACCTTTGCCACAATATAATTTTATTACCCACCTGTTAAACCTAAAGTCACATATTTTATAATTACACTTGTTATAAACCTCAAAATGTGGTGTTATATGCTTGACATGAAAGATATAGTTATCTCTTTTCAAAGAGTTTGAAGAAGAAAAAATAGTATATTTATTTACATATTCAATATTTTGATGCTCTTAAATCCTTGCTGCAGATATAAGTGTATTTTAGGAATCATTTTCTTTCATTCTGAAAAATCTTCAGTTAGCATTTTATTGCAATTCTGTGATGAATTCTGTCAACTTTTAATTATTTGAAAATGTCTTTACTTTCATTTTTGAAAGACATTTTCATTAGATATAGAATTGTAGTTTGACAGCTTTTTCTTTTAGCACACAATCCAAAAGAAGGTAGAAGAAAAAAAATACCAAAGAAAATTAGGAAAGACATAAAACAAATAGCAAGATGTGCATTTAAACCAACCATACTAATAATCACAATAAATGTGAATCAACTCCAATCTAAAAGGTAGAGATTTTCAGACTGGATAAAAATTCAAGACCCAATTGTATTTCTCTTCAAGAAATCCACTTTAAATATGAAAACATAAATATATTAAAGTTCAAGTAATAGGAAAAGATATACCATGATAACACAAATCAAAGGAAATCTGAAGTAACTATATTAATACTAGCCAATGTAGGCTTTAGTCAATTATTAAAAGGTAAAAAAGGTCATTTCATAATTACAAATGGATAAATTTACCAGGCGAATATAACAATGATAAAGATTTATACATCTAATAACAGAACTACAGGATTCAAGAAGAGATAACTGATAGATTCCAATAGCCCCTTTTCAATAACTGATAGGACAATTGGACAGAAGGTCAGTTAGTATACAAAGACCATATATCCCTGACTACTAATGTGTCCTAATTGCTATTTATAGAACATTCAGCAGAATGCACATTCTTTTCAAGTGCACATGGAATGTTTACAAAGATTGACCATATTCTGGTCAAGACGCAATAAACTTAAGTTGATTCAAGTAATACGGAGTATGTTTCTGTTCAAATGCAATTAAGTTAGAAATCAGTTAATAAAGATATGTAGAAAATAATAAAATATTTGGAAGCTAAATAGCACATTTCAAGCAGCTGTGGTTCAAAGAAGAAATCAAAACGGAAATTTGAAATTTTCAAATTGGACAAAAATGAAACACTACATCTCAAAATTTGTTTGGATGCCACTAGTCAGAGAGAAATTCAAAACACAAAATGCTTAAACTCAAAAGAAGAAAAGTTTCAAATCAATAACTTCTACTTCTACCTTAATATAATAAAAGAAAAAGCAGAGCAAAGAAAACCTAACGTAGAATAAAGGAAACAGTACATATTACAGTGGGAAATCAATGAAATTGAAAACATAAAAACAATTGAGGAAATTGATGAAATAGCAAGGTTGTTCATTGAAAGTATCAGTTTAATTAAGAAACCTCTAGTTGGGCTGATCAGGGAAGAAAAAGAAAACAGGAGAGAAAACACAAATCAGCAATATTGGGATTGAAAGAGGTAACATCACTACAAATTCTACAGATACCGACAGGATTAAAAAGGCCATATCATATACAACTTTATGCAAACTGGACAGATTGTTTGAAAGGGCAAAAAGTATCAAAGTTTGTTTGAAAAGAAATAGAGACAGCATGGCCAGAATGGTGAGGAAAGGCCTGGGAAACTCTCCTCCTCCATGAAACAATGAGAACAGTGGGGGAAATTTTAAAATAAACTTTTTTAGGACTACAGAAATGAAGCAAAGCCCTGAGACAATCTGACAAATATATGTTAAGGAAAATTGCTGAATTCACTAATTACCAGTCAGATTAACACAAAATAAGAAGTTCTATTAGACAATATTCTGTTGGTATGTTTTATCAGTAGGAATGCTAACCAGTGTTCCAATGTATTTTTAATCCAGGGTGTAATTTATAAGCAAATATTATAGGAAAGATCCTGAACTCAGTACAAGGGGTAAATGATGAACACACAATAACCATGTATGTGTTTGTTTCCACAGACCACATCCTTATGCTCTGTGATCAGAAGTTGGTTACATAATAGAAATAAGGGCTGAAGTGCTAATGGGAGGTATAAATTGTTCGTAATTCTAAAAACAAAGTGATTTGAAAGTACTATAATCTTCTTGCAAAGATAAAATTTGAAGTGTACATTGAAAGATGTAAACATTCTGATGTCTCAAATATGAAAGATCAGAAGGAGGGAGGAAGACCTATTTTAAACCATAAACAGATCTCAGAACATTTTTTTTGAGGCAAACTGTTTTCTATAATTTATTAAATAAGATGGAATTTTATTTCCATGAATTAAAAATAAGAATTGAATAATAATAACCAGATGGCAGGTACTATATATATACTATGAAGAAATATTCTTGAGAATAAATAATGATCTAGGTTTTTCAAGGCACTTACCATCTATATAAACAAGGAAGCAGAAGATCATAGAGTTGCATCGCAAATGCTATCATTTGGGGATGAACATGTCACAGTTATCTTCTCCAGCTTCGCTGTAGGAGAGGGGAGAACACGAGGGAGAAGGGGTCGGAAACTGCCTGAGGAGGCCCAGAGAGCAAATGAGAATCAACGAGGTGTCTGCCTGAGGGCTATGGACACAGGATGGAGGGGACGGTCAGGAGGGGTGACAGGTAGTTAACAACGTCTGGAGCAGGTTCCAGTGGAAGTTGTGGCTGTAGTAAGACACAAGGCTGTGAGCAACACTCTGGTCAAATTGTTAGGTAGAAGCTAGAATTGAGCACCTAAGGAAGGCCCCCCAGGCAGAGTCCCAGGTCCTTGAAGGGAAATGATAGAGACGTGAGCTGAAGGCAAGAACAGTGATAAATAAGTTACACATTACAAAGCCTGGTGACAAAACATCCTGGCCAGGTGGCTTCCAAGACCTTAGGGCTGACAGATCAGGAGCCACATGAGCAGAGCATGGGCTTCCTCTTCCACTTCTTCCCAGGGTAACCCCTAGACTCCTTATAATTCATTTGCTTTATGAGTACAGTTCCCTCCCCACCAATGGAGAAAAATGTTTCCATGATGGTTCCCCATATACAAACTTTGTAAGGTCAAAAACTCCCAACCTGTGGGAGGAGATTCCCAAACGCTTGGAAGCAGCTTCCATCCGTGACCACCTCACTGCAGGTCACAGCTTCTCCCAGCCCAGAGAGATGCAATGATACCTAATCAAAAAACAACGCAGGGGCTTTTTCCACCTTCCAGAACCTGCCTGCTCTCCCACTGTGAGAATGTATTTTCTCTTTAATAAACTGCTTTGTGCTTGCTACTTTCCCCGTGGCTCTCTTTATTGGAGCATGGCTCCCCTCGTGATTCTTTTTCGTGTGGAATCCAAAGACCGAGACCTCCATTCACACTAGGCAGACCCTCCCACTCTTAACAAATTCATATAGGGCCCTTTTAGTAATACTGAATAATGTGTCTTTTTCGTGAAGATTGTGGTGTGTCAACAGAAAGTTCCTAAGGAGTAGAATGATGGTCAGAATTTGCTTATAATGATCATACTGGCTGTGGTTTGTAGAATGGATTAGATGGAGCAAGCCCAGAGGTGAAGAGGTCATTTAGAAAACCACAAATATCAAGGAGCCAGAGGATAGTATCCTTTCCCAAAGGAGTGACCAAAGAGAGAGAACCATAAGGGAAAGCCAGAGAAAATAAAGTATAATTAAAGCTAACATAGCCACTGCTTTGTATGGGGGATGAGAGGATGGGAAAATGCATGTCCCTTAGAATATAATCAAAGGCCATTCTATATTTAATTACATATAAATTTAAAATTTCTATAATTTTTTTTGTGATTTTAGGAGGCAGTAAGAATTCGATATTTCAAGAATTCCCAGAGAGATATTGAAGCAGATCAAGATAGCCAAAAGCAAATTTGAAAGTGTTATTTTTGCTTAGACTATGGACACAAAAAGTTTCTTAATGCTCATGGAAGTCTACTCTTTTTGTTTTATACAAAAGGAATGCTACTTTCATTGGCAAAATCAGCTGTAAAAGTCGTTAAAAGTCATGGTTCAAGATTCCAAAGGCTTTTTTTGTTATAATAAATGTATGTTCCAAAGTGCTTCTGCCCATTATAGATCTGATTCCTTATCAATAAACAGTAGCCCAATCAAAGAACCCTCGTGAATATTACAGACCACGTTTGTAAGACATCAACTTTCACCTGTCAATAAAGGAGGCTGCTCTAAATTGGCAGTGATTTGAGAAATTTCCACTAAAGAACCACTTAGACTGGCCACAGTCTAATAGAAATATAATATCAGCCAGATATTTAATTTTAAATTTTCTAGTAGCCACATTGAAAACTGAGAACCTGGAGAGGTGAATTTTAGCAATATATTTAATTTAGCTCAATATATCCAAAATATTATCACTTCAACTTATAATCAAGATTCAAATTATTAATATGATTACATTCTTGGTCTTTTCTATTCAGCTTTGAAACCTACTAGTGTGTATTTTATGCTTACTGAACATCTTAATTCACACTAGTCACACTGCATGCTCTTAATAGCCTGTGTGTGACAAGTAGCTAATAATGAATAGATAGTGTGGACTTAAACATTGAGGGGCATTAGCTGTGCCTTGTCCTGTAGTAAGGGCAGTGTCAATATGGTTCTCAACATGTTTAGTTTTCTGTCCTTCCTGGTTTTGTCATATCTCTTTTCTTTCTCCAGTCCTGCCCACTGAGGTCATGAATCATACTACAATACTTCTTGAGCATCTACCATATGCCAGAGTTCCAGTCACTAAACAAGCAACAAAAAATACAAGTAAGTTCTCTGCCACTATCATGCTTGTGTTTTACTGGTCATAGTGCTTTATTGCGGCATCAGTTTAGGTCAGAAAAGTAAAGCCACTAGTAATCATATAGAATAAGTAATTTATTATAAGGGCAAGAATTGCATGATAATGCAAGGTGGTTAGTTCTGCATCAAGTGTTTGGCCTGAAGTCAGCAGGGCTGGAGTCAAGAAGGAAAGACAGATGTCAACTGGTGTAGCACGGGGAAGAGCTGGAACCCACGGAGAAAAATTGGGATCATGATGATTACTTGGTACCTGCATCTGTCTGTTGCTGCTTTCAATCTTGATGCTGTGGGTGATGGTTAAATTAGCACCATTCACTTGACCCAGGATAACCTAGAATCTAAGAGAAGAAGTAGGAGGGAGCCAGAGGAACCTAGGGTCCATTGTAGCCTCATACCCAAAGGGTGAACCAGCATTTGGGCAATGATGTGAAGAGCTGTGGTGGTGCCTGCCCTATACCAGCCTGTGGCTAACCTGAACTCAGAATCATAAAAGAAATGAAGACTTTCAGGATGACTTTCAGTGGTGTTAATTGGACACATTACGAATCCACCCTAATAGCTACCTCAGGGTACTGCCCACATATCCCTTACAGACATTTACATTTGCTTTTCCTCTATTTTATCCTATTTGTGGTCAAGAACACTTTCCAATATTGAATGTTTGAAAAGAATGTCAGAGAGGCCTTTGAAAAAACAAGATGTGTAGGTACTGTTTACATGTTTTGTATAACACTTCACATGCCCAAGAGTACTGCAAACGGTAATAGGACTTCGTTTAAATCAAGACACAGAAAAGGAGGTGTTCCACACAAGGAAACAATCCAGTTACATCGAGGTTACCTCATTAGCTCATAAAAATTAATATCTGTTTAATGAGGGTGTCATTATTTCAGTAGTCACTTCTGTCCTGTATAGTTGTTGATGCCCTCAGGAGATCATATAGTCATTTTCCCTTACTAATCGATAATGATAAAGGACTTCTGAAATAAAGTCAAGGTGGGTGAAATTATTCAATTAAAAATGGTTTCTACACAGCTGCTTAGAAACTCACTGAAAAGAACAGCAAATAATACCTGAGTCAGGCAAGAAGTACTTTCAACATCCCAGGAAATAGCACATTTGCTAACCTTGGCTTTTCTACAATACATGAACATCTAAGAACAAGAGTTAAGCACATATAATTAAACTTAGAATTTTACTATTCACTGCAGATTGGTTTCTTAATATGCATTTTAATGATCTCAATGCTACTTTTAACATGATTTTCTCTTCGTTCCAACAGGAGTAAATAGTCATCTCTAGTTTTTTGCTGCCGTCAGTAAGTCTGCTTCTATGAGTTCTCCCTCCTCCCTCACTTACCTTCAGCGTAAATTTCCTGTAGACAGGGAAACTCGATTACTATAATGTTGGGGAAAATTAAGTGGGTTCATTACAATTATTGTCACTCTAGTGATAGCACAAGGGAGTTGTCATTTTTTTTTTTCTGGGTCGTTGAGAAACATTTTACTGAATTTGTTTTCTTTTTCTGTATTCTGAAGACTTTACCCCACCAGATAAATTCCTCCTGGATAAATTAGGAGTTTGCTTATTTTTTTTTTTAGATTTTATTTTTAAGTAGTCTCTACTCCCAATGTGGGGTTTGAACTCAAACCCCAAGATCCAATGTTGCATGCTCTACCAACGGAGCCAGCCAGGCACCCCAAGAGTTAGTTTACCTATATATGCGGAATTTATGCATAATTATATAAAATGTCACTAGTAATTGTGCTGTCTTAGTTTCTGTCAGCAAGTGTAACAAATTCAAATCAATTTATCACCAATTGTTAGAAGGGAGCTATTTGGGAAAAAAATCAATAATAGCACTGACAAAACACTATGGGGGTAACTTCTATTTCAGTGTTTAATTTCTTACATTTTCCTACTTAACTTTTCCTGAAGTGAATACCATTTTTCCCCATTTACAATATGAAATGTGATAAAATGTTAATCAAGTTATTTCCTAAGATTGCAGGAAACACTTTGATTTAGGTCACCTGTTTGAAGGGGATACGTTGATGACCTAAAAAGTATTTTTGATGTTTCTAACTACTGATGACACTATTTTATGGAATTAATTTAAAAAAAAAGGAATTAATTTAGTGTTGATAACATTTCTTCTCCTGAACCCCAAGAAAGTGGGCACAAATTTCACTTGTTTAATTATTCTCACCTGAGGCAGAGCTAGACATTGAATCTAGGTCAGCTTGAATCTGGCCCCTGTGCTCTTGCTCCTATAGTCTATAGCTTTTCTTTTTTTAGAAAAAATAAGAATAAAAAGCTTCTCTAAGAGAACATAATCCATATGTTCTATACAGATGTATCCAAATACAATGTAAATGTAAATGCCTATTATGCAAAAGAGACATAATAATTGTTTGAGCCATATCACAAGGTTTTTGTGCAGCTAGCATATGTAATCTATTACTACGTACCTTGTAAAAAATATCATATAAATAAGACTTTAAAACAATTTAAGAAACTTTAAATAAATATAAGTTATTTATTAGTAAAAGGCAGAATAAACTGAGGGAAAAGAACACAGACTCTCACTATGTTTATGATTTCCTAGTTAGAAAGAAATAAAGGGGAAAAGCTGAAATTTAGCATTTTTATGACACTAAGTTGTTTGGAGCAAATATGTTTATATAAAAAAGAAAGTTTACGAGATATCAAATGATTCCATTTTAATCTATAGAACACATTTATAGAGTGAATCATGTACATATATTATCTTCTCAGAGCACAGGTGTGTTATACGAATTTGGGTACATACATCTTTTCCCCCAGTTCTTTAATACTTTGCCATTCAATCGATATCACTTACAACTGAGAGTCATATAGTTTGTTGATCTCTCTGAACAGATAAATTCATAACTATTAATTTCTTTGTAGTTCCTTCCCTTCACTCTCAAAGTCCTCCATTTTCATTTTTATTCATTCTTTCTAGGTACTTCAGAATATTTTAAATTCTTGCTACATTTGCTCCAAGTTTCAAGATGAAGATAAAAATATCATAGAAGTCTTTGGAACTTACCAAATCCTTTTTTTAAAGGTTTTTAAATTTATTTAATAGAGAGAGAGAGAGAGAGATTGGAAGAGACACAGGCAGAGGGAGAAGCAGGCTTCATGCAGGCTGACGTGGGACTTGATCCAGGGTCTCCAGGATCATGCCTTGGGCTAAAGGTGGCACTAAACCGCTGAGCTACCCAGGCTGCCCTTACCAAATCCTTTTAATGCTTGTCAGGTAGAAGCATAGTGAATAAGACATGCAATTAAAACATTACGTATATTAAAATTTTATTACACATCTAGTAGTTCCTAGGACCAAGGGAGTTATGGGCCATTTGATAACACAGACATTTATACCAATAGTCAAGGTACAGTGTGACAGTTTACACGTTGAAGTTTAAGAGAACAATATACAACTTTGGACAGATTATTTAAACTATTGGAATCGAAGGAGAAAGATGGCCAAGGGGAGAGCCTTCCAAGGAGAAGTTAGGGCCCATGTGAAAAAGCAGCTGAGGGGGCAGCAGTCCAGTAATGGTCAATGGCAACCGAGCAAGGCAGTGCCTAGGAAGGGTCAGAGATTGGTTATATACATGTGATTGAGTACATTAGCAAACATATTGAGGATAAGAAGAGCCAGGTTTCTTAAGTGGAAGAAGGGATAATAAACTTTCATATGTTGGATTGGAATTGGAAAAATCACTGTAAACTAATGGTTATAAATATGTGTGTATATCTATACATATATGCACATACAATATGTACATATATACTATATATGGACAGTATGTATGCATGTAAAATGTATTTGTTTGAGTTTGTATATATGTGTGTGTGAGTATTTTTTTTTCTTGGCTTTGTTTATTGAATGAGTTTGAAACTAGCAACATCCCAGCAACAATAAGCACACCTAGCATTGAGGTCTTCATTTCTAAAGATCATTCTCAATGAGAAGAAAACAAGGCTCCCTAGAGAGATGACTGAGACTAGAGGTAGGTAAAGTAAAAGAGGAAACTAAAATATATTATGGTAAACAGTAAGGAAATGCTCAAAAGCTGATGAAAATCTGTTGAAAAGAAAGAACTCAGCTTGAAAGCACCCTCACTTGCAAAAATGTGAGATAATTTGAGCATGAAAATAAATAATAATGATGATGAGTTTTATTATAATATGTCTAGCAATATTTAGTAAGCTATGAAATTATATTGATACAAAGAGATAAAGGAATGAGTGAATAAGATAAAACTCTCCTCCAGTGGTAAATAATAAATGTAGAAAGACTGAGATAATTCTAAAAGTCACCACCTGGTAGCCATCATAATAATAACATTTTCAGGAAAGATTCTTCAATAAACTATTTATTGGATCAACTTTGATGAATGAGTGGGTGAAATCAGGATGCAGAGTGAGATATTTACAAAGTGCCAATCTCCACATAGTTATTAATTACACATGGAAAAAGATAAATTTTACAGTAAAGAAACTGGAAGACACCACCTTATTTAACTGCTGAAAGTTATCGATAGCAATGGAACACAATGAAATCCCTACATCCCCAAAAGAGCATAAGAAGAAGAGTACATTAGTTGCCCATAAAGTTCAGGGTCCACTTCTGGATTCTCTATTCTGTTCCACTGATCTATGTGTCTGTTTTTGTGCCAGTACCACACTGTCTTGATGACCACAGCTTTGTAGTACAACCTGAAATCTGGCATTGTGATGCCCCCAGATATGGTTTTCTTTTTTAAAATTCCCCTGGCTATTCGGGGTCTTTTCTGATTCCACACAAATCTTAAAATAATTTGTTCTAACTCTCTGAAGAAAGTCCATGGTATTTTGATAGGGATTGCATTAAACGTGTATATTGCCCTGGGTAACATTGACATTTTCACAATATTAATTCTGCCAATCCATGAGCATGGAATATTTTTCCATCTCTTTGTGTCTTCCTCAATTTCTTTCAGAAGTGTTCTATAGTTTTGAGGGTATAGATCCTTTACATCTTTGGTTAGGTTTATTCCTAGGTATCTTATGCTTTTGGGTGCAATTGTAAATGGGATTGACTCCTTAATTTCTCTTTCTTCAGTCTCATTGTTAGTGTATAGAAATGCCACTGACTTCTGGGCATTGATTTTGTATCCTGCCACGCTACCGAATTGCTGTATGAGTTCTAGCAATCTTGGGGTGGAGACTTTTGGGTTTTCTATGTAGAGTATCATGTCATCGGCGAAGAGGGAGAGTTTGACTTCTTCTTTGCCAATTTGAATGCCTTTAATGTCTTTTTGTTGTCTGATTGCCGAGGCTAGGACTTCCAGTACTATGTTGAACAGCAGTGGTGAGAGTGGACATCCCTGTCTTGTTCCTGATCTTAGGGGAAAGGCTCCCAGTGCTTCCCCATTGAGAATGATATTTGCTGTGGGCTTTTCATAGATGGCTTTTAAGATGTCGAGGAATGTTCCCTCTATCCCTACACTCTGAAGAGTTTTGATCAGGAATGGATGCTGTATTTTGTCAAATGCTTTCTATTCGATAAAGGAGGAAAGACTATCCATTGGAAGAAAGACAGTCTCTTCAATAAATGGTGCTGGGAAAATTGGACATCCACATGCAGAAGAATGAAACTAGACCACTCTCTTTCACCATACACAAAGATAAACTCAAAATGGATGAAAGATCTAAATGTGAGACAAGATTCCATCAAAATCCTAGAGAAGAACACAGGCAACACCCTTTTTGAACTCGGCCATAGTAACTTCTTGCAAGATACATCCACGAAGGCAAAAGAAACAAAAGCAAAAATGAACTATTGGGACTTCATCAAGATAAGAAGCTTTTGCACAGCAAAGGATACAGTCAACAAAACTCAAAGACAACCTACAGAATGGGAGAAGATATTTGCAAATGACATATCAGATAAAGGGCTAGTTTCCAAGATCTATAAAGAACTTCTTAAACTCAACACCAAAGAAACAAACAATCCAATCATGAAATGGGCAAAAGACATGAACAGAAATCTCACAGAGGAAGACATAGACATGGCCAACATGCACATGAGAAAATGCTCTGCATCACTGGCCATCAGGGAAATACAAATCAAAACCACAATGAGATACCACCTCACACCAGTGAGAATGGGGAAAATTAACAAGGCAGGAAACAACAAATGTTGGAGAGGATGTGGGGAAAAGGGAACCCTCATACACTGTTGGTGGGAATGTGAACTGGTGCAGCCACTCTGGAAAACTGTGTGGAGGTTCCTCAAACAGTTAAAAATAGACCTGCCCTACGACCCAGCAATTGCACTATTGGGGATTTACCCCAAAGATACAAATGCAATGAAACGCCGGGACACCTGCACCCCGATGTTTATAGCAGCAATGGCCACGATAGCCAAACTGTGGAAGGAGCCTCGGTGTCCAACGAAAGATGAGTGGATAAAGAAGATGTGGTTTATGTATACAATGGAATATTACTCAGCTATTAGAAATGACAAATACCCACCATTTGCTTCAACGTGGATGGAACTGGAGGGTATTATGCTGAGTGAAGTAAGCCAGTCGGAGAAGGACAAACATTATATGTTCTCATTCATTTGGGGAATATAAATAATAGTGAAAGGGAATATAAGGGAAGGGGGAAGAAATATGTGGGAAATATCAGAAAGGGAGACAGAACGTAAAGACTGCTAACTCTGGGAAACGAACTAGGGGTGGTGGAAGGGGAGGAGGGCGGGGGGTGGGAGTGAATGGGTGACGGGCACTGGGGGTTATTCTGTATGTTAGTAAATTGAACACCAATAAAAAAAAAAAAAGAAAAAAAAAAAAAAGAAGAAGAGTACAGAATGACTCTGGGATATCCCTACCAAAAGTATAAAGCCTGAATCTAACTGTGAGGAAATATCAGACAAACCCAAACTAAGGGTCATCCTACAGAATAATTGATATATTACCTTCAACATAATAAGATCACAGAGGCCAAGAAAGGACTGAGGGACTGTCCTAGAGGTGAACAAGTAAGTAAATACATTGAGGATAGTGAGAATCAGGTTTCCCAAGTTGAGAAATTATTTATAAATCTGAAAAAGGAGGAAAGATGGAATGAGTTTTTAATTGGAGTTGGTGGTGTCAATTCATATGTGGCTTTATGGTTTTGAATAGAAGGATAGACGGATAGATTGAGAAATAAAAAGGTGATGAGTGGATAGCTAGATAGCTAATAGATAGCTAATAGATACACAGACAAATCAGCAGACAGATACATTGATCAATAGACCTATAGATAGATAGATAGATAGATAGATAGATAGATAGATAGATATTGAAGAAGTCAAAAAAGACATGACAGCTAAGTGCAATGCATGATCTTGGATTGGATGATTTTGCAACAATAGACATAATTGGACAATTGGCAAATTTAGAATGGGATATCTGAATGAGAGGAATAAGGAGTTTCTGAAAAATTATAAGTATTTCAAAATAAAAAGTTTTTAAACATTTTAAGAAATTTTATACAGGATAAAGCAATCTTAATACTTTGAACATTATAATTTGGAATAGGCCATATATCCAAGTTAGTGTGTTTTAAAAGACAGTTTTCTATTTTAGTATGTAATTACATGTTCTAATTATATAACTAATTCCTGTAAGTATACTTATATAATTAAATGATATAATTACAGAGAGTAATTGCATAATTATTGTAATGACATAATTATAGTAACTACTTAATTGCAAAACATTCAATGCACAAGTAAAACAACCAAATTAATTGCTTTAATAAACTGTCCCCCCAAAAAGTCATTTTGAATTTTAAATAAAAATTTCATTTAAAGTTCAACCATAGCATATTTTTAAAACTCTGATATATACCTATAAATTTTAACTGTATTTAGTTTTATCTTCACTCACCATTTTAAAAATATGGAATTATTCAAGAAAAATATTGTAAATTATTACTCTTCAATGTTTAAAATGAATTTAATTTCCTAAAATTTTCTAAACTCTCTAGTCCATTATTTTCTAGCATTTATTGCTAACTATTCGAATGGAAGCATGGAAAATGTTATTGAGAGTCAACAGTTTTAATTGTTTGCTCATTGGTCCTTAGCAAAGAATTCTCCATGTGATCAGAGATACATAAATATTTTTTATTACTCTCAGGGCAAATAAGAAATCCATAGTACATATGCAAAAGTGGATTTAAACTCTCCCATTAGATAATTCATTATATAAATCACCATGCTGAGTGTTCTTAGGAGACCTCTAGACATGACATGCTGGCGCTACTTTTTGATTTGTATTAAACGTGTGATGATCCAATAATGTGGCTCTTGTTTTACTTCTATTAATAAATACATCACTTGCTTGGTTTGTCAATCCCTCCCTTTGCATAGCATTTTCTGAAGTGTTTTGCAGAATTAGCTTTAGATCAGCAAGTACTAAGTATATCCACAAGGATTCCAGCTTCCTTTTTTTGATTATTTTGCCTTGCAAGTTTGTGCCTTTTTCCCAACCTTATTACAGATGTCTGTACTATTTTTTCCTGTACTATTTGTTTTATTTTTAGGAAAATAAATACTTCTATTTGTCATTTCATTTTGATGTGAATTTAGGACATTTGGCATTAAAAATTATTTTGAGTCATGAAAGCCTTTGATTATTAGTAAGGAACTGGATGGAACAATCAGCAACTTTTATCTGTGAGAGACATTATATGATAGAAAAAAAAAGAATAACTCTGGTATTCTTGACATCACAGTACATAGGCAACTGTCTTCTCCTGATATTTGCATTTTGACACTAAAAAAATCATAGCACTCACATATGTATCCGTGGTATTGAGAGCCTTTTAGTCTCCATAAAATGAGAGAGTAGTAAGCTCTACTTTTAACATCTGAAAGAATATATTTTTCCACATAAATCTGTGGTATTGGGGTTATTTAAACTTTCTCTTAAATATTATCAGGATTAAAATTATAATTCAAGTTAAATTACTTACTGGAGAAGTTAAAATTTTTTAGATGAAGTTCACAATACTTAAAAGTGACCATTTTAAGATTTACTTATTTATTTTAGAGAGCAGGAAAGAGAAAGAGAATAAGAGAGAGCCTGTGAATGGGTGGAAGGACAGTGAGAGTGAATCTTTTGAGAAGGCTCTCTGCTGAGTATGGAGCCCACTGAGGGGGCTCGAACTCATGACCCGTGAGATCACAACCCATTAGATCATGACCCAAGCTGAAACCAAGAGCTGAATGCTCAACTGACTGAGCCATCCAGGCACCCCAAAAGTAACCATTTTAAAGTGAACAGTGGCACTTCTATTTCCAAAACATCTTCATCACCCCCAAAAGAATACCCAGTACCCATTATAGCTACTGAGAAATATTTCCAATCCACTTACTTTCTATTGGCGTTCTGGCATTTATTCTTCAAGTCTACTGTTGAAATAACTTGGGATCAGGTCCCTTGGAACTTGGAAAGCCCACTTTGCCCTAAATTACTAAATTCTTCTATGGGCTGTAGATCCAGGAACCCTATCTATCCTATCTTAGGTGCTGGCTTAACCTTATACCCTCAATCTCAGTCACAGGGGTCACATTTCCCTACCCATGACAGCCCTAACAATTCTAAATTCACTCTACACACAACTAGGACCTCTACTGGGTTTTCCAATATTATTAATATATATACAGTCTTCAGCTATTCCATTAGCTAGTATATGCAGAGTTTATATTTTTTGTCATGGTAAGAAACTGCCCACTTATGTCTACCATTCCCAAGCAAGTAAACAGCTAGAAAACAGAAGGGATAGAAATGGGATATTATCCAAACTTCACCAGAATATAATTTTCCTATATTATGAGTTGGGGGTAAAGCCTCATATCCTTTGTGGGAATAATTCCTTCTTCTACACTGTTTCTGTCTGTTCCTACTGCTCCACTTTAAGAGGTCCAACATGGAGGAAGTCCACTAAGAGTCCCAATCCATCTTCATCCTTGCTGTAATCCACAGAAATTCCTTCAGGGTTCTGAGATACCACTGTATGATGTCATTATATCCTAGTTCTGTTGGTGTTTTATATCATGGGTAAACTCAGCTATCTAAGAAGTTAGGTGATTTATCCTAAATTGTGATCTTCAGGTAATTTGTCTGCTTTAAAATACAGATTTGGATTATTGACTTAAAATACAGATCCCTGGCTTCACCTCAGTTCAAATGAATAACAATATCCATGTATGGCCACAAGAACCATACTTTCAAAATAAAAGTAAACCCCGCATGACTTCTAAATGCAGGACACATTGAAGGCATTTATTCAGATGAGATGATTTAATAAAATGTGTTGCCTAATGAAGCCCACATAAATGTATTTGCCAAAGGTATTCAGGGAAGGAAATTGTTCTGAAGATTCTAGAATTCTCTTTCCCATACAAAGACATCAACTTCTCTATCATGATCTTCAGGCCAAAAAAAAAAAAAAAAAGTGTGGAAGGTGAAAAATAATGTAATAGAGATATTAAGAGTATGCTCTTTACTAAAAATATTAAGTAAAAAAAAAAAGTGTGGAAGGTGAAAAATAATGTAATAGAGATATTAAGAGTATGCTCTTTACTAAAAATATTAAGTAACCATAGGGTTGGGATCATGTAGCAGCTTTCTGAGTTTCTAGTGTATCATGCATACTATTGAATGAATACATAATCTATTGTATTAATACTATTGTACCAGTTTCCATAATATAAGCCCCAAAGAAAATATTCTAGTTGGCATTTTCTTCCATGCCATAGCATTGTTTGGTATTTAGAAAAAAAATGGATAAAACCTGCCAACTTGCATCTTGACAATAAATTTTAAAACAAAATAAGCAATCATGTCAATGAGGCTTTTAATAACTGCTCATGATACAACAGAGCATTTTAAATTATCATGAAGTAAGCACTTCATTTACATTCAACTAGGCATGGATTGTATACTAATTAAACCATCACAGTGAGGGATACATCATCATGTGTTAAAAATACACAGACAGATAGTTCTTAATTGGAATTCTTGTACAGGCTTTTAAAAAGAGGAATGAAGATTGTGTTTCAGTTTTAAATGGTTTTGTCAAGGTGTGTGGTATAGATTTGAGACAAGACTTTACATCAGGGCTTGACAAACCACCATCAAATCTAGTCTACTACCTATTCTTATATACAAAGTTTTTCTGGAACAATCCACATCCATTCCTTTCTACCTGTCTGTGGCTTCTTTTACACTCTGAGGGCATAGTTGAACAGTTATGACAAAAACTGTATGACCTGCAAAGGCAAAAGTAATTACTCTCTGAAAAAGGTTTGTTGACCTCTACTTTAGATGGATTCAGACCTCACTCTGTGATATCTTGTGTGTTTTCAGATTGTTAATTAAGCTTCTATTGGTTTTATTTTTCTAATGAACACAACGGGAATCAAGTGGCCTAATGTGTATGAAGTTCCAGGGCTTTTTTTAACTTAAGTAAGAGAGACCCTAAATGCAGATCTGCAAAGATCTATCTTCAAACTATTTATATTATGAGGCACAGGGGTTTAGGACTTGAGCATATGAACTTCTGGAGAGCTACAATTCATCCCATACCATGGCACAACTGGGGTGAGATAGGATTGATCAGGGAAGCCATTTGGAGGAGCCGAAGTATGAGCTGCAATACAAAGGTGAGGGAACGTTAACTCTGCAGAAGGAGGCAGTGCATCAGAGGGCACTATTTATAAAAACATTTGATGCTGAAAGAGCATCTGGTCTTCAGAAAGCCACAGGAGGTTTAGCAATCCTGTATTTCAGTTGGTGGTCTCTCCCTTGAGAGAATGTGAGTCTCTGGGAAAGTCAAGAACTTGAGTAACAGTGGCCATATTCTTAGAGTTTTAGCTCATGTGTGCTTGTTACTGGGATTTGAAGACCCAGGTTCTTTGTTTCCTTTTGATTTTGAGGACTTTTGTTCAATAAAAACTATCTTAAAATCCTAAAGGATTATGCTTTTGGTGTTGTATCTAGGGAATCTACGTGTATCCCAGATTATAAAGATCTTCTGTTATGTTTTTCACTGGAAAGTGTAGAGTTTTAGGCTTTCCGTTTAGATTCACAATCCATTTTGAATGAATTTTAGCATACAATGCAATTTGTGGATTGAGATTCATTATTTTGTGTATGAATGTCAAATTGTTACACCACTACTTGTTAAGAAGTTCATCTCTTTTCCATTGAATTGCCTTTGCATGTTTCTTAAAAATCATTTGGCCATATCTGCAGAATCTATTTTTGGAATCTCTATTTTGATTCTCTGATATATAGGTCTATCTTTCTGTAGGTATGTAGTAAGACTTAAAATGAGGAAATGGGAAAAAAAAGAAAAGAAAAAAAATGAGGAAATGGGAGTTCTGCAACTCTCTTCTGTTTTAGAATTATTTTAGCTCTTCTGGTTTCTACATGTCCCAGTATAAATTTTGGATCCAACATATCCATTTCTACAAAAACAAAACCAAAAATTCCTCCTAGGATTTCTGTTAGGATTCCATTGACTCTATAGACCAATTACCAAAAAAAAAAATTACATCTTAACAATATTGCATCTTCTAATCCATGAACATATATCTCTCCATTTATTTTGCTCTCTTTCATTAATAATTAACATTTGTAGTTTTTGCAATATCTACAAACCTAAGTAATTCTCTTTTTTGGGTGTAAATTTAAACTGAACTTATCTATTAATTTCAGTTTTTAATTGTTCATTGCTAACATATACAAATACAATTAAATTTTGTATATTAATCTTTTATTCAGTAGCCTTCCTAAACTCCTTTATTATAATGGCTTTTTGTTGTTGTTGCATATTTATATGGTTCTCTACATAGGTAATCAGGTCATCTTTAAATAGAGACAGTCATATTTCTTCCTTCCTAATCTGTATAACTTTTATTATTATTTTTTGCCCTATTGCACTATCTAGATCCTAGAGTGATATATGAAGGAGCAGTGAGATTGCACATCCTTTCCCTGTTCCCAAATGTTGGGAGGAAACATTCTGTCTATTACCCTTAAATATGCCATCAGCTGTAACTGTTATGGATGCCTTTGATCAAATTAAAGAGCTTGCCTTATTTTCCTAGTTAGCAAGAACAATTATTTTCATGAATGGATGTGAAATTTTTTCAACTGTTTTTTCTTCATATATTGAAACCATCATGTTTTTCTTCTTTAGTTTGTTGTTATGATGAGTTACATTACTTGATTTTTGCATGTTGAACCCAGCTAATGTATATTCTGTGTTATATGTTGTCATATTTAATATTTGCTAATATTTTGTTGAGGATTTTGTGTTGATCTTTATGAGGGATATGGTTTGCAGGTTTCTTTTCTTGTGCTCCCTTTTTTTTGGAGCGGGGAGGATTTGATATTAGGGTAGTACTGATCTTATAAAACAAGTTGTTCACCACCTGTGTGGCTAAAGTTGGCTTCTGTGTTGACCTTTAATAAACAAAACCCTCAAATCAAGCTGCTGTAATTAGACTTCCTTCTGTCCTGCCTCCTGTCTGCAGCTGTAAATAATCATTTGAACGTGACTGCCCTTAAAACAGCTGAATGTGCCATCGTGATTGAAAATTTTGTGGACATGTGTTACTGTCACATGTCCTCACTTTGGTCTTGTCGGTCCCATGCACCGTTGCAGCACGTGTTCCAAACCCTCCCTCAGCCTCCGTGTGTCCTTCCTCTGTTCCTCTCCTGCATCATGCATCAGTGTAAGTGTCCTGTGCACCTAGCTGTGCTGCAAGAGGCAGTGTGTGAGGACAGTCTGGGTGGGCACTGCTTCTGTGTAGCCATAGTCTGTCCCTCCAGGTGGCAGTTTACCTCCCCCTTTGCTATTCAAATATCATATAATTCACTCAATTATAGCAAATTTAACAGTAACTTCATTTGTAAGGTGAGCCTTTATTGTCTGCACAAAACAAAACTGTCCTATAGCGGGTGGGGAGAAATGGGGTATTTAATGGTGAAAGTATCATGTACAGCTGAAAAGACTGTGGTTCTATTATTGATGGGTTTTATATTATTTAAATATCACATAGATTAATTTTCCTGGTCATGTTTTAAGATTTTCTATATCCTTACTGATTTTATGGCTATTTGTTTTGTCATCTTCTGAGAGATGGGTTTTGAAATCTTCGATTATTATTGAGAATTAGTCTCTTTCTCCTTCTTGTTCTGTGAGTTTTGCCTCAGTCTTTTGCAAGTAGGACTCAAAGCCAAGTGTTAATAGTCCCTTTGGCGAATGTATTTTAAAAAGCTCACCTACACTGATGAAGTGGCTTCAGATACAGTCTCAATGAAACTAAACTAGCTATTCAGATATCACGCATTTCCAGGACAGGTGCTGATATGCTTCTAGGACGCCATGAGAAACTCCAATTCTGTTTTCCAATTGGAAGACATCATACAATTTCTCTAAAAAAAAAAAAGAATCTTTGATTGATATGGATGCATATATGGCACTGAAGGTAATGCATTCAGTCTTTGTGTAGACTTTCTATCCATTTCTACTCCTGCACATCAAGAGACTAATATTTTAAAGTGAGCATTTTTTGTTTCATTTCTTTTATAGTTCACTCAGTACACTATTTTTAATAGCAAATAATTATATCATCTGTCCCCTAAAGAGCCCAGCTAAGTTTAAAATGTTACCATTTGACTGGAGGAAAGATACAAGACCCAGTGTCACATAAATGAAGGGTTCCCTTCTCTTCTGTGTTGAAAGCAAGTCAATTGTAACTTAATGAAATTTATTAAAATAGGACATATGTTACAAAATGTCAGATTATTGAATTCTTTGGATCATGTTCGGTTTTGGTTTCCTAAGATCATTTAATAACTTCAATATTTATTGCAACTATCTTTTCCCCTAAGATGAGTCTTTATCAGTGTTTATAATATTAAAACAAATTAAGCATTGAGGAACTTTTTAAAAAGATTTAATTTATTTATTCATGAGAGACATACAGTGAGAGGCAGAGACATAGGCAGAGGGAAAAGCAGGATCTCCATGGGAAGCCTGATACGGGACTTGATCCCCAAAACCCCAGGATCAGGACCTGAGCCAAAGGCAATTGCTCAATTACTGATTCACCCAGGAGTCCCTGGGGAATTTTTTTAAGGTGTTTTATAGTGATATAGTTAAAACAATCTATCTGTACTTTTGGTTAGAGACATGACAATACGGTGTTCTTCATGTTCATTTGAACATTCCTAGTGCACATAAACATTAAAACCCCTGGAATCTTAAAATATTTTGGCTTTTACCATGTCACAGCTTATTTTGTTTGATCTCAGGCCACAGGAATATATGAAAATTATAGCTTTCTAAATTTAAGTTAATTTGACACAAACATGATTTTACAAATGTATATGAATTTCCTTATTGAATTACACATTTATATAAAGAGTGTAATTTAATAGAATGCCAGATGGCTAAAAAGATGTTATGTACCCATCACATTGCTTGATTCTCTTGTATTTGAAATTATTAAGACATAAACCATTTTAACAGTAGCTTCAGTATACTGAACTGTACACATCTACATTATGCTATGTTTTTTAGAAAAGCCATTACTTTTGAGTAGAATGTCAAAGATTGCAATGTGTTAATGCAGTTTGCTCCATCCTACTGTTGCAAAGGTAGAAACATGATAAATGGAAATATGAATCATAACCCACTGAAAAGAATGAGACTTCCCATATTTTAATCCAATGAAGCCAGTGACTCATTCAGTCAGCAGGGATGGGTAAAAACACACATATGAGAGAAAATAGTCATGGTACACTGGAAATTGCTTTTCTCATTGGGGCCAAATGGCAAGATTTTTGTATTTTTAAGCTTACTTGGCTTAGTAGAAGATAGATAGTGTAATAATTTGCTCTTAAAATGTCATATAATTCAGTTCCTAATAAAAGAAACAAAACAAATTTAACACAATCACAGTTTTTTAGTTACTTAAAAACAGTAGACATGTAATATTCCGTTGTCTTCTAGTGGTATTTACTTAGCATCTTTATGCCATAGTTAAAAAATGCATATATTGAAAAAGAACTTACTGAACTGGTAACCATATCTTTAAGTTGATGGCTATGTCTGTTGGAACATCTCCTTCTGACCAAAGTTCACAGACATACATAAAGTTTTGGAGCCAGGCTATGAGTCCTTCATGTGCCTGACCTGTGCTTGGGTGCATTTTCTTTATAGTCAGGCAGCAAGGATGTGGTTGGTCATCAAAGTTAACCTCCCTTCAAAGCCGAAGTATTCCAGAGAATTCTAGAAAAGTGTGTGCTTCCTGTCTCTTGTATACACGAAGAAGAAAAATAATCAATATTGGCTTTTTTGAAATTCTTAGTGGCCTTTGCCAGAAGCCAGAAAGTAGAAATCAGAAGTCTTCTGGGTGGTATATACGAATAGCTGGAAAGAACTAACATTTGAGCAGCTATCGTGTTCAGAAGTACATATTATTTACATGATATTATAACACCCTTGAGCAGTACTATCAACCTTTCACTTCCTAAATAGAGGAGGGAACCAAAGTTTGAGGAAGTAAAATAAACCATCCGATATCACCCAGATAGAAACTTGCAAAACTAGGACTTGATTACCTTTCTGATTATAGCTTTGTCTCATGGAAGTAAAACAAAACTATCCTGTGAAAAAAATTCCAAAGATCATCACTTGCCACGAACACACATGTTAATGACAACAGAGTTTGCTAAACATAGGTTATACTTCCTGGACCCTGTATTTCCTGCAGAATCTTAATATCAGCTAGAGATGATCACTCCCCTCATTTGGAGTTCTCATGTGGAGCTATTTACCGATTGATCATTTGTGCTGCCGAGCTGAAGCACTTCTTGCCTTAGACCTAGCAGCATGTGTTACTGGTGGAAAATGAAGAAGAGTGTCCTAATTAGTGAAGGATTTCATTAAAATCTATGTTTTTCAGTTTTTCCATTTTAAACATTTGATCTCTATTCTTGGATACCAATCTCTAGGGTGTTTTTAGTTAAAATGTCTTTTTAAAAATTTGATATATATTTCAAATTGAAATTATCAATGTATAAAACTCAAATGGAGTTTAGCAAGGAGGGATTTAACAACTTCATAATTATGACCTTAAATTATATCTACTTACTTTAAAAATACATAATGCCAGGGATGGTGAAATTGATACCTACTTACATAACGCTGGAGAGGAGGCATATTGGAACAAATCTGGTGAAGCTCACAGTAATTCAAGCATGCTTGTATCCAGTGATACATAATCTTACACGTGACCATAAATGCAAAGCAACCAAGAATCTACACAGATTATGTTAGGGTCTTAGCTCCAGTTGCTCTAACAACTCTAGATCCCCCAGACTGGGTGACTCAAAGAGCAGATATTTATTTCTCACAGTGATGGAGGCTGTAAGTCCAAGGTTAGGGTGCCAGGATGGCCAGATTGTGGTGAGGGCCCTCTTCCTGGTTTCCAGGCATCCTCTTCACTGTATCCTCACATAATGGAGACAAAGAGAGAGTTCTGGTCTCTTACTCTTCTCACAAGGCCACTCATCCCATCATGGAGGTGTTATTCTAATGACTTCTTCTAAAACTAATTATCTTCCAAAGGTTCCATTGTCTGAATATTACCAGATTGGGGATTAGGCGTCAATACATCAACTTTGAAAGGACACTAACTTTCAATCCGTAATGGTCGATTATTGCCATGCTATCTAATCAGTCCTTTACTATTAAAGATTGAGGGCTATTTTGAAATTCAGCCAAAGTACGACATGTAGACAAGTGTAAGGAAATGCCATGCAACCAATAAAAATGGTAACTAAAAAGATTTTGGAATGTTATCAGTAAACAAATCTGACAAAAAAATTGTGTGAACTCTGACTAAGTCTATATATAAAGTGTGTGTGGATATAGGCAAGAATTTTAAAAGTGGAGGAAACAAACTGAACAATTTAAGAAGATGAAATTGTGGGCAATATATTTGCTCTTAAAAAAATCAATTAATTAATTTATTTATTTTAGGGAGAAAGAGAGCAAGTGGGAGGAGGAGCAGAGAAAGAAGGAGAGGAAAGGGGAAAGAAGCCCAAGCAGAGTCCACACTGAGCACAGAGCCTGATACAGGGCTTGATCTTATGACCCTGAGATCCTGACCTAAGCTAAGATCAAGAGTCAGATGCCTAGCTGACTGAGCCACCCAGCACTCCAAAATTCACTTATATTTTTAAACCATTGCTTCTTCAACTTAAGGTGCAGATGTATCACTTGGGGATCTTGTTAAAATGTAATTCTGACTCAGTAGGTGTGGGTAGGGTATTAAATTCTTCTGCATTTTACAAGCTCCCCAATAATATCTGTGCTGTTGTGATCTGAGGACCACACTTTCTGGTAGCAAGGGACTCTTTTATTCAGGTAGGTAGAAACTGGGAGGAAAGAAGGGAAACATCAATTTCTTACACCAGACACACTACACTCAGTTTTCAACTTGTACAGAAATTCTTTTGGCCATGATCTTGGGTTAAAAAATCACTGGAAAGTGAGATAAACCCCAGTGATGACTAAAATATGTGTTCTTTCAAGTATCTGGCCCATCTTCTTCCACACTGTAGCCCAAAGCCTAGAAAACTTTTTGGCTGTGATAGGTTCTCAGTAGTTGTCCAAACAATGGACAAAAAATGTGGTTCATTGTCTTTGAATCTTGAACTTCTTTCTAGCACTGCAGCAACTCTTCCCCAATCAAGTCCACTGCTTCCTTTTGGCTCAGATGGCCACCACACTCCATTTTTCTTCTTTTTTAAATTAAAGACAATACTCATGATACTCTTATTCCCCCTTTTCTTATTTTTGCCTTTGTTATAAGCCTCACAAATGGGAACTAGCTCTGAAGCTTTTTATCTAATTGATACACAGTGTTTTTAAAAGGAGAAAGAAGGGGAGACCTCTCAGACACCCTCTGTTATCTGATGACAGGGAGCTTGCCATTCTTGTTTGCTGCTGTATTCCCAGGAGGAAATACATTTCCTTCCCCTAGTTCTCATTTGACACATATTTTTGGAATGAATGGCTGAATTAATTTTCTTTCTTTTTTTTTGAATTAATTTTCATACTGATTTTGTCTTTAATTTTTTTGTCTTTAATTTTTAAGTAATTTATTCATAATAGATTTTTGCAATAATTTTTTATTTAAAAATATTATATTAAAAATACCTTGACTGTTACAGGTTTTATTTTGGTGGTGAGGAAGGGTGGTTATCTCCTTAAATGTTGCACCAGAGGCAAGGGCTTCATTTGCTTCCTCTAGTTCCAGGTCCTCATGTGCCAAAATGCAGTATCCGCAATTGAGACGTTGAATTCTTTCTTAAAAATATTTTTTCAGTGAGGATTTAAAATAAAAATATTTTGTTTCTCAAGGTGTTTGATGAGAATTGAGATCTCAACTTGTCAGTTTTACATGAGAGGGCATATATTTTATTATAATAGAACAAATGAGGGAAAAAACTAAGGTGGGAATGATAATTAAAGATGCCTTTCTGCACAGGAAATGATGACATTTCATTTGACTAGAATGGCGTGGCTAGTTCAGAAAGACCTGTGCCCCTGCAGTTAATATCTGTTTGCATGGCAAGGGGATACATTGTTCAGTCCTGAATTGAGCATATGAGTTTTTGAGAGTTCATTAATAATGAGTTGGCGTGATGGTAAAACAAAATGAAGAATGGTTATTTCCTCTGCGGCTTTCATGGAAAAGTCTTGGGAAGGGGCTGCTGAATTGAAGATGTGAACTCCCGCTTGGGCCTGGGGCTTCCCACACCTTTCTGACTGCCTTAGTCATAGTTTTCACTTCCTCTCGTTTTCCTCATTTCTCTTAAATTCTCTCTTATCCATGAATCAGTAGTTACAGAAACACACAGAATGAAAAATTAACAGAATTTCAAACCATTCTGATGGCATTTAACCCAAAAGATACTTCCTACACTCTCCAGACTGGGTTTTTCCTCAAATTATCCACTACGGTAGACAGCTTAGGATACTTACAGGATAGAAGACATGCAGAAAGATGCTTGGGTTTCAAATTCCCAATCCTGATCCCCACTCTGCGGTGGTTAGTAAAGCCTTGTGATATTCAGGACTCAAATGATAACATTAATAGTTGCATAAACCTTCTTAACCTTTTGAATCTTGGATAGAAACTCATTAGGCAATTAGATACCATATCCAATCCCAGATCTCTGATATAAATATATGTCAAAGGTGTAAACAGGTGTGCATACTCTTCTAGTGTTGTCATGGAAAATTTTTTCAGAATGAAAAATCAAGAAAATTGTTCCTAGACTGTCAGCTATACATTATTCGGTATCAATTAACATGCTCCACATTATGCTTTTCAATGCCATTTAGCATATATTCATACATTAGGAAGACCATTACCTATAATTGCACATCATGCCATTTAAAGTCAGCTTATGTGACGTATTCCATATGCTGAAAGTAAGTAATAGTATTAATTCAGAATCACGCAGAGGATAGATATTAAATCATATTTGGATGTCATGACATAGATCCTGTACATGAAATTTCTTGATGACTTCCTTTATATACATTCATGCTGGCCCAAACACTTGGAGGAAGGTCCCAATAATTTAGAATCTCTTTTAGAGAAACACACACATGAGCACACACATGAGCACGCGTGCGCACACACACACACACACACACATAGTAATGCTTTGGTGCCTGTAACCTCTTCTCTCTATATAATCGATTCTTGTTATCCATGGTAGTTATGTTCTGTAAAGTCACTGAGAAAATTGAATTAACTCATGCCTGAACATGCATTTTTTTCCCTAAGGGACATTACAGCCCTCTTGAGTTTAGGACATTAGATAGTATTCCAATACCATGCTTGGGAGCCATTTTAAAATTTAAATAAAATTTCTCAACCAAAATTACAAAAATGAGAGAAGCATGGCAGATCTACAGAGTTGTAGATCATGGACAGGACATTTGTTTATAGGGTTAGAGATGGAAAAAGAAGGTAGAGAATCCTTTGTTTCACCCCAGCAGGGACACACAGCAGGAGATACAGGCTTTTCACTGCTCTGCCCATATCCATGAATGACTGCAAAAGCACCATATTGATTTTGGGGTTATGAATAAATTTTAGTGAGTAGACACATTTGCAAATACAGAATCTATGAATAATGAGTATCAACTGTATAGATTTAGATACATGTCCTATTTTTTTTAAAGTCGACAACTTTTATTATAATTCATGTATTTTGTAGGGAAAAAAAAAGAAATGTAGCAAATGGGTCAGGGGCCAGGGTTATGCCAAAACAAACAAACAAACAAACAAACAACCCAACACAGACACACACACACACACACACACACACACTGCAGGTTTGCACATGTTGCCCTATTACATGGGGAACAGGGTCTCCTGGACATCATGCACCGCAGCTGCACCAGTCTGATGCCCTTTACAGATGCAGCTCCTAGCACGGCTCACAGGGCAGCAGGCCCAACCTCTCTTCTTGCAGGAAGCGCCTCTGTACTCTGCATTTGCAGGAGCTGGCACTGGAGCAGTTGGGATCCCTGGAGCGCTGAAGGCACAGCCAGAGAGTCTGGAGACAGCTGTCAGAGCAGTGGCTGGCACTTTGGCAAGGCGTCTACTTGTCCTCTTTTTTATCGCCTATTCATATTGATAAATTCTCCTTTGAGACCAGTTTGGGACTACTTTGTCCTGAAAGGACAGCTACTCTTGTGGGACCTCGCCGAGAAAAGTACTAAATCTCCCAGTCAGGGAAGGAAAGTCATCCCATCAAGAGGAGCAGCCCTATTAGCTCACCCAATACTGATTGTCAATGCATATGTTCGCAGACATAATTGTATAAGCTGAGCTGAATGGAGCCTTAAAAATGATCTAATTAATTTTTGGAAGTAGTAAAGGGGAAGCCCAAGATCACGTGGCAAGTTACCAGCAGTGAAGACCAGAATGCATCACTCCCTTCTCCCAGGAGAAAAAAAAAATTACTTGAGCTTCCAAATCTGTGAGCCTTTTGAGCCACTAGGATTTTAATGCCAATAGCTTGCTGTTCTCAACATAGATATATTCCCATAGTGTCATGGATAGGATGTATGGGCCATTTAAAAATATGTACAAGTAATAGCAGTGAGATTAAATAATCGATGTATTTAGCTGGCTTAATTCTCTAATCTGACATCTATAAGCAAGGAAATGCTTTGTTAATAAAATTAGTCAATAGTGAATTTCTTTTTGGCCTTTTTTTTTTTAGCTGTATAACTAGCAAATCATTTGCAAATGCAGGGGTCATATTTTGTACAGCCACTATGTTGATAAATTAAATATGATCATTTTTCACACAGAGGAATAGTGTGAGCATATCAGAGCCAGTGAACATAAGCTTTCATGACCTTACCTTTGGTTTTCTTGGCCACCCAGAAGCCAGACTCTTTGTGACTTGCATCAGAGCTATTTGGGGTAACATCATTTTTTATAAGAGTGTAAATAATCAAGATTAATTGACCATATGTAGCAGGAACAATAATAAATTATGAATCACCACATCAACTTGGAAAAACAGCTCTCTTCAGACTTCTCTTGGCCCTCGTTTGGATGAAAAATTAAATCATTTCTTTTTCCTATCTTCCCTCCTATAATAAAAATAATCCAATGTTTCATAAACTCTTACTAAAATTGGAGGCACAGATTTCACCAGTCCAGAAGAATATGGCAAATCATATCTCTCTGTAACTAATCACTGCATCACTAAAGCTGTGTTCAACGGAAATCAGTAGGAGAGGCTGTCCTGGCCTAGAGCTGCTCCTGTATCCCACACGGTCTGGATGCCAGCAACCCAGATGAAAACCATATAGAATCACTTCTTCTGACTTCCCTGCTTCCCTGAGGACAGCATATATGTGTCTCTAAAAATAGCCATGTCTCCAAATTGCACATCAACAGGAAACTTTGCATTTTTATGTCACAAAATACTGGGCTTCAGTCATTCCTCAACTCTAAAATTCATAAATCTTTATAGCATCCCCTAAATTATCAAGCAATCATACCTCTTCCCACTAAACATTTCTATGGTTCATTTATTCATGTGGCTTTTTCCCTGAACAGGCAGCAGGTCATGAGCACCCAAGCAGGAAAAGGTTGTAGAAGGCTTTCCTGCTTTCCTTCTCTCCACAGAAGTAGTCAGTTGGTTCCTAACCAGTTGGGAGTTAAATCTCTTTCTTCAGTTGTGAAGCCAGCACCAGCCTCCACTTCTCACACTCAATCCAACACCTCTAGTCAACCTCAAGTGCTTGAACTGTTAGCATGTGATACTAGCAACAGCAGAGTTTCTCTTGCATTTCCTGCTCCCATTTCCACTTTATTCCTGCCTTTCTGTTGGCCAAAAAGTCACTGTGGTGATCACTGCTCTTCCTGCCATGATGAACACTGCTCTCCCTCCTGTGATGTTGCTTTTATGTCTCTATTTCTTTTCCCAATAGCAAATAACAACATTAAGTCAGGTGAAATTTAGCAATTATATCTTGAATCTGTAGGAGAGAGACAGTAAACTGAATTTGCATCCTAATATAGGAGAAAAGACACAGTTAAATCAACTCATGTCAACTAGGGCTGCTTACATTTTCATGAAAGTTTTGTGAAATCAGTATTCACGTGGAAGCTGACTTCTGAAACTCTTCAGAAGAAGGATAATAAGACCTTGTCTAACCATACTTTAAATTAGTGAAATGCCTCCAAATTCCTGTTTAGATATAATTCTAGAAAACAGGGGCGCCTGGGTGGCTCAGTTGGTTTAGCATCTGCCTTTGGCTCAGGTCATGATCTCAATCCACATCAGGGTTGGGCTCCCTGCTCATCTGGGAACCTGCTTTTTCCCCTGCCCCTGCACCCGTTCAAGCTCTCACTCTCTTGCTCTCTCTCTGTCTCTCAAATAAATAATCTTTTAAAAAATCTAGAAAACATTATCATATAAATGTAAGATACAATGTTTTTAAGTATGAACTCTTTTACTTTAAAAATAGTATGCAGAGCCCAGAAAGAGTCAACACTTCCACTAAGAAACACTCTGGTATGAGTATATGAATATTTTATGTTGCATCTTACACAGAGACCTAAAGGAGAAAAAAAAAAAAACCTGACAAACTAAATTAAGTAATAATATCGCAAAGGTCTTTCATTAAGTGTCAGAAGGATGATGATCTGTTATTAGTTCTCCAAGTGTCCTCTGTCAGCCTCCCCCAAAAATCACCAGGGAAACCTGCTAAACTAGCAAAGCTAAGCAAAGTTAACCTAAAAGCTAAGCTATTGGGCTTGCTTCCATAAGGGAGCACCACCTCGGCTGTCTTAGCAATCTCTCAGAAAGGGGATGGTGAGAGAGGATATTTATAGGGTCAGAAGTCCAGGCTAAGTGATTTTAAGGTGCATCTGCAAGGCAGAGAACTGGTTGGGTTGGGCAGAGTCTATGACATAAAGGCTTGTACTTGAGGCACAGAAAATCATAGGGCACTTGGGTGGCTTAGTGTTAGGTGTCTGCCTTCAGCTCAGGTCATGAGCTCAGGGTCCAGGGTTCGAACCCCACACCAGGATTCCTGCCCCACAAGGAGCCTGCTTCTCCCTCTCTTCCTCCTTCTCCTCCCCCTTGTGCTGTCTCTTGCTCTCTCTCTCAAATGAATAAATAAAATCTTTAAAAAGAAAAGTGTATATTATTGAATAAGCTGTTAGTCTTGACAAGTAAGTTACTTTGGTTGGTTTATAGCCTGCCAAGAATAAATATTTCCTGGGGAACATATTTAAGTTGTTTTGCTTAATTCCAGTATTGTTTAGCAGAAAGTCAGATGAGCATGCTCCAACCCAGAATCACTTAGCTCAGGATCAAAAAAGTCTTTGGTTCTCAGAATTGATTTAGCACAGGGACAAAAAAAAAAAAAAAAAAAAAAAAAAATCCAGTTCTTAATTCTGCCTCTAAACTCTTATTTTTCAGTAAAATGTTCCCACTATATAGATTCATAAACAGCAACAACAATAAGTTGATGTCCAGCAGTCGATGTCCAATAACTCAGCTAGTAGACCCGTGTTACACAACACCAAAGTCAGCATTGACCCATAATTCTTAATTTCCAATGCAGTGTTCTTTCTATTATTTTTACAAAGAAGAAATTGGGTTTTATTCTAATCCTAATTAAAAGTCTAACCTAATTGTAACTAAAATTTGGGTGGCAATTATAGCTAGAAGACAAACATCCACTTGATCATCTAGAGGTGAGAATGGAATTTCTCATGCTGAGTATTTGATAGGAGGACTTAAATAATTATAGCAAAGGACTTCAGAAATTCTGTACAAAATCTCAAAATCTCAAAGAAAAAAAAACAAAGCTATAAAAATGTGTGGACTTACACATGCAAATGTACACACGGTTGAGGGAGTACTATAATAGTGAAGGTATAGATGTATACTGTAACCTAGCAAATAGGGTTTTTCTAGGCTAGACCTTAAATCCAGAGTCATCATTAGTCTTTACCAAGCTTCAGGAATTAGATGTAGATCTCTCCTTTAGGTAGTCCAACAAATGTCTCAATTTAGGCTATAAAGCATGGCTGCAATTTAGCACCATCTGTGTCCTTGACTGAGCAATCTTGTATAGGACAAAACCTGCAAAACACATGTGGTAGCCCTACCTAAATCAATGACTCCTAGCCCTCCAAAGTCCACTTGCTACAAAATGTATTTAAGAGAAAAAAACATATAGCTGGAATTAGAACATACCATTCAGAGTTATGCTATTTTTAGAATTATAATATGTTTTTACTTTTATTTAGTTTTTAAAATATTTTATTTATTTGAGAGTGAGTGAATGGTGTGGAGGGGGAGGTGGGCAGAGGGGAAGGGAGAGAGAGAATCCCAAGCCAACTCTCTCAGAGCGCAGAGCCTGACAAGGTGCTCGATCCCACAACCCTGAGATCATGACTGAGACAAAATTGAGAGTCGAATGCTTAACCGATTGAGTCACCCAGGCACCCCTGAATATGTTTTTAAATTTCTCTATTCATGTGTTTGGTATGAAGTCTTTGAAAGAGGTTCCCATCAGGTCTTATTTTATGTATTTACACAAGCTTGCTAGTATATCATTAGACATACCATTCTGAATTCTAGAGATTATAAACCACAAATGTTTTAATCTGCTTTCTAGCTCCTTATCCCATTCAAGCTCTCTTATAAAGCCATGTGAAAGTGAACATTCAGGAGCAAAACAAGTTAATGTTGTTGGGCTTGTTGGAATCTAAAATCATAGCAAAATTTTGATATACCCAAAGTTAGTCATTTGCCTTTTATGAGGCAATCAAAATTCAAGATTCTATATACATATCATTTGGATTCCCTTAATTTCTCTTTATTACAACTGGAAATGAATCATAAGAGAATTCATCTTTAATGCCCCAATATTGCCTCTCATTTTATAGATAGTCTCCCAAGATGTTATAATCATCTATCTCGTATCAAAAATATTTAAATGACATTCAGTCCAGAAACTAAAATAAAACTTATCACACACTTAAAATTGTAATCTCCTGGAGAGTAAAGAATTTGTATCTCTTGGTTTTCAGAAAAGTGAAATAGCAGCTTTTTGTAGAATTGACTCTATGGCTACAGAGAATAACAGATACGATTTAGGGAGAAATGTTCAATATTCTACGACCAAATGTTCACACATATCATTTTTTCAGTTCCCTCTTTTATTTACAACAATGGGATTACCCATCAACGGTGATAAAACGGTATCACTACCTTTCAATTTACCTGTAAAGTGAATAACAGCTCAGATTGTATGACCTAAATAAATTGATACTTGGCTCTCAGGGTATGAGCAATGGTATGCTAAATAATATTTCAGCAGGAGGTCCTTTGCCACAGTATTCAGTTTGTCATTTCAATGGCTATTTGGTTTGAGAGACTAGAATGGAGAAATTTCTGGATTCTAATTTAAGACATTTAACAGATAAGATCAGAATGGTGATTAAAGCAATACAGCCTCCCAAAGCTTTTTGATTTAGAAGTATTACCAACTCTTTCTTTGAATTGTAATTGTCTAAAGAAATTGGGGAAGATTAATATAGAGATTCAAGGTAGAAAAAAGTGTGCTTTTATTCCAAGACAAGACAGATAAGTTTAGATGTTGAAATAGCACATACAAATTGAACAATGAGCTAAGCAATATGGAGGAAAGGCATTTCATTTTACTTCTCCTGCTAATTACAACAGCAGTCCTGGACAAAATCCCATAAATTGGCCTAACACAAGATTCTGAGAAATGGAGAAAACAAGGCAGATTGGCTAGTGAGCTCAGAACTTGAGTTTCACCCCAGTAATGAGTTTTGTGGGCTTTTTATTTGCCGGCTCTATGTCTCAGCCCAGGTGCTAGAGAATCCCAAAGCCTGGAAGTGCCAGCTAGTACAGACCTAACAAAGCCTCTAGAAAATCTCGCTCTCTCTAGACAAAGGACTGGGAAAGGTAGCCCGATAGGCTACTTCCTTTTGTTCTTTCTGCTCTTGAGATAGGCATCATGAAAAAAGTTGTGTCCCTCTCCCACCTCAAAAGACACTGAATTAATAGAACTGTGTTCCACCTTTTTCCTCTCCCAGCTCCAGCTACTAGGAAACAGCTCTCCCAGCGGAGCCCATGGGTGGACCTCTGACTTCCAATGTCCCTGATGGATCAAGGGAGGAGGGAGGGCTCCTTGCTCACAGAGCCTGGGGAGGAATTCTTGCCCTCACACCCCACACTGGGCAGTAACTGGGAGGCACTCCACCACAGTGGTACCTGTGAGCAGAGCTCTGAAAACTCCATTTCCCAGCCAGTGCTGAGGAGACTGTGGACAGGTCCCATTGCTCAAGTAACACACAAGTAAAGCAGACTAGAAGAGCACTTCAGAGGCTTTATAAACTAAATTCACATTTGAACCAGGGCCCACACAAATGAACCAAGGACTTCTGAATCTAACAGGTTGACTACCTGCTCAGATAGAAGATGCAAATAGGAACCAGAATCTTCGCAATTCAGTGTCAGAAATGTCCAGCATACAGTCCAGAATTACTTGTCACACAAAAACCAGGAAAGTCTCAAGTCATCTGGGTAACTAGAATCAACAGATGCCAATGCCGAGATCACATGGATGTTCAAATTGTCAAAGATTTCCAAGCTGCCATCATAAAAATGCTCCAATGAGCAACTATGAACATTCTTAAAATATGGATGAAAAATTAGAAAACCACAGCAAAGAAATAGAAGATGTAAAGAAGGACCAAACAGGTTTGAAGTGAAATTACAATCACCATGAACAAGGAAACTTAATAGCAGAATGACACGAATGCAGAGGTGAACCTGAAGATAGAAAAATAGAAAAATAGAAATGATCCATCACAGCAACAACAGAATAGATTTTAAAAATTGTAACTGATAAAATGTGAAATTTTTTTAAAAGATTTTATTTTTTTATTCATGAGAGACAGAGAGAGAGAGAGAGAGAGGCAGAGACATAGGCAGAGGGAGAAGCAGGCTCCATGCAGGGAGCCTGATGTGGGACTCGATCCCAGGACCTCCAGAATCACGCCCTGGGTCAAAGGCAGGCGCTAAACAGATGAGCCACCCAGGGATCCCAAAATGTGAAATTAATAACAGTATCTTATCACATTTGCATTGAATTGGCAAAATATAAGAATCCTAGACAAGTGTTAAGTGTAATAAGGCCTCTACTCACTGCTACATGAAGGTAAATAGGAGCAAGTGCTCTGGAAATCATGGTGGCATATCTGACGGTGCTAATATGCATAAGCCCATCAACTAGCATTTCTAAGGTCCCATTCTACAGAAATTCTACCAAATGTGCCCAGAGAAGTGCTAAGTTGTTAATTGGAGAATTGTTTTTAAAAATGAAAAATTTGAAGCGTTGTTTATTAATTGAAAAGATAGATATATTTTCGAACATTTGAATGTTGCTCGAATACAGAGCAACTAACATGAATTATATTTCTGAATACCAACATTTAAGTGAGTGAAAATGCAAATTAAATAAGATTTCAGAGTATGAAATGTTTGTTGCCATTCACTGTTCATGTAAATTAAAGAAATAATACTATACATTCATTTTGATTATATAAAGATGTAGTAAAGTATAAAAACATATACTGCTGAGTGGTTACATTCTGATTAGTGATTATGTCTCTGCTGTAACGAAGCTGAAAATGTTTGAGAAGGGTTTTAAAATGCACTCCAAGTACTAGGACTTTTTTTTTAATTTTGAGAATATTTGAAACTGATACAGCATAATATTAATATTTCTTAAATTTGGTAGTCCACGAATGTTTGTCATATTATTCCTTTACTTCCTATATATTTTGTGATAACAGATAATTTAATACACAGTTTTTGAGATACTTCATTTTTATAAAAAGTATAGCCTCTGGGCCAGGAGCAAAATCTACACACTGCAATGTTAGATTATCTATGATCTTGGTCTTGCTTTAATTCCCTCCTAACATATACTTCTTGTTCATTTACCATCGAGTAGCCCTGAGTTTCATTAATAATAGCTTTATTTAATTTAATTCTTTCACTTCCAAGTAACAGCCATCGCATGCAGTTTCTAGGAAGATGAAAACCCCAGCTAACAAGAAATTGATCTCCAAGAAGGGAGTAGCTCCACTTACTTTCCTTTTCTACTTTGAATATTCTTATTTTAATCTGTAATAAAATATGATGTGAAGTCACCACAATGTAGAAATGTAGCTATTGTTGGAAGAAGCTCATGGTCAGTTCAAACAAAAAGGAATAGGTATCTAATAGCAGAATACATTTTAACAAGCGTTTTAGGATTTTACTATAGCTGGGTGTGGTGTAAGATAATTTACAATGCCAATCTCCCATGCGAGAGACTGAATGTACAAATGCACAATGGCCAGAGCATATGTAAGAGTAGAACTCTGACTCACAATCTTTAGCAATGTGTTTAGGACACCGAATCAAAATCTCTGTAGCAATCAGTCTCAAATGGTTGGGACTTAATCAATTACTGCTGGCTTCCCACATTTTTACCTTTGCTTCCAACTTAGGAACATCCAGGGAAAGCTCCCTGGATGCACCCCTCATCAATAGGATGTTCTACTGCTTATTAGTCTGCCTCCAGCTTTCCCAGCCAACATATCCAGTCAGCACATACCTAAAATCTTTCATCTTTCCAAGATAAAGTGTTTACACTCTTCCCTGCCTTTAAGTTTCTGCCAAATGCAAGCGATAGCATCTGATTCCCTCGCTGTAGCAACCTCTGAATAAATAGCCTTTGCTTTTTCTCATTCAGTGGTCTTCATTTATTTCCACACAGGTAGTATTGAATTTACTCCTCCGACACCCTTAAAGAGAAAGGTGCCTTTCTGAGGAAAATGAGGCAAAAGAAAGTGTATGTAACTTGCCAAAGGTAGCTTGCACATAAACAATTATGGAGTTGTCATTTGAACCTATATGGCATCATTCCAGAGCCTGTACTCCTACTTTTATGAAGACTGTATTAAATTATTTAAATTATTTTACATAAGATTAATCTTATCAGTCATGAAGGGGGAAACCATGCCATAGTGATGTACAACTTCTAAAACCTCAATAGTTTGGCATTTTACACAGGATGGGTCTTTGCTTATGCTCCATAAACATCGCCTGTTGCCTGAAAGCTCGGTTCCACATCTTTTCCTCTGAAACCAGGCTGATCATTCAGTCACTGGCTCTTAAGCTTCCACTTGGGAGTAACAGCCATCACTTCTGCTAATGCCATCATTGGCCAAAGCCTGCCACACATTCACCTAATTTTTAAGGTGTAGGAAGTACAGTTTTTCCATGTACGTGGAAAGAGGAATAAATTCACTCAGAAAAAACAATGTCAATAGTCTTTGTTGTTTAAATCCCTTAATCATGTTATAAATGAGAAGGTCTCTGATCCCTCTTCAAAGTAAAGACCTCTTCAATGGTAAAAATACAAATACAATTTCTTTCTTTAATTCTCAGTGTAGTTAAGCCTCAATCATATAAGAAAATTTTCAATATTCCTATAGATTTGAGTGGCTTAAAGAGACAGTTTGACTATTTGAATACAATATATTTCAATATGTATATATCAACACCAAAGAAATTCATATGATGGTTATAAACCTCATAACAGCTGCCGTTTATATATATCCAACTTTGGCTGGCCCCTGACTTAGTGGCCTCTGATATAACAATATCATAACTAGTGATAGAAATGGAATTCCTTCTAGAGCTTCTTTTGTCTTAGGGGTCTTTGTTCAGAAAACTGGTTCATTATTTTTTCAAATAAATAGCACAGTTCACTGAAGAAGAAAATGTTGTAGAGCAAAAAATTAAGTAAAAAAATGTTATGTAGGAGGTGTCAGATAGTATCACCTTATTCTATAAATATACATAATCTCCTCTCTTATGTTCCCATCGTAAGGATCTTGTTTCATCCGTAACCCTGAAGTAGACAACTTTATGCCTTTTTTGACCTCTTATTTCTTGCAGCCACAGCTTATTGGATCAGCTATGAACTTCTGAGCCAAGATGGGCAAATCAGATTTAAAAGTAGAATTTAGACATACACAGTCACTTGGAAAACTAGTGGAAAAACTTGCGGGATTTACCCCAAAGATACAGATGCAATGAAACTCCGGGACACCTGAACCCCGATGTTTATAACAGCAATGTCCACAATAGCTAAACTGTGGAAGGAGCCTCGGTGTCCACCGAAAGATGACTGGCTAAAGAAGGTGTGGTCTATGTATACAATGGAATATTATTCCTCAGCCCTTAGAAATGACAAATACCCACCATTTGCTTCAACGTGGATGGAACTGGAGGGTATTATGCTGAGTGAAGTAAGTCGATTGGAGAAGGACAAACATTATATGGTCTCATTCATTTGGGGAATATAAAAAAATAGTGACAGGGAATAAAGAGGAAAGGAGAAAAAATGAGTGGGAAATATCAGAAAGGGAGACAGAACATGAGAGACTCCTAACTCTGGGAAACGAACTAGGGGTGGTGGAAGGGGAGGTGGGTGGGGGGTAGGGGTGACTGGGTGATGGGCACTGAGGGGGGCACTTGATGGGATGAGCACTGGGTGTTATTCTATATGTTGGCAAATTGAACACCAATAAAAAATAAATTTACACAAAAAAAAAAAAGAAAAAAGAAAAACTTGGGGGCTGAGGCCAGTGCTTAAGGACAACATGTAAGTAGATAAACTGAAAAACTGATTAGAGAGGGTGTGTGAATAATGAAGCAGATACACAAGAAGAAGCAAAGTCAAAGAGACAACTATGGAGGGAGGGAGGAAGGAACAGAAATGGAAAGACAGATAATAGTTATCGGACAACAACCCATTCTTCTGGTGTGTTATATTCACAACTGATTTTCAAAGATTCCTTACATCTTAAATTAAACATCATTTTTAATCAAGCTTATTTTTATCATGAGTTAAACACAACTACTTCCAACATTCTTGATAAGTGCATACTATCACACTTGGAAGTACCGTCTTTTGTTTAAGCTGTCTCATATGCTTGAACATTTAGGCGGTTTCCAGCATCTTTCTTCATTCTGGGGCAGTTCAGTTAAAACAGACCTAAACTCTCAGTCCACTTATCTGGTATCTATGTGCCTCTCCCAATTTTTCTTTCTTTACTCCAATCAAGATGGGGCAGGTTTGAACTTTGGGGCCTTTGTCCTTCCTACCCTATGCAGCAAATCTCACGCACTAGTTGTCATAGGGAAATAGGGAATCTTATGGATGCACTTGTCTCATCTGAGATGACTGGGCTGAGTTCTGATAGGCTAAAGAAAATCCTCTTTCTCTCAACAAAGCTGGCTTTTTAAGCTTATTGTCCTGTTGCCAATTTAGACAAACAAACAAATCTCATTTGACAGTCAAAACTGAAAAATGACTTCCTTCTTTTAGTGAGTGGTCACTGAAACCCATAAAGTCATTTCTACAAAGGGGATAAGGAGGCTGGGAGAAGGAAGCCTTTAGAACAATATTTACTGATATGGAAAATACCTAGAACTGTTTGTAAGTACTTTTTCTGTTCTACACAATTTACTATAGGTTTGAAGCATCATATTTAAACAAAAACAAGTATGAAAAATAAAAAGAAAGAATACAAAAGTATAAAGTAATAAGGAAAAGCAGGCAGACAGCCAAAATAAGAATATGTTTAAAATAGGAGAGGGGTGGGGTGCCCAAGTGACTCAGTAGGTTAAGCGTCAGACTCTCGGTTTTGACTCAGGTCATGAACTCATGGGTGGGAAGATGGAGCCTCACATCAGGCTCCTTCCTCAGTGTGGAATCTGCTGGAGATTCTCTCTCTCTCTCTCTTTCCCCTTCTCCCTCTGCCCCTCACCCCCACTTCATGTGTGCATGCACACACACTTTGTCTAAAATAAATAAGTAAAATCTTAAAAATAAAAATAAAGTAGGAGAAGGCTCCTGGGTGGCTCAGTCAGTTAAGGGTCTGTCTGCCTTTATCTGAAGTCATGATCTCAGGGTCTGGGGATCGAGCCCCAAATCTGGTTCCCTGCTCAGCAGGGAGCCTGCTTCTCCCTCTCCCTCTGCTCCTCCCCTCTGCTCATGCTGGCTCTCTCTCACTCTGTCTTTCTCAAATAAATAAAATCTTTAAAAAAAATAGAATACCTGTAGTAAAAATAAAATACGACTTTGTAGGGGAAATACTGTACAGAGCGATATCTTGTTAGCAAAAATATGAATATTTAAGATACACTGACCTATAGCTTTACTGCTGGTATTCAAATGCTTTTTTTTTAAATGCAGAAAGAATAATTTAATGGGACTTGATTTTTTTTTACAACAGAATAGAGATATAAGTCCAAATCCTTTGTCAGCTTGAAAATCTTCACAGATAGAAGCCAAGAATGGTTTTTCAAGCAAGGAACATAACCCCAGGTTACAGTTACATTGTCTTCCAGTAAGACATATGTGCATGCTTTTGGAAAGCAGCATTTTATCTTCTGCCATCATGAACGTGTCAAGAGACCTTTCTTAAAAGATGCTGAACCTCTGGCAGGCACAAGAATGAGATACTTAAAGGCCCATACTACTACTGTGTTCTGCCCCTTTCAATCTTTCATGTGCAGATCCCAGAGTGTATTTTTCAGTATTTTGTGACCTGTTTTTGTATCAACATGAACTAGTAACTCCTCTGGAGAATGTTATATTCAAAGTAAATTTAACCATATGCATCCTATTGATACAACTCGCTTATAACGTGGCGGGTCCTCTTTCTTCTATTTAGCTCTTCACGAGAAAGAGGCAGGTAAGAACCTTAAAAAGGTGAGGGTATACAGGAATAATGATTTATCTTATGTCGTATTCTTCTGATTCTAAAGAAAGCATTGCACTCAAGCACATTGTAGTTAAAGAAGCATCATGGGAGTGGTGCTAAATTTTATTATCAATGTACTGGGCATTGGTGTATTTAGCCACTTTATTATTTTAGCCAATTTCTATACTCATAGATCTATTTCCTTTTTGTCCATTCATTCATTCCTTTATCTATTTATTTAATTTTATTTTCTGAGGGGAGCCAGAAAATATCACTATCTTCTTTCTTAGCCAAACTTCTAAGCAGATGAAGGTCTCCAACATTATAGTAATCAGAGGTGGCAAACTTCTGATTCTAAAATTTGGAGTTGAAAATATATTCTCTAATAAGCTCCTTGCATATGAACTGAAATAACCAAGAGCTTACCTCTCTGCCTCAAATGTATACCTGAAACATCCTTAACATTTTAGTATAAGACTTGCTGACCCACACCTGTTTCAATCCCAGGATAACATTTTGTAAGATGCCTATCGATATTAACTGTGCATATTTTAAAACATGTCTAGCTCATACACTATAGTCAAGGCTTAAATAAAGAATGCTTTTGCTGGATTAGACTTCAAGTACAATCTAAAACTTGGATCTGCAATTTCAAGGGATGTCCATATTTCAAAGAATCTGAAATTAGAAATCCAAAATAATCAAACAATTTTCAGTTCAAATAATTAAATTGTCTAAGGATACATGCTAAGCAATACTCAATTTCTAAACTTCCTAACTCAAGTTCTAAAGAGGAAGTAGCTAAAGGAGACAAAGGTTCATGACTTTTTGGTATCTATGACC
The DNA here is from genome assembly GCF_011100685.1 of Canis lupus familiaris. Taxonomy (NCBI): domain Eukaryota; kingdom Metazoa; phylum Chordata; class Mammalia; order Carnivora; family Canidae; genus Canis; species Canis lupus. The sequence continues at coordinate 15,967,926 of NC_049222.1, read as the reverse complement.
TGGGGTATTCTCCCAAATTCAAAATGCTGTAAGAATAACTGAATGGGTTTGGTGATTCAAATTCCAATGGATTCATGGCAGAGATTCAAGGTCAACACTAATTTGGAGGATTATGTTAGAAGTTTGTGTTAGAGATTAAGAATACAGGCATGAAGTTGATTTTCATGGACCTCTAAGTTTCCTTATAGAATCTAAAATTTGAATCCATTTTATTATTACAGTTTTTACCCAGAATGTGAATTACATTAATGTAACTATTAACATTTATGCTATAGGAGGAGCCTATTGTGAGTATGAAATAATGTAAACGTAATATTAAAGAAAAATAAAACTCACAGCTGTCTCTCAAATGCAAGTTCAATTAAGGGAATAAATCAGACTTATGGACTAGATTTCAACTCCATAGTCAATTTTTAATATAACTTTAGGTTAGTTTTATATAATTTCTAGGTTAGTTGAAGAATTAGATGCCAAAAATATGAGTAGATTGCTGATTTACTTCTCAGGTAGAATTTAACTTTCCATACAAAAAAAAATTAACTATATTCAAGGTTCAGAATCATTGAAGATACCTGGTTATTTTTTATTTTTTTATTTTCAGTTTTTTAAAGATTTATTTGAGATAGAGGGAGAGAGAGGCAAAGGGAGAGAGAGAACCCCAAGCAAACTTCCTGCTGAGCATGGAGACTGATGCAGAATTGACGTGGGGCTTGATCTCATAACCCTGAGATCATGACTTGAGCCACACAGGCGCCCCAGGTTAACCTGAGCCAAAATAAAGGGTTGCTTAAGTGACTTAACCATCCAGGAACCTCCAGTTATACTTTAAATTACTCTTTCCAGGGATCCCTGGGTGGCGCAGCGGTTTGGCGCCTGCTTTTCGCCCAGGGTGCGATCCTGGGGACCTGGGATCGAATCCCACATCGGGCTCCTGGTGCATGGAGCCTGCTTCTCCCTCTGCCTGTGTCTCTGCCTCTCTCTCTCTCTCTGTGACTATCATAAATAAATTTTAAAAAAATTAAAAAAAATTAAAAAAAATAAATTACTCTTTCCACACTGTTTAGTACATGTTGTGACATGATTTAATTGGCCTACATTATTGTTCTTATTTATCTGTTTTATTCTTTGTTATCTCACAATTAGATTTAGTTTCTCACAATGATACTAAATGGAAGGAAAGCTGATCTCAATTTAATTTGGAGCCTGTATACTCAGAAATATATTTAATTCAAGTGATATGAGGGATAATCTAAAAAGTCATCAGCATACCCAAGGTCTTCTAGATTTTCCCCTGTTACCTCCTAGTATTTTACGTTTAGGTCTGTGATTGATTTTGAGTTAATTTTTATGAAAAATATGTCTATCTTGATTTTTTTTGGCATGTGATTGTTCAATTGTTTCAGCACCATTTATTAAAGAGACTATATTTGCTCGATTGTATTGCTGTTGTACTTTTGTCAAAGATCAGTTGAATATATTTAATGGGTCCAGATCTAGGCCCTCTATTCTGTTCCATCAGTCATTACATATATTTTTCTGCCAGTACCATGCTGCCTTGATTATTGTAGCTGTATAGGAGGTCTTATAGTTGAATAATGCAAAACTTGTGTAAGTAACATATGGCTAAAATTAAAGAATCTCTATGTGCCGTTTTTATTGCTTTGAAGAATCAATATTGAAGAATCAAAGCTGTCTGTTCTTACCAAATTAATCTATAGTCATGGCCATCTTAATTACACTCCCAATAGCTTTTTATTAAAATTGCCAATTTGAATATCAAAAATGTATATGGAACTGCAATGCAAGAATATGGACCAAGACTATATTAATAACTTTTAAGAAGAGGAACTGTATGGCAGGACTTAATATACTCTGTATAATATAGACATAAATCTGTAGCAATTAAGATAGGGTAATACTGGTAAAATTACTCACAAAGCTGATCTTTGCATTATGCACAGTTGTTTTATGGAAAAAGTGACTTAAATCGTAGAGAAAATTTATTTTTTCCAATAAATGGTGCTGAGTCACTTAGATAAACCAAATGGGAACAAAATTAATCTTGATCCCTATACCCCACTCACAATTCAGCTCAAGGTAGTTTATTGACTTTAACATGAACGCTGTGACAATAAAGCTGTAAGGGAAAAAATAAAGACTATCTTCATGGTTTTGAAGGAAGGAAAAAGTTCATAAACAATTACAATTGATAAATTAGACTAGATAAGTGACAAAAGACTTACTTTCCTAAGAGATTTTAAAAACCTCCGACAAACAATAAGTGCTGTCTTGTATATTATTAACCTTGTATACACCATACTTGCTAAATACGTTGATAAATTCTAATCCTTTTCTGTTTTATTTTTCTTTACCTATTTTCTTCATCTACAATCGTGATGTTTTCTTTCTCTTTTTTTTTTGTTTTCTTTCTTCTTTTTTTTAAAAAACGTATTTATTTATTTATTTTAGAGAGAGAGTGTGTGCACAAGCAGGGGGAGCAGAGGGAGAGGGAGAGAGAATCTCAAGCAGATTCCCTGCTGAGTGTGGAGCTGAATGTGGGGCTCAATCTCCCCAACCCAACATCATGACGCAAATTGAAATCAAAAGTCAGATGCTTAACCAAATGTGCCACGCAGACACCTTTATTTCTTTTTCATGTATATGTTTTTACTCCTCTCTTTCAAAAATTTTCTTATTGAACTCTCTAGCAGCTTTAGTATAATGTTAATAGAAGTGGTAATAGTGAATCCTCTTGTCTTATTTCTAACCTCAAAGGTTTTCTGTTTACTATCACCAAATATGGTAATTGTTGCAGGTTATCATTAAAAAGGTAAGGAAGTTCCTGGTTTGTTAACAGATCTTTTAAAATCACAAACTGATGTTGAGATTTTCAAAGCCATTTTTACACTTATAGAATTGATTAAATGATACTTCCACATTTTAAATTAATGTGATAAATTGCATCAATTGATTTTTGAATGCTAAGCTACACTTCCTTTCCTGGAATAAATTCCACTTGTTTGTGACATACTATAGTTTTTGTGTGTAAGAGATTTGGTTTGTTAATGTTGTTTTTAGAATTTTTGTTCCTACATTCATATTTTAGTAGACAATGAAATGTCCTGGATCACAACATATGGAGAGAAGAGTGAGAATGAATTAGTCTAAGCTCAACATCATCAATTGAAATGAGTTATATGTACATGTCCTATAGAATGTGATTTCAGTGGCTTCATCTGTAAACAAAGGAGACGTCAGAATACTGGTATGTCTAAGTAGAAAGAACTCTTTGATGTAACATCATCTAGATGACAAAATTATGAGTAATTTTCCCATGAAAGCAAACTGCCTGTTACTGTTTGGGGATCCTCATAATGTTCCCATCCCCACTCCTTTGTAGAACCAAATTGTTTTGCTGTGATGTTTGGCCATAAGGTCCCAGGTCTTTGTGTCAATTTTCAACAGAGAGGAGAAAAAAAATCAGTTCTTACAGTCATTACATATTAGAAGAGGCATAATAGACTTTAGAACATTGACCAGTACATAGATTTCAGCTGACCTTCCTTCTCTCAGTAGCTTTTAAAAATTCTGTCCTACTAAATTGTAGTAGCTATCCAACCTTATTTCCGGTTACTCCTCTTCACAGAATGCCTTAAACCAATGGAATTTTTTTTATTGTTACTACATTCTTACCATGATTTTCTTTTTGGCTGTGCTACTTCCCCCACTTTGAAATGTCTACTCTATTCACAGCATGTCTATGTTGTATCCATTAGCTAAGGTCCAGCTCCTGCAGGAAGCCTTCACTAGCCTAGAGTTTATGTGCCTTTGAATAACCATAACAGTTAATTTTCCACGTATCCGGCATAGTGCTAGATCCTGGGCTGAATCCCTGAATAACACTGGCAATTTCCTCATCTTTCATAGTTTCTCCTAAAACAAATATTAAACAAATTATTGTATAACTAATTAAAGTATACTAGAAAGAAAAACCTGTGATACTTAACTTTGATTTCTACTTTTAGGTATGGAGGTTTTGATTCTTTTCATTTTGTGATTATCCTAAATGGTTAACGTCTATTAAATTTTTCTGAATATCTTTTGTTGTTGTTTATATAGTTTATCATTTCCTTTAAAAAAGTCTGCCTTTTGTACCTTTACTGTTATTTTTCTGCTTTATTTTCCTCTAAGCTATACTGTTCATATTTGTGTGTATGTCTTGGGGACGGCATTCTTCAAAAGTACTTTCTCTATATTTATATCATTTTATTGTCCTAAATTATTAAAGCTTTTTTTTATTTTTCCCCATAAGTAGTTCATATATGCCATCAATAGTTATGTTTCAAGTGAGCTTCACATTTTAGAGCTATTTTCATTTAAAATCTGGTGTTTATATACTTACCTATGAGTTCTAAGATTACTTCAAAAATAAATATGTTCTATACTATCATCTGATGTTATAGAATATTAGTTCCATTTTTTTATGAGTTGAGGAATTTTATCTGCTCCAGATTCAGTTTTTGTGTTATTTCTATTATGCCTTTTCTTAGTACCAGCTTATTATCCCGTTAAATTGATTCTTTCTACATGTACGGTAGCCTTTGTCAATATGCTTTCTTCTCAAGTGAAAATTTCATATTACAGATGAAGTTTTGAACAATGCAAATAACGTTTTTTTTGCCTCCGTTACCCGACTTTTATCAAATTGTTAATATGAATGAAAGAATGGATTTCTATGTGGAAAGCTAACTATTAGGAGCAGTGAAGAAAAGCAAGATAGGTCATTGCAGTAGCTACAGCCTCACAAAGGCATGTGGATGGGGATTTAATGCTATAAAGAAAAAATTTAAAACTAATCAAGTAAGTTAGAGCATTACTACTTTTCAACAGAGAAAGAGACCGCACGAGAGAAAAATGCTAAGAAGAAGACTAAGTAGCTCAGTCACTTGCTTGGAAATTTATTTATTCATATGGAGAAAGGTAATTTTTAAGTGAGAATGTGTATCATAAAGCACATCCTCTCAAATGGGTCCCCAGAGTGTTTGATATTTACTCATATTAATAAACAAAGTACGTTAAAAAGAAAAATAGCACCAATGGTTCAGCTGCTATATAGTTAAACTAGATAAAGAGAAGAGGAGAAATTATTTAAGTAGAATAGATATAATAACAATGAAATGGTTATAAAATTGGGATTAAAAATGCCTTGGTACACACACAATGTCTTCATATGAACAGAAATATTATAGAAGAGAGACAAAATGCAAAGGTAATCTAAAAAGTAACTGGGAAAAAAAGGCTATTTTAAAGATATTTTTCCAATATAATACTTAGGTCAAAAAAAATTTTTTTTCCTGAACTCAAGAAATAAGAACAGATCAGTAGTATGATCCCTTTCAGGCAGGGTTTCTTATCCAGCATTATTGTTATTTGGGGCCGCCTAATTCTTTGCTGGGGGCTGTCCTGCACAGTCATGGTAGGATGTTTAGCAATATTCTTGGTCCCTGTCCATTTGATGTTAGCACCATCTTAAGCCCCTGAGTTGTGCCAACCAGATGTCTCCAGACAGTGCCAAAGGTCCCTGCCAGTGGGTGCTGGGCCAGGGAATACTGCTCATAGTTGAGAACTATCAGTTTAATGTAATATTCAAATAAAAAAAATCAAAACAAGCCGGCTTCCTTAGTTACAGTATTGATTTTACATAAAACAAACAAACGAAAAACTCAGATACTGGCAACGATCTTAAAGCCTCCAGGAGAGATCGTAACCTTTACCTATATAGCACAGGTATTGAATGCTAGTCAGAGTCTAGTCATCTAATGCCTATTTTACAAATGAAAGAGTTGACAGTGCCTTAGCAATCACTATGCTGTTCAACAGCCAAGCCTCCAAAGTCTTAGGGATCCAAGTTTAAGGAAATCTGTCTACTTGGAATTATCCTTGTTATCTTGTTTAGAAAGTCCCTATTGAAAACAACAGTCAAAAATATACATAAAAATAGAAGGTAAAAGGAAACCCAAAGCAAGCATACCAGTAAAGATTCCTGGAACTTCTCAGCAACAAGGACTATAGTTTTTGTTTTCTGACCTTGGCTGCCTGCCTCTTATCTCTGATCTCAGCAACATGACCTTCTTCTGTGGGATAGGGTCTTTGAATTTCTCTGGCTTCAACCCTGTCCTAGAATCAGCTGGGCCACAGACCTGTTAAGAATCCATCCGGATGTTGCAATAAAGCAGGTTTTGCCCTGTTGTGTCTTTCTACCCTTCTAAAAGGCCTGAACTGAGTGAGTAGAACAGTTGTTTCTCCAGACTTATCTTTTTTTAATATTTTATATATTTATTCATGAGAGACACACAGAGAGAGGCAGGGACATAGACAGAGGGAGAAGCAGGCTCCCCCGCAGGAAGCCTGATCCGGGACTGGATCCCTGGACCCAGCATCATGCCCTGAGACGAAGGCAGATGCTCAACCACTGGGCCACCCAAGAGTCCCTTTCCAGACTTTTTTGATCAACTCTGTACTATTATACTTTTTTAGGAGTTTCTATTCACCCAGTATAGAAATAGTTACTTATACACCCACAGTATTTTACTAATATAATATACATATCATAAAGCCCACAGGAATAGATAGTAATAAGGGATCAAATGAATATAGTCTTAAGTATATTTACATTTTTTATGACACAGATTTTTTTTCATCTCACTAAAACCGTTATTCATTCTATTTTAGTGAAAGCCATGGTGATTCAATATTTGTCTTCAGAAAATCTGGTTTAAATACTTTGAGATACAGAGCTTCAAAAATCTATCTACAAGTTCAGTTTATCTGATATGTGATGCATAATGATCATCTTTGAAAAAGATATAGCAGTGACTCAACTTATAAAATAGAAAATGCATTTTTTGAACAAGTTTGCCATTATTAATAGTGAATACAAATGTATATAGGAAGCAACATTCCTAACATTTTGAATTTTTGGCCAATTTTGTCAAATCCGATTAGTTTGCCATTATTTTTCCCAAGTAATGTGGCTGATGAAGAGCTTATACTAGAAGTAAAAATAAAATCTCTGAGGAATGACATCACTATTATTTTAGATTCTTGTTTTCTTTTCAAGAATTTATTTAAAGCCACTTCTTCATTTTCTGAGAATCAGTTTTAGTTAAAACTGGATGATACAATCTATCAATCCATTTAACTGGCAACAAATACATATTTATGTTTTGCAAAATATGGAAAACAGAGGAGGGCATTGTTGCTTCTACCTCTGAATTAGGGAACTCATAATTGTCTTTAAAGATATAGTAGATACGGCAGTTGATGTCGTAGGGCACGAAAATCAGTCTATATGTTAAATATTAGTAAAACTAATTATCATATGTTAGATTAAAATGAATGGGAGTGAAAATGAACCACATCCTTCCTGCATAGCTGTGGATACTTCTGCTCCTTCCTTAGAGCTATGCATCCTCCTCAAGCCCACTAACTTATGGATTGTTCCTCTTCCTAACTTCCTTTACTCCTTGAATTAAATACAAATATAAATAAATAAATAAATAAATAAATAAATAAATAAATAAATAAATAAATACAAATATTTCCTAGATTCTGTTGCAGCTGAATCATTCTTTTATTGACACTCAACAAGGTCTTCTGCACCGCACGTTCCAAAGAGAAAATATACAAAGGCAGAACAAGACCCCATAATGACATGACATTTTGCCTGTTAATTGGACACTAGGAAATCAAGGGTGGAAAAGGCTCTCTTGCTAAAAATTACTTCATCAATTTGTTTGAGATTCTTAGGACCTGGAATTATAAAATGATTTTATTGATAAACAATAGAAGTATTTTAAAAGCACAATTAACAGCAATTACATACAAGAGCAATTCAGAAGAATGTGCTATAAATTACACTATTTTATGCCCTCAAGAAAATGGCAAAATCTATGTGTACTGCTAAATCTTTCTTCTGTTTTCCAACATCATAGTCAAGACCATCAGGTCACATCAGTCTGAAAACAATTGATTCTACATTTACAAGCCCCAAAATTGCCTAAGTATTTAATTCCAGACCGAGTTATATGTTTGCAGAGATACAGAAATCAGATGTTTGGGGTGTGTTGGAACAAAGAGATTACAAATGGAGGAAAACACAATTACCCAAATTAAAAAGGGATAAACATGGAACGAAGTCATACAGAAAAAAAGATTCATAAAGTTCTCATAGAACTATGTTGCTGAGGCCCTCTGGTCAACCTATTGTAAAGAAATAGCAATGCACCTAGATTTTTATTCTCATAATTAATGTGGGCTTGAATCACAAAGTTAGAAGTTTTAGATGACAATTCATAAGTGCTTTTGATGTTGGAGACATATTAGGACTCGAAGTCAACAGTGGAAAAAGAATTCTTGAGATGTCTTAGGTGTACAAGAGTGGTTTTATTAAAGCACAGGATAGGACCCATAGGCAGGAAGAGCTGCACTGGGGTCATGAGGAGTAGCCCATTATAGACTTTCAAGTTGGGAGGGGGTTAAGGAGAGCTTAAGTCTCTAAGGAATTTTGGAAGCAAGGTTTCCAGGACCTTAGGGGGCTAGCTATTGTCGGGAAAGGGTCATTTTATTACTGTCTAATAAAACCTCGGTCATGAGATCCTTCAGATGTATATCGGTGGGTCATATGCTTGGGGGACGACTGCCATATATCTTGGGAGGTAGACATAAAGGAAATTTCCGAAGAGATTTTTATATGTTAAAGTAGACCTACAGGATTCTGGGGGATTGGGCTAAGACTGCCTTTTGCCCTTAGCCAAGTATCAACCTCAAGGCAGCTGAGTTACTAGAGGAAGATCACTCTGCCTGTTTCAAGCACTTGTCAGTGGGCTGTGGGCAGTAAGGAAATTTAAGGTTGTTTTTTTTGTTTTTTGTTTTTTTTGCCTTTAATTCCCACATCACCTTCTGGAATGACTTAGTGCTTTTATATATTTTTTTTGTGCTTTTATTTTTTTTATTTTTTTTTTAATTTTTATTTATTTGTGATAGTCACAGAGAGAGAGAGAGAATGAGGCAGAGACACAGTCAGAGGGAGAAGCAGGCTCCATGCACCGGGAGCCCGACGTGGGATTCGATCCCGGGTCTCCAGGATCGCGCCCTGGGCCAAAGGCAGGCGCCAAACCGCTGCGCCACCCAGGGATCCCTTTTTTGTGCTTTTATATTTTTGAATAGTCCTCTTTGGTCAGAAATCTTACTGATATGTCATAGAACTTGTCTAATTATTTTCCTATTTAAATAATTTATTTTGGAGAAACCATGTTAAAATTAAAAATTGCTATATTTTTACAGACATCCTTGCTGAATGTTGCTCTACTTATGATACCTGCCCACTTTGCATCTTTATCAAGCAAACTCAGGCTTGTCATTAAGATGGTTCTCATATATTCTCTAGGAACACATTCATGGATCCTAACCTTCTCCCACTTTAACAGTTTTAGGTGTTTCTTCAGAACCCCTTCCACCCTGTGCCCATCCAGGCATTGTACTTCCAATCAGTGTCATGCTGAGCAGTATTAGAGCTTGAGGCCAGAGGAAAAATCAGCAATAGTGATCTTGCTTTATTTAAAATTTTGATATTTTTTAATCATGATATTTTTGCATCCATTTTGATTTTTAAAAATATCACATCAAAACTTGAGTTATTTTGATTACTAAGATTTATTTTGGCACCCCCTTCAATGTTATATGTGAAGTGAGTGCATCATTAGCCTCTCAGTCCTGCTTTTTACAGTGTATTATAGACAGTGGACTTTCCAGGAGCAATGGCCAAGTCTTTCTATCTTTGAATCACCAGCATCTGGCATAGCATTAGCATTTAATAAGTGTGTAATAAACACTGATGTAAATACAGATTAGATATACATGCATATCTTTAAACCCTATGTGTGCTTTTAAAAATTGTTCTTTATGAGTCCACTTGACTGCAAATGTAAATTTTAAAGCTTGAAAACATAGTCATTATATATTCTTGTCTCTCAGGGATAGCATTAATTCTAATATTTCTTTTCAAATTCCATTTACCATGACATCACACCCAATCCACACTGGCTTCCCTTGTTAGAGAAAATTGTGAACTTTTCCCTTAATTCCTGTTCCACAACCCATATTCTTTTTTGTTATTTTGTCTGATTTAATTGAATTCTATTTTAAATGAACTGCTGCCAAGTGTCATTAGAGCTTGATCTACATCTTAATAAGGTGTGCACTAGGGCACAGAGCTGAGTGCCATAGGCAGGATTAGGGAATGGTGGACTTATAAAGAGGCAGCAGAGGTGACAGTTAATGGCGGAGTTGTGTCTAGAAACAGAAAAGAAATATTAAATTGGCATCTGAAAATGAAGGGATTGGTAACATAAATGGAGAGCATAAAATAGGTACACCTGAAACTGGATTTTTAAATTTTATTCTTTTTTTAAAAAGATTTTATTTATTTGAGAGAGAAAGTTAGAAAGAGAGCATGAGTGGGAGGAGGGGCAGAGGGTAAAGCAGACTGAGCAAGGAGCCTAATGGGGGCTCCATCTCAGGACCCTGAGATCATCCCAGGACCCTGAGACCATGACTTGAGCCGAAGGCAGATGCTTAACCAACTGAGCCACCCAGGTGCCCCAATCTTCTTCTTTATTATTATTCTATTAAGTGAAAGGGGGCTTAATATTTAATTTGAAATAATTTGATGTTATGGGTCCTATACGCATTAACAAAAGTGGTGATTATAATTTTCCAAATCAAATCATTTGGTTAAAATATTGGTTAGCTAGGTCTATATATAACACACTTATTTCCTGGGATAGTGTAATGGATGGTGAAATTTGTGTTTCCAGCTGCCCTTCCTCTGAGCTGAACTCAAGAATTGACGATCCTCAGGCAGCCCGGGTGGCTCAGCAGTTTAGTGCCGTCTTCAGCCCAGGGCCTGATCCCGGGGTCCCGGGATCAAGTCCCACTTCGGGCTCCTTGCATGGAGCCTGTTTCTCCCTCTGCCTGTGTCTCTGCCTCTCTCTCTCTCTCTCTCCTTCTCTGTGTCTCTCATGAATAAATAAGTAAAATCTCAAAAAAAAAAAAAAAAAAGAATTGACAATCCAGTGATATAACACTCCTTTACAGTTTGTAAGGCACTTACACATCAGATGAAGCTAAGAAAGAGTGAATGCACTTGTAAACAAAATCTTATCTATTTTAAAGATAAACACAATAGTTCTAGGTATTCTCCTAATTTTTGATTTGTCATATAATTTTTACTTCAGCACTGCAGCGAAAATTTGGCATCACAATATCATCACTATCATTGTATGTATATGTTAGTATATAAAATTTATGCTATAAGGTATAATAACATCATCATCATCATAGCTATTATTGAATAAGTGTTTCCTATCTGGCAGGTGTTGTTCTAACAGATATTGTCCATATATGGGTAAGTAGCAAAGAGCAAAGCTAAGATTCAGATCCAAGGCAACATAGTAATTAAGAACATGGGATATTCTCTTCAAATTGTCTTCTCTCTCTGAGAATTTCTCTTTGCACTCTGATGATTGTGGTGATACATGAACCCAGCCTAACAGTACTCCTGGATAGCTGTCATCCGTCCTCTGGTGAATCCATTTATTAATTTGAAACCAATTATCTTCTAAAAAAACAAAAACAAAAAAAACCCCTTGCATCTTTAACACACTTAATTGTATCAAAATAGTTCCTCCTAGAGACTTGTTTCCTTATAGTCTATTCTCATCAGACCATATAAAATACTCTAAGATTTTGTGTGTGTGGCAGGGCTTCAAATATTAGAAGTCAGGTATTATTGATTGTTCCTGTCCATCTTGGATTCTTAAACATTTCTAGGTCCTTCATCTCTTCTTCAAAGGACATGACGCCACATTCTATATTCTTTGTTTTATTCTTTTCTGGATATTATCTTATTTTTCAATATTTTTTTCCTTTTTAAATTTGAAACTAGTTGACACACAGCGTTACATTATTTTTAGGTATACAACACAGTGATTCAACTTCTCTATACATTATGCTATGCCCGCCGCAAGCATAGTACCATCTGTCCCCATACAACACTATCACAATATCATTGACTATATTCCCCATGCTGTGCCTTTTATTCCTGTAACTTATTCATTCTACAACTAGAAACCTGTATCTTCTACTCTCCTTTACTCATTTTGCCCCCTTTCACACCCCATTTGCCTCTGGCAACCATCAGCTTGTTCTCTGTATTTATAGGTCTGATTCTGTCCTTTATTCATTTGTTGTTTTTTTTTTTTTTTTCTGTTTAGAATTCTACATGTAAGTGAAATAATATGGGTATTTGTCTTTCTCAGTTTGACATATTTCACTTAGCATAGTACTCTCTAGGTCAAAGATAAACACGGCATTATATTTGTCATCTGACTGCAAGGAGTCCTACTCTTAGAAACACAGAAGTCTAAATACCAAGGATCTTGGTTATCCCATGCCAGTTCACCTTCCACTTACTACATTTCAGAGCTTCCTTTTCAGTTGCCTCCTGCATTATTTATTATATAGGTTATAACTGAACTTAGGGAGGAGCAGGGAGAAATAAGTCCACAGCATGCCATCCATTCTAGAAGTCCCAATAAACTTTGAACTGTTTATACTTACACTTTCTTCCTTGTAACCTATTCTCTGCTATCATTATGAGCTTTGTCAAATTAAAATCCAGGCTGTACTTTTCCTGATTTAAAATTCTAAATTAATCCTCATTACCTGCAGGATAAGCTTCAAAGTCCTCAGAATGACCTACAGGGTTTTTGTTTTGTTTTGTTGTGCTGTGACCTCTGCTTGCCTCAGAAACCTTGTCACTCCCATAAGCACCCTGCACTTTGTCATGACAGGGTATTTGCAATACCTTGAAATAACATGGTCATTCTTGACGTTAGTACTTTCTAACCTCTTCCCCTGAAATGCTCTTCCTTTCTCTACCAAGCAGACTCCACTGACAAAAGTGGAAACCACACTTGTAATTTAAGGAGAGATGTTTTAAGAAAGTATTGGATAGAAATGAATGGTGAGCTGATTAAGAAATTAATAACAATAGGAGACAGCATCTGGAATACCAAAGGGAATGTTCTGAGGAAAAGAGGGCCATCTCACTTCATCACCAATTCTTTTTTCTTAAGATTTTATTATTTATTCATAAGAGACAGACACACACACACACACACACACACACACACACACACACACACACACAGGCAGAGGGAGAAGCAGGCTCCATGCACGGAGCCTGATGTGGGACTTGATCCCGGACTCCAGGATCAGGCCCTGGGCCGAAGGCAGGTGCTAAACTGCTGAGCCATCCAGGGATCCCCACCAATTCTCTACAATATATTTTATTTGCTGGTTTCTTATAACTGTTTAGTTTAACTCAACCAGTTTTGCTGTTTTTTTGGCTTTGTTTTGTTTTTTTGGTGGTTGCATTTTATAGAATATTTTTATTTATCTTAGTCCTAACTCTGTTGTTATAGCTGGAGATTGAGAAGCAGGGAAGGAAGGAGACTTGAGTACCTTAAAAATGAATCAAGGAACATATGATTTTGAATATGCATTGCTTTTACTAATATCACCATTAATATGTTATTTATTATAAAATATATAATTTTTAAAATGCATGATTTTTATATTATATTTTTACATAGCACATAATTACTTATAATATGTATTCAGTGAGATACTTCCACATTTTTCATGAGTTTATTTTAAGCTATATCCTCCTTGAACATACTTAGTAAATATATTTTTCTCAAAAGTACATTCTTATAAACCTCCTCAAGAATAATATGTTCATCAAAAATATATCAAGGAATTGGGATCCCTGGGTGGCGCAGCGGTTTGGCGCCTGCCTTTGGCCCAGGGCGCGATCCTGGAGACCTGGGATCGAATCCCACGTCGGGCTCCCGGTGCATGGAGCCTGCTTCTCCCTCTGCCTGTGTCTCTGCCTGTGTCTCTGCCTCTCTCTCTCTATCTGTGTGTGACTATCATAAATAAATAAAAAAAAATTTATAAAAAAAAAATATATATCAAGGAATTGCTCCCTAAGAGTTAATTCTGGTGAAGCTAGATGAGAGATCACATTTAGCAATATTGAATGTTGACGATAATGGAACAGAATTCCCAGTAATTCATAATTTACAGAGATCATGGAGTCAGATGGTGCTTTCTAACTGCCAGTGTTAATAAATTTTCAAAAAACTCTGGTTTTGACTTGGAAAGACACTTCATTACATCTGATCCCTCCCACTTTGCTAGCACAGCTTTGAAGCATGTGGTTATGATAATCTTCCCATGGGTGTTAGTCGGCCACAACTTTGGCACAAGGATCACAGATAGGATGAAACTAGGCAAGATCTATCACCAAGAGACACAGGTAGCAGAAATCTTTGACTAGATCGAGTATCACAGAACAGCCATGATTGTTTCAGATTCTTGTTCAGCATCACTGAGTTGCTACTAGGGTTAGGGCAACAGATCATGGGTGCTCCATCCCTGAAAACCAGGATTGTACTGCTCAATAGGTCACAAACCCCAGCCAGAGCAAGGTACCAGGACCAATGATCTTGGCAATCATTTTATTAGGAAAGACATTAAGTTTCAATATTGTTGAGAGATCTTCCAAGAGTTTCAGCCACAGCAGAGTTGGTAAAAACAGATTTAAAAAAAAAAAATTTGAATCACAGTATCTTAAATCACAGTTGCATCATTTTCCTCTAGAGGGCAAGGTTATGTCCTAGGGAGCAGAGGTGGGGCCAGGAACTGGGTCTCATAAGTCATTGCTGCTCCATGACAGCTGGTGGACATTGAAACAACAAGCAAGAGAGTTCTGGATAAAGCATTAGGTGTTTTCTTGTCATCTGGATAGAATTATTGGACCTTGATGACAGCATGAGCAACTTCATACTCTGCTGAGCAGGAATCCTCAAATATGAAGCCATAGAACATAACCTTCCAACTTCCTCCTTAAAACAATAAGAAAGATCTGGTGCTTAATGTTAGGTTTTCTGAGAACTTTGAGGTTTAGAATAAAAAAGATACTGAGTCCTGAATGAGAGTGGATTCTATCAGTTATTAAACAACAGGGAATGAGCAAAGAAACATGTAACATACATATATACATATAGTAGGTCACGGCCCAATCCCAAAGGATCATAGAAACCAATGAATTCAAATCCCCTACTTATCAGTAAGAGGGTTACTGTATCTACTACATATTATATTATTTATGCAGTCTACTCTACTAGGTATTGTATAAATAGAACCAGTGATGCTTTGAACATAATAACTTGTGCATTGTGCTGTTTCTTAAGATGTCTGGATAAATGGATGAAGAAGGAGGCATTGTCCAAATCATAGGCCTCCATTCAGACCTGCATCTTCCTGTTCTTCTGCCTCATACTGAACCCCAAGAACAGACTGCAACACTAAAGTTAGATGGCTTAAAACTGTTCTCTGATAGATTTTGGAAGATCCTAAAAAAATCAGTCAGCACTTCAAGACTTTATTAGTCTTTAGCTGTCACTTAAATAGTAATAAATAAAATGCTAAATAATAGGTATTTCTGGCTAAAAGAATGATAAATATAATAAATTTGGAGCATGTTGTTTAACCTGTTTTTTTTTCCAGATCCTCATTATTATCCAGAGAAGAAAAGAGAGAGCTAAAGAGAAGATAAAATGCACCAAAGATTCTTTCGAAGCTCAATTCGTCAACAGTTCTTTGAATCTCATCTTAAAGTAATGTCAGTCTGTATATTCCTGAAAGTTCGGAATCTTTTTGCTGGTGCTGCCTTGAGCTTCTGTTATGGAGGCCACTAGTTAGGAATTACAAAGAAAATAAATCATGATTAGTTATTTAAAAATAAAAAAAATACTAGTAGCTTGGAGGCTTAGAGCTAAATAACAGTACTATGCTATATGACTCAATGTTAAAAAAAATAAAAAGCAAAAGGTCATTTATTTCCACTGCCACCACTAAAGTGTCATTAATATTAAAAAGCACAATATCAATAATAAAAATGTCTTTAGCACTGTTTCCTGGACTGCACAGGAGGATTGAGTTTCTACAATACCACGTGCAGGGCACGTGGGTGGCTCAGTTGTTATGTGTCGGAGTTTTGGTTTCAGCTCAGGTCATGATCTCGGGGCTGTGAGATTAAGCCCCGCATCAGGCTCCGTGCTCAGTGCAGACCCTACTTTAGATTCTCTCTCTCTCTCCTTTCCCCTCTCTCCCTCAACCCTCTCGCCCCACTCATGCATATGTGCACACATACTTTCTCTCTCTCTCAAATAAATGAATAAATAAAATCTTTAAAATATCATGTGCAAGAAAAACCAAAGCAGGTCTCTCTGATGTCACTGGAAGAGTACATGTGATAAATGTAAGGAAACAAAACATCATAAACTTTAGATTATGTGATTTATAGTCCTGATGAGATGACAAGCATACTTTTGACCTCAGTCTATCACTATGATTTTCAGTCTTGGCAAATCCATTTGTTTCATCAGTTGAGTGAGTGCAATAAGAAACTTATTCTTTCTTATCTTCCACATACAGTCTACACTGAAGGCAATTTTATTGAGCACCCAGGGTACGTAGAAGAAGAGATTTACATGGACTAGATTTAATGGACTCTCAAGTCACCCAAATAATGGTGGCCATTATCATGTGGCAGTTATATAGTTACCCATGAATAGTGTTTTGATATACTGACCAGCCTGTGGGATGTGAGTCTTCAGGAACAGTGATGTGCTTTGGAAAATTAATACTAGCCACTTTAGAGCTAATTCTAATTTGCTTCATATTTCTATGTCCAGCAAATTCGGATCTTTCTAAAACCATCTTAGTTAAGCTTTCTCATATTTTATGTAGCTAGGGAAAAAGCATCCTTTGTAACAGTTGAACAGTTGAGGACACTTGTTCTCTCTTTTCCAAAATGTTTGAATGATATAAGTAAGGTCTAATATAGAAAGGTCTAAGCTTTATTATTAATGTAGAAAAGAAATCAGTGAATTTATAGTCAAAGAAACAAAAGTACTAGAAAAACTTTAAAATGCCTTGTTCTGTTTTAATTCTTCTTTTTAATTAGTTGCAATTTCTTAATATTAATTTCTAAATTCCACTCTGGGCTTTTAAACTTACCTATTGATTGTAATAGCTCTCTTAAAATTGTGATCATAGGGTCAAACTACTACTAAAATATTAATTACATTGTATCTAATTATATAGCTAAGCATATAATTAAGATCTTATCAAAAATGAGCATATATTATTTCTTATTGTTTACTGAATGAGGATTATCTACTAAATTCAGTTTCATGGGGACCCAAATTGAAGAATGTTTACAGAACTCAGACACACCTCTTTTACCTTGGCCATATATGATTCTTCCAGTTACATATTGTGTAATAAATCACTCTCATACCTAGTGGTTAAACATTTTTTTTATTCCCACAAATCTGTACACTAGGCTACTGCTAGTCAATTTTGTATTAGCTGGGGTGACTCAAAGCCTGGAGTCTAGCACTTTGTAAGCTTGCTCCCTCACATCTAAGCACAGGTTAAAAAGATTCAAACAGCTGGGTTATAGAGAATCATAGCCTGTAACGTTTTAGAAGTTTTATTGTGAATGATATCAACCATTTGTTTTCTTGAAAAGAGAGAGAGCATAAAACCCAGAATAGATATACTCGAAGGGCAGAGGGCGTAATATCAGTGCTCTGAGAAATAAAGCTCTAATTAAAACCCTAGCCTTCTCTCCCTCCTCTGCTTTTCCAATATACGATTTAGTAAAATCTATTTCAAATAGAAAAGATCCATGAAAAGTATTAGTAATAATCTAGAAAGGAAACAAAGTAGGATTTAAAACTAAATATAAGGACTCCTGGGTGGCTCAATGGTTGAACATCTGCCTTCGGCTCAGGGTATGATCCTGGGGTCCTGGGATCGAATCCAATATCAGGTGCCCCACAGGAAGCCTTCCTTTCCCTCTGCCTGTGTCTCTGCCTCTCTCTCCGTGTCTCTCATAAATAAATAAAAAAATATTTTTAAAAATTAAATATAATTTTAAAAACAAGAGACATATAATAAACACAATGAAGATAAACATATATCAGAAAAATTGCCACAGGGTTTAGAAGAAAATATTAGCATATTTCCATAACTCATAAATTTCTTAGAGAAAACAAAACTAAATTAGTTCAAAAGACATATATCAAAAACAGGAAAGGGATAGAATGTGAGTGCTGAATTAGAAAATAAATGGGAAAATGTTGCATTGTTACTAAAATTAATGCTATCTTAGAGGCAACAAAAAGTACAATTGATAATGATAAAAGTAGAGACAAAGTGAGAAGACTAGACTTGAAAAAAACACACAAAGTGAGGTGGAAATTAACAAAAAGTTAACAGTAAAATAATACAAAAGATATACGAAAGACAGAAGAAGAAATACCAAATATGAATAATTTATACTATAAGAGAATAAAAGTAAATACATGAACATTTAAAAAAAAAGATATTTCCTGAAATTTCTAATTTCCCAAAATTAAAAGCTTTTTTACTTTTTCTAAAAGTAAAAAAAAAAAAAAAATTAGAATTTCCAGGAAAAAGAAGACTGTGGGGGAGAAAATGATATGGAATAGTTACTAAGTATATATCACAGTGACATTAAAAAATAATAATAAAGACCTCTGAGGATAAAGAAGGAATCCAAAGGCCATCTGAAAAAGAAAAATCATGTCACTTATTTTTTTTAATTTTTTTAAAATTTTTATTTATTTATGATAGTCACAGAGAGAGAGAGAGGCAGAGACACAGGCAGAGGGAGAAGCAGGCTCCATGCACCGGGAGCCCGACGTGGAATTCGATCCCGGGTCTCCAGGATCGCGCCCTGGGCCAAAGGCAGGCGCTAAACCGCTGCGCCACCCAGGGATCCCCATGTCACTTATCAAAGGAGAAATATCAGAAGTGATATCAACATTCCAGATAGCACATTTTAATACCCAATCACATTTCCAAAGAAAAAAGTTTAATTTAGTAGTTTCTTTTTTTTTTTTTTTAATTTTTATTTATTTATGATAGTCACAGAGAGAGAGAGGCAGAGACATAGGCAGAGGGAGAAGCAGGCTCCATGCAGCGGGAGCCCGACGTGGGATTCGATCCCGGGTCTCCAGGATCGCGCCCTGGGCCAAAGGCAGGCGCCAAACCGCTGCGCCACCCAGGGATCCCTATTTAGTAGTTTCATATTTAGCTGTATGTCATTCAAAAATTCTGACGTATACAAGAATTTGAAGAATAAAACAACCATCAAATGTATAGAAAACAATAAACAACTTACCTAAATAAAAGTGACCAAAAATAAATGCACTCAATCAAAATAAATAAAAATTAAAAAGACCAAGGGAATAGAAACTTTAACTGAAGATATAGAAATCTGTAAAACGATCGTTTCTATCTTAATAACAAGCTCAAGTCAAATAATCCTTAAAATCATAACCTCTTTTGAAATCCTCGAAAAGCAGAGGTCTCAGAGTAACTAGCCTTAAATCTAAAGAAAAACATGCATCTCTGAGAAGAGATGGAGGGGAACACCAAATTACCTAGGGCAAACTCTGTTAGTTCTCCAATACCTATCCCAAATATCCTATGGTTTATTCATCTCATTTCCTCCTATCATGATCACATTTATTTATTCCACAAATAGTTGAGAATCTGCAGTCTTTAGACATGAGATACAGCAGTGAACAAAAATAGAGAAATTCTTTGCCTTCAAAGTGCTTCTATAGGGTACCCAGAAATAACCAGATAAGTGTATAATGGCCACCAGAAAAAAAAAAAATGTGAAGCACTGTAAGTGGCTAAAGTGACAGAAAAAAATGAATCCAGCTAGAACTGCAATGTGACTCTAAAGTGATGATTTAGACAAAGTCCGAGAGTAAGGGAGGAATTATCTGGGAAAGTTCAGTCCTGATAGGTGAAAAGGTTTTCTAAAAAGGTTCTGATGCTGAGATACACTGGAGGCCAGGGTGCCAAAGCCAGGTAAGCAAAGGGAAGTCGCCTTGTGCCTTGTAGCTATTCAATAAATGCATCTTGGCATGTTTTGAGTAATGCTGGCACAGCCTGGCTTCAATTATGGTCTTCTCCTAACCTATAAACTGGGAAGGACCTTGGTCTAGCATTTTGAACCCTCAATGCCTGACATTAAATGTTAGTTTAAAGACCAACTAACAGCAGCACTGGTGTATTAAAATATATCCTTTTATAAAGCAGAACAAAAGAAAGAAAAAAATAATTTCAGCCTTAAGATGGAAGAAAGGTCTTTCCAACATAGCTCCTCCCCAAGTAAACCAATGGTGAAGTGCTTCTTCTATTTCCTTTGTCCAGCCCACTTAACAAAATCAGTTCTGGGTCATGATGAACTTACGCCATTACTGAGGATTATACCTTAGCTGATCCAGATGACCTGCTGTGCCCATGTAACAATTTTAATCTTGGCACAATTGTCAAAGCAAGACCTGAAACCGATTCTGTTCTTGAAGGACTTTTGAATTTTTTGGTTTAGAAGACACCACGATTCCCTGGAGTGGGTCTACAGCTCAGAAAATGGCCATAAATTAGGGTACCGCTGTTAGATTTCTGCTCAACCCACAACAATCTCTCTCTTATTTCCCACTACTCAGAGGTGAGCAGTTGGTTAAATAATCTAGTGTCTTTGGCCACCAATATAGGAAAGGAAACAACCAGTATGTTGCCTATCATTGTTTTTTTTAGTATGTTGCCTATCATTAATCAGTTCCCATATCTTCTAATGGAGGGACTTCTGCCAAATAAAACCTTGTCCTTTATTGCTCCAGCCTTCCACCATCCACAGGATTCTGATAATCAGACGGACAAACATACCTTTAATTCAAAATATAGCAGATTCTGTGAATTCGACTTTTTGCTCTTTCACCCTCCCTCTCATAAAACAAGGATTCACATTTCTTACTAGAAAGAGAAAGGAAGGTACCAGAAAGAAAAGTAATAGTAGTACAATTTCATATATTCATGTCTGATACTTTACAGAATCAGAATTCTCAATGAATATCATAAAGGGAGGTCAGATAGTTTAGCTTTGATACAAGAAACCATTTTAAAATTCTAATTAGATGGAAAAGGAATATGGGTTTTAAATTAAATTCTGCAATCACTTCAGTTTAAAATTTCCCTTTTGTTAAATAATAAAAAAAACACCCTAATGCAGTGTGCTAATACTGATACTTTTTATCTACTAGGTTCCAAACAACCACTGATTAAAAGAATGAAATTTCATCATAAGAGGGAAATTTAATGAGTTCTCATGAACAATTAAAAAGATTATTTGCATATTTTTAGCCTATTGGAGGAAAAAAATACCAAGCAGGAAAGGTTTAGCAATAATCACACACTGAGAAGGAGTGGAAAGGGAAACATTAAATGCTTTTCTTTCCTCCTGAAGCCATGGATAGCATTTTAGGAGGGTTATTAGCATGCACACTAGAGTGACCTGATTTGCCAGTCCTTTGCACTTAGGCAGGTGTTTATTACAGGTGCTCCATCACTGGTATTTTTATCTCTCTAAGAAAAATTAGGAATACAGAGAAGACCCATGCCCAATTATGTTCATGATAGTATATTATTACAGCAATGGGGAGAAGGAAATTAAACCCAAAACCAAGCTTGAGAAATGCTTGACAAGCTCTCTTTGGAGAGTCTATTTCATGACATTTATTCTTTGTCACCCGGTGTCTGGTATACAGAGCCATCAAAAACATCTGTCCCTGAGGAGCCTGGGTGGCTCAGTCGCTTGAGCGACGGACTTGATTTTCGCTCAGGTCATGATCTCAGGGTCATGGGATCGAGTCCCGAGCCCATGTGGATAGGCTCCCTACTCAGCACAGAGTCTCCTTGTCCCTCTCCCTCTGCTCCCCGCCCGCCCCACCCCAACGCTCCATCTGTCTCTCTCTCAAGTAAATAAATAAATAAAATCTTAAAAAAAAAAAAGAGCCATCTGTGCCTGAAGTCAAGTCAGTGAAGATAAGGAGCTGAAAAGATAAGCTTTAGATTCACAAATGATCAGCCATTTACTACAAAGTGACCCCAAACAAGCATTTTCCCTCTCTATATCATCTACAGATCACACAAATGCAAAGGTTTTAATAATGTCCACCTCTTAGGTTTGTTGTGATGATCAGAGAAAATACATGCCCCCCCCCCAGTACAGTTTCCTATGTATAGGAGGCACTCACTGCTTGGCAGGGAGGACATAAAACATCCAAATAATGATAATAAACATCCATTAGCAGACAAGTGGCGCATCATTAATGGGACCATACTCTTGTCAGTATCTAAATGTGGGAAACAGTATAGTCGGTGGAGTCATCTTTGATTCTGAAGGCCACAGTGATTTCTGTTATTGTGTACCTTCCACTTGACCTATTTTTTTAGAAGATTTTATTTATTCATGAGAGAGAGAGAGAGAGAGAATACCAGCAGGGGGAGGAGCAGGCACAGGGAGAGAGAGAAGCCAAGTACCCCCTGGGCAGGGAGCTGGATGTGGGGCTCAGCTCTGTCTCTGGGATCCTGACCTCAGCCTGAGGCAGACCTTAACCCCTGAGCCTCCCTACCCCCTGCAGCTTTCATTAACTCTGACATTGGAATGAATATGCTTCTTTCAATGAAACAGACTGAAAACACTGGCACACTCCCTGGGGCATTTGCTTTCACCGTCCCATATCTTGGTCCCTCAGCTCCTTTTTGTTTCTGCCACAGCTCTGGTGGGCTGTGCTGCTATGCTGACATCACCCCATCCAAAGGGAACCTGCACAGCTCTCTGGGTTGGTTTGCTTCAAAGCTTTCCGAGGAGCCAGCCACCCTCTCGGACTACATAAGCACAGCCTATAACTGCAAGAGGAGAGGCGTGGGAGGGTACAGTCAATGTCTCAGGCAACCTTCAACTAATGGGAATAGGAGCCAGTGGAAAAATCTCCCCAGACTCCTGTTAGTTGGAAGGAAAATTCTGGAAAACATTCATGCTTTGCAAAGGCCCCCTCTGAGCTGAGCCCCTGTTGCCTGCAGTAGGGATCTTTATAATGCACAACTGGCTTTTCATCCTTTTCCTTCCTCCCGCCCCCAACTCCTTTTCCCTTTTGAGCTCTCTGGTATCATCTATCAAAGAAACTTTGTTTCAAGCTTTGTTTTCAGGGGTGCCCAAATTAAGACTCTCCTTTTCTTTCTTTCTTTCTTTCTTTCTTTCTTTCTTTCGGGCGGTAGGGAGGGAGGAGGGATGGGAGGGGGGAGGGTCTGGCGAGGATGAGGGAGGGAGGAGAGGTAGTAGGAGTAGGGGCATCTGTGAGAGGGGCGGGGAGGGGGAGCGATGAGGCGGATGCGGCTTCTTCGTTGATTAGGCTTCTTCGGCTTAGTATCTTCTTCGTCTTTTCTTCTTCTTCTTCTTCTTCTTCTTCTTTCTTTTTCTTCTTTCTTTCTTTCTCTTTTCTTTCTCTCTTTCTTTTTTTTTCTTCTTTCTTTCTTCTTTCTTTCTTTCTTTCTTTCTTTCTTTCTTTCTTTCTTTCCTCTCCTTTCCTTTCTTTTCAAAGATTTATTTATTTTAGACAGAGACAAAGAGAGAGAGCAGAGCAGGAGGGGCAGAGGGAGAGACAATCTCCAGCAGGCTCCACGTTTGAGTGCGAACCTGACCTGGGGCTTGATCCCATGACCCAGAGATCATGACCTGAGCCAAAACCAAGAGTCAGAGTTCAACCAACTGCACCACCCAGGCACCCCAAGACACTTTTCAAACATGGGATTGATATCAGGTGTAATTTAGAGCAGGGTGCACTCAAAAGGCACACATCTCATAACTTTGATACATTATAATTTGAATAAGAAAGTAGGTATCACTTTTCACAAAATCTTTCATACCAATGGAAAATAGATATGTGATAGAAGAGGTGATGGACAGATCATTTGTTAGGAGAAAAATATTTTGTAGGTAACAACATATGAGTCAATGATACTGTACTTCATACTCATTTTATGTGATCCTATTACATAAAGGTAATGAACTCTTAAAAGAAATGAGAGATTAAAATGCAGAAGAGAATCTTAGTTGATGATGCTTTTTACAGGTTTTTTTTTTCCAGATAAGGTACCGCAGGATGAATTTTATATTTCTAGATGGAAAAAAATGTAATTTGCTAATACCTACACCATTAGAACCAGAATTTTTAAACTTTCATTATGAAAAACTTTCTGGATACATGAAATATACAAAATAATATAAGGAATCTCCATGTAACCCTAAACAGTTTCAAAGATTGTCAACATTTTATTACTCTTACTTTTATCTATTTTCCCACTTTTTCCTTGAGTGTTTTTTTTTTTTTTAAGATTTTATCTATCCATTCATGAGAAATGCACAGAGAGGGGCAGAGACATAGGCAGAGGGAGAAGCAGGCTCCCTGTAGGGAGCCCGATGTGGGACTCAACCCCAGGACCCTGGGACCATGATCTGAGCCAAAGGCAGATGCTCAGCCACTGAGCCACCCAGGTGCCCCTTTCCTTGAGTATTTTGAAACATCTCTAAGACATCATATCATTTCATCCATAAATAGTTCAGTATACATCTGTGCCAAATAAGGGTGTTATTTTACATAACCACATGGTATGATCATACTTCACAAAATTAATATTAATATCTTAATATAATCCAGTCCTTATTAAATTCTCTACTTATCTTCAAAATGTCTTTATAGTTAAATCATTTGAATCAAGATCCAAAAAAGTTCATTATATTTGATTGTTATACTTTTTAAATGCCTTATGATTTATTATAATTCTTCTTTCACATTAAAAAATAAGTTTATTGAGTTATAATTAAGGTATAATAAAAGGTACAGTTTTTAAATGTATAGTATTATGAGTTTTGATGAATATATATATTAGTATAACCACCCCGATCAATGTGGAGTTCTTTCATCATGCTAGAATGTTCTCCAATGTTCTTTGCTGGCAATCACCACCCTATCCCACCACAGCTGAGACAACCATTAGTAAGATTTCTAATATCATAGCTTAGTTTGACTATTATAGAACTACACATAAATAAAATGATAAGATGTATGCTACTTGTAACTGGCTTTTTTTCTCTCAACATGTTACTGAGATTTATCCGTGTTCCAGTAAACAAATATGTTGCTATTGGTTTATCTATTCACCCTAAATAAAGTTGCCCTGAATATTCTCCTACAGGTATTTTTGCAGATTTGTGATATTATTTTTTTTTAAATTTCTCTTAAATAATATCAAGAATTACGTAAGGAATTCCTGGGATATATGGTAGGTGAGTGTTTTAACTTTAAGAAAAATAAAAATCACAGAACCGTTTGATAAAGTGCATGTGGTCTTTTAAACTCCCGCCAGTAATGCATGAGAGCTCTTGCGCTCCACATCATCATCAAATTTGATGTTTCAGTCTTTTTAAAAAAGATTTATTTATTTGAGAGAGAGAGAGAGAGAGAGCAAAAGCAGGAGGGGCAGGCAGAAAGAGAATCTCAAGCAGACACCATACTGAGTGCCAGAGCCCAACTCGGGGCTTGATCTCACAACCTTGAGATCACAACCTGAGCCAATCAAGAGTGGGGCGCTCAGCTGACTGTGCCACCCAGGTGCCCCAAATTTGATGTTTCAGTCTTTTAAAAATGTGGCCATTCTAATGGGGGTCTAATGGTATCATATTCTGTTTTAAATTTTTATTTTCATAATGACTAATGATCTTGAATGTCTTACTATGTGCCTATTGGTCATTCTTCTTTTCTAAACTGTCTGAATTCTTTTATCTTTTTATTTTGTCTTCTGCTTCATATGTTCTAGAAGTTGTATATATATACTTGATTCAAGTCCTTTACAAGATATTTGTAATGCAAAAATTGTCACTCAGTGTGTGGCTTGCCTATTCATTTTCCTGTTTCTTTTTTCTTGAAGAGTAAATGTGTTAAACATGTTAATGAGGCCCAGTTTATCATTCTTCTTTTTTAATTATAGTATTTTTGTGTCCTTTTTAAAGAGAATGTTGCCTACTCTCTGTTACAAAAATATTATTTTCTTACAGCCTTATAATTTTAGCTTTTAGTTTTAGATCTGTGATTTATCTTAAATTATTTTGTGTGTGTTTGCTGTGAGATTGGAGTCAAAGTTCTTTTTCTTTTTTAAATAGATATCTAGTTTCCCCACAATCATTGGTTGAAAGACTTTTCTTTCCCCCATTGAATCAACTCATTCTCATTGTGAAAATCGACATAGGTATAGATATGTTTCTGACTTCCCAGTTCTGCTACATTGGTCTATTTGTCTCTGTGTACATCATATTCAAACTGTCTTGCTTCCTGTTACTTTATATTGAAGCTTGAAATCAGGTAGACGAGTCTCTCAAACTTTTACCTCCTTTATCAAAATTGGTTTTGGCTGTTTTATATCTTTTGCATATCTATATAAATTACTGAGTTAACTTATTAGTTTCTATAAAATGGCCCAAAAGAATTTTCACTGGGATTTTAGTGAATAAATATAGATGAGCTTAGGTAGAACTGATGTTAGAATATCAATATTGAAGTCTTCAATCCATGAACATGGTATGTCAATTTACTTAAGTCTTTTTTTATTTTTTCAGCAATGTTTTGTAGCTTTCAGTATACGTATCTTACACATATTTTATTAACTTTATTATTAAATAGTTAATGTATTTTGCTACTATATAAAAATAGTATTTTTATTGTCTTTTCCAATTAATTATTGCTTATGTATGGAACTATAATTGATTTTTGCATATTGGCTAGTGTACAGCCATCTTGCTATATTCCATTATTAGTTCAAGTGGAATTTTCTTTATTTCGGTTTTGTACATTGCTTAGAATTTTCCAACATAAACAATCATGTCATATGCATTTTTCATTGTTCTCAAATGTGAATATCAATGGACAAAGGACAGAAGAATCACATTATTGATTAATCATTGTGAAGTTAGAATGTAAAGCATATAATTTTCCAAAGGTGTTTCTCATTTCACAGAACTATACAATTGTTGTCAGATTCTAAACACAGGATAAAATGAGATTTCATTGGTTTAGTGCAATTTGACAGTAGGTGAACTATCACCCCAGTTTTAATTGTTTTGGGTGGTATTTTAATTTTTGTACTTTCTATTTTATGCACAAATAAATACACAAAAACATTTCACTACCAGACAAGAAAAATGTTATATGGACTTGTCAAGCACTTGTGTAACAAACAAAGCAACTTCCCACTATGCCATACGTGCCCATGTTGACAGATTGCAGTATGCACTATGCACGATTTCAGTTGTCAGTAATTTCAATAGAGCTTTTTGCAGTGACAGGAACAGAGTATTTGATTTGAAACTGTCAACAGCTACTAGAGGAAGTTTCTTATTAGTTGCCAATTCAGGTAAATACTGGGAAACAGAAAATTGGTCCTGTATACTATAAAATTTCCTTCTTGTAAACCATTGGATGATGTTGATGAGAACTGCTTTGAGCTTGTCATAAATCCCAGCTTTCAAACTTTTAAGTCAAAGCAGTGCACACTTCCTCTGATTACTCAAGTCAAACTGTTCCTCTTACAAAGCTCACAACCAGATAAATCTTGCTACTGTCAAGTTCTGTTGAGATTACCAAATAAGCCTGGTCACAATGTGTCCTCTATAACCTATGTCTAGCAAAAAGGTATGTGTGATGTTCACTATTAATCTTCCTGTCATTAAAAAACATAGCGTAGATGAAGCACTAGAGAATTAGGCTCTAGAAAGGAAAACAGAGACAACATTTCAAACATTTCAAAATGAGATGAATTTTATTTGTTTCATGGTGATAGTTGCCAACTATTCATAATTTGCAGATACCCACAAGGGAAAAGTACATTCAAAGATGCAAATTTTCCCATGTTAAATTATGAAGGACATACACAATATCTGCCGCCCACCTGATGCAGTGAGAAATGTAAGCAATTAAACTCTAGAAATGAGAAAAAATATCCTTATCCTAGTTCCAGAGGAAGTAAAATAAGACAGGAATTTCGCACATTATTTTTTAAAACAATATTACAATTAGCATCATCAATAATGGTAAAGCAAACAAAGAGATACTAAATTGTTTTCTTTCTCTCGGGAGAAACACTTTTTGTAGTGTTTGCTACATGAAATGAATAGCAGATGTATGATGAATGGAAAAATGATTAATAACTGGGCTAACCCCCAACAGACATGGGGTCTGCCCTTTGTATTTTTTTTTTATATTTGAGAGCCTAGGTTTATCTAGGTTAAAAAGACTAATAAATAGAATGAACACTCATCTACACACTGCCTATCTTAAGAAATAGAACATTGCTAATAATTTATGAGCTTCCTGGGCATGCTCTGTGATTCTATTACCTTGCCTCTCTTCCTGAATTGTGGGTTTATCCTTCGGTTGCTATAGACTTATTTATTCCTAAAAATGCATTATTCAATTATGAAGTGCTTTGGAATTTTATGTAATTGTTAGTCTCACTATGAATAGTTCTTCTGCACAATTTTCTAAAAGATTTGGGGGAATTTATTTTTGCACATGCAGCCATATTTGATTTGTTATTACTGTTGCATAATATTCCATCATATGAACATAAGACAGTTTTTCATTCTCCTTCCTCTTCAGTAGACATTTTGAGTTGTTTCCAGTTTTCTTACTACTACAAAAGATGCTATACATAATCCGATATATTTCTCCTGTAGAACATGGGTGAAAATTTTACTAGGGTATGTACTTAAAAGTAGAAATTTTGTTTACTTTATATTTTACTGGACCATATAGAAAGTGTCTAAAATGGTTGTTCCTTTTACATTCCCCCTACACATGTACAATGATTTCTTGATATCACATACTTCAGCATTGCTACTCTTTTAAAGTCTTGCCTACCTTAAAGATAAGAAATGTTGCCTTGTTTTTCAATTTGCATTTTGTTGATTGCCTCTGACTTTTACAAATAATGCTGCTATGAATGTTGGTATACCTTTGATCAGTCTTTGAATGCAAACTACCTGATATAAATTCGATTTGGTTAAAATGTAGTATATTTTAAAAATATTTTTTAAAAAATAATTCAGTTATGGTTTACTAATGTGTGTTAAGGAATTTTGGATCTATATTTGTGAAGACACTGGTTGGTGATTTTCTCTTTTGTCATATAATTTTTTTTATCAGTTTTTGATAATAGAGATTTGCTGGCCTCATAACACAAGTTAGTCTTAACCAGTAATCCATATTCTTCTATTTTCCAAAAAAAGTTTATGTTATTTCTTCCTTGAATGTTTGATGGATCTTCCCATATGATTCTTGAGTTTTCTTATTGGAATGATTTTTATAAGCAATTCAATTTATTTAATATAGAGTGAACTTGCAGAGTTTTCTTCTTGTATCAATTTTGAAAGGCTGCATTTTTCCAGGAAATGTGTTCATCTCATATAAATTTTAAAGTTTGTTGGCGTGAAGTTTTTCATGATATTCTGTCATTATCCATTTAATGGCTGTTTGTTCTGTGGTGATGATTCCTTTTTCATTACCGATTAAGTGATTTGTAGTCTCTCTTTTTTATTCATCAGTATAGCTAAAATATTTGTTAATTTTGCTTGTTTTTTCAAGGACTAGCTTTTGGCTTGAGTGATATTGTCTATTATCTATCCCTTTTCTGTATAATTAATTTCCTGTTATTTTCATATTTATACATACTTTCAGTTTACTTTGCTTGTCTTTTAAAATTTCCTAGTTTGAAAACCGAAGGCACTGGTGCTGAATTTTTTCCTTTTCTAACATAGGAAATTCCTAAAATAAGTTTTCCTTTAAGTAATGTTTTGTTTGTAGCTCACCAATTCTGATTTTTAAAATTATTTACTTCAAAATGAATCTTACTATCCCTTAGGATTGTGTCTTTCTCTTGTATAATTTTAAACTTATGCTGTTTAATTTCCTAGCACAATGAGTTTTCCTAGATATCTATTATTAAAAATATAATTTGCATGATTTTAAGTAGTTTGAATTTATTGAGACTTATTGTATTGCCCAGAATGTATTTCTTTTTCATAAATTTACTATGTGCACTTGAAAAGTACTTTTATTCTGAAGTTGTTGGATGTAATATTCTACTTGAGAATATTCTCTTCTCTTAGTAATATGTTTTTACCTCAAATGTATGTTGAATTTTGTCAAATGGATTTTCTTTTTTTTTTTCTTTTTTTTTTTCTTTTTATTTTTTTATTTATTTATTTTTAATTTATTTTTTATTGGTGTTCAATTTACTAACATACAGAATAACACCCAGTGCCCGTCACCCATTCACTCCCACCCCCCGCCCTCCTCCCCTTCTACCACCCCTAGTTCGTTTCCCAGAGTTAGCAGTCTTTACGTTCTGTCTCCCTTTCTGATATTTCCCACACATTTCTTCTCCCTTCCCTTATATTCCCTTTCACTATTATTTATATTCCCCAAATGAATGAGAACATATAATGTTTGTCCTTCTCCGACTGACTTACTTCACTCAGCATAATACCCTCCAGTTCCATCCACGTTGAAGCAAATGGTGGGTATTTGTCATTTCTAATAGCTGAGTAATATTCCATTGTATACATAAACCACATCTTCTTTATCCATTCATCTTTCGTTGGACACCGAGGCTCCTTCCACAGTTTGGCTATCGTGGCCATTGCTGCTATAAACATCGGGGTGCAGGTGTCCCGGCGTTTCATTGCATTTGTATCTTTGGGGTAAATCCCCAACAGTGCAATTGCTGGGTCGTAGGGCAGGTATATTTTTAACTGTTTGAGGAACCTCCATACAGTTTTCCAGAGTGGCTGCACCAGTTCTTTCTAAATAGTTTAAAATAATCATATGGTTCTCACTTTAAAATTTGTTTGAGGTGGTAGATTATATTTATTTATTTTCAAACGATAAACTGATTTCCTGGGATAAATCCTATGTGATTCTCTTTGCACACCGCTTGAGTTGATTTGCTAATTTTGTGTGTGTGTGTGTGGGGGGGTATTTTTAATTTCCTTTTCTCTTTCTCTATTGTACATGATAGATTTGTATGTTGTCTAATTGACTCCTGACTCACTGGTAACTCACATAGTCAAGATATGGAATTAGAAAAAATATAGGTAAATAGAATAATGGAACAGAGCAGAAATTCCAGAAATAGAACAACAAATTTATGGACAATTGATTTTTTACAAAGTTCTTAGGGCATTTACACAGAAAAAAATCTTTCCCACTAATATTACTGGGAAAAAATATATATCTATATGGAAAAAGTGAGAATCAACTTTTACCTTACACCATATCTAAGAATTAACTTGAATGATAAATCTAAGTGTGAAAGCTAATCTCATAAAATTTTCTCATGATAACATAGATCTTTTTGAAGTACTGGATTAAGCAAAATTTCCTTAAATAGGACATAAATCATTAAACAAGCATAAATCATTAAAAATTTGGCTTAAATTGTACCTTATT
Source organism: Canis lupus familiaris (assembly GCF_011100685.1). Taxonomy (NCBI): domain Eukaryota; kingdom Metazoa; phylum Chordata; class Mammalia; order Carnivora; family Canidae; genus Canis; species Canis lupus. The sequence goes on along the minus strand of NC_049222.1, from coordinate 15,936,280 downwards.
GAAATAACTTGACTCTTCACAAAACATTAACAAAACCAAAATGTCCATTTCAGAAAGGAAAAATATTCAAAATAGATGATTCTTACAAAGAACTTCTAACCAAGATGTACACATACATTACAATTGAATATTAATAAGAGACAAACCATTTAATAGATAAAAGATTTAAACAAATATTTCATAAAGTATAAAAGTAGCCAATAAGCACACAAAAAGATGCTCAAAATTATTAGTTAACAGGACAAGTCAAGGAAAGACCCATAATGAAACATCACTACCTACTCTCTAGAATTGCCTTTTTTTCTTCTCAAGACTGAAATATTAATTGCTGGCAAGCATGTAGATCGACTAAACTCTTCTACGCTGCAGGTAGAAATGTAAAATGGTGATATCATTTATAAAATCATTTATCAGATTTTCAAATAGTTAAACTTACATTTCCCTTATGCCATTCTTCAAATCATTATATAAAATGAAAGAAGCAAGACACACAAAGAATATATATATATGTGTATATATATATATATATATAATCTAGAAAACAAAAAACTAATCTATAATGACAAAATCTGGATCAACTGTGTGTGACTAAGGTTAAAGGTGGGTTGCACTTCTGAGAATGATGGATATATTCACTATCTTGACTGGAAGAGTGGTTTCATGGATGTATATGGTCAGAGTTATGTTTCATGGTCAGAGTGCACCAAATTGCACATCTAAATGGTTGTGGCTTATTTTACATAAATTACCCCTCCACAAAGTTCATATAGTATTACATAAGCCTTAAACAACTTCATAAATTAATTATTAAAAGGGCAAATCTCTCATTTCAGTGGCTGTTTGGTAGAGTTAATTCTTAAAAAGTGGAGTAATTCAGCAGGATTTGCCCATATCTACTTTGCCAGACTCTTGTCTTATTTTGTTTACCATTCCACAGAATATGACATAAGCAAGCATGCTTCTTTAATCTTTTATCAAACTATTGCCCTCACCTAGAATCTTCTTCCTTTCTCTGTGTTTCTATAGAATTTTCACTCATCTTTTGAGACCTGACTATCAAGCATCTTTTGAAATTTTTTCCTTATACTTCCTGGATGTTTATAGGGCTTCCTGCCTGTAAACATTTTAAATTTGGGGAGGTGTCCCTTTGTCATAGAATTGCACTTATTCTTTGCATTATTCTAGAGGTAGTTGTGTGAATGTCAGCCTTCCTCACCAGACTTGAAACTCATCAGCATCCAATTGGGTGCTCTTGCCACTGAAACAGGCCTACAACCCAAGGGACAGATATTAAATGATCAATTAGTAGAAATTAAACTTAATCATTTTCAAATTTAGTTAATCTAGAAATAGGTCATATTTACCTATTATAAGCATCTTAAGGGAAAGATGAACCACAGCATATGTTGTTAAGGTTAAAGAAAACACTCATAAAGAAGGAATCTTCAGAAAGAAACTTCAAGTTACCTGTGAAAAACATATGGCATTTCTTCTTCCCTCAATAAAGGGGAAAACTTAGCTTTGGCCTAAAACTTGAATCACCTCTGAATAAATGGGGCTTTCCAAAAGATGAAGTACTTGCTTTTTAAATACTGCACAGAGACATTCAGACCTCTTAGAATTTCTGTGAAGAATTTTTTTAACTTTCACAAAAGGCCTTTCAAACATTACAATTTTTGCTCATATGTGGATGCTACTTTCAAAACCAAATTGCACCAGACAAATTAAACATGGAAAGAAGACTTTCTTCCAGGTTATTGCAATAGAGAAAAGACCAGAATACAGTCTGAGCTTTTTAAGACTTGGGGTAGAGGGATCATAGGCCATCTGGGTTTGCTAATTGGCCTTAACAGAAGGAAAAGTAAATGTTCCCGTGTCTTCATACTGGGAGATAGTTTTACACATGGAACAAAGCACCCAGGAAGGGAAGTGAAGCTCCTACCCTCCCACAGAGACCGGGGAGATAGGGACACTATCTTCCTCAGTGCTGTCATTTCAAAGGGATGGCCCCAGGTCCTAGAGAAAGACAGTCTTGGATTGTAAAACCAGCAAGAGGCTTTTTAAAAGATTTGCATCTCAAAGGGGCAAAGAAAGATTTTACAATGACAAGTTTTCTCAAGCAAATGCTCTAAAGAAAAGGGAGCAGAGAGACCTCTGTGGTTAAGCCATCTGGATTCTGTAAGGGCTTGGGTGAAAGGGAGGTCAGGGGCCTGGAGGCAGGAAGAGGCCTGTCTTAGTCAAGCTGGGGGAAATATTGAGGTTATCTTGATCACTGCCTTCTCTAACTAATGATTTTATGTTTCTGACACTGAGCCTTTAGCTTTGCCAAATTAAACTTTGCTTAATTGTCCTTAAGCAGAGAACTGGTCCCTTGATCTGGAAAACTGAGGATTCAAGAGTATGTCATTTTGCTCTCTGCCAAGCCGAATGTGGATGATAATACAGTTTTCTTCCAATACTTCAAGGCCAGAGCAAGGACAGGATAGCTTCAAGTGGCCCGCTATAGTTTCACACATAATACTTTAATAGGGATAATTTTTCCTAATTGATCAAGAAAATGAATCTCTCCTCCAACAGTAATGAAAATAGAATTGATAATGCTTGCTGTGCACTAACTTAGGTCTTTACCATACTGTTTGTCAAAAAGCATGCAGCATACATATTATTTTGGGAGCAGAGAGGTTGAATTTAATCAGTGCCTTTTGTTTTCTTGCTATTTGCTTTGATTGTTACAGTTTAGCTGTTTGGCTCTGTTGAGTCATTATCTGTTCCCCTCCCTCCTTTCTTGCTTCTCTTTGTTTCATTAGCATCTCTATTTTATAATTTCTTTATTGTTTGAGCTGTGCTGCTCAGTGTTTAAATGATTGTTTTGCTTCTAAATTCTTTTTTTCATTAGAAACTTTTATTTTAAACTAAAGTAGTTTGAACAAATCTGATGTCTACTTTGGAACTGTATTTCCTTACACATTTGTGACAGAGTTGATAGCATACCATTGCAGGATATGGATGATTATGTAAATTAGAATACTATGTTATAGGTAGGGTATGCTAAATTGATTACATTGACAGCCCCAGTTAATGGCCCTGCTACATCCATGCTCTTTGTAGTAGGATTTTGCTGCTCCTCTCATCAAGAAGTAGAGTGTATTTCTCCACTCCTTAACTCTGTGCTTATCTTAGAACTTGTTTTGACCATGAGTAGAAGAGATTTTTGCCAGTTCCAAGCTTGGCAAATCTAATAAATTCCTGCGTCTTCCGGGAGGGTAAGCCTAGACCACTCAGTGGGAGGATCAGAGGCCACACTGAGGAGAGATGAGTCTCAGTTGAGGCTATTGTTTACCAGCCAGCCCCCGACCAACTAACAGAGTGCAGGTACATGGGCAAGCCTGGTCAAGATCAGCTGCACCTGTCCCTATCAACAGACCAATTGATGGATCCATAGACTCACAGCAAAAATAAACGTAATCATTTCCTACCAGTAGAGTATTATGGTTGTTTGTTACACAAAGAACTGAATACTGCATACTTCTTTTTCTTATTATGGCACACACTTTCTCCCACCTAATTATTTCAAACATCCGTTGAGCACCATACAGTGGTAAATACTAAAGACATAGAAACACATATCAACAACCCTTCTTTCAGTTGATATGCCCATGTGAAAGACAGAAAGAGAAACCAACAACACCTTATAATAGAGCACAAAGAGTTCATGGAACCCCCATTGGGGTTATTTAATTTAAACAGACATCAAATGGTCTTCCTGGCAGTGACTGAAATGTGTGGAATCTTGAATTAGGACGAGTAGGAAATAAGTTGGTCAGAAAGGTGTGATAGAAGAACATTCTAGGAAGCAGCAAATTAGTTTCTAAATCATGAGAACAAAAGGTACTGAAAAATGATAAATATTTAGAAATAATGACATATATAGATTTAGCAGACATGATTTGGAGAATTTAAGCAGAAAACAAATTAGAGCATAAATATCCTTGTGTTCTGAAAATTTGATCTCTATTCTGAAAATTATAGCAAAAAATGAAGATTATTAAGAATTACAGTTGATGTGGTTATTCTAAGGATTTCTGGAGTTCTTTATGACAGTCACATGGAAAAAATAACGGATTGTCAAAGATATTAAATATGCAGGAGGAGGCTACTGCAGGAGTTCAGATAACTAGTGAGGAGGCTATGTATACTTGCAGCCAAGGGAAAAAATGCAAAGAGGGAAAAGAGTAACAAGAATAGAGACTTTGGTTGCACTAATACTCAAGAAATAAGTATAGAGACAAGGAGAAATGAAAGGAAAAAAAAAGAACTATCACACACGTAGAAAGAAAACCAGAAATTAAGCTAGTCAATGGCAGCTATTATCCCAATAGAAACTTCCAAAAGTTTGTGAGTTTGAATGAAGGACTGAGTGATCACTGAAGAGATGGGTAGAGAAGCATGGTAGAAACTTTGAACTAAGAAATATTTGAGGACTAAATGTCATAAATTATGTGTGAATTTTAATCTCATGGTTATATCATTAATGATAGTTTCTCAAAAGAAGGTAGAGTAGTGCCAGAAATGGCAACATAATCTTTCCTTCATTCAGGATATAGAATCTCTTTCTACACCCCTTCCATCTGGGTAGCTCACATGACTTGATTTGGCTAAAAAAACAGTGGAAGGGAAACTATAAAAATTCTGAGCCTGATCTCAAGAGGCTTTGGTATGCTTCTCACTCTTGGGAACTTGAGACAAGGTCCAAGCCTGCTGGGGGCTAATAGGCCACATGCAATAAAGATAAGCCATTCAACTGAGCATCTCCTTTGACAAACTGGCCTCAGTCAACCAGAGAGGTGGCCACAGGTATATGAGTGAGACCAGATGAGATCAGTTGAGGGAGCTTCTAGTTGACCAAGACCAAAGTATATTTCGAATGCCACATATGTGACTATTGTTTTAAGTTACAGTGCTTATAATGATTTTTTTAAAACTGTAAAAGCTAACTTGTAAAGAATTTTCCTAGAAAGATGGTACCAGAGTATCATGGCTTACAGTTGGAATCAAGGTATTGCTATTGTTCATGTTCTACATTCTGTAATAATATCTGCATATTGAACTTGTGACAAATGAATATAAAAGCTAAGAAAATGAAGCAAGGTGAAAAGAAAATGATGACTCTCTACTTAACTAAAACTAGGTAGGGATAAAATTGATAACCTTTATGGTTTGAATTCATAAGCCTATTTTACCCTCAATTTATTTTTATGCCTTCAAAAGCTTCTGTCCAATTTTACAGATTTCATAAAAGAAATAATTTTCTTTTGAAATTTCAGAATTGCTTTTTGGTTCAATTAAACCTTGATGCCAGAGCAACTGAAGCTGTTACCAGTTGACTGTCCTACATATCTTGGCCAAGTGAATACATTCTGCATTTTTCCTTTATCAGCCTTGGATGAATTATTCATTGATTGAACTCACATTTCCAGGAACACAGATGGAAAATGGTTTTAAAAATGTGCCCTTTAATAGAGTGTCCTATTTTTTTTTTCTCATTAAATGTCTTTGTATAGGCAACTATTGCTTCTAACCAATCACAGCTATGCCCTGGTGGCTCATTATCACCTTAGGTTCTTTTACTCTTTCATAATATTTTTTCTATACCTGAGTTTGCTGCTCCAGAAATACCTGTGCAATCCTCATATTTGAAATCATATTTTTATGCTCTTTCTTCTGGCAAATAAAAAGTAATAAAATGCAATACACAAGACTAAGTGAAATGCTCAATTACTTTTCTTCCTTTTCTTTTCCACTATTATTCTTTCCTTTTCTCTATCCCTCCCCACTTATGCTCAATTATTATTTGATATGTTGTTTATCAGTAAGGCTTTGTAACTATTTTATTATTTTATTCCTGAACTTCCACCTCTTTTAAATGTGTCCTATACAAGTCCATAAAAAATAGTTTTTTTCTTAAATGTCGTGTAGTAGAAAGAAGCAATTTTGAAGTCATACATTTTATATTTGATACAGACTGCACCATGTTCTTGTAAAGAAGTGAATCAAATAACCTAAATTATTCTCATTATTTTATCTATGAAATAAAGTAAATATTCTTATTTTAGAAGAGTGATATAAGAATAACATTAATTGCATATATTTAAAAAAACTATAATGTAGGTGGTACTTTAAGACACTTAGGATTGTGTGAAAATGTCAGAGAAATAAAATGAATAGTCAGTTCCTGAAATGAAATGAAGTGGAGAAAGACTTTTCTTGGACTTAAAACTTTAAATGACCCCTGAAGGGTTATAAAAATTTATATTTTTAAGAAAGAAGAGCCCTTCTAGGAAGAAACATTCCAAATATCTGGGTTCCTAATGGCTACTTCTGGAGTCTTTGGGATACTTAAAATGGAAACTTGTGTATTTTTATTGCTCTAATCTCTATCTCTTATTCTGAGACTGAGATCATATGTGGATACACACCTAAGGAATTAGCAGCAGAGGCTATTCTCTTTCATTATTTTTATTTTCATAAAAGAAAAGTTGTCCTTACATGGGAAGAATATATTTTAAATTCTATAGTCACAGCTCTTCTTCCATTTTCATTTATTATTTTTTTTAAACCACATTTTTCACTTCACGAACTTGGCGCTTATCTTATGCAAGAAAGCATAAAGTATTATCCAAAGTACAAAGTCACATATATTTCAAGTGGAGGTTGAGTAGACAAAAAGATTAATTTGCTTTTTGTCAACTCTATCCTCTATTTTTCTCTGTCATTGATTTCTTTCTGTGCTCCTTGGTAACTGGGAGAGATGTGAGACATTACAAGAATGCAACACTCCACGAAAACATGTGTAATGAGGTGAAATTCAGATTCAGCCTAACCCTACAGTCTTGGTTGTACACCTGAGATACAATTTACCGTAAAGGTAAGAGATACAGTTTATTTTCAAATTTACGGCATTAAGCATGTAATTGAGTAGATGATAGGATCCCTTGGTCTGCATTTCCTATTTATGACCTCCAGAGGGCAGCATTCATTCTTTCAATACTATAGAGCACTAATAGTTGTCTACTATGTATCTATCTATCTATCTATCTATCTATCTATCTATCTATCTATCTATCATCTATCTATCCATCTATCATCTTCTCTTAAGTTATAACCGTATTTCTGTGTAGGGGAAAGGAGTCCTTCCACTAACATAGAAGACTAATGAGAAAGATATAAATCCATTATATATTATCTTTTAAGAAAGTTACTGGATGCTTTCTTTGCATTTCTTTCTTTTTTTTTTTTTCCTTGCATTTCTGAAAGAACAAATGCAACGTGGCTAACTAAACAGTCCTTTTTTCTGAACTTTCAGCAACACTAAATATCAACTAAAAGTGATTTTACTTTCATAATAAAAAACCCCTAGTTGATATTATAAATAATTAATGATTCAAATGAATGCTGAAAACTACCTATTCCCTAAAAAAAAGGGGGGGGGGCAAAAAACAAAACAAAACCAAAAAGCCACAAGTATAGAAAAACAACTGACTTTTACCAAGAGAAACAATGAGTTTTTCAAAGAATAAAGACTGACATGTGGAACATCCTCAACAACACTCGTCTCCTGATACACAGCAAGGAAAACTGATGATCCTTCTGTTAAAGGCTTTCTTATATATTTACTTGCCTAGATTCTTATTAAGTCAAGACCAATGGGTAACTACTTATAAACCACTGCCATTATTCTAACTATAGAAGGAGTGATATAATAATTTAGGAATAGGGAAGACAAATATGTGTTGCCCAACTAAGAAAACTTTTAATGACTTCTTCTCTGTAAGCTATATGAAGAACAATTCAGAGGAAGGTAATGAAAGCTTTATTCTAATTTATTCTTTTTTAATTCCATGTTTTGGTTTGTCTTTAATCAAGAAAAGAAATGGAACAAAATGATCATTTTCACAGAGACATTTTGGTGAGTGGTAGAGGAAAGATGTCAATCTTGAATTCAGCATTGAAAATTTGAAGTAACTGTGGGAGATGCTGGTTTCAGAGAAAACAGAGACTATGAATGAGGGCAGACACAAGGTAAAAGTACAAGACATGTTATTAATAATTATACATACAATCCAGTGACTAAACTTATTGCTCCCAAAATTAAAGAAAACTAAAGTTGTTACTAATGTCTAAAAGTCCAAGAAATGGAAATGTTTTATTTTAATATGCTGTGCTTGCCCACTCAACTTTGTCTTCAGTTATTTTCAGGACCTGGTCATATACCCTTCCACACAGACACATATTTTTTTATGGAAGGGGAGTCTAGATTCCTAAAATACACTTGCAAGAAAATTAATAGTTGGGGAAAAGTACAGAATGATTGAAAAATGTTCTTAACAAATCGTAACATTTTTTTCCATCCTTAATAAGTAGAAATGAAGCTATGTCTATGGGACCCTTCTTCCACATGAGCACTGTAATTTACACGCAAAATAAATTCAGGTGGAGCTATTCGGGGAGCCTCGGTGTAACAGGATCGCCATTTGTCAGAGATTATTGCTCTAGAAGGCTCCTTAGGAGAGGCATAAATTTGCCCTGAAATAACACATCGCATAATAACAGTAAGGAGCTTGTCTCTACTCTCCTCATGGGCTGTGCACCGGCTCAGGGGGACCTTCTACTGAGCCTATCAAGCCAAGCTGCTCATTCATGTGGCAATTCTAGCCTTTAGTTAGGAACTACTGGAGCAAAACCAAACCATCAAATCACTCACTAACATGTTGCCTTTGAAGAATAGAAAGGATAGATCTGGTTTGTTTGGAAACCTAAATATTTGAAGAAGGCCACAATGGATATGTGGGAATATAGCAAATACTAGAGTCAATAATCCCAATTAAAAATCCCAATAGTTTGACTGACTTATTAGCTCTGAAAATCTGGGTCCTCATATTGGGAATAATAGAGATCTCCTTGTGGGGTTTGTGTGATGATTATCATCACGTTGAGCCAAGTGTCTAGTAGAGTGCTTGGATGTATTCTTTCCATGTTGGAATCAGAACTTACAAGCACAACTACAGATGTTACCCTTCATATAAGATGACAGAAAATGACATTAGCTGCATAACCCCGTGCTCTAAGTAGTAGCACTGACCACTCTTGTTATGTAGCCCTGCCTATATTTAATTTATGGATTTTGGTTATTAAAGGCTGGGAGAACTACAGAAGGATTCTGGCCACATGACTATAAAGAGTTAAGTGGCCTTTAATGGGATCACACCTGGTGCTTACTTCACTACCAATTACAAATAATACTTTTTAAAAAAGATTTTATTTATTTATTCATGAGAGACACACAGAGAACGACAGAGACATAGACAGAGGAAGAAGCAGGCTCCCTGTAGGAAGCCTGATGTGGGACTCGATCCCAGGACCCCAGGATCACGACCAGAGCCAAAGGCAGATGCTCAACCACTGAGCCACCCTGGTGCCCCAAATAACACCTGTCTATCTTATAAGTTCTTGAGCCACTTGTGAGGGAACTTTAAGGCAAAGATATCTCTTTGAAGGTGACAGCAAACCTCCTTGCTATTGAGTACTGTTTTAGTTAATTGCATTATTAAGCTTTGGCACCTTTACCCACTTACAGTTTTACTGTCATTTTGTCATTTTGGAAGAGTGATATGAGGGGCCCTCCTCATTTACCAAGCCTACACTAATAGTTGGTAAATGTGGTTTTGTTAAAACTTAAATGAAAAGCTAAACTCAGCAATTTAATCCAAATAATGAGCTACCAATTATTTTCAGGATCTTAAAGCCCCTTTTGGTTATAAATTGCTGTTTGCAGATAGCAACTAGTCAATCATTTTCACCACAAAGCCTCTTATTATGTAAAATGGTTTTAATCATTAAAAGTGTTTGGAATTTCAGAAAGTCAGACAGCAGTAAAATACCTAATAATACACTCTAAGCCAGCTACAATGAATTTCCACTTTATCTGGTTCCAAAGAGAAAATTGACTAAAATATTTTTGGTGGATGAGTATCAGTGGGTTTCCACTGCATATATTATTTCCAACAGGGATAAGCGTATGGTTAAGCAGAAAAAGAACTGACTGATTTGATTAAAAGTTTTTTTCTTGGCAAACTATAAATAGAGATCATGTAGAGAAACATGGCAAGACTTTCCAGGGCATTATAATTTATAGGACATATATGATTTTATATATACATATATAGTGTATACACAGCTATATATGAATGGGGCCCACATAAAGGACCTCACATAAAGAAATAATTGATACTGCAAAATAATATTTTGAAACTCCTCATTAAATCACCTTCCTTAAACAATTATTTTTTTCTTTAAAAAAAAAAAAACTTTCTGTTGTGTTACTTACTTTAAAAAGTCCAGAGGTCAGCAGTGTACAGAATCATAACAAATATAATTTTAAAATATGAAAACATGAACTGCTTAGAGAAGATGCCCTCACCCTAGGGAAAAAAAAAAAAACAGTAGAAAAGTGTTCTATCCTAGTATTAATTGTAGCTTATACACAAATTTGTCAGTTTAAGAAGAGAGAAGATTCCAAGGCTATTACTATGTCTCCTATGTGCTGCACGTTCAGTAATTCTTGAGTCAAGATTGTCAATATACATGGCAACAGATTTTCATGGTTTATACTATTTAATTATAATCCTATAAAAAGCATATTTTGCTTATTAAATAGGCTAAGCAAGAGCCCATTATAGGACAACAAGGATCATTTCTTCAAAAAAAGAAAGGAGTTTAAATCTGAGGCATAAAAATATCAAGAGAATGGCAGGATCCATCTCTGTAACAAATTCTTCTTCTAGGCTAGACTCTAAGTCTCTTTGTGAGGACAAGTGAAGTAATTCCATCGTTCAACGTGTACTTCTTGAGAACCAACTAGCAGCCACTCTCCAAGGTGCTGAGAATGCGACAGTGAACAAAAGTCAGTGCCTCATGGTATTATTCTAATGAGGAAAATAGATTGTGGATAAACAAATGAGTTATGTCATATAATAGCATGTAATTGTAAATATTATTAGGAAAAAAAAGCAATGTAAGGGTAAAGAGAGTGGTGACATTGCTATTTTAAGCAGTGAGTGGAGAAGACCTCTCTCAAAAGGTGAATTTTGCCTAGACAGTAAAGAAAATAAGGGAATCGACAAATATCTAGGAGAAGGACATTCCAAATCTAGAATGGCAAATGCAGCGGTCTCAGTGTGAAAATATCTTTGGCACTTCCAAAGAATTTCAAGGAGGCCAGTGTGGCTAGGCTTAGAAAAATTAAGGGGAAGGATAGTAGAAATGAAACAGAAGAGAAGTGAACAAGCCAAGTTAGTTGTGTAGGAACTTGGCTTTTATTTTGTGATGAGAAAGTATTTGTGGAATTTCTCACAGAGGAGCAATGCGATGGCTTATGTTATCAAGGATCAGACTAACTGCTGGGGTTTTAAATCTAAGGAAAGATCAGGATCAGTCAGCAAATTTTATCACTTTGCTTCAGCGGAGTCTAAACAGAAAGGTGCATGGAATAGACTGATTTGGATTTAATTAGGGTTAGGGTTTTACCAGATAGAGGGGTATTTGGGCAAGAAGAGTTGATGATAAGTATGTGTTCCTTTTATTGTGGTTAAATATATGCAGTACAAAATTTACCATTTTAAACTTTTTAAGTGTACAGTTCAGTGGCATTAAGTATATTCATATTGTTGTGTATGATTGATCACCAGATGTTGTACCATTGATCACCAGAACTTTGTCATCTTCCCAAACTGAAAGTCTATACTCTTTAAACAAGAACTCCTCAAGCCCCCTCCGTCCAAGTCTTGGTAACTACCTTCCTAATTTCGGTCTCTACAAATCTGACTACTCTAGGTACTTCGTAAAAGTGGAATCGTACAATATTTTTCCTTTTGCATCTGGCTGATTTCACTTAGCATGATGTCTTCAAGGCTCATCTATGTGTGGCATATGTCAGAATTTTATTCCTTTTTAGGGCTGAAGAATATTCTGTTGTGTGCATGTACCACATTTTGCTTATCCATTCACCTCTCAATGGACATTTTGCTTGTTTTCACTTCTGACTATTGTGAATAATGTCACTATTAACATGGATGTACAAATATCTGTTTGAATCCCTGCTTCTACTTGCTTTGGGTACATAGCCAGAAGTTAAATTGCTAGATCATATGGTAATTCTAAGTTTAATTTTCTAAGCAACAACCATACTGTTGTTTTACATTTTATATTCCTACCACCAGTGCACAGAAGTTCTAATTTCACCACATTGTCACTAACATTTGTCATTTTTTTGTTGGTTTTCTTATAAAAGCCATTCTACTATGTGAACCAGAATCTCGTTGTGGGTTTGAGCTGCATTTCTTTCATGATTGGTAATGTTAAACATCTTTTCACATGCTTATTGGACATTGATGTATCTTCTTTGGAGAAATGTCTATTCAAGTCCTTTGCTCATTTTTTAAAATCAGGTTTTTAAAAACATTGACCTATAGGAGTTCTTTATATATTCTCAATATTTTTCCCTATCAGATAGGCAATTTGCCAATATTTTTTTTCCATTCCATGGGTTACTTTTTCAGTCAGTTGGCAGTATTCTTGATGCTTAAACCTTTTAATTTTCATGAGGTTCAATTTATCTATTTTTTCCTTTTGTTGTCTTTTCCTTTGGTATCATATCCAAGAGATCACTGCCAAACTCCATGTCATGAAGCTTTTCTACTATGCTTATTTCTGAAAGTTTCATAGCTCTAGCTATCACATTTAGATCTTTGATTCACTTTGAAATAATTTTTGTATAAAGTGTAAAAAAAGGGTACAACTTCATTCTTTTGCACTTGGATATGTTTTTCCAATACCATTTGTTGAAAGCACTGCCATTTCCCCATTCAATGGTCTTGGCATGTTGTCCATAATTATTTAACTATATATGTGAGGGTATTTCTAGGCTCTCGATTCTCTTCCATTAGTCGATTTGTCTGTCTTTGCCAGTACGGCACTGTTTTTGTTGCTATAAATGTGTAATACATTTTGAAATAAGGTATGGTCCCTTAACATTCCATAGGAATTTTAGGACAGATTTTTCTATTTCTGCAAAAACTTTGGGATTTTAACAGGGATTTCATCGAATCTGTAGATTATTTCAAGTAGTATTGACATCTTAACAATATTACATATTCCAATTTATGAAAACCACAATGTGATATCACCCCATACCTGTTAAAATAGCTATTATCAAAAAGACAGACAATAAGTATAGGCATGGATGCAGAGAAAAAGGACCTTTGAACACCACTGATGAGAATATAAACTGACAGAGCCGTTTAGAAAACACTATCTAGATTCTTCAAAAAATGGAAGATAGAACTACCATAACACCTAGCAATCCCACTTCTGGGCATATATCCACAGGAAATGAAATCAGTGTCCCAAAGAGATTATCTGCACTCCCATGTTTACTGCAGCATTAATCATAATAGCCAGGATAGGGAAATGACTCAAGCATCCATTATTAGATGAATAGATTAAAAAAGATGTTTTTACACACACACACACACACACACACACACACAGAGGAATATTATTTGACAGTGAAAAAGAAGGAAATCCTGCCATTTGCAACAACATGGATAAAACTGGAGGACTTTATGCTAAATAACATAAATAAGTCAGAAAGAGAAACACAAACACTGTATGGTCTCACTTATATGTGGAATCAAAAAAAAAAAGTTGAACTTATAGAATTCATAAAAGAAAAGAGTAGAAAGGTCATTGCCAGGGCCTGAGGATGGGGAAAATGTAGAGATATTGGTCAATGGGTACAAAGTTGCAGTTATGTAGCATGAATAAGTCTAGAGATGTGATATACAGGTGTGAAGACTGTAGCTAATAATACTGTATTGAGGGGATCCCTGGGTAGTCAGCAGTTTAGTGCCTGCCTTTGGCCCAGGGTGTGACCCTGGAGTCCCGGGATCGAGTCCTACGTCGGGCTCCCGGCATGGAGCCTGCTTCTCCCTCTGCCTGTGTCTCTGCCTCTTTCTCTCTCTCTCTCTCTCTCTCTTTCTGTGTCTATCATAAATAAATAAATAAATCTTTAAAAGAAAAAAAAATCCTGTATTGAATACTAGAAATATGCCAAGATTGTAGATTTCAGGTGTATCTTACACACACACACACACACACACACACACAAATGGCAACCATTTGAGAAAATGTTAATTAGCTCATTGTGGTAATAATTTCACTATGTATATGTGAATTAAATCATATTGTATATCTTAAATATGCCACTTTAATTGTATATATTTATTTATGTTTTACACATAAATAAAAATACAGTTATGAATACACATGAGAAACCCTAAACAAAATATTAGCAAAGTCCAAAATTAGACATAAAAGATGGCCAACCTCAGTTTTTCATGATGGGAATGCAAGCCTATCTTATTCTTTGATGACTGACCATCATTCAATGTATGTCATCACATTAACAAGTTAAAGACTTAAAGTCATATTATTTCAAGAAATGTATATGAATAATTTACTAATTATGATATCCTAGGAAAGCTAGCTAATGTTTTGAAACTTGATTTTCTTCAGCTATAGAGTGAAAAGAAAAAGTTTAAAAATGGGAATAAATTCTTCTTTAAAGGATAGAAAATAATACACAAGATATCTTGTGCCCTCAAATATTTTATCCTAACGTTTACTGAAAAACTTAAAGAAAACAACAAATTTACTATGTTTAAGTAAATCCATTTCAATTTTATGTTTAATTCTATCTTAGAGAGAAATGTTAGTTTCTGTACTGAACTTTATTCAATGTTTTAATTCTACTTAACCATGAGATTCTGGGAAAATTCCCATTAAAAATAAACATTTTATCCTTCTAATCACGGTAGTAAACATGACATTTGGAGATAAGTCTGTAGACATTTTATGAGCATTCATTAATAATCAATCACACATTAAGATTAATTTAAAAAGTCATAACTCTACTGAAGCCAGACTTTGACATCACATATGCATTTGTATCCAGCCCATATATTTCCAAGAAATAAATTAAAGAATTATCTTTAACTAATATTCAATGGAAAAATTATCATTCACAATAAAATTTTTAATTAATAAGACACTCAAAACAAAATTTCTTTTCACGCAATGTGCATGTATTTATAGAAGACAGGGCTTTGTCATACCCAAAGCATTAGAGAAATCTCACTTTTCAAAGTACACCACGGTAGGACCAAAAAGTCTACAAAGAAAAAGAAGATATAGTGTAGATGCTTTTTAGCTACAACCATCAAATATTCAGCTTTTCTCAGAACAAAACCACTTTGCAAAAGTCTGCTCATTAATTCCAAAAGAATACAAATGAATAAAGAATGCGGGTCCTTTTTTCAAGTGCACTACCTAAAGCACTTAACTTCAAGCCAGATGATGTTTTATAATTCCTACAATGGTGTCTGAGGATGCAGATGAGGAGCTGACAAAAGATTCTTTAAAATAACTCTAGGACAGGGGGCACTTTGGTGGCTCAGACAGTTAAAGGTCTGCCTTCAGCTCAAGTCATGAGCTCAAGGTCCTGAGACTGAAACCCATGTCAGGCTCCCTGAAGAGTTTGCTTCTCCCTCTCCCACTGCCCCTCCCCTCTGTTCATGCTCTTTCTTGCATGAGCTCTCTCTCAAATAAATAAATACAATATTTTAAAAAGATAAAGTAAGTAACTCTAGGACATTTAATAATACAGCACACAGCATTCTAGATTGTACTAAAACAGTCCTCTTCTGTCATTTAGGATGAATATTTATTTGTACCTTCCACTGATAATTTTAATATATTTGTTTTTAATTTTTTAAATTACTTTTTATTTTCAAAGACTGTGCTTACATGAAAGAGACCAGTAAGTGAGGCAATTTTGAATAATTTCACAGCGATGGTAGAAAGTCAGCTCCCACCAGAGTCCCTGGGATCAACTTAAACATTGATTTTATGACATGCTCTATACATCTATCTGCCATGCCTGCCCTGACTTGGCTTATCTGTAAGATTCTCAGTGATTTCCTGCTTGTATTGCTGATATGAAAAGATGGCCTGGAAAATCAGAAAGTCAGTCTCTCTCTTAGTCTCAATCTTTCTCAGGGCATTGTGTTTAAGAACACAAATCCTGGAATGTGATGGATCTAGATTCAAATGCCGACTCCTCTGTGAATTACTTAATATTTCAGAGTTTCATCAGTCAAATGATAATATAATAACTAGTTCAAAAGTTTGCTGTATGAATTCAGTGGGATAATGCATGTAAAACAATCCTGAGGCCACAGCTAGTATTAGCTGTTATTACTGTTATTGTGTAGATTGAAATGAGTGGGAGAGATCAACGAAAGCAGGTGTTCATCTTTAGGGAACCAAGGAAAAGATCACAAGGACTTGGTTAACAGATGAGATGATTAAGAAGGAAGACCCAAGACAGGACAAGTTAATAGATATGTACAAGAGTGGAAACATAATAACAACAGAAAATGTGGAAAAATGGTTGAAAAAAAAATAAGAGTTTCCTAAAATTTGGTTAGTTTGCTGACTTCACAATGAAGAAGAATTTGTTCATGATAAAGTGCATAAATTCTAAATGCTGAGCTCAATAAATATTTATATGCATATAGATCTCTCTAACCACCATACATATAAAGTTATAAGACATTTTCAGCCCCCCCCCCCCCAGTAGGCTGTCTCATGGTCCCAGCCAACAACCATCCTTCAAAGGTAATTACTATTTTAACACTTGTCTTGAACTTTATGCCAACACAACGATATAACTCTTTTGTGTCTGGCTGGTTTCTTTCATTCAACATAGTGTCTGTGAAAACTATCCATATTGTTGTCTTTTCCTCATTGCCATCTTCTATTACATGAATATCCCACAATTTATCCATCTTTCTGCTGATGGACTTTCAGATTGTTTCCATTTGGGAGCTATTACAAATATAGCTGCTATAAGCTGTTAGAAACATTTGTCTACAAGTCTTTTAATAGACATCTATACTCATTGTTGCGTGGAATTGCTGGATTAAAAGGGATATGTATGTTTACTTCTTGTTAAGATATTGCCAAACAATTTCTTGTATTTCTTGTATTGCTGATATGAAACTATTTACACTCCTATCCAGCAGTATTGGAACTCCAATTATGCCACGCTCTCACCAACACTTGATACCGGTTATTGTTTGAGTTCTAACCAATCTGATAGGAGCTTAATATATGCAATTTTATTTTAATTTGCATTTCCATGATGACTAATGAGGTTGGCCACCATTTTTTATTCATCTTGGACATTCAGATAACCTTTCTGAGGGGACTGTTGCAGCACATGCTCATTTAAAAAAATGTGTTGTTTGTTTACTTATTTACTTATCTTTCACATTACTTATCTAGCAGCCATCTTAATTTTGCATCTGATATGAATTCAGAATCGAGGTTCCTTTTTAAAAAATTTCTACACAGATATCCTTTTGATACAGCACAATTTACTGAATTGCATTGGTGCCTTTGCTGTATATCGGTGTGTAGGTCTGTTTCTGAGCTCTTTATGTTAATTTATTTGACTATCTATCTGTTCTTGTGCCAATGCAACACTTTGTTTCTACATCTATATAGGAGGTCTTGATGTTTGGTGGGGTAAATCCTCTATGTTTTTCTTCTTCCAGGTTACCTTGGCTATTCTTTTTTTTTTTAATATTTTATTTATTTATTCATGAGAGACACACAGATTGAGAGAGAGGCAGAGACACAGGCAGAGGGAGAAGTAGGCTCCACGCAGGGAGCCCAATGTGGGACTCGATCTGGGGTCCCCAGGATCACACCCCGGGCTCCAGGCGGCGCTAAACCGCTGCGCCACTGGAGCTGCCCTACCTTGGCTATTCTAAATCTCTTTGATTTTGATATAGATTTTAGAATTGGCTAATTACATTTCCCAAACCATTCTGTTCCTTTAACTTTAAGGAATAGGTAGTCACTGGGAGCTATAAACTATGGTGCGATCTTCCTAGGTTATTATTTAAGCCCCTTAAAATATGCTTCAAGCATTTTTCCAGTGTTATTTTCCAATTACTCTTCCTCATTATCTCTCACCATCCTCCACATGTTGTAAATCCCCTGCCATCTAGTTCTTCCTACCCATCTAATTCTTTTCTGTTTCCAGATTCAAATGCCATTTCCCGAAAGCAGCTTCCTCCTCTCCCCCTAGTGCACACTGAACTCTGCATCATTTTACCTCCCCTTGTAATCATTTCCCCAACCAAATATATTTTGGACTAATCACACATAACTTAATATTTTCAGTTATTATTTTATGGGATGGCTTCTGGCAGGAATCTTACTTTTGAACTCTTTCATCTTTCACAACCCTTAAGATATTGCTTATATAAGAAGGTACTAAATAAAAAAATAACTTCACTTTGCTTGGTGGCAAAGCTTTTAAAATAAGAATATCAGGGGTGCCTGGGTGGCACAGTCGGTTTAGTGACAGACTCTAGGCCATAGGTTTTGGCTCAGATTGTGACCTCAGGGTCATGAGATTGAGCCCCATACTGGGCTCTGCACTCAGTATAGAGTCTGCTTGAGATTCTCTCTCTCTCTCTCTCTCTCTCTCTGTCTCTCTCCCTTGGCCCCTCCCCCACCTCCACTCACTCACTCACTCACTCACCCGCACACTCTCTCTCTAAAATAAACCAATCTTTAAAAAAAAAAAAGAATAGTAGAATCAACATTTTTTCCACAGTATTAGAAACCACGCTGTGAAATTAAAACATACAGATGCTGGAGTGATCTCACCTTCTCATTGCCTGTTACAAACTGGAAAGAAGCCTTAACCCATGCCTCTTCACCTTGTTGTCATTTGTCTCCACACATATGTATGATGGGAAAAGTCAGGAGTTTTGTGAAGAAATTATGCTTTATGTAGGACCATCAGAGGAAGACTTTCATACTATAAACTATTCTAATGTAAGACAGAATGTTTAAACCATTTAAAAACCTAGATGGTATGTTAAAGGGATACTTTAGGGATTTGGTATAAGTGTAGTATATCTGCTTTTAGGGGAAAAAAGTGGATTATGATGTCTGAATAAGTTCTTTGAAAACTAACTGAACATTTAGAGAAAAAAAAAAAACTAAATAGTTTATCTAAAGAGCTGAAAACGCCATAAAATCATCCTTTTGTTTTCTTACTAGTTCACAGTCCTCATGATTCAGTGGGCTCAATACTAACTCTAATACTATTTTTCAATTAATAAGAATCTCTTAAAATTTACCTTAATTAAAAATAGATCACAGAGCTCTGGGCAGTACTATGAATTTGCATCAAGTAATATACAAATATATAGCCACATGAAGATTTACTGTAATGTTATGATTCCCCAAGTAAATAAGATTCTTTCACTTGAGTCAAAGAATGATATGTGAATGCCCTCAGCACACATGCCCTTCACTGAAATGCTGCCAGCTGTGTATCCTATGGCTGAGTGACTCCACTTTGGGAACTTTGTCTTCTTCTTCTAGATATTTTTTAAGTCTTCAGTTTTAAATCACCTTCATTTGTTCTATAAAAATGCTCCAAAAATCATCTTTAACATTAAGTAGTTAAAAAAAAGAATTATATGCAGCACTGTATTTTTCTTTTGTTTGTTTGTTTTAAAGATTTTATTTATTTATTCAAGAGAGAGAGAGAGAGAGAGAGAGAGAGGCAGAGACACAGGCGGAGGGAGAAGCAGGCTCTATGCGGGGAGTCTGGGTCTCCAGGATCAGGCCCTGGGCGGATGGTGCGCTAAACCGCTGAGCCACCCAGGGTTACCCTGTATTTTTGTTTTTCTGGAACTTGCTAATTACTAAAAAAAAATCTGAAATGGGTAAGGTTTTACTTAAAGTTACATCAACTAGGGATCCCTGGGTGGCGCAGCGGTTTGGCGCCTGCCTTTGGCCCAGGGCGCGATCCTGGAGACCCGGGATTGAATCTCACATCGGGCTCCCGGTGCATGGAGCCTGCTTCTCCCTCTGCCTGTGTCTCTGCCTCTCTCTCTCTCTGTGACTATCATAAAAAAAAAAAAAAAAGTTACATCAACTAAAGCCTGGAAATATATACCTTAAATGTTATTTTTATTTTCATGAAGTAAAATTTTTGCAGTTATTTTTGTTAATATCATCATAGTTTAGGCCATAAAAACCTTTACATGACTTAAAAGCTGACTTTAAAAATCAATGAGAACAAACCCTGCTCTTAAAGATGAGATGCATAGTCACTGAAGTCAATAAAAAAAAGAATACACTAGGCATTTTTTCCCAAAATGTGTGTAATTTAAAACATAAATAAATAAGCCAAGTTGAAATTACCAGACCATGGTCCATAAGCAAGATGAGTAATATACCGAATTATTATAAAAATTCTTAGCTGTGTGATTAATCCACAAGGTTACACATATACTACTTAAAAAATTTACAGAAATCTTATTTTTTTATTGCAGTTGTCCCTTTACTATGATTGCTCAAGAACAGATGATTATTCCTGCTAGCCTCTTAAGAAAACAATTCTCTTCCAATTGAAAAATGGAATTTGATAGTTGAATCAAATCATGTCAGTTTTTGTTTTATTTCTCAGGTCAAATGAGGCCTAATGTGGCTATAGATATAGTGCACTTGAACTCACATAGGCTTTCTCTAGCTTGCATTAGTTTTATAGTATTAGTACTAGGTTATGTATCAGAGGTGGAGGATGACCAGTTAAATTTATTTATTGATCACTTATTTTGTTAGGTGTTCCAGAGTGTATACAATTCAAGAAAGACCAGGTTGGCAAAAAAGAAAAAAAAGAATAACTGAAATATAAACCCAGAAAAATGAGATAAGTGGCACAATAGGGATAAAAATCAGATGCAAGGAGGGTTGAAGGAAGAGATGGCCTCTAGAGTGAAAGAGTAGGGTTGTTTAAATGCCTTAAGGAAGGTGACATAGAAGAGATTTTTAATAAGGGTGAGTGCACGGCAGGGTAAAATGAAGGGGAAACATGCTATTCCTACAGATCTATGTTTATGAAGATTTGATTCTGAATTGTATTTGAATATGGTGTATTGATAAATATTATTCATTATTAGTGAGAAAAATAATTCATAAACTAGGCTGTGAGAGAGTTGGCAAACTAAATTGGCTAACTGATTCTTTGATGTTACTTTCTTAGCCTAATCACTAATTTTGATGTTGATGCTTATTGCACAGAAAAATAATTTTGATGTGACTTCCAGTCACTTGTTGATTTCTTTTGTACATGAAATCTTTGACTTCTATAGAAGTTGACAGCTGGGTATTCAGATGATTTTTTTTTCTTTTTTAAAATAGTGTCTAGGCCAGAGCTAAGGAATTTATAGAAGTTGCAATTATTTTTGTTAAATATCTAAACTTTAATGCCAGCAATAAGTAACTGAGGGATTCTTGATGTAAGTGAGCATGGGGGTTTCTTTCACCTTTCTCCTGGTATTATGAGAATTTCTTATTTATCAGTAAATACTGAGTTTAAGTCAATGAGAAATGTGGACGCTTAGATAATTGGCATAAATGAATCTGTTGAAGGTTTTCTTTGTTTTAATTTTAGTATCTACTTTATCAATGTATGAATAGAATAAACATAAGGTTTCTGTGATGTCTCAGTGGTAGAAGTTTTTTCTTTGCTCCCCTATACTATACATTTTCTTTCCATACACTATTTTGCCACCTTTATGTGGGGAGTGATAATCTTTCTTAAAATTAATCATTGTCCTCTACCTCTGACACTAATAGCACATTATATGTTAATTAATTGAATTTAAATTTAAAAAGAAACTAGAAAAATAAAATAATAGTCAAACTCAAAAAAATCAATATGATGAATGAAAGAATTGATAAAGCATCTGCTATCAATAAATACTGTGATGGGTACTATGGATACAAAAGCCCACAAAGCAGTCTATGCCATCATATGGCTCTCCTTGGTTGTGATTTTGTTTCAAAAATCCCTAACATCTCACTCATATATGGAATTTAAGAAAGAAAACAGAGGAAGGGAAGGAAAAACAAAACAAGGTGAAATCAGACAGGAAGACAAATCATAAGATTTGATTTTTAAATCATCTTAACCATTGGAAACAAACTGAGAGTCGCTGGAGGAGAAGGAGATGAGGTGGTGGAGGGACCAGGTAACTGGGTGATGGATATTAAGGAGGGCACGTGATGTAATGAGCACGGTGTTACATAAGACTGATGTATCACTGACCTCTATGAAACGAATAATACGTTATATGTTAATTAATTGAATTTAAATAATAAAAAAAGAAAAATTACTTAATACTGGTCTATACAGCCATAATAACAAGAAGGAAATGTACCTGTTTTAACATTCTCCTACATTCTTTGTGAATCCAGAATCACTCAACAAAATAATTAACTACAAATGTTTCTTAAATTATGGACGAAACACTGTACTAGAAAATAAGATGGATTCCTCCCCTTCAGGTAGTTTATTATCTACCACCTTGCTTTGATGAAATGAAGACCCACAACACTTCATAATATGGTGGGAATGGTGCCCCTTCGGTATGAGTCAGTACTGACTCAGCACATGAGTTAATACAAGCAAAAGTAAAAAGGTTCAAGTGTTAGTTGAAATGACCCATTTGGTATAGAGCAAAAGTTCTATTTTAGACAGTAAATATAAGTGAACCATTGCACAGATAATCATAGGTTTTAGGGATATATATTTGATTTACAGAAATAGAGTCATAATAGGCTTATTAGTCTGGGAAATAGAATCAGAAGCAATGATGGTGGTGCCATTGGGAACCCACAGCCGATTTGTGGGCCATTGCCTCAAAAACAAGGTCTGATAAAACTTGAAAGAGATATGTTTTCAATATAATTTTTTGCTATTAATATAGTTCTCAAGAGAAAGATGACAGCTTACTATGTAGAAAATATTTCTCTTAATGATTGTTTACTTGCATGAAATCTTAACATACTGGATTCTATAATTGTTCAACTTCCTTACTAAAAATTACCTAACTTTATTTCTGTACAAGACTATATGCTTATAGTTTTGGAAAAAATGTATTCCACTAATATCACTAATTACAGGCTCACTACAATCGTGCCTGCCAAGATAACGAAGGAGATTGTACATGGTTCACTCTTACTTTTCATATTGGTGGACAATACATTTTCTTTCAATCAATAACGATTTTCCCCCAAAGCGCTAGGCATTGTTGTGGCTCCTTTCAGTTCTCTGAGTTGTTTTGCTATCACTGGTGTACTAAAATTTGCCAGAAGAAACTGTATAGACTTTTGGGTAGGGAGAAAGGATAGCGTTTCCTATGTTTAATGTGTACTAGTGAATATACATGGAAAAAGTCATTATTGATGAACTTACTGAGGTTATTCAAGGGCAGAGAGAAGCAATAACAGTCAAAAGGGTAAGGCATCTCCTGGAGTCATCTTTTGGAGGATGGCTGTAACTTGCCTGGCTTATACCTCACGCACCCTTAAAGAACTCAGAGCATGCATCCTGCTGGACAATGCAATTCCCATCACTGTGAATCCTTGGACCACACTGAGTTAGTAAGAGGCTTAATAAAGGGAAAACTTAATAAGCCCCCAACATTCTGCAACATACATTATAATGAAAATTGGTACACCACCATGTCCTCCTCTGTGCTCTCCAGCATATTCTCTTCTTGCCCCTAAATCTTACTCGTGGACCCCTTTTTGTTTTCCACAAGATACTGTGCACTTTTTGAATGCAGAAGGTGCACTAGTCACCCTTGTAATTTCGGTGCCCGTGTCTAGTGCCATGAGAGCAGGTATTGAAGGAAGAAGTAGTAGTTACTCTGCTCACTGGGATTCCTCTTTTTTTCTGTGGATGTGGTTTTCTCTCCATTTCTTGTGGGTTCTGCAATGAGCCTGCCTTCCACACTAGTGGCCATCTTTCATTATTAAAGTATTTCACATACTAATGGATTTATGCCTTCAAGCTGGCATCTTCTCTCCTGGGATCTGTGGCAATCGTGAACCCTTCTGTGCAGCCACTCTTCTCTGTGCCAAGGCCTGTGATTTTGCTAGTGAGTGGGATTATTGTGACTTTTAGGGCTTTCTGTGTGGATTTGTAACATCTTCTATTACTATGAAAAATACCCATTTGAAAGGGTTTCTACCTGAAAGTGTTCCAGGGGATACAACAAAGCCTGTTGGTATTTCAGAGCTTTCCTATTATTGCCTCAAAGAGCTCATAACTGGGGGGCTATATGAAATAGTACATTAGAATTCAATTCTTTCCAACAATTCATATGGCTTAACGTAAAATCATACCCTAGAAATCCATAAGCGTCCCAAACAAAATACTTCTCCAGTTCTTTCCAGACCCCATCTATTTCAGGAGTCCAGAGAAAACTGGGTGAGAGAGTTGTCTGGCCCAGAGCAAACACAGAGGGAAAATCCTATCTGAAATGTGCAAAGGGAGACCATGAGTTGAGCTGATCCTCTAGCCATGCAGTCATCATAGCTCACAGTACTTGTTTTTAACTGGCCAAAATATGAAAAAGTCTTTTCCGCATTAGGAAAAATCCCCTTATGTGTCCTGCTGTGAGGAAGAAACCACTTCCAACTATAATACATGAAAATGCTGGGTGCTCACCCACCTTCCCTCCTTGCTGTCGGGATACAAGTGTATGCTCTTTGTCCAACTGGTTAGAAGCTTTCTTATCAGATTTTGAATCTGCAGCTGGCAATATAAATAACTATAGGTGGTATATTAGTTATCTATCGCTGCATAACAAATTTAGTGGCTTAAAAGACATTTGTTATCTGAGTTTCTGTGAGTCTAGACTCCAGGCATGGCTAAGCTGAGTCTTCTACTCCAGGATCTCCGTTGGGGCTGCCATCAGGGCCTTGGCCATGCCAGAGCCATCTCAAAGCTCAAACGAGGAATTTCTGCCTCTAAGCTATCTCTTATAGTTGTTGGCAGGATTTAGTTCCTCATAGGCTATTGGACTCAACCTTAGCTCCTCACTGTCTGTTTGCTGGAGGCTGCTCTCAATTCCTTGCCACATGGGCCTCTTCCGCGGGCAGCTTACAACATGGCAACTCCTCATCAGAACAAACAAACAATAACCACAGAAAGAGGATGCAAGCAAGACAGAAGTCACATCTTTAATGACTTGACCACAGAAATAACAGCCCATCACTTTGTCGTATTCTATTCATTAGCAGCAAGACACTCAGTTCTGTTCACGTGAAGGGGAGTATTACATAAGGATGTGAATACCAAGAGAAAGGGATCATTGTCAAACTTTTCAGAAACTGCCTACCATGGAAAATATGGAATTCATTCTAGTGAGAGTGCCAGCAAAGACGGTAGCTACAATCAGCTCTAAAAGTCCCAAAATACAGAAGCTCTAGCTTCAGTGCTAATGACAATTTTGTCCTGAGAAATACTTCTGAGATATGATTTTGGGTGCTTTTTCTGGCAGAGCAGCCTTCAAGCCTAATTTTTTGAGCTACTATATGTCCTTGAATAAGTTCCTTTCATCTACTTAAAGTAGCCCATTTGTTTTCCTGCTTGTAAATAAGAGGCTTCATGGAGAGAATGAAGCAAGGAAACCTCAGAGTGAGAACAGAGGCCTCGTCTTGTCTACCTCTGAATACCAGGTCCATACCTGGTGGGTAATAGGCCCTTAATACACATTTACTGCATTACTGAACAAGTGAAAAGGCATCAAGTCCAGAGGCTGAGATGGGTCTGAAATTAGCATCAAAAGTGCAAGTGAAGAATGAATGTGGTTTAAGAATTGGTCAGGGGAAGTAATTCAGCGTGAATACCATGAAAAAGAAACTGGTAGGTAAATAGAGACAGGTAGATGAAGTGATACATGATGCTTGGGGGCCAGCTTTAAGCACTTAAGTAAGGCTAGAAGTTTCCCACAAAATTGCATGATGCCAGCAGAGGCAAAACTATGGAATGAAAAAGTCTTAGGCTGGCCATCAAAAAAGTACACTGAATGAGAAGAGAAGTGGCAAGCTGACTGCAGCAAAAGTCATCCACTGAGAAGGAAAAATGGACATGGTAAGAACCTCCCCAAGGCTTGGATGCAAAAAACTTTTGAACCTTTTAAAAGCTCCATATTTTATTCTTAATAATGATACAACAATATTTGTCTTAGTTTGGTTTCTCCCAAGATCTTGAGAAAATAATTCAACTGAAAGCCAATTTGAAGATAATCCCTGGACACGCCACAAAAGGAATGAAGAAGTAAGACAGGGAAAGGAAGTCAGCCAGTAAAGGGTGCCATGTCAAGTTAGTTACTGTGGGAGAAACTGGAGCTTAATCCCACAAGGGAATTCTGGAAGTCATTGTAGAACACACACATGTGTTATTCCACTTGAAGGATGGCTGAACTGGGATATCTATATACTAACCCCTGTTGGTCATTGTTGGTCCCTGAGGACATAAAGAAGGTTCAGGTGGCCAGAGAGAGCTACAAATAAGATGCAATGTCTTGATCATGACTTTAGTGTATATAGCATGCCAACAATTATTATCTTGCAGGAAACTTGAGAGTTAAATACTATTACATTAATTCTGAACATGAGGGAAACTGTGGCTTGAGAAATGGTCTATTGGAGCTTAATTTTCTCTAATTCTAAAGCCTTTATAGAAATAAAATGGTACATCTTGACATCATGAAGATAAAAAGAGAAAGGACAAGAATTACCATCAGCATGTCATAAAAGCAAAACAATGCCATAAATGCAGAGAGAACAAACAGCACTTGAGTGTGCTAAGTACATATATTCCTCTTTAAGAATCTTGGACATTTAGAGCCAAACATTGAATGTGGGAAAATTCATCCCTGAAGTCTTAATCATTCACATTTGTCTCTTCTCACATGCAATCTTTCTGTTTCTAGAATGAGAAACAAAACAAAATGTACAAACCTGAGCTGTGAGAGATAACTTACTGGATGAAGATGAGAGTTGAACTTCTGCTAGGAGGTTTATGGGGTTGAATAACATCCCTCCAAAACCCATGTTCACTCAGAACCTCAGAATGTGACCAGGTTAAAAAATAGGATTTTTGCAGATTTAAGTAGTTAAGATAAGGTCATACTAGATGAAGACGGACCCTAAATCCAATGACTGGTGAACTTACATGAAGTCCATGAGAAGGCAGGGAAGAAAACCAGATGAACATAGAGTGGAGGCTAAACTAATACAGCTACAAACCAAGTCATTCAAGGAGCCACAGGAGCTTAAAGAAGCATGGATTCTCCCCTAGAGCTTCAGAGGGAGCATGAGCTTGATAATACTTTACTTTGAGACTTGTAGCCTCCAGAATTCTCTTGGAGAGAATAAATTTCTGTTGCTTTAAGCCACCTAGTTTACAGGAATTTGTTGGAGTGGTCCTAGGAAATTGATATAAGGATGTTAGGTGATTAGTTGTGCCCCCCCACCCATTCATATGTTAAAGCTCTAAGCACCAGGACCTCAAAATGTGACTGTATTTGGAGATAAGGCCTTTACAGAGGCAGTTAAGGTAAAATGAGGTCATGTGGTGGATACTGCTCCAATATAACTGGTGACTTATAGGAAGAAGATATTAGAACACAGGCAACACAGGGTTGGAGAGATAATCATGTGAGAATACAGAGAGAGGGCAGCCATCCCCAAGCCATCCGCAGAAGATACAGAAGACACTGTGATCTTGAACTTTAAGCCTCCAGAACTGTGAGAAAACAAATTTCTGTTGTTTAAGCCACTCAGTCTGTAGTATTTTGTCATGGCATCCCCTGCCAACCTATGAAAGGATTGTAGGGTAGGGAAAGACGAAAGATGAAAAGCAAACTTCCATTTTTATCCCAACTATACTCTGACTCTTCCACTCTAGAGGCCGAAGACAATTGTATGTGGTAGCTGATGGATCAATCCTCTAGAGGAAGAAGGAAGAAACGGAAACATGAAAAGGATCTGAAGGTGGTAGGCATTAACTGTGCATTGGCAGTAGGCAGTCATGTGCTGTAGTCATGTGGGCAGAAATGGGGCGACTTTGAGTCTGAAGAGCCTTTTGTACTTCCGTGGAGTGTTTATGTGACCATCTTTGGCCAATGCTTGTTTTCTTTTTCTTTTTTTCTTTGTCAAGGAGTGCTATTTGCATAGTCTACAACTCTGATTTTAAAGAGAAGGAGGAACAGGGATGTGACCAATGGGTAGAAATAAGGAGCTGGCAGGTTTCAGCAGATATCGACTTGGAAATCTGTGTGTTTAAGACTCCTTGTATTTCTTCCAACACAGAGTATTAGAACTTCATAGAAGGCAGACATCCAAGAAAAGCATTCAGTCTAGGAATAAACAATGCACATCTGGTTGACACTCCCCTTGCAATATAATTGTAATGTACCTTAACCTCACTTATGCAATACAAGATTAAAGAATGAAAAATCCTAGTAGTGACATGTCGGGACAGATGGTAGTTACACTTGTGGCAAACACAACATAATGAATAAACTTATCAAATCATTATGTTGTATGCCTGAAACTAATATAACTAGTAACTAATGAAATTAATGTAACTAATGTAATGTATGTTAAGTTTACTAAAAAATAGTCAACAGGTTATCTGTTGAACAGATGAAAATCACATGAAAAGGTGCTTGAGGGATCCCTGGGTGGCGCAGCGGTTTGGCGCCTGCCTTTGGCCCAGGGCGTGATCCTGGAGACCCGGAATCGAATCCCACATCGGGGTCCCGGTACATGGAGCCTGCTTCTCCCTCTGCCTGTGTCTCTGCCTCTCTCTCTCTCTCTCTCTCTCTCTCTCTCTCTGTGACTATCATAAATAAAAAAAAAAAAAAAGAAAAGGTGCTTGACATTACTGATGATCATGGAAATGCAAATAAAAACCATAATGAGCTACTACCTCACTCCTGTTAGAACGGCTTATATGAAAAAGAAAGAAATAACAAGTGTTGGTGAGGACATGGAGAAAAAGGAACCCTGGTACGCTGTTGAAGAGAAGGTAAATTGGTGCTGCCACTATGGAAAAGAATATGGAGGTACCTTAAAAATGAAAAATAGAACTACCATACAATCTAGCAATTCCATTTCTGGGTATCTATCTGAAGGGAATGAAATCGCTGTCTCAAAAGATATCTATCTGTACCCCAATGTTTATTACTGCATTATTTATAATAGCCAAGACATGGAAACAACCTAAATGTCCACTGATGGATGAAAAGATTTTAAAATGAAGTAGATATATACACTGAAATATTTTTCATCCATAAAAAGGAAGGAGATCATGTTGAGATAACATGAAAGAAACTTGAGAGCAATATGCTAAGTGAAATAAGTCAGAACAATAAATACCGAATGATCTCACATGAGGATCTGAGGAAGACGTACAAGCTCATAGATATAAAGAACAGATTGGTGGTTACTAGACAAAGAGAGTGGGGGTGTGTGTGAAATAGGTGAAGATGGTCAAAAGGTACAAATTTCCAGTTATGAGATAAGTGAGTCCTGGGTTGTAAAGTGCAACATGGTGACTATAGTTAACAGTGTTGTTCTGTATATTTGCAAGTTGCTAAGAGAATAGATCTTAAGGGTTATCATCAAAAGAAAAAAAAAACTAAATTTTTTTGTATGGTGATGGATGTTGACTAAACATTCTGGCAATCATTTTCCAATACATACATAAATTAATCATTATATCCTACACCTAAAACAAATACAATGTTATATGTCGATTATATCTCAATAAACAATAAATGTGTTGTTTAAAATTTTAAAAGGACTCACCCCAAAAAACAAATAATACAAATAAAAAATGGGCAGAAGACATGAATAGACATTTCTCCAAAGAAGACATCCAGATAGCCAACAGACACATGAAAAAATGCTCAACGCCATTCCTTATAAGGGAAATATAATCAAAACTACAGTGAGCCATCCTCTCACACCTGTCACATGAAAGATGCTCATCATCATTCATTATAAAGGAAATATAATCAAAACTACAGTGAGACATCCCGTCACTGTGGTAAGAATGGCTAAATTCCAAACCACAAGAAACAACAAGTGTTGGTGGGGATGTAGAGAAAAAGGAACCCTCGGGAACTGTTGGTGTGAATGCAAAGTGGTGCAGCCACTGTAGAAAACAGTATGGGGTTTCCTCCAAAAGTTAAAAATAGAATTACCCTATGATCCAGGAATTGCTCTACCGGGTATTTACCCAAAAAAAGACAAAACACTAATTTGAAGGGATACACCCCTATGTTTATTGCAATATTATCTACAATAACCAAACTACAGACACAACCTAAGTGTCTTCTGATAAATGAATGGATAAAAAAGATACACACACAGACACACACACACACACACACACAATGGAATATTATTCAGCCATAAAAAAAGAATGAAATATTGCCATTTGCAACAAGGATTGACCTAGAGGGTATAATGCTGGTGAAATAAGTTGGTCAGAAAAACAAATACCATATGATTTCATTCATTTGTAGGATTTAAGAAACAAAACATATGAGCAAAGGAAAAAAATAACAGAGAGAGAGAGAGAGAAATCAAGAAACAGACTCTTAACTAAAGAGAACAAACTGATGGTTACCAGAGGGGAGGTGAATGGGGGACTGGGATAAATATGGCCTGGAGATTAAAGAGTACAGTTACCATGATAAAAAATAAAATGATAAAACAATAAATTTCTTAAAAGACACATCTTCTGGAATTTCTAGAATGTTATTTCCAAAACAGAAAGATACTGAGGGGATCCCTGGGTGGCGCAGCGGTTTGGCGCCTGCCTTTGGCCCAGGGCGCGATCCTGGAGACCCAGGATCGAATCCCACGTCGGGCTCCCAGTGCATGGAGCCTGCTTCTCCCTCTGCCTGTGTCTCTGCCTCTCTCTCTCTCTCTCTCTGTGTGACTATCATAAATAAATAAATAAATAATATTAAAAAAAAAAGAAAGCTACTGAGGGATAGAAACTGAGGAACAGAAATTATTGTGCAAAACAGAAATTCTACAGGTTTTTTTTTAAAATATACAATCCATTCCATAATGGGAAGATATTTCTATTAGAGAATAGCGAAATTCTCTATATACTATATGTTCTGTAAATTAAATGTGTCAATGTTTGTGTTGAAAGAAAGGTTACTACATGACTTTTTAGTTTGGATAAAAATGCATCCCTATTTCGAGCATGACACAACATCTTCATACTTTAATATATAATTGAGTTTTATCTGTTATATAAGAAAGTACAAACTGTAGATGAAAATGATGTTTCTCAAATTCTTCTGGATGAGAGGCTAATGTGTGAGTGCCTTCTGGCAACACAGAGTGTATTAAAGACAAGAAAATTTCAGTTTAGAAAAAAGCACCCAAAGTGCTTTAGGTAAACTCTTTGCCTCTAATTACCTGGCCTTTAAAATTTCTTTCAAGGAGCAACTCTTCCATTATTGTATTTTTCTTAGGTAATGGGCACCTTATAAAAGAAGCAAATCAAAATAAAGGTAGTTTACTGTCCACTAAAAATTTCATTTTCTGTCAGCATCCAAAATATGAGATTGTATATATGAACCCAAATACAAATTATAGAGATTAATTTTATTAAAATGCGGCAACAAGCAGAATTTTCCCCAATACAATAAATCTTTTTGGATGGATTAGAGACCTTAAATTTAAACCTGTGATGTCATCTTGCCCTCTTAAAAATGGTTATAAAAGCTAGTTAATAGAGTTTTTCATAGACATTTCCATTTCTTCCTACCAAAACCACAGCATGATACATTTTTCCTCAGATTCTCAGACATATGAAATAAACAAACTAAAAAACTCCTCATGGTTAGAAGTTATTTATAAGTATACATATGCTTTTATAAGCATGTTGATGAAATTATGCATAAGAAAGATTTCTAAGTAAAGTTTTATTAAGCAGAATGTCAATTTTAAACAATTAAAATGGTGATAAAAATTGATAAAAGTCGCAGCTTGCCGTGTCTTTCTACAATCACTGGCAATTCAGGCATCCTTCAGAGTTCACAACAGAAATCCTGTCACCTCAGGAGCTGGCATGGGCCAGCTGCCTCCTACCTGCATGAACCTTTGTTCTTTCCTCAGACACCTGATCTTGCAAGTGTCTTTTCACTCATTTTATCTGAAATGTTGAAGCCATTAGGAGATGCTCAGGAGCACACCAGCCCCCTGTATAGGAGGTACTCTGTACTAAAGTCAGGTCTGTTGGGTTTCTTTATGGCATGCGCATCATGGTGACTTGAGTTTATTTGTTTTTTTTTTTAATTAACATACAGCGTTGTATTAGTTTCACGTGTACAATATAGTGGCTCGACAGTTCTATACATGAATCTGTGCTCATCAAGATAAGTCTACTCTTAATCCCCTTCACCTATTTTTGACCCATCCCACCCCCCCTCTGGTAAGCATTGGTGTATTCTCCATACTTAAGAGTGTTTTGGGGGGTTGTCTCATTTTTCTTTGTTCATTTGTTTTGTTTCTTAAATTCCAGTTAGTAAAATCATATGATATTTTTCTTTCCCTTCCTGGCTTATTTCACTTAGCATTTTACCCCTCTAGGTCCATCCATGGTGTTGCCAATGGCAAAATGTCATTCTTTTCTATGGCTGAAAAATATTCCACACCACATCTTCTTTATTGATTCATCTATTGATGGATACTGAGGTTGCTTCCTTATCTTGGCTATTGTTAATAATACTCCAGTAATCATATTGTGTTGTGTTTTCATATTTTTTGGATATGTGCCCAGTAATGGAATTACTGGATCATATGGTAATTCTGTCCTTGATTTTTTGAGGAATTTCCATACTGTTTCCACAGCAGCTGTACCAGTTTGCATTATCACCAACAGTGCAAGAAGATTCTTTTTTCTCCACATCTTCACCAACACTTGTTTCCAAGGGTTTTGATTTTAGCCATCTGACAAGTGTGAGGTGGCATCTCACTGTGGTTTTGATCTGCAGTCCTCTGATGATAAATGATGCTGAACATCTTTTCATGTGTCTGTTAGTCATCTGTGTATCTTTGGAGAAATGTGTGTTCATGTCTTTTGCCCATTTTTAATTCCATTATTATTATTATTATTATTATTATTATTATTATTTGGTGTTGAGTTGTATGACTTCTTTATATATCTTGGATACTAATCCTTTATCAGATATGTCATTTGAAAATCTCTTCTTCCACTTAGTAGGTTGTCTTCAGTTTTGTTGGTTGTTTCCTTTGCTGTGCAGCTTTTATCTGGATGTAGCCTCTATAGTTTATTTTTGCTTCTGTTTCCCTTGCTGTAGGAGACATATCTAGAAAAATGTTATGTGTTTCATGGGATTTTTTTTGTAGGTCCTCTCTGTTCCTTTATTCTTTTGGCCTCTTCTCTTATAGCTTGCTGGCTTTCTTTACTTATATACTTAGATTTCTTTCTCTGTTATTTTTTGCATTATCTGTTACTGCTTTTTGCTTTGTGATTAGGTTCCTATACAATGTTTTATGAATATAGCAGACTATATTAAGTTATTGGTCACTTAAATTTGAAACAATTTTCTACTCCTCTCCCTCTCACATTTTAGGTTTATGCTGTCCTACTTTACATCCTTATATTTTGTGAATTCCTTGACTGATTCTTATAAATAGACTTAATTTTACTGCTTTTGAGTTCCTACTTTTCTTACTCCTGCTTATGGCCTCTCCTCTCCCTCCTTTAACATTTCTTATAGTGCTGGTTTAGTGGCAATGAATTCATTTACTTTTGTTTGTCTGGGAAACTTTTTATCTCTCCTTCTATTCTGAATGATAGTCTTGTTGGACAGAGTATTCTTGGCTGCAGGTTTTGTTCTTTCAGCACTTTGAATATATCATGCCATGCTCTTCTGGCCTGCAAATTTTCTGTTGAAAATGAGCTGATAGACATATGAGGTTTCCCTTCTATGTAACAGTTTTCTCCTGTTGCTTTTAAATATTTTGTTTGTCACTACTTTTGACAATTTTAAATACTATATGTCCTGGGTGTGGATTTCCTTAGGTTGATTTTGTTGGGGGCTCTCTGTGCCTCCTGGATCTGGATTTTTTTTCCAAATTTGGGAAGTTTTCAATGATTACTTCTTCCAATAAATGTGCTGTCCCCCTTTCTCTCTCTTCTTCTTCTGATATCTTTATAATGTGAATGTTATTATGTTTGATGATGTACAACCCAGAGTGGCTGTACCAGCTTGCATTCCCATCAGCAATATTAGAGGGTTCCCCTTTCTCCATGTCCTCCTTAACATTTGTTGTTTCCCGACTTGTTAATTTAGCCTTTCTGATTGCTGTGAGGTGGCATCTCATTGTGGTTTTGATTTGTATTTCCCTGATGCCCAGTGATATGGAGCATTTTTTCATGTGTCTATTGGCCATTTGTATGTTTTCTTTAGAGAAATTCTGTTCATATCATTTTACTATTTCTTGACTGGATTATTTATTATTTGAGTGCTGAGTCTGATAAGTTCTTTATAGATTTTGGCTACTAGCCCTTTATCCAATTAGATTTACAAATATAAATGTCTTCTTCCACAAATGTCTTCTCCCACTCTGTCAGTTGTCTTTTGGTTTTGTTGATTGTTTCCTTTGCTGTGCAAAAGATTTTTATCTTGATGAAGTGCCAATACTTCATTTTTCCCTTTGTTTCCCTTGTCTTTGGAGATGTTGCTGTGGGCGAGGTCACAGAGGTTGCTGCCTATGTTCTCTTCTAGGATTTTGATGGATTCCTGTTTCACATTTAGGCCTTTCATCCATTTTGAGTTTATTTTTGTATATGGTGTAAGAAAATTATCCAGTTTCATTCTTCTGCATGTGGCTGTCCAATTTTCCCACCACCATTTGTTGAAGAGATTGTCTTTTTTCCATTGGCTATTCTTTCCTGCTTTGTTGAAGATTAGTTGATCATAGAGTTGAGGGTCCATTTCTGGGTTCTCTATTCTGTTCCATTGATCTATGTGTCTGTTTTTTTTTTTTCTTCCAATACCATATTGTCTTGATGATTACAGCTTTGTAATAGAGCTTGAAGTCTGGCATTGTGATTCCATCAGCTTTGGTTTTCTTTTTCAACATTTCTCTGGATATTCAGGGTCTTTTCTGGTTCCATACAAATTTTAGGATTATGTGTTCCAGCTCTGTGAAAAATGTTGATGATATTTTGATAAGGATTGCATTGAATGTATAAATTCCTCTGGGGAGCATAGACATTTTAATAATATTTAAGATTGTTCTTCCAATCCATGAGCATGGACTGTTTTTCTGTTTCTTTATATCTTCCTCAATTTCTTTCATGTGTGTTCTATAGTTTTCAGAATACAGATCCTTTACCTCTTTAGTTAGGTTTATTCCTAGGTATCTTGTGGTTTTGGGTGCAATTGTAAATGGGATTCATTCTTTAATTTCTCTTTCTTCTGTTTCATTGTTAGTGTATAGAAATGCAACTGATTCCTGTGCATTGGTTTTATATCTTGCGACATTGCTGAAACCTGTATGAGTTCTAGCAATCTTGGGGTGGAATCTTTGGGAGTATCATGTCATCTGCAAAGAGTTGGAGTTTGATTTCTTTGCCAATTCATATGCTTTTTATTTCTTTTTGTTGTCTGATGGCTGAGGCTATGACTTCTAATGCTATGTTGAACAACAGTGGTGATAGTGGACATCCTTGTTGTGTTCCTGACTTTAGAAAGACTCTCAGTTTTTCCCCATTGAGAATGATATTCACTGTGGGCTTTTCATAAATGACTTTTATGATATTGGGTATGTTTTCTCTATCCTCACACTGTGAAGAGTTTTAATCAAGAAAGGATGCTATACTTTGTCAAATGCTTTTTCTGCATCTATTGAGGGGATCATGAGGTTTTTGTCTTTTATTAATGAAGCATATCACATTGATTGATTTGTGGTTGCTGAACCACCCTTGCAGCCCAGAAATAAATCCCACTTGATTGTGGTGAGTAATCTCTTTAATATACTGTTGGATCCTATTGGCTAGTATGTTGGTGAGAATTTTTGCAGCCATGGTCATCAGGGATATTGCTCTACAATTCTCCTTTTTGGTGGTCTTTGTCTGGTTTGGGGATCAAGGTAATGCTGGCCTTATAGAACGAGTGTGGAAGTTTCCCTTCCACTTCTATTTTTCGAATCAGCTTTAGAAGAATAGGAATTAATTCTTCTTTAAATGTTTGATATGATTCCCCTGGGCAGCCATCTGGCCCTGGACTCTTATCTATTGGGAGATTTTTTTATTACTGCTTCATTTTCTTTACTGATTACGGATCTGTTCAGGTTTTCTATTTCTTCCTGTTTCAGTTTTGGTAGTATATGCATCCCTAGGAACACATCCATTTCTTCCAGATTGCCTAATTTAGGGGGATATAGTTGCTCCTGATATGTTCTTATAATTGTTATCTTTGGTGTTGGTTATTATCTATCCTCTTTCATTCATGATTTTATTAATTTGAGACCATGTTCTTTTCTTTTTGATACATCTGGCTAGGGGTTTATTGATCTTAATTCTTTCAAAGAACAAGCTCCTAGTTTTGTTGATCTGTTCTATGGTTCTTTGGTTTCTATTTCATTGATTCTACTCTAATCTTTATGAATTCTCTTCTCCTGCTGGATTTAGTCTTTATTTGCTGTTTTTTCTTCAGCTTCTTTAGGTGTAAGTTCAGGTTGTATATTTGAGACTTTTGTTTTTTCCTGAGAGAGGCCTGTATTGCTATGTACTTCCCCCTTAGGGCTGTCTTTGCTGCATCCCAAAGGTTTTGAAAAGCTGTGTTTTCATTTTCATTTGTTTCCACGATTTTTAAAAATTCTTTAATGTCCTGGCTGACCTGCTCATTCTTTAATAGGATGCTCTTTAACCTCCATGTATTTGTTTTCCTTCCAGATTCCCTGTTGTGATTTAAAGTTTTAAAGTATTGTGGTCTGAAAATATGCAAAGAATAATTCCAATCTTTTGATACTGGCTGAGACCTGATTTTTGGCCCAGTATATGATCTATTCTGGTGGATGTTCCATGTGCAGTCGAGAAGAATGTGCATTCTGTTGCTTTAGGGTGGAATTCTCTGTATATATCTGTGAAATCCATTTGATCCAGTGTGTTATTCAAAGCTATTGTTTCCTTATTGATCTTCTGCTTAATCTGTCCATTGTTGTCAGTGGGGTGGTAAAGTCCCTTACTATTATTATATTATTAGCAATGTGTTTCTTTAATTTTATTGTTAATTGGTTTATATAACTGGCTTCTCCTTTGTTAGGGGCATAAGTATTTACAGTTGTTAGATCTTGTTGGATAGGTTTTTTAACTTTAACTATGATATAGTGGTCTTCTTTATCTCTTATTATACTCTTTGGTTTAAATCTTATTTCTTCTGATACAAGAATTGCTACCCCAGCTTTCTTTTGATGTCCATTAGTATGATAAATGATTCTCCAACCCCTCACTTTCAATCTAGAGGTATCTCTGGGTCTAAAATGAGTCTCTTGTAAATAGCATATTGATGGGTCTTGCTGTTTTATCCAATCTGATACCCTGTGTCTTTAGATTGAAGCATTTAGCCTATTTAGATTCAGAGTAACTATTGAAAGATGTGAATTTAATGACATTGTAATATCTATAAGGTCACTGTTACTATATATTGTCTCTGTTCCTTTCTGGACTATGTTACTTTTGGGTTCTCTCTTCGCTTAAAGGATTCTCTTTAATATTTCTTCCAGAGCTGGTTTAGTGATCACAAATTCTTTTAGTTTCTGTTTGTTCTGGAAGCTTTTTATCTCTTTTTCTATTTTGAATGACAGCCTTGCTGGATAAAGTATTCTTGGCTGTATATACTTCTCATTTAACACCCTGAATATATTATGCCAATCTTTTCTGGCCTGCCAGGTCTTCGTGGATAGGTCTGCTGCCAGCCTTATGCTTCTACCTCTGTAGGTTAAGGACTTCTTGTCCCAGTAGGACTTAATAAAAATCAGTAGACTCGATCTGGGAAAGCCTGAAGAGTAAGAGGAAAATGAGTTATCACCCTTTATTGAGTACCTATTGCATTAATCTGTGAAATGAATAAAATTATTTTAATAACTGCTCAATACTAAAAAGGATTTTGTTCTTCTTTAAAGAAAGTATTAGCTTACTCTTCATTGGCTAAATCTAGATCATGAAAAAAAATTTTTTTTTTACTCATAAAAAAAGTGAAGGAAGGAAGGGAGTGAGGAGGGCAGGGAGAGAGGAAGGAAAGAAGGAAAGAAGGAAGGAAAGAAGGAAGGAAGGAAAAAAGGAAGGAAGGAAGGAAGGAAGGAAGGAAGGAAGGAAGGAAGGAAGGAAGGAAGGAAGGAAGGAGAAGGGAAGGAAAGGGAAGGGAAGGGAAGGCAAGGCAAGGCAAGGCAAGGCAAGGCAAGGCAAGGCAAGAGAAGGCAAGAGAAGGCAAGAGAAGGCAAGAGAAGGGAGGAAGGGCACAACAAACAGCCATGCAGAGATAAAGGATAGAAACTGCAATTTGAAAAATGCCTGGGGTATACAGGAGGGATATTTGTTTGCTAATCTCAAAATGTGTGCTAGAAGGGCAGAGATATTTAGGAGACTGCCCCAAGAACAAAAGAGCTTGCAGCACTATTTCCCTTCCCCACTCCCAACCTACAGACACCTGTGGGAACCAGCACAATGAGGATGCTTTCCACCTATCTTAACAGTATGCACCATCCCCACACATTTCTGTGGTTCCCCTCCCTCCAGCTGGCCTCTGGAGGAGATTTGGGCAAATGCAGGTCCCTTCCTATAGCAGACCAGCATACCCCACCTCCATGCTCTCCTGTGAACCTACCCCCTCTAACCCACCCTTGGCCAAATCCCATCCAACGCAGTGACACAAGCCTAGTGGTATGCAAGCAACCCCAACAGGGACCTGTGCCACTCCAAACTGCCATCTGCCCCAGGGAAAGGAGAAGATAACCACACATCAGTTCAGCTATGGCTCTAGTAGTGGGCTGGAGGCAGATACCTGGTATGACTGTAGGCCCCACTCACCAATGCAAGCTTCCCAGGGGACAACACAGAGAAAGAACCTTGCAGTTTGGTGCTATTGCATCTCTGCCAAATGCTTGACCTGACTCAAAATCGCCCACTAACAACACAGAGACCAAATCTTGCCACAATAGGCAAAGAGAATCATGCAGACAAGGGGACTAAAAGTCAAAGTGGCTCAGCCACAACAGTAGGGCTTGCACAACACACATAGAAGACAGCTCTGAAGTGACATGTTCTGGTGACCAGGGGGCATTGATATAAGACCTCTTTTTCCTAAGGCCACTACTTTCAAGAGCAGGAAACATAGTTGATTTTTGAAGACACAGAGAGGTAGATGAAATGAGGAGACAGAGGAATATTTCCCAAATGAAAGAATAGGATAAAATCACAGCAAGAGAGCTAAGCAAAATGGAGATAAATAATATACCTGATAGAGAATTTTAGGTAATGGTCATAAAGATACTCAATGGACTTGAGAAGACTCGAGGAACTCAGTGAGACCCTCAACAAAGAGAAAGAAAACAAAAAAGAACCAACCACCCAGAAATGAAGAAGTCAAGAACTAGTGGAATAAGTCAAGAACTTACTACACTAGTGGAATAAATAGACTAGAGGAAGCAGAACGGATCAGCTACCTGGAGGAGGGAGTAATGGAAAGTAATCAGGATGAACAGGAGGGAGAAAAATCATACTAAAAAATGAAAATAGATAACTCAGTAACACCATCAAACATAATAACATTCACATTATAGGGATATTTACCCTAAAAATACAAATGTGGTGATCTGAAGGGGTATCTGCATTCCAATGTTTACAGCAGCAATGTCCACAATAGCCAAACTGTGGAAAGAGCCCAGATGTCCATTGACAGATAAATGAATAAAGAAGATGTGATATGTATGTACAATGAAATATTACTCAGCCACCAAAAAAATGAAATCTTGCCATTTGCAATGACATGGAAGAAACTAGAGGGTATTATGCTAAGCTAAATAAGTCAATCAGATAAAGACAATCATCATATGACTTCACTCATATGTGGAATGCAAGAAAGAAAACAGAGGAGCATAGAAGAAGGGAGGGAAAAATAAAACAAGACGAAATCAGAGGGAGACAAACCATGAGAGACTTTTTAAAAAAAACAAATTGCTTCTAACTTTTAAAGCTTCAATTATTTTCTTTCTTATTATTTTTTTAATTTAAATTCAATTTGCCAACATATAGTATAACACCTAGTGCTCATCCTATCAAGTGCCCTCCTTAGTGCCCATTACCTAGTTATCCCATTCCTCCCACCCCCCTCCCCTTCTGCAATTATGTGTTTGTTTCCCAGAGTTAGGAGTCTCTCATGGTTTGTCTTCCTCTTTGATTTTTCCCCACTCAGTTTCCCTTTTTCCCCTTATAATCCCTTTCACTATTTATTATATTCCCCATATGAGTGAAACCATATGATGGTTGTCTTTCTCTAATTGACTTATTTCATTCAGCGTAATACCTTCCAGTTCCATCCACATTGAAGCAAATGGTAGGTATTCATCCTTTCTGATGGCTGAGTACTATTCCATTGTATATAGAGACCACATCTTCTTTATCCATTTGTCTGTTGAAGCACATTGTGGTTCCTTCCAGTTTGGCTATTGTGGACATTGCTGCTAGAAACATTGGGGTGCAGGTGTCCCATCATTTCACTACATCAGTATCTTTGGGTAAATACCCAGTGGTGCAATTGCTGGGTTGTAGGGTAGCTCTATTTTTAACTCTTTGAGGAACCTCCTCACAGTTTTCCAGAGTGGCTGCACCAGCTTCCATTCCCACCAACAGTACGAGAGGGTTCCCTTCTCCACATCCTCGCGAACATTTGTGGTTTCCTGTCTTGTTAATCTTAGCCATTCTCACTGGTGTGAGTTGGTATCTCATTGTGGTTTGGGTTTGTACTTCCCTGAAAATCAAAAGAGACTCTTAACCATAGGAAGCAAACTGAGGGTTGCTGGTTGGTTGGGGGTAAGGGGAAGGGTAACTGGATGATGGACATTAAGGAGGGCACGTGATCGAATGAGCACTGGGTGTTATATGCTGATATCTACCTCTGAAACTAATAGCACACTACATGTTAATTAATTGAATTTAAATGAAAATTAATTTTTTAAACCCCTGCTGATTTTTAGAACTTGCAAAAGTATGCCTTTCTGGTTTTTAAAGTTAAATGTTATGGGGATTCATTTTCCCTGTGCAGGTATTTTTGTGCCTGGGATGCCCAGTGTGAGGGTCTGTTTCTTTCCCCTCTCATGCCGGCTGTGTTCCTTCTTCCACTGAGACAGTCCTGGGGGGCCGTTTAGCTCCTGACAACATTGCCACCCTCTCTACCCTTTTCAGCGAGCTGTTTTCTCTACATTTAGCTGTGTAGCATGTGTTCGGCCAATCTTTGGGTCATTTTCTGGATTATTTACACTGATGTGGGTGTTATCTCGTTGTATCTGTGGGACACACTGAGATTAGGATCCTCTTACTCCATCATCTTCCCCAGAAGTCTGAGTTTATTTGTTTTAAAATCACAGTTACTGTTAAGAATAAATCCTCCAGAACTAGAAAGTATGGCCTCTTTAAGCTATCTATGCTCTAACTCCGTGCACTCAAATATTAGATTCTTGCATATTTAAATTTTCTAGAGCTCTGCTTCTCTTCTTCACTATTTGATGAGCTTTATCCAGTGCCCTTCCCAAGACTTCTTGAGGAAAAATTCAGAGTCACAAAACCTTTACCTTTATGTCACCTCTTTGTAAACAAGTTGTTTGGGTTTATTACAGATTCTTCTCTTCATGGTCAGCATAGGGAAAGTTTTTCTTAACTTTTCAAATAATCAGACCTGTACATTTTGGCCATATTATCTGGCAAGCTACCTCCAACTATTTCAACCTTTCTGAAATTCTTCATATAATAATAATAGACACTCAAGTGTGTTCTAGTCACAACAGGAAGAACTATATAGGGTTCTTGGTATGGCCAACACTGAATGTGGCTTTTAAATTCTTTAGGCATATAGTTTTCAATCTGTAGAGTGGGAATGAAAATGGCAATGTCTTTCACAAACTGGGAAAAAGTTCTCTGGAATCTGATAGCAGCCAACATAGGCCTTCCAGTAACACTATCCCTCCAGCAGAGGTCACAGGACACAGAACAACCTCTGCTTAGATCAGTGCAGCCTCCTGGTTCCCATAGCAACTGCTCAGGCTCTGGTCCAGTTGTTCTTCCCTCATTGCTTCCTTGAGGCCTCTTTCCTCAATATAGAAATTAAGTAATTGATATTTCTTTACTCACTCCTTCCTTTACTTTCTACTAGAGAGATCTTAAGTACCAAAATAGTATAGCAATAGCACTAATAATAAAAATAATAACTTATTTTTAAAAGATCCCCCTAAATGTCAGCATTCTAGTAGTTTGCTGAACCGTGATATGAACAGAATGGTAAACTGGTATGAAATTGTGATTTGAATGAAATTCCAGATCCACCATATTAGACTGGATGTACTAGAATAGACTATTTCTGAGTTAGGCTTGTTATCATCCATTGAAACGCTTAGAGCCGTATTATATTTTCATTAGTGGCATCATTTCTCCTTTATTTTGTAAAGCTTATTTTGTGACCCCCTACAGTAACTGCCTCTCTAATTAACATAATAATACAAATTTAAATATTACGCCAGGCTCACAGGGTAAAGTGTCAAAAGAAAAATAAAATGTAGGATCCAGGCATGATGGAAAACAGAATGGAGGTTCCTCAAAAATAAATAAGTAAACAAAAATAGAACTACCATACAATGCAGCAATCTCACTTCTGGGTATACATTCAAGGTAATGAAAACAGGATCTTGAAGAGAGATCTGCACTTCCATGTTCATCACAGCATTATTAACAATAGCCAAAATATGGAAACAACCTTAAATATCTGTCAATAGATGAATGGATAAAGAAATGTGATGCACACACATTATTTAGCCATAAAAGAAGGAAATTATCCCATTTATGACAACATGGATGAACCTAGAGGACCTTATTTTAAGTGAAATAAGCAGGACAGAAAGACAAATACTGTATGATC
Source organism: Canis lupus familiaris (assembly GCF_011100685.1). Classification (NCBI taxonomy): domain Eukaryota; kingdom Metazoa; phylum Chordata; class Mammalia; order Carnivora; family Canidae; genus Canis; species Canis lupus. The sequence goes on along the minus strand of NC_049222.1, from coordinate 15,893,012 downwards.
TCACTCATATGTAAAGTCTCAAAAATGGTCAAATTCATAGAAATGGAGTAGTTGGTAGTTGCCAAAGGCTGAGGGGTGGGGGACATGAGGAGATGTTGGTAAAAGGGTACACACGTTCAGTTATAAGATGAGTAAGTTCTGAGGATCTAATGTACAGCATGGCAACTATACTTAATCATACTGTATTTTACACTTGAAGTTTACTGAGAGAAGATCCTAAGTGTTATCACAACAACAAAAGGGTAACTATGTCAGGTGACAGATGTGTTCATTAGCTTGACTGTAATAATCATTTTGCAATGTATACCTAAGTCAAATCATCATATATACCTTGCATATCTATAATTTTTATTTGTCAATTCTACCTCAATAAAACTCGAGAAAAAAAGAAAATGATGTAGGAAATGCTGGAAATTACCATGGCCTTATTCCTTTACTCTAGGTACATCTATAAGCATTCTTGTCAGTAAATTGGGAAGAGGAATAAAGATAGGGATGACTGGCTTAGCATAGATTGGGATATGAGAATACATGAGGCAGAAGGTGCTTGCAGAACAAATGGGACTTGCATGGCTTGGAAAGCTCTTCTACTGGGTTACATGTGAGAGCGCAGGAGAGTGCTCAAGATTTCATCTACTGGTGGGGGAAGAAAGGTTAGAAAAAGACTGCTCATATAGTATTTTGTTTACTTTGTGTGTATGTTCAGTTACATACAATTTTCACTATCTTTATTTTATGTGCTTTTGTTTTAGTAAAAACTGACTAGGGACACATAAGTGGCCAAATTGGTTAAGCATCTGACTTCAGCTCAGGTCATGATCTCAGGGCTCTGCGATCGAGCTCCATGTCGGGCTCGGTGCTCAGCTGGAGTCTGCTTGTCCCTCTCCCTCTGCTCCTTCCCCCTGCGTGCTCTCTCTCTCTCTCTCTCTCTCACAAATAAACAAAATATTGTTTAAAAAATACCATGTACAGATGTTACATGGTTGGTTTATTTTGAACTCCACTTATCAAATTATGGAGAGCTGTTTCTGTATTTCTATGGAAATTCCTGTTACAGTTGCCAGAAGGTTTTGATGTTGAACCCTTCTGATATCATCAGTCTAAATCAATGATTCTTAGACGTATACAGAGTTTTTGTATATATAGGGGAGGATTACTTTGAAGCTTCCAGAAGCCACTTCCAGAGAAAAGACCCAAAACCTTATCTTCACAGGATTTCCAATTTAGGTATAATTCCCCTCTCTACTCTGAAACATCCAGGCTGTGGAGCACAAGGAGAGGTAACAAACATAAGTTCTTTCCTTTCTAAAAACAAAAAAGTGAAACTCAAAAGGTGAGATTTATGACGAATGGTAACTAATATTATCCATAATTCCATTACTGAGCTCCTGATTGCATAAAAGAGTACTTTACAGAAGCTTCTTTTCAGAAACCTGATTATTATAATTGTTTTTCTTTTAATGTGCACATGCAGTGGGAGAACATGCACGGAATTTATTAGGCCTGGCTAACTTTCTATCGGTTCTAGGAATCCAAGATTAGCCATGTGCAGTTCATAGCCGGCACTGCAAAAAGAGAAAATGTCAACTAGAAAAAGCAAGAAGTGCTTTGTTCCTTAAAAAAATTAAAGTAATACGAGATGTAAAATATCACAGTACTTTGAGAAAAAAACTAGCAAAATTTCCAGAATCAATCAGCCAAAGATAATTGTGTTATTAAGAAACCATTTGACTATGTATAGATGAAAAGCCATATTTTGCTCAATCTCCAAAAGCTTTACAGTGTATCTGAAACATCTAAATTACCTTTATTAATAAATATAAAATGTGTAATTTGGGGTAGTATGCTGGATTAATTGCCTAACAAAGTAAGTGAGTCCCATGAGCATGCTATGCAAATCATTTTATAAGAGGTCACTTTTATTAGCAACAGTGGTCAAATCAAATATGCAATTTCTGGAATAATGTGGCCCATGATGTGCTGATACATTCAAATACTATGGATATTAAACCCAACTATGCCATATTTTAGGAAGCGAAGTATAAATTAGTTGAATCTGAATTATTTGTGATTTACTTAGCATTCACTTACTCTATAAATGTTCATTGATAATCTACTGAGTGCTCAGCACTGTTAATGATACAGTCAACTTCTTTGCTTATTCTGACCTTTGCAGCCATCAAATACTTGATCTCGAGACATCTAGCACATGGACATATAGGAGGTTCTCAATACGTAATTGCAATTCTCCCTCGTGAATGACTGTGGAAATGTACCAGGTATAAGATACTGCTCTAGGTCTTGAGAATATGATGGTGAACAAGACAGGAAAGGTTCCCACCCCTATGGAAACCATCCTCCAGTGGGAAAAACCCCCACTAAGAAACAAATAGGATCCCCTCAGAGAGCAATAACTGTCTGAAGAAAAGTAGTGAGGCAATAAGACAAGTGCAGACAATATTCGACAGAAAGACCAAGCAAAACTCCTTGGAGGTGAAAACTGACCAACAGGAATTAGTCACACAAACATTTAGAGGAAGGCCACTTCAAGTAAGAGTTGCTGATACAAAAGCCTATGCTTGAGACCATTTTTAATAAAAATAATTTCCTTAAGTATGGAGTCTTAAAACCTCAGGTGTTTCTTACCGTTCTCTTAAGAGAAGAGGTTCCACGCTGGCAACCAATGGGCTAGGTGTGGTCTGCAGAGCTGCTTTGTTTGGGCAGCACAAAGTTTGGTGGTTGTTTTGTTTTATTGTTTTAGGCCAACAACCAAAAGTTGTGAGGTTTCTGATGAAAACCCAGATTTCTGACTTTTCTTGAGAAACCTGGTCCAGAGTCTTGCCACCTGAATTTCATCATGGTGGGTGTGGGCTTTATGGCTAGTTGTGTTCTTCAGATAAGAAGTGAGGTGTTGCACTGCCTTTTTTTTTTAATAATAAATTTATTTTTTATTGGTGCTCAATTTGCCAACATACAGAATAACACTCAGTGCGCATCCCATCAAGTGCCCCCCTCAGTGCCCGTCACCCATTCACCCCCACCCCCCTCTCTCCTCCCCTTCCACCACCCCTAGTTCATTTCCCAGAGTTAGGAATCTTCATGTTCTGTCTCCCTTTCTGATATTTCCAACCTACTGCCTTTGCCAATGTCTTGCCACTGTCTTCTTTTGCCCCAATCCTGAAGCCAAAGTTCACCTGCCATTCCTCATCATGCTCCTGCTATTGGTTTTCTCTGTAATTATGTTTCCATCAAAAGTAGGACAAGAAAAGCAAGGTATAGGCTGTTACGTGTTTCAAGAAAAATGGCAAAAAAAAAAAAAAAAAAACACAGAGATCAGTTTTTAAGTCAGCTGAATATAGCCTAGCTTTTCTTCTCATTTATATTTTCTTCCTGGTCGTATTAGGCATGTGAGTTTGAGACATTTAAAGACGGGTTTTAAAAATTAAGAGCATGGTCCAAGATTGTTTTTTGGAAAAATGAAATAAAATTTAAATAACTGCATTTTGGGGCTGCTTCAGTGGGACAAGTTGGGTATCCAAACTTACGTGAACTTAAACCTTAGTTTTAACACCTACTGAACTGATAATGGGCCAGTTAAAAAAACTCTTCTCATCCTCGGAATTCTCATCTGTAAATTTATTGATATGGATACAGAGCAATCAACTTTGTCGCATTATTCTAAGACTTAAAAGTTAACCTATAGAAGCACATAATACATGGTGATGATGAATGCAAACTCTGCATTATTACATGTATAATGTGGGGTTTGGCATAGTGGGCTCACAATGACTTACCTTATCTTGGTTATGTTCCAAAGTTCTCCTAAGGTGGTTAGGAAGAGGAGAGACTGGGGAGGTGGGAGAAAAAGAGGAGAAAGCAGTAACATTATCCATCGTATGGTGTGTGGCAGCTGTGTACCAGATTCTTGGCTCCCAGTATTCATATTGTCGGTTACCTTTGTTTTTACAGATAAGGAAGAGGAGATGCAAAGAAGCTGTGTAACTTGCCTTGGTCACACAGGAATAAGAATAAGAGAGATGCTCGCATGTAAACCTTTCACCACCTTTCCCTTCTTTACCAACTCCCTGCCCCTGGATAGAAGAGTTGGAGAGCTACTTCCTTGAGCCACAGAAATGAAGGCATTTCCAGTATCAGTGGATTTATCAAAATTGGACATGCATAGGAATCACCTGCAGAGCTCATTAAAAATGCCCTACCACAAGGGTCTCTGATTCAGTGGGTGATCCAACCATTTCATCTTGAAAGGCACCAATGAATGTCTTTCTGATCTCAGGGGCTAATTCTTAAGTGGAAAACGCAGAACATGGTGAAAATTTGTAAATGGTATTGAAGTACAGACGCTACATGAGAATGGATAAAATAGAAGCCCCTAATGTCACAGAGAAATCATTAAAATTATCTCAGATCATTTTTTTTTAATTAGGGTAGAGTTGAAAGGACAAATAAGGTTTGATAGAGGGAAGTTTAATTAAAATAATTAAATTTCAATGAACTTAATTAATTACACCCTACATTCAAGCCATTCACATTTAAACTGATTTCCACTGTACTCCTCTCTGAAATGGGAGTTTTTAAATGCATCTACTACCAGTTTCATGTTATCTTTCCCAGTAAAAATCCTGATAAGATTCACTACAGAGAACAGCAGACACTATTGGAAATTACTGTACCTGAGTGCATGGCTGGAAACTGTTCATACAAGAGAAGTAAGGCTAGGTGTCTGTCTTCTTCCTTATCTTCCAGGTAAAATGAATTGTAAGATCTAAAATTTCAGTGTTGTCTTAACATCTTTGAGCCTCATGGGGCCCCAAAGGCCTAGACATGGGTTTACTGCTCTTGCCACATAGGCCCTTACGCTCAGCATGAAAAACTCCACCAGCTAGTCTTCTATCAGCCAGACCAGCTGCTCCTGCCCCTTCTCCATGGAAGGGATTGTACTTCCTCGCCAGGCCATAAAAGTACTCAAACAGCAATCACATTCTCCTGCAGGAAGCAGAAATAGTGCCACCCTGGTTACTATAAAGCCTGCCTTCCACAGACCCTGTTGGTTCCTTCTGCTTTGTTAATTTGATTTTCTTTATTATTATTATATTCTTAATTTATATATATTTATGTTGTAGCTTATTTATGAATTGACTGGCCATGTCACTCAATCTTTTCTCAGCTTCAAGGGTCTTACTTAGTGTTTTAGTATCATCTTGAACTGACTCTTTCTACAGTGGAAAATACTATATTGGTTGCAGGTTCTCCAATCTAGTTTTCATTTTTTTCTTAATTATGTATGTTTGCCTTTTTGAAGTAAAAACCATATCTAAATTTTAAAATGTTTATGCAGATCAAATGTCCACTTTTTCTTTTCTTTTTCTTTTTTTATTTTCTTTTTTGTATGCCTATAGTTGCTTTTAAACTAAAAAAGGCTTCCATCCAGAGGTCAGATAAATACTTAATGATGCCTTATTCAATTTTTCTCTGGTTTAGTTTTTTTTTTTTTTTTTTTTAACTCCACACTTCTGAAACTTTTCTCTTAGTGTGGTGTGAGGTAAGATTTCTAATTTCTGGCTTGGTATTTAGCAGATAAAGAATCTTAATTTGTAATTCCAAGTTCTTTTCTCTTTTTGATCCCTAGGGTCTCCACTTTCCCCATGGCCAAGTAGAAGGAGAGAGAAAAGATTACAGACAAGTGTGAAACACTGTATTGTTGTTTCCCTAATTAACATGGAGTGAGAGTCTTTTCCAGGGAATGAGTTCTCTGAATATCTTTGCATTCTGGTTAAAAACTTGACGTTAATAACTTGACTCTTGCTTGTTTGTAAAAAAAAAAAAAAAAAATTAAGGCAGAAAAGAGATAGATGGACCAAAACATATGTAAAATACCGACAGGCAAAATGAGAAAAAAAGAACATGGTAACTCTCAATGTTTGCTAGAATCTGCCATCAATGGAAGGTAAATATAAATGTATGACTCTAGATTATTAGACAAAACCGGGAGCCATAAATATTTTTTAGGAAAATTGAATAGGGAATGTTGGGAGAAAGTGGTCTAATGTCTGGCCAAATCTGGAGCATCTGACTGTGAGATGGGGCAGGAAATTATGTTAGCAAAGGGTATCAATGAGTCAAGCAGAGGTAAAAACAACAGATTTCTGTTGCTACTCTTCGAAGGGCCAACAAGACTTGTTTTAGGCAGAATAATCCATCAGAGCTAATGAGGAAGAGTTATGTGGAAGTCCAAATCCAAATAGGGATTCCAGATGACTTAAGGGTTTATGGGGAAATGCAGCAGATCAGTACCTTAACTGTAATCCCTGTTCATCCCCTAAGATCTTTCTCTAGTGGCAGCAAAGTCAATTAGAGGTGAGAGCAGAAAAGCACTTGGTAGAACAGGGCAGCCAAGACAATCCCAAATCACTGACTAGAAGGGTCAGAAAGAGGGAAGGGCACAATTAGGATTATGGGGAGACTTGTAAAGCTTTCAGGAAATATTTGTATCTGTTTGTGTTTTTTGCTTACTTGCTCATGTATTTGTTATCTGGGTGTATGGACCAGATATTGTTCTCAGAACCAAACACAAAGAAGTCCAAATAGTCTAAAACTACATCTATCCACCAAATATGCATTGAGGTCCTTCTATGGACCATCAACCAAGTTTTAGGAGTTTGGAATACATGTAGGAACAAAACAGATATGGTCTCTGCCCTTATAGGAACCCTCATCTCTTTCTCTTGAAATATTTAAAAATAGAAAATACAGAAAATCATATATCATACATTTCTGTATTCCCTCAAGATTTAACAAATGGTAATATTTTGCATAGTTGTTTCACAACATACTTAAACAAATAAAATCACCTAGCTACAGTTAGAGCTGCTTTGACCTATCTCAAATGAAATTTCCCTTCCTCTCTTCAGGGAAGTAATTAATTATCCTGAAGTTGGCATTCTTCCAATTATTTTAAAATATGTTACCACGTACATATTTGTTCATGAGAAATTTGTAACATAATTTTGTATTTTGTAAATTATGAAATGATGTTTTTGGTACAAAATGATAACTTGCTTTTTATATCTCACATCAGGTTTTTGAAATAATTTACTTAATATTTATTAAATACCTACTGTGCCTCAGGCATCATCCTAAGTGCTAGAATAAAGCAGTGAATGTCCAAATAACTCTGCCCTTATTGAAGCTTATATTGCAGTAGAGTAAACAAACAATAAACAACAAAATATGAAATATTCTATATAGACTACTGTTAGATACTGAACTGAGACCCTCACACTTGTACGCTAAACCCTTAACCTACAATGTAACTCAGTTTGGAGATGAGGTTTATAAGGAGCCACTAAAGATTAAGTGAGATAATAAATGAAAGGCCTTAATTCCATAGCACTGATGTCCTTATAAGAAGAAGAGACATCAGAAATTCTTCTTTCTCCTCATGCATACACAGCATAAGCCCATGTGAGGACAAGGACAATATCTGCAAGCCATGAAGACAGCCCAAACCAGAAACCAAATCTACTGGTACCCAGATCAGGAACTTGTAGCCTCGAAAACTGTAAGAAAATTTTTCCTGTCTATGCCATCCCAGGTGTGGCAGTTTATTATGATAGCCCTCCCTCACTAGTACAACTGCTGTATGTTGATGAGTGCTAACAAGTAGGAAAAGGGGAGATGGAGTGATGAGGGTCAGACTTGTAGTTGGAATCGAGTGTCCAGGAAAGTCTTATCCAAGAAGTTACTCTTGAGAAAAGACTGAAGAAAGTGGAGGGGTTGGTCACTTGGCTAACTGAGGGAAGAGGAAGAAGCACCAGTGCAGAATCTGACCAGTGAAGTGTGTGGCATGTTCCAAGAGCCATGAGGAGGTTTGGGTGGAGGGAGTAGAGGGGAAAGTGGAAGGAGAGGAAGCAGATGAGGCTGGAAGGTTAAAGGAGGCCAAGATCACATAGAAACCGTGGGAGAGTGTTTAAACAGAGGAGTGACAGGGTCTGACATTCATTTTAACAAATTGTTCTCAACAGTTCTGTTGAGAAAAGAAAAAAGTCCAAGGGCAGAAGCAGGGAAACCTCTTGTAAAACTTATTTCAGTAGTAAAAGCAAAAGATGATGGTGATTTCAATCAGGCATGTGGCAGTGGAGATGATGAGAAGTGATCAGATTGGAGATGTATTTTGAAGGCTCTGAACAACTATAAGAATTGTCTTCCAGTAACACAGGTGAAAAATGAGGTCATAGGATCCTAAGTCCAAAACGTTAAGTTGAGATTTTGAATTCATGGGCTGTGAGATATAGGGGTCTGGAGTTCAGGGGAGAGATCTAGGCTGGAGATAAAACTTCAAAGTTATTGGCACACGGATGGTATTTAGAGCTATAAAAATGGATGAGATCACTTAAAGAGTAAATGTTGCTAGAAAAGAGAAATTCAAGGAGAGGCTATGGAGATGACTAGCAATCAGTTAAGGAGACAGAGAGCCTGGCCAGAAATTTAGGAGGAGAACCAGGTGTCATAGCCTGGATGTTAAATGAAGATATGCTTCAAAGGGGTCATGAAATGGCTCAAATTCATCAATGTTATTACATGCAGAACAAGGTCATTAATTTACTTTCTACATAGTTTTCTAGGAGGAATAGAACCATTTTTATTTGTGCATTGTTATAATGGTAGATATTTTAGTTATTTATGATATTTCACTTTTATCAGTAATGTAGCAATGACCATCTGTGTCCATGAATGATAGCTGCTTTAGGGTATTCCCTAGATGTCGAAATGGTAGGTTGTAGAATATGCATTCGTAACTTTTCCAGATATTGCCAAATTGCTTTTCAAAGTGATTGTGCCAGTGAATGCTCCCACCAGTAGTATCTAAGAGCTTACATTCTTGCTCACACAGGGTGCTGTTCAATTTATTTTTGACAGATGGATGTGAATTGGTATCATGTTGTTTTAATGGCCTTTGTCTGATAGTCCTAGTGAAAAGCATCTTATGGGGAATGCCTATTCATAGCTTTTGCCCATTTTTCAACTAGGTTGTTTTTCAATATTATTAATTTGCAGGAACTTTTTATGTATATCGGATACTAACCCTTTGCTGGTTAAACACATTGCAAGTGAATGCTTCTTACACTATATTCCTCATCTTTTAACTTTGCTTATAGTATCTCCAGTTGTACATTAAAAAAAAAAAAACTTTAATGTATGTAACATAATTGGAAGGAATCAGTTTTAGAAGGAGAAGATGGGGGATGCCTGGGTGGCTCAGTGGTTGAGTGTCTGCCTTTGGCTCAGGGCTTGATCCCGAGGTTCTGGGGTCAAGTACTGCATAGGGCTTCCCACAGGGAGACTGCTTCTCCCTCTGCCTATGTCTCTGCCTTTTTCTCTGTGTCTCTCTTGAATAAATACATAAAATCTTAAAAAAAAAAAGTGGAAGACTTACCAACAAGTTTTCAATTTGATAACAGAATGTAGAGTGAATTTTGAGTCTGATAAGCTATTACTTCAATGATCAGTTAACCAATCCAAATAATCAATTAATCAGTCAAAAGAGCAATTTGACCATCCATATTATAGAAGTAGAAGGCTAGTTGGTAGGGTTCTCTTATGGAAAAAAGAAAACAAGTACCTACACAACCAAAGGAGTCTGGGCAACACTGAGACTGCAGTTGAAGTGTAAAGTACGACCCCACAGGCGCTCCTGTTTGTGCATTTGTTTGATTTTCTCAAGCTAGGATCAGCATCTGAAGTGAAGGCACACACTGAGGTCTTTCTAGCACTGAGGTTTTCTAGGAGTTCCTGAACAAGAGGCCCCCAAAAGAACAAGAGGGTTTACATGAAGGTGGGGAAGGGATGGTTTGGAAGTCGCATGAAGGAGTGAGGATACAGCCACCATAGCTCCCTACCCAAGGTACATGAACTGCTATAGACTGAATTATGTCCCCTGCCAAATTCCTACATTTAAGCCCTAATCCCTAACATGACTAAATATGGAGATATAATTAATTACTTCTACACAGAGGTAATTAAGGTTAAATGACATCATAAGGGCGGGGTCCTGATACTACAGGATTAGTATCCTTACAAGAAGAGACACCAAAGAGCTCACTCTCTCTGTTTCTCATTGTCTCTCTTCACCATGTGAGGACACAGCAAGAAGGTGGCCATCTGCAATCCAAGATAGAGCTCTTGCTAGACCCTGACCCTGCTGGGACTTTGATCTTGGACTTTTAGTCTCCAGCACTGTAAGAAAATACATTTCTATTGTTCATGCCATCCATCCTATGGCATTTTGGTATGGCAGCCTGAGCTAAGACATGGGTAAGGGAAAATGAGCCACCTCCATCAGAGATGCCTCAGCGATTGTATATCAAAGGGAAGAGTAAGATTTCAACACAGATAAAGCCAGAGAAGACATTTTCTGTAAGAACCTGGAGGTGGGGATCCCTGGGTGGCTCAGTGGTTGGGTGCCTGCCTTCGGCCCAGGGCATGATCCTGGAGACCTGGGATCGAGCCAGTATCAGGATCCCTGCATGGAGCCTGCTTCTCCCTCTGCCTGTGTCTCTGCCTCTCTCTCTCTCTCTCAGTCTGAATCTCTAATGAGTAAATAAATCTTAAAAAAAAAAAAAAAAAAAAAAGAACCTGGAAGTGTAGGTCAGTTTGTTTCCTGGGAAACTAAAACTCAAATGGACAGTTTTCTTTACTCCTCAAAGGTGCCCCACAATACTATTGATATTTTTACGTTGAATCTTGAAACTCCAATTTATTAAAATAGAAATTTTAATATTTGTAATGGAAATATTTTTGAAATTTCATGTTTGGAATTTAAAAATCCACTAGTTTATTTTTTCCACTGGTTTGTCTTTATGATTTTCACATTATTTTTCTAAATGACAAGATATCAGAGTTTCTGGCTGCTATTCTCAAGTATGTAACATATTGTAGGCATAGATTTTTTTTTTAGTTCCAATAAACAAAAAACCTAATGTCACAAAAATTTACCATATTTTTATTTTTGTCATAGTTTTTGATATATAAGGGCTAGATATTACAGAGTAATTTTTATATGATTAATATCACTTACAGATCCTGCAATGATTATATCTTGAAGTAAATTGGCAGACTACACTTTAGGCACTTTAACTTGTGTTTCAATATAAATATTCCTCTTGCTTTCTGTTTTTGTCGGTTGAGGTAAATGCATAAAAATGGAGCACATACAACAAATGATAATATTAATACAAAATTGTAAGCCATCACAACTACTATATTAGCTATCGGTCTACTGGTAAGGGATAAACAAATTGAGTCATGAACATGCTGCTCTGATGTACATGCACTGCCAAGAACACTAACTCATTACATACTCAGTGAGTCTATAGTCATGTTTAAAGGAGAAAATAGTTGTGTAGATTAGTTTTTATCAAAACAAATACTGAAACAGAGTTGGATGAGTGGCTCAGTCCCTTGAGCGCCAGATTCATGATTTCAGCTTGAGTCATGATCTCAGAGTCATGGGATGGAAACTCACATGGGGCCGCACGCTCAGCAGGGAGTCTGCTTGAGATTCTTTTCCCTTCTCCCTTCCCCTGCCCCTCTCCCTGCTTATACTCTCTCGCTCTCTCTCTTTCAAATAAATGAATGAATAAATAAATAAATAAATAAATAAATAAATCTACTAAAATAAAACAAAACAAAAATAAAAACCACATACTTAAACAGATGATGCTAGTACCTCAATATAAAACCAGCCTCAAGAACAATTTTCAATTTGCTGAGGTCACAAACCAGCCTTATTCAATTACATACTTAAAATTTCATCAGCATTCCCATTATTCCTGACTTAGACACTTGTATCTCAATATATTTTTAGGCATTAGCTTCGTCATGTTTCCTACACGTATAGCCATGCTATACCTACAACCTGTCCATTTTTTCATAAATGAAATAACTTCTATTGTTTTTAATCACCATTATAATAGCATACTTTGGACAGGGCATTAAGATTTCCTAAAGCTGGAATATGTATACGATCTCTGAGTGTGTAGCAGGAATATTTGATTCTGCTAGCGGTCTTAAAGCAAGAAATTCTCAGTATTACATCATCCTACGATAGCTACTAATGAGCTCCATGGCTATAAAAGTATAATAAGTTCTAACAATTTTATGTAGAGATATTTTTCTCATTTAGAAGTTTGCCTTTTACTATCATAATGTAAATAGATCCTGTATGGTAAACCTAGTTGCTCTTGAAGAGATTTAATATTTGTCTGTATGCCTTGCAAATACCTTATCAAAATGAGAAGTAGAATGATGACTTTAACAATAAACCTATTTTAATGCGCTATTTTTTCATATTACATAAAACGTTGAAAAATTTAAAGACTAAAATATTCAAGCAAAAGACATTTACGACAGTGAGAAAGAACAGCCAATGGGTTAAATAAATCACACGTACAATTTTGAATTTAAAAATCTTTGATATTTTTCAAAAGTTTGAATTTATTTTTATTTAGACTTAAAAGAGCAAATAAAATATTGAGTTGTGTACCCACAAGGAGCTCAAATGGGTAAAAAAGAACTCAAAGGTTGATTTCAATATTTTTTTTTCTCAAGTCCTTATTTAAAGACTTTTTCTTGTTCCCTTTCAATGGACTATTAGTGACATAATTAGTGCTAATGGCTCTTTATCAGAAACATGAATTACTTTTTACTCCTTTTTTGTTTGTGTTGCATTTTGCAGGTTCCAGGAAGGTTCTTCCGCTCTTATAAAAGGCCTGTAAAAAGCCAAGAGGGCAAAAGAGAATGTGGAGATTACAGACAGGAGACTGGGGCCAAGTCTGTTAATAGAACATTTGTATCTGGCTGAGCTGACTGCCCTTGGAGTGGATGTAGCTTATAAACCTTGGGTCTACTGAGCAGATGTTCCCTCTCCAGATATTTAAAAGACCACACACCTCCCACTGCTCTCAAATAAAGATGGAAAAGGTCAGAAGACAAGATGTATAAGCTTTCATATTCCTTCCCTTGTCTTTTAAATATACTAGATGGCCCAATGGTCACACTCTCTTATTTCACTACCTCACACAGAACCAAAATAAATATGGCCACATAGAAAAATAGTTTCACTAAAAAAACAAACAAACAAACAAAAAAAAAAACAAAAACAAAAACGAAACAAAACAAAAAGAAAGAAATAGCTTCACTGTTGGAATCTGTTTGGTTACTTCACACAGTCATTTAAAACCTGAAGGGTATTCCCTTCAGTTAAGAAAGAGCAAATACTAATGCCAATTTTAAAATTGATAATGATCTTCCAGATAATATTATTACCTTTGCAAAAAAGTATAAGGGTGTATCCTTAGATTGCCCAATTAGAGATAATGTGCTTGATTAGTGAGAATGCTGAAATGATCACCTTTCAATGCATGTGAAGAATATCATTCCCATTGTCAGTGTTTAATTCCTAATTGCTTTGGCACCATCAGGACTACGTCTCCAGAACATTTCAACTCCAGTTGAAACGATCTATTTCATTTTTATTCAGTTGGGAAGGATTTAGTACTAACGTTTCCCACAAATATTTTTGTGAGTTTCCTCACTCTGAACGGAAAGCCCAACAGTTTTAGTAATTCTAAGTATAAATCAAAAAAAAATTAATCATGATGTTTTTACCAAATTTATAGCTATCTCATTTTCACTGGATAGTGACATTTTATTATCCTATGAAAACAAATTATAGGCATTTGCTTCCATGTATTTCAAGGACAAGAAAGAAAAGACAGTGTGTGACCTCCCAGACTGTAGAACACAACCAAAGGCAACTACCTACACACCTACAACTAAAAAAATTGTCCAGTTAATGAACAAAATTGTTGCCTGACCCTCTGATAAATTTGCCATGTGGGAAAAATCATAGGGGGTACGCCTGGGTACATTTTGAGATTGTTCCTAGGATTTTAGAGGAGGGGGCTTTCTTCAAGTAATGTGAGAATTGTCATGTAGCAAAACTGCACGTTCATTCAAACCTTATGAAAACATCCCATATTGGGTATGGCAAAATTTTTACATTAAAAAGTTAATAAAAACACCCAAAGAAACTGTTTTCTCTGTGTGTTTTTTTTTTTTTTCTCTCTCTCTCTTTTAATTGTGTTCTTAAATAAGTCACTTCCTGACAGGAAAAAAGTTGGGCTTATCACAGAAAAAGTTTAACCTGGACCATTTTGTGTATTTTATATTAAATAGAAGTTATCCTCTTCAAAATACATTATGTGATAATCATTTAGAAAAGCTCCAGATTAAAACTGGCTCTAATTTTCCCTGCTCAGTTTTTTTGCAACTTACTGCTAAAATATGAGAACTGGCAAAGCAAAGGAAGCAATTACTAACATTTCCACTGTTGCCAGGACCTTGTGCTTTGTTCCATTTTCTTCAGGTGGCTGGCTCTCAGTTTAACCCAGTTGATAGCACGCATGTGCTACAGCCCCCTTATCACCCCCAGACTTACCGCTTTCAGAAATAGAAGTTTTCTGGCAAGGAGAAAGTCAGGAATTTGTCTTTATTCTGTGTGGGTATAGCTATTGCTCCATACCCATTAGCACTTCTCCTTCTATTCTCAGTTGAAGGGTAAAACTTCTGGAGAATCAATGGTTATGAAATAATACTGGCGTATTGCACTCTAAGAATTTTATGGTGATGGGAATTGGAAAAACTCTGAGTGCCTCCTAACTATATATATTTTTCTTCTTCTTCTTCTGTTTAGAGTGAAAGAGACATGGACAGTGGGAAATGCTAATTTCATCATAGTTCAGGATAGTTACACTTGAAAAAATCCTAATAATTGACCTTAATAATTAAGCTAAGAGCTGCGTATATTAGCTGGATGTCTGGCCAAACCTCAGCAAGAGGATTTTCATCCAGTATTGAAATGCCTGGAGAATGGGACTAAAGGCACAATACATCCTTTGTCCATTGACAGATGGTGGACCTTGACAAAACGTATCCATCTGAGAAGAAAACAAAGCAACAATAACAACAATAAAATAACAAAAAGGGGACCTACGTAATAACATGGCAGGAAAAAAAAAGGAGATTGTCATCTTAAAAGCTGAGAGAAAATGTACAAGGATCCAGAAATAATAATAATAATGAAAGAAAATTATAATAGCTCCTTAGATTCATTATAAGATGTAAAACAATACAGAACCTATGATGCAGGTGTGAAATACAAAGTACAGGGTAATGTGGATATAAAATAGGATGTGATGAAATAGGAAGTGGCTGAGAAAGGAAGATTGGCAGAAAAACTCTAATACAATGAAAAAATCAAATTCATATTAGACATTAAAATCTACTTAAAAATCAAATCACTCATAAAATGTAAATCTCAATTCCTTTCTCCAGAATGCAAGAAAAAGGACCAACAGATTAAAAAGAAGGGAGGCCAAAGGAAAAAAGATGATAGACATGGATGATAAATTACAGAAGAAGAATTTTAGCTGATTTTAAAGAGACAAAAACCATTGGAACGTAAGTAGAATCTAAACCAAACAAGCAAACAAAAATCTGAGTAAGTCAACTGTGAAATCATACTATGCTATACATAAAATAATCAGAGTCCCATCCCTTAGACACGTTTGGCAAAATGTTTTAATTAAATGGTTAAAAAAACTTTGAAAGAACACCCAGAAAAACTGACTGCCTTTATAGCTTTCCTCTGTATTACTAGGTTCCAGAATATGCTGGCTTATAACCTACAGTGTTTTTAAAGGGAAAGGCTGTAACTAAAGAACTTCTTTGCTAGCAAAATTGTCTTTCATTTGTGAGGCCAACAAAAAACAATTCTCTTATAAACAAAAATCTAAAAATACACTAATCACCTACCCGTCTTGGAAACAAACAACATAAAGAAACATTTCAGATGAGACAAAAATCAGAATTAACAATTTAAGAAGGTAGAAATAGTGATAGACATGGTAGAGACAAATTTGCATTATTTTCCTTTCTAGGAAATAAACCAAGAGGAATTTGTCTATAATATGGAGAAACATTTAAGCATAAAGAAACACATTATATTGCAATTATAGCATAACTGTAAAAAAATTCCTATTTAACAATAGAATATCATTCAACAAGTTAAGTTTATGATGAATTTTAATCATATGGGTTAAGGTTATGATGAAATATTTTGAAATATTTAGCAAAGAGCACAGTATGAAATGAAACATCCATGAATTAACAACGTAAAGAAAAAGTATATGTGACTTTCATCTGTAACATTTTTATATCTTTAAAAAGGGATCTGAAGTAAACATTAAACAAAATTACTTCAAAATATTTTGGATAGTGGGTATATAAGTGTTTATTTTTAAACTTTATTATATATAGATTTTCAGAACTAATTTCTTCCAAGAAAAATCATAGAGGGATGTCTGAGTGGCTTAGTCAGTTAAGAGTGGAGTCCTTGACTTTAGCTGAGGTCATGGTCTCAGGGTGGGGAGATGGAGCCTCATGTCAGGCTCTGCACTCAGTGGGGAGTCTGCTTGAGATTCTCTCTCTCCCTCTGCCCCTCACTCCACTCTCTTTTTCTCTCTCTCATACAAATAAGTCATCAAAAAATCATAGAAATCAGATCATAAGAAAAATTTACCAACCCTATTACTTTTGGTACTGATAATATGCTTCTCCCCTGCCCTCTAATTTTGTGCTTTCCATTAGTTTCTCTGTATGTCTTACAAACTGTACTGCCCCAAGTGAGAGAAAATCATTCACCAAGCTTCAGAAATTTTCAAAAAACTCTAACACCCACCAATTAGTTAAATGAAATGTAACCTCCCTATCAATTTCCTCATTCATAAAATAAAAGGGTTGGCATTTCTGCTTCCTAGAATTATGAGGATTATGTAATAAAATGTTCTGCAGCAATACATCTCTCTAAGAAGGATATTTTCTGAACGAGTATCTTTTTTGGGAGGAGCTGATGTTGCTGGAAATAGATTAATTTGGTTTGTGGCTGAGAAGCACAGCAATTGTTCTTATAGTAATAACTGGAATGAAACTGCTTATATGAAATTCTTTTTAATAGGAAGTGCCGTCCATTTCCCTTGGAAGACCGGGTTAACCAACACCAATGTCATTCTGTGACTTTGGCAACATTAAAGAGAACAACAGAGGAAGAAGCAGGAATTTTGTTGCAGGGGAGAGGTGGTGGGTAAGCCCCCTGGTCTGTTCAGTAAGGTGGTGCAGGGTTGAGTACAGAAAAACCAATCAGGGAGTGGGCTCCAGGGTGTTCTAATTCATCTGAGGGGCAAGCAGTCAGATCCAAAGAAGCATAGAAGTAACTGGCTAGTCACGTGACCCTGTTCCTCTTCTTCCTCAACACACAGCTAGACTACATTCCCCAGCCTTCTCTGCAGTTAGATCTGCCCTTGGGACGGAGCTCTAGCCTGTGGCACATAAACAGAAGTGATGTGCACTTCAGGGTGATGTGCTTGACCTAGGAAACCTTCCCATAAATGGTCCTTCACTCTCTTCTTTCTTTCACTGGCTTGATAGAGATATCCATGGCAACGAGCCTGGGTTCAGCTCACTGCAGAGGCAAGAGATTACCAGCTTCTCCTGAGTAGGCACTTTGGGTTTTTTATGAGCATAAAATAAACTTTTAGTGTGTTTATCCACTAAAAATTTTAGTTCGTATGTCATAGCAGTTAGCATTGCTCTAAGTAGTAGAGGTTTCTTCATACCAGGAAGGCAGCAAGTTGAAGATAATACAAAAACTGATGTCTCAAAGCCTGAGAGTAGAAGTCAAAAATAACAGGAGCCCTCAAAAAGGCCTTCAGATTTTGAATCCAGGCAGCAAGGGGGAAGTGTGGTCCTAGTGCACCGCCAACACTGAGCAGAGGTTAGTTTATTTTAATTGCCACGCTCTGATCTTCTCATAGAGCATCTGCAGGGAGGATAGACTCATGCCTACCTGGAAATCACAAGGAGCGTGATGTAATATTGCCACTGATGTGCAAATATGTCCTATGGCTCCCACACTTGAGACAAAACATAACAGAGCACTTCCCATGATTCCATATCTTCCCTTTAGCGGCCCTCAATTTCTCCACTCTGGTCTCCAGCCAAACTTTGGGAAAGAGGAAAATGTCCACTTACGCCATTTCCCATCACTTCCTCAGCAGACTTCACCATATTCCAATGTGATTTCTGCTGCCACTGTCCCAAAAATCCCTGCCAAGGTGGCCAATGACTTTCATAAAGGTGAATCTAATGGAAACTTCTCAGCCCTCATCAGACTAAATGTTTTGCCAGCTTTCAGTAGTATTAATGGCTTGTTTTCTATTTAAAACTATTCAGGGCAGCCCTGGTGGCTCAGTGGTTTAGTGTCGCTTTCAGTCCAGGGCATGATCCTGGAGACCTGGGATCCAGTCCCACATCAGGCTCCCTGCATGGAGCCTGCTTCTCCCTCTGCCTGTGTGTCTGCCCCACTCTCTCTCTCTGTGTCTCTCATGAATAAATAAATAAAATCTTTAAAAATAAATAATTAAATAAATAAATAAAACTCTTCATTGCTTTTTCCTGGGCTCGGAATAAAATATACACATATTTAGCATGACCCGGGCATCTCCATGTGAGCTAGCCACCTGCTGCCGGATGTTATGCCTCGGCAGTTTACAGTAATGGTTTAAGCACTGGGACTCTTCCATTCGAATTCTTGTTGGAGTCTTAGTTTCAGTTTTGATCTCTGAAAGTACTACTTTCTCCCTGCCTCAGTTTCCTTTATTTGTAAAATGGAGAACATCATGATGCCTATGTGATAGATCTGTTGTGAGGGTCAAATAAGGTCACAAATAAGTAGTTACAACCATATGCGGCACATACGAAAAGCTCTACTATTATTATTACATTTTCATGGTTTTACACTAGTGAAACATCTTCTTGCCACATTGGATTTCTCTTTGATCCTTGAGCCAATTTCATTTATTTCCCCTGCCCCTACCTTGGCCTTCCATATGCTTTCTCCCACCTGGAATACCTCATCCTCCTAATCTCCCTGACTGGCTTCTTTTCATTCTTCCCTTTGGGGAGGTTTTTTTGCTTATCTAAAATTGTTCCTCATTTTTATTTCTTAATGATGCTCCATTGTTTTCCTTCATGAACATAAAACAGTGTGTAGTTGTTTTGAAACACACACCCATATATTTATTGCTTTCATGTCTTATTGTATTATAGACTTCACGATGTCAGTAACCATGCAGGCTTTGTTCACTTTGGGCCTATCACTGCACCCGGTGCATATTAGGTTGCCAATAAATGTGTATGGTGTGAATGGCTGAATGACTGTAAGTGCTTCTTATACAGGGCCCCAGCGTCCCCAGTGGATGAGCAGACCTGCTGCAAAGAAAATGAGGGGTGACGGATAGAAAGTGTCATAGACAGAGGAGACACAGAAGTAGTGGCCACAGAATGTGAAATGTTTCATATTTAGACATGATTATTTTAGTAGTAATCAAGAGCTACTTCATCTCAGTAATACTTATGACCTTTTTATACAGCATAAAGTGTATGTACATAAAATTAAATTCACCTTAAAAGGCCACAGAATCTTTGTTAGATCTGGAAATGGTTTCTGTTTCAAATGATATAAGCTCATTGAAGGCAAATCTTAAACAGCGCCTGGGACAAGGCATTGAATAAAGTAGATGCTCGATAAATACTTATTAATTACTAAATTAGTTAATAGTTCCCTGAAGTGGTTGGGTAGCTGTAATTGCCTATTTGATTCTAAGTGACGCATCTAATTCCATATTTTGATCTCAGCAATCCTGCCAAGTGAAATTGGCTGCAATCTCTGGCTAAGCTCAGCTTACTTTAAAATTTTTGGCTTTTCCCCAAAATATTTATAGTTTTCTTTTCACCTTCAGTGATTTACTATTCAACCATGGTTCACAGAGGTTAAAAGCATCAACCTTAGAACATATACAGGGTTGCTGTCAATGTCTTGAACAAAATTTTCTCATTCCAAGGGTATGGCAAAGAATTTCCAAGCATAAATTAGATGCCCTCTTCTATTTTCATTTAAAGCATTTTTTACTAAATGCTATTATGCACCAGACATTACCTTCAGAGTGACTTTGGGGGGGATCATGGAAAGAAGGATAAGAAATGTGCCTCCATATGACCCAAGAACCTTGTTCTTTCAGTTAGTGGTTTGCATGCTCCAGATGCCTCTAGACTTTATGAATTTCTGAGTCTATAGTTCTGAGAGACAGAAAAGTCCAGAGTGTTTCTGGCGTGTAACATGAAAAATTAAGTAGTAGTACTATTGCCATTATTGATTAAAGTGATGTTGGGAAATCCTCTCCCAAAGGATATGCATCTTAAAGAGTAGAATGTTGTATGATGAAGACTCACCTCTATGGGGCAAGTTCCCTGAAGTGAGAGATTACATTTCAACTACAGTAAAATACTGAGGGGCTTGGTTCTCCTAGGACAAGAACATGCACATTTAGTCCCTCAAACAGGGCATTATGAGAATGAAGATTGCCTTTCTATGTGCCTCTTTCTCCATGTCTTCTTTTGCAGTTTTCTCTCTACCCATTTCTTCACAAATCAGGTTCCCAGGGCCTGGATACTCTTTTTCTTTTTACCTGAAGTCCAAACATTGTATCTTGCAGACCCTAAAAACACATCCTTCCTGTTTTCCCCACCACTTTTTATCTCAGGACTCCCCATTTCATTGACTAACAATGGTGACAAATCAGTCAGTCAGCTCTCTATATTGAGTTCCAATCCTAAGGGAGGAGACGGAGAAACACAGATTCTCCATGCCCAATCTTTCTTTTGCTTGTTTAGCCCTTGATTTCTTTCATTTTCTATGAATACTAAGAGCTTTAGTTTCTTCCCCCCACATTTATTTCATGTCCCCACAGTAGCAATTTAACCTTTCCTAAAATAGATTAGAAAATTATTATTTTCTACTGAATTCTTACAAACTGTTTTCTTGTTTTAATCTGTTTATGGCTCCTCTCTCTCCTCATTTCTGTTTACCTTCTAATTAACTACATCCAATCTCTACGTATGCAAGCGCGGATCCTAAACTAGATTTGCCAGTGTGAATTCTGTTAATATGGTGAAACATTTTCATTCATTCACTCAATAAACATTTACTGGACATTCATGTGGCAGAAACTAGAGTTGGTCCCAGGATATTCAGAATTCTTGCCCCCTGTCTTGTGAATGAAGAGGCATATAAAATACATAGTATTAATAGTGAAGAAAAGAAAGCAGACATTGGCTTAGCTTGTGATTTGTTTCAATCCAAGCATGTAGTCAGAATACATATTAAAACTTAAGCCATTAAAAGAGCATTCATAGATGCTTGAGCATTTGTAACGTCAGGTTGAGTCATACTGGTGAATTGCTGCCCAATCTTGTTTGCAACACAAAGAGAAGTAGGCTTTTGTGTGTATGTGTGTTGCTTTTTTTTCTTAGTACTAATATACACAGAGGAGGAAAAAAAGGCAACAATTCTGAATTTTCTGTATCATGAAGAAAAGATCCAATATCTTGCACTAACATAAAATTTGTGGTTAGATTAGTGGATTTAACTTTAGAATTCCAAACAAAAATCTCTATCATTGATATTCTTATGACTCTATTGAACCATGGATGAAAAAGAGCTCCCAAATTCCCAAGGGTAACATGCCACACCTTTCCATAGAGCCATAGAGTGAAAACAGGACTCTGATCCAAAGTCCTGGTACATCTTATGCCTGGTCTCCCGCTGACAAGAATGGCATGCCTTTTGGGAGGTGTAGAACTACCTCTGATAGAAGAAACCAGGGATTCATTCTGAGGGTCAAGGCCAGCAAGCTCATAGAAGCTATTGCAGTGCACTGTAGGAGATGATTGCAAGTTGATGGTGAGTGCGCTTTTCCAGGCATGTAGAAGGGTTTTAGTACTGCAGGTGCAATTACCACTTAGCAAAGAATCAGCACCCTCTTACTGAAATTAGAACATAAAATGAGTCTGACTGGTGGACAAATTGCGGTACATGGCCCTGCTGTGTTAGTGACCTATATTCACTTTCCAAACTTAGTATGAAGCTCTGTATCTGCAGCTAGCAATTTAGTGGAAGGTGGCAAGGAAGGTAATGTGTTCAAGGGAGAAACAGGGAGAATTCAGCTTTATGACATCTCTTCAGATATCAAAAGGTAGGCTTAGGGTAGTGCAATCAACCTCCATCTTCAAACGTTACTAATAGTAATGCAGAGGAGTCAGGAGTGCAAGGATGTGGATTAAGAATTGGAACCCATGGTAAGATGACAGGAAGCGCAGGAAAGAACACAGAAGCTTGAATGCTATTAAAAATGGGTAAGCAGAACATCTAAGTGTTCAACAAAGAAAAGGGAAATGACAGGTCTTGAGAATGCTGTTCATGGATGGTATGATTTTAAGGTTTTAATGTGAGATTTAGAGTAAGGTTACGAGTTCAAGAAACTTCTACTTTCCTTAGAGTGATCTTCATCTGAATCACCCTGTAGTTGGAAATAAGCAGAGAAATGGATTCCAAAAGAATTATAAAATGAACTTTGGCTAGAAGAAATGATTAAAGGAATATATAAGACTTCTCTAGACCCTACATTTATATTTCTTCTATATGACATTATATTTTGTTTCTATTCATTTTTACTTGGGTGTGTGTGTGTGTGGAAGTTTTGTAATTAATGTGAAGACAGGCACAAAATAAATATAACTAAAATAGGAAAATACTGAGATACAAAGGTACTCAAAAGTTCACTTATAATTGGAAGAATTTTTTAACTTACCTCCACAAGAAAAAGTTTTATTTATTTTATTCTTAAAATATTATTTATTAATTTATTGATTTAAGAGAGAGAGAGAGGGAGAGAGCAGGAGCAAGGGGGAAGGGCAGACAGAGAGAAAAGCAGACTCCCCACTGAGCAGGGAACCTGATGCAGGGCTTGATCCCAGGACCCTGTGATCCTGACCTGAGCTGAAGGGAGATGCTTAACCAACTTAGCCACCCAGATGCCTCTATTGTTTTTTTTAAATTTTTTAGTTGGAAGAAGATTTACTTTTCTTTTTCAAGTTTTTATTTAAATTCCAATTATTTAATATACAGTGTAATATTAGTTTCAGGTGCAGAATTTAGTGATTCATCACTTGCTTACAATACTCAGTGCTCATCACATATGCCCTCCTAAATACCCATTATTCATTTATTAATAAAATTAACAAAATTGATAAACCCCCAGCCAGACTTATCAAAAAAGAAAAGACAAAGGACCCAAATAAATAAAATCACAAATGAGAGAGAAGAAATAATAACCAACAAATAATTATAAGGGAAAATTATGATAAATTCTATACCATCAAATTGGACAATCTGGAAGACATGGATAAATTTCTAGAAATATGTAAACTACCAAAACTGAAACAGAAAGAAATAGAAAAAAAAGTTTTACAGATTTTTGCCTAATTCAGAGCATGGAGCCAGATTAAATTTTACAACTTATACTCATTTGACTTAATGCAATTCAATAAATTTACTAAGAACCATTATAGATATCAGGATTGAACAGACAGCATTTTAAAAGGCATTTTTAAAAATTCAGTCTTTTCTGTTCCCCCCAAATCAAAAACTCTTTGAGAGCAAGGGCAGAGTAAGAGATGTGAGAGAATCGTGTTCAGGGATTTGACAACAATTGGAAGAGTTCTTTTTTATAACACATTTTTAGCGACCACGTGGGTCAAGTTCTGACTCAAGAAATCTAGGCCTCTCAAAGTCCACACCCACCACGAAGGTAAAGTTTTAAGAAGTAAAACATGGGAAACACTGTAAAATCCTTCAAACTTTAAGGACCAGGGGAACTGAGAAAACATATACACGATTTGGCTATGAAGAGATAAGGCAGATTGGCAAAACTGGCAGCCAAATATAAGGATCGTGAAGAAGGCAAAATCTGCAGGAAAGTGGAGGCAATACATTCAGTTAGCTCTTTTAGGACACGCGGTGGTGAGAGTTGGAAGAACCAAAAGGGGACAGAAGCTTGAATGGCTGTGTGTATGCGTGTGTGTGATGCTTTCCTTATTGTTTCTTTACATTAAACGTTGAAATTTGGGTAGAGAGGTGATGAAGCCCACAAAGAAGGAGATACTGGAAATAAAAATAAAAGTGCAAATAATTAGTCATTAGATCCTCAGCGGGGATGGGGGGGGGGGCAGAAATACAATGGTATGAAAAGCAGAAGTTAAAACATCCATGTTGTCTTGGAAGTGAAATAAGTAGTCCTTTGTCAACCTGGGAGGAGACGGTGGTCCTTCTTCAGATGGGGGTGGGGGATGAAGGGTAATGCTTCCCCCACTCCTGAGAAGGGCTGGGGTCGGGTGTGGGGGATGATATGACGGAGAGGAGTCTGAAAGGAAACAGAGATGGTAAATATAAAGCAAATCCTCTACTAGAGAGGGGTGAGTTGATGAGGTTTGTGTGTGGTGATCTTCATTCTCCCGATAAAGCAGGAGGCAGGCATGTCCAGACTGAATTTCTAATTCTGGACTAAACTGCAGGATCAGTTTTGATCTAACTAATCCAGGGGCACTCTGGGAGACTTTAGAGAGGAAAGCTGGTTAGATTAACACTAGATTTTGTTTTCATTATTATTTATAACACTAATTTCTTCTTTGGTACATTTCATAAACTACATTAGGTGTTAAAGTATCCTTCCACCTTATAATATCTTCCATGTTTCCATTATTATTTCAGAGAGTGAGTCAGTATGTTAAGCAGAAAAATATATTTGTGTTAACTTTTCAATAAAATCAATGTTCAAGGTATGGGAGAAAGGGGAATAAGCTTATATTTATTGCCTAATCTCAGTGGAAGAGATGAGACTCTGAACTAAATCAAAATGACCCAATTCAATGAGAAACACATTAACTTATTATTGGAGAACACTTTTTTTTTTCAAAATAGGATATTTTAACAAATAGCATATTGTTCTACTAATCCAAAAGTCAAATGGGAACATTCTATTCTTAGACACTTGCCAAGTCATAGTTCTCAGTTTGTATTGTGGACATACAAACATCAACATCACAAATAATCTTGTTTTTATTTTAGGTAAAAATATACTTCTACTTAAGACAAACCCAAATCATAACACTTCCTCTAAAATTTTCATTTTCAAGAAAAGAATTCTAGTGTTTTAGAGCAGTAAACTGATCTCTGAAGTGCTTCAAACAATTTATAGTCCATTTAAACAATTTGAATATTTATTCTAAAAAATTTTTCAGAAATAATCTCTGTTATCCTTATGTAATAAATGAGCAAAGAGATACTTATATAGGTCCTAATTATTTAAGAACAGACAAAAATCTGTAACCTTCTGTAACTCTTCCTTCATTCAGGCTCTTATTCATCTATCCATCATGCTTCTTGCTTCCATAATTACTTTGAACCCACAGCAGCTCTCTTCTTCAAGGAAATGTGTCTTGGAGGGTTTTGTAATGGTGTTACATACTTCACTCGCTCATTGGCTAACTGAAATAGACCGTCTTCCATATGTGGTGTTATTCTACAATTGTGATTTGGAGGAAAGAAGGGGCCAGGTGTGGGGATAGAAAAGAAGCTGGAAAATTATGACAGCATATGCTCTCAAAATTAAATGAGCATTTTTTTATCAGTCTCAGATTTGTGTTGAACTTTCAAGACTTTTACATGAAATTTACTACTTTAAGAAGAGTTTTTAGAGACTCAAAATAAACAAACCAATGATTCACCTCTTAAGAGTAGCATCAGTTGCTTTCAGAGGCTAAGCGCTCCAACTCAGTGTAAGGCCAGTGATCTAAGGCTCCCTTCTGTCCTGGGAATACCAGCACTCAGCTAAGAGGTGGTGGTGTGGTCCAGAGACAATGAACTGTACATCTGTGTTAGTTTCCTAGGGCTTCTGTGACAAAGTACCACGACTAGATAACTTGCAACCGAAATTTATTGTCTCACAGTTTTGGTAGCTAAAAGTCTAAGATGGAGGTATTGACAAGGTTGGTTCCCTCTGAGGGCTGTGAGGGAGGGATCTGTTCTAGTCTTTCTCCTTGGCTTGTGGAAGACGGTCTTCTTTCCTGCCTCTTCAGATTGTCTTCTATGAGTCACTGTGTTCAAATTCCTTCTTTTTGAAAGGACACCAGTCATACTGGATTGGAGCCCAAACCTAATGACTTCACTCTAACTCAATTACCTCTGTAAAGACTCTATCTCCAAATAAAATCACATTCTGAGATGAGGATTTCAACATCAGAATTTAGGAAGGTGGGGGACACAATTCATCCCATAACAACTTGATAATCCAGAAATACTATCTTTTTTTTTTTTTTTTTAGGTTTTATTTATTTATTCATGAAAGACACAGAAAGAAAGGCAGGCTCCACACAGGGAGCCCGGTGCAGAACTTCATCCTATGACCCGGGATCATGCCCTGAGCCAAAGTAAGACACTCAACCACTGAGCCACCCAGAAGTCCCACTTCAGACTTTTTCACTTAATATTGTACTATATTACATGCTAATGCATGTGCTTTCTCTTTCTCTCTCTCAAATAAATAAATAAATAAATAAATAAATAAATAAATAATAAATAAATAAATAAATAAATAAATAAATAAATAAATAGAAAACTCAGCCTGGAAACCATTAAAAGTGTTAACTTCTGAGGTCTTGGGGCAGAGGAAGGGATCAATTATTTTCAGCATAGGTTCTGTTAAATTATTTAATTTTTTAAAAGTATAGATACTTTGTATATACTTAAAAGTACTTTTAAAAGTACAAATATTAAAAAAATACAAATATTTTGATACCTTATATATACTTGTATCCATGTATTTAAAAAGTATATATGCTTCGATAACTTTTAATTAAAAATTAAACTAAAGATCTAAATTCTTGATGACTATGATTTGAATTGATAGTTGTAAGATAATAAGAATGGTCTGGAAAGACCGAGTAAAATGACCTTACCTGATAAAAGTTTGCATGATGTTCCTATGTAGGTAGTTGGTAATTGATAGTAGAAAATGAGATATCACAGGAGTAGAAGGCAGAGCTGCCTTTTTTCACTGACAAAGATAGTGTCTAGTAGGAAAGCACTGTAGACAGAGAATAAAATTGAAAATATAGTTTCAGGATTGAAGGATAGAGAACAGGGCTGGGAGTATTCTAGATCTTTTTTTCTCAGAAACATCACTCACTTGTTTTATGGTTTTGAACAAGACACTTAACCTTTCTATCTCACTACAAATATTTTTTTATTGTCTGTAAAATGGGAGGAATACTCCTACTTTGATTTATAATTTGTTCTTTCCTCAGTCATTTTATTTTTAATAGTCTTTTTTCTTAATATTTGTGTATATATATTATATACATACTTGTGTGTATATACATGTATAAAAACTTATTTTGTTGTCAGAGGTAGTAAAATTTTATTGCCATAATGTAATAAATTCTCCTTCAAAACACTTCTAAACATCACAAAAACTCAACCTACTTCTGGTTCTACGCAGCACAGTTCCTGTCATTGGAGTTGTGAAGAGGAAGTGAAAACCCACAACCCATTAGCAGAAATTAAACAGCAACCTATTGGTTCTGGACATGAAGTGTCGCTAATAGAACAGTTTGCAATAACCCTGACTCCAACTGCTAATGAATTTAAGTGAGTTCCCTATAGGCAACAGAGAAAGAAAAACAAACAAACAAACAAACAAAACAAACAAATGTGTCTCTGCTCAATAAGACTCTACAAAATCTATTCCTGCCGAGAACCCAGAAATTGAATTTGGAGAAGCTCTTTTCAAGCTGTAATGAGCCACCTGCCTCCAGCTATAAAACCCAAAGAAGAAGGACAGGAAACATGCTGAAAAGCAAGAGGCAATTTTAGCATTGTGCAGTAGGGGCTCGGTAGAGAAGTAATCTTTTGTATAATGTCACCAGCCTTTCAGGGAACGTGAGGCTATGTCTTGGGTTAGTTTATATCCTATCACTCCTTTAAGTGTTATCATTTACTTTTTAATGCATCATCAACTTAAACAGATAAAAAATGAGGTGCAAATTTTATTTTGTGAAACGGTCATTAAATGATCGCTAAATGTTAGTCACTATAGTAGGTGTCACAAACCAGAGGGAAGAAAAAGGTGGAGGGAGGGAGGTGCAGTTAATATAAAGCAGCCTTCAGAATAAAAGGACTCTTCAGGCAGAGGAAACCATCATAATGGATCATTGAGAAACAAAACAAAACAAACATAGGCTTAAACACACAATCTATCATATGGACATGTGCACTGCAGATTTTATTGTGTTTTGCTCTCTCTAGGAGCAGTTCTCTGGACAAAGGGCCATGAGGCTTTGGAAAGGGGAAGACAGGAAGCAGAATGTCTCCTCCCACATTGCAAAGAATGACTTCATCTTTTTTAGTAGGCTGGAACTCCACTAGTCTTTTGCTACTGCAATGCCATTGTTGTATTATTTAGCTTTTTGAATTCTCTCCATTCTTAGTGTGATAGTAAACTAACTATAAGGGGACACACCTTTCAATTTTATAAAATGTAGATAAACCTCATTAATTTGGGAAAAATAAGAAAAGAAAGCTAAAGTGATTTTTAAAGACTCAGTTTTTGTGGCATTTGAGGACTGGAAAGTATCTCATGGTAAAGTCAACTTACACATCTATTCCTTTGATCTGGATCCACCAATGCCACTGAAAATCCCTACTCACCATTTTAGGGAGTAAATTTACCTCGTTATTTTTATACTTGTCATTTTCTTGTTTTTGTTTTTGCTGTTGTTTTTTTATTTACTCTTAGCAAAGGATTGACATGATCTGGGGTATTCTTTGGGAAGATAATTCTGGCATTGATGAGAAATTGAAGGCATTAAAACTCATAAGTGATTAGATGATCTAGGTAATCTTAGTGTGGAAAGTGGTAATAAGCCTGATAAGATAGCAGCAAATATAATATACATTACAGAGAGGAAGTAAATCAACAGAACCATGCTTTATTTATGGTTTGCCTATCTAAAGCACCAAGGCAAGCGGTGTCCTGTACATTGAACATTTATTAATATAGGCTGCTTGAATAAATGAGTGCACTCCCATGAAAGGAGGAAATGCTTTCATAGAAGAATGAACCAGTTAAAACTTACAGGATGGGGGTGAGGAAAAATGTGATAATGATAAAAGTACAGCTTTAAGCCTAATGGGTGGTCTTAGTTCAGAGAAATGATGCACTATTATGGAGACATATTCTCATCAGTTTTGCAATTGTTGATTATCTTGGGTGAGACATTCAATTCTGGGATGCAGGACACAAAGAGTTAGCTAGTCCATGAAGAACAGACTGCATAGATATGATGTCTGGAGGATTTATATGGTCAAAACTGCAAATAGAGACCCAATCATGAGATCTCCTGGGGAAAGAATGTAGACAGAAAAGGAGCGAAAGGAAGGAAGGGAGGGGAAGCAGGAGCAGAAGCTCCAAGAACAATGTTTATGATGGATGAGCATTATATGATTATCCAGTGACAATGACACAGACCTCATCAGAAAGTTCTTTTCTAATGTATTAATTATGAAGAAAAACCTATTCTTTTAATATGAGGCTACTAGACTGGTAACGCTGTCCTTTCTTTTCCTCTAAGAAAGATCTCACTTGTCCTGCTGGGTTTTTTTGTTTTGTTTTGATTTTTAAGTAGACTCCATGCCCAATATGGGGCTCGTACTCATGACCCTGAGATGAAGAGTAGCACACTCTACTGACTGAGCCAGCCAGGTGCCCCCTCACTTGTCCTCTTGTTTTAAAGAGATAAAAGAGAAATGTTTGAAGTAATCAGAAGATAACTGTCCATGTTAAAGGTCAATAAGAGGGAAAATTTTAATGAAGTCCCAATTATAACATGGAATGATTTTTTTTAAAATAGTGTTTATCAAAGATTTCCTTTTTGTGAAAATCACTGAATAGTATTGATACATGTGCTCATTCTGCAAACATAACTTACTTTCATATAAATAACGTTAAAATTTGAACTATTAGCAATACAAAGATTTCTCTAAAAGCCCAAACTACCTTTAAGCAGAAACCTAAAATATAAAATTATTTATATATATATATAAATATATATATATATAAATGGTTTAGGAGATTACCGCAATTAAAGCATTTAAGATGTTATGAATTAAATGGATACATAATGGAGAAACAAAATGATGAGCTGCATTAGGATACATAATTTTTATCATTGTATTTTTATACATATAGAGGGGTCAGCGGTTATAAAATAGATGGAATGGGGAGGGGATCTTCGAGAAACCTACATATTTTACAAAGGTAAAATCATTTGGAAAATGCAGTACTCCTATTACTGAATGATAGCAGACATACATGAGATCATAAATACCTACAGGAGGGCCAATCTCATTTACTAATAAGTTACATGATTATAATAAGACTCTATGATTTTAGAAATAACTTGGCTGCTCCATGTGATCAAATTTTCCTGCAGTTCTGAGCTCTCTTTGGTCACTACTGCTTTCTACCTTGTATGCTTCTATATCACAAGGTGTATTTTTTAAATTATAAGCAGGGAATTCTCTTCATTGATTCAACTGTCTATACAGTGCCTAGTCAGGGTATATGCACCATGTGTGCAGAATAAGTTAAAAAGGAAGAGAAACAACAGGGAAGCTGTAGTGTCTGATTCTTTGTTCAAACAAAACCAAGTTAAATAAGAATCTTAGAACAGTAAAGCAGAAGATTAGAGAGATTGCCTGATGAACACACTTACCTCTCCACCAACATGTTTTTACAGCTGAAATCTCAAAAAGGTAAAGAGGTTTGCTAAAATCACCAACCTAGTTAATTGGCAAAACCAACTTGGCATGCTTTCTTTGGGTGTGCGTGTGGGGATGGTGAGGTATTTTAGGATTGGTGAAGAAGGAAGGGAGGGGCCAGAGGAATGGAGGAGACACAGGCACATAGTGCACCTTTCAAATTGAAAAATAAAGAAAATCTAAATATTTAATTCTCTTGATGTTTCAAGTCTTTTGATTTTAAGCTCACTAATGCTTCAATGAAATTCCATTCCTCAGAGAGTAACAGTAATCAAAACAGTATTCAGCTCTGTGAGATTTACAGTCCTCTTCTGCCTTTAGAATTCTCAATTGTGTGGAAAAAAAAAAAAAAACAGTGAGCTATCCATAGTTTTCTTGAAACATAAAAAGGATAAAGTCTACACTTTCTTCATTTGCTTCTCATCTCACAAGCTTTTTTTTTTTTTTTTTTTTTTTTGCCTTCTTTTGGTATGAGAACAGGTATTTGAGAGCGTCAACCTCTCTATGACACATTGTGAAGTCACACACAGTGGAGAGAGATTTGGAGCAAGAGGGACAAACAAGCCATTAGAGCGCAGGATCCCATTTTCAGGTAAATGACCTCGCTAATGAAGAAAACAACACTGAAATGCCAACAATGACTTAAATAGAATCCTCCCAAAATCCACTCTAAATTTAACTTTCTATATAAAGCCTTCTTCAAAATTTTCTATGACCTATTAAAACACTTTAATGAATATCATATTGAAATGGAAGGAAGCCATTATAGTGAACATCTATTGTGTGGGGAATTTGCATTAATAGCTAAAAAGGTATTGGTCTCTTGCTCCTTAGCAACTGCAAGTGATTTCTTGTAATTTTTTTTTTCCCTGTTGAAGATGACCTTGTTCTTTTCCTTCTTAATTTATAGTCCCAAGGGGAGGATGGTCTGAGCAAATGGTTATAAAAAAAAATGCCAGTTTTATAAATGCACTTATTGTCAAACTAACATTCAGAAAAAGACAATTAAACTGTCCCCTCTCACTCTCCAGGCTGTTCTGAATGGATGGGATTGAATATGGGGGATTATATTGTCCTAACAACAACAAAAAAAATCAGACAACGATAACAATGTTAAACATTTCTAGGGGGCTTAGAATGTTCCAGGCACTGTTCCAAATGTCGTACATGTATTATCTCATTTACACCTTTTAACAACCCTACATGATCAAAAATGTTATTATTACTCCCATTCTGTATGTGAGAGAAGGGAAGCAGACAGGTATTATATAACTTGCCCAAGGTCATACAACGACTAAGTCGTGGAACCAGGATTAAAATGAGGCAATTTGACTGTTCTTAACCTATAGGTTTCTCCTACCAGACCAGGTGTAGGTTCCATTGTCCAGGCTGGCATTTGTCCCCAGTTAATTATGACACAGGTATTAGCTCAGCATTTAGCTGCTCAGTGGAATTTGTGAATCCTCAAGTCCTGGAATATTAGAGTTAAATGTATTCTAACTATCTGTATTGATTGATTTGTTGGTTGATTGATTGATATGAGAGAAGTGGGGAGGGGCAGAGAGCGACAGAGAGAGAGAGAATCTCAAGCAGACACTCCACTGAGCACAGAATCAGACCCAGGGCTCCATCAAGGACGCTGAGATCAGGACCTGAACGAAATTCAAGAATCGGATGCTCAACCGACTGAGCCACCCAGGTGCCCTCCATTTTACAACTGAAGATCTGCTGAATGATTATGAACCTGATCCATGAAGGAATTAAAAGCAGTACCCAGAACCAGAAGCTATGTGGGTCTCCTAAAGGCATTCAGTCCTTCACTGGGTCTCAGAATCCCTTCAAGAGAGAGTTCCCTTGTCATATGTCTGGAAAACTTACTTGTACTGATACAGATCATTTCAATAAAATTAGTTTTATTAGCTGTTATATATTAGGCAATATGTTAAGTGTTTTTATATACAGTCTCTAACTTAGATTTATAATCTCACCTACTTTATTGGCGAGAAGTCTCTGATGAACTGGATTAAATGTTATAGGATGGTTTTCTGCCTCATTTAGTTCAGAGACTGACTCTTCCATTCCTCCACAATCAGCTGTAAAGGATGTTATATTGCCCACTGAGATCCGTCTCAAGACCGAAGGTCTTACTCTCCCAAGCTACTGCCCTCAGGAATTGCTGAAAACAGAACGTGGCCAGCCCTTTGGTTATTCAAAGGATGTACAAGCCAATTTTCAAGGCCCATCTCAGTGTCCAAGCAACCTGTGGGTTAGAGATGTTGACTGGGGCCATACTGTGACTATGTGACAGACCAACTTCCCTGTCTCCCAGCCCTGCTCCCTTTACTTTTCCTCCCCACCAGCCCCACAGGTGCGAATCCCAAAAGCCCTCCTTAGCAACTTGGCCAATCTCCATCTCCTAGTCTGAATTCAGGGGAACTGAACATGTGACATGGAACGTGTGTTTCACTGGAACACACAATCCTTACCAAGGGACAAGAACAGGTTTACTTATAGGTGCAATAAATAAGAGTATCAATTTATATAAATATGTATTAACATATATTTAGATTTTATTTATATTTTGTCCCAAATAGAGAGAGAGAGAGAGAATACCCATCAATTATCTCTCTCTCTCTCCACTTATCCATTCCTGGTCCTGAGGCAGCAAACGCTTAAGACCAGAGCATCATTCCTTGGAATAGATGTGCATGTCAATGGCTTTTCATGTTCATTGTAGATCAGAATCTGACATTGCTGGGCCTATGTATTTTACTACTTCAACTGTCCTCCGAATGGAAACTGGAAAGGGCCTAGCTCAGTTTGAAAGCATCATGTGAACTGTTTTCATTTTCTAGAGCTGTAGCATCAATGTACCACAAACAGGGTGGCTTAAAGAAACCAGAAGTTCTTTCTCTCACAGCTCTGGAGGCCACAAGTCTGGAATCGAGGTGTCATCAAGGCCATGTTTCCTCTAATAGCTCTAGGAAAGAATCTCTCCTGTCTCTTCCACTTTCTGGTGGCTCCAGGCATTCGTTGGCTGGTGGCAGCTTTGTTCTGGTTTTCTGCCTCTGTCTTCACATGGACTTTTTCTCTGTGTGGCTGTATTTCTGTGTCCTTTCTCTTATAAGAACACAGGTCATTTGATTTGGGGCCCACTCTAAATCCAGGGTGATTTCATCTTGAGATTTTTTTTTTTTTTTTTTTTTTTTTTTTTTGAGAGAGAGAGAGCACACAAGCAGGGGTGGAGTGGTAGAGGGACAAAGAGAATCTTAAGCAAGCTTCATGCTCATTAATTTATATGCTCCTAAGGCCCAGTTCATGGAGTGGTATTAGGTTTCAACCAGAAAAATAGAACCAGTTGGCTAATAAAGTAGGATAGATAGAGATTTGTTTCAAGGAATCAAGTTACACGATTAGGGGGGCTGGAAAGTTTGAAATTTATCAAATTGTAAAAAAAAAAAAAAAAAAAAAAAAGAAATTTATCAAATTGTAGACATTGTAGACATTGATCACATGTACCAAATGCCTTCACAGTAACACCTATATTGGTATTTGATTGAAGAGCTGGGTACTTAAGTCTAGACAAACTGACTGGTAAAACTACCTTCCACAGGAAAGGTGGTCTATTACTTGACTTTGGAAGGCCTTATTTGGCAATATTAGAAATCAGTGGGTTTGCCTGGGAGGTTATTACAGCTACAATGCAAATTTTTTTACCCACTGTGAAATGTTTTTTAAATAAAAATGTTTACTATTTGAACCCTAAAATTGTGTTCTTTTACAAGAGCAAAAGAACATAAAAATATTCACTAGAGAACAGTCTGTAAAACAGGCTGAGTCCTACTGTATCTTTCTTTATTCTAGTGAAAGTTAAACTTACCCAAGGATCCCAAGTGATGAATTGGAGAGCTTAGATTTGAGCTCACGCTTGCCTGATGGCAGAGCTCACTCTTATGTAATTTTACTTAGGCAATAAAGCAGAAAGGCCAGAGCTAGATCTCAGAGTTCTTGACTGTCTAGTGTTAGTTCTCTTTTACTGTCCTCATGAAGTTCCATGACCATGACATCGAAGCAAAATGGCACAGAAACTCACCAGGGGGAGAATAGACAGTATAATCTCAAAGTTATTTTTAGCTGCAAAGTGCTATATTTTATTTGAAGTCTGGAATTCTTCAAATCTAGGCCAAAGCAAATCTATTTAGGTTTACACAGGCTGGTGTGTCTTGTGTGATAACAGCTAATGGCAGGAGGGAAGAATTATGTTCTGTATGAAAATCCATTCACGTACCCAGTTTACATGAGTTGAAAATTAGTCTTATTATGACTGGTAAATACTTACGAGTGTAATTCAATACTCAGTTCAATCTTCTTCTAGAAGAAAGCTCTCTTCTAAGAAAATTTTCTTAGGAGTGAAGAAAACTGTGCCTTAGAAACAAAAACACCTTACCATCATGACTCAGGTCCTTAATATTTCTAGATGTGTATGCTTTTTTATTTGACATTAAAAAAATGTTGAAATACTTCAACAGGCTTGCACAAGAAAAACTTATTAACAGATTTCAGCCTACTGTAATGTATCTTTCAAGGTCAGGCAGCTTTGTGAAGCAAATTGAAGTCGACTCTTGTCAGCTTGGACATATTTTCATAATTCTTATTTTGTGCCCATTGTTCCCTGTTAATCTCCATAGTTCTAAAATTTGACAGCAGTTACCTGAATAATCATATTAATTATTATCACAAGGAATATTGCTTACAATTTAGTGTTATTACTTAGCTCTTTAATTTTCTGTGAAGCCAATGGGATTTTAAATGATCAGCAGGAATGCATTATGGAATTTAGAAGTTCTCTCAAATTTCCTTCTGTTCTTCTTTAGTCTGCAAGAACTTAACTAATTTTTATATTCGAAATTGGTCTCCATCGGTAAACAGTCACTTTATGTCTACGAATATTTAATAGCATTTGCCTTCCTGACATACTTTAGCATTGCATTCAGTCCTGTTTTTCCCTAGGGGTGCAAATCCCTACCTTGCAAAGTGCTGATTTCAGCTGTGCCACCACAACAAGTTGATCGTGAATAGAAATGTATATGCACATTATAACTGGGTGTGACAAATTCAGAGGGAAAGTTTAAAGCTTATCTGAGTGAATAGTGTCAGTGAGAACAATGCACACTTTTACATAAGTTCATTTGAATAATAAGGGATTCAGTGCAGTTCTAGACTGAACTGTGTTCCTCCCCAATTCATAGATTGAAGTCATTATCTCCAGTGTGACTGTGTTTGGAGATAGGGCTTCTAAGGACACGGTTAAAGGTAAATGAGATCATATGGATTGACCCTAACCCAGTGCGATGGGGTCCATATAATTAGAGGAAGAGATGCCAGGGATGTGCTTACCCAGAGGAAAGGCCATATGGGCACAGTGAAAAGGCCATCATCCGCAATCCAAGAAAAGAGGCCTCAGGAGAAACCAATACTTGCACCTTCACTTTGGACTTCTAGCCTCAAGAACTGTGAGAAAAGGAGCTGAAGGGATTTCTCTGATCTCTGGCTGTATGTACAGCAAGCCAGAAGTGCCAGATATTAAGTTCTTGTCATCCTTAATCATCATCCATAGTTTCAGCACCTTTTGTTGGCTTCTTTCCATTCTCTCTCACCTCCCTCTTCCTATACTGGTGAGACCTGGGACCACCTTCCAGGCAAACTGCTTGCACTGAATACATGTCTCATTGCCACTATCTAGGGAAACCTGAACTAAGAGAGCCACTACAAGCTACTGTGAGGATTAAAGAAAGTTCTATAGGAAAGTATCTACATCAGTACTTGATGCTTAATAGTAGCAGTTCAATAAAAGCTGATTATTATAGTAATGTGGATCCCTAGCCCTTCTGAGCTGACTTGGACTCTTTTTGCTCCACCAGTGTAAATAATTCTTCCTCTTCTTCTTCTTCTTCTTCTTCTTGTTGTTGAGAGAGAGAGCAGGTGTGAGCAAGTGGGGGGGGGGGCAGGGAGCAGAGGGGAGAGGGAGAGAGAATCTGAAGCAGACTCTGCTCAGCGTGGGGCCTAATACAGGGCTTGATCCCACTACGGGGAGATCATGACCTGAGATGAAACCAAGATTGGGATGCCTAACTGGTTGAGCCACCCAGGCACCTCTCCTCTAACTTAAATTCTTTTTTTTTTTTTAACGATTTTTAAAAATATTTTATTTATTTATTCATGAGAGACACAGAGAGAGAGGCAGAGACATAGGCAGAGGGAGAAGCAGGCTCCTCGCAGGGAGCCCGATAGGGGACTTGATCCCCAGACCAGGATCATGCCCTGAACTGAAGGCAGACGCTCAATTGCTGGGCCACCCAAGCATCCCTCCTCTAGCCTAAATTCTATACTAAATCTAGAATTTATTAAGCATCCCTCTTTCTCTTACCCATATGTTAGTAACAGCCTTCAAGAGTTCACCACCACAACTGGAAGCAGAGCACAAAATGATTAACCAAGGAGCAAAAAGGTGTCAAGGGACTCTGTTTGAAAGTCTGCACATTAAGGCTGAAGATGCCAGGGTAGCTCATGATGACCCCTTCCCATAGTCTGTGAGGTGGTTCCAGTTCATAAGCTTAACAGGTTCCTTTTTCACTAACTTGGAGTCAGAAATGCAATGTGGTTGGACTGGGGGTTTCTGAGAGCAGTATCCTTTTGCATTCAAAAACCCTTAAAATGTTGAAAAAATAAATTATGATCATCTGTAACTATTTGTCTAGTTGATGAGTGGTGTACAAAAACACAGAGTGCAGAGTCCAGACCCTGGATCTTCTTAAGAACTGTGTTTACCTTGGGCAAGTCATTGAATTTCCTCTGTGGCTCAGATTATTCATATGAACATCAATGCATACATTTAGGTTGTTGCAGACTTTTCTCAAAGCCCTAAAAAAACCTATGATCTGGAGGCAATGAATGAATTTTCATGATACATTAACCTGCAAAGTAAGAAGAGCTGGCCCAGAGCCGGAGTGTGAGAAAACTATGAAAAAAACTGAAGTGCTACCTTGCAAATTTGAAGTTTAGTTTTTAAAAAACTCATGCAACCAGAAAGTGCATAGGATTCAACATGAGCAGAATATTCTAGATTTTAATATGTATCATCTGAAATGGTGATTTTTTTTAAAAGACGCTGATAATGCGGTTCAAGAGGGCAGCCTAAACCATCTGCTTGAGCAGTGAGTCACTTGCAAAAAGCTGTGGACAAGAGGTGCTATATGCAATGGCACAAAATATGATATGTTGTATGGATTATTGGACCAAAAATCGAGAAGTTGCTCTTTTTTGTGCTTGTGCATGGAAATACAAAAGTGAAACTGACTAGAAATCAAAATGAAACAGACTTGCCTATTTCTGTTGACCTAGAGAATTAAAGAACAGAATTGACCCAAGAGCATATAAGATGAGAAGTAAATGGGTTTTTAAAGATTTTTTTTTCAGCATTTGAAAGGCAACATGTGTCTTTTTTTTACGCCCCCCCCCCCTTTCCTTAGTGCAGAATTACTAGGTGCTTTTTCTCATCTCCCAACCTTGAAACCTTAGAGCTGGCTATGCCAACTCCACAGCCTTCAGAGAATATGTAAGAAGATAAAAGGAAGGAGGTATCTCATCAAAGCAAGAATGCACATACCCTCCCTCAACAGGACAAAAATCCTGGCTCATTTTGTGCCCACACCTGGAGTTTTTTGTCCTCTGTTTTATCACATTCGACTTGTTTTCCCCCAACCTTTCCATCCAGATCCATTCAGACAACAAAGATTGCAGCTCTCTCTCTTGCATCCCTTCCTTCCTATTTTGTGTCAGTAATTAAGCCTCATCTTAATTAAGCACTCGTCCCTCAGACTTCCAACATATTCTCATAAGTTGAATTTTTGTCTGTACTAATTTCCCTTCTTTGAGCAATCCAAGAATGCATCACTGATTTAATGTT
Source organism: Canis lupus familiaris (assembly GCF_011100685.1). Lineage (NCBI taxonomy): Eukaryota > Metazoa > Chordata > Mammalia > Carnivora > Canidae > Canis > Canis lupus. The sequence goes on along the minus strand of NC_049222.1, from coordinate 15,854,136 downwards.
TAAATAACCTTTCAGTCATAGATTTCTACTCAAAAGTGTGCTGCAGCTCCCCATCTCCAACAACCAGAAGATCAGATTTGTTACTGGAATGTTAAGGTCAGTTGTGACCAGGAAGTAAATTACCTTTCCAAGTTTATGTCCCACTCCTATCTACACTACCTCTCAATCAATTCAATTCGTCCTTCTTCGGGGAACTTTGAGCTTGTGGGCTTCTATTACTGGACTCTGTTCCTAATGCTCTTTTAATCCCTCTTCTCTATTTACTTGGCTCTCTGTGGCCTCCAAATGCCCATCTCACAGAAAGTATCTTCTTCCAATAGGTTTTCCCTTTCTCCCATGGCTCAAAGTGAGTGCTCCCTTATGGGAGAGTCATTTAAATCTGCTGTGAATAGATCATGGCAATTTCAGACAGAGCAAAGACAAATTGAAGCTTACGTCCTCCTCTGACAAATGGTTGTAGTACCCAGCAGTGTCATTCAGAAAGCCACCCAATTAATGCCAAATATTTCCCTCAGTCAATATATTGTTAACTTAATTCCTTTCTAATCTAACTTCTTCTGTTCCAATATTGGCACATTAGGGGTTATGCTCACTCTGCCTTTGCTGAATGCTTCTGGTATGAGGCTGTCCAGAGCCCTGCCATCCCCTAAGTGCAGCATCACCAATGACTTCTCCTACTGCCTAGACCATAGTAATGTATTCTAAAATATCACATTACATCTCTGTATGGTCAATATGAGAATCTACTGGAAGTTATCCATTCAATTTAACTAACTAAAACTAATACTCCTATGTACACACAGTCTGTGTTCATTAATACTCTGCACAACCAGAGCCTGATCCCTTCAGTCACATAGCTTCCCTGATTTCTCCTTTGGTCCCTACAACTTGTAATTAATTCTAAGTTTTGGGACCTGAATAAAGGTGGTGCCATGAAAAAAATGCAAACAGTGATTTCAAAAGGTGGGTTTCCCTCTTTACTAAGCCAGACTTGAAACCTCAGACTCATGACTTTTGACTCCTAGTTCTTGACTGTGCAATCTGGTCAGATCCCCTTGCTTGCTCATTCCCTTGCACAGACTTTTGTGGCACTGGCACTTCTGCAGACTGGAGCTACTGTTGGGGAGAGGGGTGATAGGGGTAAGCAAGGGAAAAGGAAGAAAGGAACACAATCTGTTTCACTGCCCTCTCGCTTGGTTTTCCTTCCTTCATGTGGTACTTGGATTAGGCCTTTACACTTGGAAGTGCAGGAAAATAATTATTCTAGTTGAGCAGGACTGCAGAGATCAAATCAAAGGTGGATCTGTTGTGGTTTACAGAAACAGTCCCCAAAATTATCGCAGTGGACTAGGGGCTGATTTGTGGCCCAAAGAACTTGAGGATGGGTACTTGATCATACCACAAAGATGTTTAACGTTTTAAATTCATTGTTGAAGAAGTGCTGTGGACCTTTCAACAGAATAAAAATTATGCTTGTAGAAAAGTAAATAACATATGTAATTTACTAATAATAACCATAACATTATGAGTGGCATTATGTAATCTATGTATAGGCAACTTTCAGATTATGACATATCTTCCAAATCACAAGATATATTGATGAAGCACAGCAAAATGGTCTCTTAAAATTATTAAAATAGTGAAGATTTTTTAAATCAAATTATAAAACACATAATAAAAAGTAGATGGTTCCAGTCCTAAGATAGATAACAAATATTTTGTAGTGTTATATTATTGAAATATGTGACATTGTTTGAAAAGAAGAAAACATTCTACGAATTATAATGGCATTCGCATCTAAAATCACTAAAAATTGCAGAGTTTGATTATCTAAAGAAATCAAGTACCAATGATAAAATGAATATACTTGTATTTAATTGGGATATTGTGAAGGTTAATGAAATCAAACAACCTTGAAGGGATGTAGGTGCTGGTTAATACACCACTTTGAATTTTGGATTAATATTAAAAGAAAACGACCTGATTCATTTCTGTTTATTCCAATATTCAAACCAAGTCAGACTCCTGGGAATTATTAGGGAGACAAATTAAAACAACAGATGGACTTGCAGTTGCCTGCATAAGAATATCTTTTCACAAAGCCTCCTGACAATTTCAGAGATTCTAAGGTGTTCTATTTAATTTCAAATAAAGAACACCACATTTTCCCCTCTTTCCAGGCTGTCAATCTCCGAAGGCCCCAAAGAAAATGATTTGAAAACATCATGAAAGTATTTTTTCAGGCCTTTTATTACACACATCTTGTAAGATAGGTATAAAATTCACTATTTTCTGATGATAGAAGAAGAAAATGTAAGCAGTTTCTATCTCTCAAAGTATGAATCTTCACTTAGGGTATTATATGGGAATAAGCATTTTTATGGAATACAATTTTGACACGGTTTATAGAAAAAAATACCCAATTTCTTACTATATTTTTATTTCACATAATTAAAAGATTGTATCTTATTTTATGCATCACTGAGTTAAATCAGTCAGTCAAATAGTGGCTGTGTTAGTATTTGACTCTGTAAAAGTTTGCCTTAAGAAACTTGGGTCTATAGGTAGGTAATTTTATTCTGCATTGTTATTTAAGATTGATAAATAAATATTAGGGCACTCACTAACCTAATTTTTAAAATAATTTTTTTAAATTTTGATAAAAGATTTGTGCAAGCAAAATATATCATGGTGGCCTCTAGTGGGGAAAGCTATTTAATTTCAAAGCATTTAATTGTACTGATTGCATTAAAAGTCCATGTAAAGGAGGCTGTACGCTAACGAAATAAATTTTCAATATGGGCACCAGGGATTTCTGCTTCCAGCAGTTGTAGAGTGGCATTTTGCAGACTAACTCTCCTTCTGAGAACAACTAGAAAGGTTGGGTTTTTTTTTTGTTTTTAATCTGTCTGAAAGCATCAGAGATGTAAAAGGGAGCTTAAGGGCTCACAATCCCAGAAGGAATGAAAGTACTCAAAGAAATGAGTCCAACATTTGCCACTTTTCTCTTTGAGACACTTGTTCATTCTCTAGACGTGACAAAGGTAGAGAAGTGGGGCAGAGCTTCTGGCAATGTTATGTGACTGCGAGCAAGCAAAAATGTGTGTATGGCTTGCGCTGATGAAGAGACCCTGGGAAACACTCTGGACTCTCCACTGGAATTAATGTTGGACTGTACCCTAATAAGGTGCATAAATAAGTGGATCAGTTCTCACTGACTGAAATCCAGTTAGAAATCACATCAATCCTCAATTGGATTAAGGGAATCTGTCTCTAGCTTAAGTGTAACATCATTATCTCTAAGGTTTTCATATATTATATGGAGCATTCAGTAAAAATTTACCATTTATTCCATAAGACAAAATAACAGAATGAACAGCATAAAGAGAAGGAAAAGACATAGTAGGAACAAACACACAAAAATGGAGCCTGCTTCTCCTTCTGCCTGTGTCTCTGCCCCTCTCTCTCTCACTCTGTCTCTCTCTCTTTCATAAATAAATAAATAAATAAATAAATAAATAAATAAATAAATAAATATTTTTAAAAAAACACAAAAGATCTATATATTCAAGTTCTCAGAGATGGAGTTTAAAATAACTATTGTTAATATACTACAATATAGATAACATGATAGGGACTTTTCCCTGAAAAGTGGAAATAATAACCTAAATGAAGAATTCATAGATGAGCTTAACAGTACACTAGACAAATGAGAAGAAAGGATCAGTGAACTGAAAGTTAATTCAACAGAAAGTATGAATGAAACACAGAGGAGGGAAAGGGTGTAATGTAAAGGATGCAGTAAAAAGATCTAAAATGTGTGTTATTGGAGTCAGGGAAGAATTAAAGAGAATGGAGCAGAAGTAATATTTGAAAATACAATGAATAGAAAATTTTTGATGCTGATGCAAGTTAGAAAGCCACAGAGCTAAGAAGCTGTATATACGGAATCTACAAAGCACCAGAACTAATATATTTTGTTAGAAATCAAGAGTGTGATTACTTTGGAGAATGGAAATTAGAAGAGAGCATGAGGAATGCTTATGGTTTGGGCAATACATGTATATTTTTATCAGGGTGTTTGATCTATACACAAACTTTTATTTAGTTTGTGAAAATTCATGTGCTGCACATTGAGGATATATACCCTTTATATACCCTTTTCTTTATGTGTTTTATACTTCAATTAAAAGTTTAAATGTTTAATAATAATCATGATAATAATAATAATGCTATACAAATCCCCAAGCAAGAATAATACAATGAAATGACCCCCAAGCACAGCATACTAAAATCTCTGAAAATAAAACTCAATCATTTATTACTTACAAGACATAAATCTTTAATAAAAGGACAACGGTTTAAAAAATGTAAATCAGGCCAATATTCATCAAAAGAAAGCACATATAACTATACTGAAATCATACAAAATAGACTTCAAGGCATAAAGCATCACTAGACAAAAAGAGAGACTTCTCATAATGATAAATCAAACCACTAAGAAGATGTAAAAATTCTGAATTGGTATGCAATCCAAAAGGCAGATTCGCCTAATGGGAAGAGGTATTTTCACAATCTCTATAGCTGATAAAATGAGCAAACCAAAAAATAAGTTGGACTACAGAAAATATGAACAACACATTTATAAATTCAACGTGAATGCCAATTTTGACATATGTAAAACAAGATAAAGGACACATATTATTTTCAAGTACACACAGAATACTTACCAAAATTGACCTAGCCATTTGATAAATGAAGAAGCTGACCTGAGTATCTCTGACAGTAAGAGAAATGAAGCAATTGGCTCAAGGTTATAATTATCGTAATAGAATATATATATATATGTATATATATATATATATATATATATATATATATATATATATATATATAGAGAGAGAGAGAGAGAGAGAGAGAGAGAGAATCTGGTCCTCAGGATTACAGCCTTCTCAACTTAAATGAGCAAGACCAAAAGTATATCCTAATAAATGCTTTGCAACTGATCTTCTGGCTGCCTAGATAAGAAGCAGCTGCTATGAAGATTCTACTATAAACATAAAGACCCTATTGGGTGTCACTTTCTACTTTAACTGGTAGAATGGTGTCAGATTGTAGGCAGATTCAATGTCATAAATACATCGAGAGGGGCTTTTAATTTATATTTGACAACATAAACAGGGTGTAGTGACTCCAAACATAGTTTACAATAAGCAACTGTAATTTCTCCAGCTCACTCCAGTATACTATACGTGGTGAGCATGAATCTCCTAAACCTTAAACCTCAAGCTTCTATAATCTGGTGAAATTTGACAGCAACTAGGAAATCTATAAACAGTTTGCTAAATATTTGTTGGAAAACTCTACCTCTCTGCCCTAAATTTTTGTGCAAATAGGAACAGACATAGAACAAACAGTATATATTTTTGGTAAAATACAAAACATTAACATTAGCTCCAGCTCAGAGAAATGCTGAAACTTATATGTGATTGGTCATTAGCTGCCATTTATTTGGCGCTCACTATGGGCCTGCACCGTTCTAGGTAATTTACATATATTACATATAATCTTCACAAGAAAATTTCAAGGTGGGTGTTAGCCTCCCTTTTTAACTAATGAAGAACCTAGAATTCTGAAGGTTTGAGTAATTTGCCCAACATCAACACACTGAGTTGGGTTCACATCATGTCTATTTATCTTGAATGTCTACTCCCTGTGTATTCTACGCTGTAATCTGATACAGAAAGATAATTATCCTGGGAGGACACTACTGTGAAAATAGAGAAGAGTGTGGAATACAGAACAATAGATAATATAGAACCAGGGTATTGATAAAAGAAAAGCCAAACAAAACCAGAGCAGACATGGGTCTGTGAAAATTGGAATATCAGTCAGAGAAATACACCTGACTGTGTATCTTTTAAAATTAACTGTTTAGTAAACTGTATTTTGTTTATTTCATGGTACAATTACATTTATTTTCAATTAATCCTTTTATTATCCATCCCCACCCCCAAGTCAGTGATCCTCAAACTTTAGCAGGCATCAGAGTCATCTGGGGTGCTTGGTACACACACATTGCTGTGTGTTTCTGATCTTGTGTTTCCACTCCCAAGTTTCTGATCCAGTATGTCTGGGTGGTATTCAGAATTTCTTATTTCCAATAAGTTTCTAGGTGGTGATTGATGATGCTGGTCCAGGGGCCACATTTTGAGAATATCAGTTGAGATAATTGCTGTAAGACAATCTGAAATTTCCAGGTAGAGATAAACAAAAAGCCAATGGTTAATAAAACTAAGATCTGATATTTACTGAGCAAATTTTCTCCTAGGTACCATTCTGAATGCTTTACATTGCCGCCCTCACTTACTCTGGATAACAATCCTTTGAGGCAGATCCCATTGATTTCTTACTTTATAGATGAGAATGTAGAGGTTGGAAAAAGCCAAGAAACTTACCCATGGTCACAATGCTGGAAACATTTAAATCCAGCTACTCTAAAGTCCCAAACCTATGCTTTCACAGTTCTCAAATATTAGGGTGAAAAAGAGAGCATCCAAGGAATTTTAGAAAAATTCAGATTCCTGCATTCCATACTCAGAAATTCTACTCAACATGTCTATCATGAAACTCAGGAGCCTGCCAATTCTAACTAGCAACACATCTGTAGACAGTGAATTAAGAAAAAAAAAAAAAAAAAATATATATATATATATATATTTTCTGGTCCCAGAGCAGGCAGGCCAGGTAAGTAGCAGAATTCATAGTATGGGTCGTAACGTCTTATTCTCATCTTTGGGTGCTGTACAGACTCCACATTTCATTAACGTAGAGTATTTTTTTTGTTTTTGTTTTTTAAAGATTTTATTTATTTATTCATGAGAGACACAGAGAGAGAGAGAGAGAGAGGCAGAGACACAGGCAGAGGGAGAAGCAGGCTCCATGCAGGGAGCCCGACATGGGACTCGATCCCGGATCTCCAGGATCAGGCCCTGGGCTGAAGGCGGCACTAAACCACTGAGCCAACCGGGCCGCCCTCATTAATGTAGAGTATTAAATCAGGTTAGAATTTAAACTTATTGTTTTACCATCGATTTAACAATCCCATCAACATTTAAAATTTGTGGGTCATTATCAAAAGTTCACACTGATCACATGCATCTTCTACTTGGTCAATTGCCTGGTCCAACCTACAGTACCTCCTAACACTGAAGAACACTAGAGTCCCGCAAGAGTGAGGTTGGAGGGTGCTGTCTGCATGTTTTTGAGTGACAGAGGTTCTAATTCATAGGACTGGGGTGAGGCTTAAATTATTATATTAGTCAAAACACTCTAGGTGACTCATATCATCAGCCAGGCATGGAAACTACTGTTCCAGATCACTTTTTGCTTAGTTACTTCCAATTGTAAAGACCTAAATTACAGATACCAAATTGTGCCTTTTGCAGTTTTGAGCACATATTCTGCTCTGTTCTTTTACTCTTTTGCCTCAAGGAGTCACAGCTGGTGGTCCTGTCAGTCATAGCAACACAGCCAAAGACTAGATTGAGAGACAAGAGGGAGAGAACGAAGCAGCAGAGGGGATCTTGCTCGGCTGACCCCTGAGTCTGGTGCTCAGTTGGAAAAGTCGTAAGTTATTACTTCACTGATTTTCTTAGGCAGTCAAATAATTTCAAGTAGAAAATCCACCCAAACGGTTTGTGTAAGTAGTAGTTGCAAGAGCATGAAGACAGTTGTCGCAGCTGAAAAAAAAGGTCATCCATTCATTCACTTAATATGTGTGGCACACCTACTAAGTGTCAGGCACTGTTCCCAGCATTGGTGACCCTGCAGGAAACCAGAAGACAACACCCATACCATCCTGGCAGCTTAAACCGATTAGTGGGGTTGAAAAATAAATAGCTAGAAAAAGGAATAACCATGCTTCGAATAGAGATAAGCCTTACACAGAAAATAAGACAGAAGAATGTGAAAGCAAGTGAGTGGGGATGAGATGGCACTACTTCGAGGCAGTGATAGGAAAACACTATGATGAGGTGTCATATGAGCCAAATTTTAAATGATGAAAAGTAATTAGCTATGTGAAGAAAAATAATAAGAGATAGTGGAAAGAACATATATAACATTTCTGAGGCTTGAACAGCCTGGAGCATCCCAGAACAGAAGAATGAATAGGTCAAAGAAGTAACGAAGAGCCAGATGATAGAGAGTTCTGGTAGCTGACAGGGTTACACCTATACATGAAGACTTGAATAAATGTAAAGGAAAATATTATTCCTAGATTGGAGGGCTAAGAACTATATAGATGAAAACTTTCTCCAAGAAATAATGATAAATTATTTGTAACTTGATAAAATGACTCTAAAATTGATATGGAAAACTAAACAAGTAAAAAATTAAAAGGAAGATCAGTGATAGAGAATTAGCCCCTCTGTGTTTCAAAACATAAAGCCTCAATAATTTGAAAAGTGTGGTATGGAAACATGAGTCATTTTTTTCATACATCATATTGAGCTACCTATGGAGCAGAATTAGAAGTCAAAAATAGATGCAAATAGATAAAGAGCTTTAGAATATGATAAAGATGGCACTTCAAATCAGCAGGGAACACATATATATCAATAAATTGTGATGAGATGCCTGGATAGCCATCTGGAAAACATTTTAGATCCATACCTACCCATAGTGTGGGTTAAATTAATTTCAAAAGAAAAAATGTATATATTAATATGGAAATGCAAAGTGGTACAGCTACTTTAGAAAAAAGTTTGGCAGTCTCTCATAAAGCTAAATATATACTTACCATATGACCCAGCTATTCTATTCTTATTCTCAGGAGAAATGAAAACATATGTCCATACACAAAAAAACCATGAATTTTATATAGGCTATAATATAGGTTATTATATATAACCGAAAAATAGAAACAACCGAAATACCCTTCAACAGGTCAATGGTTAAGCAAACTATATTGTGGCCATATTGTGAAACACTACTCACAATTGTGGTATATACATCCATTAGAATATTATAGAACCGGGGTGCCTGGGTGGCTCAGTCAGTTAAGCATCTGACTCTTGGTTTCTGCTCAGGTCGTGATCTTGGGTGGAAGGATGGAGTCCTGCGTCCAGCTCTGCACTCAGCACGGAGTCTGCTTAAGATTTTTACCCTTCCTGTCCCTCCCTCCCTCTCTGTTCCTCCCTCTGAGTGCACGCTTTCTCCAATAAATAAATAAAATCTTTAAAAAAAAGAATATTAACTTAAAATAAATGGTAGTTATAAGTATCACACTGCATAAATACCACACATGAGTGATGAATATAAGTATCACATATACAATATTGCTGTATAAAAAGTTAATTGCAGTATGATACATAAATAAGTGATGTCTATGAATATTAAAATATCAACTACATATATTTTTACAGATATATACATATGTTTTTAAGAAGATATACGTAGAGGCCTAAAGAGATGCATAGGCTTGAAAAACATCAAGCTCAGCTTGGTAGATATCTTTGGTGTATAAGGAAAATAATGGAATTAGGGTAAGATACCCAGGGAGATGGGACTCTATTGGTAATATTGTTCAAAGTGTTTGGGTGGTGGGTACATGAATGTTTGTTTTATTACCCTTTATACTTTTTATAACTACTATTGTTTATTGATGGATTCATTCACTTACTAAGTAAATGCTAGGAAGCTGAAGATTGATTAGATGGATCTCTTATCATGAAAAGATTCAAAGTGTAGTTGGGAAAAAAAGTCATGTGACTATGTAAGAGTAATGGCAGTGGCAGCAACCATCACCAAGTTACAGTGCAGGGTAAGAAGTAGAGGCATAGATCAGATTTGTATAGAAGCATAAAGAAGAGATTGGGTCCACCTGCCTGTAAAATAGAGGGGGAGGCAGAGAAGGCTTCAAGGGAGAACTAGAAATTGGGTAGGAACTCCCTCCACAGTCCAAAGCATAAAGTCATTCCAGGAAGAACGTTAGAGGCGGAAGCATGTAGCCATTTAAAGAAATGTGACTAGTTTTTCCAGTGGCCAGCACAGTGCTTTTACCTGGAACCCATGATTGAGTGAATGCACGCATGAACAAAGCTAAGCTTTGGGCAAATTTTTGGCAATAGTCTAAATCAGTGATTTACCATCTGATTTGTTAGCCTGATTTGCTGGGTCTAGTTCACTTGTCAGCTTAGCTTTTGAGAAAGCCCATAACAAATTATTTTAGTTGTCTAAGAAATCTATTAATAACATTCTTACTTATGTGTGTTTCATTAAAAATCAAAATATAGGTTTCTAATCTTAGGTCTAAAGTTTTTTTCATAAAATTAATAGAAAATAAGTACTTGAAATATCATAAATATTAGGTTAATTTATTTGGCACTATCATTTAAAATATCAGCAATTATAAATTTAATAATTAGCATGATATTATAGTAAAAGGAAACTGACACTACAAAATAATTTCTCTTTGGAGTAACTAAATGAAAAATATTAATATATAGATAGAGCTTTCTTTTTTTTTTTTTTTTTTTTAAATAGACTCCATGGCTAACCTGGAGCCCAGTGTGGGTCTTGAAGTCATGACCCTGAGGTCAAGACCTGAGCTGAAATCAAGAGTTGGACACTTAACTGACTGAGCCACACAGGTGCCCCTATAAATAGAGCTTTTTCAAAAACACTTTTTTATTTGACAAATTTGGCTAGGGATAGACAAGGAGAAATGCTTAAACATGTCAAATGCCCTCAAGGCATTTGTTTTATTTTGTTTATAAAATAAACATCTTTTTTTAAAAAAAAATATTTTATTTATTTATTCATGAGAGACAGAGAGAGAGAGAGGCAGAGATAAAGGCAGAGGGAGAAGCAGGCTCCTCACAAGGAGCCCCATGTTGGACTTGATCCCAGATCCCAGGATCAAGCCCTGAGCCGAAAGCAGATGCTCAACCACTGGGCCACCCAGGGACCCCTAAAATAAACATCTTTTAAAAGTAAAGGCATCTGGATGTTATAGGAATAATAAAATTAAAATATACTAAATTACATTTATTTTTGAAGTCTCCTGAGTAGACTCAGTGAAGATAAAGGGTTTTGGTCCGCAGCTTCAGTGAATATTTTCAAAGAGCCAGTCCATGTAGCATTTCACTTCTGTTGAAACTGTTGAATTTGCTAGATTGGTTCTTAAAGCATAATTACCAAAGCCTTCATAGTTTCTTACTTTTCTATTAGGTTGTTCCTAAACTTTAGTGAGCTCATATGTTTCCCTATTTTGTTTGTTATTTGACACTAGTTGCCTACTTTTAGAAGAAAGGAGGCCCAGTGATTCCTTATGACTAAACAGAGTATAATAGTTTTAAAACCTATGTCACATACTTATAATACAATGGGATGAAGACTGCCTAACCTCACCGATTAACCTCGTACCAGAATTCCCAGCCTTTCCCTTATAATCGGAGCCTTTCCTTAAGCCAAAAATGAACTGTACCTTTCTCATCATCCTACACCTTCAGTTTCTCATGTTTCTCAATTTTACACTGATCCCACCACGTGTTTCATACAGCATCAACTAAATTTCAGTAGTGGCCTGCCCTAAAGAGACTTCTACAATTCCCTGGAGTAATGGGTGAGCTTGGACGTTGCTCTGATCCAAAGGATTAAAAAGAACTGAATGTTGAGTTCTTTTTCCCTCGTTTCTTCCTCCCCACTCCTCCTACTAATAATGTCTATAGGTTATGAGTTTTTATGCTTTTCTTTGCCATTAAAGGATGTTTATGAGCAAACACACTTCCCTCCTGAGATAATTAATTTTTCTACACTAGTATGACTTTATACCCACTTTATTCTCCTTGTATTTTACAGTACATCCACCCCTGTTATGCTAAGGGTACTTATGTCATGCAGTATTTCCAAAAGACTAATTGAAAATGCTCCTGCTTGAGCCATCTAGATGAAAGACAGTATCATCACACAATGCTTTAATCTTGATAATGGGACCCTGGGGGCAATGAGGGGGGAGGGGCTGGAAGGGGGTTACATTCAAGTCACCCTTCTACACTCTCCCTTCTACAAGAACTCACCTGCAAGAGGTTCCATTTGAAAATATGGCTGTCAAATACCACTGCTCCTCTCTTCTCCTATTTCACACATTTGTGGCACTGGTTTTCTTGTTGCATCTTGTTGTTTCATGCTTCTATGCTCTTGCTCTCTGGAATCACTTTCCCACCTCCCTGGATTTGGCAGCCTCTCATTCATCATTCTGAAAACAGCTCCAGGTTGGGCTAAATGCTTCTCCCACTGTATCCTATGCAAGTAGGTTTCATGGCCTGTATACCAACAACACTCTGGTTTTCTGTTTCTGTAAACTGGTTCAGGGTAAGGAATGTGCTCCTTGCCCTTCCAAATTCTCCATTTGGAGATTTCAGAATCAACTCTGGATGTGTGATTTAAGAGAAAAATACCAGTCTCGTTGATTCTGACTTCACAAATGTCACTCAACCCATTTGCTCAATTTCTACTGCCTCTACCTTACTTGGGCCAAGCCCTCATTTGCTTTTGCCTAGATTATTCTAGCAGCAGCTACCCAATCTTCTACTTCCAGAATCCTGCTCCAATTCACTTTCTAAGATAAAAACTAGGACTGTTTTGAACTAAATTTAACAGTATCTTATGTCTTCTTATTTTATGTTAGATAAATGTTCTCCAAAATCTACCCTTGTGCAATTCCACACTGAACTATTTGCAGTGCCCAATAATTGTGAAATAATCTCATGTCACTCTATCTTAGCTTTATCTGTGATACCCTTCCATTTCTTTGATACAAATTCAGTATGTGTGAGCCGTGCCTGGCACATAGTAAGCATTCAGATAATGATTATAGTGACGATGGTAGTAATAATAGCATATCCTGCAGCTTTCTTTGACCTCCTTAGAAAAGAGTAATTGTCCTTCCACACTATTTTACAAACAACTTTGTTATAGCACTTAATACATTGAATTCATCTGTGTCTTATTTCCCACCTAAATGGTGACATTTCTAGAGACATTTTCTTTTTTTATGACATATATTTTTTGGCTTAGAGCTTAAAGAAATAGTGATTAGTATATACTTAAATAAAATACTTAAATAATCTATCATCCTCATTTTATAGATAAAAAAAAGTTAAGCGACTTCCTAAAACTGAACAAATATTAGGGTGAGGAGCTTAATTTAAATTCTAAGGACAATGTCCAAGAAATTAATACATATTGCATTAGTTTCTTTGGAAAATAAAACAATCTGTGGCCCCTAGAAGCCGCTCAAAAACTAATAGATTATGTTCAGTTTATACCTCTGATTCCATATTAACAATTTATTCATGCAACCCAGACCAGGATAATGACTGTCAGAGCAAATACTTATATGCAGACTGCAACGTAGCAAGCATAGCCCTAAATGCTTCACATTTATTAACTCCTTTAATCCCACATTTTCTGAAAAAGTTTTTTAAAAAGTTATTTTTGGCTTCCACAGTTGCCTTTGAGAAGACTGTTCTCAATCTATTATAGATAATCTGGCATTTCACTCTTTTCTTTTAAAATCTTCTCTTTGTCTTTGGTGTCCTGTAATTTTAAGAGTTTGTAGATATGTGTGGATGCGTTTGTTTCTGCTAGGGACATGGTTTAATGGCTAAAACTGAGAATATACATCTTTCATTAAATCAATATTAAAAAACTTTTTTGGCCATTATATTTTTTAATACTCCCTTTCCTGAATTTTTGTCTTCTTTTCTCTGAAATTTTGATCAGGCATATGTTGAACCTTCTTATTTTTTCTCATGCTTTTTAACATATTCTCCAACCTTTCATTCCTTTATTCTGAATTCTGAGCAATGACTTCAGATCGGTCTTTCAGTTCACCAATTCATTCTTCAAATGTATATATTATGCTGTTCAATCTGTTCATTGGGTTTTTAATTTCAGCTTTTATATTTTTTAATTTTTGGAGGTTCTATTCAATTTTTTAAAATTGACTTTTTTGTGCTTGTGTTTTTCTCATAATTTCAACATTTTCTTTCAGATCATTATTAGTAGAAGACACACTTATTTTATTTTCTGGATCAGTGGCCCATAAATAGAGGGGGCACCACTCTTCAGAAGGTTTTTTTTTAAATTTTTTAAAAGATTTTATTTATTTATTCATGAGAGACACAGAAAGAGAGAGAAAGAGAGAGGCAGACACAGGCAGAGGGAGGAGCAGGCTCCATGCAGGGAACCCGATGTGGGACTTGATCCCAGGACTCTGGGATCACTCCCTGGGCCGAAGACAGGTGCTAAACCACTGAGCCACCCAAGGATCCCCTTCAGAAGGTATTTAGAAATGTGCAAGTGTTTGGGTTATCACAGTACCCGAGGGTGTTGGTAGGAGTGGGATTGTTACCAACTTTTAGCACCAAGATAGAGAATGCTAAACGACCTGCAGCACACAGGTGAACCCTGCACCAGGAAAAACTGTCCTGCCGCAAACCGAAAAAGTAATGCTGGAAAGAAAAACAGATTCAGTTAAAACTGATCATTCCCTTATCTTTAGGTCCTCCTGAGTCTCTCAACTCTCAGATATGATGAGTTTATTCCTTCTGTATTTTGTAATTTTAGTTGTGAGTTCATCTCCAGGGCAATTCATCTGTGGAAATTATTTGCTGGGATGGGTTGAAGGTAAATCTCTCCAGACTGATTTTATATTTACTTAGGTCAGGTGCCACAGAAGTATTAACAGGCTAGTATGATATTTTACGTGAATTTATGAGCCCATGTCACACATGGACCATGTAAGTTTGAAAACTAAATCTGCATGATGGCTGGCAGGCCTGTGGCTACAAGATTGTAGGGGAGACTTTTTTTTTTACTCCGAATAGGAACAAAGAAACTTTGATGTCATCTATTTCTTGGGTAGGCAAATATTTTACTGGCCCATCCTGATTTTATATCTGTAAATACCAATTACAGCTTACCACTTCGTGTAGAACAAAGACCTTATCTCTGCTCTTCACATGGCAGCAAGCCCACCCTCCTCAATTATCTATCTACCTAGGGCAGCCAGAGTAAATTTGTTTATAATCCTGAGTTTTCAGAACTCCCTTCTATTTTTGACTCCCAGATATTAACTTTATAGTTTTAAATTCAGCAATGTATTAAGAAGGAAGCTGTGATAGTTTATCCAGCATTTTAAGTCTTATTATTACAATTTTTTTTCCCAAAGAAATGCCAGTTTATCTAGTCTGACATACTGTCCTGTTCTTCATGTTCTGGAACAACTGGGCTTCTTCTGTTCTCATTTTAGAGAGAAAAACACAGTCACACATAAAGCATAAATGTTGCACTGGTGGTTCTGGCATCTTTCTGGCCTTTTCAATATTAAACATTTAAACTTAAATGAAGCTTTGAAGCTCAGATGATATATCCTAAAGTTGGCTCCGTTTACAACAACACTTAGTATTTCTGATCATTTTTCATCTAATGGTTTAAGCTGTGTTACAGCAGATTTCTCAGAGCTTGATGGTAGTATAGCTAATTGAAGTTACAGAGCTAATGCACTGACCCATTCACAGGATGATTATCCAAGATTTATGGCTGTCACAGAGCAGCAAAAACATGCTGATTTACTTGAGAAATTCGCAACACATGGAAATATGGAATGGTTCAATAAGAGACCATTACAGCTATCTCAATTTCTTGCCTTTTTGCATGGTAGTACACAAAACTGATCAATGCACATTTCTCATCGCCTTTTAAAAAATAACAGCTTTCCAAATTCTAGTTAATCACTCTTCATTTCCTTCTCAATTTGTGAATATGCCATAGAGTTACAGAATTTCAAAGGCAGATTGTCAATTATTTCCCAAATTTGAGTCCTTTAATTGTTCTACATAGAATAGTCATATTCAAGATAGATGGAAGTTAGAAGAAATTGCAACTTAATTGATAGACTAGAACATAGGAATAAGTGTTACTAGGAGAGAGTTTCAAATTGTAAATTACCAGATTGCAAACCTAGGATGGGAATGTAAATTCATTCCTTGATTACAAACTAAATTCTGCTTTCTCATGAAGGGCTGGTAAGTATCAGTACAATAGTGTATGTGAGATTGTTTTGCTCATCGGAGAAAAGTTGAGTACACGAATGGCATTCTCGGTTTTGATGACTGAAACATAGTAGGAGTGTCAGATACAGGTATACCATTTGAATACACATTTCATATAGGATTAAATGAAAGATCTATGATCACCTTACATTCCTAATATTTGGTAACATGGTTATTAGGTGACTGAGCCTAATCTCAGAAGAAAGAATGGAGTTTGTGAGGCTGAAGAAACCAGGGAAGATGGGGCTGCTAGCCTGGTCCAGAGGTTAACAGGACAAGCAACACAGAAGGTTTGCAGAAGCTGAGGATAAGAGAGCTGAGGATAAGCTCCTCTTCCGGCATGCATGAGATGTTCTATGATCAGCTGAGTACGAGGGTGGTCCCAAAAGAATCATATGAACTCCCTCTCTGAATGTACATACAGGACAAGGCAAAGAGTTAATGAAGGAAACGTAGTTCTTTCGTCTCTTTAATGTAATGACAGAAACTGCAGTACTAAATAGAGCCAAGGAAACCTGTGTTTCCAAGACTGTATACTTTGAGTTCTCTGGTTGCTGCCTTTGTGACGAACTTGGCTTACATATCAATTACCAATGCTTGGGGTACCAGGCTCAAATGTAATTAAACTTAAAATCAAACTTTGATCCTCCAGCATTTAGAGCTGTTTCCAAGACCTGAGTGTCAGGCTCGGTGTTAAACTGAAGTGTAGTGTTAATTACTTGTATATGACATGGTAAAAAGGGATCACTGTTGAGTTTCTATTTTAATCACCAAGGGCCTATTTGACCCTCAGTTGAAAGAGAGTTAACTATTCCCCCAGTTGAATTTAAAATAGATTTTATAACCCTGCCTATTTGAACACAGTACACAGTACTTTCTGCTTGGTTGCATTTTTTTTTTTTTTTTTTGGTTGACTCTTGATGTTAATTTTCATACTGAATCACAGGTTGTAATCTTTTGGTTGTTTTAGCTTATATCGACATCAGCTGCTGTAAAAAATGCTTTTGCCACAGTATCACAAAACTCAAGAATTATAATTGTAATTTGCTGTGTAAAGTATGTAATTTATTTGTTTTTAGATTTTATTTCTTTCTTTCTTTAGAGAAAGTGCACAAACAGGGAGAGGGGACTGAGGGAGAGGGAGAAAGAGAGAGAGAATCTCAAGCAGACTCCCTGCCAAGGGCACAGCCCAATGCAACATGGGCCTTGATTTCAAGATCCTGATATTATGACCTGAGCCGAAATCAAGAGTTGGAAGTTCAACCAACTGGGCCATCCAAGTGCCCCCTTTTTATCTTTTTATTAAAATAAATTTTTTTTTTAATAATCTCTACACCCAATGTGGGTCTTGAACTCATGACCCTAACTAAGATCATGACCTGAGCTGAAATCAAGAGTCGGAGCTTAACTGACTGAACCTGACTGAGCCATCTGGGGTGGCTAAAATATATCTGGGGCACCAGATATATTTTATAGGGACACCTGAGGTATCCCTAAAATATATATTTTAAGCAATAGTGAGTTCTATGTAGGATTATTACATTAAATGTATTTATGTGACTCTGTAAACAAGTTTTCAGGATAGAGTCTTAGATTTGACTGGGTTGTGGAGAGAGATGGAAAAGTGAAAGGAATCAGAGACAAAGGTAATAGCAGGTTGGGTGTGTGCATGTGTGTGGACAGGAGTGTGTGTGTGCCACTGCATGCTCCTATGTTGTTTATTTTGGAGATGATACCCCAAGGCCACATGGGGCCATTTCAATTAGGTACAATTATGGCCATAATTAGGTCAATTAAGGGGCATTATGGGGAAGGAGGACTATTTCCACATCAGTGAATATATCTAACCAAAAAACTATCAGAGAAAGTGATGAATAATTAGAGTTAATTCAGAAAGATGCACTATAGGGAAAAAGTGGTAGTTTTATATTCTTCATGTTATAAATATATTCTAAAAGCTATGTGAACCATTTCATATTAACCTTTTTAAAATCCATTTGGTAAACAAATAATTCAACTTGTTATTGATTAAAGGCTCCAGAATCTTTCACCATTATTAATAATCCAGTTTGCCAGGCAGCTTAGTCTTTGCTGCCCAATCACAGAGAACTTCTCATACCATAAAACTGCAAAACCTGGTGTCAACAGCTAAATTTACTAAGCTGCCATTTCTACGATTGCTTCATAATCTTAAAAATGATATCTGGATATTACTCTTATGCATCCTCAATTGCTTATGTTTAGAATTACCATGAGACATTCTTATGCTACTAAGATCTTAATAATTTTTGTGAAAAGAGAAAAATTCCATAAATACACAATTTTTATCATATAGGAGAGACTGACAACATTTAAATAAAATTCTCAACATGATTTACAATGTATTGGACCCTACATGACCAGTCCCACATAGTAACACTCTTCTTGGCACATAGTAAATGTTCAGCAAATATTGTTGGATGATTGATTAACTGTAAGATATACTGCAAAGAGCACAGTGTCAAACAGACCTGGCCTCACATATTTTAGCTATATGACTTTAGGTAAGTTATTTAACCTCTCTGGCTTCCAATTCATCCTCTGTTAATAATATGTACCTGACAGGACTGCTATGTAGTGAAATAAGACAACATAAATAAGGCACATAGGATACTTCCCCTGACACAGTAAAGGTTCAATAAATATTAATTCCTTCCATGAGATGTCTTCTCAGTTCTGCACATGTTTGTAAGTAACCAGCTGCATCTTAGCCAGCATATTTCTGGAATGATTTAATCTCATTTATTTAATTAAAGGTAAATGCATATGCTATAAAATAACCATTACGTAACATTATAAAAATAGTAAGTTGTTATACATGAAAAAAATTCACCAAAACATCCTTAAGTTGAACTCGCTTGACCCAAAACTGAAGCGAAATAAGAAATGAAGAGTGTCCAAGACTTGAGTTTCTATTTGTGTTCAGATACATATTTTGTCTAGGATGATATTACAGGGAGCACGTGGCTGTAAGGCACAGGTGTGATTGGGACTGGCAGAAACAGAAGGAAACTGTCTGCTAAGATGCCCGGGCTACTCAGGGGACAGGAGTGGGAATTTAAGTGACCCACCAAGGTCCCCACGCTGTTGGGAAACAGGCCATTCAAATCCTCTGCTTCCTCTCAGCCTCTCTTGCCAGAGTCCCCCACTTTGCAACGTGGCTTCTCCTCCCTTGACCTACTCATTCCTCAGTAGATAGAGCTGCCCCAATCCCAGGTTTCCAAAGCTTCCTTTCATTCAGTATCCAACAGCAGCTGTCTAAAGGGTCCACATATCCAGTCCAGACTTGGAGAGAAGCAATTTCACTGGCTCAGCCGAACCCCACACAGGCTCTCTCTGGCCAGCTCATCATCCCAGACGATATAAGAATGGCTCTCAGAAAAGTGGCAAAAGGTTGGGCATGACAGGCAAATTTAAAATTAATATTCTGAGTCTAAAAACCCCAATAACTATATCAAAAACATACAGTCTTTCTAGACACTACTCTAGAGTTTCACATATATTGGTCATTGCATTTTCTCAGCAATGTTGTGGGGCAACAGTCCTTGCTATCTTTGTTCCAGGTGATGAAAGCGAAGCACTGGAATGTCAAGTGACATTCTCAAGACCATATAGCCCGGAAGTGGTAGATTTGGGTCTCTAACACTGGCAGTTTAGCTTTAGAATCTGCCTTGAACAGCTATGCCAGACTGCTTCGCCATGAAATTAATTTTACCTGTAAACAAGTTTGATTTTAGAGCTCCAGGCACTGTAATGAAGAGCAACATTTCTAGGATCTTCTGGCACAGAAGAATCCCAAGGACAGAATTGTATTTTCCTAACCTCAGATCCCCATCAGTAAGAATGTCCAAAGCAAAGCAGCTTGCTGGAATCAAGACAGAATGACCTCTTCCATGGGTTAATCAATGGAAAGGAGTGACAGCTTGTGTACCGCCAACAGGTAGGTACAGAAGGGTTGAAGGAATGCATTCATTTTGTCATTCATTTATCAATAGATTTATCTCACAGAAAGCCATTTTCTCTGTGAATCATCTATGAGGCAAGCCACAGTTTTGCCTGCAAATCTATAATAGATCCCACTGATTTTCTACTCTATTATTATAAAGAGGTGAAAGGTGTATTACTTATCAATCTCATCAAGATTACGAGTCAATTTCCTAACATTAGGATGAAAACGTTTGCAGAGATATTATGCAGTTTGACACAATCTGTCTGGCTAATGTTCACATAGTGATGAAACTAAACATCCTTACATGAAGTTTGATTACCTCCTTTCTTTCAAAATTTATTTATCACTGAACACTACTAAAAATACCACTTTCAAATAAAGGCTCTCCAGAATATAGCAAATATCAAATACATTTTATTGTACATTTAAAATATAATTTTTAGGGTCTCAGGTAATTAACTCGATAGGTTATTATTATAAGTCCACTGTGTGAAACAAAGGGAATGTTTATACTTGCTAATGATTTCTCCATAAGCCGTGTGTGACAAAATATTTTTAAAAGACACTAAAACGTATCTTAGCAGTGTTTGAGAGGCATAATACAAAACTCCCGTCTAACAGATGTGCCTGTGACAGTAAAGAAAAATAAACTTCCAAATATTCATGGACATGTTTGCCCACCTTCCAAACCCACTGTGCAATTGCTGTATGCTCAAAAATCAAGCACCTGCAAAGTGGAATAATTGATTGACTGTGACTAAGGGCTATGCCAGTTTCTGGAGCCTTCTTGAGGCTCCATAACAAAACACATATAACAATGGTTGGTCACAAAACTAACATTGACGATTAAGTTTCATGAACTAACTGAGATTTGCAACCTTCTGGTTTCAATTTTACAGTTCAGTTCTGCCAGATGGAGTAGGAAGAAAATAACATACATAATTAAAATCAATGAAGTTATATCAACCCCAAACACTGGGGGGTGGGGGGGAAGCAAGCAAGCAAGGAGACGAAATCCCAGTCATTTGTCTTCCCACGTCTGTAGCCAAAATTAAAAATCTACAAGTCAGAAATTGAAAGCCTTAAAGAGTAAATCTTAACCATGATGTAAAAAGCTTCAAACAAATCACTAAGATCAGAATAATATATAAGGATAAGATATAAGAATATAGGGCAGCCCCAGTGGCTCAGCGGTTTAGCACCTCCTTCTGCCTAGGGCATGATCCTGTGGTCCCAGGATCGAGTCCCATGTCGGACTCCCTGCAGGGAGCCTGCTTCTCCCTCTGCCTGTGTCTCTGCCTCTCTCTCTCCCTCTCTGTCTCTCATGAATAAATAAATAAATCTTTAAAAAATTTTAATAAAAAGAGATATAAGAATATAAACAATGATCTGTTAAGGAAAGAGACATATATTATCTGGATGGAGAAAAAGATTAGGTAGTCATGTGGCTATTTAAAAACAATAGTAGGAGGAACTTGCAATAGCAAACTGGAAATAAGTGAAAGTGTGCTACCAGGGCAAGGACAGATAACCTGTCAGTAGAAAAAGGAGATAGCAAGTTGCAGAGCGACTGGCACATAGTAGCCCCTCAATTAACTTCAGTGGATTAGTGGATTACTGGTGGTATAAAAGACCCCACTTTGCTACAACAATCAATCTCTGGTAAGGCATCACAAAGGGGTAACTGACAACTAGACTGCTATCGGAGAATGGGAGGAGTCAAGTTATTATGACATTTCTTGAAATGTGTCAGATAATAAATTCAGCCAAAATGAGGTAAATAAATCTATAAATGTGAATAAATCTTAGATCTAGATGGAATAGGATTTATGATTATTTTAAGTTAAAAAGGAAAAACATCTTATTTGGCCTACTGATTGCAACACACCATTTTTTTGGTCAAAACAAAAGGCAATCTACTGAATAGGAGAAGATATTTGCAAATAACATATCCAATAAAGGGTTAATGCTCTAAGTATATAAAGAATTTATACAACTTGACACTAAAAAAAAAGAAAGAAACAAAGAATGTGATTTAAAAATGTGCAGAGGACCTGAATAGACATTTTTCTAAAGAAGATATACAGGTGGCCAACAGACACACGAAAAAGTGTCCAACATCACTAATCATGACAGAAATGTAAATAAAAACCACAATAAAAAACCACCTTACAACTGTCAGAATAGTTAGTTTCAGAAAGATAAGAAATAACAAGTGTTAGCAAGGATGTAGAGGAAAAGGACCCCTTATGCAGTGATGGTGGGAATGTAAATTGGTGTTAGCTGCTATGGAAAACAATATGGAGATATTAAAAAATAGAAATGCCACATGGTCCAATAATTCCACTACTGTGTATTTACCCAAAGAAAATGAAAACACTAATTTGAAAAGATATATGCACCCCTATGTTTAGTGCAGCATTATTTACAATAACCAAGATATGGAAGCAATCTAAGTGTCCATAGGCAGACGAATGGATAAGGAAGATGTGGAGCGTGCGTCTGGAATATCACTCAGCCATAAAAATAAGATTTTGCTGTTTGCAACAACATGGATGGACCTAGGGGGTGTTATGCTAAGTGAACTATGTCAGACAGAGAAAGACACACACCGTATGATTTCACTTATATGTAGAGTGTAAAATACAGAACAAATGAACAAACAAACAAAGTAGAAATAGACCCATAAATACAGGGAACAAACTGGTGGATGCCAGAGGAGAAGGAGGTCAGGGATGGGCAAAATGGATGATGGGGAGTGGTAAGTCCAGGTTTCTGGGTATAGATCAGTAAGTCATGATTAGGTGAAAGGTACAGCATAGGGAATATAGCCAATGCTATTATAATAGAGTTTGTTGTATGGTGACAGATGGTAGCTATACTTGTAGTGAGCATAGCAATAATATATAGAGTTGCCAAAAAAAAAAAAAAAAAGAGAGAGAGAGAGAGAGAAAGAGAGAACATCTTATTAAGCCTACTGATTACACATACAGGACATATTATGTCCTTCCCTGAAATTCAACTGAAATTGGAAAATAAATATTTTTTAAAATTTCTAAAAATCAGACCAGTGTCAGAGGCTGATAAAATAGTAAGAAATTCATAGTAAATGTGAAACTAGTAGGAAGAAGTGAACTCTTTATGGTAGCTGAGGAAATCTCAAAAAAAGAGCTCCACATGACTTTGAAAGTAATCTCCCCAAAAGAACAATATGCTATATTTATTTGCAAACAATCAAACATTGTTGAGGAAAAGATGATACTAAGCAAGAGAAGAAAAGCTAAGGACATAGAATTAAGATATGAAATAGTTGAAAATCTTTATATAATAACTTCAGTAAGAGTCAAGAAACTGCACACACACTCATGTATACATGTATACAAACATATTTCTCAATACGTGTTTATAAAAGGAAACTATTAGTATTGGGGAAAATTGAAACTATTTAATGAAATAATTTGAAAAGTCTCAATTCCTAGTTAGAAAAACCAAAATATTTAAGCTTGATGACATAAAAGACTCTGCCAAACAGAAGATTTGGCAGATCTGTCTGTGTTAATGTGAAGTTTAGTTTATTCATGTTCACTGTTATATAGCATTACATTATATGAATACATTATATGGATTATGTGCTACATTTTACATTCAATTTTCGTTTCATAGACATAGAGGTATATTTCTATTATAAACAGTGTTACTACAAACATTGTTCTTATTCTTCTTCTATATTTGAGAGCTTCCTTTGAGTATGTAAATGGAACTGAAATTATGGTAACTTACTAGATATTTTCCAAATTGGTTTATACTCCCATTGGCAGTATATTAAAGTTTCTGATGCTCCATATTCTTGCTAGCTATTGGTATTGTCATATTATTATGTGTTTTAATTTTGGTGGTTAATTGGTTTCTTTATGCTATTGAGTCACCGTATCTATAAACTGAACATATTTCTTCTTTTGTTTGGGTCTTCTTTAGTATCTTTCAACACAGTTTGTTATTTTTCAGTAGATTTCTTTCCAGGTAAGCTATATTCTAAACTGTTTACAAAAAATTTTTTGAACCTACAAAAAAGTGGTTAAAGTAGTACCATATGCTTTTCATATGAATTGACCATTTTTAATACTTTGTCACATTTTCTTTCTTTCTTTCTTTCTTTCTTTCTTTCTTTCTTCTTTCTTTCTCTTCTTTCTTTCTTTCTTTCTTTCTTTCTTTCTTTCTTTCTTTCTCTTCTTTCTTTCTTTCTTTCTTTCTCTTTCTTTCTTTCTTTCTTTCTTTCTTTCTTTCTTTCTTTCTCTTTCTTTCTCTCTTTCTTTCTCTCAAGTATATACTAATATCTCTCTTTAGATTTTGGGGGAATCGTTGGAAATAAGATTTAGCCATTATGAAAATTTACTTCTAAATATTTCAGTATGTATTTCCTAAAAAAAATTGCCCTACATACTCACAGAATCAATATAAATAATATGCCACTTAATAATACTTTCTAACCTAAATCATTCAACTTACTGATTATTCCAATATTATTCCTATTTTAAAAATCAGATACATATGGAATCACATATTCATCATCTGATATTTTTAATCACATTTAACCTAAAGCAGTCGACTGCCATTTTTATCTGAGACACTGACATTTTTAAAGAGTGAAAGTCAGTGGTCTTGAAGAATGTCACGCAATCTGAATTTGTTTAAATCGTTTGCTTTTGATTAGGGTTAGATTATACGTTTTTGACAAGGATTTTTACATAGGTGATATACTTCCCATTGCATCTCACATAAAAAGTATTTTGTTCACTCTTTGGCAAATTAATTATTTGATCATTTGCTTAAGGCAGTGTCCACAATATTTCTCCATTGCACAAGGACATTTTCCTTTTGTAATTAATAAGTAGTCTCTGCAGTGAAACTTTGAGACTGTATGAAAATCCTATTCCCCAGTAACATTTTTGTCAATGGTTTAACAATTGTTGAAAACCCTTGATAAATCAATTATTATGCTGGATATTTGCAAGATCATAATTTTATAATTTTCTTTATTCTACATTTACTGTCTGTAATGTTTCTGTAAAGAGCTTTCCTTTCTCTTCCTTTTTCTTTTTTTTTATTATAACTATGGACGATCGACTTTTTAAAATTCATTGATCTAAAATCCATTGCAGTCATCACTATTTCAGACTGCCCAGAATTTAGTTATTGGGAGCCCTTCATGCTGGATTCTGGATTCTGTCCTTTTGGCATGTATTCATCACTTTCTTCCATTCAGATGCAACAAGATGGTTAATGATAACCATGTGTAATCTGTGTCCAGACGTGGAAACAAATACTTCTTCAAAGAGTCCTGAATTCATTTACTGAGATGTGATATTTAGAAAACACACTCTGGGAGCAAGCTGGACTCATCATTATATGGCTGTTACACAGATGATTCTGGGCTCTTTTGGTCCTCACAGTTAGCTCTATGGGATTTCCATCTCACACCTCCAATTCAAATTCAACCCTCTTACTGCACCTACCCCCCCCCATCCATAATTTTATTTCTTTTCTCAAAACAATGTACTCACTTGCTTTTTCCTATAATACTCAAAATAATTTGAGATTTACCATATTAATACCACTAACAATAATAAAAATTCTAAGTGAAGTTAAAAATCACTCTTGTTAATTATTATCATTCTCAGAATATTCTCATTAGGTTTTTAGGGCAGAGTACTGTATTCAAAAGCCATGCGAAATAATAATTTTGTTTCTGGTGGTAATATGAACTGTTTTTGTGTTTTGCCCATTTTTAATTGAGTTTTAATTTTGTCATTTTTATCTTATTGCAAGAGATTAGTCCTTCATCTGTGAAACATGTTGCAGGAACAAATCCAAGATAATTTCTTGCAAAGACTCCGTAACCTTCTGAAGTCTATCCTGTTTATGTCTCTTTCTCTCACTGTCTCTCTTTCTCTTTCTCATTAGCTTTACCTGATCCCACAAAAAGGTGTCCCTTTTTTTCAGAGTTTTCTTGGGTAAAGAACAATCACTTTCCCAGGGCAGAAAATAAATCTATAACAGTTACATTAAAACCCTGGTAAAGAACCATGTAAATACTACAAATTATGGGTGTTTCTAAACCTCAGGAAGACAGACATGAATTTGTGGCAGATTTGAGCATTCTGCTAGATTCTTCTAGTCCTGGACTGCAGATCTGTACCTAAACCAGTTTATTTGTTTTTTCTCTCAGGTAAGAAAAATTGTTTAAAAGCAGCAAGGGAAGATTAAAGTGACCCAGATGTGTAAAAGCAATTGCCTTGAGAGAGCAAATTTACAGCAAAGAAAATTTCAGGAGCTTTTTAAAAAAGGAAATTGGACAGATTCAAAATTCTAAACCAAATAAAGATTAAAATAGGTGTTAGGAAATTTCAAACAGTATTCAAGAAAGGTCTTAATAGTGAAAGTAAAGAGAGACCTATCCTTTCTCATTATAAGTGTACTTAAAACTGAATTTGGGGATGATGAAAACTTGCCAATTAGAAAATATCCCATATGTGGGTGAAAATTTCCAGAGAATCTTCAAAAGTTAACAAAATGTAAATAAATACAACTTAAAGCTATTTAGATAAAATAACCAAGAAATTCTACTTGTAAGGAGAGCTGCAAATATTACAAACAGAAGGCCACTGGAAGGACCACTGCTCCACATTGGGTGAGAAACATCAAGAATGTCTCCAAAACTGCCAGCAATGCCACTAGGAGGGTGGTATTAATACTTCAAGATATCAAGTCCTTTCTTTACTCTCAATTATAGAACTATAAATTATAAAACATGACAACTTCATTCATGATATGGCTGTCACGATATCTACCACAGGCCAGTACAACTACAAAATATCAGACGCAGCAGAGAAAAATTTTGAAGACACTTGAAAAACAAGATGGAAGACTGGACTTGTAATTAACGTATAAAAAGGGGGGGGGGGAGTGAGAACAAGGGTGAGAGAGAGAAAATGTGTCCCAAAGTAAAAATGCCTGGTGTCAATATAAAAAATAAATAAATAAATAAATAAATAAATAAATAAATAAATAAATAAATAAAAAACAAACAAACCCTGGAAAAGGTGAGACCAATGGTGTCCTACCAGTTGTAAAAAGCTTAAGGATAAATGGCCTTTATTTACTTGGTTGGCTAGAGCCACCTGAGTAGTAGGAATTTCTAACAATCCTTAAATTCTTTCTCAACTCCCCACCTGTAACCTTTATTTTTGGATTCTTATTAGTAGAATGCCCCTTTCTCCCACGTGACATGATTCCACTAGATTTAATAGACAGGAATTACATTACAAAATGGGACTTCCAGACAAAACACATTTCAGAGAAATTATCTTAGAAGTTTTTATAGATTTTCTTATACATATTCAGAGTATCATGGGTCTAGGCTGAATACTTGGCTCTATTTATGGATCAAGCTATGGCCAAAGGATTAGCTATGGTCACAGTATCTCTATGGGCAAAAGAATCTGTAAGCATAGGCCGCCTAACTGTAGCAGAATCACTGATCCTGGATAATCGCTACAGTATATACAGCAAATAGTACCCCCTCCCCCAAACTCATGTCAATCCAGAACATCAGGATGTGATCTTATGTGAAAATAGGGTCTTTGCTGCTGTAATTCTTTAAAATTAAGTCCTACTGGCATCGAGTGGATGCTAAAACCAATGACTGACTCCTTATAAAAAAAGAGGTCAAAAGAGACAAGGGTAGAAGTGGAGACAGAGCTGAGACTGGGGGGATGTATCTACAAGCCAAAGAATGCCAAGGATTGCAGGCCACCACCAAAAGCTCTGTGAGAGGCATGGAACCAGCTCTCTTTCAAAGCCTTTAGGAGAATCAAGCCATCTGACCCTTTGATTTTGAACTTTGAGCCTCCAAAAGTGTGACAGAATGAATTTGTTTTGGTAATTTCTTACAGCAGCCCTAAGAAACTAGTACAATCATAGATCCTTCTTTTCATATGTGTTTAAAAATGTAGACTGCTCAATAAGAGGCCAAGGCTGAGACTCCATTGCCTCAGAGCAATTACAGACCTCAAATAAATTAGTCAAAACATTTTCAGATCTTGTACAAGGATCATTAAATCTCATGTTATTACATAGAATGAATACCTAGTGCTAAAAGAAATCACTGGTATTTTTTCTACTAGTTACTTATCATGAATTATTGCTGTATTATCCTTCCCACAACACTGTCCACTTGTATAATACTCTTAAAGTGACACCTCCATAACATTTACTAGATACAGCAGAATTATGTGGGTTTGGTTTTGTGTGTGTGTGTGCTTCTTTGTTTTTGTTTTTTGTTTTGTTTTGTTTTTTGTTTTTGTTTTTTGTTTTTTGTTTTTTGTTTTACTTCTTGGCTATTTTAGGCATGGACAGAAACAGCTATTTTGGAAACAAGTCTACCAAATCCTGAGTTAATGTTTTTTGTTCACTGGTCTTATCTGAATGAAAAGAGAGAGAGAGAGAGAGAGAGAGAGAGAGAGATGAAGATACCAGATTGGTAAGCAGTATCTAGTCTCTTTGGGGTATCCTCCTCCTTTTTTTCTTTTTAAACTGGGAGCCAAATAAATCCAAATGGCAAACCCAATGTCCTTTCTAAGGTACATCACATTACTATATACTAATAGCTGGCATGTTTTTGGAATAATGTATTTCTTTGAAACGTTACTGAAACAAATCTCCTCCGGTACTCTATAAAAATGAACAACAAAGTGAAGTATGTAATGCCTTGATGCTACCAAAATAATTACTGTCATTAATTAAAGACTCATTATGGATACTATGAGAATATTTTTAAAATACAATAAAAGTAACTTTAGAAAGACTACAGAAATATGTTAGCAGATCAGCACACTAAGCAAGCTGTTTTGATTTCTTACATAGGGAAAGAACCCCCTAAAAAGAAAAAAATTAACAGGTCCATGAAGAAATTAAGCCATTCATTCTATTAGGGGTGTGAAAAGTGTGGCTCCTCGAACTCTGAGAAAGAAGTACTGGAATCACTAAACTATAAGATCCATGAAAATAAGACCTGGCAAAAATCAGAATGGCTACTAGTTAACACGAGAACACACACACACACACACACACAACTCTCAAATAAATGCTTGCCAAAATCCTCCATGAAGCAAACCATCGCAGTAGAGATAAATTGGTTGTAATATTAAATAAACAGCAGTGGGGAAACTTCTAGAATAGAAATTCATACCTCACTGTAACTAATACAATTATGGGAAAACAATAAAAGGGAGACATGGATAGGAACCCTGCCTAGAGGACAGTGATCATCTCCAAATAAATTTTGTAAAATTGGTTCTTTCCACAGATTGCAAATATGAATTACTAACAACATGCTTATTTGGGGAATAGTTTGAAGCACTTTCCTTTCTAAAGAGTCACAGCATTTACAGTGTTAAAAAACATTTACAGTTCCTGTTAGCCACTTGGGACATTGCAACTTTTCTATCCAATGATATAGGAACATATTTAACTAGAACATTCTTGAGTTGTGCAAGGCTTTGCCATTTATTCAGGGGCCTCACTCACCTAATTACTGCTGAACTTGTGGACAAAAGGCAGGAAACTTAGCAGAACTTGTAAGTGATATTTTAGTAAAGAGCCTAAACTGAGGTTATTCAGAGTGTTAAGAAGCAAAATAATCCACTAAAGTTGCCAGGAACACAAGATTCTCAGGGCAAGGCAATCATTGTAGCAAGTACACAGCATCTCCTAAAACCACTGGAATAAAAGTATGCTAGGGGACATACTCTGATTGCATGCTATTGCTTGTTGTCCTTTTTAGCACACTTTTCTTCTTTACTTATTTAAACATTTACACTTCTGAGTCAGCCTACGATACTCTGCTCACTAATAAAAATGACCTACATCTAAGCTTTACTAGAAGCAATCATCACCCTCGCTCTCTACTTCAGTTCTCCTGGCCAGTTTTAGTGCAACCAATTAAAACAATGATATAAAGATATGGCACAGTAACCTTACCAATAATGCTACATTACACTCTTAGACAATATGTAAGTAAAGGAAAAAGTCCTTACACTACAAAAAGTGCAACATGCAAAAAGGACTATTGATCAAAAACAATACGACTTAAAAGTGACTGAGGCTTTTCATTTTTTTTCCCTCTATCATGATCATGATCTTCAGTGGCAAAACAGAATGAAGGCTAATTATTGTGTGGAACTATCAATTAGATTTTTTCAAGCCTTAAGACTCTCCAATACCAATAATATCACCTTACAAAGAGTCCAAAGGAATAAACCCCTGCTGAGATTACAAATAATAATTGATGAAACACACTCCCAAAAGTGTCAATCCTATTAAGGCACTTGAAGATTTCCAGGTAGTCTTTTTAAAAAGTCACCCTCAATTTGGCTGGTATAGTAAACACAATAGCCCGACGCCCATAAGTACAGCAAATTGATTGCATATTTTTATTTATGGGTAGGAGTAGTACCCAAGTCGTTATTGGTAACACAGTAGAGCTGCATTTTCACTTGGTCAGTAAGCAGGCAGTCTGCACCGTTTCTAACACTTTATGTTGACCTGGATTATCAACACCATGAGAGAGACAAAATATGTATGTGGTAAAAGGGCTAGTCTGTGGAAGTTACAAAGCCTTAAAGGCATTTGTTAGAAAATAACAAATATTTTTTTTAGAAATTAACAAATATTTAAAAATGAATTAATTAACAGATCAGTTTAAGAAGCTAGAATAACAATAAAATATACTAAGGGAAGGGAAAAATAATGAAGAAAAAAGCAAAAATCAATAAAATAGGTTTTGTCTATTTTTTCTATACATTCTACAAAACAATAAGAATGATAAAATGTTGAAATACATTTTTAAGTAGCTTTGTTTCTACTAACTTGTATTTTGCTCATTTAATTGTTTTACTTTCCACATGGATTCTTCTGCAGGGCTAAAGATCAGGCTTTATCAGATGTTGAGCAAGAAATGAAGTGAACAGACAACATGAAACACACTAAGCATATTAATAAAAAGAAATGGGATAAAACTACAAAGATAAGAATCCCACTCATGGTTCTTTGACACCTTGTTATCAATTCATATGGTCTTGGAGGTAAAATTTTGCTCTGTGGGAGAGCATTAATCCCAAAGTCCATGCAAATAGAAAATATGTATGTGTCTGTAACAGTTAATGAGAGAAGCTAACTTAAAACTGATCCTAAACTATCTGGGAGAACAAAAGTGTCCTATAATAATAACATACAATTTAGAATCATAATTGTTCTTGGGACATTTAGAGTATTGAATCCCCAGAACAGATTTTCACCAAGATGGGCTGCTGTTGCATTGAAAATCTCTCAGAATG
Source organism: Canis lupus familiaris (assembly GCF_011100685.1). NCBI lineage: Eukaryota > Metazoa > Chordata > Mammalia > Carnivora > Canidae > Canis > Canis lupus. The sequence continues at coordinate 15,822,631 of NC_049222.1, read as the reverse complement.
ACATCAAGATTTCTAACTGATTTTAGGGACGGCTGGGTGGCTCAGTGGTTAAGCATCTGCCTTCGGCTCAGGGTGTGATCTCAGAGTCCCGGGATCGAGTTCTGAATCGGGTTCCTTGCAGGGATCCTGCTTCTCCCTCTGCCTGTCTCTGCCTCTGTGTGTGTGTGTGTGTGTGTGTGTGTGTCTCATGAATAAATAAACAAAATAAAAAAAAAAGATTTCTAACTGATTTTAAACAGGTGAGGTAAGTTTTGAGTAAGTGAATAATCTTGTCAGAAAATACAGTTTTTGCTATTCAGCTCTCCTCATAATTATCTCTAAGCCACCTACATCACCATTTTGATGACAAATACTCCAGGTTCTATTAACTTCTTCAGAATTCATACCCTAAACGTTAGTCTGCAGTTGAAGCATGATTCAAGGAAGGGAGTTACATGTTTGCATAAAATCTAGTTCCTTTCCTCTCATTCTGTGTCCATCTCATCTCCACCTCCATTTCTGCCTCTACCCATCCCCTTCTCTGTAGCTCCAGAAGAACACTGGAGGGCTTCTAAGGAAACCTGAGTTGTAGCAGCAACCAAATCAGGGCCTCTCAGTTCAAGTCTTTCCAATGCACGGTAATACTAGGCCAGCAAGATGTCATGGCTTGCTATGGAGTACTGGGAAATTTCTACACCATCCAGTATGTTTAGAAAGAAATATCTAATCAATGTTCAAATTTTTCTTTTTAGTCCCAGAAAAGCTCTACAGGGAAGACAAGTTCCCTTCTAATGTTTCCTTTTAGGGTTTATCATCCACGACACGGGCTACCGTAAAGAAGCAGCAGCTGGCTAATCAGAAGATAAATGATTAGCTTCAGGAGAGACTCGAGTGCAGAACCTATCAGAGAAATATCACAGAATAAGTAAAAAGCCCCTGGAAAGGATCCAAATTGTAAGGAGAAGCATATTAGGGGCCATGAAGAAAACCTTAGACAACTCCTTTTGCAAAGCATTCAGGGAGTCTCATTAGAAAACATTTTCAACAAACTAAGATTAAAAATGATCTCAGAGTCATTTCTTCAACTCACTTGGCAAACTAAAGGACTTTGGAAAACGCAATTCTTTAATTCTGAAATAACCATAATAAAGAACTCGATTCAAACAGACGTATTGATCAGTCGATTCCAGAATTGATGCTTCGGGAAGGTGACCTGAATGTCACTAGTGTGAATCACAATGAAATACTCAAAATGCAGCAGTCCGCTGGGATTCCTTTTACAAAAATCACATTGACGATGAGTAAGAATTACTGTTTCGATCTGAAAAATAAGCCCCTGTCTGCCAAAGCATGGAAACAGTATGTTTTCAAAAACTCCATCGTGAGTATGTCATTTTCCACCCAAAACACGACAGATGGCTTTACTCAAATAAATGATTGCACTGCGTAAGATAATAGTTGGAATGCTATTTCTCCTGGTACAGTTCTCCAGTTCTGCAGCTCCACATATCAAAGGATTTCACCTTTGATAGGACGCAAGGACGAACGAACAGCCATGGTGTTTCCAAGATATACACGATGCTGCCAAAGGCTTCATATGGTTGCATAAAGCCATTAAGATGAGGGTTTGTGGTCATCATAGACAGAGACATTTCTAGGCCAGGCCCAAATTTCCATTGTCAAGCTTTACCATGTCCTGGATGAAGCTGTAAGAAATAAGATGCACTTGGAGAAAAAGAGAAAGTCAGAGATTGGAGTCCATTCCTCCCCCCTCTCCCCCCCCCCCCCCTTCCAGTTTGTTCCTTATCAGCTTGTGAAAAGCTGCTGGAAAGTAACACAGATTTTGCTGCCAGGTCTGAACTGCAGGGGTGGAATTGGCAGTAGTAAAACCAAAAAGATTGAGCAAATAAAAGATAATATAGATTGTCTCCTGTTGTGTCTGTTTTCAAATTACTGTGTTTAAATGAACTTCTTTTTCAGCAAACTGTCTTTAGTCTCTTTCTTCCTGGCCTCCAGTGACCTTTCACGGGCTCTTTATCTCCTTCGTGCCTCAAAGCATCTGAAACTTTGATCTTTCTCTCAAAAGCTTCATGTGAATAAAGACAGCAGACTTTCTGCATAAGGGGTTTGATCGGGTTTATGGACTATTTGGGCCACAAAATGTAATTCCATGTTACACCCTTAGTTAATGAATTTATTAAAATAAAAATAATTAAGGAAAAAGGAGAGTAAAGGGCAAACGGCAAATCTAGTGCATTTTATCTCTAGAAGAGGGGTGATAATCATGGAATAGGACTGGCTTTTGAAATGATCTGTAATATCAATTTCAGCTTGTTAGAGTCACTTTGGAGAGAGTAATAGGATTCCTCCCCACAATTGTTTGATCAGGAACGATGTGCCTTCAAAACAGAAAACCAGCACTTAGGGAAGAGGAAATGCTCATCATAGTAATGATTCTTCTCAAGCAGCATGGAAATGCAAATATTTGACCGTTGCTGAACAATGAGATATGGCAACGGGGTTCTAAGGTATTTGGAAGGACGAGCCCCTCTGCCCACGTGGTCCTAATTCTTTGTGAAGATTATCCTTGGCTATTTCTCATGTCCTTACTTAGAATTCCTATTACAGCTGCCCTGCATTTATGGAATCATTTGGAAGAACCGACACAACAAAGACATTGAGGAGTTGCATTAATCAATAGAAACATCTCTATACCTATTCAGGTCATGTACGTTCTGGAAGAATTTCTAAAAATTCCTCCATGGGGGCTACATTAGCTTCCTGTGGCTGCCGCAGAAAATTACCACAAACTCTGTGGCTTAAAACAGCAGAAATTTATTCTCTCCCAGCCCTGGAGTTCAGAAGTCCAAAATCAAAATGTCTGCAGGGCTGCACTACCTTGGGAGCCTCTAGGGGAGAATCTATCAAGTTCTTTGGCTCTCGAAGCTTCAAGAGGCGGTAGGAATTCCTTGATTTGTGGCCTGAAGTCTGCACTGCTCCAATCCCTACCTCTGTGGTCACACTGCCTCGTCCTCTGCGTGTCTGTTCTCTGAACTTACCACAATCTACTTCAGGTTAATCTTGACTTAATTTTGACTTAATAGAGCAAATCTGCTCCAATATCCTGTCTTTCCCCCCATCCTTTTTCTGATATTTGTCCTGCCTACATATGCTCTAAATCCAATAATACGATGTTAGAATTATTGCTTCCAACAACCTTGTGGAAAGAAAGAGAATATAGATGCACGCACAGTCTTTTTGTCCACATGACATTTGTATTATTTCTGAGACTCTTCATTTTGCTTATAAAATCAACTTCCTGGAATGGGAGGGATCACTTCCTTTCACCCGGAAAGACTTCCCAGTTTCTTGTTTCTGGAAGTCCGCGTCTGCCATCAGTGAGTAGTCATTCTTCCCATTTCCGGCTCTTGGGAATGTCTTTATTTTCAACAAATAGTTTTGCTGGACCTAAAGTTTTTGGTTAACTCTTCTCGCTTTTGGCAGTTTGAAAATGTCATTCCACTGCCTTCCATTGTCCAGTTTTTCTGAAGTCAGCTAAACTTAATCTTTTTTTCCTGTATGTGATGAGTCAGGTTTCCTTTCTTGTATTCAAGATGTTTGACTTTTGAGGGGTTGGTTATGATGTATCTAAGTATGGCTCTCTTTGTGTTTATCGTACTTAAGGCTGGTGGAATTCTCTAGCTCTCCAGGTTAATATTTTTCATCAGTTTGGGGCCATTATTTATTTAATTGTTCTTCCCTTTCTCTCTGCCCACTCCCTTTGAGGTGACCCTTACACATCCCTTGATATGTTTGGTGTTTCCCACAGGTCTCTGAATTCCAATAGGTTTTTAAAATTTTAAAAAAAAAAACAAAACAAAACAAAATTATTTTGCTTTGTTTTGTGGTAACTTGCCTAGATTTAAACTCTGGCAACTGCCTCCTGAGTGGTGCTTAATCTCTTGATGTTTTTACTTAGTTATTTTATTTTTATTTTTATTTTTAAAATGCCTTTCCAGTGTTTTGCCATGTGTCTGCAAAGCTTCATGATCAACCAGTGAGTTGGGCAAAAGTTATACTCCAACACCTTGAGTCAGTAAGGTTTCCACCACTGCTGGTCTGTCTGAGTCAGGGTTGGGAAACACATTGAGAACTGAGCTATTTTGTAAGTCTCCTTTGGCTTTTATTTTCTGCCAGGCGCTCTTGGGTCTCCCTGCTCATGTAGTTTCTTAGACAGGTGGGGATATATGGAAAAGTGATTTAGTTCATGTATGGCTCACTCATCTCTAGGATCTGTCAAATTCTTGGTTATCCTGCCACTCACCCCAACTGAGACAACCACCTCAGGCTAACAGTATTATAGGTTCCCTCCATTTCTTTCCTGTTTGTCACAGTTAGCTGACAATGTTATAGGTTTTTGCCTCCCATCACAAATCAAATCCACCCTCTCTAGAAACAAAGTGGATAGCTTTTGCATGTTTTTTAACCAAACGTTGGTAAAACTGTTGTTCTCACCAACTGAGCTATGGATTGGGGGATGGGACAGCCCTAGGTAAGAAGTCCCAAGTCAACAGATTCATAGTGCTCTTACCCAAAGATGTCGCTGTTTTTAAAAAATAAACACTAAATTTCTTTTGTCCACCTTTGGTCCATCTCCAGTGCTCCTAAAATGCTTGTTTTTGACAAATTTACCAATTTTATATTTCCTTTGAGGGAAACAATTTCCTGATTTTTCTATACATCAGAGCTTGTGATCACAGTCAAGAGTATAATTTTAAATTATTTCTGGTGCTCAATTCTATAAATTAACATATAGATAGAAAGAGATATATATCTATATATTATAGATAGATCTACATATATATCCTATATATTTTTAGTTTTGTATCACTGTTTAATATATAAGAAAACAGAGCTCTAAAAAGCATGATCTACATTATATCTCAGTTGAGTATGTGGTGAAGCCAAATGTGAAGTAAGGTTTTCCTAATTCAATGCTAAGCTTTTTACTTTGCATCACCTGAAATCAAGGAATTAGTTTGATTCAAAGGAGCAGATAACTAACCAGTAGAAAAAACTGTACCTCTTATGTTGCCAACCTGATTGCTAGAACCCAAGGACATACAGAACTCTGTGTAGGAGAGGTTAGTAGTCTCTCCTTTTGATTTACTTCCATGTCTTTAACCAACTCACTTCATGTGTCCTTTTTTCTTCACTTGTCTTACACCTCTAAAAAATTAGTCATAAGAAAATTCAGAGTTAGGTCTTCACCAAGTAAACGTTCAGTACTAATTCATGAGAAAGGAAAAGCAGAATTGAAAGTCACTCGCACCAGGGGCATCTGGGTGGCTCAGTAGCTGAGCGACTGCCTTTGGCTCAGGTCGTGATCCCAGGGTCCTGGGATCGAGTCCTGCATTAGTCTCCCCATAGGGAGCCTGATTCTCCCTCTGCCTGTGTCTCTGCCTTTCTCTCTGTGTCTCTCACGAATAAATAAATAAAATCCTTTAAAAAAAAAAAAGTCACTTGCACCCATGGCTTCACTGGTAATTATCAAACATAAATATAAACTTACCAATATATTCTAAAATTCAATAAAAATATTGAATAGATGGACATATGAATGGATAGAAAGACACAGATGGATAGATAGATAGATAGATAGATAGATAGATAGATAGATAGATAGATGATAGATAGACTGACAGATAGAATAACCCATATAATGGGTTAGCCAATGGGCTACAAATGATCAGAACTGTTGAGTGTGAAACTAGGTCTCTGCTTTGATGGAGTTTGTCTCTGGGAAGTACTGGAAAGATGGGACAGTCAACTTATCAATTTTCTTATACTATCTAACATCATTTTCTGTTGTAAATATAGTCTCTTGGCTAATCCCTCAGCCATCTTCATTTTTGGAAAGACATAAAGAAATAACGTTTACAAATAATTTCAAGTTCTATAGAGGACTGAAAAACCAGAGACCATGAAATTTAGTCTTGCTATTCTGTGTCCCCTTTTTTTATTTAATAAAAAAATCTTGATATCTCAAGGTTATGAGGTATATGAATATCAAATAATTACATAAAATTTTACTCTCAGTACTATATATGAACATTTGCACAATTACATGTTACTTGCTTATAAAATCACTCAACAGGAAGGAGGGAGATGGAAAATTTATATAAATAAGCACATTTTAATGCAGCATATGAATACAGCCAATAAAATGCTAGACTGAACATTTATGTTTATTTTTGTACTCTTTATAGAGCACTCCAATGTTATAGTGAGTTGTCACTCTTTCCAAATTTTTCTCAAGTACCTACTGCCATAACAACTAAGAAATTAGGAAATACGTGGCTTTAGACTTGCCAATAATATTAGGTAGGAAATGCATTATTCACCATTAGTGTACAAGATGAAAAGCATCAAGAACAAGAGCGTCAAATAGGCTTATGGATTGGAAGAGAAGAATGATGATTTGGTCAAAGTTCAGCTCCTGAGATCCGCGTCAGGCTTGAAGCACAACAGAGGCAGCCTACTCCAGCCCTGACGTCTTGCCTCCACACATCCAAACTGCACTGATTTACATCGACTCTGAACACCTGTTCCTGATGATGAAAAGGAGATTGTGACTTTGCAGACATCTTCTGTCTAATTTTGCATCAGTATGCAAGCTACAGTGTGAGTTCTGATGTCAAGTTGGTGATGGGCTCTGTCATTGATTAATATGCTTGCCCCAAACTTCACATCTTCTAGTGTATTTTTATCTCTCATTAGAAAATCAGAGGTATTTTCAGTTGCTATTTGGTGTAAACTGTGACAAAGGTGCAAATTATGAAAACTCCTGGGATTTTAAGGCATGTAAGCCCTTTATAACATATTGTGCTAATATGGAACCCGGATGGGGTCCAGTGTATTTCCAATAGTTGTTAGCTGCTTTTCTAAACACCAACAAACCACTTTTAGGCTTTACATTTTCTTCAAGTATTGCCCACAGTAAATTCTGTACTTCTAAAAGAAAGTATTATTCTGCTCTGACTGCTCCACATCATTGATCTCTAATAAACTATTTGCAGGTAAACACTGTGTGTTGCCTCACATGAAATTCATTGTAAGGAAACATGCCCCTTTATTAACTTCCATTGCGGTTTTTATGAGTTTGAATTTTCCATTAATTTTCAAATTGCTTGCTTAAATTATAGGACAGCTGATTTAAATTTTTCTTAAATATTGAAATTGTTTTGTCTGAGACTTCTTTGCAGCTAATCTTTTAGTTGGTAAATATAATATCCAGCTTGATTGGTATCACTCATTTGTATTAGAAATATTCTTAAGGGATTCCTGGGTGGCTCAGTGGTTTAGCTCCTGCCTTTGGCCCAGGACGTGATCCTGGAGACCCAGGATCAAGTCCTGCATCAGGCTCCCTGCATGGAGCCTGCTTCTCCTTCTGCCTGTGTCTCTGCTTCTCTCTCTCTCTTTTATTTATTTATAAATAAATAATAAAATCTTTAAAAAAAGAAATATTAAAAAAATTTTAATTGATCAATGAAATTTTCATGATTTATCAAAATGATACCACAATTACTTAGGTATAGTCACACAAGTGCATGTTTATATGTATGGATATGATATAATACATATAATTTATTAGATAACTTATATTAGGTAGAGACAGGAATTTGGGCTTTTCCAACTTGACCAAATACTGTAACAGTAAATCATATGCACTTTGAGAACAAAGTTAAAGTACGGTTTCCTGAATCTTTTTTTTTTTTTTTTTTTTTTTTATCATCTTGCTAGGACCTAGCACAGTCCCTGCAGAGACTCCAAACAAATATTGGTGTAAATAATGATGAAGAGACACATGACCATATCCTTACTACTGATAAAGATATAAAGTATATTTTACCATGAGTCTAGATATTTGAAAACATATATTTTACTATTATAATTTAGAAAAGAACATTCTAATGTAAATAAAATGAATGCTTTTTGTAGGTCCAGCAGCACAGAGTATATTTGATGAAGTCACCAAAAACAATCCAATATCATGTACTTAAACCTACCTTGAAATTATCCTTAGGTAAGTACCATATTATTTCATCTTTATTCATGGACAGATGAAAATATGATAGACTCAGCTAGAAACAGAAATAAATTCTTCTTGATATGTATCCTGAGGTAAAGGATTTTTCAAACAGATTTTTTAAACCTAGCTTGGAAGTACCCTTCAGCTATAGGTAAAGCTGGATGAAGTCCCAAGAGCATGAGGTTAATTCCTATAATACCAATCCTCTAAGAAGAAGGTACAGCTGGACACCTGGGTGCCTCAATGGGTAAGCATCTGCCTTTGGCTCAGGTCATGATCCCGGGGTCCTGCGGTCAAGTCCCACATTGGGCTTCCTGTGTGGAGCCTGCTTCTCCCTCTGCCTGTGTCTCTGCCTCTTTCTCTCTCTCTCCCTCTCTCTCTTTCTCTCTCTCTCTCTGTGTCTCCTATGAATAAATAAATAAAATCTATTTAAAGCTAGAAGAAGAAGAAGAAGAAGAAGAAGAAGAAGAAGAAAAAGAAGAAAAATAAAATAAGGAGGTACAGAATGACAGGTTATTGCTCTTTCTGCATTCATTCATTCATTCATTCATCTATTGACTTTCATTTATTCAGCTTTTTCTATTCAACAATGAATATATTGTTTAATGATTTATTTAACAAATATTTATTGGTACCTATTACTACAGGGACTAAAGATTCAGAAATGAATAAGACAGAGTCCTTGCCCTCAAGGATCATATAGTTAGGAGAAATTTATTTATAAACATGCAATTATAATTCAACATGCAGATGCAGTGATAGTGATATGCAACAGTATATTTTCAATATCAATAAGGAAACCAGTTCGGTTTTAGGGGTAAAGCACAAGAGATGAGAGAAGGGGTCAGGGAAGCCCCTCCTTGAGATTATTCAACTCTGAGAAGCACGATCGCTTTCAAAGAGGTCACTTAAGCAGAGGATAAAGTTGACTCTGTGAACTTGAAGAAAGTGCTTATCTTTTCCAAACTCCACAGTTTCAAGAACATCAAACTGCCAAAGTTGGATGTGATTCTGAATTTGCTTCTGTTACAACATCCTATCATTCTAGAATAACAGACACACACAAAAAAAGCCATCACCGACCCACACCTGACAGTCTCCAAATTGTTCCTTAGGGCTTCACCACCACAGGTAGCTGGAGCAGTAGCCCTCCCTCAGGAAGCTGGAGTATGCAAGGTATTTAGGAAATTTAAAGAGATCACACACTGTTTGTACACACACTTGTAAAATAATTATAACAACAAGCACAGCCAAATTCAAACGAGGGAGGTGGGAAAAAATCAAAATGCACACAGAGGGAAACCTTGCTCAGAGGGAGAAGGTTAGCCAGTCAGCAAGGGCGTCTCTCATGCTGTAGTCAAAAGAGCTGTGCCAACAACCCACAGGTGCACACTGTTGGGAGCCGCTGGGGATGGAACCAGGAGGGGGTGATGGCAGCTCTGAATCAGCACGAGGCTCATCCTAGAGCACACTTATCCATCTGTTAGGCTGCAGCACACCCTTTCCGTTAGTGCTTTTTCAGAGCACAAGTTGTTTTACTCTCTCCGAGAGCCACTGTAGGAGAACCAGCAATGAAAAGAAAATTAAGAGAGGGAAAAGTTAACAAGGCATATGTTCTTCGAATTGGAATCTCGCCCTTCTCTCTTACTCACAACATCAATTAAGTATTTGTGTAAGTAATTAAGTATACATATATGTCTGTGTATTATCTATCTATGTATCTATCTACCTACCTGTCCGTCCATCTGTCCATCTATCATCCATCAACTATCATCTATCTATTTTTATAAAACCTTATAGAAAATTAGAAAACTAAGCGATCTTTCAAGATCAGGTAATTTTTTTTTAAACTTCCCTTTTTACCACTGGTGCTTTTTAAGAGGTTCATTTCGTACTGTACTGAGATAATTTTGTTTGGCTCCAACTCAAGTTGCAAAATTACCACATTTAATAACTTTAAAACTAAGCTAATTTTGAGTGCACATGAATCAGGGTGATGTCACATGGCTCATTTCAATAAAGCAGCTGAGGGCAAACTAAAGTGCAGCAAGGCACAGAACTACGTGTTCTAGTCCATCAGTACTTACACATTCTGGAATGCTAAGGATAGCTACCAGAAACACTTTTTTTTTTCTTTTGTAAATCAGAACGATTATCTTTTAAGTAGCGCTGGAGAGAGAGCAGAGTGCAGTTGGCTGAGCTGTCATGGCAGCAGTGCATATTCATTACCAACAGCCCCATTGGTGATGATGATTTTAATCAGCTTAAAAAAAAAGCAATGGGAAAGACACATTAAAAGGACAAATTCAAAGTTATTTTTACTTTCTGTATTAAATAAGGACAGTGAAAAAAATAAAAAATAAATAAGGACAGTGACACCCATTAGCAGAAACTCAGTTTCCCCCCTGTGATGATAATGATAAAATCTCTTTGATCTATAATACCTTTAGTCACTCATTCACTTGGTCATTCATTTAAAATAATGGCTATTAAGGGCCTACTATGTTTCAGACATGATGAATTATTTAGTGCTCAAACATAAAGATGGAGTTCTCTGCTTCAAGGAGGACTTCATCATGTAATGGAGAAAACAGACACATTTTCAGACCTTTACAAGATAATCTGATAAATGCTGAAGTGGAGAGATTTATAAAATGCAATAAAAAAAAAAAAAAGAAAGAAAGAAGAGGGTACCTGGGACTGTGTTGGGATGGGGAGAGGTCAAGGACAATGAAAGTGTCCTTTGGATTAATACTTCAAGAAGAACATTTCCAGATGGGGATCCCTGAGTGGCTCAGTGGTTGAGCGTCTGCCTTTGGCTCAGGTCATGATCCCAGAGTCCCAGGATCGAGTCCCACATCGGGCTCCCCACAGGGAGTCTGCTTCTCCCTCTGCCTGTGTCTCTGCTTCTCTCTGTGTGTGTCTCTCATGAATAAGTAAAATTTAGAAAAAAAGAATGGTTCTAGATGGATGTTTCAGAAGCGAGGCTCACATGTCTGCTAGAAGGATTGGCATGTGCAAAGGAATGGAAGAATGACAAGGGTCAAAATCAAAGAAGGCAAATTGATATGTGAGAGAGGAGAGGGGACTAATTTAATAGGTATGACATGGAGACCAAGGGACTTGTGCATCTTGCATTTACAGTATACTATAGGAAGCTACTGGACAACTTTGAAGAAATATACACTTAAGTTTAGTCTTAGAAAGACAACTGCATTAGTTTCTTAAGGTTGCTGTAACAAAATATCACAAACCTAATGGCTTAAAACAACGGAAATTTATTTTCTCATGGCTCAGGGGGCCAGAAGTCTGAGGTTAAGGTGTCAGTAGGACTTGTTCCTTCTTGGGGATTCAGAGACAATCTGTTCCATGCCTCTCTCCTAGCTTCTGGTGGTTGGCCAGCATTCCTTGATATTCTTTGACTTGTATTAATGGAACTCCAATCTCTGCCTCTGCCATCACATAGAATTCCCTTTGTATCTCTGCCTCCATGTTCAAATATCACTCTTCTTTTAAGGACACCAGTGGTATTGGTCACCCTAATGATCTCATCTTAACCTGATGACATCTACAAAGTCCCTATTCCTTCATAAGGTCACACTCACAGGTACTGGAGGTTAGGGCTTAAATATATTTTATATATATATATATATATATATATATATATATATATATATATATATATAATATTCTTTCCCTTTTTTGCAAGGGGGCTGGGGGTGCATAGTTTATCCCACAGCAATCACTACTACAGCACACTAGATAGTTGATGGAGAGGAAAACCATAGTCAGTGAGTGAGGAGACTACTGGAACAGTATGGATAAGTCACTACCAGCTTCAGTGAAAGCAATAACCATGGGAATGAAGAGGAGAGAGCCCACAATATAGATATTTGGAGTTATAATCAATAATATTTGATGATTGGGATGCCTGAGTGGCTCAGTGTTTGAGTGTCTGTCTTTGGCTCAGGGCATGATCCCGGGGTTCTGGGATCGAGTCCCACATTGGGCTCCCTATGAGGAGGCTGCTTCTCCCTCTGCCTGTGCCTCTGCCTCTCTCTCTGTGTCTCATGAATAAATTAAATCTTTAAAAAAAAAAAAAGATTTGATCAATTTAATAATGAGAATAATGATTGTGATCTGGACTGAATATTTGCATCTCTCCAAAATTCATACATTGGAACCCTAAGCCCCAGTGTGATAAAACAAGAAGGTGAAGGCTTTGGGAGGCTTCATGAGGTTATAAGGGTACCTCATGAAATGGGTTAGTGCCCTAATAACAGATTCCAGGGAGCCCCCTCACCCTTCTGCTATGTGAGGACACAGCAAAAAGACACTCCCAGACCTACTAGTGCCTTGATCCGAGAATCAGCCTCCAGAACTGTGAGGAAGAAAGGTTTGTTGGCCCCCAAGGCCATGGTATTTTTACTACTGTTGCCCAAACAGACTAGACAGAAGTTGGTACTAGAAGGGTCTAGAGGAACAAAATTTTAAGGATAAGTTTTCTTAATTGTTCCTGGGGTTTCTGTGGTGGGATTATTAATCTGGTTAAATTTTTTAAAGATTTTATTTATTCATGAGAGACACAGAGAGAAAGGCAGAGACACAGGCAGAGGGAGAAGCAGGCTCTGCACGGGGAGCCCGATGTGGGACGGGATCCCAGGACTCAGGGATCACACCCTGAGCCGAAGGCAAACACTCAACCACTGAGCCGCCCAGGCATCCCTGATCTGGCTAGATTTAAAGATGTAATGACTTTATTTATAGTAGTAAGGAGACATTTTTAAACATTAATTTTTTAAACATTATATAAACATTATTTAATGTGAGAGTGTTTCCAGGTGAGACCAACATCAGTGGACTCAATAAAGTAGGTTATCTTCCTCAGTGTGGGTGTGCATCATCCCATCTCCTAAGGGCCTAAACAGAACAAATGGTAGAGGAAGGATGAATCCTTCTCCCTTTATTCCCCTGTCTCACTGACTGTGTTGGGAAATCTCATCGCATATCCTGCCTTCAAGACCTGGATTTACATCACTGGCTACCCTGGTTCTCAGACTTTCTGACTGGTTCTTATTTACACCCTGGCTCTCCTAAGTCTCCAGTTTGCAGATGACAGATCACGGAAGCGCTTAGCCTCCATAACCACATGAGCCAATTCCAATAATCTCTTTTCTGCACATACTATTGGTTCTGTTACTCTGGAGAACCCTGACTAATACAGATGGGGAGATAAACACAACAGTTATTGCTTCTGGTTGGATTGGAGCCAAAAATAAACATTTGCCTTATAAAGACCCATTTTTTTTAAATTCTCTTTATTTACTACTTTACTTATCTTTGGGATTTTCCATTAAAAAATTCTCAGTTATTGAGTTTAGAAAAAAAATATTTCATGCTTGCATGATTCTCACATTCCTTTAGGCTACTTTCCTCAAAAGGTACCCTCCTCATTAAGCTGTCTTTCACTTTTCCTATCATCCCTACAGTTATTCACCCTGAATTATTTCTTCTCAAATGATGAAGTGCATTAAGTCATCTGGGAAATTTGCTAAAATGCACATTTTTGTCCCATCTCCAAATATTCTAAATCATTAATTCTACAGTGGCAATCAGGAAATGGCCTTATAATCAAAGTGCATGTGGTCCTTAGTCACACTTGGAGAGAACCATTTACATCCTTCCAGTATTAGAACATGCCTCTCATTTTGCAAATTCATGGGTTATTATTTTTACTAATCATAAGGAAGCTGAGTAATGTCATTTATTACAAAGAACTCAGTCAGTATCCATTCAGCCATATCATTCAGTTCTACAGTGCTCTTATCCACTACTCTGTACAGTAAAACACTTTTCCTGATGGCATAAAATAGGTGTGATTTGTCCCATGCAACTATTCAGGAGAAGAGCTATACATCACTGTGTTGTGTGTGCCTCTGTCTAGCTTCTATATCATAATACTCAAATCTCTTTCTGTAATGTAAAGTAGATCTATCAACATGCTAAACATTTAAGATGACTTACTTGTAGATTGCCATTTGTAAGTACACCAGGGTGAAGAATAAAAGAAATCTTGTAGAATTACAAAACTAATAGGTAACAGGCACAGATTTGCAGGCCCACGTGTGTTTCAAGTATTTCTCCGATCGACAACTTCCTATTTTACCAGTCAGTGTCCAAAATATGCACATACCACATACTTTTAGTTTAAATAAGGGGTGGTGCTACAAAGAAAATAGGAAATTGCCCACATTTCTTGTAGTTTATAACCTTGCTAGGGGGAAGAGGTTTTTTCTTTTTAAACTTTTAATGTGATTCTTATGGGATGCAAGCAGTAGTGAGGTAGGAATTCAGAAAGACTATTCACATTACTGGATAGTTTCACAATTTTGTAAAGTCACCACATCCTTTCCTATTTAACAAAGATCTATTGAGCATCTGCACCATCATGAAACCAATAATAGCTGGAGTCTTGTCATAGTCAGTATACTTAGTATATTGCTAGATTCTGAGTTTGACTTTCATCACTGATGTATTGATTTGGTAAATATTTTTTGAGGGCCCACTATCTACTGCTTCTTTTCATGGCCACTGTAATCTAATTGGAGATCTCAATAAATTTATTTATTTATTTATTTATATTAAAGTATATCTACAGCCATAATGTATTAGTCTGCCCATTTTTGCAATAACGCTGAGTAAAAAAAAAAAAAAAAATCCCCAGAAACTAAAATTTTCTTTTCTTTTACATGGGGTCTGCAGTTGAGCCAGGAGAGCTCAACTTTGGGCTATGCTGTGCTCTAGTATCTCATTCTTCAACCAGTGGCTACTTGAGATATGCTTTTCTCTTGGCAGAGAAGGAGCACAGGGAGCCAAACTGGAACAAGCAAGTACCTATACCTCTCTGTCATGCCTGCTCTCATTTCACTGGGGGAAAAGATAAGTCACACGGTTAAGCCCAAAATCAGGGGAATGGCGAAGTAGGCTCTACCCATTGTAGGGGGTGGCACACTATTATAGAGGAAGACTGAGAGGCAGAAACAATCCATAAACTATTTTTGTAGATGTCAAAAAAAGTATTTAGATGTATTTCTGTCTAAGCATTCTGTCTTCCTTTTCAGCATCCCACCCATCCCCAGACTCATTTCCTTCATTATTGCTGCCCAAATCTCCTCTAATTGCACCTCAGATCATGCTACCCACAACACCACAACACAATCTTACTTCCCATTTTAATAGGCATTAAATCTTACAGTCTCAATCCTCTTTTCCATCATGTTCGCTGGTCCTCTATTACATATGTAATTGTTCTCTATTATATCATACACTTCAGGCCTTTTCAAGTAACTTTTAGGGATTTTAATAACCAGCAATTTCAGGTCTCATCCCCCAAATCCGTCAATAGCTCTCCTTGAACATTTCCTCAAATGTCATTGGAAGTCCTGAAACACCCTCCTCTTTCAACACTTAACATCTATATGTACTGAATTTTGTCCCCTCCAAATTCATATGTTGAAATTCTCACCCCCAAAGTGACTGTATTTGGAGATAGGGCCTATAATGAGATAATTAAGATTAAATGAGGTAATAAGGATGGGGCCCTAATCCACTATAATTGGACTTCTTATAAGAGGAGAAAGAAATTAGAGCTCCTCTTGTGCATACTCTCCCTACCCCCTACATGCACACACCAGGGAAAGGCAATGTGAGGATCTAGCAAGAAGGTGGCTGTCTGTAAGCCAGAAAAAGAGCCCTCATCAGGAATCAAATCAGCCACCACCTTGATTGGACTTTCCACCCTCCAGAACTGTGAGACATTAAACTTTGTTGTTTAAGCCACCCAGTCTGTGTTACTGTGTATGGCAGCCCTAGCTGCCTGTTTTAGGATATGATTTTCATTATCCTCCTACCCTTTGTAAGCTCCCACAGAATGATTACATAGCCAGGCCTGTTATGTAATTCACTTTTATCTAAATCTGTAGTGTTACTGATTACCTTTGTTCACCACTTCTAGACGAGATCAATTTTGTCATTTATATGGATGAATATATGCCTACACTTTAAACATGTTTATGAGTATGATCATTGTATTCTGTTACTGAATGCTTCTATATATTCACATGTATCCATTGCTGTCTGGATTTGATAAACTTCTAGGGCTCAGCAATAAAAGCAACTACTGCTCTTACTAGATCCTACTTAACTCTCATGTATTATCTTTTTATTTTCACAACACACTTGCAGAAAGGGTTTATTGAATTACAGCCTTGAAAACTGAGTATCATACCTTCCCCACGTTATAATTTCACCTGGAGCCAGGATCTGAACAAAGACCCTATTAGACGACAACTTCTTCTTCTTCTTCTTCTTCTTCTTCTTCTTCTTCTTCTTATTCTTATTCTTATTCTTATTCTTCTTTCCCCTAGACTACTATGTCTTCAGAAGTTAAGGGTAATAATTATCTACAATCCTTGTGCTCATTCTGTATGGGGGAGGAGGTATAGAAAACATGTATTCTTATTTCTTTGGCTATTTGATAAAGATTATGTCCATTAAAGTGTTGATTGGCCAGTGACAGTTTATAAATATTTAGCTGCAGATTCAAAACAATGATATGTTTGAATCTCTCTGTTGTGTATCTGTAAAATTGCCAAATTTCCGAGAGCTATACTAATAGAGGTATATAATGACTTTATTGCTACAGATAAAAATGTCAATTAATTTCATGTTTTGGAACAACACATCTTATAATACTTGAATATTGAATTCCTTTCTGCTGTTTGACAAAGACCTTAAACTTGACTGATATCTACCTTCAAGCATTACATGGGTCTGTTAAAACTGGCATTTAAAGAACAGATTTATTGTTTGCTGATGAGATATTTCCTTTTATGTGAGTGCAGTACCTAGTTGTGCATTTTTGACTTTTTTGTCTGAGGTCAAATGTAGGATCAATTTAAAATTTTATAAGTTCCTGTCTAAAAGTCTGTCCTACCATAACCATGATGATCTACAAGGCTGCTTCCATCTCTCATTTCAATATGTGAAAGTTCTATTAGAATTTTAGGTGACAAATTGCTTGCAGCATGAAGCTGCAAAAAACAAATTAGAGAACTCCATAGCAGGGCTGCTAAGGCATTCTCACTACCTATCAAATGGCAGAGTTTAAAATCAATTGGATTATATAAAATGCATTTTTCAGCTCCAGCTCATGTTTCTCCTTTCCATGAAAAATAAGGAAATTGAATGCAACATGGATATGAAACAAGACTAGAAATAAAAAAAATTTAAAGTACTGAAGAACTGAAGACCTCATCTTTAAAATCTAACATGTCAGAAATTTCTTAATGTCATAGGTCTGCTACTGTTAAAAAACATGAAAAATGTCTCCCTTTTAGTAATGGGATGAAAATGTGAGTCATATTTTCCCAGCACACAAACTAGGTGCGATTCTAAGTAATGTGCTTTTTAGAGCAGCATTAACTCTTTGTAAGTAAAAGGTTTTCCCTCTTGTTTCTTTCACTGATTTACTTCCTGAAGGTTAAACACTGACCTTGTGCTGGTTTTGTTCTCCTTACCCACCCATCCCACCCTATTGTTGCTTTTATGCATTTGTACAACCTCAGTTCTGACATCTCCCTGATTTATCTCTACAATGCCAGCTCTAACCACCCTCTTCACCCAGTAGTCTCATTTCTCTAATTGCCTGCTGGGCTTGACATTCTGGATTTCATGTGTTACCTTAAATTCAACTTATCTAACTCCAGTATCATTATGTTTTATAAGATTAGTATTTCCTCCAAGAGATTCAATTCCAGCCTATTTTACTATTATGCTTCCAATCTCCCAGTAAGAGGTGGGGGTGATGCTTGACTCCAACATTTTATTCTCTCCTCACATTAGTTATTTACTAAGCTTGACTTTTTTAAGTGTAAAATCCCTTTCTTTTCCAAAAACACTATTTTTTAGACTTTCAACATCTTTTCATATGGATCATTTTATCATTTTTCCTAATACCTCACTTTACCCATCCCAACCCATCCTGCACATGAATCACCTATTTAACTTGCTGCAAAAAATGTGATATTGTTCCCATCGCACACTTGATTCAGTGTCATTAATGTTTCTCCACTTCTTTAGTGATAAAGCTTACTCTAGGTATCTGACAGACAAGTCTCTTAAAAACCCAATTCTATTTTTCTTTCCAACTTTGTCTCTCACTACTTCCTTCCACAATCTCTTTAGTTGATCCAAGATTTCTTGGGCATGACATACAACAGTAACCTCAACTGTGCTATTTCTACTTCCTTAAATAAAATTTTCCTTTTTTTCCATAAGGCCTCCCACAATTCACTCTAATGATTTCTCTCAAGCCTCTCCCTTATTCCTTATTTTCAATTTCTAAATCACTTTACTATCTGTCATATGTCTTCAGCATGTACACAATAACAGTATACCTAAATCTCTCTCTCCATGTATATTGTAATCTTCTGGAGGAAAGTCCTCCTTTTTTTTTTTCCTTCTATTACCTAACATGATATTCTGTGTTCTACACAGAGTAGTCTTAATAAATATTTCCTTGGTCATATTGAAGATGATAATAAGGATGATATGACTGTATGAGTACATACCTGTCACTAGAAACAATTTCATGGTAATAGTCTTGGGCCCTTTCCACGTTCATATTTATCACTCCCTTATATTTGACTGAACTTGAATTGAACTTTGTATAAGTTAAGATTTAGAAAATCAGAGGAAGGAAGAGAGAAGAGAGGTTATTCTTAGAAAATAAACCAGTACATGCAAAGGCATTAGGGAATGGACACTGGTTGGTGAGTGAAAAATAATTATTGTGTGAGTAGAAAATATTACTCACTTAGGATTCTAGTCAGATAGGAATTAGTTAATTAATACAATAAATATACTGGTCCAAGATTGGAAATAACTCAAATGTCCATAAAGTAGAAAATACAATCATATATTCAGACAATAGAACACTACACAACTATGTAAAACAATAAATGTAAAAACATGAATAAATCTCACAGACAAAATGAGTACATACTGTGTGAATTTATGTTAAATTCAAAAATAAGAAAAATTAATCTATTTCTAGAAGATAAAAGAATCATTACCTTCAGGGAATAATGACTGAGAGGAGGCATGAAAAAAATCTTCTGATATTTTGAGAATGATCCATATTTTGATCTACATTATATAATGCATACAAAGTAAAACACTGAGCTATATGCTTAAAAGTTTTTTCTCTTTTTTTTTAAAGTTTTTTCTCTTTACTGTAAGTTATAACTCAATAAAAAAGCAGAAGAAAAAAAGAGAATGTAATATAAAAAAGGTAAGTTATGTACCAGTAAAATATTGGTGCCATTTCTTGCTGTTTTAGACAGAATTCTGATATTATCAGCAAAAAGTATAATTTTAAGTATAGCTTTTTTTGTAGATTCAATGCAGTCAAATAAACTTAAGGATGGATTCTCTATTGTGAGGCTGGGGTTCAAGGTGGACTTGCCTTTCCCTGAATTTTTCTACCAAGAGCATTTAAAACAATGAGATCCAGACACATAAGCCTCAGGAAATTTAATTATACTACAGTTATGGTAAAGTAAGATCACTAATGTTCCGGTGAATTAAATCTTTGATGATATAGGAAGACTTTTTATATATTCTTCCTCCTCATCACAGCCCTCAATAAATAGTAGCTATTATTTTCTGCCAAATATTCTGCAATACATTCTAAATACATGATCTCATTTACCTCCCATAGCTACTCCATAAGTTTGGTACTACTATCCATATTTTAAAGATGAGGTAACTGAAGTTGAGAAATCAAGAAATTTTCCCTTTAATACAAATAGTAAATGGCAGATCCAATATTCAAAACAAGTCTGTCTGAGGGCAATGCTTGTGTCCCATTAATTATTATACTCTACTGTCTCAAGACACTTGGAAAGTAAATGTGGATGAAAGTACTTTGGAGATGAATGCTGGAATAACAGTGTTTTACATTTCTCTCCTACCTCTGCCATTTCCCATATAATGAAATAATGAATATAGAAGAAAACTTCACTCATGAGGAAAGGACACATGCAGTTAATGTGTAACAGTTAAAAGCCCAGAAATTTAACTATAGACATTTAATGAAAGAAACTAAAATAAGCTTCAGGAAATTGCTCACTGAAAGAAGTTTTAAAAGGTGACCTTTAGAAAGAAAAAACAACTCCCAAAACAAAGGTCTGGGAGACAAAGGTGGGGTAGGGGAGAAGACGAACAAAGAAATTGATTAAAATGTGAGTAAATATTTTAAGAAAGTATTTTTAGAAGTAAATAATGAAAATTGTGTTGAATTTAAGGGTGTAAATAAAAGATAAAATAAATATTTTGAATAATCACATTTAAGATGGGGATAACATCAAGAGGATACTAAGATAAAGATTTATTTATTTTTTAAAGATTTTATTTATTTATTCATGAGAGACACACAGAGAGAGAGGCAGAGACACAGGCAGAGGGAGAAGCAGGCCCCATGCAGGGAACCCAATGTGGGACTCTATCCCAGGTCTCTAGAATCATGCCCGGAGCTGAAGGTGGCGCTAAACCACTGAGCCACCTGGGCTGCCCTAAGATAAAGATTTAAACTCTATGGTCATAATATTGTTTAAGAAGAGAGTAAAATATTTAATATCATTAGATATATAAAGTACTAGTTATAAAGAGAAAAAACTAAAAAAAAAAAAGTAGAGTAAGAGTATATAACTTCCAAAGAAACAGGAAAAAAATTAACACATAAAGAAAAGATGAAAACAAAGTTTTAGGAAAAACTTTTTAAAGAAAAGCACAGAATGACAGGAGGGAAATAAAATAAAAACCGTTAGTAATTGGGACACCTAGGTGGCTCAGTGGTTGAGCATCTACCTTCCATTCAGGGTGTGATCCCAGCATCCTGGGATCCAGCCCACATTGGAATCTCCACAGGGAGCCTCCTTCTCTCTCTGCCTATGTCTCTGCCTCTCTTTCTATGTCTCTCATAAGTAAATAAATATATTATTTAAATAAACCATTAGTAATCATAATAAATATAAAAGGACCAAAATGATCAACCAGAAGAATCAGATTAACACTATTGTGAAGAGTACTGGATGCTCACCAAAATCTGTCCCCCTTTCCTCCTGGTTACAAAAAGACTCCACACCTTAGATGTCTTCTTCGGGTCTGTTGTTGATTATGTTCTAGCCAATGAACTGTGAGCACAGTTTCTATTTCCAGGCCTTTCTCACAAGGATCTCACACATAAGTATTTCCACACTCTTATCTTTCACTGTCTGACATGAAGACAAAAAGGCCCTACAGAATTGACCATGTGGAGTCAGGACTATTACCTGAGAAACAAATACACTTTTATTTAATACTATACATTTTTTATAGCAATATTTGTCCTACCCTATTGATAAAATCAAATTGGATAAACCCAAAATCCAGTTACACATCTCTTAAAGGAGACACATCTGAAATAAAAGAATACATGTATGTTTGAAAGTTAAAAATTTGCCAGGCAAATATTGGACAAAGAAAAGCTGATAGAGCTATACTAATATTAGAAAGAATAGCAAAAAGCATTCTTAGAGATAAAAGCTATTGCTACAAAAGGATAAATGTTTCACTTTTCCAAAAAGATACAAAAACTTAAACCTATGCAGCCAACAAGTTAGAATAACTTGTAGAATAACTACATGGGCAAAATTAATCAGTCCATCATTATAGAAGCAGTTTAAAAGATATCTCATAATTGACAAAACAGGCAAGTTCACAGAAGATTGTAATAGCATAATTGTGAATAAATCTATACTCAAGTTGAAAAATAACAACTATATTGCAGGCACACATAAAACTTTTATAAACATGGTGTTTTCATAGGCTTTTAATATGCTGTTAGATCCAGTTCGACAGTATTTTAAGGAAATATTCATCTATAGTTTTCCTTTCTTGTGATATTTTTGTGTAGTTTTGGTAGAGTAATGCTGGTCTCATAAAATCAATTGAGATGTATTACCTCCTCTTCTGTGTTTATGATGAGCTGGAGAAGGATTGGTGTAAATTTTTAAATAATTGGTGAAATCCTCCAGTGACGTGATCTTGTCCTGGCCTTTTCTTTGTTGAGAGGTTTCTCATTATTGATCAATCCCTATCATTATTATAAGTCTGCTCAGATATTCTATTTCTTCTTGGGTTAGTACTGGTAGTTTGTGTGTTTTTAGGATACTGTCCATTTCATCTGGTTATCTAATTTCTTGGCATACCGTTGTTCATAGCATTCTCTTATAATTCCTTTTTTCTTTATTTCTGGAGGGGCAGTTGTAACTTTCCAACTTTCATTCCTGATTTTAGTAACTACAGTCTTCCTTCTTTTTTCCTCTGATCATTCTTGCTACACTTTTGGCAGATTTGTCAAACTCCAAAAAAACAATTTTTAATTTCATTGAGTCTATAGTTTTTCTATTTTCTTTTTTTTTTTATCTCACTATAATCTTTATTATTTCCTTCCATCTGCTGGCCTTTGGTTTACCTTACATTTCTTTTTCTAGTTCCTTAAAGTGAAAAATTGTATGATTGATTTGAGATCTTTGCTTTTAAGTTTTTACAGCCATAAATTCCATCCTGCTGCATCCTGTAGGCTTTAGTATGTTTTGTTTCATTTTCATTCATCTCAAAATATTTTTAAAATTTCCTTTGTGATTTATTTTCTTTGATCCATTAGTTGGTTAGGACTATATTGTTTACTTTCCACACATTTCTGAATTTGTCAGTTTTCCTTCTGTTCTTGATTTTTAGTTTTATTCCATTGTGATTTGAAAAGATACTTTGAGTGATTTTAATTTTTTTTAAATTAACTGAGACTTGTTTTGTGGGTTACCATAAAGTTTGTCCTAAAGAATATGTGCACTTGAGAAATCTATGTGCACTTGATAGAAATATGTGTTCTGCTGTTTGGGGGTGGAGTTTTCTATATATGTCTATGAGGTCTATTTGGTTTATGCAGTCATGCAAGTCTTCATTTCTTTATTGTCTTTTGTCTAGTTGTTCTACCCAATATTGAAAGTGGGGTATTGAAGTCTCCAAGTATAATTGAAGAACTATCTATCATTCCTTTCAACTCTGTCAATTTTTTCTTCATATTCTTTGGGACAATGTTACATTATATTACATATGAATATATTCATAATCATGTGTTATTGATATATTGCCCCATTTATCAATATATAATGTCCTTCTTTGTCTCCTGCAACATTTTTTTTTTTTACTTAAAGTCTATTTTGTATATTACTATAGCCACCCATTTCTCCTTTGATTACCACTGTGTGGAGTATCTGTTAAACTTATTTGTGTCAAAAATAAATAAATAAATAAATAAATAAATAAATAAATAAATAAATAAAATAAACTTATTTGTGTCTTAGGATCTAAGGTGAGTATCTTGTAGATTTAAAAATAAAGGCTGAAACATGTTATTTTAACCATTCTACCAATCACAGACTTTTGTTGTTGTTATTGATGCTATTAACTGTTAACTATTAACTTCTCAGGCTTTTTGTTCCAATCTATATATATATATATATCACTGTGTAATTTTAAGGTACACTGCATGATGACTTGATTTACATATTTTGTAATCATTATGAAATGATTACCATAATAGGTTCATCTAACATCTATTTTGTCATAGAGATACAATAGAAAGAAAAAGAAGGAAACATTTTTTCCTTAGGATGAGAACTCATACGATTTATCTCTTAACTTTTTCCTAGATACCATATAGCAATGTTAGCTACAGTAATCATGTTGCACATTAATACCTAATGTATTAGTAACCTAGTATCTAATTATCTTATAACTGGAATTTTGTACCTTTTGACCATTTCCCTCTAATTTCAATCACAGCCTTTTAATTGAAGAGTTTAATTCATGTATATTTACTATGATTACTGATAAGGAAGAACTTATTTCTGTCATTTTTAAATTTTTTCTATATGTCTTATACCTCTTTATTCCTTAATTCTGTTATTATTGCTGTCTTCTATGTTTAATTAATTTTTGTGCTGTATTATTTTGATTCCTGTCTCATTTACTTTTCTGTATATTTGTTAGATTTTTTTCCTTACAACCTACCCAGGGAATTAAAGTTAGCTTCTTGAACTTGTAACAATCTATTTTTTTTAATAAAATAATTTTTATTGGTGTTCAATTTACCAACATACAAAATAACACCCAGTGCTCATCCCGTCAAGTGTCCCCCTCAGTGCCGGTCACCCACTCACCCCCACCCCCCGCCCTCCTCCCCTTCCACCACCCCTAGTTTGTTTCCCAGAGTTAGGAGTCTTTATGTTCTGTCTCCCTTTCTGATATTTCCCACACATTTCTTCTCCCTTCCCTTATATTCCCTTTCACTATTATTTATATTCCCCAAATGAGTGAGAACATACACTGTTTGTCCTTCTCCGACTGACTTAACTTCACTCAGCATAATACCGTCCAGTTCCATCCATGTTGAAGCAAATGGTGGGTATTTGTCGTTTCTAATGGCTGAGGAATATTCCATTGTATACGTAAACCACATCTTCTTTATCCATTCATCTTTCGATGGACACCGAGGCTCCTTCCACAGTTTGGCTATTGTGGACATTGCTGCTATAAACATTGGGGTGCAGGTGTCCCGGTGTTTCATTGCATCTGTATCTTTGGGGTAAATCCCCAACAGTGCAATTGCTGGGTCGTAGGGCAGGTCTATTTTTAACTCTTTGAGGAACCTCCACACAGTTTTCCAGAGTTGCTGCACCAGTTCACATTCCCACCAACAGTGTAGGAGAGTTCCCTTTCCTCCGCATCCTCTCCAACATTTGTGGTTTCCTGCCTTGTTAATTTT
Source organism: Canis lupus familiaris (assembly GCF_011100685.1). Taxonomy (NCBI): domain Eukaryota; kingdom Metazoa; phylum Chordata; class Mammalia; order Carnivora; family Canidae; genus Canis; species Canis lupus. The sequence goes on along the minus strand of NC_049222.1, from coordinate 15,797,627 downwards.
CCCCATTCTCACTGGTGTGAGGTGGTATCTCATTGTAGTTTTGATTTGTATTTCCCTGATGGCAAGTGATGTGGAGCATTTTCTCATGTGCGTGTTGGCCATGTCTATGTCTTCCTCTGTGAGATTTCTCTTCATGTCTTTTGCCCATTTCATGATTGGATTGTTTGTTTCTTTGGTGTTGAGTTTAAGAAGTTCTTTATAGATCTTGGAAACTAGCCCTTTATCTGATACGTCATTTGCAAATATCTTCTCCCATTCTGTAGGTTGTCTTTTAGTTTTGTTGACTGTATCCTTTGCTGTGCAAAAGCTTCTTATCTTGATGAAGTCCCAATAGTTCATTTTTGCTTTTGTTTCTTTTGCCTTCGTTGGATGTATCTTGCAAGAAGTTACTGTGGCCAAGTTCAAAAAGGGTGTTGCCTGTGTTCTCCTCTAGGATTTTGATGGAATCTTGTCTCACATTTAGATCTTTCATCCATTTTGAGTTTATCTTTGTGTATGGTGCAAGAGAGTGGTCTAGTTTCATTCTTCTGCACGTGGATGTCCAATTTTCCCAGCACCATTTATTGAAGAGACTGTCTTTCTTCCAATGGATAGTCTTTCCTCCTTTATCGAATATTAGTTGACCATAAAGTTCAGGGTCCACTTCTGGGTTCTCTATTCTGTTCCATTGATCTATGTGTTTGTTTTTGTGCCAGTACCACACTGTCTTGATGACCACAGCTTTGTAGTACAACCTGAAATCTGGCATTGTGATGCCCCCAGATATGGTTTTCTTGTTTAAAATTCCCCTGGCTATTCGGGGTCTTTTCTGATTCCACACAAATCTTAAAATAATTTGTTCTAACTCTCTGAAGAAAGTCCATGGTATTTTGGTAGGGATTGCATTAAACGTGTAAATTGCCCTGGGTAACATTGACATTTTCACAATATTAATTCTGCCAATCCATGAGCATGGAATAGTTTTCCATCTCTTTGTGTCTTCCTCAATTTCTTTCAGAAGTGTTCTATAGTTTTTAGGGTATAGATCCTTTATCTCTTTGGTGAGGTTTATTCCTAGGTATCTTATGCTTTTGGGTGCAATTGTAAATGGGATTGACTCCTTAATTTCTCATTCTTCAGTCTCATTGTTAGTGTATAGAAATGCCACTGATTTCTGGGCATTGATTTTGTATCCTGCCACGCTACCAAATTGCTGTATGAGTTCTAGCAATCTTGGGCTGGAGGCTTTTGGGTTTTCTATGTAGAGTATCATGTCATCGGCGAAGAGGGAGTTTGACTTCTTCTTTGCCAATTCAAATGCCTTTAATGTCTTTTTGTTGTCTGATTGCTGAGGCTAGGACTTCCAGTACTATGTTGAATAGCAGTGGTGAGAGTGGACATCCCTGTCTTGTTCCTGATCTTAGGGGAAAGGCTCCCAGTGCTTCCCCATTGAGAATGATATTTGCTGTGGGCTTTTCGTAGATGGCTTTTAAGATGTTGAGGAAAGTTCCCTCTATCCCTACACTCTGAAGAGTTTTGATCAGGAATGGATGCTGTATTTTGTCAAATGCTTTCTCTGCATCTAATGAGAGGATCATATGGTTCTTTGTTTTTCTCTTGCTGATATGATGAATCACATTGATTGTTTTACGAGTGTAAAAATCTATTTTGAATTAATAACATTTTAACTTCAATAATAAACAAGACTCTGCTCATATACAGTTTTATCCTTCCTTCTTCATGTTGTCACACATTACATCTGTATACATTGTGTACCATTAATACATATTATTATTTCATATGCATTTGTCTTTAAATGACAGGAAAAAAGGGCAGAATTGAAACAAAAAACAATAACATTGGCTTTTGTATTTATCTATGTAGCTACTTTTTTTCTTTATTTCTTCATATGGTTTCATGTTACTAGCTAGTATCCTTGTATTTATGTCTGAAGGACTTCTCTTAGTATTTCTTGTGGGAGAGTTATAGTAGCAAAAATTTCCCTTAGCTTTTGTTTATCTAGAAATGTCTTAACATTTCTCTCATTTTTGAAAAATAGTTTTTCAAGATACAGAATTCATTATTGACAGGATTTTCTTTTTTCACTTTAAATACATCGTTATCACTAGTTTTTGGCCTCTGGTTTCTGATGAAAAACCAGCTGCTAATTTTATTAAGTATCCCTTTTATGTGACAAGGGACTACTCTTTTTGCTTTGTCTTTGAATACTTATAATGTGTCTTGATGTTGATCTCTTTGTATTTATGCTTCCTGGAGGCTCTTGATCTTGGTGGGTATGTAGATTATTTTCTTTCTTTCTTTTAATCACAATTGGTAGAGTGTGGCCATTATTCTTTAAGTGGCTCTTTTGGTCGTCCTCTCCTCTCATCAAAGCATGTTTGATGGTATCCCATAGATAGATCCCTGATATTCTGTTTTTTTCTTCTTCCTCCTCCTCCTCCTCCTCTTCTTCCTCCTCCTCCTCCTCCTCCTCCTTCTCCTCTTCTTCTTCTTCTTCTTCTTCTTCTTCTTCTTCTTCTTTCTTCTTTGTCCTCCACCTCCTCCTCCTCTTTTGTTTTCTACTTTTTCTTCTTCTTCTTTCTTCTTCTTCTTCTTCTTCTTCTTCTTCTTCTTCTTCTTCTTCTTCTTCTTCTTTTCCTTTCTATTTCTTTCTTCTTCTTTTCTGTTCCTCAGACTGGTAGTTTCAACTGACCTTTCAGTTTACTGACTCTTTCTTCTCCTTGCTCAAATCTTCTACTGAAACCCCTTAGTAAAATTTTCAGTTTTGGAATTATACTTTTTGCTCCAGATTTTCTGCTTCCTTTTATAATGTCTCTTTATCAATATTCTCTATTTGTGGAGATATTATTCTCTTAGTTTCCTTCATTTCTTATTTCTTTGTCCATGGTTTCCTTTAGTTCTTTAAACATATTTGAGATAGTTGAGTTAAAGTCTTTTTCTATTAAGTCCAATATCTACGCTTCCTCGGTGACAATTTCTGTTAATATCTCCTGTGATTGGGCCATACATTCTTGTTTCTTTGTGTGCTTCATCTTTATGTGTTGAAAATTGGAAAATTTAAATATTATAAAAAGGGAACTCTTAAAATCATATTCTGCCCCCGCCCTCTCAGGGTTTGTTTTTGTTGCTTGCTATGAGTTGTGGTTGTTTGTTTGGTTAGTGATTCTTAAATTATTCTTATAAGTCTGTCTTCTTAGTTATGTGTGGTCTCTAGAATATTTATCTCTTAGTTAGCTACTGTTTTGACACAGATTTTCTTGAATTTCTGAAGCCAAGAGAAAGAAAGAAAGAAAGAAAGAAAGAAAGAAAGAAAGAAAGAAAGAAAGAAAGAAAGAAAAAAAAAAAGAAAGAAAACAAACCCATCTCAGTCTTTGTAACTTGGCTCTGTGTTGGGGTACTTCTTCAAGTCTTAGCCAGGTCCTTTATACTCTGCTGTAGCCTTCCCTTTCAGCTTGTGTGCAGTGTAGAGCTCAGCCATAAGTGAAAGTCTAGGGTCTTCTTACATCTTTTCTGTGCTTGCATTCTGTCCTGGGCATGTATGTGGCTTTCTAAATTTCAGGTATATGTTAGTGCTTTTTAATTCCCTGATTTCCCAAAGAAACTCTCCCTTACTTTTTCTGCAGGCATTGGCATGTCTATTGCTCCTTTCAATTGTAATCTTTGGCTCCAAGCACTAGCAGGTTGTTCATTTGCCTTACAATGTTTATAAAGAATATATTTTGTATAGCTGCTTTACTGCCCTGAGAGGGTTCCAAGTCAAATAAGACAAAAACAAGTCTCTTGCTTCAGTTCTTTAGATAGCCCCCAGACATGTCGAAACAGACAAACACAATTCTTTGAGAATAAGGTGGGTCTGATCCCAGAAATCATGATCCCACACTGGGAATGCAGGCTGCCATATTCAACACCAGTTTTAGGCTAGGGATGGGGCAGGGGTCGGGGGAGACAGGACAAGTGAAATTGCTACAAATCTTCTTACTATCCTAAAATTATCTTTTCCTTGATTTGTCATTTGCTTGGTGGCTGTAAACCTTTGACTATTTTCCACAATTCTGACAAAGTTGATTCTTATAGTTTTTCCTCAATTTGTTGATTTCTGGAGAGATATATCCCTGGAGTTACCTATTCTACCATTTTAACCAATATCCCAGAAGCATCATTTGGAATGCAATATTTTCATGACAACATGTAAGTTGCTCTACAGTGATGGAATTTTTTTTTTTTAGTATAACCAGAATTAAATGTCATAATATTCTACAATTATATGTATATGCATATAAAACCCTTTATTGTGTGCCTGCATTATCATAAAAATATTTGCCAAATTATTCAAAAAGAAGAGTGGAATAAGAAGGTAATTAATTAGCTGTTTTGCTACCAAAACTGAGGTGGTCTAGTATACTGGAAATAACACAGACACAGACCTGAAAAACTAAAAACCCTGGTTTTGAATTGTAGCTCATAGCCTAATTAGCTATGTGGTTCTAATTTAGCCTCTCTTTTTCTCAGATTCTTCACCTATTAAATAAAATCATTGGATTTGCTGATCTGAGAAGTCTTTATCAGCCCTAAATTTCTGCTGTCAGAGATGTCATTTATATGCTTCACAACATATGTTTTAAGAGAATATTGAACAAGCTTACATATAAACACAATGCATCATTTCGGGGCAAGAATTTCACTGCGTGCCTTCCTAAGTCTGCTTCAGAATTGGGTTGAATACTCAATGTTATCTTGAATCTATTTAACATAGTTTCTAATAGTTTGCAATGAATATTTAATTTGCTAAGTGTCAATATTAATTAAAACAGGCCAAATTTTGAATTTGCAAATACAGAAAAATATGCAAATAGCAAATTTTGAAAGATTTAAAGGGATTTGTTTGTTTTTTTTTTAATAAAGAGAACATAGAAACATATAGAAAGTGGCCTAATGAAAGTTTACTGATATGCAATTGAAAGATAAGCAAATACCTAATCACTTTTAAACTTTTTATTTGAAATTGAACATTTTATTTAGTTTCACAAAAACCAAAATGATGCTTCTCAGGTTTCTATAGATCTGTAAGACTCCATATGTTTATCTTTGAAATTTATAATTTATCAAATAAATATGTGTAGATTTGGAAGCTGAGATCTGATTCCACAATGTTCTCTAAAGACACAAGAGCTACAAGATTAACAGCCATCTGCCAAGTAAAGCAATATTTAAGTTAGAGAATTTGGTGAGGAAAATGTTTATTTTTTGGAAGCTTTTCTGAAAATACCTGGTTCATATATAAGTAAGATTATATCTAAAGATATTTTCATATAGGAAATAAATAATTAATAACTTGCATTCCACATAATTTTTGGTCACAGTGGATATTAAATATAAAGTAGCATCAAAAAATCTCTGTCTGGGGCACCTGGGTGGCTCAATGATTGAGCATCTGCCTTTGGCTCAGGTCCTGGAATCAAGACCTACATCATGTTCCCCGTGTGGAGCCTGCTTCTCCCTCCACCTATGTTTCTACCTCTCTGTGTGTCTCATGAATGAATAAATAAAATCTTTAAAAAAAAAGTCTGTCTGAAATGAATATTTGATTGGTCACTGAAAAATTCAGCCAAATGCAAGTCTTCTTTAAAATACTAAATGGCTTATAGTTTAAATAATATTTCTATGAATAGAAGGTAATGAGAGAGCTGGCTAAAATAAGAGCAACCACTGTTTTTGGATTCTTACTCTTAGTAGGCTTTGTGGTCAATTCTTAGACACATTTTTATTTAACCCTCACAAAAACCATAGAAAGTGGGTCATATTATCATCACCATTTTACAAAGAAAGAAACCAAGGCTCAATGAAGCAAACTGCATTGCACAAGCATTCATACAAAGTTGGACAGGAGTCAGAATGATAAAATGCAGAGGACCAGTTTATAACCCAGGCTACACTGGCTGCTTGACATTTACAAAGTGATTTTTTTTTGTCTGTTTGTTTTTTGAGGCTCAATTTAGTCCTCCCACCTATAGAAGGAGAGCAGCAGCATTTATATTGTACAATTGTCTAAAAATTAGCTAAAATTTCCATGAATTGCCTGTCGTATGAGAGGTACTTATTAAGTAAAAGTAATTCTTATCAGAGCAGCAGAGAGAGCATTCAGTCCCAGGTCTGTTTGCCCCAGAAGCTCTTTTCAGCATACCGTGTTGCTTTTTCACTTATTAACAAAGCAAAACAGAACAAACACAATGCCCAGTTTGGCGGCATCACTCCAAGATCAAACAGGTGGTAGGAGATCCCTTGGCTCGCCACTGGCAATGTGTAATCTTTTCCTAACTGGGTCCTAATGGACTAAAATAATTGTGTACATTTGGAAACTCACGACTTCTCCAAGATGCCAATCCTTGTCTAAAAACAGAGGCTATCATAGAATTTTTCTTGAGCACTTAACAAGGTTATTGTAGGTGTGAAATAACTTTAAGTATTAAAATATAATTTTGATAATATAATTTTATAATACAGCATAATCTCTAGAATATAGATATATCCTTATATGATAAAATTATGGCACATAGGACACAAAAGAAGAAATCATAATCATATTATAAAATTATAATTACATTTCAATAAATGTAAATTTCACATTTTCACCTAAAATTTGACTAAAAATGAACAGATCAAGTAAGAGAACCAAATAAAAAGCATTTATTGCATTAAATGACTTTTCTTAAGCGTACTTAACTAATGGCAACAGCCGCACTTATTGAGTACTTACATGCATAGGCAGAGATCTAAATGTTTTATATGTTCATTTAATCATATTCATATATCCTAAAAACTGGAGCGTTCAGTTTTCTCTTATAAAATATTTGTGAAATGCAGTATATTGTGGTACACATTTCCTTGCTGCATTTAGGTAGGTAATTAAGGAACGAAAGGTTGGGCCAGATTTATTAGTCATATTGAGGTTACTTTATAATTTGACTTCCATGGGGGCACCTTTCTTCATATGAGCCAAGATCCCTTTCACTCTCATTCTAGAATCTGTCAAGATAGATGCTGATAGGTCACAGAGAGGTTTTCCAAACATATGAAGCATCTATTTGAGAGCTCAGCCAACATTCCCATTGTCAATTTATTTTAATGACAACCTTCTGGCTGAGTGACAATGAATGTCCAATCACAACTATATTTGTCTTCAGGAGAGCACCTGCAGGCTTAAAATTTTGAGTCACTTTAAAAACAGTAGATGCTACAATTTGACCGCAACTTATTATCAGACTTAAGGTATCAACACTGATTATTAAAGAAGATTTTTATATGTTAGGAGACGGTTTGAAAATTTCTTTTCTAAATGTAATACCACGCCAGTAGAGGACAGACCTACTTATTCATAGTTACATATTTCATTTATATATTTATTTACATGCAAATTCTTGAAGGTCATAGGAATCATTTTATCCACTCTGAGAATATGGCATCTTTTAACTCAGCTGCCTGGAAAATTGAGGCCAGGAATCTGCTATCATCCAAGGACAGGGTATGACTGAGCAAATTTTTAATGGAGGAAAGACACAGGAAATCTCTCCTTGTGCCAGCTGAGGGTATACCACCTTCATTCTTGCCTTATCGATTTTCTCTTATTCCCACTTGTTCCTTCCTTCATGGCTTGATTTCTAATGTGTGCAAGTTACATACAAAGATTTAAATGTTCAAACAAGAAACAATTCAACGCCCTGCCTCCTCATCTGGGGGAAGCATGGGAACAAAGGACTGTAATGCTCGCTCTGCTTTCTTTACAAGTTTGCAGTTTTTCAATGAGTTCAATATGCAGAATTCTAATCACCCAGGAACCATAGTATATACATATCAAATTGTTTTGCCTAATTAATAGAGCACATCAGTACTTCTTTTAAGTCTCTTAACATTTTCTCATGTCTTCAATACATATTTATATATGTCGGTTCAGCTATTAGATGGCAAGCTTAAGCTGATTCATTTGTGTACTTCCTACAACAATTATCCCAATAATTTGGAGTGCTTTGGAGATACTAAAAAAATGATTTACTCAATGAAAGAAGTAAAAAAGAAAATGACTGAATTTCAGGTTGTTTGTGGCTGGGAATGGAATGGTTTTGATTTGCATTTCCCTGATTTGTGATGTTGAGCATCTTTTCTGTACCTGTTGGCCACTTGTATAGTCTTCTCTTCAGTCCCTCCACGCATTCTAATCAGATTATTTGGACTTTTATATTGAGTTGTAGGAGTTCCTTGTATATATTGGGTGTTAACCCCTTGGCTGACATATGATTCACAAGGATTTTTTCCCATTCTGATTGCCTTTCATTTTGTTTCTTTTGCTGTGCAGAAGATTTCTGAGATTGAAGTCTTGAAGTCTCCTGTTACTGCCTTTAAATCTGAAGTACAAGTCAACTTCCCCAGTCTATACTGACTAACTTCTGGACAGGAATACCTTTTTGTTTCTCTGCTAGGGATTCTGAGGCTTTCTCAAACCTGGGAATAAGGCTGTTCCATGATTCTCGCTCCCTCTTGTGGCAGTATTTTAGGTTTGGATAATTTCTCTCCCTCTTGCAGTGCACCAGACCACATGCCCACAATCTCTCTTTTGCTTTCCCAAGGGCAGAGCCAAAGCTCAAGTGTGTGGGCTCTTCCTGGCCTACAGGTTTAACTGGCTTTTTGAGCATGCTTGGTAGCCCTGGGCCAAAGCTTGCTCTCACCTCCATTAAGGGTGTGCACAGGGAACTGGCAACAGGGTTGGGGGAGCATAGGTATGGGTGAGGTACACAGAGCTTGGGGGTTGCATGTGTGCCATTTGGGGGGATCTGGGAGTGAGGCATCCCTAGCAGCTCATAGGTGGGCTTCTTGATGTAATCTGCTTCCCTTTAATGTCCTCTCAGTGCTCTGTTTCGCTACCAGCCTGTTCCCCAGTCATCCAGCTCAAGACTCAGTATTCTGGATGGGGCCAGAGAGAAATGGGCCTCACATAGCTCCCCACAGAGCTGGAGAAAAAAAAAAATCACAGGCTGAGAAGGATATCTCTTGGCCCTGAGCTGTGCCACCTTGGAGGAAGGGTGATGTGGATAAAGTATTCCTCTTACCCTCTCCAATGTGTCCAAATATGTCTGGTTTTGCTCCAATGGTACACTAAAACTTCTCCTCTGGAAACCTGGACTTCCATAAAGGCTCTCTCACCCATGGCTAACTGCCTGAGACAGCATTCTCCAGGGCCTTCCAGACTACTGCCTAGAGGGGCTGAGGATGGTTTACACAGGACCCACAGCTGTGCCTGAGGTCTGTATGCCCATTACCCAACACAAGGGTGAGCAAGAGTCCCCTGTTCCCTCGGTGTGTGGTGCTGAATCCCAGTGCTCCCAGAAAGGTACCTCTGTCCATGGATGGATGCCAAATTGTTGTTGGGGGAGGATACAACTGAGAGTATCTTATTTGGCCATGTAGCCAATTTCACAGAATGAAACCACATACATTTTTCAAAAGATGTGTTTAGCTCATACAGATATGGACAAAAGAATGATTTCTCTTTTTTTAATAAATTTATTTTTTATTGGTGTTCAATTTACCAACATACAAAATAACACCCAGTGCTCATCCCGTCAAGTGCCCCGCTCAGTGCCCGTCACCCAGTCACCCCGTCCCCCACCCACCTCCCCTTCCACGACCCCTAGTTCGTTACCCAGAGTTAGGAGTCTTTATGTTCTGTCTCCCTTTCTGATATTTCCCACACATTTCTTCTCCCTTCCCTTCTATTCCCTTTCACTATTATTTATATTCCCCAAATGAATGAGAACATATAATGTTTGTCCTTCTCCGACTGACTTACTTCACTCAGCATAATACCCTCCAGTTCCATCCACGTTGAAGCAAATGGTGGGTATTTGTCGTTTCTAGTGGCTGAGGAATATTCCATTGTATACGTAAACCACGTCTTCTTTATCCATTCATCTTTCGATGGACACCGAGGCTCCTTCCACAGTTTGGCTATTGTGGACATTGCTGCTAGAAACATTGGGGTGCAGGTGTCCCAGCGTTTGATTGCATCTGTATCTTTGGGGTAAATCCCCAACAGTGCAATTGCTGGGTCATAGGGCAGGTCTATTTTTAACTCCTTGAGGAACCTCCACACAGTTTTCCAGAGTGGCTGCACCAGTTCACATTCCCACCAACAGTGCAGGAGGATTCCCTTTTCTCCGCATCCTCTCCAACATTTGTTGTTTCCTGCCTTGTTAATTTTCCCCATTCTCACTGGTGTGAGGTGGGATCTCACTGTGGTTTTGATTTGTATTTCCCTGATGGCAAGTGATGCAGAGCATTTTCTCATGTGCATGTTGGCCATGTCTATGAAAAGAATAATTTCTATGCAAGTGGAGCTGTAGGTTCTGGAGAGTGAAGCAGGTGCTCAGGGAGGGTCTCATGAAGGGGTGATTCCCATGACCCTCAGCTTTACAAGTTCAGGAATGAAAGAAGTCAATGAATGAGGCATGCTGATAGGTGATTTGGTAACTTATTTCCATTTACTTCCTCACAGGCATATCTAAAGAGAAGTGTTATCTCAGTTTGTATAGATTAAGAATCTGAGATTCCTAGAGTCTCCTCATTGCCCAAGGTTATGTAGTTAAGGAAGCGGAAGATTTGGGATGCAACTATGGGTTTATCTGACATTAATGTCACTGTTGTGTTATTGCTGGGTTGTTGTGTGTGTGTGTGTTTTAAACAGCTTTCTGTATGTGATTTGTTTGACGTGGAATGGGCTCCAGGGGGTTTTGTATTATTATTTGCTATCAGAGGGAAAAAAAGGAAAAGAGAAGAAAAGAAAGAAAGACAAGAAAAAAAGAAAAGAAGAAAAAGGAAAAGAAAAGAAAAAAAAAAAAAAAAAAAAGAAAAGAAAAGACAAGAAAAAAGAAAAGAAAAGAAAAGAAAGAGGAGGAAGGAAGGAAGGCAGGACAAGGAAAGAAGAAGACGGAAGGCAGAAAAACGAAATAAAGAAAAGAAGAAAGAAAGAAAGAAAGAAAGAAAGAAAGAAAGAAAGAAAATCAAGCCAGCAAGCACCATACTGAGTAGCTGTGGATTCCTCTACAATCTGAGTTTCGTACCTAGTAGTCACTCGGTTTATCTGTACAGTGCAGTGTTTTCTAGTGCCTTTCCCTGGGCAACTAACACTGGGACTTCCTATCAGACTCTTCAGGCTCTAAACAGCCTGGGGTTCATAATTCCACACACATACATCAGCCATCTGTTCCAATTGGTGTTTTAAACCTCATCAAAGCAAGATTCAGTTTCTCCTTATTAATATTTAGGATCTGAGGGTGTTTATTTAACCTTTCTCTCCACTCTTGCAGAACTTCACAAATGCCATCAGAGAAGCTTCCATGGGGGAAACTAAGATCAGAATTACTTCTATAAAATGGGCAAAAACATAATGTGCAGTAATTTCTTAGCAATTTCAAGGAGATTTTCTAATGTAAATAATAAGGATAATCGCATCACAGAGAATTAGCCTACAACCGCTTGTCAACTTTGGACAAACATTTTTTCCCCCTTACAATATAGAACCTTAGCCTCTAAAGTATAGAACTAAAGTTTCTGGAAAGAATTATGATTTCCCACACAGATAGAACTAATAGGAAACTTAGTTGAAAGGTTTTGTGCAGGGGCACCTGGCTGGCTCAGTTGGTTAAGTGTCTGCCTTTGGCTCAGGTCCTGATCACAGGATTCCTGGATTGAGCCCCGCATCGGGCTCCCTGCTTCTCCCCCTGCGTCTCCCCCGGCTCATGCTCTCTCCCTTTCTTCCTCTCCCTGTCAGATAAATAAATAAATCTTAACAATAAAAAAAAAAGGTTTTGTGCAATTTCATGCCACACCTCAATCTCCAAAGGACAAAAAAAAAAAAAAAGATATGGCTATTAAGTTATGTACATGGCCAAACCCATTCAGCAGCGAGAATAGAAAACTAACAGTTGAAATGGGCTAAGGAAATGACAAAGATGCACCTTGAAATTAATGAACACTATATTTCACCTTGAAATTACTAGGCCCCCTGGACCCTCTGTTTTGCTTTTTTTCTACTAAGTCCAACCTTTGTTGCTTAAAGCAATGTGCGTGGCTGATTTCTCACTTCTTTAAATAGCACTTGCAGTGAGTGATATTATAACAACACAGGGCACAGTGTGAACAGCCAACAAGAGAATCATTTAAACAAATGGATTTGTAAAACATGATTGTTTTAAGCCTGTCCATGTCAGGACTGCAATTTGAATTAAACATAAGGTGACTTCTTTCACTGAATCAATAAGTGCAAATAACATTGCTTGCAACCATGTTTTGTTTCACAGACAAAAATGGTTCTTAACAGCTTTCTGAAGGCTTTGCTTCAGCCACCTGCTGATAAAGTTGTTTGCTTTTTCTTGCAAAATTTGTTTTTTTGTTTTTTGGTTGTTTTTTTTTTTTTTTCCAGCATTAAAACAGGCAGACTTGCAGTCAGCTCACTTGGGGTTAGAGTCCAGGGATGTTTGAAAGGCACTTTTCTTAATGAATACCATAATTTCCTGCACCCTTTCTACTGGCAAGTCAGAATAAGAGGAAGCACAGAGGGGTTTGCCTGAAGCTAATTTGCCTGCCATACTTAGTAGTATCAGCTGACTTGTAGTCAGAGGCAATTTCTCCCACTTTCACAAAGGGAGTCTTCTAGTGGTCCATGTGAGTTTACAACTTCTAAAAAATTGCTTTTATTGGCATCTAATAGGCTCCATGGCAATCCTGGTTAGGAAATCACACTAGTGATGTCATCTACTCTGTCCTTATTTATGGCTTCCATTTTGTAAAATGAAATAGAGGCCATTATAACATCTCTATGCATGTAGTTATTGAGTGTGTGGGAAAAAAATAGTGGCTTTGAGTGCAAAAATGCCCACAGCTATTTTCAGCTTGAAATGTTGAATGATTCTTGGGGCACAATCTGGAGGAGCAAAGGCTAATTAAAAAAGTATTTTATCATCTTCCTTCTGTTTGGCCAAATTCATAGAATTAAGTGTTACTGATTTTCATATCTTATTCTAATCCTCAATTTTTCTAAAATTTCCATAATTAATACCTGAAAAAAATGAAGTCACTGATCTGTGGAATTACTGGGAAAAAAAAACACAACAGGAGGACTATTTCTTAGACGTTAATGCATATTTGAGATGGGTCATTCTCTCAGTGCTTTGTTTTTATGATTTGGAGAGCAATGTGTATTCTGTGCTGAGTGGAAGCAGAGCATTTGAAATTTAGGCTGAAAAAAAGTGGAATGATGAAACAGGAAGAATATTAAAGAAGTAAAACTAATACTTAGTTCATAAACATTTCATGGATGCTTTGAGTATATTTTTAATAACCTGCATTATTTTAGAAAGTTGAATAAAATCCTGAAAATTTTATATAATAGTAATGTTTTCCCCCAAATAAACTCATCTCCTCCCCTAAAATAAATTACACCATTCAAGTTAAAATTAAATTTTGGTTTTAGACATATGAAATAAAATATATACAGATATATTAAATTAAATATATACAGATATATATTTGGGAAAATGGTGGCTTGGTGCGGTAGAAAGTATTCTAAGATGGATCTCCTATGGTTCCTTCCCTCTGATATTTATATCTTGAATAATCCCTGTCTCTTGAGTGTGACTAGGATCTGTGAATACCTTCTGGCCAGTAGAAAATGCCAAAGGTGAAGAGATGTTGAAGAAGAAAACTCCCAAATCAGCTGAGTTTGAATTCATCAAAAGGAATAGATTTCTGGGATGGCTTGACTAAATAAAGAGTTCATAAGGGAAAATTTGGTTCTTGAGATTAGAGACTCATCTTGCAGGCTTAATGAAGTAAGCAGCTACACTGGAGAAGAGCATCTGGCAAGGAACTGTGGGCAGCTCCCAGGACCTTCTTGTGGTAAACAGGTAACAGTCAGCCAGAAGCTGGTGTCCCCAAGTAGCTGCAAGGAATTGAGTTCTGTCATCAATCTGAATGGTTTTGGAAGTTTAGTCTTTCCCAGTCAAGTCACTAGACGAGAATGCAGCCCAGCCAACACTTTGCTGCTTTGTAAGACAATAAGCAGTTAGAAGACCTAGTTAAGGTGTGCCTGGACTCTCAACCCATGGAAACTGTGATATTATAAATATGTATTGTTCTAAGCAACTAAGATTGTGGTAATTTATTATGTAGCAATAAAAAAGGAATGCACTTTTATATATGTGCCTAACTATCCTTATATTGTCTGTTGCCACACCTCCTCACCCCCTTCACACAATAGAACTCAATTCAAAGGCCCACATGTATTTTTTTTAATTTTATTTATTTATGATAGTCACACAGAGAGAGAGAGACAGGCAGAGACACAGGCAGGGGGAGAAGCAGGCTCCATGCACCGGGAGCCCTACATGGGATTCGATCTCGGGTCTCCAGGATCGCGCCCTGGGCCAAAGGCAGGCGCTAAACCGCTGCGCCACCCAGGGATCCCCCACATGTATTTTTTAAAAGAGTTATTTTAGTTAATGCTAGAACCTGTGTAAGGTACCACCTATAAGACAAAAAATTTAAGAATAAACACTACATGATTTTAAGAAATCTCACATATTCAGAGAAAATTATAAAAGACAAATTGTAGTCATTTTTCCTTTGAAGAAAGTGCATTGACACTGGCTATAGGAAAAGAAGATTTAAACATAGCTCTTGGTTTGAATGACCAGGTGCTGAAATGAAGAAAGAATACAGGGGGTGGGATGGGAAATTATTTTGTTACAATAGCAGTCACTGGTCATACTAAACTTGGGAATGGTAGGGCTTCCCTGTGACATAGCTTATCTCTTATGCTACACAGAGATTTTCCAAAAGGCAAGGCAAGACTGGGAAAAATATAAAACTCACCATGTAATTTAATCTCAGGCTAGACCAAAATGGAAACTTGACCCTTGGTCTAGAGCTTTCACAAAAGCAATGAAGAAACCACCATGCAGATCTGAATTTCCTCCCTTGGCACAATCTATGGTCCTAGTTCCTCCCAAATTCTTTTAAATATGATGATTTACCCGTGCTCCAGTTTAAGATTTGAAAGAAAATTATAATAGCATCTAGATGATTTTTCAAAAGGATTCAAGGAGAATCCATGCACACTATTTTGGGATGAATACCACAGTGGAAGAAATACAAATGGTAAATTAATATTTGAAGAACATTTATACCAGTAGCATTTAAAGTGATGCAAAATCATACAGCTTCTTGCATATTTATAAAATTCATAAAAGTCCATTCTTTCACCAATCTATCACAAATTGCAGATATTAATATTTTCTTGTGACTAAATGTTTAATATATTGAGCAGGGATATTTGCACACGGCTTTTTGAAAATCTAAAATTACATTACTGCACCTTCCTTTATGAATGCATTTTTCCCCTCTCAAAAACAATAGCACCAGGAACGATTACTTATAAAAGAGATTAAATAAAACAGAAACAATGTAACAGAACTTAACACTGAAATATAATTTTGTGTGTCTTTTTCTGATAATTTTGTTGGATCTAATAACCTATTTTGAGATCAGACTTTTAAATGTGCTTTAAAATGTGTCCTTTTATATTTTCTTGCAGTTATCATATATGTTAAAAGAAACTGCTAATTTTAACTTAATGAGGGCCATGTGATCATGAATTGACATGATCACACATGAATAGAGAAATATTTTTGTTACTATTATTTTTGAAAAAGCTCTACTAAATACCAAACATTTCCAATACCGAAACTTTTACATGCCATAAACATGTTTACATGTGAATTTGATTTCACATGTCTGTTTAAAAAATTAAGTCAGTGTTTGTCCCCATTGAACAAAGGAGAATTAGAAAATATTATTTAAACAGAACTACTATTTCCTGGTTTCAGACAAACCAGAAGCTGATTCTACTTATTACAGGTTGGTGCTAAACATTTCTTCTGAACTCCTCATGCTCTTATGCTTGCCTGAGACTATCAGCTTACATAGCAGATTTTCTGTATTAAGTCATTAGGAAATAGGGTGATTCAAGAATACAAGATTTTCCATGTCTGCCAACCTAATAGCAGCCTATCAGGAATTCTGTCGCAGACTTATTTTGATTTTATTCATAACTTTATTGACTATCAAATATTCTCTGATTTATTATCTATTTCAACTAAAAACATCAGCTTCAAGAAGGAAACTTATTAATGTCCTGTTTAACACTGAACTGTGCTTTGCACATGACTAGGGGCTCAATTATTATTTATTTAATAAATGAATTACAGTTCTGGTATGGAGATAATATTCATTCATATAAATAGATTCGAGATCAGAGCATTTGAAAATTGAGCCACCAAGCTAAAGATTACAGACTGGAATTTCATAGATTGTTAGGCTGACTGCAGCTCAGATAGTGAATTTGGTAGGAGATAGTTCATCTACCTATTGGTATACTTGATGTGGTACTGGCCATGCCACTGAACATCAGATCCAAACCTGATTCTGTCAATAAAAAAAAAAAAAGCTACTGCTTTTGACAACAAATCTTCACCTGCTACAGTTTCTATTTCCTTGTTAAAAAATTCTCCTGAAATACAATCGTCTTACCCTACTTGCTCCACAACACAACTCTTCATGACAAAATAACTTTGGGAAACTCATATAACAGAGTTTCTCATTGGGGATATTCAATTCATATTTAACATATTAAAGGTCTTGAGAAACCCAGAATAAGGCAGTTTTTAAATTTTTTGTTAGCCAAAATTAACTAGGCAAAATTATTGGAACATTAAACCTCTTATTTTTCTTTGTAAACCTGTTGAAATCTCCACGGTACTGGTCAATACTTTTTGGTAGCCTGGAGGAGGCAGTTTTGATTCTTTCAAAGAACTTTTCACCTACAATATGATAAAGATATACCACAGGCAGGACAGAAGCATTTGAAAATTTTGACAAAATGAAGTATTTCATTTATACTAACAAAAATGTGTAGAACTAAATACTATGTTTAATAAAGAAGATATACCTTTGTATGACACTGAAATAGTTTATAAGTATGAAAAATATTACTCCATAAGAAAAACTTTAAATAAATTCCATAAGGGGAAGTAAAGCAGTCCAAAATTTATGATTAATATGAAACAAGACTATAAATTAGTGAGGAAAACTCCCTGACCTGAAATTTTGGGAAAAATTTCTCTAAAAAATCTTGAATTAAAAAAGAAACCAAAATAAAAATTACATACTATGGGAAGTGGCTAAACTTGTGCACACAAAAGCCCAAAGCTTTGAGTTAAGAAGATATGTTTTATTTTTTTTATTTTTTTTTAAAGATTTTATTTATTTATTCATGAGAGACACACAGACAGAGAGAGGGGCAGAGACACAGGCAGAGGGAGATGCAGGCTTCATGCAGGGAGCCCAATGTGGGAGTTGATCCCAGGTCTCCAGGATCAGGCCCTGGGCTGAAGGCAGTGCTAAACTGCTGGGCCACCCGGGCTCCCCCAAGAAGATATGTTTAAAAAAAAAAAAAAATGTATTCCACACAAAAACACTTGAAAAGGGAGAAGCAAAATAAACCAAAAGAAAGTGGCAGGAGAGAAGTAATAAATATACAAGCAGAAATGAATAAATAAAAACAATGACATTAATGAATGTATTCAGAATAGTGTTCTTTGAGACAAAAAGATCAATCAATAGGTAAACTTAACTTTAAAATCCAGGAAAAAGGACAAAATCACAAAAATCAGGATTGGTAATGAGAATGAACCATAGATACAGAGGAAATTAAGATAATCATTGTTTAAACATTATGAAAATATGTTTTAAAACCTGAATAAAGTACATGATTGTCTAGGAAAATATATTAGAAAAAAGGGCAAGAATGAGGAAATTAAAACGATGAATGTCTTTTGTTACATATTCTAGGGTCATAGGCATATTATAGATTTCCTGATATCATTTGGGTGATTTTCAAATATTTTAAAGCTTAGAAAACAACAGAAAATAAACCATGAGCCCAGTAATGCTTGTTCAGTAAGTAAACTAGTACAGACTGCAGTCCGATCAAAATGCATTTTAAAGCCATGATTTCACTACTCTTAGCCAATTGTGTCTGCAAAAGCAAGCAAGAGACATATAAAAGAAATAACTTGAACATAATGATATTGAGAAATTAGTGATGCCCTAACTAAAAGATTAAATGCCACTGCCAAAATTCCTATTTTCAGTGTTTTTACTTCTCCAGGCTGTAACTGTCTCTCTTTGGTGCTCTACAGTTGGCAACTACTTTAGCACCTATCATTCTGCACCATAATTATGTATTTATATGTGTGTCTCAGTTCCTGTTCCTTGAAATCATTGACTGGTTTTATTCTGTCTTCCAAAGATCTGCTTTGAATTTCAGCTCATTGCAAGGATTCGATGACTACTGAATTCATGCATTCATTCAACAAACCCAAGTTTTTGAGTTTTGACTTTGGTTAATAAAATAACTGCTAACACAATCCTCTAGCCTTGAAGTTCTCCTGCAATCCAAGCCTTGTGATCAGCCAGTTATTTTCTTATAGTCCTTCCCACATTGGTGAGGAAACCTTAGGAAAGCATGTTCACTTATCAACTCTAGGTAAATAGAGCTCAGTCATTTGGGGAAAGGTAGTTTATCAGAATTCCAAAACAATTAGAAGAATATTACATTCTGGGGTGAAGTGTTGGTCACATTAAAGAAAAACATTAATGATAGAGTTGAACACAAGACAAACGCTAGGGGGAGGAGCCTGGTCTAGTCCATCGACAAAAATTCCTCTAAGAGATGGTTAATACATCTGGAAGTAATAGTATGGCATCAGAAGAAATCTCAAGATTAGAGATGCTTGTTTACTCAGCATAGGTTTAGTCTTTTTATATAATAACTAGTATCTCTTTAAAAAAATAAAACTTCCTCATCGGTATGGCTCACTCAGTCCATTAGGAAGAGGGACATTCCTAAAAGTCTGAGTGACTTTCTCAGGAGAGGAGTCACCAATAGGGTGACCAGTGCAAAGGCAACATAATTCCCTTAGCTGTTCAGATGCCATTTTCCACAGACCAAAGATTGGAGACAATTTGAGGAAATATATTACCTAGATTGTGCACAGATTGAATATTTTTTTCTCCAAGTCCACAGCCTAGATTATGAAGAATGTCACTGATACATCAAACTCCTTTACCCAATTGGTTCCATGTCCTTCTTAATTGGGGACCCTCTAACTATAAGAGAGCTTCATGTGATTTATTAGGAAAAGACAAAAAGGCACAAAAAAATGTTCTTTCCAAAGTTCTGCTTTGAGCTGGAGCTGTGCCCAATGACTCACTATTATTCTAAGTGAAGGGAGCACAGGGAACCCATCAATCTTCAGAGTGCAGAACTATTTGAGCTACCCAGGAGGCTGATGCGCACTTCTGAACACAATGGCATTTCCACAAAGATCTAGTCAATGCTCCCATACTGTTCCCTTCATCCTCCTTTTATTCTTCAATTTCTGTCATCCTTGAGTTTATCAGAAAGTCCCTTATGCAAAAAAAAAAAAAAAAAAAATTCTTTTAAATATTGTACTTTTATTTTTTATTCAACTCACTGTAAAATAAGTCCTGAAATGTGAAATTAATTTTTAAAGAAGTAGAAAAAATAATGTGAATATAGAAAATATAGAAATATATTACATCTGAACAGTCACAGTTCTGGCATGGTAAAAGTACTCACTAGATATTTGTTGAATGAATGAATATTAATTTCTTGTGAAATCAGCTGAGCCCTTCATACAGCCTTTAAAAAGTAAACAAAAATAACTTTCTCTAAATGTGCCTGATATTTAAACGCTATATCTGTTTGTTTGCATGAGAAAAAAGAAGATAATGAGTGTGACATTTGTTATCCACAAATAAGCTAGATTTGTAGGACATGTGACATATTGCCCAGGACTTTCTTTTTTTTTTTTTTTTCCAAATTGGAACTTAACCCCAAGGTAGGTGCCACCAGGAGGCACCATTGAGGATAGCATAAAATCTTAATTTTCCAAGCCTCTCTGTCTCCCTCCGTCTCTCCCTCCCTCCCTCCCTCCCTCCCTCCCTCCCTCCCTCCCTCCCTCCCTCCTTTCCTCCCTTCCTTTTTCTCTTTTCTTTACAAGGTTAACTGAAAGAGACATGAAAATACATTATCCAGTCATGGGTTTGATTCTTTTTCCCCCCGGAAACAAACTCTCTAATTGCCAAAATGTCAAAATAAAAACATCTAAAACTTCAATATCTACATTTACACCTTATATTAAGAAAATACCATTTGAAGCATAATGATAAAAACTAACATCAAAGCTGGAAGAGCAGTCACGTTAAACTTGCATTAGAGCTGTCAAGAGTGTGTTACAGACCAAGACCATGCAGGCTCCTAGGGGCTCCACTTCAGTTCCTCCTGTCTAAATTCTTCTTCCCACCCAACCCTGGTCAGACCTACACTGCACACTGCTTCCTGGCTCTATTTTTAGAACTGTTCCCAGAGTATCTGAAGTGTATGGAGGCTTATCGTTTCCGCCTACTCCAAATTTCTGTTAAGTCCAGGATTCTGTTCACCCAACCAGGCACCAGGGAGGCTCTTGCTTGGCAGCTAATCTTATTTCCATTCAGGCTTTATCTACAGCAGGGCTCCAATTAGTCCCTGTACTGGTGAAGACGCATGGGAGTCACTGTGACACAGAGAATCAAATCTCCTCTCTACGTTGAATTTCACCTTCAAAAATTAAAAACTAGCAAGGGGTCTGTAAGACTTTACCACCAAATGTCTTTCCTTTTCCTAAGGCTTCCTCTCTCTTACTTGAGGCTTCATAGACTGGATGCAGCCAACATTCCCCTCATTTGCAATTAATCATTAACCTGTCTCCTCTTGATTAACCTCTCCTGTTTGATCAGTGCTATAATTTGGTTATTCAACAGTCAGGACACATCAGAGGGTCATTGCTTTTTACTCTAGAACTTTTAGACATTTGAACATTTGTAAGTTTTTAACATTTAACATTTTAAACATGAAAATACAGTTTTATGCAATGGTTTTCTCACTCTGGGGGCGGGTTTCATCTGATGGACAAGTATGGGAGCTCATACCCAAAGAGCACGTGGTGTTCTAGCACTTGAAGCTTAGCAACATTCAATTTGCATTCCAGCTCAAATCTGTGTCTTACCCCAAATCATGCAGCAAGCTAAGTCTGTTCCCTGATTATTTTAGTTGTATCTTTCCTATTACACAAGGCTTAAGCTCACCATGATTTCTTCATTAGTTTTTGCTTGAAGAAATATAAGTGCTTAAGCTAATAGCAAATTAGCCTGTCTCGCAATGGTATTTGTTTTCTAGGCTAGCGAAATATAAAAGAAAGTGCAAAAAGAAGAACATAGGCTGAATAAGTTTTAAGACATTGGGGTTCTTGTCCTGATTTTCTTGTGCCCTACCATTTGGTGTTTGATCTTTTATTTAATAACCTTGACTTCATTTCTCTGATAAGTGTCAGACTAGGTCATCTCTAAAGAGATTCTTAATTATAACATCCTACAAAACTCTACTATTTGGCATATACCTTTAGAGCAAAAACAAACTCTTTGTTAAGTGTTCTATACTACTATTTAATCTAGTGTGAGTGGGGAGAGAGCTTATTCTGTGTTCTTCGACCTAAAAAAAAAAAAAAAAAAAAAATTGACCTCTCCTTGGCTCACTAAGGAAAGACATGGAATATGCTTTACATAAATATATGTGACAAAAGGGAGGAAAGAGGAAAGAAAGAGAGAGGAAAGGAAATAAGTAAGCAAGCAAGCAGGTTTCTCTTCAAAATTGAGAACATCTGCATTCACCTAAATTGTAAGAGACAGACTGAATTATGATCTTTCCCTAGAAACTAACAACCTTTACAATTTGTTTTCATTGGCACAGAAAAGCCCCCTTCCCTCCCCCCACCCATCTTTGGCCTACTATTTCTTTTCTCTCTTTAAATTATGGGAATAATGTTTTCCCTCCAATACTGGTTCTCCTCTGTGCTCTTAAGCCCTGCAGTTATTCAGTATAATTGACTGCGTGACAACTTGAGATAGAAGTAATGTTAGGTCAGCAATCTAAGTCACATATCAAACTAAGAAGGTATTATGGGACAAATCACATTTTAATCAGTTGGAGCTTAGATAAATGCAGGAATATTGATAGCATTTATGGTTTGTATAACAGCCTGTGGTGTGACAGAGCAATAGCACTTTGAAATATAGTCAGTGGATGTTAATTAACGGTAAATCATAATGGAACTCCTGTGGTATTACATGATGTCCATGTGAATTCTCTAATAATTTATAATGCTTGATGTGATCCCACAGCGTGTGACAAGAAGTGTGATTATTTGCAGCTCTGCTTAATCTGCAGCATAAAATCTACTTTGCAGGCAATGGGATATGTTGCTAATACACACCCATTGTCAGGAGTATTCCTTCTAGAGGTGTTGCAAGTCTTCCAGAATCAAGATATGGCATCAAGTGCTCAACTGAACCATAATTGTACAGCGACTAAACATGATCTCACAGGAAATACATAAATACATTTTTTTTTCCGGGAAGTAATAAGTAGAAAGTAGTTTCTTAATTACTAGTTCATAGCTGCCTGGTCTCAGATGCCATGGTTTTGAGTCCCTAATGCTCTAATCTTAGACTAATTGCATCCTTGACATCTAATTGTTCTGTTCCAATCCTGACAGCCACACTGTTCTTTCAAATGCTTCCTGGGGAGGTGTGAGAGGGAAGGGGAAGAAGAGACTTATAATAGCAGACTAAAAAATTTAAGGATACTTAGCCCCACTCCCAAAATTTCCCAAAGCTTTTAAATTTCAAGAGTAGAAGAAGCATGTCACACGTTAATGATACGTTTCCTCTACATTATTAAAGTGCTCCCACCAGTGTTATATTAGGTGACTGACAAATGAGTCAAAAAATGCTAAAATGCTAATCAGATTCAACTGGCCTTTTTTTTTTTTTTTTCTAATTTGTACCCATAAATTAGCTCTTGTTAATCTCCTTGTAAATATCGGTTACAAAAATATGAGAAGCAAATGAACAGTCTTTAAACAAATGGTGCACACTTTTTCCAGGACCATCTTTCCATTTCCCTGCCCACTTATCCATACATTGAAATTGGAGCTAGAGAGTGAGAGGCAGAGGATTTCAGCTGGAGTGAAGGACTTCATTTATTTCTCTCTGTGTAAAACCAACAGACCCTTTGCCTGTAAAACCAAATACAAATTTCTTCTTTTTGAAAATATCACAGAAGCAGCTGCTCCTCAGCTATTTTGAGTGGATTTTCTGAGAACAGCTTGTAGCTGCAATATTGTATATGGTGGATGGTTGGCAAAAGCCTGGCTGTGGGAGGGGAGGAAGGAAAGCCTAAAAACCAGTGCAAACTCTGGTAACTGATAAAGGAGGGGTGGGAGATGGAGAAAAAAATCCGCACACAGCCCCCAAATGGAAAGAAATGGATGGGAAGTCACTGTTACCTCCATGACAAAAGTGTGAGCTTTTTTTACTTACCTAAGTCAAGTTTAATAGTTCTAATTTGTTAACATGATTTGAAGTGAGAAAAGACAGATTAAGGGTAAAGACAACAGAAAGAATCCAAAAGAGTAAAGGAAGAGAAATCAATTCAGATGGAGGTGGAAATGCAAGGTGCAGCGAGGCGACTGGTAACCGCTGCCTCACCCATCCACTGGGTTTGATGACAAATCAACAAGGGGAGCGGGTACAGATGTTCTACACTGGCTTGCATATCACATCTCTCTGGCTCAAGGCCAAAATGTTCTTAGGTCCCTGCTCTGGGTTCATAGTTGCTAATTCCCATGTGCAGCAAGGAACCATGGTTAACCTGTGGATCCTAGTTAGTGGCCAAAGTGTCATCAGAAGAACATCAGTATTTGAAGTCAAGCTGAGATAACAGAGGCTCTTAGAACCCATGTTCTTTGTAATCAGAGAGGATCAAAGCAGCAGTTGCTCTGAGACTTCAGGCTGCTAGAAAATATGCTCATGACCTCCGATTTGTTATTCCCCAAGTCCCACATGCCTTTATCCCAACACTCACTCTCCAGATCTCAGGTACTTAAGTCTAGTTTCACCTCCTTTTGTTTCAAAAATTTAGATATTAACAGCTGTCCTGACCGACTCACACAGCTTCTTCATTTTTGATACTTATTTTTTATTAACCCCTAATCCTTACCCTTAATTGTATCTTTGACCACATAGAGATACTTAATTTGAAAAAACAATCACAGATTGATCAGTCATCTATGGCAATAAGAACACTCCAGGGTTCTGAAAATTTTGAAACTCCTCCATAAAATATACCCCCCAAAATGCATTTATTAACATCAGAAGAAATATTCTTAGTGACCCTTCTGTGGCCTCTAGTGCTTTAGAAATCTGAGGATCCCTGGGTGGCTCAGCGGTTTAGCACCTGCCTTCAGTCCAGGGTGTGATCCTGGAGTCCCGGGATTGAGTCCCACATCAGGTTCCCTGCATGAAGCCTGCTTCTCCCTCTGCCTGTTCTCTCAGTCTGTGTCTCTCATGAATAAATAAATAAAATATTTTTAAAAATCTGAAAGGGTATTTTGATTATGACAATGGTTGGAGTCATTTGTGGAATTTAATGTAGAAGGGTCCGGGATATTAGATGGCCAGAAGTATACTTAAGATCCTGTACAACTGAAGGATTGCCTTACAGTTTGCAAGACTTTCAAATAGCCCACAGGACATTCTTAGAGAAAAGATGTCTGTTTATAATTTCCTAATTTTATGGTATAATTCTGTTTTAAGTGTACACATAAGATTTTTGTGTATGGGTTTAACTTACATAGACTTTTCTAGGAATGCAACCACTGTGTAAATAGAATCAAAAGACTGTACCTTCTTTAGATCCTTACCTTCTTTAGATCCTTACAAAATGGCAGAGTTGACTGCCATTGTGTAAAACCAGTAGATCCTTGGAAATGCCACTTGTGAAATGTGAATTGCAACACAATGCACCCACATCGGACTGCCAATCTGTAGTAGTCACACTCATGGTGGTTCTACCTATAGGTGCAAATGACCTGACCACTTGGTTAGCTCTCCCAGTGTAGTCATGTCTAAGCATTTGCATCTTGGGAATATATATTTACTTTCCCTAAAAGAAACCTCACTAGACCAACTATGGACTCATCTCTAATTACTATTTACTTCATTTGCAGAAGATTTTTCTTACTACCATGTAATTGTCACAAGGCAGAGGGTCTATTTCTTGGACCTCCATGAGTGGTGCATGCTTAGGTGACTTAAGATGACAACACTTCACTTTCTCTACTGGGTTCTATATATGCTGTCGTCTTTGCTGCTCTGAGTCCTGTAGTCAGAGTCTGTCACTTTTCTCTTGTGTTTACTTTTCTCTCCTCGTGATCTAACAATTTTTTTCTGGAATTTAATAATTTAACCCCTTCTATGTCTACTAGTTAAGCTTGATACCCCCCCTTAATAATCCCCTTCTCAGTCAATATATAATTCTTGTTCTTAGATGATAAAATTATCCAAATCAAACCAAAATGGGCTCCTTTTACTTCAGGAAAGTGGATATAAGTGGATATATTGACATAATACTCAAAATTCAGTACTTATAGCAAATAGATTCCTATGATAGAAATGCATACAGTAGACATCACAGCTATTAAAACCAGTCAATTTACCTTCCCTTTTCCTGACTCAATTGGTCCTAAGTAGCTTGTTATATTTTTCTTTCTATATAGAATTTCTTACAGAGGTGAAACCAAATTGATCAATTGGCACAAGTTTTATGTGCTCTTTGCACTGATATTAATCACTATAAATCAATAAATTGACATTCTTATTTCTATGTAAGTCTTTTGTGAGTTTAGTTACCCTCTTCTGTTCCCTGAGTCCAGTTAAGTCTGAGTATGCTAGCAAAATAAAAATTCATGGAGAAGGAAAATTGAGAATCAGATCATATATCAAGTATTCACTTTCAAAACTATGAAAGAACTAACTTCCTGAGCAGTAAATAAGTCCTAGTGATCTAATGTTTAGTCTAGTGAATATAAACAACAATATTGTATTATAATCAACAAATATGCTAAGAGGAAAACACATACACACCAAAGGAAGAACATCAAACTATATAGAGGCAATATGCTGTATGGAGAACATTTAAAACACAAACTTCATATGAAAAAAAATTGAAATTTAACCCAGGTTTAGACACTCATAATGGCATGACAACTGTGTTACTGAAAGCAGCTATGTTCACCACTATACCACCAATGCAGCCTACACATTATTGAGATAGTCCCTAGACTTAATTTAAATGCTTAACACACACATAGATGCCCACACACACACATTAACTTGGTATTTGCTCTTTTTTAAATTCTTAGATGGCACATGTGCCCTGCTGTTTGCACTAATAAGAATGGATTTTCTCATAAAGAAAACGGTCCTCATTCTAGAATTAAGGGAATATCTAAGGAAAGGATACATAATAAGGGTTTGATCTTTGTATATTATTTCACCAGCTCCCATGTTGTCCTAGGATGCCAACTGCTATTATATACAGTAAGGCAATCCCAGACATTTCCTTATGTTTGAGGTATAGAAAATTGCTGACTTCATCACCATTCTCTCCTTATTTTCTAGCAATTAGAATTGTACTGTCCACAGGACATTTTTCAGTAGCAGCTACTGTACTCCCCCAGTTCAGTGGAAACTATAAAAGTGACCCTTTGGGGATCCCTGGGTGGTGCAGCGGTTTAGCGCCTGCCTTTGGCCCAGGGCTCGATCCTGGAGACCCGGGATCGAATCCCACGTCGGGCTCCCGGTGCATGGAGCCTGCTTCTCCCTCTGCCTGTGTCCCTGCCTCTCTCTCTCTCTCTCTCTCTCTCTGTGACTCTCATAAATAAATAAAAATTTTAAAAAAAACCCACAAAGTTAAAAAAAAAAAAGTGACCCTTTGGGCAACATCCACCATACCTAGAGGGGTCACTAGAGTTAGTGACTAGTGCTTTATATTTTAGCTGACTGCCAGTGCATCAGATTCTTTTTATCCTTCTATGGTGAGCATTACAGAGGCCCAATGTTGGATGGCCATGACAAGAAAATGTCAGGTGACAGTCAGACCCCACCAAGCCACCACAAGCCAGGATGAATCTCTGCTTTAAGAGTACACTATAGTTTTAGTTTAAAATATAAAGCTTTCTTGTTTAATCATTAGAGCATTGCAATCATTGCATTTGCTTTTGGCAAATCCACAGATCTTAGGGTGGAAGGAATTGATCAAACACTGTCAACATTTAAAAGGCTGCAATTTTAACAGGAATCCCCTTAAGACTCATCAGTTAAAACAGGTATATTATCTACCTTACAAGGTTGTTGTGAAAGTTAGACATAAAATTTATAAAGGAATTTGTACATAGGAATTTAAGACATGACAGCTTTTATACTCATTATTATAAATCAGAACTGGCCAGGATTTTCCACTCTAGTAAGGAGAAAAACTATGGCTCACTCCAGCCACATGCTTATGAATAACACTCATTTTTTTTGTCACATTTTAATTGTAGAAAGTTTTCAAAGCCTATTCATATAAAGCAAACAATAAGTTTCTCATAAACCATAATAGTTTCCTAGATTTAGAAGTACAGGTATCTAGCCTAATTGGCCAAATTTTAGGAAAACTTCCAAAGAATTTACGATAAAGCGATGCCTGGGTGGCTCAGCGGTTGAGCATCTGCCTTCAGCTCAGGGCATGATCCCGGAGTCCCGGGATCGAGTCCCACATCAGGCTCCCTGCATGGAGTCTCCTTCTCCCTCTGCCTATGTCTCTACCCCTCTCTCTCTCTCTCTCTCTCTGTGTCTCTCATGAATGAATAAATAAAATCTTAAAAAAAGAATTAATGATAAAGAAGTCCCTATATTAAAACAGAGTTAATATAAATGAAATTCATGTACTACTGGTATGCTACTGAATTAGTATAATATATTTGAGCCATCATTTAATAGGTTGGAGAGACTGAGGATGTAGGAGAGAATATGTACTTTGAGCTATGTGGCTTTAACAATTGTGTGGAATAGATTCACAAAACAATTTATGTGAATATTGCATATTTCACTCAACTACTTTGTCATGTTTCATGACCTTCAGCATGTGTAGGAAAAACACACAAAAGACTTGAGTGATCAAATCCTGAGCATATGTATACTGAATCCATGCAAAGAAATAGATGTTGATTACTTCTGTGCAACTGTTTTAGAATATGCTGTCATTAGAAATATGGGGGGAAAATCCTACAGTGGGCAATCCCTGAGGAAACAGTACTACACTCTAGCCAGAACTGTAATAGAATGCCTATCAATCCATGAAACTTTTATGTTGTGCTATATTTCAAAGGTGAAAAACCTGAAAAGGAAAAAATAATAATGCCCTTGAAGGAAGGATTTTAGGTGTAAGACATTGTCTTTTGATGAGAAACAAAATACAAGAGAATTTATCTCACAGTATATACCCCGCTTATTTCTTAAAAACAGAAGAAAACAAATAAACCAGACTCTTTACCTACCATAACAACGCATAAAAAGATTCTCAGTTTCAACAATGTCAAAAATTTGACAGCCTGCCATACATAATGAAAGACAGCCCAAACTGTGAAGGGATACAATAGATTAATGCTCAGAGAAGAGAAAGGGAACCACGTATTTTATTACCCAGAAGAAAGTACAATCTCAGAATAAGAGTCATCCAAGTGGATAAATATTATGAGATAAAAATCTAATGAGATGCAGGTACAAAGAATCAAGTAAGGAAATACATTTGGAGGTGCGTAGTTCTTTGGAATTTAAATATATCAAATAATTATCAGAAGTCTTAAAAGTGAAAATTATTTGAACTGTGCCTTCAGAAATATATGAAATAATAACAGACTTAATTATTTAGAGAAGTTTTAGGTTCACAGCAAAATTACAAGGAAGGTACAGGAAATATATTTCCAAATAGCCTTCCCTATTATTCATGATTTTCAAAATGTGTTGGGGGCGGCGGGGGGAACGGATAGTGGTAATAATCACTACTGAAAAGAATATCCACAACATAAATGTCCACACAACCTGAAAACAAGTGAAACCCACTAACATATGGGATAAGTCTTCTTTACAAAATAAGATAAATGATTTTACGAAGATATGGAATGGAAAAAAACAAAACCAAAGCATAGTATGATCACACCCAAGAATCCTGAAAAAAATTCCCTTTACTTTTTTTTTTTAACGTAGTCTCTACTCATACTGAATATCCATTTCCTGAAATAAAAAAAAAAAAAAGATGCCACATAATAATGATTTATTAGTCTGCTTCTGATAGAGGGAGAGAGGAGGCCCCAAATGGGGGACTCCAGCATTTGATGAGTGAACACAGCTATCAGAGCCACTGTGATCCTTCAAGTAACTTCTTCCCTCAGTTTCAGATTCAATATATATACTTCTGACTATAATTGTTTTTTATAGACTGGGAGAGAAAAAATTGACCATTGCACACAAATTTCCAGCTCACTTGCACTTACATTTTTCATTATACATTAATTAGTTGCATTCCAGTTAAAAATTATGTATTCACTTGAAACAAATTCTAAAGGACATAAATTTGTTTTTAGCATCTGCATATTTACAACTATGAAGAGTTAAAAAAAAGTTTATTTTATAAGAATTTTAAGTAGCAACAAAAATAGTGTAAGAAATGCAAGATTAAATGTCAAACTAACTGTCAGTGGTATAAGAAATAAACTAAGATGTATGTCTTCAGTATGAACTTGGAGAGGTTAAGAAGAGACAAAAAAAATCTTTTGAAATGTATATAGGATTTTGGTTTCTATTCTATTGTAGAGAGCTGGAAAGAGCATTTCTACCCTTATCACAACAACAAATTACAAATTGCCAAGTTACCAATTTCTTTTGAACTCATCATAAAACTTAGGTTGCAAGGTAATAAACTAGTTCAAAATCTAAGGAAAGGCAGGTATGTACAGGGAGACATAGATTAGAAGCAGCTGTTCAACTGGGACATCTATGGCCAGACAGTGATACAAAGAACTCAATTAGAAATGTTCCCAAACTGGTGTATGTTGAGTACAGACTGATGAGAGTGTGGAGCGTCCAGGGAAGTTTTCACCCATTCAAAAGCTCTTCTCATTGGACCTCACCGAGTGAGTTCAGAGAAGGCATTCCTCATGGTGCAGGCCTAGGGCAGGAGAACAGCTGCTGTGTGGAGGCAGCAAAGTCCCACTCAAATTCTTCTCATCTATATCCCCTATGGTCCAAAGCATTAAACTGAGGAAAGGGCAACAAAAGCCATTATCTTTAGAGCACCTCTGTGAATTCACTGATGTGATAAAGAGAGAGAGAAAGAGAGAGAGAATAAAAAAGAAATATTCCCTCTCCCTGGCTGAGGGACAGGAATAGGAGCTAAGCCCAGAGTTGGAGAATGGGACCAGTAAGCAATCACTCCCAAGCCAGGGGCAGAGTGCCTGCTTAGGACTGAGATCTCTCTTGCTCCAACCAACCTAATGAGCATTAAGTCACAAGTATCAGTGAAATATTGCTAGGAGAGTTATAGGAGCATGAAGAGAGACCTTCCTAGGAGAGTACAAAGGAGAGACCTAAAGCTGGGTGTGGAGGAGCTACTGAGAAAAATCTGCTGGAAGTCCATGACTAACCGTATTGGAGCCTGAGGCAAAAGAAACAATGTGTCCCTATTTACACTCATCAGAATATCCTTTCATATTGTGAACCAAGTGGAAAAGGTAGATAAAAGCCCAACAATCAATACATATGACTATTTATAAAGCCCAAGCTGCCTTGAGTTTGCACATCAAGGTCAATGTTCATTAACCCACCCAGCAAGGAGGAAATGCCTGGAAACCACAGGCTGTTCCCAGGGACAATGACATAAAATAATAAAACAGACAAGAACTTGTCTTTAAAGTTCCCTATTGTTCACATAGATTTTTTTCATTAATTTAATTTTTTAAAATATTGAATTAAAATATTATTTATTGGGATCCCTGGGTGGCGCAGCGGTTTGGCGCCTGCCTTTGGCCAAGGGCGCGATCCTGGAGACCCAGGATCGAATCCCACATCGGGCTGCCAGTGCATGGAGCCTGTTTCTCCCTCTGCCTGTGTCTCTGCCTCTCTCTCTCTCTGTGTGACTATCATAAATTTAAAAATAAAAAATAAAATATTTATCTTGATGACTGAGTTTTTGCATGTCCTTAAATTTTGCACCTGAGGCAAACTTTCACTTCCCACACCCTAATCCCAACCCTGCCCTCTAGCAAACCAGCCACTCTCCTTAACACATATCTTCAAAAATTCTGAACTCAATATATACTGAGAGAGTACCACAGCAATGACAAATTTCAAACCCAACTCAGTTCCTATTTTCATACAAATATCCAACTAAGGGCTTAGCAAAAGTAAAAGAGTGCTCATTATCAAGCTCTAATGGAAAAGGTGGAGTATCAGCAAGATCACATGGGTAATTTTGGCAGAGATGGGTATTATAAGGAAAACATCAAGTGAAACTTTTGAAAATGAAAAACACAATAACACAGATGAAAAATGAGCTCATCAGTAGATGTGATATAGATATAGATTCCTCTTTTTACTGAGGAAAAAGATCAGTAAATATGGGGATAAGTCCATAGAAATTACTCAAACTGAAACAGAGAGGGGAAAAAACAGTTTAAGAAATAAAATAGGGGCACCTGAGTGGTGGCTCAGTCAGTTAAGCAGCTCACTCTTGGTTTCAGCTAGGATCATGATCTCATGGGTCATGAGATCAAGCCTTGTGTGGGGCTCCACACTCAACAAGAAGTCTATTTGGGATTCATTCCCCTTCTTCTCCTTCCCTCTCTGCTCTTGCTCACATGCACTCTCTATCTTTCTCTCTCTCCTGCTCAAATAAGTAAATAAATAAAATCTTAAAAAGAAAATAAAACAACAGAAAAAATAGAATATTCAAAAACTATATGGCAATATCAGGTTTACTGAGATAAACATAACTGAAATCCTAGAAGGAGAAGAGAAAATGAGGCAAAAGAAATATTGGAAGAAATAATGACTAATAATTTTCCAAATTAAATAACAATCTATAGATGCAAGAAGCTCAAAGAACACCAAACGGGATAAATACCAAAACAGACAAAAACCAAACAAATACAAGTGTGTCGTATTTTATTCATTCTACTGTAACAAAAAGACAAAAGAGATTATCTTCAAAATAGTTAGGGGGAAAAGACATGTTCCCTACATAAGAAAAAAGACCATATTTACAACAGACTTTTTATCAAACATGATTTCTAGCAGAAGACAATAGAAAGAGTCAAAGACCTGAGAGAAGGAAAAGAAATTCCAGCCATAATTGTATATCCAACAAAAAATACATGTTATAAGTAGAAGAGGAATAAATATTTTCTAAAACAAAGAACTGTCTGCAAGAGGGAGGGAAAGTGGGCAGGAAAAAGGCAGAGGACCAGACCCTCACACCATGTACCCCAGGGATGGGAAACCCAAACAGGGAAGATTAATCTCCATAACAATTGACTTTGAAAAGCAGAGGGACATAATAGCTAAAGTCAGTAGGGCTTAAATTAACACCTGGAATTTTAAAAATCAGTGGGATCAATTCTGGGAGAGCCAGGAGGGTGATAAGAAACTAAATCTCCACCCTGAAAGAGACAGTACACCAAACATCCCCACAAAGATACACCATGGAAGCAGCAGTTTGAAAAGCACCTAGGGCATACTGGAGGGAGATTTGTTTTACTAATCTCAGAGCTTGAGCTGGAGGGATAGTGATCTTGGGGAAACTCCTCCAGGAAAAAAAGAGCTGGGCCATCATTTCCTTCTTCTGCCCCCTGGCCTAGACACAGAGACAACTGTGGGAACTACCAGAGTGCCAGGAGGCTCCACCTACCTTGCTAAAGGTGTGTCCCACCCCCACACCCTTCAGCATTTCAACCCTCTTGAACCCTGTGGCAGTTTTTTAAAGAGGCTCCAGGTACCCTTCCACAGCAGATCTACTCAAATTTTGCTAACACCATACACTCAGCCCCTGAGTTTTCCTG
Organism: Canis lupus familiaris; assembly: GCF_011100685.1. Lineage (NCBI taxonomy): Eukaryota > Metazoa > Chordata > Mammalia > Carnivora > Canidae > Canis > Canis lupus. The sequence goes on along the minus strand of NC_049222.1, from coordinate 15,764,403 downwards.
TGGATCTCCTTTCTCCAATACACCCTTAGATCCCAACAAAAGCAGTGACACAAGCCTAGCAGTGTGAAAGCAGTCCCAACAGGGGCCAGCACCAGCACCATGCCAACTGCCTTCTGCCCTAGGCAGAGGGGAAAATAACTACACACACCAAACCAGCTGTGGCTCCAATAGTGGGCTGGATCCCACTGGGGAATCTGGTCTGACAGCAGGCCCCATCTACCAATGCAAGCTGCTCAGAGGACAACACAAGGAAGATACCTGCAGTTTGGTGCAACTGCATCTCTGGGCAAATGCCTGATCTGACTGAGCTCAAGCCCAAAGCTGCCACAGACTGGCTCACTTAACCACAGGGGCCAAACTGACCACACAAACAAAGAGAACCATTGCAGGCAAATGACTGAACTGAAGGTAAAAGCAGCTCAGCCACAAGAGTAGGACACACATAATACCCACAGGAGAAACCCCTGAAGTGTCAGGTTCTGGTGGACAGGGGATATTGCATGGCAGGGCACTATAGGACCTCTTCTTCATAAAGGCACTACTTTCAAGAGCAGGAGACATAACTGACTTTTCTAATACATAGAAACAGACACAGAGATTTAGATAAAATAAGGATATAGGGGAATATGTTCCAAATGAAACAAAAGGACAAAATCACAGCAAGAAAGCCAAAGAAAACAGAGATAAGTAATATGCCTAATAGAAAATTTAAAGTAATGGTCATAAAGTTACTTAATGAACTTGAGAAAAGAGTGGAGGACCTCAATGAGACCCTTAACAAAATATATATATATAAAAAACAATCAGAGATGAAGAACTCAAAAACTAAAATAAAAATACACTAGTGGGATAAATAGTAGACTAGAGGAAGCAGAACAAATCAGTGACTTGAAGGACAGAGTAATGGAAAGCAATTAGCTGAAAGGGAGAGAGAGAAAAAATAATAAAAATTGAAAATAGGGAACTCAGTGACATCATCAAGCATAATAACATCCACATTCTAGGCATCCCAGGAGGATAAGAGAGAGAAAGGGAGTAGAAAATTTATTTGCAAAAATTATAGCTGAAAACTTCCCAAATCTGGGGAAGGAAACAGAAATACAGATCCAGGAGGCACAGAAAACTCCCTACAAAATCAACTCAAGAAGGTCAAACCAAGACACATAGTAATTAAAATGGCAAAAAAATAGTGATGAAGAAAGAGTTTAAAAGCAGCAAGAGAAAAGAAAACAGTTACATGCAAGGGAAACTCCATTTAGCTATCAGCTGATTTTTCAACAGAAACTTTATAGGCCAGAAAAGAATAGTATGATATATTCAAAGGGCTGAAAGAATAAGAACCTACAACCAAGAGTACTCTATCCAGTGAGGCTATCATTCAGAATAGAGAGAGTTTTCCAGACAAACAGAAGTTAAAGGAATTCATCACCACTAAACCAGCCCTACAAGAAATGTTAAAGGGGACTCTGAATGGAAAGACCATAAGTATGAGTAAGACAAGTAGGAAGGAACAAAGTTCTAAAAAAAAAAAAAAAAAAAAAAAAGGGAAGAAATAAAGAAAGAAAGTCTGTAAAAATCAATCAAGGAACTCGCAAAATAAAAGGATGTAAAGTATGACACTATATACCTAAAATGTCGGGGGAGGAGAGAGGAGTAAAGAATATGTTCTAACTTAAGTGACCATTAACTTAATATAGACTGCTATGTGTACATTATATATAAACTTAATAGTAACCACAAATCAAAAACTGATAACACATGCAAAAATAAAAAGAAAGGAATCCAAGCATATCACTAAAGAAAGCCAGCAAACCATGACAAAAGAGAACAAGGGAATAAAGGAACAGAGAAGAACTATGAAAGCAACCATGAAACAAGCAAAAACAACAACAACAACAACAAAAAAACAGTAAGTGCAAATTTATCAATAATTACTTTTTTATTAAAATAAATTTATTTTTTATTGGTGTTCAATTTACCAACATACAGAATAACACCCAGTGGTCATCCCATCAAGTGCCCCCCTCAATGCCCGTCACCCATTCACCCCCACCCCCTGCCCTCCTCCCCTTCCACCACCCCTAATTCGTTTCCCAGAGTTAGGAGTCTTTCATCTTCTGTCTCCCTTTCTGATATTTCCCACACATTTCTTCTCCCTTCCCCTATATTCCCTTTCACTATTATTTATATTCCCCAAATGAATGAGAACATACAATGTTCTCAGCAGCAAGAGAAAATCTTTCCATCTCCTTCTCCGATTGACTTACTTCACTCAGCATAATACCCTCCAGTTCCATCCACGTTGAAGCAAATGGTGGGTATTTGTCATTTCTAATGGCTGAGGAATATCCCATTGTGTACATAGACCACATCTTCTTTATCCATTCATCTTTCGATGGACACTGAGGCTCCTTCCGCAGTTTGGCTATTGTGGACATTGCTGCTAGAAACATCAGGGTGCAGGTGTCCCGGCGTTTCATTGCATCTGAATCTTTGGGGTAAATCCCCAACAGTGCAATTGCTGGGTTGTAGGGCAGGTCTATTTTTAACTCTTTGAGGAACCTCCACACAGTTTTCCAGAGTGGCTGCACCAGTTCACATTCCCACCAACAGTGTAAGAGGGTTCCCCTTTCTCCACATCCTCTCCAACATTTGTGGTTTCCTGCCTTGTTAATTATCCCCATTCTCACTGGTGTGAGGTGGCATCTCATTGTGGTTTTGATTTGTATTTCCCTGATGGCAAGTGATGCAGAGCATTTTCTCATGTGCATGTTGGCCATGTCTATGTCTTCCTCTGTGAGATTTCTGTTCATGTCTTTTGCCCATTTCATGATTGGATTGTTTCTTTCTTTGGTGTTGAGTTTAATAAGTTCTTTATAGATCTTGGAAACTAGCCCTTTATCTGATACGTCATTTGCAAATATCTTCTCCCATTCTGTAGGTTGTCTTGTAGTTTTGTTGACTGTATCCTTTGCTGTGCAAAAGCTTCTTATCTTGATGAAGTCCCAATAGTTCATTTTTGCTTTTGTTTCTTTTGCCTTCGTGGATGTATCTTGCAAAAAGTTACTGTGGCTGAGTTCAAAAAGGGTGTTGCCTGTGTTCTTCTCTAGGATTTTGATGGAATCTTGTCTCACATTTAGATCTTTCATCCATTTTGAGTTTATCTTTGTGTATGGTGCAAGAGAGTGGTCTAGTTTCATTCTTCTGCACGTGGATGTCCAATTTTCCCAGCACCATTTATTGAAGAGACTGTCTTTCTTCCAATGGATAGTCTTTCCTCCTTTATCGAATATTAGTTGACCATAAAGTTCAGGGTCCACTTCTGGGTTCTCTATTCTGTTCCATTGATCTATGTGTCTGTTTTTGTGCCAGTACCACACTGCCTTGATGACCACAGCTTTGTAGTACAACCTGAAATCTGGCATTGTGATGCCCCCAGATATGGTTTTCTTGTTTAAAATTCCCCTGGCTATTCGGGGTCTTTTCTGATTCCACACAAATCTTAAAATAATTTGTTCTAACTCTCTGAAGAAAGTCCATGGTATTTTGGTAGGGATTGCATTAAACGTGTAAATTGCCCTGGGTAACATTGACATTTTCACAATATTAATTCTGCCAATCCATGAGCATGGAATAGTTTTCCATCTCTTTGTGTCTTCCTCAACTTCTTTCAGAAGTGTTCTATAGTTTTTAGGGTATAGATCCTTTATCTCTTTGGTGAGGTTTATTCCTAGGTATCTTATGCTTTTGGGTGCAATTGTAAATGGGATTGACTCCTTAATTTCTCATTCTTCAGTCTCATTGTTAGTGTATAGAAATGCCACTGATTTCTGGGCATTGATTTTGTATCCTGCCATGCTACCAAATTGCTGTATGAGTTCTAGCAATCTTGGGCTGGAGGCTTTTGGGTTTTCTATGTAGAGTATCATGTCATCAGCGAAGAGGGAGAGTTTGACTTCTTCTTTGCCAATTCGAATGCCTTTAATGTCTTTTTGTTGTCTGATTGCTGAGGCTAGGACTTCCAGTACTATGTTGAATAGCAGTGGTGAGAGTGGACATCCCTGTCTTGTTCCTGATCTTAGGGGAAAGGCTCCCAGTGCTTCCCCACTGAGAATGATATTTGCTGTGGGCTTTTCGTAGATGGCTTTTAAGATGTTGAGGAAAGTTCCCTCTATCCCTACACTCTGAAGAGTTTTGATCAGGAATGGATGCTGTATTTTGTCAAATGCTTTCTCTGCATCTAATGAGAGGATCATATGGTTCTTGGTTTTTCTCTTGCTGATATGATGACTCACGTTGATTGTTTTACGAATGTTGAACCAGCCTTGTGTCCTGGGGATAAATCCTACTTGGTCATGGTGAATAATTTTCTTAATGTATTGTTGGATCCTATTGACTAGTATCTTGTTGAGAATTTTTGCATCCATGTTCATCAGGGATATTGGTCTGTAATTCTCCTTTTTGGTGGGGTCTTTGTCTGGTTTTGGAATTAAGGTGATGCTGGCCTCATAGAACGAATTTGGAAGTACTCCATCTCTCTCTATCTTTCCAAATAGCTTTAGTAGAATAGGTATGGTTTCTTCTTTAAACGTTTGATAGAATTCCCCTGGGAAGCCATCTGGCCCTGGACTTTTGTGTCTTGGGAGGTTTTTGATGACTGCTTCAATTTCCTCCCTGGTTATTGGCCTGTTCAGGTTTTCTATTTCTTCCTGTTCCAGTTTTGGTAGTTTGTGGCTTTCCAGGAATGTGTCCATTTCTTCTAGATTGCCTAATTTATTGGCGTATAGCTGTTCATAATATATTTTTAAAATCGTTTGTATTTCCTTGGTGTTGGTAGTGATCTCTCCTTTCTCATTCATGATTTTATTAATTTGAGTCTTCTTATCAATAATTACTTTGAATCTAAATAGAATACGTGCTCCCATCAAAAGACAGGGTGATGGAATGGACAAAAAAATACTATGAAATTAGAAATCAGCCACATGAGAAAATCTTGAGAGAACACAAATACATGGAGGTTAAGTAACCTGCTATTACACAATGAATGAGTCAACCAAAAAATAAAAGAGGAAATAAAAAATACATGGAGACAAATAAAAATGAATACATAATGGTCCAAAATCTTTGGGATGCAGAAAAAGTGGTTCTAAAAGGGAAGATTATAGCAATACATGCCTATATCAAAAAGCAAGAAAAATCTCAAATAAAGAATCTCACCTTACAACTAAAGGAGCATGAAAAAGAACAAGCAAAACCCAAAACCAGTAGAAGGAAGGAAATAACTATTAGAGCAGAAATAAATGAAATAGAAACTATGAAAACAATAGAACAGATCAATGAGATCAGGAGCTGCTTCTTTGAAAAGATCAACAAAATTAATAAACCTTTAGCCAGCCTCATTAGAGAGAGAGAGAGAGAGAGAGAAGAATCAAATTTTAAAAAAAAAAATCAGAAGAGAAATAACAATCAACACCACAGAAATACAAAGAATTATAAGAGAGTATTATGAAAAATGATATACCAATAAATTGGACAATCTAGAAGAAATGGATGAATTTCTAGAAACATAAAACTCCCAAAACTGAATCAGGAAGAAACAAATTTTGAACAGATTCATTATCAGCAATGAAATTAAAGCAATAATGAAAAAAAAAAAAACCTCCCACAAACCAAAGTCTGGGCCCAGAAGGCTTCACAAGTGAATTCTACCAAACATTCAAAGAAGAGTTAATACCTATTCTTCTCAAACTATTCAAAAAAAAAAAAAAAAAAAAAGAAGAAGGAAAAATTCTAAATTCATTCAAGGAGGCCAGCACTATCGCAATACCAAAGCCAGATTAAAACACTACCAAAAAAGACAACTGCAGACCAGTATCTCTGATGCATAAAGATGCAAAAATTGTCAACAAAATATTAGTGAACTGAATCCAACAATACATTTAAAAAGGTATTCATCATGATCAGGTGGGATTTATTCCTGCATTGCAAGAGTGGCTCAATATTCACAAATCAATCAATAGGATACATCATATTAACAGAGAAAGGATAGAAGCCAACGATCATTTCACTAAATGCAGAAAAAGCAATCGACAAAGTACAACATCCATTCATGACAAGAACCCTCAACAAAGCGTTACAAGGAACATACCTCAACATAACAAAGACCGTATATGGAAAAACCTACAGCTAACATCATATCAATGGTGAAAAACTGAGAGCTTTCCCCCTAAGATCAGAAATAAGACAAGGATATCCATTCTTACCACTTTTATTCAACATAGTACTGGATATTGTAGCCACAGAAATCACAGAAGAAAAAGAAATAAAGGCATTGAAACTGGTAAGGAAGAAGTAAAAGTTTCATTACTCGCAGATGACATGATACTATACATAAAAAACCCAAAAGACTCTACCAAAAAAAACTTCCAGAACTGATAAATGAATTCAGGAAGTTCTCAGGATACAAAATCAATATACAGAAATCCACTGCATTTCTATACACCGATAATGAAGTATCAGAAAATGAAATTAAGAAAACATTTCCAGGGCAGCCCGGATGGCTCAGCAGTTTAGCATGCCTTCGGTCCAAGGCCTGATCCTGGAGACCCGGGATCCAGTCCCACGTCAGGCTCCCTGCATGGAGCCTGCTTCTCCCTCTGCCTGTGTCTCTGCCTCTCTCTCTCTCTCTTTTTCTGTGTCTCTCATGAATAAATAAATAAAATCTTACAAAAAAAAGAAAGAAAGAAGAAAGAAGAAAGAAGAAAGAAAAAGAAAGAAAGAAAGAAAGAAAGAAAGAAAGAAAGAAAGAAAGAAGAAAACATTTCCACTTACAACTCCACCAAAAAGTGTAAAATACCCTAGGAATAAACTTAACTAAGGAAATAAAAGACCTGTACTCTGAAAACTATAAAACACTGATGAAAGAAACAGAAGATGACACATATAAAAGGAAAGATATTTTGTGCTCCTGGCTTCTAAGAAAAAATATTATTAAAATGTTTATACTACTCAATCTATAAATTTAATGCAATCCTTATCAAAATACCAATAGCATTCTTCACAGAACTAGAACAAACAATCCTAAAGTTTATATGGAACCACAAAAGAACCTGAACAGCCAAAGCAATCTTGAGGAAAAAAAGAACAAAGCTGGAGATATCAAGATACACTAAAAATCTGTAGTAATCAAAACAGTATGGAACTGACAGAAAAACAGATACATAGATCAGTGGAAGAGAATAGAGAGTCCAGAAATAAACCCATGATTATGTGATCAATTAATCTTTGATAAAAGGAGGCAAGAATATATCTTTGATAAAAGGAGGCAATGGGAAAGATAATCTCTTCAACAAATGATGTTGGGGAAATTAGCCATACGCAAAAGAATGAAACCGAACCACTTTTCTCACATCATACACAAAAAAGTCAACTCAAAATGGATTAAGGACCTAAATATGAGATATGAAACCATAAAAATCCCAGAAGACAGCCAGGCAGTAATTTCTCTATCTTCGGCATAGAGGTATGTCAAAGATAGGTATGTCTCCTGAGGCAAAGTAAACAAAAGCAAAAATGAACTTCAGGTACTATTTCAAAATAAAAAGCTTCTGCACAGTGAACAATCAACAACAACAACAACATGGATGGGAGAAGATATTCGCAAATGATATACCTGATAAAGAGTTAATATCCAAAATATATAAGGAACTTACACAACTAAAAGCAATACCAAAAAAAATAATAGTAATCCAATTAAAAAACAGGCAGAAGTCAAGAATAGACATTTCTTCAAAGAAGACATGGGCCAAAAGACACATGAAAAGATGTTCAACATCACTCATCATCAGGCAAATGCAAATCAAAACTACAATGAGCTATCAATGAACTATTTTATCCATTGTCAGAATGGATAAAATAAAAAGCACAGGTTAAACAAGTGTTGGCAGTGATCTGGAGAAAAAGGAACTCTCTTGCACTATTAGTGGGAATGCAAACTGGTGCAGCCACCATGGAAAACAGTATGGAGGTTCATCAAAAAATTAAAGACAGAATTACCATATGATCCAGTAATTTCACTATGAGGATTTATCCAAAGAAAACAAAAACATTAATTTGAGAAGATATATGCAGCATTAATTACGTAGCCAAAACATGGAAGCAGCCCAGATGTCCATCAATAGATGGATGGATAAAGAGGATGTGGTATATATATACACAATGGAATATTACTCAGCCATGAAGAGAACGAAATCTTGCCATTTTTAAGAATATGGATGGACCTAGAGAGTCTAGTGGTAAGTGAAATAAGTCATTTGGAGAAATACCATATGATTTCACTCATGCAGAATTTAACAAAACAAATGAACATAGGGGAAAAAAGAGAAGCAAACCAAAAAACAGGTTCTTAATTATAAGGAACAAAGTGATGGTTAATGGAGAGGAGGTGGGGATGATGGTTTAAGTAGGTGATGGGGATTAAGGAGGGCACTTGTGATGAGCACTGGGTGTTGTATGTAAGTGATGAATCACTAAATTCTCTACCTGGAACTAATATGACACTGTTAACTGGAGTTTTAGTAAAACTTGAAAGAAAATTTCCCACAGACATTTAGCAATCATGTTCACAACAGTTTTAATGTTACAATAGGAGTATTTTTCAAACAAATTACCCACATTTTATAACTTAATACCTTTGATTTCATAAAAAGAAGTAAAACATCATAAAGATGTGACGGTGTATGTCTCTTGAGCCCATAAAGGGAAAATGCGTCAAGTAACAAAATGGTAATATTGAATATGAAAGCACTTAAGAAACATATATACAATTAGGAAACTTGAACAGTGTCCTGATTGAAAGTATTTATGAAATAGCTGTGCATATTAAAATCTATACATATGTACATATCTCTGTCCCTCTGTGTGTGTGTGTATGTGTGTGTATTAAACTGTTAAGAGAAACATCAACAAAATTTCTTACTGGTTAATACAAAGTTTTATTTTAAAATTCCCACTCTCAAAAATTAATTAATTAATTAATTAATTAAAATAAAATAAAATTCCCACTCTCTACTACTAACATTTTTAAAAAATGAATCTATTATATTTACGTGTTACTTATATCAAAACAACTAAAAGTAAATCCCAGTAATACTCTTCTTTCTAAACAGTGGCTCCTATTTGAAAAATTGTATTTAAAATCTTTTAATTTTATTTTTAAACACTACATCTTCACTCTTGCTGAGCTTTACCAAAAAATGAAACAGTGCTATTTATATTAATCTTATGACTTACAAAGCTCTTATGTATATATTTTCTCATTCAATTCTCACAACAGTTCTGCGGATTAAGTATTCATTTCCTCATTTATAAATTGGAATAAGAAGGTCCTGAGCAGTTAAATGCCTTTCACTTTTTCACATATTGAGTATATGGTAAAATTAGATTTAAAATAAGCGTTTTCCAATACCAAATCCAGCATTCAATGTAGTTTTATTTTGTTTCTCCTACTCTGTTGCATATTTTAAAAACACATTGTCAAGTCCTATGGAAGTTATCTTTTGTATAGATTAAGGTTTAGCCCTATTATTATGGCTAAGGGCTTAGAGATTTGAAACTGTCTTTATTTGCACATAAAAACATTGTCTATGTAGAAAATCCCAGTGATTCTACAAAAAGTATCTCTAAAACTAAAAAGCGAGTTTAAGAAGGTTACTGTTATACAAGGTCAAAATACAATCACGATACTGCCTTCTACCACAACTTGACCAGTGGGGGGTTTCTACCAAATGCATTGGTTACTTGACATGGTCTGTCAATTTTGCTCTATCAGGACTCCAACATCTTCCCAGGATCTTCCAGAATTGTTCAGCTTCGGGTTTCCCAGTTGTTCTCCCAGTCTTTTAAATGTAGAAGCCTAGAATTCAGTAAATAAATTCAAGGTAACCTATGTATTTTCAGCACTTTTCTGTATAGTTTCCTCCTCTCTGATGACATTCTGCTCATGTTTCTGGCCATTTCAGCCACTCTCAACTTCTATCTCAGCCTCTACAATTCATCGAAACCTCTGCACTCTGCTTAAGATATCCCAATCTGAAATGAAATTTAGTAAATGCTATAAGATAGAGGGATGATTGTGTGCCTTAGTCCATTTTTTTTTCCTGTTCTCTTAGGGATTACAATCATTCACTTCTTGCTTTCCAGTGTTTTAAAGTAGGTATTTTTTTTTTTAATATTTGGATGTAATTTGAACATTAGAACATTTGCTCTTTTTAAAAAAAAAGATTTGATTTATTCATGAGAGACACAGAAAGAGAGGCAGAGACACAGGCAGAGGGAGAAGCAGGCTCCGTGCAGGGAGCCCGACGTGGGACTGGATCCCGGGTCTCCAGGATCAGGCCCTGGGCTGAAGGCGGTGCTAAACCGCTGAGCCACCCAGGCTGCCCAGGTATTTCTTATATTGTCCAGTTTTCTAGTTGTTTGTGGCAAGAAGGAAATCCAATCTGAATTTCTTCATCATGCCAAAAGCAAAAGTACAAACTTTAATTATCATATTAAAATAAATAGACCCATTACACTTTAGTGCAATAGTTACATTAATAGGAAAACACTATGTAAGATCTCAAAGACATTTAATGGCCACATTACTATTGTTAGTCTCCATTCTTACTTGACCTACTGAAATGGAAAGTCTGAGATACTGGTTATGCTGATTAGCTAGCCTATGACTTTCTAAGCAGGAAAAAGAAAAAGTGCAGAGATGCACAAGGTGTTTTAAAAATGCTTTTCTACTGAAATAGTTTCAAATGTATACAAATGACAGGAGGATAATCCGAAGAGCATCTGTTTACCTGTATCAGTTTTCTATGCTGGGTAACAAATTACTACAATCTCAGCTTCAATAACATATACGTGTTACCTCACGATTTACGTGAGTCAGGAGTCCAAGCATAGCTGAGCAGGATCTCCTGCTCAGAGTCTCTCAATCAAGGTGTCAGCCAGGTACTGTGCCTTCCTGGAGTTGGGGATCATCTTCCACCCTCACATGGCTTTTGGCAGAATGTGGTATCTTGCAGGTAAAAACGTGAGTTGCCCATTTTCTTGACGGCTGTCAGCTGACAGTCCCTCTGGGCTCCAAGAGCTCACCTGCCATTCCTTGCCAGGTGGGCTTCTCACAGACCCTCATAACTCAGCAGCTTGATTCCTCAACGTCAGCAGAAGAGTGTCTCTGACATCTAGACTCTTCTTTACAGGGCTCAGCTGTTGAGATCAGACCCACTTGGGATGACCCTCCCTTTGATTAACTTAAAGCAACTGATTTGGCATCTTAATTGCCTCTGCAACATCTCTTCACGTTGGCCAGATGGCCTACTCTAAGCAGGGAGTGACCTCACAGGGCTCCTCGCCCTGAGTGACAGGGGTCACATCGTATGTATACAGCATACGGTGTATGCTTTACACAGTTTACACAGTTTCCCTATTTTAATATTTTGCCATGTTCACATTTGCCTTCATTCTCTAGGTGTGTATGTGTATGTATGTATATATGTGCATGTACATGGATGTAAATACACACCACATGAAGGTATGCTGTGTAAGTGTTGTCCATTTACCCCACAAAACTGAGTGTAATTTGACTAAGAGAAATGGTATTTCCTTACATGTCTACAGTGCACTTTTTTAAAATAGGAAATTTAACACTGATATTATACCTTTTATAATTCATATCCCAGTTCCATCAATTGCCTCAATAATATCCTTTATAGTTTTTTTTTTTTGCCATGAAAATCTAGCCCAGAACCTATGTATTGCACTTAGCTGTCATGTCTTTTTAGTTTCCCATGACCTGAAATAGCTCCTCAGCCTCTCCTTAGTCTTTCAATCCACTGTTTTTGAAGAATATTGAAAGTTGTTTCTAGAATAGGGATTGACAAACTACGTCCTACAAGCTAAATCCAGCCCTTGGCCTGTTTTTGTACAGCTCTAGGACTAATAATGGTTTCTATGTTTTTATAGGGTTTTAAAACAAAACACAAAAGATATGTGATAAAAACCATATGTTTTAAAGAAAAAACCTCTTTAAAAATGTCATAAAACCTTTCAAATCTAAACCAATTGGCCCATTTTATCCTAACGGTTTGGAGATGGCTGTTCTAGAATATCTCTTACTTTGAGTTTCTTTGCTTTCCTTATGATATGATTATATTCGAGTGATGAATTGTTCGGAAAACTATGTAAGTGATATTATATTCTTTTCAATGCCTCATAGCTGGAGGCACGTGGCATCTTTCTGCTCCTTACTGGTGCTATTACTTTTGATCTCTTGGTTAATCTGGTTTCTTCACTCTGTAGTTAGTATTTTTTTCTTGTGTAATCAATGAGTGATTTGTTGGACAATACTGTAAGGTCATGTAAATATTATCAAAACTTTCCCTTAGGTGGAAACTTTCCCTTAGGTATCTATTGATGACTATGAGAGTGCTTTCCAAATTCTATTACTCTGTTTACATTTATTGGTTGGCATTTTATCTACAAGAAAACACCTTCTTTTTTCCATATTTACTTATTTACTTACTTAGTTATTTGCTTATCTATTGTCAGTATAGACTCACAATTCCTATCTCATGGAATTCACTATAGTCTAGGATTGCCCTTATTTATTTTGGTGCTCAAATTTTCTTAGACTTTCCAAGTGAGAGCCCCCTCAAGTGGGTTCCTATCTAATTTTGGAGAAAGAGAAATTAAAGGAGAATGATTTTCATGTGAACAAAATGATTAAATCCTTTATGCGAATCAAAACATATTTTATATTTGTTAACCTAAAGTTGCTGTAACAGATCCATGTCAGCTGTAAGTGGCACTGGGAAGGTTCGGAATGGCAGCAGCGGGAAGGTTATGGCTTTAAGTCTCAGTCATGATTTTGAGCCTGCTTTGCTACTTACATATGTTTGTGACTTTGGGGAAGTGATTTAGCCTTTCTGAGTCTCAATTTCATTGTGTTTAGCATGTACATTTAGTATAGGATTAAATGAGATTATGAATTTAAGGGCCTATAGGCAGAAGGTATTCAATGAATTAAGTCACCGCGGATAGCTGCTGGTATGCTAACTGGGGAAATGTGATTTTGTAGCTTTAATGTTAAAGTAATAGCAGAATGCAAGGGTGCCTGGGTGGCTTATTGAGTTGAGCATCTGACTCTTGGTTTTGGCTTGGGTCATGATCTCACAGGTCATGAGATAAGCGCCTGATGGGCTCAGGCTCAGCTTCAGTCTGCCTGAAGATGCTATCCTTCTGCCCCTCCTCCTACTTGTACTTGCATGCTTGCTTTCTCTCCTTCTAAATAAAAATAAATAAATAAATAAATAAATAAATAAATAAATAAATAAATAAATCTTTAAAGTAATAGCAGAACAAATGATTGGCAGGATTTGATGCCCAACCAAATAAGAAAATTTTAAGTATGATACTGAAACAGCCAGTTGGTTATTAATTCTAATCAAGGCTTCCAATGCATAGACAAAACTGATGTGTGTGTACTAATACTAAGAAGCGTGACCAAATCTGTGAGTGAACAGCTAATACAATAGCAGGCACTGGAAAAATCTTTCCAACTGCTGTCAATGTTCAGATCAAATACTGTTTCTATGAAAAATTATGTGAAATAGTAAAAAAGGGAGCACAAGAGAGAAGCTAATGAATTTGCATCATTATCTATGAAAGAATCAAGAACTTGTGAGAATCTGATCATGTCAAGCTTCAGAGAAAAATGTGTTTAATGACTTGTACTTGATAACTATTGGTATTAAAAAATAGAATGCAGAAGTTACTACAAAGAAAGAATATTTGTGATATTAGAATGACTGCCACCCCATCTCTCATACTGACATAATCTCACTCAGACACAAAGAAATAATTGTGCGGACACCTGGGTAGCTCAGCAGTTGAGCATCTGCCTTTAGCTCAGGGCATGATCTCGGGATTCATCGGGCTCCCCACAGGGAGCCTGCTTCTCCCTCTGCCTATGTCTCTGCCTCTCGCTCTCTGTGTCTCTCACAAATGAATAAATAAAATATTAAAAAAAAAAAACGAAGAAATAATTTTGTAAAATAAAGAAAAGCAGAACTTGGTTGTTGCAATGCTAATTTAAGGACCATAGTGTTAAGGACCTGATCATTATTTTGATTGAAACCATGCTACGACTTCCTATCATCTTAATGAATAGAAAAATATTAATCATGTAAAATATCATATTAATTATATAAAAATATAATCCCAGTATTACTGTAAGATAATTAAAACATTTAATTTTCAGTCAAAATTTCCTTAAATCTGATGCCTCAAAAAGAGCAATAAATTTAAGTCTTGCTGAAATGCAAACATTGTTTAAAAGATCCAACTGGATGTCAGTTGTACTGACCTAACCAACAGGCATATTATTTGGTAAAACAAATATAAATTATATAAATAAAACAAACAAAAAACCACAGTATTTTCTCATTCATGATTTAATAATAATATCAATATGCAACTGTCCTAGGAGATAGCTGTGAGTTTTGCTGGGAGGGAGGATTGAAGAGGTGTACTTACCCAGGAAAGAATGCCTCACAAGGGCAGCTGAGGCACACTTAAAATTGCTGTGATTTGCCCACAAATATTCTAAGATATTCAAGATATGGTTTTAAAAAAAAAGGCACATTTAGAAGATGAATTAAGGTATTTTACAAAGGGTTTATGATGCAATGGGGGAGAGAGGAACTCTTCATTTATCCAAATGAATATTCATTTCTTGAAGATTTTTAAAGCATTGGACTAAAATTTAGCTAGTTTCTCCAAAATTCAGCTTTGGTTTGAAGTAATGACAAATGAAATCAGCCTGACTCATCTTTCAAAATGCTTCTCCATCTGTCCTTTTGCTTTAGACCTGACTGCCTCTAGCTTGGGCTCATACCTGGATGCCTGCAATCCTGAGATAAACCTGGCAGTCATTAGCACATGGTTTTTGAAGACAACGACGCAGATGAAACATTTAAGGCGGAAATATAATGTGAGGAGAGAAGCTGACCCAGAAATGAACCCCAAAGATTGCCAACACTTCTACTAGAGAAGATGATGTTAGCAAAGAAGCCTGTGAAGGAGTAGCCAGAAAGGTAGGTAGAAAGCCAGTGAATAATGTGGAAAATGGACTGAAACATCAAAAAACTTTGAGAAATATCAATAGGATTTGATAATAGAGACGTCTCGTTAAATTTGCAAGACTGGTTTTGGTGAAGCGTTGGAGGCAGAAACCAGATTGAAGTGTTTGAAAAGTGAAATCCTCTGTGAGAAAATTAAGAATGTATACATGCACAGCTCTTTTCAGGGGATATCATGGAAGGAGGGGTCCAAAGAAGTGCAAGTGGGGTATCAGAGATATAAGAACCTATTTAAATGATGAGAGAAAGCTAGAGTACAGAGCAGGGCTGAAGATTTAGTGTAGGGAAGAGATAACACACAGAATATCTAAGAGGGCAGGATCAATTTAGCTCCTGAGCACACACGAAAGGATTTGCTTTTTTGATAGGAGGGACATGGCATCAATTACAACAGCAAGAAAGAAAGGATATAAAGATGCAGTTAAATTTGTAGATTTAAGAAAGGTTTTAAAATTGACAATCTCCTTGCTCAATCAATACCTTTTAATTATAGAGTCACTTCAAAGTCTTCAACCAGACACTCAAGAGACTCCAGTATGGATTTTTAAAAAATATTATAGCATGCATCTTTATATAAATATATAAATCTAGCCAGAAAAAAGTTCCATATCCCCAAAATTCTCACCATAATTCTATCCTCCCTATTTCTTTCCAGTGTCTCCTCGTATCCGAGTTTGGTCTATCGTGCAAGCCTAGTGCAAATTCTCCCCTCAATAAAATCCCTTTACTTGTGCAGAAGCCTATACCTTAGAGGTGATGATGAGCAGATGGGGTGTTGCTCATTTAATTAAAAAATTACACTATTCATTTTAGAGTATAGATAGGTCAGAAGCCAGTAAGACTGGCTTCTTAAAGAGCTAAAGATGAGCTGGAATCTCTCAGGATGTTTCAGACGGGAGGAAAAGCTTGCTTAAACTTAGGCAAGGAGGAAAAGCTTGCTTAAACTGAGGCAAGGAGAATGGTAGAAATGGCTGGACTCGAGAGATATTCAGAAAATATAATCAATTTTATTGTATTTGTCAAAAATTGATGATAGAGTTCATGAGAGAACAAGTAGAGATGACTCCCTCTGTTCTGTTTAAAATTTGCCTAGCTGGTATTATCCACCTATATGTACTCTGTGAAGTGGAATTAGAGAAGATAATGCATTGATTTGGCCGTGGTGACTTGGGGTTCCTACTGATATATATCCAGGAAGGACCTGGAGAACTAGAACTGAGGAGAAATCCAGGCAGAGGATATAGAGGATATAGATTCGAGAATTATCACCATCTACCACTGACTTAATTTCCACGGGCAGATGTGGTTATGTTCACTCAAAAAGAGAATGTAAAGTAAATGGTGAGCTGAACAAAGAAAAATAGCACAGAAAAACAACAACAAAAAACCCCAGGAAGGAGACTATGAATAAAGACTCAGAAATGTGGGAGGGGAATGAGGAATAATGTCAGGAAATCAAGAGAAAAGGCAGTTTTGCAGAGAATATATTAGCTAATGTTGTCGATTATTACACAAATAAGTACTAAATAGAGTTTATAGCTGATTGCCTTGACAAGGGTAATTTCAGGGGAGAGCTGAGCATAGATTTCAAGCTGCCATGGGACATAATGAAAGGACAGCCATGCTTTGGAAATAAATGTCAGTTATCAATTACCTCTGCTCCAAATACACCTTTCAATATCTGCTTTGTGATAAACGACAGAATTCCTTTAAATATGTCTCCTTTCAAGTGAGCATGATGCTAATCTTTCTCAGTAGTAGACATTGGAGGGATACTGAAAAAGGAAGGGGCTCTTTCATCGTTTTCTTTTTTTGGGATCTACAAGTGGGCTTAGTAGGTATGAAGACAGCTAGTGAAGCTTGCCCCAGCTGGTGTCCCCGCGAGACCTTGTAGCCTCAGCCTCGTGATAACCTTTCTGTAGCCCACACACCTCAGAAACCAGAGTCCTATACTCTGTGAGGGTGTCCTACAATCTCCAGTTCCAGAACTCCCACTATGACTTATATACACCTATGCCACCAGTTGTGGATCACCTGCTCCCTTCTCGCGCTCTGAAGAGTGAGTATGTTCGTTTTCTGTTGCAAATCTAACTAACTGCCATAAACTCAAAACACAAATTTGTTATCTCCAAGTTCTGCAGGTTAGAAGTCCAACACATCTCAGTGAACTAAAATCAAAGTGTCAACAAGGCTGGTTCCTTCTGAAGGGTCTCAGGGAGAATCTGTTTCTTTGTCTTTGCTAGCTCCTAGAAGCTGTCAACATTAGTTGGCCCATAGTCCCTTTATCCATCTTCAAAGTCAGTAATGGTGCATCTCTCTAACCATTCATGGGTTGCCACATCTCTCTTTGACTACAGGTGAGAAGGGTTCTTCCCTTTTGAGGACCCAAGTGACTGTATTGGGTCCACCCAGATAATCCAGGGTAATCTCTCCATCTCAAGGTCCTTCATTGAATGGCATCTTCAAAGTTCCTTTTACAGTGAATGATAAGATATTCATAGGTTTTCAGAATAAGGGTGTGGACATCTTTGAGGAGTCATTATTCTGCCTACCACAGGGACTTACTGCTATCCCAGAAACTCCAGATCAACTCTGGCCTGGCTAAACCAGCAAGCTTCTCTGCTATCTGATGGCTGAACCATACCTTCTCCAAATACATCTCAACCCCTTCCCCTACCCCCTGCTATAGCCCTCATGTGCCATTTAGAATACATCTAATTTTACATCTTACTCTTTTATCACATTCAGTACTTCTTTATATTAAACGTTTCCTATTTACCCTATTGTGTGGTTCCTATCTTCTGATTGGACCTAAACTGCTACTGTTATATTACCCAAAGTAACCTATAAATGGAAAGAAAATGCTTAAACTATAATTGGAGGGATGGAAGAAGAATCAAAAGTAATAGTTTTAGTTTGGTTTGCTTTGGCTTGGGGGAAAACAGTTCAGCATTGCAGTAAGTTGAAAGAAATAATTAATACAGACATAGGATGAAGGTACCAGAAAGAGAAATAGTCTTGAAGATGAGAGAGACTAGAATCTATTCTAGAAATTGAAAACACTGGTGTTCAATCATGAGAGGCTTTTTTAAAATTCCAATTTCCAGGCTCTATCCTCATTGTGATCTAATTGGGCTTAATTTAATTGGAGATTCTGATTTAATTGGTCTTGGGTAAAGCCTGAGCATCAGTCTCTCTGATGACTAGCAATACGGAGGCAACAATGGGGCAGCTATGGGCAACTGTGTAGACATAGAGGGCTATGAGTTCTGCTAGATGCTAATGAGTTCTGCGAGATTATCTCAGCTGTCTCTGAGAAATTGAAGGTGATGTCATATGTTGACAGTGAGGCAGAAATTGTGAAAGGGACGTTAGGCCTTTGCTGACACCCACTAAAATACCCACTCTGTGTAAAACTCAGTGTTTAATAATATGCATTCAAATCATGAAACAGTTCCTCACCTCTCAAGTAACTTGTTCTTTCAGGTGAGAGACTGAACAAAATAAATATGTGAATAAAAATACCAAGTAGAATGTGTTCAGTTTATAGGAAGTCACAAAGGGTACATTACAGGCAAAGCTTTCAAGGTATAGAACTTAAGACGTATGCCTTGAAAGGAATATAGATAGGATGAAGGCATACATTCTTGGTACTGCAAAGGATGTGCACCCCACTTCAGAGTTTCTGAGCAGATGAGCCTAGCTAGAGTGGACAGTTTAAGAGAGGACAATGAGAGAGGTTGAATATGTTGGTCAGGTCAGATTTAGTTTGTACATGAGAGCTAGATACAACAGGGTAAGGGAGGCTGTAGATACCACACTAAAGAATTTAGGCTTTCTTTTGTGGGTAGTGAAAAGCCACCCAAAGTGGTGTCTTTTGCGTCCTCCTCTCTGTCTTCAGTACTCTAGTGAGTACTGACAATGTGCTGAAAATTGCTCACGCAGCCTCACGTGGGGTCCCAGTGACATGAGGCATGGTTTTGAGTACATAATTAAGCAAAACATGTTACTGAATACAAAATATATACTTCAGAATACCATAGGTCAAAACACAATGTAAACACTTAAATACAGTTAAAGGTTATAGGAATGTGGAGAATGCTTTGAAATATCACATAATTTCCCCCTTCTCATACAGTGTTTGTTTTTCTCCTTCAGTTATTCCACATACAATAGACCATGAAGTTTGCTACCTTTCAAAAAGGAAAACAGACACAGCCAAAGCAGTGACGTTAGTCTAGCCTTCACCAGCCTTTTGGAAATCAATCACGATTTTTTTTTTATGCCCAGTCTTTTAAGAGAGAATTGATACCCATATTAAGAACAAAACTGGGGCAGCCCTGGTGGCGCAGCGGTTTAGCGCCGCCTGCAGCCCAGGGCGTGATCCTGGAGACTCTGGATCGAGTCCCACCTCAGGCTCTCTCTGTATGATGCCTGCTTCTCCCTCTGCCTGTGTCTCTGCCTCTCTCTCTCTGTCTCTATGAATAAATAAATAAAATCTTAAAAAAAAAAAGAACAAAACTCAGAGGACTCCCCAAAGAATCAATGCTGAGATGGCAGTGGGGTGAGGTGGGGGGCAGGGGAGAGGACAGACAAGATCTTATTTCTGTTATTTAAGAAGTTCTGACTGACAGCAAGAAAACCATTTCCCTGGGACTATGATGGAGAAGAGGGACAGAAGGGTTGAGATAGAAGAGTCACAATTTTTAACAGTAAGGATAGAAATCTCAGTTGGGATGGAATAAAAACACATCTAGATACGTTTGGATGAATCTCCCCATACCTGGCCTAGGAAGAGTATAGGCCTTTCAAAGGAGTTCTACATTTGAAGCATTATATATAACATGCTACCAAAACCAAAGAGCAGAAATAGGATTAAGGTTTGGGTAGGTGAGCCTGGAAGCAGCCTTACCTTTCTGGTTTTGGTAAGAGCAGTGATCATCAGGGTAAGCTTGCCCCTGATGTACAGATAAATTTCCAAGGGCCATGGTATTTGAAGGTTTAATGTAAGATTTCCAGATGTTTGACTGCCAAATGTATTCCTTTCAAAATTTTACTGGTCTGAGAACTCACCAAGAATTCACTCCTTCTCTTTTTATGACAATTCTTCCATTTTACAAAATGAGAACATAGTCTTTGGCACATTGCCCCAGTTGTAAGAACCTATGTGACACAAATCAAAGAGACAGTCTGAAAGATTGGTAATGTCTGTTGAGAAAATAAATGCCTCTAATAAAGAAAATAAAAAGATTATTTTTTAAGTCAGGTGGTTATCTGTTCTTTATGTTCAAAAATTCAGGTAGACTCTATAGAACTGTCAACTGTTAAATCATTAAAAATAATCATGATTAGAGATAGCTTTGTGAAATTTGGCTTATAACCAGGAAAGACACAAAACAATTGGATGGCATTGCTATCATAAAACTACTATCATTCCCATAAACTTATGTATGGGCAAGATTTCCAAACAATGAGTAACATGGATTATTAGTCTCATTTCATTCAACGTTCATCAATAAATTCTTGAGATAATTGGAAGAATCCTCATTTCTCTCAATATGGAATGGATTCTAAATGAAATTTTACCTTTTTATTTAATAAATATGCATTAAATTTGGTAATATATTTAGGCTCCTTAGATTAACTAGGTACTATTAATAATGGAATTGATAAAAATGAAGAAACTTTTTTTAAGATTTTATTTATTTATTCATGAGAGACACACAGAGAGAGAGAGAGAGAGAGAGGGGCAGAGATACAGGCAGAGGGAGAAGCAGGCTCCATGCAGAGAGCCCAATGTGGGACTCGATCCCAGGTCTCCAGGATCACGCCCTGGGCTGAAGGCAGCGCTAAACCACTGAGCCACCCGGGATGCCCAAAATGAAGACACTTATTGTTTTAAATTTAGAGTTTATGGTCACAGACACTAAAACAAAACAAAACAAAACAAAAACAAAAACGAAACCACACCAATTTTAATAACATTTTATAGAAAACATCATAGACTGAATCAGATTTCAGATTTTACAACACTAATGCATAAAAATCATCATAAAACCTAAATATCATAAGCAGTAAGCATGTATTTGTCCACTCATCTGGAGCAGCTGGAGGTTGGCTTGGTGACCGCCAAGCTGGCGGTCTTGCTCACACATCTGTATCGTCTGTTGACTGATCTAGGGGACACTCAGCTCTGCTTCAGGTGTCTTTCACTCTCCAGTAGACTAATTCTGGCAGTAGCAGAAGAGAGAAGACAATCCCCAACTCTCAGGAGTTGTATAAGCCCCTACGTCACACTTCCCAGCATCACACTGGCCAAAGCAAGTCACACAATCAATCCCATAGTCAAAATGGGAAGGTGGAACAAAGCAACACGGCAAAGGTGGGTGAAGTGTTAGGGCCATTTCTACAATGTACTACAGTGTGATAACTAAAAGACTTTCAAGTATTAAAATATATAAGAAGAAATTCTAAAGGGGAAGTGAAATGCAAACATGAATTGAAGAAGTAAAGGGCCAAGGTGGAATTTGTGACTTTTCAAGAGTCTGTTCAGTGTTTTTAATATGGATGATGGTGAGTATCCAATCATTATGGATTCAATTACGCTGGATATATTTTTAAAAGTGATGCAGCAGTTCTATTTTAAAATGTCAATATTTATAACATACTAAACTTACATTCTTTGCAACTATTTAAATTTATGATGAAACTGAACTAAAAATGTGTGAGCAGTATATAGATTTCCAACAATATTTTAGGGGTGTGCAAGCAAAATAAATTAAATTCCATTGATATTGAATTTCCAGAACCCAAGGAGAGTGTGGGATTTCTCAAAGATAGAGAAGTGGAAGAGGCCTGAGTCATATCAAAGCTCATGTTTGGGAATCTCATAAAAAGAGGTAATAATACTAGCTGGAAACTTGTGGTAGAGTGTAGCCTAATCTATTTTGGTTAAGACTTGTGTATCCTATGGGGAGACCCTATACTAAGTCAAAATAGAAATTTCTGTATTAGACCTTAGGTTTGGGTATACAACTCATAGGGTGATTACAGGATTGTGATAGGAAGTGACGACATGGCCTCATAGATTGGTAGTCAGAAAAGATAAACACAAGGAAGTCTCATCATGGAACCATATCCTCTTTTTAAGATTAAGAACTGTTACTTGTATCATTTACCAAATCATATACCAAAGTTCAAACCAGTTCACTTCAGCAAATCAGGTCAGGAAAGGCATTGAATAAACAAGCCAGATCATGTCACAGTGGATACAATGAGGGTTGAAGCTAATGGCTTAGAACCCAGAATGCATAGCAACTTGACCAGAGGACAGCATAAAGATCAGATACCCAGCCACCCCTCCCTGTACTGGGGGTTATCTTAGATTACCCACATCCAGGCAGCATCTTGGGAAGGAGAAGGGGTGAGGGAGATTCCTTAAGAAGTAGGTTACCTTCTGATACATGACCCACAAAAGAGAATGAGATGTTTTAATTTAAAAAGATTAAGTGGTTTCTGACAACCATATGAATGTATGCTTAAGAGCAAGATGTAATCCATTATAGGAAAACTCATGCTCTGGATCTAAGTTGTGGTGTCCTTACATTGACTTGGCCACAAATAACAATGATATTTATGAATACAGAAAACTATGTATATTATAAAAAGCCAAGCAAAATTTAAATAGTCTATTTTAAGTAACCATTTAGATATATTTTTTAAAGATTTTATTTATTCATTCATGAGAGACACAGAAAGAGAGAGAGAGAGAGAGAGACAGAGACACAGGCAGAGGGAGAAGCAGGCTCCATGCAGGGAGCCCGACGTGGGACTCGATCCCAGGACTCCAGGATCACACCCTGGGCCGAAGGTAGGCACTAAACCGCTGAGCACCTGGGCTACCCCCATTTAGATATTTTAAGATTAATTGTATAGTACTTTCTTTTGTATCTTTAAAAGTATTTGAATCTTCGATACAAACAAGAGAATACGTGTATTAACTCAAGAAAACAGTATCAATATAAAGTAACTTAGAAAAAAAATATGTAGATTTTGGGGTAAAAATCCTCCATGGACATAAGAAATTTCTTATCAAGTCATTATAATTTATAATATCTTGATTATAAAATACTTTCATGTACTCATTTTACGAATGTGTAGCATCTAGTTTTGATGGAAAAACTAAGTTACGCCAGTATTGAGATTTAATCCTGTCTGAAGCAAGCAAATTAACTAAATGATTTCTCAATTTTCCTTCCAAGTCCTATGATTTAATGAGGTTATGTGAAAGATGACTAAACACAAAATGTGTGGACGGGCTGTCAGCAGTGAGTGTTCTCCCATAGAGATGAGGCTTCAGAACTTCCAGAGTAAGGGACATGTGACCCTTTGCTGAAGGACTGGGGCTCATTACATGTATTCATGAGGTTTTTACCAAAACCCATTAAAGCAATTGCTTAGACCTCTTTGTTGTGAGGTCAGAAAAACAGGCCAGGAAATGGCTTGAAGTGTTCTCCAGGACTGGCTTCCAGAAGAGACCCAGGAGTGGATATGCTGGGGTAAATGACTAACAGGTCTGTGTCAGTCACGGTCCAATCAAGAGACAGGAATCAGAACAGCTTTTGTAACAGAGAGAATTCAATATGGAAATTAAGTTGGCGGAAATAATTGTTAACTATATTAACTGAAAAGGCAAATAAAACCAAGAGCCCTAAGACATGATGGAGGGAGCACCTGTAGCAAGCAGTGACCACAGCCCCGGCTGTGATACCTCCAAGGTATCTTACAGAGGGGCTGTTAGGGGCTGAAAAATCAGACTTCTCAGGAGGGTACACTGATCCTCTGGTGCTGGTTTGGCAAGTGGTACATAAATTCCAAAACAGAGTTAATTGCTGCCTCCCCAAGGAACTGCTGCTGTTGGGGTGAAGAAGTAATACTAAGGGAAGTGGGGAGATGCTTAAGGATACAAACTAGTAACTAGTAGATAAATCAGGCCTAGAGATGGAACGCACAGCACAGTGATTACACACAACAATACTGTAATGTAAACCTCAAAGTTGCTAGGAGACTGGGGCTTAATTTTCCCACCACAAAAAAGAAACGATGCTTACGTTACATTAACTAACACAACAGTGGTAATCATACTACAAATATATGCATGTATCGAATCGACGTTATACACTTCAATGTTATATGTCAATTATATCTCAATAAAAACACATTAAAGAAAGAAGTGTGAAACGAAGAGGACAAGTCACTCCTTTCTCCTTCAGCTTTGTGGTCTGCGTCTGGCATCCCTGTTGGCAGTCTTGCAAGGAGCTAACTGCAGAGCAGAAATGTGTTTTGCAGAGTCCCAGCTCCAGCACGACGAAGCAGAGCATGGAAGCGTGAGTTTGAAGCTAAACACCAGGAGCTTAACAGTTGGGACAGATTTAAAAAAATAAGAACAGCCATTTATTTGTCTAATCTACAGAAAACAAATGTATGAAAGCGTGCATCTAAAAGACAACTAAAAAATATCCGAAAATGATTAAAACGGTAAAGCCCTAACATTTATATGAAATTATCTTTGTAAAGAACACATACTTCAGAGTTGTAAAAAGTACAAGCTGCTGCTGAGCACACTTCGTATCTTTATACTTAGAAAAAGATGCTGATATGGAGGGGTGAAAATTCAGATGGTTGGTTCAAAATGTATTTGGGGCTCAGTCTCACTCTTCCAGAGTGAGTAGAAGGGATGCTGATATCATACCAGTCTTGGCTCACTCAGATTGTCCAGCTCAGGAGCTATTTTGGGGGGCACTAAGCAGCAGTACACAGAATCATTCTGATTATTCAGATAACACCTAATGAGCAAAACAACTGTCACTGAGCCTATCAGAAGCTGACAACCCATCCCAAAAACTTACGGTAAGCGTTAACGTAGGACTGCCACAGAGCTGTGCTGTGATCACATCTATGATGGCTCTCTTTAGAAATGACCTGGTGCCCATCTGGAAAACACAAGAGGGCATGGACACTGGAAAGTGTGTTGTGAATGTTTTCTTTTCCCACCCTGGTGATAATTCTCTTTCACTTTTCTCTACTGTTCACACCACAAACCACATGCCAAAGAGGGTTAGATCCAAACAAAGAGTAAGAAAGTATGCTCTACAAAGAAATGACAACATTCTTTCCAGACTTACGAAGACACTGAAAGCTAAAAGTTAAGAATCTTTCCAAAAATCATAGACCTAAAACTACGACAGGATTATAGGACTATAATCCACTGACCCTTAATCGACAATAATTTCCACTGCATAATGTCAATGTCACCTCCCTAATATCAGGATAAATAGTTTTAGAGATACCTTGAGGTATGCTGGATATAAATTAGAATTATTCCATAAGATAAGGCGAAGTCTAAATTGGATGCTGCCATGACATGAGCCATTTCCACTTCTAGGTGACCGCATACTGATAGGACAAAGAAGCCCCGGTAACTAGTAGAGCTCATCAGCTATCTCTGTCCCCAGAACTACATGCTTCACTCTGGCTGAATTAATAAACATTGACTTACAGAAGGTGTATTATCAGATGCCATTTTCAGAGTACACAGGGATTAGGAGAACTTGTAATTCATTTAACAAAACCATCACCAGTTTCTAGAGTACCACATATATGGGAAGGGCTGAACTAATAAAATGAAAAGGACATAGTCCCTATCACCCAAGAATTCATATTCTCATTGAGCCATCATATCAGATCAAGAAGATCTATAAAGTATCAACTGTTACATGAAGATAGACACAAAATGCCATGAAACGTAGAGAGAGAACATGAGAAATCTGTGTCATCCCTACACAGGAACGAACTCTTCTTCTCATTTTTTTTTTCAGTTGTAACACATATCAAAATCAATGTTAACCCCCATAATCAAACAGCACACAATAACTCCCCAAATTATTAGAAATTCCTTTCTTTAGTTTCATAATAGCTAATATCATTTACAAGTAGCAGACTTTCAAAACTAACTCAGGTTCACACACAAATATTGAAATTAGTTTGGGTAAACCACTTACAACAACAATGCCATCCATTTATAAGGCCTTTTCCGAGTGTTCAGTGGCACAAAATATACTGCAGACACGTCAGCGTTTTTGTATATGTGAGAGGGAGAGAAGAATCAATGAAGGCTTGTAAGGCTCTGGCAAAATGCAGTGACATGACAGGTTACATGAGAAAAGAGGCTCAGACAGAATAATAATAATAATAATAATAGGAATAAGTGACCCGTCTGGAAAACCCACTTTATCTTATGTACTATGGTTTTCTTCTATCTACCAGAGACCTAAAGCATACCAAAAACAGATGATGGGGAAATTTTTAAAAATATATATAATAGTTATAGAAATTAGCAAGCATTTGTTAGGTAAATCTCTAAGCCCCATCACATAGATATTGTCAGTATATAATAAAAATGATGACAGTCTTCATTGCTCCTAGGTCTCTCTTTTCTCTCTCCCTCTCCTCCTCTCCCTCTCTCTCATAGTTCACTTAAAGTACACATCAGCCTGAAGGCAGAAAATTCTGCATGTTGAAATGCCAGAATAACATCATGAATACACCTTTGCCCATTTCATACCAGCATATCAGAGCTGAGCCTCTGTTTTCCAAAAATCAGGAACAGGAGGATTATTTCCAGTGGATTACATCTGAGCCAGAAGGACTAACAGATTCTAAAGAAGAGAGAGAACCCAGCAACAATTTAAGATCTGTTGGTGAGTCAACCTACACAAATCCTCTGTCACATAAAATCTCCATGTCTGTCCCCAGCAAGGGGCCTTGAAACTGCTGCTACTCTAGAGATATTCACAAACACATCAGTTTGAATCCTTGACAATTGCCTTCTTGATGTCTGCTTTCAATAAGCTCTTAAATAATTTGTTTATCACTTGGGCCATTTGGTGATAAATGGAGTTTATTCAGTGTGTCCTCTAATTAATTAGTTTGCTTTCCATGCTATTAATGGAGGCACAAGTATATCCATTAGCCCTTTGGGAGTTCTCTTGCACACAGCCTTTGAAAAAGGAGTGTTGCACAACCTCTAAGGTGCTGACTCTTGGTAACGTGGTTTGGGCTGCAACAGGAAGTGGGAGATTCTCCCAGGTGATCAGGTTTTCCTTTTAGCCCAAAAGGGAAATTAAATATTCGCAGGATTGTGTTTCTTTTGAAGTGGCTGTAGTTTCACTGCAATTTCCATCCGACGCAACGTGCATTTTGTCAGGCTGAGGTTCAGCCGTTAGGTTGCTAATTAAGTTAACAAGTGCTGTGTGCTGCTTAATTTGGCAACAAGCTATCCTACAGATTGCTCAATAAGAAAAGCAGTATTTCCGTAATGATTCTGTTTTTTAGCTTGGAATTAAGCTAAAAACGATAATGATCCCTATGAAGGGACATCTGATGCATGTGTTCAAAATCAGAAAAGGAGAATACGCCTTTTTCCACAATGGACACTCACACCTTTTATTTACACATTTACTGCACAGTGTAGCTGAAATAGGAGTAATTGCCTGTGTACATTTTTAATTCATCATAATTCAAATAAAACGTGTTTCTCTGCTCAAATTCCTTCTTCCAGCTGTCATTTTGCCCAACTGCAAATTGACTTTTAGTAATGAATTCCACTGCAGTGAGCTAATTGTGGGTGTGATTTATTTTCTTTTTATCCTCGGTTGAAGCGCCTCTCCTTCAGTTGTAGGGGTTAAAAAAGAAATTCGGTGGTTCATTCATTCAATAGATATTTACTGAGCATCTATTGTGTGTCAGATATTGCACTAGGCTCCAGGGACTCGGAGGAAAAATTATGCCTAAGGGAGGATCTCAACAGAGGTTCTCAAAGAATAACCATCTATTTATTCCACCTAAGAAAACAGTTTGGGAAGGAATATTCCTAGACTAAGATCTTGGAGACCAGCACTCCGGTGTATGCTGTATAAATATACCTAAACTCAGTCACTAACCAATGAAAGAAAACGAAATAAGCAAGTTGTCTAATCTCTCTGGGCCTCATTAGTTCATTTATAAAGTGAAAGGGAATGGCTTACTTGTTAAAGTCCCTTCCGGCAGGTTTCTTGAATAATCCAAAGTCTCTCATGACCTATACTCAACCAAATGCTATTTCCTCAACCTAGAGTTCCTTTCTCCTTCCCTCTTTTATTTCTGCATACTAAAAGATTACTCAGTGAAGTCTGTAGTCTACTTAATTGAATTGTATCAGTGTCAATTTCCTAGTTTTGATTAATGTACTAGTTCTATAACAGGTACCATTAAGAGAAGCTGGGCAAGGAGTACATTGGATCTCTCCATGCTATTTTTACAACTTATGAGTCTGTAATTACTTAATACTAATAATACTAAAAAGATTTTCAAAAAATACCACACAACCCATCTCAAAACCCCACAACCTTTCTCAAAAACAAAATTAAAACTGAAATCAATCTCTTCTTCCCTTACTTCTATTATAACATCTTGACTGCCTTAGAGTTAGTTACAAATCCACCTGCCTCTCTGGATTTTCCACCCCAAAAGGTAGAGCTGCATCATATTTATCTTTGCATCCTCCACAGACCTTACGATATTTGCTTTTCTAACCCAGGTTCATTCAATTAAATTCAACAAACTAGGTTCAAAACACTGGTTAAAACATTTCCTTACCTCTCTTGTCTCATCAGGGAAGCTCTGCCTTACATTCTGCTTTCCTTTAGTGGCGTGCAACCTGATCTGTATGCAGAACGTGTGTAGGCATAGCATTCACATACTCATTTTTCCAAGGTGCCTAGGAGTAAAATGTGACTGGTAGTAACACCCACATGGATACCAAGGACAAAGGGAGTTAATTAACCAGTGGTGGCGGAATATAGTACATAAATAATGGAGCATGACAGAAACAAGGGTTACGTTATATAAATTTTTAGGTCCTGCAATAGCCTGTTCTGGATTTGATTTTCAAATGGAAGACAGTTAAAATACAGAACACTTCTATTTGGTTCTAAAGATGCTTTCACTAAGGCTTTTTGAGATCTTGAGACTCCAACATTGAAACATACATATATAACGCAAACACCTGTAGATTAACATAAGAAGGGGCTCCAAAGGATCATTTCTACCCACTTATGATTTATATTTTGTAAAAGTTGCTAGCAGTTGGGATCAGCCATCTGTAGCTGCTAAGATAAAGACAGATATGCCTATAAAGTTTACAGCTTGTTAAACAGAGATCATCGTAAATTATTAAAATGTAATTTCAGTAAAGTTAAAATTGAATTAAATTAAAAAATTAAGTCAATGGCAACCATTCTTTGAGAATATAGGTAAGCTATTGAAAGAAAAAATCCTAAGTGTATCCAGGATAGAACACCGTAAAAGCTAATAAAATTTTTGAATTGTTTTTAATGTAGGTATTTGTGCTTGACTTTGCCTCTAGGAATAACTGATGGATGTCTTGAAATATTCAATTATGTATAAATAGACAGAATATAATATCTAATCATTAGTCATTTTCCCCACATGGTGGGTATAAATATAAATTCCACTTGGGCAAAAATTTACATTAAAAAACAAAAAATATTTTACTGTTTATCTACTTTACTTGAATACCAATTAAATTATAAAATTTGTTTTATGATTTTAAAAGCTTATATAATATATGACTTTTATAACTTATGTAAGATAAATTATATTTTAAAACATATATAATTTTTATAATTTCTTTAAAAAACTTTTATATTAGCAGTTGTTCCTTTATCTTTGATCAAAACATGTAACCGTGAAACTTAGACATATATACAAAAGTTGCTCATCTGACAAATTGGACCAATGTGACAAATGTGTCCAAAACAATGAATATAATTAAGTCCACTGATTTCTTTACTAATTTGAGCTATTTGGGTGACCTCAATAAAATAAAGAGGTACCATACTAGATATATTAAAACACAACGTAGATTAGGTTTTGTAAATTAAAATTGATAGGAGTCAAATCAGAAAGCTAAAGAACTAAAATAGAATGGCCATTTTTATGCCAATATTAACAGCCAACAGGAAACAAAGCATGATCTCCACCACTACAAGTACTTGTTTATATGAGTCATTAGTTATCTGAAAAGCTGTCTTAAAAGTCACAAGCTACGTGACTTCTGTGGTAAGCAAGGTAATAGCACTCTAAATATGCCCATGCTCTAATCCCCAGAACATGGGAATATATTATGTTATATGACAAGGAAGAATTAAAGTTGCAAATATAAGTGAGGATGCTGATGTCCAGACTGAAAAATAGAAAGATTACCCAAGAGGGCCTGGTGTGGGCCCAACAAAATCACCACGGTCATCAAAAGTGGAAGAGGTAAGAAGAGTTAGTATCAGAGTGAAGTGATGGGAGAGAGACTCAAGCAGTCAAGGCCGGCTTTGAAGATGGAAGAGGCCACAAGCCAAGGAATGCAGGTGGACTCGAGAAGCTGGAAAAAGTAAGCAAAGGGATGTCCTTAGAGCCTCCAGAAGGAACACAGCTATGCTGATACCTTGATTTTAACCCAGTGAGAGCCATTTTAGATTTCTGACTTTCAACCCTATAAGATAATAAATATGTGTTGTTTTTAAGCCATTAAGTCTATGGCAATTTGTCACAGCAGCAATAAAAACGAATACAACTACACTTCCAGTTTCTGGCTCTGCACATAAGGAGACTTGAAGCTGCAAAGTAGCAAAAAGCTGAGCAAATGGATATATCAACAAAATTCTAGGATACATAAGAGAGGTGAGGGACACACAGCAAATCACTACCCCAGTGATTGGAAAGACCTAGAGCAAATATAGAGAATAACAATTTCCTGAAATAGAGGCTAACAAGTAGAAACTGCCTGCCTCAGGAGCCAGTTTTGGGGAAGGAAAACCTGAACTGTAACTGACACGTTGCTGGAGGCTCAGTGTAGATGAGTCTGAGAGTTAGAAGCCCTATGGAGACCTAGTCATCAGGAGGCCCCATAACTTCATGGGATTTACCGGTAGGGGCCTGAACAGGTTCCTACAGTAAATCTCTAATAAAAATGCCCCTGTGTGTCCAAAAGGGGTGTTTGAGAAGATGAATCATTTTGAAATACACCAGAAGATACTGTTCTTCTTAACAAACCTGCTCTCGGTGGAAACTAGTTAAGCAGAGTCTGATATGCTGGTATATCATCAGAGCATACCAAAAGGCCAAAAGGCCAATTTGAAAAGACAGAGAAAGCATCAAAACCAGATATGGCACGGATGTTAGAATTATTGGACCAGGACTTTAAAATGTTATGATTAATATGCCAAGGGCTCTAATGGATAAAGTAAACAGCATGTAAGAACAGATAGGTAATGTAAGCAGAAAGAGGGAAATCCTCAGAAGGAACCAAAAGGAAGTGCTAGAGAGCAACAACACCAGAACATAAATAAAGAATGCCTTTGATGGGATTGCTAGTAGACTGAACAGAGTCTGCACTTAAGGATACCTTAACAAAACCCTCCAAAACTGAAAAGCAATATAAATAATAGTGAAAGGGAATAGAGGGGAAGGGAGAAGAAATGGGTAGGAAATATCAGAAAGGGAGACAGAACATGAGAGATTCCTAACTCTGGGAAACGAACTAGGGGTGGTGGAAGGGGAGGTGGTGGGGGGTGGGGGTGATTGGGTGATGGGCACTTAGGG
This sequence comes from Canis lupus familiaris, assembly GCF_011100685.1. Taxonomy (NCBI): domain Eukaryota; kingdom Metazoa; phylum Chordata; class Mammalia; order Carnivora; family Canidae; genus Canis; species Canis lupus. Next base: position 15,732,502 of record NC_049222.1, on the reverse strand, counting down.
GGGCACTTGACGGGATGAGCACTGGGTGTTATTCTGTATGTTGGCAAATTGAACACCAATAAAAAATAAATTTATTATTAAAAAAAACTGAAAAGCAAAGAGAACAAAGATGGAAAACAAAACACCATAACAGAATATCTCAGGACTGTAAGACAGCTATGAAAGAGAACCTATGCATAGTGGAAATATTGGATGGAGAAGGAAGAGAAAGGAATAGAAGAAATTCTGTGCAAACAATAATGATTGAGAATTACCTTAAAGTAAGTCAGACACCAAAACACAGATTCAGGAAGCTCAGAGGACACCTAGCAGAATTACTGCCCCAAAAACTACACCCAGACATATCACTTTGAAATTAAAGAGAAAATCTTGAAAAGCCCTGAAAAGAGGTGGAGGGAAACCTTACCTACAGAGGAACAAAAATAAGAATTACATGCAACTTCTCCAGAAACCATGCAAGCAAGAAGAGAGTAGAGTAGGAGGTGCCTGGGTGGCTCAGTAGGTTAAATGCCCAAGCCTTCATTTTGGCTCATGATCTCTGGGTCTGGGATCGAGCCCCGTGTCAGGCTCTGTGCTGGTCATGGAGCCTGCTTAAGAGTCTCTCTCTCTCTCTCTCCCTCTCCTTCTATTCCTCTCCCCATAAAAGGGAGAGAGAGAGAAAGTACAATAAAATATACACAGTACAGACATGCTTTTATTTTATTGTTCTTCACAGATACTGTGTTTTTCACAAATTGAAGGTTTGTGGCCACTGCACAGAGCAAGCCTGTCAGTGCTATTCTTCCAACAGCATTTTGCTCATTTCATGTCTCTGTGTCACATTTTGGTAACTCTTGCAGTATTTCAGACATTTTCATTATTATTATATTTGTTATGGTGATCTGTGATCAGTAATCTTTGATGTTACTATAGCAATTGTAGGGTGCCGCCGATTGTGGCCATATAAAACAGCAAACTTCATTGATAAATGTTGTATGTGTTTTGACTGCTCTACTGGCTGACCTCCCCCCCCCCCCCCATCTCTCTTCCTCTCCTCTGGCCTTCTTACTTGCCGAGACGCAAGAATATTAAAATTATGCCAATTAATAACCCCACAATAACCTCTAAGTGTTCAAGTAAAAGGAAGAACCACCCATCTCTCACTTTAAAAGCTAGAAATAATTAAGCTTAGTGAAGAAGGCATGTCAAAAGCTGACACAGGCAGTAAGTTGGGCCTCTTACACCCAGCAGTGAGCCAAAAAAGGGAAAAGTTCTTGAAGAAAATTAAAGTGCTACTCCAGTGAACATGTGAATGATAAGAAAGCAAAACAGCCTTATCGCTGATTTGGAGAAAGTTTTAGTGGTCTGGATAGAAGATCAAACCAGCCACAGCATTCCCTTAAGCCAAAGCCTAATCCAGAGCAAAGCCTTAACTCTCTTCATTTCTGTGAAGGCTGACCAGTGAGAAATCTGCAGAAGAAAAGTCTAAAGTTGGCAGAGGTTGGATCATAAGGTTTAAGGAAAAAGGGCATCTTACAATCCCACAGAGACTGAATCTGCAGACCCTCTTTAGGAGCTAAGATGGATCTTGTGCTCAGTTTTGCAGATTATTATTTTTTTACGCCATACCTCTATCCAGCCTGATGGTCCGAGGATGACCTCTTCTGATAAACTATTAGTCTCCAGATCAAGTAACAAATCTTGGTGCTTATATACTTTATTTCATCTTTGCAACACTGAGTTATTATTTTGTCTGTGATCATTTATTAATGAAGCATCCATGATTTTTTAAAAATAAAGTCTATAGAGAGATTACATTTATTGTCCAATTACTGCCATAATTTAATAGTCCCACTGTTTCATTGTTTCTCCTAGAGTTGAGAGATTACAGCAAACTATATGATGACCCTGGAGAGTTTCCAGGTGGCTGGTTTGGGCTCATTGTTAGTATACTCCCCCTCCTCTTTTTCACTAATATGCTGATCTACTGGATTCATAGAGGCCTTCATCATAGAACTTGTGTATAAGCACATATACAAACCAAATCATCTCTGGAAGATTCCTACTCCATTTGCAAGTCATGCTTTTCACCCTTTGGATGGCTTCCTTCAGAGTCCGCCTTGCCATATAGACTCTTTCATCCTTCCATTACACAGGTAGTTTATTTCAGTTTGTACATCTTGATCAATATCTGGACAATTTCCATTCATGATGGCAATTTCCATGTTCTCCAAATCTTAAAGACATTTATTAATGGCTCAGCCCATCATACAGACCACCACATGTTATTTGACTATAATTATGGACAGCACAAGGACAGGCTGACTCTCTTGTTAGGGGCTGTTGCAGCTGGTAACTTCCAGTAGAATGTTCATTTGCCATTTTGAAAATCTTAGGGCCCTTAAGAATTATGGTTTACAATATGGTTTGTATTTTAAGCCCACTGTTGAGAGCTACCACTCAGAAAAAAAATATTCCTATCAAAATATTACTGTTCGCTGACAATGCACCTGGTTACCCAAAGCTCTGATAGGGATGTATGAAATTAATGTTGTTTTCATGCCTGCTAACACAATATTCATTCTGCAATCAACAGATCAAGAAATAATTTTGACTTTCATGTCTCATTACTTAAGAAATACATTTCATAAGGCTATAGCTGCTATAGATAGTGATTCCTCTGATGCATCTGGGAAAAGTACATTAAAAATGTTCTACAAAGTACTCATCATTCTAAATCCCATTAAGAACATGTGTAACATCTGTGATTCATAGGAAGAGGTCAAAATATCAGCATCAATAGTTGTATGGAAGAAGTTGATTCCAGCCGTCATGGATCTGAGGGTTCAAGACTTTAGTAAAGAAAGTATGAGCAGATGTGGTGGAAATAGCAAGAGAACTAAATTTAAAAGTGCAGCCTAAAGATGTAACTGAATTGCCACAATCTAAGGATAAAACTTTAGGGGATGAGAAGCTGCTTCATATGAATTAGCAAAGAAACTCTGACAAATGAACAAAGAAAGTGGTATTTTGGGGGATCCCTGGGTGGCTCAGCGGTTTAGCGCCTGCCTTTGGCCCAGGGCATGATCCTGGAGACCCAGGATTGAGTCCCGCATCAGGCTCTCTGCATGGAGCCTGCTTCTCCCTCTGCCTGTGTCTCTGCCTCTTTCTCTCTCTATGTCTATCATGAATAAATAAATTAAAAAAAAAGAAAGTGGTACTTTGAAATGGAATCTACTCCTGGTGAAGATGTTGTGAAGACTGTTGAATTGACAACAAAGCATTTAGAATATTACCTAAACTTAGTTGATAAAGCAGCAGTAGGCTTTGACAGGATTGAATCCAATTTTTAAAGAAGTTCTACTGTGGGTAAATGCTATCCAACAGCTTTACATGCTACAGAAAAATCATTTGTGAGAGGAAGAGTCCAATGATGCAGCAAACTTCATTGTTGCCTTATACTAGGAAAATCGCTACAGCCACCAATCCTCAGCAACCACCACCCTGGTCAGCAGCTATCAACATCCAGGCAAGAACCATCATGAGCAAAAAGATTACAACTCACTGCATAATCTACCTCTGTGCTTTTTTTTAAAAAAAATATTTTATTTATTCATGAGAGACACACAGAGAGAGGCAGAGACATAGGCAGAGGGAGAAGCAGGTCCATACAGGGAGCCCAATGCGGAACTTGATCCTGGGACTCACAGCATACCTTCATGTGGTGTGTATTTATATCCATGTACATGCACATATATACATACATACACATACACACCTAGGGAATGAAGGCAAATGTGAACATGGCAAAATATTAAAATACATAATGCTAGTGCAGAGTGCATGCTTAATAGCCTATAGTTTAAATATAACTTTTATATATACTAGGGAATCAAAAAAATCATTCGACTTGCTTTATTGTGATATTTGCTTTATTGCAGTGGTCTGGTACTGCAAAATCTCCAAGGTATGCCTATATACACGATGACCAAGTGGGACTTATCCCAGGTAGGCAAGCCTGGTTCAACATTCAAAAATCAATTAATGTAAGCCAACACATCAATATGTTAAAAAAGAAAGTGACATGAACATACCAATAGATGCAAAAAAAGCATTTAACAAAATCCAACACCCATCCATGGCAAAAACTCTCAGTAGACTAAGAATATAGGGAAATTTCCTCGACCTAAAAAAGAAATAACCACAAAAACCTACAACTACTGTCATACTTAATAGTGAGAAATGCAAAGCTTTCCCACTAAGTTTAGGTACAATGCAAAGATGTCTCCTTTCACCACTCCTTTTCAACATCATACTGAAGTCCTAGCCAGTGCAATGAGATAGAAAAAAAAGAAGGAGGAGAAGAAGGAGGAGGAGGAAAAGAAGGAGGAGGAGGAGGAAAAGAAGGAGGAGGAGGAGGAAAAAGAGGAGGAGAAGAAAGAGAAAAAAGAGGAGGAGGAGGAGAAATAAAAGATATACAGACTAAGAAGGAAGAAACACACCACCTTTATTCACAGATGATCATGATCATCTACATAGAAACTCTAAAAGAGTTGACCAGGGCGGGGGGTGGGGGTGACTGGGTGACAGGCACTGAGGTGGGCACTTGACGGGATGAGAACTGGGTGTTATTCTATATGTTGGCAAATTGAACACCAATAAAAAATAAATTTATAAAAAGAACGAAAATAAATAAAATAAAATAAAATAAAATAATAAAATAAAATAAAATAAAATAAAATAAAATAGTTGACCAAAAATTCCTGGAACTAATAAGAGTTATAGCAATGTTGTAAGACAGAGGTTTAACATACATAATCCAGTGATTTCCTCTATGCAGAAATGAACATGTGAAATTTGAAACTAAAAACACAATACCAATTATATTAGTACCACCTAAAATGAAGTACCTAGGTATAAGTTTGACAAAAATGTGTACAATATCTATATGAGGAAAGCTGCAAAACTCTGATGAACAAAATCTAAGAACTAAAGAAATGAAGAGATATTCCACATTGTTGAAGAGGAAGACTCAGTGTTATCAAGATGTGAGTTCTCCTTAACTTGATCTATCTAGTCAATGCAATCTCAATCAAAATCCTAGCAAGTTATTTTGAGGATACTGACAAGCTGATTCTGAAGTTTGTAAGAAGAGGCAAAGGACCAGGATAACCACCGCAATACTGAAGGAGAGAAACAAAGTTGGAGGATTGACACCACCTGACTTCAAGACTTACTATAAAGCTGCAATAATCAAGACAGTGTTGTTCTGGCGAAAGAACAGACAAATAGGTCAGCTAAACAGAAGAAAAGAGCCTAGAAATAGACCCATGTACATAGAGTTGACTGATCCTTGACAAAGTTGCAATGAAGCAAAGATACTCTCCAACAAATGGTGCCGGAACAACTGAACATCCCCCACACAAACAAATCAATGTAAGACACAGAACTTACATCTCCGTAAATAAATAACTCACTCCCTCCCTCCCTCCTCAGTGGAACACAGACTTAAAGTATAAAATGCAAAACTAAAAATAATTTCCTAAAAATATTCTGTTTATGTATGTATTAGTTTTTTGACTTTATAAAAAGGACATTATGTTGTGGGTATCTTTTAGGACTTACTTTTTCTGTTAATGTTAGATTGCTTAGAGTCATTCATATTGTTGTGTGTCAGCCTAATTCATGACTTTTGACTACTATACAATAACCCATTATGTTTTTATGTTTCTAAGTAGACTCCAGTATATCTAAAAGAGTCATAAAGAACTTCTATTGACAGTTTAAACATTTTGGGTTTGACACTGAAGTATTTAATCCTTCTGAAGTTTCTTATACATTAGATAAGATAGAGGTTCAAATCATCTTTCTCCATATGTATAACTTTTTTTCCAGCTCTGTTTAGTGAACTGTCCCTCATTTCTCCTTTGATCTAAAATGCCTCATGTATGATATTCCAAAGTTCCATAGTTGTATAGGTCTGTTTCGAGATTCCCTGTTCCACTGGTCAATTGATTTATCTCTGTACTAGATATACTGACTTGCTTTTATTAGCTTCTTAGTAAATCCCAGTATTTAATAGGGTAAATTCCTATTCTCTTTTTCAAAAATAGTATCCCTAGTTTAGGCTCTTTGCTTTTTCATTAAAATTTTAATATCATCTTAAGTCAATAAACTATTTAGATTTTGATTTTAAAAGTACTGGAAATGTAATGTCTATTGTAATATGAGGATCTATACCTTTATTCAGTTTTCCTGAGCATGATCATGGTAATTCTCTATTTAGGGCTTTTTGTGTTTAAAGTATGTTTCATAATGTTTCTATAGATTTCTTGCACACCTTTTGTTATATTTATTCTAAGAATATTTTATATTCTCTGATACCATAATAAAGGTCTTCTTTAATTGTTTCTTCTTTTTAATTGTTTCCAAGTACTTTGTTACTGGTATATAGAAATTAAACTGTCTTTTTAATTTATTTTTATATCTATTCCTCTTGGGAAACTTTTTTTCTATGATTTCTAATGATGTGTTTATAGGATCTTTAGGGTCTTCATGAAAACAATCTTATCATCTGTAAAAAGTGGTATTTTAATTTCCTCTACTTCACTTATTCCTCTAATCCCTTTTTCTTATCTCACTATGCTAAGATTGCCATTAGAAGTCATGAAAGGCACATTTTTTTCTCATTCTTAATTTTAAAGGTAATGCTTTGGCACATACATTGAGATCGATGCTTGCACTTGTTTATTATAGATAGTATTCATCTGGCTATTTCTAGGGAAATAAAAGTTTTTTGTTTAATAGTTATTTTATCAGATGTCTTTTCCATTTAATGGGATGATTATTTGATTTTTCTCTTTTAGTTTTTTTAATGTGATGAGTAATATTTATGGATGTTCTGATAGAAATTGTTCACGTGCACCTGAGGTAAACTCATTTATTTATGGTATATTATCTTTTGTATACATATTTGCATTTAATCTGCAATTTCATTTAGGATTTTTGGCATCTATATTTTAAAAATTAAAATAGGCTGAGCTTTTCTATTTTAATAAATCTTGTGTTGTTGTTTTGGGATGAGGGTTGTGTTAGCCTTCTTGAATGAGTTAGGTAATGCTTTCTTCTTTTTCTACTATGGAAATTTGGAGGAAAAAATATATCACTATATGAATTTTTATGTCTGGAATTGCACAGGAAACCTATTATAGTGCTTACCCTGGGGAAGAAGGATAAAGACTTAGAGAATAGTGTGATGACAAGGGAGAAGGAGACCTCTATTTTCATTGTAATCTTTCCGAGCTGTTTGGTTTATTCATCATGTTCACATATTACACGAAAACTTAAAGAAAAAAATGTTGAGGAATTAAAGTCTTTTATTTACCACAAATATAAACTCATCCCATCTGCACTTTTAGAGTATTAGAGGTGGCCTCCAGGGTACACACAGAGCCCAGGGTAAACACCTGGTACTTTGTACTTCAGATTTTTACTCTACCTCTCTTGTGTCTTATCCCCTATAGGGCTGTTTTATGTTTTGTTGCCCACCATCCAATGTTTGTTGTCCTAGTACCTAGTGCTGCCTCCCAACTAGAGGAACCCCATACTCTCATAGTCTCAGTGCTCACAGCTGAGTGGGGTTCCACTTCAGTTTGAGGAATTGTTGACAATGCCCAAACCCTGGTGAACCAGCAAACAATCACATTTGGCTGCCAATGACTTTTGCCAACCCAATCATGAGTCCCAACACTCTGGCTGGGAATGATGGGACCAAGAAACCCACTGTCTCCTGAATGTGAAGAATGTAAGGTCTGGAACTACTCCATTTATTTTGCTACCTTGCCATTAGCATACTTGGGCGTACACAGGAAGACAGCAGGAAAATGTGCAGAAAGAGGCTGGGGCTCTGGTGGCATAACTGAAGTCTCTGATTCAATCCGTTTCTGAAGCTTCAGACTTATTCAGTGACACTTCACTATCTGAATAAACAAATCTGTTTTCTATTTAAGTCAGTGTGAGTTTGGTCTTATTTTACTTGCTGTACAAACTTCCTTAACTGGAAGCACCTCTCCTTGTCATAGGAGGAATTTGCCAAGCAATTTCCATCCCTGGGAGAAAGAAAAGTATAAGCAAAGCAGTGCTTTCACATTGTGACTGGTATATATATAACTTCAGTGTGTATGTGTGTAGAATTTAAGGCTGTATTACAGAAAGTGTGGCCTTTTCAATTGGTTGTATTGCTTTAATGAGCACATCTGGATTTTAAACTCCTGAGACATGGTTCTAAATGGCAGAGATAGTAGGGTCAGGTAGCAAGTTCATGATATCTGCTGGAATCCTGATGCTTTCACAGGGTGACCTTGGGAGATTTATATAATGTGTTTTGAACCCATTTTCATCAACTCTATGATAAGCATTATAACATCTCCTGGGCAGTGTTTTTATAAGACTTGTATGAGATAAGAAGTGAACACATAGAATAAGTGTTCACCAGATCACAGAACATTATGATATTTCTTTTTATTTAAAAAAGCAGTGTTTGTGCATGTGTTGCCTTAAAAAATCATCATGTGAACAGAAACAGCCCCAGGTTTTACTAGCCTGGGGTATTTTATGTTATAAATTACACATGATTTTTTTTTTTTTTCAATTTGGTATTTTTCCCTTTTAGTATTTCCTTCCTCATCTAGAATGGAGAGATACCTGAAGAATATGGCTTGTGTGCACTCACCAGCCCCTGAGTCTGCTGGCTGGCTCCTCACTCCCACTGCTGGGACCCAGGCTTCATTCCAAGTGCTCCTTTGCTTTGGTCCCTCCTTGCACAGCTGCCACCAGGCAGCTCTGCGCTGGCCCTGTGGCCCTCTCAGGGATGGTGCTGGCAACTGGACTCTTCTCTTCCCCTGGGTCAAAGCTGGTAACCCATTACTCACCTTGTTCATCTGTTGGACCTCAGTGCTGTTTTTGATGTTTGGATATTGCCCTTCCTGCTGCTGTTGGAAGTATCACCCTTGCCACATCTCATCTGTTTCCAGCTGCCCTGCTTTGGTTCCACAATCAGATGTTCCAGTCTGTTCTGTTCCCCACCCCCACACTAAATAATTCCACTCCATACCCCTGGATAAAACCCACTGTGCTATTTTCACTAAGCCTCTACTCTAGTTTCAATCCATGAAATACCATATGCAATTTTAACAAAAGAAGCTTACCTTAGTCTCAGTCACTAAAACAGCTCTAGGAAATATTTCTCTATTTGTGTATTTCCATTCTGTATTACAGCTTGCTTCTCTAATATAGTATGTGGCTATAAAGTAGTGGGTACAAATGTGGTCCAATTTATTTTTTCATGCAATAAATATGGATTTAATGTTTTATTATAAGTTGCTGCTAGTGTAAAAATTTACCTCTTATAATAGCATACTTTATTATTTTTGAAGTTGCCAAGGTGATCTTTTATTTTATATAGTTGATAACTTTATTTTGCAATTGACAGAAATAATTTCAAACTAGAATATGCCTTCTCCACAAAGCAAATAAATAGTATTTTCAAGTGAATAAAAAGAAAGAATAGGCTTCAAATAAAAGTGGAATAATAGAGAGGATCATGTTTCAATTTTATAGCCTCTCTGTCCATGATACAACATTTGACTTGTAACCTTCCCTTTATGTGCACCATCTGCATACTTCTACGATACAGGAAATGGGAGATGAGTCCAGGTCGTTTGGATCTATAATATTAAGTATGAACATAACATCTAAATAGAATGAGCCCGGTCTGGGGCAGTGGACTAGAAGTCATATAATTTCTATCTCCCAGCCACCATTCATTTGTTACGTCCTTGAGCAAATCATTTAACCTTTCTGTGCCTCAGACTTTTCTAAGAAGTAGGATAATACTTATTCCCATCACAGGCATTTGTAGAAAAAAAAAATCAGAATTAAAACTGTCTGGCATTTTACATAAAATGGCTTTAGAAAAAAATAATTCCCGGGCAGAAATTTGCAAACAAGCTCTATCTACCTTGGCCACCACCTTTATATATGCAGATTCCTTGTTAACCTCAAGAGAGGGAGACAGACACATAACTCTCGCTAGGAGCCCAGACTAATATAATAATAACAACATCTATCAAGCACTTACTATGTGTCAGGCGCTGCTCTAAGTGCTTTACATATATTACCTCTATTAATCCTCACACTAACCTTATGGGGCAGACATTCTTGTTCGTTCAGTTGAGGAAAGTTAGGTAGTTGAGAGAAAGCAGACACTAAGGACGTTAAATAGAGTGCCCAAGGTTAGACCACTGACATGGGTTGCAGCCATGGTTAACTCTGTGGTCTGATGCAGAACAGTTAGCCCCACCCTGGAAAAACACGGCCCTCCTCACTCTTTGGGCTCTGTTCTTCAGACAAACTGAAAACTGTTCAGGGGGAAAACTAATTCCAACGGAAGAGATGACCAAGGAGCACAGATTTGGATCAAAACTCAATATTGTAAGTTGGAATGTTCTTTAGACCAGTCAGCCACTTAATTAGTCAATTAATAACTATTGAACCCCTACTATGTTCCAGATACTGTTGTTACCAAGAGCGACATCAGTGACCAAGAAATACAGAGTCTCCATCTTCAAAACAATGTTCTCTTATTGCGGTTGAAGATGAGGGAGTACATAAGTGGTAAACAGGCAAACAAATCAGTAACTAGCATCATTTCAGATATTAAAAATTATTATGAGAAAGACAGAGGAAGGGCTTATTCCTGAGTCCTAGCAAGAGGACAAGAGAGTTAAATTAAAGGAGGTGTTTTTTTGGAAATCCATCAAGCATCATTCAAAGCAGAGTTCCTAACTTTTGTGATAGCGGTATGAGTGAGAAGGTACTTTTCCTACCTGAGTTGTGATGGGAGATAGCAGAAACAGCAGTCTAAGCTACAAGCCAGATTAGTCTTCATATTTTCATTCCTATTGGAAAATAGACACTACTTCATCCTAACAGGAAAATAAGCAAAGAACAAGAATAAAAACTCACCGAAAAAAAAAAATCAAATAAAAAAATTAAAATTAAAAAAATAAAAAAAGAACTCACCAAAGAAATTAAATAAATAACAAACATGAAACAACAAATATTAAAGTAAGTCTCAGAGTAATTAAAGAAGGGAAAATCAAATTGCAATGAGGTTTCTCCTTTTCTTAGCTTAGTATGGATTGTTGTTTTTTTTTTTAAGATTTTATTTATTTATTCATGAGAGACACAGAGAGAGAACCAGAGACACAGGCAGAGGGAAAAGTAGGCTTCCTGCAGGGAGCTCAATGAGGGACTCGATCCCAGGACCAGGATCACGACCTGAGCTAAAGGCAGATGCTCAACCACTGAGCCACTCAGGTGCCCCTGTAAAGATGTTTTTAAAACAACAAAGTTTGGCTCTGTAAGTATATTTCCATCCCAATTTTCTTAAATAAACTAACATATATACATATATATATACACACACATATCAGGAGGCTTTATACTTTACTCCTATTTTGCTAGATTTCATTATAATAGTTATTCATTAAAATGTAATGTTTATCAGTAAAGATGCTGAAACACATAATATATGTACAGAAGATTTTTTTTTTTTTTTATTCATGATAGTCACACATAGAGATCGAGAGAGAGGCAGAGACACAGGCGGAGGGAGAAGCAGGCTCCATGCACCGATGATATTTTTAAGGGAAGCATGCATTTTCATAATTTTCATAATAAAAGGATAGAAATGTACAGACAGACAAAAAGATGCCTCCCATTTTTGGTCAGCACACTCTTCCATTGAAAAGTAATGCCAACTAGTAGACAAGCAAGTCAAGTTAACACAGTTAGAAAACAAATTCCATTTCCAAGTTTTCATATAATTTGTTATTGTTTATTTTATTGGCATTTGTTTATTATCAATACAGTACGAAATATTTATAGGTAGTAATGTTTCTATTTGTTGTAGACCCTGTAAGTCCATGAACAATGATTGGTTCATCATAAGCATCCAATAAATGATTGTCAAAATCTAAGACTCTCATAAAACCTGACTTCTGATCCCTTAAACTCAAGAAATCTGCCTGGAAAAATGACAAATGCCTGAGGCCATTATGAGACAGAGGCAATCCTATGTCGAAGAACCCCAATTTGCTATCTAAAGAGAACATTCAAAGTGACTGCTAACAAAAATGATCATAGCTATGACTAAGTCTGATCTCTGAAATGGTATTTCTCCAGACATCACAGAAGACTTCCTTTAAGGATAATGTCACAGCCGACTAGGATCTCATCAAGGACCTCAAATGCCCATTAAAATCATTTTAAAAGCTCTCAGCTGAGGCCAGCAAAGCATCATTTAATTATGCAGGCTTTCTGATTGCCTATCATCCACCCTTTTCTCATTGAGCTCTTCACCCCCTATGTGTCTCCTGTAGGGAGAGTCCCCATCAATCTGAGCACCAGCTTTTGTTAAGCAAGATGTGAGCCGGCAAAAGAGGGAAAAGGGTCGATCAGAGTATGAAAAATATTAGACCGTAAGCAGGTCTTTTTTCTAAAATTCCTATAACATTGCCTCATTCACAATTTGTTTATATGAGTCAGCCATCTTACAAATTTTAAATCTTCTTTTCGTAACTGATAGTAAATGTTAATATATATCAAGTGAATGGGACTTATAAAATGGTTATATATTTGGGAATGAAAAGGAAATGTCCCATAGATTACTGATTAAACAGGATTTAGAGATAACACTGGAAAACAATTTTATAGTCATTTTTCCTAGAAGGGAATGAGAAGTTATTTTATCAAATTTTCACAGGAAATATGTCTTATATTTTGACATGAAAGACAGTAACTTCATTGTAAAGCAATAACATATTTGGGGAGATAACCTTGAATTAGGTGATTTAAGGCTTCTCGAACAATGCCAAACGAAAGCTATTAAGTCAATACTTATCCACTCTGGAGTTAGTCTTACAGGTACTATGAGGATTCCAAATTTCAACTAGTTGTTAGCATTTTGAGATTAAGTAATTTGGAAAGTGTATGTGTGCATGTATATGTGTGTGTGCATGTATATATACAAACACATATATTTTTATGTTATTCCTTTAAACAGCCACCGACCAAAAGAATAACTGTTCTTTAGAATTTAAAAGGAGCAAAAGATGAACATAAGTTCTCATGTTCATTTTCTATTTCTGTGATATGGTGTACGTTTCCTCCCCATAAAGCAATTAGAGATAACTATGGACAAGCCAATTCAGATAACTTTTCAAGGAAACACATTAACTCTGTTTTCAGTACAGTGCCATTGGAAGTCATTGACAATTGATATTTGACAACCTGAAAGCATTTCTTGATTTGGAGCAGGTGCAGGTTTCAATAGGCATGCTCCACAGACACAACAACAAAGCCCTCCTTGATGTGATTACGCTTATTATTCTGTGATTGCTACTTCCTGATCAGGGATACATTCAGTCATAAAAAAAAAAGTACTATAGAATTACCCATAGATTAAGCATGAAATTGTTGGGGAAGGGGAAGAGCACAAGAGAAGGCTCTCAAATATTTTCAGTTGATGCAGGGTGAATGACAGCTTCCAGGTGGAATTCGGTACAACAGAGGACCATGATTAATACATTGTATTTACTTAAAAGAAAATGGGAACATAGAATATAGCAGAGTATTTTTGAAGACATTGTTTGAGGGAAGGGTAAATTGGTGTGAAATATGAGGCCCTCATTATTTGAATACCCATCATTTAAAAGAGGAGATGCAGATAGAACGCCAATAAGGGTAGTACTCAATTTTGCTGTGAATCTAAAACTACTCTAAAAATAAAGTCTATTTTTAAAAAAAGTAATTAATCAAGGTGGTGCAAAAAAGTCAAATTATAAAACAGATTATAGAACATATGACTCCACTGTAAATATACACATATATACAAGAAAAAGAAAACCAAATTATAGACACCAAAACATAATGTAAAGGTGATAGGAATAGGGATAAATTTTATTTTCTTCTTTTCCTAATTTTCTAGAATACTTTCACTAAATTTGTTTAAATAGAAAATGTATCAAAATGCACTTCCTCAAAACTTTATAATTTATATCCACATATTTTATGACTCCTTAGAGCTATGAAATATGTACATTCTTCCCCACTTTTCTTTGGTTCTCCATTTTGTTCCTCATCACTTTTTAGTATGACTGAGAACCAATATAGTTATTAGCATTTAAGTGTTTATAGAGCCATCTACTACTTTCTTGTTTCCAAAACCCAAAAGAACCAGAGAAATTCTAGAATTATGACGAAGGAAGAAGAAGCAGCAAGTCACTAAGTAAGGGGAAGTTCATTCTCTTTCATTTTAGTCATGTAGCATTACCTGAAACAGCAATTTACTTTTGCAAGGGCCCATTAAATGAATGTCATCAATTTACAAGTGATGTCACATCATGATTTGGAGAAATGTGTTGTTAGCCACAGGCCTGTAACAAAAGTGGGTCTGCATTATTCTCCTCCTCTTCAACCAGTGGCATATTTATAACATCTTATTTTTGCAAATGGCTGCTCTCTTTCTCATTTATGAGCATAACACAAGCCAACATATATTATGGTTCTTTGAGGGCAACACATTAGGTATTTGCCCTTGAAGCTCCTCTATCTCTTTGGCTAATACAGAGGGATTTGAATGCAACTAGTTTGTGAGCTAATACATTGAGGATTTTTGTTTTGTTTTTGTTTTTATTTCCATTTTTGATTTTGCATTAAATAGCATCAAATTCAACACCTGAATCTATAGCTACATATTTCATGTAGAATACCTTTCCCTCACATTCAAAGCTTCTCAACTACCTGCCACAAGGAGAGACCAACCAGTAAATCTGGATCGATACTATCAATTACTTCCTCGAAGTCTTAAGATTTCCATCACAGTCTATACTCCACTACTGCCAAGGAAAGTCCACACTCACCTTCCTGGCATTAAAATGTTTTCTCCCTCCACAGAGTTCCTTTCCACCCAAACCCCAGGCCCCCCCCACCCCACAATTAGGAATTCCTGCTCTTGAACAGCAGGATTATCTATTTTGTCATCAACATGACCATCCACTCTTCATCCTCTGCCACTACTTGTGGACAGGTCTCCTCCTGAAAGTACACTGGCCCTCCCTGCACAATGTTGAGTGAAATATTCCTATGGACATGGCAATGGAGCTGAGCCTTGATCCCAAATCCTGAGTAATGTACATTCCCCAAACACAGCACCTTGCAAAGACAAGGGGCAGTCTGGTAATTGAGTTTTAACATTTTGAAAAATACACAAAAAAAAGGAGGAACATTAATATAAGATCTTTGCAAAAGACAGAATAGGGTTTTGAAATCATAGATTATTTTTCTTTCTCTGCCATTGTATCTGTATTTAAACCCACTAAATTGACCTTGCAGACCAAATACATGCCTCATTTTTCTTTCTATGAAAAAATTGTAGATCTGGAGATTTTTGGGTATGTTTCAACAGATATTTAATAGGAATATGCAATTATCTACAGGGAATATTTGATGCATAGCTAGGGGCCAATATCCAGACCTCTACTTTGAAGAGGGAATCTATTAAATAAACACAGTGAGTCTGCATTATTCTCCAATCAATTGAAGCGTCAATTAAATAAATTCCAATCAAGTCCCCTTCTGTTCTTTTTGCTACAGTGTCAGTTGAATAAGACTCTGTGATGGATATATCCAACTGGTGAACCCACATGAAACTAGCGGCTGTGGTGTCAGAGGAGACCCATTTCAGGTGTTTTTATTTAAATATTACTAAATAGATTCTCTAAATAAGGGATTTCTATAAAAAGTATGGGCAAAGAACTACACTTGATCTTTGAAATGAACTGTAGGTGTGTGCACACAAAATATATACAGAGGTATTTATAATTAATATGCAGGATTGCTGTTAGCTTATAATCTTTTCTATAATCTTTCCTATCTTGGTATTTGCAAAGCCCATAGTCAAGTGGAGTGAGGGTACATTTCAGTCTATTTTTTTCCAATTCTACACTAATAGTAGTAATAATAATAATAACACATAATGATCATTTACTGTATACACTATTCAAAACTCTATTCTCTGTCTTTTACTCCTTTAATTCTCACATTACTTCTCCCTTTCACTGATGAGAAAACCAAAACACTCTCACAATCATTCTCAATGACCCAGAAACTCTGATATGCTCTTTGGTGTCCATGGAAAATTCATGGGGTTTCTCTCAGGCCTATTTATAACAAGACAAAGTCTTGTAATCTCAACTTCCCACTGCATTGACATGCTTGTGGGCAGGAATTCTGATAGGAACTTACCACTGCCTCTGGCTTCATTGAGGAAAAATTCATACAAATCTGTCTAACCCCCCTACCCTGCCCACCTCACCATCAATAGGACATATATTAATTGCTCAACAGATATATGCTAAACAAAAAATTAACCAAATATATATTAATACAAGTGGGCTTCAAATTTCTGGAAAATACAAAAAGCTGAAAGGGAGTTAACACTAAGGTCACTACTGAAAAAGCAAGTGTTTTAGAAACAAATTTATCCATGCCTCATTTTTTCCTGGGACTATCTCTCTTTTCTGTCCATGGGGCAGACTTATGCAGAAATAACATGAGGGGGTTCCACAGGAAGGAGTAGTCGTCAGGCAATTTCTATCACAGACAGCTCAATCTCAAATGATTTACGAAGTTTTGGTTGTTTATTGCACAGAATTGCCTTACATGAAGGACATTTCAATCCAGGTGGATTTATTAGGGCCCTCATTATATTAGTTAGGAGGCAAGAAGTGGTTTAATTTTACTGAGAAATACCTTTGATTGTATCCCCTCCCCAGAAATCCAGTTCATTGCATAGCAGTTGAGGAGCAATCGACTTAGGACTCACACATGAATGTCTTTCCTCTCATTAACAAGCAAAATGAAGACAATTGGTGATTGCATAGGTAGCCATGCAGCATATCTAACCATAAGAAAATAATCCCCTGAGAACACAGGTAGTGGTCAAATTACACTCGAACATACCCTCAAAACTGCTCCACAGAGAAAACTGTTTTGTACTGATTTCTTCTGTGTCTCTCAAGACAATAGTGAACTTTCACCCATTTCCAATTTTTTCCCATAACTTATACTGTAGGAGTACCACTTTTTCTTCATCATATGATTCCGGAATTTTAGAGTTGGCAATGTTCACACAAATCAATGGTTCGGTGATATCCTTTACAATACCCAGCTTGATAATAGATGAGTGAGGACAGAAATCTACCCTCCTCCTCACATATTATAATCTCTATAAGATCATCCCAATTAATGGGGAAATGATGAGATAGAAGAAAGTCAGTTAAATGAAAGCAAGTATGTCTTGAGAGTGTATCAATGATTATATTATTCTAATTAAAATAGATCCTTTTGTTTATCTGGTCTTGTCATACCTTTTCCTAGATCATTGTATTGTTCACAGCTCATTAATCAGCAACAATGTATTATTATCTAATAATAATGGAAGAAAATCTAACCATTATAATTTTCTAGAATCAGACCAACCGAACTGTCTCTGTAATTGTTATCACTAGTCCTAAGAAGAGTAGTAGTCTTGCATATTCGGTGATTATAAGCGACTTTAATTGAATTGATTCCTTACAACCAATTATGTAACAATGTTTGTTGTTATTCAGCAGCACGTCACTATGGAGCTTTACAGAAGCACGCAAAAACTCAGCAGAAAAATCATTGATAAGCCACTTTTTTAATGATGTGAAAAATTTGACTAAGCTGATAACTCCGAGTACTGTAAGCACTGAAACTAGATTTGATTTCACCTCAGGAAAAAAAAGCCAATATAACATCATAACAAGTAGCAACACTGACTATTATCAAATACTGATACTAAATGTGCAGCTTGATAACAGGACAATTCTTAAAATCTGGAAAAGCAAAAAGAAAACATTGCTTATATCCTAGGCAGATGTATTCTCTCTTTAAAAAAAAAAATAAAAGAAGCACACCACTTTTTATAACAGAAATATGTGAATGTATCCAAATTCTCTACCCACATGGTATTCTGGGGGCCTATAATGAAAACACGAGTTCTGTTAACATATAAGGAATATATCATGAAATTTCTGTGCATACGACTGGTATAGTAAAGTGATAAAACAATATGGAAATATATCTCGAGGACTATAACATAGCTGCTGTTTTGAGTCAATGATCTTGCTTCTGAGAAATTTATATTACAAAAGTAATTACACAAAAAAGTCTGCATAAAGATGCCAATTGCAGTATCATCCACAATGTTGAAGGAAATCGAAATGTTCTACGGCAGATGAACAGTTCAATCAATTCTGGCACAGTAGCTCACTTGATGTAATATCATTTATCCATTGTAATTATAAAATCTATGTGAAAATAGAAAACCTTAATCGATGTTAATTGAAAAAATGCAAAGCACACAATAATGATGTTAGTTTTTTTATCTGGAAGAATTTTGAAGGAGGATCCTACATAAATAGTACATTTGATTAAGGCAATAAGATGAGGAAGGATTTTATTTTTTCACAAAACATTCCTTTATTTCAGTGATTGTCTCCATTATCAAAAAGTAAAGAAAAACATTTGAAGCATAAATTCCAGAGAAAGGGAAAATTAATTCAAAACAAGAATTTTGTAATTTAAAGTAAGCAAAAGGTAAAGGTTACCCGCTATCAAGTAAGAGGTACAGTGTTTTCTTTTAGGTTCGATTCAATCATATAACCTAGGATTATCTTGTGAGCTATTTGTACAGGGAGAAAAATGGAAAGATGGCCTGCTGCATATTCTTACCTGTTAGGAAGACTGCTCAGGGCATCACTATAAACTCTGAAGATCATAGATAGTAATATTTAACTTGGAACAGCACATTTTGCCATGAAACATGCTAAACTGCCAGCACTTTCTTGAAGTGTTGCACTGGATATTTGATGTACCATTATGTTTCACACAATTTACCTTAACTCATCTCTTAATCTCCTTATACTGGCTTTATCAAAAGTGACAGTAAGACATCCTTCCATTTCTTGGCAAATGCCAAGAATGAATCATTACTAACACCGTAGCAAACACCTAAAGGCCACTGTGCGTTTATAGTTATAATAAAATGTTGTATCAAATGTAGAATTTTAGCACTTTCTGGTGTCCCTCTAATACTGAAGTGATAATTGCACCATTGGGTTGTTTTATGAGGCATTTGTTCACCTCCAGAGTAGATAAACTGGAAGAATGAAGGTTAGAAATTCCATCCCAATGGTGGAACTGGGTTATGACTTAGAAAGAGTGTTAGAGTGCATGAGACAGTGCTGTGCATAGGTATTCTTCTCCAAGTGTGTTTTCCCTGGCCACTAAACTAAAACTTACACTAAAATTACTGCCACATTAAATTAATATTGCTTAATAATACACTAAAGAGAATACAAGAAGAAATTTTCAGGTGAGAAATGAATCCCAGGTAAATTGCAAAGAACGAATATGTAGCTTATTTGTAATTGACAGTGTGTGTCAAATTTAACAATGTTAGCTGTGGATTTCTCTTCCTTTGTAGGTTTAATTATGTCCCTTTGTACTCCCTGCTTCATCAATTACAGGAAATATGAAACGATTCTGAGTTTTCCTTAGAATAAGCAGCGACTAGATGGAACGCTTGTACAAACCATGTGCTAACATCTTGAGCCTGTAGTGTTAAAATTTCACATGAATTGGCTCTTTGCTAAAACTTTCATAATTCTCAGCTGGAAATTTTTAAGAACAGCACGCCGAAGATAACATGTGATTCATAATTACTTTGTGAATCAAATTTTTATTTTGGAACTATTTTAAATTTACAGAAAACTTTCAAAGATAGTACAGAGTTTCTGTATATACCTTCATCCATTTTCTTCCATTGCTAGCATCTTACCACAATACATTTGTCAAAACTGAGAATCCAACACCGGTATATCATTATTAACTGAATTCCAGACTTTGTTTGGATTTCACCACTTCTTCCAACAACACTGTTCTTCTGTTCTAGGAACTGATCCAGCATAGCACATTGCATTTAGTATAATTACTTTTCATAAGAAAAAAAGAGGTGCATATAAATTATTTAATTATAAAATAACATTCGCACATCACCATTTTCCCTGCTTCATTTCACCTCTTCCCAACTGAACTTGCAGTCAATACACGGTATAAAATATCAATCATAAAAAGAGAAATATAACATTTAAAAATATACATGGATCATGTGCACTGTAGTGCACTGCCCAGAACACCAGGGACAGTTTTATGAGTGTTTTTTATTTCTCTAAATAAAAACTGTGAAGTTCCTGCCTACAGAACTAACTGGCAGGTCCTGCTATCTCTTTAATGAGCAACTCCACTTCCTGTATTTCCCCCCAAACAGACTCCCAGCTTATATCCAGCCCAGTTTAGGAAAGATTTTCATAGTCTAGAGAAAGAACATGGATGTCTACTTAACCTTCTTTGGCTGTAGTTCACATGGCCTCCAATATCGCTGGTGAAGGTGGGCTTCCCAACACAGAGAGCTGTTCCAGGGCCATAATGTAAGGTGCCTCACTGCTCAGACCTCTTGATTATTTAAACAGAAACTAAGAGCTCGGCCTCTGAGCTCAAATTGTTCAAACATGCTTCTTCCTGATTTCCAAGGCACCATTCCCTTATTCCCACATCTTTCCATTTAGGGATCACATAGCCACTCTAGCAAGGCAGCAGACACTGAAAAGTACTCAGAATGATTCTGAACTCAGACCCCTCAGGACGTAGAGTCTGTCCTTTTCTGCCACCAGCTTCATCTTTCCCTACCTTAACCATAGGAGTTGAGTGTCTTCTTTCTTTACCAGCACTCAAATGAAAAGTACTGACAACTACTCTGCTCTCTCAACTGGAGTTGAGACCCATATATTCAATGAAACCCATATATTCCAAACATAAGATCTTGTTGGAGGTTTTCTTGAGGGAGGAGGCTTGCCTGTTGCTTCATTTTGGGCACCAGGCAATAAAATTACCTTGTCCTTTAAGCTCGAGAGGGGGGAGTATAGAGCAAGGGCTAATTCCCTAACCTCACTAGTGAGGCACTATCTCTATTCCTAAAGTAGAGATAAAAAGCATTATTTAAAACAAAACAACATCATGTATTTATTACAATTTAAAAGAAAACCACAAAATTTAACAAGGTCTATGTTCTCTAAGAAAGCTAATTTTTTTAATTCTCTTGAAATAAAAGTTTTTAAAAAGTTATTTTAATGTAATTGATATTCATTGAGAAGATGGTGGAAAACTTAAAAAAATGGGGGAAAAAACCCCACTCTATCTCAGAAACACCCAATGACAACTATTATTATATGTGATTGGATAGGTTTCTAATTAATATACTCAATGACATAGTAAGAATCATAACATAGTTACTATTTTGTGGCTGGCATTCTAATAACTTTAAAATATAATTTGTATGTCATAAAATTCACTCATTTTAAATGTACAATTCAATGGTTTCTAGCATGTTCACAGAATTTTACAACTATCTCCATAATTAAATATTAGAACATTTTCATTATCTCAAAAGAAGAATCAGAAGTACAAATACAGAGAACAAACTTATGGTTGCCAGAGGGGAGGGGTGGTGGAGGGTTAGGCAAATGGGTGATGTGGAGTGGGAGATCCAGGCTTCCAGTTATGGAATGAGTAAGTCCCGGAAATAAAGGCACAGCATAAGGAATATAGTTGATGATACTGTAATAACAACATATCAGGACAAATGGTAGCTACACTGGTGATGAACATATAGCATAATGTATAAATCTGTCAAATCACTATGTTGTACACCTGAAACTAATATAACATGTCAACTATACTCCAAAAAATTTTTTTAAAAAAAGGAAAGAAATAAAGAGAAGAAAAAAACCTGTACCAGTGTGTAGTCACTCCTCTTTTCCCCTCCCTCCTACATGCCATCCCTTTAAGCTCATACAATCTAGACAATCACTAAACTCACTCTCGCTCTCTTTCTACATATATCCATGTATATATATGTTTTTTTGCATATTCTGGCTATATCATATGAATAGAATCATAAAATAGGTGGCCTTCTTCTATGTCTGGCTTCTTTCACTTAGCACGGTGTTTTCAAGGTTTATCCATGTTGTAGCCTGTACCAATATTGAATTCCATTTTAATGGCTGAATGATAGCGCATTGTAGAAATAAGACACATTTTTAATACGTTCATCAATTGACCATTCACCATTCAACATTTGCATTGCTAGGACGTTTGGCTCTTATGAATAATGCTGCTGTGAGTGTTCATGTGCAAGTGTTTATGTGAACATATGTTTTCATTTACCTTGAGTACATTTCTAAAAGTGGGATTGCTGAGTCATACAATGACTATATATTTAGCATTTTGAAGAATTGCCAAATTATTTTCAAAAGTGGTTGTACCATTTTACATTCCTGCCAGCAATATGTGAGGGTTCCAATTTCTCCACATCCTTGCCAACATTTATTGCTGTCTATCTTTCTCATTAACAACTATTCTAATGGATGTGAAGTGAAATATCATTGGGATATAAAGCTGTATTTCCCTAATGATTAACGATATTGAGCATCTTCTCATGTACTTACTGGCCTTTTGTATGTCTTCTTTAGAAAAATGTTTATTCAAAATCATTTGCCCACTTTTAATTGAGTTATTTATCTGTTGATTGTTGAATTTGTCAGAGTTCATTATATATCCTGAAAACAAGTCCCTTAAGAGATATATAATTTGCAAATATTTTATCCAATTCTGTGTGTTACCTTTTCGGGTTTTTTATGATATGCTTTGAAGCAGAAAAGTTTTTAACTTTTATGAACTGCAATTTATCTATATGGTGTCATATGTAAACCTATGTAAAAAAATTCATTGCCTAATCTAGGGTCACAAAGATTTACTTCTATGTTTTTATCTCAAATTTTTACAGTTTTAATTCTTACATTTGGGTCTTTGATTCATTAAGGGTCTTTGATTCATTAGGAGTTATTTCTTGTACAGTGTGAAGTAAAGGTCTAATTCCATGCTTTTCAATTGTATATATCTAGTTGCTCTGGCACCATTTGTAAAAAAGGCTATTCTTTCCCCCACTGAATTTGTATTAATTCTTTAAATGTCCCAGTAGGGTATAGAAACCTTACTCTTAGATAGTGCTATTCTTCTTTCCTTTATTTTTTTTTACTTTTATTGTTTTGCATATTATGTGTATATAGGTTATAAACCCAATAATACATTGTTTTAACTATTTATTCACACAAAATTATGTCTTTTACAGAAGTTATGAGGAGAAAGGAGGACACAAATATTTACAGGTAAATTTTCTTATTTATCATATTTGTTTCTTTTTATTCAATTCCTGTTTGTTCAAGTTATCATCTGGTGTCATTTCCTTATTCCAGTATGGCTTCATTCCACCCTGCTCTATTGTATTACTGTCAAATGTATTAGAGTTGGCTGAGTTTCCTAGTATGCAAATTAATGTTTCTTAATAAAATTTATTTATTTATTTATTTATTTATTTATTTAATCGATTGATTGATTTATTTCAGAGAGAGAGAGAGCAGGAGGAAGGGGCAGAATAAGAGGGAGAGAGACTCCCAAGAGCACAGAACTCAACACGGGGCCCAATCCAATCATCCTGAAATCACAACCCAACCTGAAATCAAGAGTTGGATGATCAACTGACTGAGCCACCCAGGTGCCTCCTTAATAAATTTTTTTAAGTTTCCAATCATTATGTCTTCAGATAACTTTTGAATCCTTCTTTTTTTATCTCTCATCTGCTTCTGGTATTCCCATTATGTGTATGTTGGTAGTCTTAATGATGTTCTGCATTTTTCTGAGTTTCTGTTTTTCTACATTCTTTTTTTTTTCTTCTGTTTTTCAGATTATATTGTCTTTTTAGGTTTGCTGATTCCTTCTTCTATTACCTTAAAGCTATAATGAGATTTTCTAGTGATTTTTTAATTTCAGTTCTTGTACATTTCAACTCCAGAATAGCCACTTGTTTCTTTTTTTATAATTCTTATGTCTTTATTAATATTCACTATATGATGAGTAATTTTTATCATATCTGCCTCTAATTCTTTAAACATGGTTTCCTTTAGTTCTTTGAACATACAATAGTTGCTTTGAAGTTCTTGCTAAGTCCAACATATGAGCCTCTCAAAGGCAGTTTCTATCATCTGCTTTTTCTTTTCCTGTATATGAACCATACTTTCTTTTCTTTTCATGTCTTTTCATGTCTCATAATTTTTGTTGAAAACCTGACACTTTCGACACATAGTATAGCAACTCTGAATCCTGATCAGTCTTCTCCTTCTTAGACTTCTTGTTCTGGTTACTGTTTGCGTGTTTATGACCTTTATGACCTGGTAGGAATAAATCTGTGAAATTCATTCCTCTGCAGTATGCAGCCTCTAATGTTATAGCTCACTATTTTTTCTTTGCTTTTATCTTTTAGCCAGGCTTCGTAAGTTTCTCCCTGTATCCACATAAATCACTTATTGGTCTGACTTCTGCTTAAGTCCTCAGAGCTAGTTAGGTTCTTTCCCTTTCTCATTGCATGTGTGTGTGTAGCTTGGAGACTGCTTTTGTAATTCAGAGACTTTATGATTTTGACTCATTTTTATCCAGGGACTGGTAGCTTGGAGATTCTCTCCATAGCCATCTGTGTGACGGAGTAGCCTTGGGCATGCACACAATATTCTAGATCACTAGAAGTGAGTGTGATTTGATTTTTAAGCCTGGCTTCTTAGAAGTCATCCATGGGTCAGAGTAGCTTATTTCTCAGTCTGAGTTTGGTTAGGTTGTTTTTCAGCCCCTTGAGGCAATAAGGCTCCAGGCCCGTTGCTAGCAGATCTGTATGTAACTCAGAGAAGGCCTTCAAATATATCTCACTTTTCACTTTTATTATTCCTCACTGCAGCCTGGCATCTGCACACACCCTTCTGAACCCACGGTGATGTGTGGTGTCCTAAAGGGCTCTTCTTACCTACCTGGTTCTCTCTGTTAATCTTCTGGTTGGTTTACTTTTTGCTACTAATATCATAGAGCTACCAAGCCCCTCTTAATTGCTTACCACCGAAGTCTTCACTGCTTTTGAAAATGCCCTTTTGGCATGAACTTGTCTAAGCTCTGTTCCAAATAAATAAAGCTCCTCAGGCAGAGTTGTGGAGATCTCAGTCCTTATGGCCTGCCTCCTTCTCTGGGGAAAGCCCTGACACTACTGTGGCATGCTGGGGTCAGAGAAAGTACCCAAATTCTCATAGGGTGAGACTTCCACTCTGCAAATGGTCTGTATCAATAAGAAGACAGTAGCTGCTGGTCTTCTCAGCTTATCCCTCCCAAACTGGAACCTCCAATTTATGAGTAAACTAGACTGGGGCAATGGGAGTTCAGTATTTGTAACTCCATGTGTGGGATGGACTTGCACCCCACCACTAAGGGCTAGGTGGGTGGCACAAGGGATCCCAGTCTTCTTCGCCATGCCTGTGTGGAATAGAGTTTTCAGAGCATGAAGCTGGTGTGAAGGTAGAGAGATGACTGATACCAATGGTCTATCCCTCCTAGGATTAAACTTTAGACCCAGACTCAGAATTAGAGAAGAGAGAGTCTCCATCTTCTTGGCCACACATTGCACGGTAGAGCTGCTATAACATGGGGAGTGGAGGGAGTGGGAGGAAGAATGGGAACATGCCCTTCCTCAATCACAATAGACCCTGACTGTTCCTACAGAAATTTAGTTCATTTTTTTAAATAAATGCCTCTATCTGTTGTATGTCCTTATGACATTTTCCAGAGACTTTAAATGTTTTTTGTTGTTGTTTAATTATTTAAATGTTAAATATTACCATTGAGATCCTCACACAGTCATTCTTGACAGACCTAGCATGTATTATTTTTATGGTCCCTAATTGTTATTTTATATTTCTCTTTAACAAAATAGTTATACAGGAAAAAACTATTTTGTTTTTTTTAACTTTCAAATGATTGGAGTTTTATTGCTTTATCTTTTAATTTCTCATATTGCTAGTAATACTCAGTTCTATTTTATTGTGATTAAAAATAATGGCTTTTTCCTGAAATGAATTTTAGGTATTTTCTATCATTTAATGAATGATTATATCTGTGTATTTTGGGTCATGGGTGGTGGTGGGGAATAAAAGTGAGGGGCAAGTTGTCCAAGAAACAAAAAGAACGTCTAAATTGGAAGATACGTATTGATAAATTAGTCTTTGTGCTGACTGCAGGTTTTGTCACAAACTAAACTGAAGAAAATCTCAACAAGGGCCTACTTTGCTAACAGATCCTAGCCAAGAAGCAGGTCATCTATGAATGACAGAGCCTCAATTTTGTAGAAAATTTATGGCGTATTAAATAGTGAGAGATCATTTTCTTCCTAGGCATTATTATTATAACACAGAAGCACAAAGCCATGGAAGAGGATCAGAAGAAGGGAAAGATGTGCCTTGACATATAGCTTTTTGTACCAGCTGAATGATTACAGCTGATGATATAAATGTATTTAAACAGGCATGTATTATTATTGTCTTATAACATACCAAAGAATATTACTGAGCAATGTGAATGGTATTAGAATATTCATTAAAGCCAGGAGAACGTTTATATACTACACTATGAAATGCTAAAGATATAGAGCAAGGTTGTTACAGAAGTGTTAATAAGCACATTTTTCTGTAAATACAACTTACCATTCAAAGAAGGAAAAGGAGAAGAAGGAGTCATCTGATGAAGCACTTGAAATTACTTTTTCTTTCCTAATTTTGTGGGTTATGAAACTGCATGGCTTTTCCTAGGTTTAGAACTATCTCATGCCCTTCAGAGGAACATGGTAGGAGAAACTGGCATTACTTACCTCTGACTGTGTATCCAAAGCTTAGTCTCCCATGTTATTAGTAAGGATGAAAAATCATTTAAACTAGAAGCTTCACTGGTGGGCAGCCCAGGTGGCTCAACGGTTTAAGCACTGCCTTCAGCTCAGGGCCTGATCCTGGAGACCCAGGATCAAGTCCCACATCAGGCTCCCTGCATGGAGCCTGCTTCTCCCTCTGCCTGTGTCTCTGCCTCTCTCTCTCTCTCTCTCTCTCTGTGTGTGTGTGTGTGTGTGTCTTTCAAGAATAAATAAATAAAATCTTTTTAAAAAGAAGCTTCACTGGCCAAATTGCCAGAAGAATAATTTTCTCTTGCGCCAAAGAGAGGCATATCATTGAGAGAAGGGATAAGGATAACCTACTAATTGATAGTTAATAGTGCTCCTGAATGAGAATGGGGAAGGCTTGAGATGATCCTTTGTTGTTCATCTAAGATATAGCAGAAGAAAATCATCACCTTTTTGTTTCACAAATCTCAAAATAAGAATCATGAAAGTTGAAGGATTTGCTAAATTAAGATAATGATGTTGGATGGAAAATATGAGAGAGTTGGAAGCTTCAGAACCAGCTATAAAGATAGAGGTTCAGAGTCTAGGCTCACAGGATCCAACTATCTTAGTAACTTGCCCTCACCCCTTATTCACAGCCTACTAGAACAACAGCAAAACTTCACCCTTCTATGACTTAGCATATTAATAGGGTTGTTATAAGTGTTGAAGAGACATATTTATTTCAATTTCTTTGAACAAGTTAGGAAAATATTAGGAATTCAGTGAGTCATAGTTGTCAACATTAGAATCACCATCACCATAACACATCATTAGCAACACTAAGACTCCTCTAACTTGATTAATTAATCTAATGTTTAAAACAAAAGTTTTCAAACATGAAGAAAATATCTCCTAACAGAGCTACACCTAGGGATAGTTTCAGACTCATACTTGAGCAGAACAATTATTTTATCTGCCCAAGATTCCCTCTGAATAATTACCTTGGGATCCATAACTCGGTTTAAAATTAAACACCTAGTCTTCCAAAATGCCAATGATAAATGAAAATTAAATGTCTCTTAAAATCGAATAGTCCATGGTATATTTGACCTCCCCCACAGGGCATCAATAGCAAAGAAGGAAGTAGAAAGAGTCCTCATTTTTTAGTTGAGATTTTTTTTTCTCCTTAAGCATAAAATACAACAATTAAGTCCTTAAAATACATTTACAACTATTATTATGCTATATTCTAGAGTTGCCTACAGGTAGGAATAAGTATACCTGTCCTTAAAAAGAAAGACTATACATCCCACATGATTTTCTTCTTTCCACCAATGCTTATTCTGGCAAGTGTTATACTGTATCCTTCATCACTCTCCAGCACACACAGAAGAAAACACTGGTGAACGAAACTAAATTACAAGTTATATGAACACTACACGTTTCAGGATTCCTAAGGAACTCTATGATTTTGTCTTTTTGTCCTGGCCTCCCCAGTCTCGGGTTTCTGAGGCTTCAATGTGCAGACCAACTGCAGCTTTGCTAAACCCCTCTTAGGACCTTCAGAGTCCAAAGAAGCAGAATAGGAATCCAGGTCTAGTATATTCCCCCATCTAAGGTTACCTGAGCTAAACTGACTCTATCATATCCTTTAGGATCTAGGACCAGGTCCCACTGAAGGATCTAGCACAAGATAGAGGTATACAGCTAGAGAGTTCTGCTGCCTTGGGGTCACTGTGCAATTGCAGAGGATATGAGCAAAGGGTGAGTACGTTTCCCACTGACCATATGTGGAACACACAGGAGAGAAAGAGTGAGCATAAGGGACCCTGAGTCCTACTCAGGAGGACCACCAAAGGAAGCCCATAAACAAGGAGCTGGAGATAAGCCGAGGGGCTGAGGCAGAAGAGGAGGTGACTCATCTGGAACGAAGCTGCATCCATGGAGATTAAGAACATTATAGATAGAAGGTCCCAAGAGGGAACTAATGAAGGTATCATGAAAGTGTCCCACCAAGGAAAGAAGCCAGTCCCGATGTCTTAGAACCAGAGTGAGAAGCCAGATTGCTAAGAATTGCTTCATCAAAGTACTTTCCAGTTTTTCCCCCATCTTCCCTTCCCATGTGCCAGTCACAGAAGGAATGAAACCTCAAGATGTCAGCTTTGGGAGCCAACAATGAAATACAAAGAAGCCAATTTACAGCCCTCTTTCCCACTACAAGCTTTCAACCTGAAACACGTGCAGCCAAGAGAAGAGAGAAGACCTTGATGCTATAACAAGCTTGGAGTTTTGAAAAACAGGAAGGAATAAGCATTCTAATTAAATACTTGAGCTTCTGTTTATGACTTAATATTAACCAAGAGCTCTTTGTCACCTACAACTAAGAAGAAAAGTCACCATCTGTAGGAGCATTCAAAAGGTGGCCAGAGAAGAAATACCCATTTGATATCGTAAAGGGGCTGTTAGAGACAAAAATAAAATGGTATTTTGAGTCATGAATCATATTTATCCAACAACTAGTCCTACCTAGGTATGTGCTACTGTTATTTTTTGTGGAGAGGGGAGTTGCAGACAGGGCTGGAGCTCCCTACTCTCTAAAGCCCCTCTCTCCCACTTCTCTTTGACCTCTGAGCTGCCCCCATTAACTCCTCTTGGTTTTTCAGAGCACAGTTTGAATGGTAGTCCTCTGGACAGCTCCACTGACCTTCTTACACCTTAACAAGTGTGCCTTCTAAAATCTCATCAATGCAGTGACATCTGTAAGTCTGTAGCTTAAAAATATCTAGGTCTTTCTCCTAAGTTTAGAAATCTAGTTCCTTGGGGCACCTGGGTGGCTCAGTAGTTGAGCGTCTGCCTTTGGTGCAGGTCATGATCCTGGGGTCCTAGGATCAAGTCCCACTCAGGCTCCTCACAGGGAGCCTGCTCTCCCTCTCCCTATGTCTCTGCCTCTCTCTCTCTCTCTCTCTCTTATGAATAAATAAATAAAAATTAATTTAAAAAAGAAATCTAGTTCCTCACTGCTAGTATTCACCTGTATATACCATAAGCATCTCAGTCACATTATCTCCTCTTAAATTTCCTTTTATAATTTGTGTTACTCAGGTTCTGTGAGTCCTCCTACAATGTGGAATATATCTTCTCCCTTAATTCTTCCTACCCAATGCAGTCTAGCAATAAATTTTAATAATTTTCTTTTCTAGATGTTTCTGAAGTCTATTCTTTCTCTTCCAGATCCATATCCACAGTTTATATTAAATAATAATCATTCTTTCATAAACTTAAGATACTTCCAATATACCTTCTATATGGCTGCCAGGATGAAATGTCTAAGATAAAGTGTTCGTATGACTTGTAAAATTCCCCACAAGAACAAGTTACAGTGAACTATCTTAAGTTCTTATAAGTTTTCCACTTACAGCGTGCACTGAAATCACCTGGAATCTGGTTGCGATGGCAGATTTCCAAGTTGATTCCCAGCAACTTAGATATAGGAAGTTTGAGTGATGTCTGAAACTTTGCATGTTTAACATTGTCACAGATGATCCTGATGGAAATGTCCTGAGGACCAACTAATTTTAGATATTAGATACAGATATTAGATATACATGAATGTGTGCGTGCATACGCAGAGGATGGGGGGGCTGAGACACCCGTATTTTATGATGTTGCTTTCCTACATTATCAAATGACTTTCCTGAATTAACCCTTTATGACTCAAAAGTCATTTACTTCCCAAAGATGTTACTAATCCCTCCTCAATCTGTCCTGAATAAATCTATCATCAGGATATCTTGTACATCTTTTCATTATGACATTTACACCTTGTATCATATTATTTATTTAGATATCTAGGTGCTAACTAGACTCTGAACTTTTTGGAGACAGTGATTCAATTTTATTCATCTAAATATCTCTAGGACGAAGCAAAGTAAATGGTATTTGAGACACTAATAACTGTTTATTCAATGAACAAATTAGCAAATGACCTGTGCCATCATGAGGTCTTCTAGATTCAGAATGAGGAAATTTACATTCAGTACTGCTTCCTCTAACTGAATATTCTGTTTTAGCATTTTTCCCATTTGCTAATTCTCTTGGCCACTAGGCTAAAGTAAAATATGAAGGCACGAGAATGTTGCCTATGTGTCAGGAGACCATGGCAAAGTATTGAGATACAGGGAGCCCCTAACAAGATCAATCATATAGGACAGAAACAGAACGTTGAATTGAGAATGCATTTGTGACACCTAGCTCACTCACGTAGGAATAAACTCTGGTAAGCTAAGGGGCATAAAGACAGTATCTATTTGTAACCATATGGGTATTCATCTTCAGAATTTTAGATGGATTAGAGAAAAGTGAGCTGAGAACAGCTGAAATCAGAACTATAGAGAAAATGTAAATAAATACCAGTTATATACAAAAATGACTACACTACATAGTTCCAATATCTTTCTCTGAGTCTTCTTACTAGAGAGCAAGTTAATTAGAAGTGGGCATGGTCAAGAAATTATCATTTCCCTTTACTATGTCCTACAATTGTTCTTCTTTTAGAATTTAAGTCTTATTGATCCTTCTCTAGTGCTCCACACACTTTATTTCACATGGTTTTGTGCAGGGATAATTGTTTACTTATGGAAAACTCCATATTACAAGAAGTTCTTACTCTCTTAGTCATTGTTCAAACTAAAGACTTTTGGTGTATATTTTTCATTAATTACATTTTTTCAAGTTTGTATATTATGCTAAGTACCTGCCACCAGATACTTTCAGCTTAGTCATGGCATCTTTTTTTCCATTTGCTTTGCCCTGGAACGCACTTCCTTATCTAGGTGTTTCTTCTCATAAACCTCTTTATTCATGCCCATGTTCTGTGCTCTATACACATAGGAGACAGGAAGCCATGTTGTTTTTGTCAGAAAATGTAAATTCCAGATTTATAAAATATGGATGCTACAATAGTTCTAGTAAAAGTGTATTAAATGAATTTCATGCTCATGAAGTATGCAAACCACAGCAGACCAAGCAGATCCGCTATTTTGAAGTTTGCCTTTTGAGGTTCACTAGTTGACTTAATTGTTTGTACACCAGAACCTAAAGGTGTTAATTACTAAAAGGACTTATGTATAATTCACGATAAAACAGGGCACCAGCAACAGGATATATGGAGACATTACACGACCAGAGTTGCCCCTTTTAGAAGTCAAATCTAGCAGTGAGGTATAGGTGAGTTCAAAATGAGAAGACCCTAGAGGTCAGAAGATGAGTTCTAACAACCTGCAGCCGGAAAAGATGGCATTGGTCATGGTATCACGGAGGTGGAATTCACCAGACATGGAACCTCCATCATTGAATGCTCCTTGTATAGCACTATTTACAATGGCACGTTGAGTCCTCATACTCGTTGTAATGGTTGTGACTTAGAATTCAGAAAGCCTAACCAAGCACAGCCTCCATTCTCTCTCTTGCCATGCTTCTATGATCTCATTTTAGGCTTTTCTTTAGAAGCACGCACTTACAATAATTCCAAATCAGTAGGTAATCCACACGTAAAATAAAACATCTAAATCTGATATCTAAGATGATTTCCTTTCTAAAAGGGCAAAAAGGAAAACACCACAGTCCTGTCAGTCCTCTGTTAATGAGCACTGAATTCACAGCTCCAGGTTCTGTAAACCTCATTTAGATGTGTCAGCAAGAGCCAGAGCTATAATAAAGGTCTGAAACAGGAACAATAATTAAGAAGGCTCAATGCCAATTCCTTTTCATCTTTAACTGCTGCTTACAGTTCGTACACAACAAATACTAAAAGGTCATCAGAACTTGCTTTATAATGAGTGCATATTTATATTTCCAAATGTTTTCATCGATAACAAAGGTAGCAATAATGGGCTGAAGAGAATTGGATTTGGCCATGGGGAATAGAAATCGCCCAGGACAGAAAGTAAAAGATCAAATGCAGGCCCAGCCTAACTCTCCAAATATCCCTTTAGAATCATTCTAGAACCCCACAAGGAGCAGTTTACATATCATTTAGAAGTAATACTCTTAATATCAGGAATCAGGAGGGGTGCTTGGGTGGCTCAGTCAGTGAAGCACCTGCCTTCAGCTCAGGTCATGATCTTGGGGTCCTGGGATGGAGCCCAGGTCAGGCTCCCTGCTCAGTGGGGAGTCTGCTTCTCCCTCTCCCTCTGCCCTTCCCCTGCTGTGCGTGTGCACATGTGTGCTCTCTCTCATAAATAAATAAATAAATAAATAAATAAATAAATAAATAAATAAATAAAATCTTTAAAAAATAGATCAGGAATCAGGAGATAATGTTTCTATCCCACTGCAGTCACTTTCTAGGTGTGGAAACATGAAAAAGCACTTATCCTCCTAGCGTCTTGGTTTTCTCATCTACAAAGTAGGGAGAAACATCCAGTAATCTTTGCCCTAGGATTTAGCTCCTGGGATTCTGGGGGATTCTGGGTTCATCAAATGAATTAACTCATGTGAAGTGTTTTAAACTCACATGCACTGTACTAACAGTTGACATGTTATTATTACCTAACGCTTCTCAAGCTTTCATTTTTTTTCTCATTACTAAATGGTTTCCATTCCATAACAGGGGATAAATTTGAGATTCTTTCTTCAGTGCACCAGAGGACCTGGACTGATTCATCCATGCCCCTCTCATGATTAACGAAGGACGTCTGTGACATCATCTATGTGGACAGTTGCTAGTCACTTGCAATTATAGTTACTGCTGAGTTTCTGGTAGAGTTACTAACCACAAAAACAGGAAAACTGGCATTGCTATTACTCTCTTGCTCACATTAATGAAAAGGTGGATAGCTTCTATTTTGTAATCAAAATAGTCTTCTCTGAACCAAGTCCAAACTCTTACAACCACCTACCACCTCTAATATGAGGTACTAATTCATCCTTATGCCTTACATGGCATTCCCTGCTGGTATCCAGAAGGATGTTTTCAAAAACTAAGTCAGGGGGCACCCGGGTGCCTCAGTTGGTTAAGCGTCTGACTCTTGGTTTTGGCTCAGGTCATGGTCTCAATGGTCCTGAAATCAAACCCCGAGTCAGGCTCTGAGCTCAGCACAGAGTCTGCTTCAGATTCTCTCTCCCTCTCCCTCCTGCTCTCTCTCTCTCTTTTCTCTCATATAAATAAATAAAATCTTAAAATAAAATCCCAAAACTAAGTTAGCATGCCCTCCTCTGCCCACAAAACTCCAGTGATACTTTTAGAAGTCTCGTATCAAGATGCAGTGAAATGCCGGGACACCTGCACCCCGATGTTTCTAGCAGCAATGTCCACAATAGCCAAACTGTGGAAGGAGCCTCGGTGTCCATCGAAAGATGAATGAATAAAGAAGATGTGGTCTATGTACACGATGGAATATTCCTCAGCCATTAGAAATGACGAATACCCACTATTTGCTATTTGCTTCATCGTGGAGGAACCTGGAGGGTATTATGCTGAGTGAAATAAGTCAATCAGAAAAGGAGAAACATTAAGTGGTCTCATTCATTTGGGGAATATAAAAATTAGTGAAAGGGAATAAAGGGAAAGGAGAGAAAATGAGTGAAAATATCAGTGAGAAAACATGAGAAACACCTAACTCTGGGAAATGAACAAGCCGTAGTGGAAGGGGAAGTGGTGGGGGTTTGGGGTGACTGGGTGATGGGCACTGAGGGGGGCACTTGGCGGGATGAGCACTGGGTGTTATGCTATATATTGGCAAATTGAACTCCAATAAAAAAAAAAGTCTTGTATCATCACCCCTTGTCCTTTCTACCTCTCTCTCCTCATCTCCTTCACTGTTCCCCATCTTTCTTTCACTTGGCACCATGCCCGGTGACCTTGTTTTTCCTGCGACATGCCAAGCAATCCCCAGCAATCCCATTTGCTTTTCCTGTTCCTTCTCTCTGAAATATTCTTCCCCAATTTTAACTCAAGAGTCAGCGTCTCAGAGGTGCCCTGTCATAACTGTGTCTGAAGGACTGCTTACCAACTGCTGCTTCCCACCAATTCCCTGTGTACTCCTTTCAAAGAAATTAAATCAGCAAATATTGTACATGCTTATTTATTTCCCTTCCCCCATACTGGAATGTAAGTCTCACGAGGGCAGGTGCCTTGACTGCATTACTCACTATGATGTAGAATTATGATCAGCATGTAACAGACACGTCATAACTGTGGAGAAGGAGTTCTAAAATGAGAAGTAAATGGGAGATGCTTTCTTAACATTTTAACTTGTATATCAGTATTGATGGGAAAAAAGAGACGTCCATACGAAAAAGGTCTGAGAAAGAGCCAAACATTATGAAACTGTGTTCTGTCTTATATACAGTTGTCCATCTAAAAGTAACGGAACTGAGTGAAAAACGGAAAAGCTGTTAAGTTAAATGATTCCTAATCTGGAGTTGGAGTAGGACTCTAATCTGCCTGCAATTACTGCCACTGCTACTTCTATGTAGAAGGAGCACTGACAGTTGTGCCACATGTAAATGTTAGCTATTGCTACTAAATTATTATTATGATCATCATCATCATCATCATCACCACTATCATTAGTAGCATAACACCTGCTACTCCTGCAATAGGTGTGTATTTACCAAACACCTAAGGAGTGGAACATATTTGTCAAATTACTTAAAAAAAACAGAAAAATCCCAGGAGATACGCATCTTACAGAAAAAATGGAAGAGACTTTCTGCGGTTGGTGAGTGGCAGCACCTGGACACAGATGTGACCCATATTAAAGACAGCCGTCTTGATCATGCTGAGAAATGCCCTCATGTGTAGAAAAGCATCCATCTCATGCTGTGAAACTGTGCATGATCCTCCCATAATGTAAAATGAGAGGTCTGGTTTTGACTCTCTGGGCATGTACACAACAGTGAATTATACATAAGTTCCCTCAGTATTTGTGAATAGTGACTGCTGGAAAGCGGTCCCATTAGGTAAAGAAATGGGCAGACCACAAATAAAATCATGCCCCATGCTTCCAAAGGACAGATTTAGTTCCCCGAATATGGTGTTTCTAGGTTAAAAATAAGTTTTCATTTCATTTTGATACCACAAATAGCATTGAATGAAACACTGCCTCCCAATAACGTTCTTACTATAATTACATTATTTTAGGAAGGAATTGTATGTTTCCCCTGATACAGATGTGTATTTTCTGACTTGCTAGTGGAAATCTTAACAAAAATATTATAAAATTCTGACTTTAAAGAAAGGTGGTAAGATTTCCCAAGTGAGCCCTTAACTCGCCTTGTGGTTGTTTTATTTGGTCCTGGATACTTTTTGGATTTTCTACTTTTAAGGTGCTCTGTTAACATTGTACATTTGGCTCACTCCCACTAAAGAAGCTGCTGAGCCTTTGAAAGGCAAGCATCTGGCATAATAAGGACGTGTGGCGAGGTGCAGTCACAGTGCCCAACTGCCACCGATATGTTTTCATAGCCACAGGACTCACCATGAAAGTGGATGCTGATGGAGTTCTCAAGAGAGGGTTTGACAGAAATGAAAAAAAATTTAAAACTGTCTCATAGAAGTAAAACAAACACCGGGATCCCTGGGTGGCGCAGCGGTTTGGCGCCTGCCTTTGGCCCAGGGCGCGATCCTGGAGACCCGGGATCGAATCCCACGTCGGGCTCCCGGTGCATGGAGCCTGCTTCTCCCTCTGCCTGTGTCTCTGCCTCTCTCTCTCTCTCTCTGTGTGTGTGCCTATCATGAATAAATAAAAATTAAAAAAAAAAAAAGAAGTAAAACAAACACCAGAAAGGTGCACAGACCATAGAGGTACAGCCCGATGGATATTTCATAAGGTGAACATACCTCTGTTAACTAAAACTCAGGTCAAAAACAGAACTTTTATCTGCACCCCTTGTAAACATCAACCCCCACCTTTGGAAACTCTTCTAGTCTTCTCTACCCTTCAAGGGGAATCACTATTCTGATTTCTCACATCTTGGATTTGTTTCTGCCTTTTTGAACTTTATATATAATGCATAGGCTCTTGTGCTCTCACTATTGTGAGATTAATCCATGCACTGGTGCATACATAGGTGTGGTTCACCACCCTGGATTCTTAAAAGCTTAAAATCTGACAATGCAAATGAGGATTCTACAGAAGACTCATTTCAGCGTCATAACTCAGTTGGTTCTTTCCAGTCAAGAAAAGGCTATACCATTTCCCCCACCCTCTATAGGTTGGTACCTTCTGCCCTTGCCTATCTGAAACAAGCATATTCTTTTCAGTGTATGCTAAGATTTTTAACATTGGGTGTCCCCTGAAAATGTGTATGTTGAAATCCTGACAGTGTGATGGAATTAGAAGGTGTAGACTTGGAGATGAAGAGGTCATGAGGGTGGAGCCCTGTAGAATGGGATTGGTACCTATAAAAGAACCACAGAGAGCTTCCCTGGCCCTTCCACCATGTGAGCATGCAGTGTAAAGACAGCCATCTACAAATTAGGCAGCAGGCCATTATCAAGAACCTGCCCGTGCCGACACCCCAGTCTTGAACTTCCAGCCTCCAGAACTATGAGAAATACATTTCTGCTGTTGATGAGCTGCCTTGTCTTTCATATGCTATTGCAGAAGCCTGAACTAAGACAGTGGTAATAGATGTCCTTGGGCCTATATTCTTACCTTTCACTCTCCTAGCAGCCAGCTGACAAGAAAAATTATGGACCAAATATTGGCCTTTACTAGAGATACCGCTTATGTTTTTCTATTTTCAAGGGTTGCTGAAAATGGAGATGTGTGCCATTTCCCCTTAAATGTCAATAATCTTCATGCCACAGATGGAAATACTGTGTTTTCTCTCAGCCTCATTGTAAGTCATTTGCTAATGTGTAAATCTGAAGTCCTTTGAGGGTATCAAAAATGCTCATTATGCCCCTGAGTGACCCATTTCTACATATGGATCTCTGTTTGAGCTAAAACGTAGCAGGGATCAGGGCAGAAGAAACATACTCAACTAGGGCATGTTGTAGTGATTTCACAGCTGCAGATGCTCAAGAGCACAAATTATTCCAGCTAAGGCTGGCATTAATCTAATCTCAAAATCCTTGCTTCGGTTCAGCCTATTTACAAAAGCATCACAATTCCA
The DNA here is from genome assembly GCF_011100685.1 of Canis lupus familiaris. Classification (NCBI taxonomy): domain Eukaryota; kingdom Metazoa; phylum Chordata; class Mammalia; order Carnivora; family Canidae; genus Canis; species Canis lupus. The sequence continues at coordinate 15,694,392 of NC_049222.1, read as the reverse complement.
AGATTTGCTTTTAGCCAATTTGCCCCACTTAGTGAAAAACCATGTCTCTTTTTGGGGGATCCGTTCCACCTGAAATTCAGAAGTCATGCTCATTTAAAGACCTTCATTTCGGAAGGTTCTAAGCCTATCTGCAGCTTTGCAAATATATGCAAAGGATTTGGGCAGCTCTTTCAACTAGGTATAAGCTGTATTTTGGAAATAAATGTAGAAGCCTTCACGAATGTTCACTGTCCCTTGATACAAACAAGTGAAAAATGATTGTTCTTTGAAGTCAAGTGATATTTTGATGTAGATTTTCACTCTGACTTGTAAGAAACAGACAGACCTTGGCAATACAAAAGAGGTTGCATTTACATACCGCTTCCAGCAAATTCTTGAGAATGAAAAATCGCCACAAGAATATAAACCATGCAGACCACAGACCTATCATAAGCACTGCAATCAAATTGACTGTTCAGCAATCCATATAGAAGTAAAATATGCATAATGCATTTCAGAGGGAGATCTTTGGTCATGCCTCCAAATGGCCAAAGGAACCAAACTGCTTGACATTTTCCATACATACTCCACTTCGATGCCTTTTCCAATGCTTCTTCCTTTAGCTAGATTTTTTTTTTCTCCCTCTTCTCTAGGAGTCTATATCCTACCCATAATTTAAGGACTATTTCATATTCCACATGCTTCCTCGGAGTCTCACTAAATGATCACATTATTGAACAATCTTACTTCTCAATAATTATAGCAGTAACTTCTATGGTCTAGATGTTTATATCCCCTCAAAACTCCAATGTTGAACTCCAAATGCCCACTGTGACGGTATTTGGAGGTGGGGCCTTTGGGAGGTACTCAAGTCATAAAAATGGAGACTCCAGGAATGGGATTTATGATCTTATAAAAGGGACCCCACAGAGCATCTTCAACCATGTGAGGATACAAGGAAAAGTCTGGAGCTTGGAAGAGGGTCCTCACCCAATCACGCTGGCATTCTGATTTCGGACCTCCAGCCTCCAGAAAGGAGAAATTGATTTCTGTGGTTTATAAGCTACCCAGTTTGAAGAATTTTGTTGTAACAGCTCAAATGGACTAAGACAATAACTAAAACAACAGCAGTAACAATAGAAGCTTCCTTGTTTGGTTGGTCATTTTTCTGTTTTTTTTTTTTTCCTTTTTTAGAGCTTCTTTGACAACTGGAATTTTATATGTCATTTACAGTAATCCTCACAATGCCCTAAAACAGAGTTTATAATCCTCATGTTATAGGAAAGGAAAGTTGAAGCTATGAAAGGTTAAGTAACTTGCCTTAGGTCACATAGCAAATATATAGCAGAATATAGGTCTGCCTCACTCCAAAGCCCATATTCTTTGTCCAGTGCTGCACTGATTCTGTATAGAAAATGTTTGAAAAAAAGAAAAAAAATGTTTGAACAAGGAGGCAAGGGCTCAAGCTGCACCTGGGTAAGGCCCTCACTAACTTGGACACATCGAGCAGATCTGGTCCCTTTCATCTTTGAAAAAAGAAATATTGCAAATTGCACACACTGTCACTGCATCAACCAAACAGCTTAAATCAAAAGATATTGCAAGTACAGCATATAAGTAGATGCTTAGTGTCCATCAAATCTTAATCACGCAGGAAATTATCCAATCAGTAGTTCCATACTGCTGTCTTGTCTTCTCCAGTTCCTCTCTTGGCCCTTCTTGCCACATGTGTATATGTGTCGATACATACACGTGTGTGATTTTTTTCTACAATGGCTTAATTTTTCAAATTTTTATCAGAGATTTGGTTTCTTCTGTGAAATACCTTACAGTATTAGAACAAGAATTCTATACTATCTCTCTCTCTACTGTGTTTACATGTTTCCCATCTATTCTCCTGCACATTTTCTCTTCATTTTTCTTTAGGAGAAAGAAAGAGGCACTTCTTGCTGTCTCTGATATATCTTTACATTTTCTTCTCCATCTTAAATGGTTTGTGCTTGGCACCGGCTCAGCCGCGGCTGCCCATCATTGGGTTTCCTCTGGTGACCACTTTTCCCAGTCCCTTTTCAATCCATTAGTTGACTTCAGGGAGCAACACTAAAAGCATTCCCTTGGAGTGTGGAGTGGTGCTGAGGTTCACCTTTTAACCAACTCTCTGAACAATGTAATTTTCTATTCATTTTCCCTCCAGAAATCAAGTTATTTTAGAGACAAACAACCAGCTTGCTGGCAGAGGACTTCCTTGGCCATTCTCTCCAAAATGAAACAAACTCAGATTCTAATTTGTGCCCTAACGTCCTTACCTTAAAGATTATTATCCTCCCAGTGGTTTCTGAACTGTCCTTGAGATGTGTTGATGAGTCATTTCTGAGGATGAAGCATTTGGTTTTTAATTCTTTGGTACTGAATCATGTGTCACAGAAAGTCATAGTAAATGACCATAGTTAACCAAACTTCAGGTAAGTCAAAGCAAAATAACTGTTTTCTGCATTGTCAGGAAATTACAGATGCTGATCTAAATACAATGGGTTAATGTGAAGGGGGCAAAGTTTGCCACCCTAGGAATCCCTCTTTGGTATACTGATTATTTTAAGCTGGTTATTTTTTTAAAAATACAGAAGAAGCTCTGAAAACCAAAGAAAAATGATACTTGTGTGAGAGTGATTTATACAGGAATCTTCATTTGTAAGGGTGTCTCCCTGGCTGTACCAAGAAGAGAAAGAGAACTAGAAGTTTCTAGAAACTATTATCAGTGAAGAAGTCATAGACTTAAACCGACATAATAACTTCATTCTTGTTTGCCATGCTTTTCTTGGTACACTCCCATAACAGACTCCCCACTAGATGGTATTTAAGGTGATGGCTTCAGTCATTTTGGAGAGTTATTCAGTTCTCCTCCTGAGTCTCTCCCATATATAAAGGAGTTACACATGTTATTAATTTTTTGTTTTTCTCCTGTTAATCTGTCTCGTATCAACTTAAGTATTAGACTAGCTAAAGAATCTAGAAGGAAAGAAAGAAAAATTTTCCATCTCAACACATGTTAAATTCACCTGTAATGTATTATCCTTAAGCCAAAATAAACACAGCCTGTTTTTTTATGACAAAAACAACTTTTTTTTTTTTTTTTTTTTTTTTTTACAAACAACATTTTGAATGGAAAATTAGCTTTATCTTCAGGGACTTGAAAAATAAAGCTGTGGTATGATACTAAACAGTGTTAAAGAGCAAACTCAATGAAATGAAAGAACAAGTTTGACCTCTAATTCAGGCAGTAGATTATTCAAGTATCTGCTGTTAGAATAAACCATACAAAACAAAGTTAGGGGAGATAATAGCAGATCTTATCATTTGGATCTTGGTTAAGTGCAGAGCTGTGATTATTACAGATAGACCTTCCATGTTTCAGATGATTAAAAACAATTTTGAAGCTCAATGAACAATGTGAATAACTCCACAAAAAGGGATTATTTTGAATACAATAAAGGATTCAATGAATTGTTCAATGGTTTTTCACAAAACATCATTTTTGATGATTAGTGGAGCATGGGCTATGCGTGAAAGAGAAAAAAACTTTACCTAATCCATCCAAAATATCATGTTCCTTACACATTTATTGCTTCATATCACTTTAAAGCAAAGAAACTATTGTTTGGAAAACACTTGTGCTTGAAAACTGCTATTCAACTTGTTAGGATGACCAATGTTATTACTGAGAAAACAACTTTCCTAAAAGCAAATTCACACTGAGAAGAACATGAAGCAGAATTTTGAAATGGGTGGCTTCGACTTCAGAGATGTTAGCTGAGCAGCAATCTACAGTAAAGGGAAATTTTTTTTTGTCTCCATTTAGAAATTGTTAATTTTGTTAATGAGACTTAACAATCAACACCTCATTCTGTGAGTAGCAACTGTTTAATACAGGGCTTTGTGTGGCTTGATTTTTCTCAACTGCACTGTATTACACCTGGGTCATTTGAATTGCGGCTGAGAAAGAAGAAATCAGTTGGTTTCCTCAATTAATTTTGCATGTGCATGGCTTCCCAAGGAAAACTAATGCTCTTCCAGCTTATCTAAATAAAGGCTAGTCAACATTGCACATTATGCTCAACACTGCATGCTGAGAAAAATAGAACTTGTGAGTCTTAACAAATAAGAAAACCCTATCAAATAGTCATCTGATAGTTTCAAAGGAATGTTTTTGAGATATTCAAATGCTCCAAGACACAGTCTAAGAAATTTGATGGACCCATTCACTATGTCATCACAACAGTGGATTCCACCTCTACTGCTTCAATTATGTGCTCTACGAATTCTTCGTTAAAAACTATGCTTATATATATATTTAAAAACCCAAAGGTCTAGAACAAATTTAAAATAAAATTTGAAAAATTCACAGAGCTGAGGAAGTTTCCTGTTTTTTAAATAAGCATTGGGAGGATTTGCTGGAATAATGCAACATCTTAAATACCTGAGAGGATGTAATTAAAATTTTTAAATGTGATTAACTAAAATCTCCTGCATTTGTAAACATCAGGTGTCACTGTGGAAGTTAGATACTCTCTAACAGGAAAATTATCACAATATTCACATCAAAGGGAAAAGCTTTAAATGAATTCCCTCAGTGAAATTACTTAAATTTCAATTTTCTTGTCACTTTTTTTCTATACCTTAAAAAGACAAAACTAGCATGTTGCTAGTGCTTAGAATCCCCTTACCAAAAGGTATCTTGCAATAAAAGAAAAAAGTATTTTCCATTAATATAACTTGTCGAAAAAAATTATTCTCTCCCTTTAAAGATAACGATTTTGTGCAATCTAGATTTCTCATTAATTTTACAAAGTAAACAAGCAAGGTTAGAATTGATGGAGCGGGGGGAAGTTTATCAAAAATATCTTTCTTTCAGGGACCCCTGGGTGGCTCAGTGGTTGAGCCTCTGCCTTCCACTCAGAGCGTGACCCCGGGGTCCTGGGATTGAGTCCCTCATCCGGCTCTGGACGGGGAGCCTGCTTCTCCCTCTGCCTGTGTCTCTGCCTCTCTCTCTGTGTCTCTCATGAATAAATAAATAAAAATCTTTTTTAAAAAAATATTTTTTTCAGAACAATTACCATTTATTTGTGTGTTGTTTGTAGAAAATGTGTCAAATGTTGATATATTCACATTGTAATAAACTAGTAAACTCCCTGTTGAGTTGGTATTTATTTTGGTGCCCTATCTCTATAATTACATAGTATCATTAAATGATACTAAAAGTTTTTTTTTTCTAATATGCTCTTATCTTTGTAAAACTCTAAATGATCTCCAAATTCAGTAACTATATACTGTTTAAAATATAACAGTAATATGTAATTTGGTAGAGACAAATGAAGATTACACCACCTTCTCTTTTGAAGTCACAAATGAAAGCAATAGAATAGCAAGTATTTTTTTTAAATGAAGTATTTAAATTATTTCTCATTGCTGTTCATCCGGAACAACTATTCTTCTTAAGTGTCAAAACTCATAAAATTATCATCTGAATCAAGTAAAACTGTATGAAAACACTTAGCGTAGTCCCAGAAATACAGTAAATATTTAAGATATTGTAGTTTTCCTCATTCCTCATTTCTCTATATGCAGAAACCATGTCCCTTTGAACGCTCCTCCCTTCTGGCAATGCAGACAGTACGTAACATACAAAAATGTACTGGACAAATGTTTGTTGAGTGGGAACTAGGCATCGGGAACTATCTGAAATTCTAGGGATATAGTCAGAGAAGAAAAACAATGTCTGTCTTTAAAAAGCCTTGCTTCTTGCCATATGGTAGGTGTGGAGTCCACTCAATGATGCCACAAATCTAAGAGGCAGGTATCATTAGTGGATCACATCAGAGTTAGGATCCAACCTCCATGAGTACTTGGGTTTTAAAAATTGGACTAAAATAGTTCACATAATAACGTCAGTTCATCTCAGTCTGACTGATCTGTGTGACTGAGAGGAAAATGGGGGAAATATAGCTTCCTAAGGAAACAGTACAATAGTAGGTGGGGCTTACAAAATGCTTGTGAACTAATTACAACTATTTAAGGTTATTGGTCAATATTGCTTTTTGAAGATCATTGACTTCTTAAGATTTTTCACACTACTCTCAATATACTTTATTCAAGTTAGAAATACATCTTTAAGGGTTCACTCTTTGAATTAATCAAATCTTTAAGTTCAAGCAGTCAAGCCATGTATTAGGGTTCTACAAAGAAAAAAAAAAACAATAGGGGAAGTATGTGTGCATGTTTACTGAGAGAGGAAGAAAGACTTTTATAAGGAATCAGCTCATGTGATTATAGAAGCTAAGAAGTTCCAAGATCTATAGTCAGCAAGCTAGAGGCCCAGGAGAACCAACAGTATAGTTGTACTATGAAATCTGACAAGTGCAAGATCCAAGAAGAACTGATGTTTCAGTTTTGAGTCTGAAGGCAGGAACAAACTAATATCCTAGGTGGAAAGCAGTATGGCAGGAGGTGTTCCCTCTTACTCATGGGAAGGCCAGCCTTTTTGTTCTATTCAGTCCTTCAAACTGATTGGCCGAAGCCACTCAATTTAGGGAGGGCAATTTGCTTTACTCAGTGTAATTCAAATGTTATTCTCATCCAGAAATACCCTTAGAGACACACTCAGAATAATGTCTGACGAAATGTCTGGGCAACCCACTGCCCAGTCAAGCTGACACATAAAATTAACCATTATAAGCAATCTCTTACTCTATTTTGTCAAGTTCCACTCTTCAGCTCTCCTCCTACTCTCTCACTTATAATAAGCAATCAGGTTATTAAATTTCAAGGATGGGGTATGAAGCTGGTAGAGTCTTCACTATGTTTAGCTGAATGCATGGGAAACATCTGGAATAGGTTTTTTAACGTCATTTCTAGTCTTTGAAATAATTTCATAGGAAATGTGTTAAAGTAATTGCCCTCAGATACCAAAACACTGAACTAAAATATGCTGATGATTTATTTGCAAAGGACTACATGCCTCAACACAAAGTTTTCATCGATGGATGAGAAAAAAGCTGTGGAAGCTTTTAAGGAAGATCTGGTAGTTGTATGTAATGGTACCTACCCAGTCCTAATCCATTCTCGTAGACCTGGCTTTCACACACATCACTGCAAACAAGAGGCAGACGTGGGTACTTGGATACTTGGGTAGCCATTTATATTCTACATGAATATTTGCAATCCATCTTTTCCCCTGAACATAAGGTAATCATATCTGATCTGAAAAAAGGAGATTCAATCTGTTGGTTTGTCAATAACCAGTCATATTCTTCCTTGAGAATGTTAACAAAACCCAGGAAAATATAGAAAGCTGTGGTTTTTGAAAAGGAAGATCTTAAAGACTGGAAACCAAGTGGTTTTTCATGATCAATAGCAAAGGAATGGCAATATGCCTCCAGAAAGAAGCTAAACTCCTTAACTTGGCTCAGAGGGCCCTCTAAGGCTCTAAGGTCTGTTCCCTGCTGGCCTAATTCTGGTAACCCAGACTAGTACTAATTCCCAAGCTATGTGTTCATCAAGTTTATGTGCCTATAAATATGCATAACCTCTTTAGTGAGTCATTTAATATTTTTATTCTTTCTTATTCATTACTTACTCCCCATCTACCACCCAATTGAAGCAACAGTGGTGGCCTACAAATATTTGGTAAATGGATGAGTTGAATGAATACTCAATAAATACTAGGCTGACTGACAGATCTATAAAAAGTAGAAATGAGATAAAGGCATGAGCTTTGATCCTTGAGCTTCCTGGTTCCTTGAATACCAGTTTCTAATAAGCCTGGATGCATCTTATTGAGATATTGTTCTCTATCCATTAAATAACAAAGCTTCACTAGTTTGTGTTTGTTTCTATGCCTTAAATTAACATGCCCTGGCCAAGATAATAGGCTATCCAGGAGGCAGAGTTTACAGAAAGTGGCCAATTACTACAGATCCCTCATTTTTTCTCTACAAGAAAAAAAATTAGCAGCTGGAAAGGACCAAAGATCAGCAGGCAATATTTGCCTTTCCACTAGGAATATCTGATATGTGTCAAAGATTATTAATTTTTTTCTCCCCCCCCCAAGTAAGAATACTATCTAGATAGTAAAATTTAAACAAATTTAAACAAAAAAGAGATAAGCTCCCATAAATTTACTTGTTATCTTCTAATTTAATGGTTGCAAGATAGCCACGAAACACTTTCTAAATGAAAAGTCACCAGAATCCAGACACAGTGAAGGATAATTTCAGAAAATTTTAATGCCAAAAATATTCTTTCCTAGATGAAGATTTACCCAAAGTGGTCATTTATACAGCTAAATCTCTCCTGTTTTATTATGCAATACATTTTCATGGAGTCAGAGCCTACAAATACAAAGGAAGAACATTGGCATGAGATCGTAACAACTGCAGATCCTCATAAATACAAGAAAATAGGATAAAGCATCAGAATTATGGGAAGAGGCAACAAAGAAAAAGAAAATCCTTCCATACTTGCTTCTATATATAGACCTTCAAATGTGATGTAATAAGGGTGATATCTGACATCATGGCTTCCTAGAAGTGGATTAAAAATTCCCCAAGACTACTTAATTCATCAAAATATAAGAAAAGCCATAATCTGTTGAGAAAATCAGCTTTAGTCCAGTTTTTCAAATTACTTTAATGAGTAGGATTTTTTTTTTTTACTTTCAAAGGAAGACAAATATATTTTCTGCTAGCATATGGATGGCCTTTTTTAAACAATAAATTAACTAATTTATACTTAGAGATCTCTATAAGAAACAAACTATAAAATGCCTATTCAAAGAATATCTCCTCTCACATTGAATCAAAGATAACAATATTTGACAAAGATAAGCTATGTTTTGCTGGAGCATAATACTAAATATGTTAAAGAAGAGTGTGTACTGTATATTTATATGTGTTTATTGTGCCACATTAGTCTACATTATGTTGCCTGTAATACCTAAGCATCTTAAAAGCCCATTAAAGAAGTGCCTTAATGCATCGAGCACATTATTAATTATTTTCATACTTTACTTGCAACAAAGACGCACATATGTTTTGTAAAATATTTAGGCTAGCACTTAACATAATTTCATTAAAATTAGTTACCAATAAAACATAGAATATTGAATTTTAAAAGCTGTTAGAAAAATATTCATAGGCACTAGAGACATTTGATTATTTCTTTCCTTTAGTATTATCCTATATGCAGTTATGATGAAGAGATATTAGAATTGCTACTCTACCACAGTGTATTAGGTTTAAATATTACAGAGAAAGATCTGAGGTCTAACACATTCTGGAAAATCCATAAATCTGGCTCCAACAGTCAGGTGGTACATTAGAGAACTATAAATGTATCATTCCATACTATGTGAAATATTCAAATGAGAACTGTATCAAGCTTACATAGGTCTATCCTTATGAGAAACTCAGCTGACACAGAAATATTTGGAGCCATCTTCTCCCAGTATCTAATATATTCACTGAAGACCAATAAAGCCTTTACAAATTTTATTATCTGTGTGGAATCCTTAGTATGGCACTTAGGATACTGCAACCCTAATATTTCAAGAGGATACTCTGAACCAGTCAACACACCTTCCAAATGTACTTTTGTTTTGTTTCAGCTTGTTTGTTTTAAACATGGGGAAATTATATAAACCAGCAGAATCTGATCAGCTCTTTATCTAAATAACTTTTCCATTAGCCAAAGCCTCTTTTTGAGTAGCATTAACAATATTTGTTTTCTTCTTTCATATTCTCTATTTGTTAATTCTTTTTTTTTCAGTTTTACTTCAACTTTATAGTCATCTTTGGTCTATCATGGTGAGTATTTAGCTATTCAAATACACAGTCTCTGCTTTTGTCTCTCAAACGATGTTAAGACTCGGGACATATTTTTAAAAGCAGTATCATTAAATATTATGTACCTCATACATGAATGCATAATTTGAGAAGTCATACTTAACAGAGAGTTCTGTAGAATGGACATTTTATTTAATATATATGTGGTGAGGAATTTATTTTCCAGCAATGGCAAAGTGAAATAGGAAACGAGGCCCATCCTACAAATATAACTTGGTGAACCAGACAAGGCTGAAAAACTAATTTAACTAGTCAAAATTCCTAAGCTACATAAAGAATAATGCTTAGAGGCATTATTCTTGACATTAATGTGATATTTATTTTTCCCTTGAGAATCTGGCCAGGGATTTTACTCAAATTCAACAGCAACTATATGGACATGGCTTTAGATGTATTTCAAAAGAGAAAAGCCTTTCTACTGTAATGATTCAATATGTGTGTGTACTCACAATAGTCCTAACTTATTAGAAATTGTACGATTGGATAACAGGTCAATTGAATTTTGCAATGCTTCTCTTTTTAACATGCTCAGGCTTTTTAAGTTGAAGCAACTGGGATTTGAAAAAGAAGCATTTTTGTGGAAATTATAATGAGAAGAAAATTTCTAGAGAAAAGTATAAACAGACACAGGTAAACTTTATAAGCACCTCAAAACTCATGAAAATGTTTTTTCTTTGTCCTGGGGAATTTTGGAAAGCATTTACTACTCTAATACTAAATTCGATATATGAGATATATTTATTTCAGTTCATTATTGCTTATCACTGAAAGTCTAATAGAAGATACTAGCAAATTTGTTAACATCTAAAAATATATTTTAAATCATTTTAAAATTGCATTTTACAAAGTAGATTTTGTTTTCTGCCAAGTAGCCTAGAACCTTTGTCCAAGGCTTATTTTGCCACAGTTAAAGAGGCAGATTTCATTTGTCAGTTATACACCAAAATAATATAATTCATTTTTTTCCATTCAATAAAGTATAGATTTCTAAGCCAAATACAACATTCAGAAATATATTCTTTCACTAATTTTCATACTTTTAGGAAACACAGAAAACTTTTACCAAGCTTGGTCTTATGAAAAAGTAATGATAAATTTTTAGAACTGGAAAATTCTAGTAGTCACAGTTCACAAATTTTATACTGATTTTTAAAACATGCTCAAACTCAGAAAGAATCCATACCCATACTTGACTAAGGTCACGCAGGTTATAGCAAACTTGAGAGTAGATGTCAGATCATCAACTCATTTACTTGCCAAACGTGACCGTTAATGAATCAGGCACTGCTACAGATGTTTGAGATGTACTAGTGAACAAAACAGGCAAGGATATTATCTCATGAAATGTACATTCTAACAAGAAGAAACAAAATAAAGAAAAGATAAAATTAAAACAAATATATCCTATTTTAAATGGTCATAAGGACTATGGAAAAGGAAAAAGGGAAACATAAAAAGTTCAAAGAATAATAGAGAAGAAATTTGCAATCATAAATATGTTGAACAGTATAGATATCATTGAAAAGGTAAGATTGAAACAGAGTAGGAAGTGAGACAATTAATCCTGAGGATATCTGAGGATCAAAAGCTACAGGCAAAATAAACACTTCAATGACTGTAGGCTGAAGTAGGCCTGGGCATTTGTGGGCCACAAGGAGGTTGGGTGGGTGGGGCAAAGAGGAAAGGACATGACATCTGAGAGGCCAGTTGGGTCCAGATCATATGTGGCCCAAGAGGTCATGCAATCTTACTCTGAGTAAAGAGCCTTTGGAAGGAAATGATCAGGGGTGACATGATAGGAATTTCATTTTAACTGAATCACTCTCGCAGGTCTGTGGAGAAGGGCCTAAAGATAAGCAAGAGAAGAGGCAGGAAGACCAGTTAAGAGTAGATTGCTATGGTCCAGGTCAAACCTAAGGCAATTTGAACCACGGTGGTAGCTTGGAGATAGTGAGAAGTGGGTGGAGCCAAGTAAGAAGGAAGAAGGTTCGAAATACCATTGGAGGCAAGTTAAGATCAATGAGCCTGTTGAATATGTGGCTGCCCCTCAGGCTGTTGACATACAGGAAATCTGAGTTGGTGGTTCAAATGTGGCAGTTGACAGTTTAAGGATGGTGCTAAAAACCATGGTACTAGATAAGTTTCATCCAGTACCATCCAGTACTATTCATGCAGCTCCATTGTATTTGTTGAAAATATTTAGTGCCCTGAGTCACATTCTCTCTGCCTGCCTTTTGTTTCCAGTCATTGCTGCAGCAGCCAGCTGTTGTATGGGTGCAGCACACCATGAGAGACTTCCTCTCAGCAGCCCTAAGCATCTTTTGCTTCTTTCCCTGGCATATCTTTGTGGCCACTCCCTGAGAGTCTGTGATAGCTTCCTTGGCCTTTCCAGTGTATGTCCACACCAGAAAGTTTTGAGGTTCAGTTCAGGACCATGGGGAGAAACCATGACCAGTGGGATACATAAATAACTGCCTTCATTAGCACACTGGGGGGACTCCTACTAGGTTCATTTTGGTTCGTTTCCCAGAGAGCCCACAGAAGGATCAAGTTCCAGCTATTCACAACAGTTATAACCAGCTTCGTAAATCACTCATCTTTTGGCTTCTCCTGCTTCCCTGATTCATGATTCTCAGCCCACCTTTCCCTTCTCTTTGGAATCACTTGATAAAAATAACTACTTGTAGGCAAGTCCTTGTTTCAGGCTTTGCATTTTGGGGAGAACCTAAGCTAAAGCAAGATTCTAATATTAAAGTCTTGCATAAAAAACAGTGAAGAAAGGACACGCAGGAGAGGCATCAAGTGAGGGAGGAGAAAAGCCAACAGAGTGTGGTGTCCAGAAAGCAACCTGAGAAGAATGTGAGGAGGGGCATGGGTCATCAATACTGTCAAATACTACTTCAAGTTCAAGTAAGATGAGAAATGAAGACAGTCTGCTGGATTTAGCAACACAGAGGACACTGGACTTGCTGACATGAGCAATTCTGGTGAATAAAAATGGAGGCAAAATCCTGAACTTCGGAGACAGTGAGGGGAGAACTGCAGGGAGTGGGTGATATCACCTCACACAGGGGGCAAGAGATGGGTAGGTAGTTGGCAGGTTCAGTGGCTTCAAGCAGAAGGTTTGTTTGTTTGTTTGTTTGTTTGTTTAAAGGGAGAAGAAATAAGAGGTTTGTGTGCTATCAGGAATGATCCAGAGTGAAAAGTTGATGATGAAGGAGAGAGAGGGGAGAGCAAGCAGGTTAGAGTGGGGCTGAGTTCCAGAATCTACAATAAGAATCTATGATACAAAAAAAAAAAAAAAAAAGAATCTATGATACTTTGTGAGAGAGGAGAGGGTGTGGATCAGATGCCTGTTAGTGAGGAGGTGTGAGGGTGGGCAAACCTGAAAGCTTTCTTTTGACTGATTTTATTTCCTCAGTGAATTAGGGGGAGGGGAATGGTAGCTGAAAATGAGAGTGGGGTGGAGGAGAGTTTGAGGTCTGAAAGAAAAGAAGATACAAAATGGACAATGATGACAAAGAGAGATGGTGAATGTGTTGTTCTTTTAATTTATAGGGAGGGATTTCTTTGCATCAAACCATGTGTCTCCTAGGTAGAGAGACCTCATGTTTTCATCGATGAGTAAAATTCTCTCCAACATCATTGCTAGCTTTATGTATTAATAATGCAATGATAAGTGTAATAAAGCATCTTAAAATTTAAGTTGGGCAATACAGGAAATGTTATTTAGACATTACAATTACTTTTTAAAATAAATAATTCTAGATACATCATAAGAAAATCTCTGATAGTCATTACTTCAAAATTCTTCTGCCTGTTTCTCTGATATGCCCAACTGAATATACTCTGTAGATCAAAATGGCAGCCCTGGGTTAGAATATTTCACATGCTGGCCTATACTTGCCACTTAAAAAGGTAGATTTTTCCTCCAATACCCTTCACTGCTGACCCTCAGCCTTTCTTCCTTTTTTTAGAAGTATTCCCATCCTCATGGTGGGTTCCATGCCTGCATGTTTACACCTCATAGTAAAAATCAGTTTCAGTTCCTTTAACCACACTGAGGTGCAAATAACTAATAAATCTTATGCCACCATTCACTGGGTAATCAGATTTATAATCAAATTGAAGCTTTCCTGGATCTCTTAATACTACACTATGCAAAGAACTGTTCACTTGGATCATTTGCCTAAGTGAAATGCCTTTTATCTCCTTATACAGAATCAGTCATCCTCTATATTTATATCCAATGTTCCATGATCTACAGATTTTTCCTACTGAGATATACAGCTTCTTACTGCATTACTCCCTCTAAGAAATACTTATAGTGGTACCAGAATCCAAATTCTGGTCTATGGCAGCAATCCAATTCTTGAGGTGTATATTGTTACCGCTGAAGACTAACTCTTGTTTTTGGAGACAAAACCATTTTTACAATGTGGTTAACTAGGACATTAGTTCAAGTGATTGCAGGTAAGCCATGAAGACCCTGATGTGAGGGATCCCTGGGTGGCACAGCGGTTTAGCACCTGCCTTTGGCCCAGGGCGCGATCCTGGAGACCCGGGATTGAATCCCATGTCGGGCTCCCGGTGCATGGAGCCTGCTTCTCCCTCTGCCTATGTCTCTGCCTCTCTCTCTCTCTCTCTGTGACTATCATAAATAAATAAAAATTTAAAAAAAAGACCCTGATGTGAAACCGGTGTCTTCCATTCTTTGCCTTTCATAGACACAATCCCCTAAATGTTTATGGAATTCAAGTCCTTTATGCAGTTTAAAACAACATTATTTATAAACTTCTGGTTCAAGATGGAAGACCAGGCATGAAAGTTTGATTCTCAAGTTTCTGAATACCCTCCTAAATAAAAGGAAGTAAAAATAAATTCATGCATCAATACAGAAATAAATATCTAAGGGAAATTAACCTATAACTGTTAAGTAAGCAGAAGGTGGTGGTCACTAATTAAGGAGAGATTTCTATAGATTTCCACATTTGGAGACATTAAGGGCAGATGAAAAGGACAGTACTATAGCCCAAAATACAACACCAGAAGACCACCACAGAGAGGGGCATAAACCTTGCTGGCCAGAATCCTGCTGGTGGGAAATTAAGCTCAAAGTCAACAGGTAGGATTAAGTTCTGAAGTGAAAAATGAAGCCCCAAATAGTGAGATTCACTGTAAGTTTGTATATGGTATATACAGGGTTCATTGAAAGTCTGTATAAGGTATATATGGAACAGGTGTATCAATTAGCACCCCTACCCTCCTTTCCCTCACCAGCCCCCAGAAAAAAGATGGCCTTTATTTACTCTCTTATATCAGAGCGCTCACTGTAGCATCACAGAATTGAATGAAATATCTGAAGAAAGTTAAGGTATACAATTTGAATGCTGGATCTTCAGAAAGCCTTTACCACCTGACACTTGGAGTTTCAATGGTCTGACAGCCAACCCCTATTTGTTCATCTTAAATGATGGTTGGCTAGTTCACACCACACCTGTCTTATAACACAGAGCTCCAAGGCAGAATTTCTACTCAAAACAGAGATCTCATTGGAAAGAATATCTGCTTATATAATAGCAGAAGGAACTCTAGTCATTTAAGAATATATATGGATATCCGGGTGGCTCAGCGGTTTAGCACCGCCTTCAGCCCAGGGTGTGATCCTGGAGACCCGGGATCGAGTCCCACGTGAGGCTCCCTGCGTGGAGCCTGCTTCTCCCTCTGCCTGTGTCTCTGCCTCTCTCTCTGTGTCTCTAATAAATAAATAAAAACTTAAAAAAAAAGAATATATACAGATATCCAAAGATTATCAGGCCTTTGAGCAAAGCAAGCAGCATAAGAAAGAAAGGGGGGGGGGAGGGGAAAAGAAAGAGTCATAATCTGAAGTGAAACATACAATTCAAAGAACAAAATTAAAAAAAAACACTTTAATTTTCTAAAAAGTATTTCAGAAGTTGTTAGTGTAAAATAAGAATAGGATGTTATGAAAAAGAAACAACTGGAAAAGGAAAAAGATATTTTAGAGACTTTAGAAATTTTAGAGAATTTTAGAGACTTTAGAGATTTCCCAATAGTGAAAGAGAAATGGAAAATATGAGAGAGAAGCCAAGACATATTCTGGCTCAAGTTCTTTGTTTTTTCTTTTTTTTAAAGATTTATTTATTTTAGAGAGAGAGAGAGAAAAAGAGACAGAGAGCATGAGCAGAGGGAGGGGTGGAGGGGACGGAGAGGGAGGGGGAAGGATCCCAGGCAAACTGTACTGAGCACAGGGCCCCTTGTGGGACTCAGTCTCATGACCCTATGATGGTGACTTGAATGGAAACCAAGAGCCACTCACTTAACTGACTGAGCTATCTGGCTCAAGTTCTAATTATGAGGTATTCTGTAAGTAGAAGAGAATAAATGAGTAAGAAAAAACTTACCAAAAATGTTATAGAGGACTTTGTTGAACTAAAAGATACAGGTCTTCATATTGAAAAGTCTCATTACAAGACACAGACAATAAATTAAAACATATATACATCTAGATACTTGCTTATGAAACTGAATAAACCAAGAATAAAAGATAAATTTTAAAAAATATCCCAATTAGGGGTGAATATTCAAGAAAATTGAGAACAAAAAATTATAGGACACCAACAAAGAATATTAATGAGATAAGCATCAGAACTCTCTTTACCAGCACTAGATTCTAGAAAACAATAAAAAAATTCCTTAAAAATTATGAGAAGAAACTCATGTTTGACCTATCATTTTATCTATCAAACCAGACTATTAAGTTTTATAGGGAAAGCAGACATTTTCATTGAGATAGGGACTCAGAAAATTTATCACATTGTTAACTTTTCTTAAAAGATGAGCTTCAAAAATATAAGAATAAATAGAAAATACGGAAGTATAGATGGCTCCAATGCAGTAAATAAGAATGTCAGCATGACATTCTAGAGAGAACTTATCCAACTTTGCATACACACACACACACACACACACACACACACACACACACAACCTCCCCCACCGCCAAAAAAGAAAACAACAGCAAAAAAGAACTCTGAGAGAAAGGCATCTGGTAAAAAAAGAAAAGAAAAAGTCAATCAGTACTAGAAGTCATTACCAAGATACTGGGAGAAAAACATTTTGGAGAAATTTAAGGCAAATTGTGAAATATATTTTTAAAAATGCAGTTAGAAACTCTAGGGAGTGAGGAAAAGGGAGCTATTCAAGGGTGCTATTCAAGAAATTCATGTTGCAAATATAAAAAACAGAGCAAAATAAAATGTAACATTATTTTAAGCATCTGATAAAGTGAAAGAAAGGAAAATCCAATGGATTCTCTTACTGTGGCCTAGGGGTTCAGATACTAGACATGCAGAGAAGGAAATGAAATAAGGTCATTGTGACGCTTTTAAAAAAATATTTGTAAACTATTTGACATTTCTTATATCAAGAGGTGGGAACCATGTCCCTTCTCCTATCCTTGATTCTGGGTCAACCATAGCGACTCCCACTTAACCAAGAGAACAAGGAAGAAGTGGCACTGAGCAATTGCCAAAGTGATGATGGACGGCACACAGCTTTCTCCTCGTTCTCTTTGGACACTAACATTTGGACCCCTGAGCCATCATATAGGAAGTCCAAGTATTCTGAAGCCCAAGCCACATGGAAAGACTATATCTAGATGCTCTGGCTCAGAGCCCAAGCTGAGGTCCCAGCCTCAACCCCCAGAGATGTGCATGATGAAGCCTTTGAAATGACTCCAGCTTTAGCCACGTTAATACTGCAATCACCAGAGAAAGCTCAAGTGAGATCACCCCACTGAGACTGTCCAGCCTTTGAGTCTTTTCAGCTGAGACCCCACACATTATTGGAGAAGGACCAAGTAGCCCCTGCTGAATTTCTAACAGTACAGTCTGTGAGATTAATAAAATTATTATTTTATGCTATTGTGTTTTTAGATGGTTTTTATGTGTAACATTGGCTATGGCCCTATGGAGAAGAAAAGATGACATGTTGATGATGCACACTTACAAAATTGAACAGAAGAATAATAGCAAATTGTGAAATAGCAAATATTGGAAAAAGGAGAGGGGAGGATGGACTAGTGTAAGTGAACTGAATCCTTACTTTATATATCCAGGAATTATTAAATAAAGTTGGTAAATCAATGAATGAAGATATAAAAGGATGCAAGCTATGGAAATGACCTATAGAAAATCTAAAATAGAAGCAATTTTTAAAAAGAAGCTTTTCCTGAAGCGTTATAACTAAGTTGGGATATAATGTTCAAGAAATAGCTCATACTCCTCATAAAATCATCTGTATTAATCGGTCATTGGGTACATGTATTACTTGAATAAAAAGTTACTTGAAAAATTAGAAATTCTTATTGTGGTTTTTAAGTTTTATTCATGACCTCCAAATGCAAAAAAAACGTAAAAGTTTAATGCAGCAAGATAGTATATATTCTTTTATCAAATTATTTAACTAAAAAAACACTAAGTCAATATTGTGGAAGAAGCAATTAGGCCAATGTTCTCAGATGTTGTTGATGCAAATGTGACTTGGTAAAAAAAAAAAAAAACAAAAAAACACTGTGTCTCAGAAATGCAGGCTGGGGGAATAGCCACCATCTGTGCCAGAAGGAGCGAGAGCTCTGTGGGATCCAGGATCATACATCAGCAATCAAATGTCCCAGCCCAGAAGTGACACACTTCACTTCCATTCAGAACTCATTCCCCAAATCAGTCACACAGCTCCACTAAACCTATTAGGTGCCAGGAAGTACAACCTCTACCTTGACTCCAGAAAGCCAAGAACTAGTGACTGCCTCAGATTTTTGCACTGATAGGCAATATCTTTCAAACTATTGGTAAACAGAAAATATAAAGGAAATGTTTAATCTAAGTAAACTTCCAAGAACCTCGCCATTGAATTCATTTGATATATTCCCTCCCCTCCTTTTTTCCTCCCCTCTCCTGCTCCTTCTTTCTTTCCCTCTCTCTCTCCCTTTCTTCCACCTTCTCTACTATTGTTATTACTGGTAACATATAATCAGAAGATACTATGATTATGCATATAACAGAAGCTTTTGCTTCCTTAATTAGTTAAATTTTGTGTTGACCCTGTTTGTGATTCTTCTCACTGTCGGCTAAAGCTGACTTCCATCATTTATCAGCAGAGAAAATGAGAAGTGAATGTCACTACTGACAGTGGAATCACATCCTCAAGGTGTAGTTAAAGTTCTCATGGTTGCTATGTGACATTTTCTTTAAAAAATGAATTTAAAAGATATATTATCAGACATGATAAAGGTATCTCTCTCTCATGTCTTTTGTCTCTTTCATTCTGCAAAGTACCACAAAATTAATCCTCTTAAAGTACAGTTCTGATCATGTCATCATTGTACTGAAAATATTTCACCCAATCCACATCCCCTGCAGAATAAATTAGATTTCTCAGTCTGACATTCACTGTCCACAATAACCTGTCCTTAACTCAGCTGTTCAGCCCACCTTTCCACCATCTTCCTGTTAACATTCCAAATTCATAATAACTGCCCCAAATATGGCTGACATTTTTTTCTATTTCCATGGTTTTACTTATGCAATTCTTTCTGCCCAAATTCCCTTGTCTCCAAGACCATACCTATTTCCTGAAAACTCAACTTAAAGTCTGCCACCCCATCAAACTTCCTGGATAATTCTAGGGAAAAAAAGCACTTTCATCTCCCAAGACTGCACAAAACTTTATCCATATTTATAACTATAATTCAAGAAAAAATTTAAATCTCAGAATGTTTGTTAAAATTTCTAATCTACATTACTCAGAGGTAGCTCCAGAATTTCTTTATAAGAGTGATTTGGGAAATGATGAATAGCCATAAATGTTCTAGGAAAACTCTTAAAACTTGCATGGTAAGAACACGCTTGTTTTGGTTATTTTGGAAACTTGGTGGAAAAACATTATAGGGAAGATAAGACTTAAGTCTCATAAAGATCACCTATGTAACATCTCTGCTTCTATTAAAATGACAGAAAAAGCTTTGCTTTATTTACTTCTTTTTTTTTTTTGCTTTATTTACTTCTTACACCCTCAAAGTAAGTGTTTGAATACACACACACAATCCTATCAATACAAGCAGAAAATATATTTAACAAAAGCCAACACTCATTCATGTTAAACACTGTCACCAGCTGTAGACAGTCAGGAACTTTCTCAACTCAATAAGTTTGTACCTACAAAACGCCTTACAGCTAACATGCTTAATGGTGAGAAACTCAAAGCTTTCCCACTAAGATCATATACAATAAAAGGGTGTTCCCTCTCACTACTTCCTTCAACATCATACTGGAAGTTCTTGCTAATGCAGTAAGGCAAGAAAAGGAAATAAAAGGTATATTGACTCAGAAGGAAGACACAATTTTCTATGAGCAAATTTGGAAGAATTGACCAAAAATAAAAGAAACAAAACAACTCCTATAACCAGTAAGTGATTATAGCAAGTTTTCAAGATACAAGGTCAACATACAAATTGCTTTTTTATATACGAACAATAAACTGATGTAATCTGAAATTTAAAACAATACCATTTACATTAACATTACCCAAATCAAAATACTTAGATCCAACAAAATGTATAAAAATATATATGTGGAAAAAAAACTAATGAATGAAATCAAAGAATAAATAAAAAGAAAGCTATTCCATGTTCATTGATAAGAAGACTCAATATTATCAAGACATCAGTTCTTCCCAACTTAATCTATAGATTCAATGCAATCCCAATCAAAATCTCAGTAAGTTATTTTATGGAATTACCAAATTGATTTAAAGTTATAGAGAGAGGCAAAAGTCCCACAAAAGCCAGGAAAATATTGAGGAGGAAGAACAAAGTTTGAGGACTGAAGCTACCTGACTTCAAGACTTACTATAAATCTATAGAAATCAAGGCAGTATGATACTGGTGAAAGAACAGACAATGAATCAATAAAATAGAATGGACAACCCAGAAATAGACCCCATACATATAATCAACTGATCTCTGACAAAGAAGCTAAGGCAATGCAGTTGAAAAAGATAATCCCTTTAACAAATGGTGCTAACAACTAGACATCCATTGTGCAAAAAAAGAAAAAAATAATCTAAATACGGAACTTGCCCCCTTCACAAAAATTAACTCAAAATGGATTATAGACCTAGATGCAAAATGCAAAACTAAATTTCCATAAGATAGCATGGGAGAAAACCTACATGACCTTTGGAATGGTAATGCCTTTTTAGATACAACACCAAAGATAAGATCCAAGAAAGAAATCATTGATAAGCTGGATGTCATTAAAATTAAAAACTTCTGCTCTGCAAAAGACAATGTCAAGAGAATGAGAAGACAAGCCATAGACTGGAAGAAAATATTTGCAAAAGACACATCTGGTAAAGGACTATTAAAGGTTATTCAAAATATACAAAGAATTCTTAGAACTCAACAGTAAGAAAATAAACTGCCCAATTAAAAAATGAGACAAAGATCATAACAGATACCTCTTCAAAGAAGACATAAAGGTGGAAAAAAAAACATGAAAAGATTTTCCACATCACACATCAGGGCAATGCAAATTAAAACAACAGTAAGGTGCTACTACATACCTATTAGGATGAACAAAATCCAGAAAATGACAACACCAAGTGCTGACGAGGATGTGAAACATCAGGAACTCTCAGACATTACTGCTATGAATGCAAAATGGTAAGGCCACTGGAAGTCGGTTTGGCAGTTTCTCAGCAAACTAAGTGTATTTGTACCAAACAATCAAGAAATCATGTTCTTTACTATTTACCCAGAGGATTGAAAAACTTATAAAAACCTGCACAGGGATATTTATAGCAACTTTACTCATAACTGCCCAAACTAAGAAGCAACTAGGTGTTCTTCAGTAGGTGAATGAGTTAAATAAACTGTGATATACCCAGACAATGGAATATTATTCAGCACTTAAAAAAATCAGCTATCAAGTCATGAAAAGAATCTTAAATGCAAATTACTAAGTGAAAGGAGCCAATCTGAAAAGAATACATACTGTTTAATTCCAACTATGCCACAT
Source organism: Canis lupus familiaris (assembly GCF_011100685.1). Classification (NCBI taxonomy): domain Eukaryota; kingdom Metazoa; phylum Chordata; class Mammalia; order Carnivora; family Canidae; genus Canis; species Canis lupus. The sequence continues at coordinate 15,672,416 of NC_049222.1, read as the reverse complement.
TCTAGAAAAGGCAAAAATATAAAGACAATAAAAACATCAGTGGTTGGCAGGTTGGTGGTGGAGGGACACAAATAATCAGAACACAGAATTTTTAGGGCAGTGAAAATACTCAATGTATTACAATGATAGTTATGTGTCAGCAGTATACATTTGTCCAAACCTATAGAATGAATGTAAAATACTGAGCAAACCCCGATGTAAATTATAAACTTTGGGTGATTTTAATGTATCATGTAGGTTTATCCTTGGTAACAAATGTACCATTCTGGTTAAGTAATGTTGATAGCAGGGGAGGCTATGCATGTCCAGGCAGGAGGTATATGGGAAACATTTGTACCTTCTTCTTGATTTTGTTGTAAACCTAAATCTTTATTACACACACACACACACACACACACACACATTTATATATATATATATTTTTTTTTTTATAAATTTTTATTTATTTATGATAGTCACACACACAGAAAGAGAGAGAGAGAGAGAGAGAGGCAGAGACACAGGCAGAGGGAGAAGCAGGCTCCATGCACTGGGAGCCCGACGTGGGATTCGACCCCGGGTCTCCAGGATCGTGCCCTGGGCCAAAGGCAGGCGCCAAACCGCTGTGCCACCCAGGGATCCATATATATATAAAATGCTGATAGTGTCTAGTATTTTTTTTATTTTTTTATTTTTTATTTATTTTTTTTAGTATCTAGTATTAATTTGTGACAAAATAAAACAAAAACCCTTCAATCTAAGGGCACCTGCATGACTTAGTGGGCACCACCTGACTCTTGATTTTGGCTCAGGTCATGAGCTCAGGGTTGTAAAATGGAGCCCTATGTGGGGCTCTACACTCAGCAGGGCATCTAATATTCTTGGCCTCTCCCTCTGCCTCCCCCTCTCTTTCTCTCAAATAAGTAAATAAATGACATATTTTTTTAAAAAATCTTTGATCTATTCTGGCAAAAAGCAGAATGAGAACATGGGCTCAGATATTTAGGAAACACAATGAGTGTAGAACTCAAGAAATCAAATCAAATTGTTCCACTAGATTTCTATTTCTTGACATTTCTTTTCTCTATGTGGTTCTTCATTCTTAAAAGCAGCACTTCCTTAGGGTGTAGCACAGATGCCTAAATGGCTATCAGCAATCCCAAGCATGTATCTTGGTCTTGTGGCAACTCTAGAAAAAAAGAGAGATGTTTCCTTAATAGCTCTAAGCAGACAAATCTCAGAGAGGACTTCAGTCTAGCATGATCATGGAAACCTGTCATTCTGGAAGATAGGGCCTCAGGGAGGACTCTGATTAACCAAGGCTGGGTCATGTGACTGAGAGTGGGACGTGATGGGTACAGAATGTGTAACCATGAAAAAGGGGGAATTTTGTTATCAAAACAAAACAAATGGGGAAGTGATTTGGGGTGAGCAAAAATGATAATTACACAAAATATATGTTAGCATATATGTAACTTGTATGCACACATTCATTTTATCTTGTGGGTATGCACACATGCAAGAATGTGTGTGTGTGTGTGTGTATGTTTTATTTACCTTATTTTTGTCATTGCTTTGGTTTTATTTATGACCTTAGGCAGTTACCCAAATTACAATATATAAGGAACTAGCCCCCACAAGTCTGCCTTCACTTCTGATACCAATGGCAAGTTTGAGGATTTCTGAAAACCATCCTCAAATGTAGTGATTCACTAAAATGAATCACAAAAGTTACTGAAGTCTATTTTAGTCATGGTACAGTTTATTAGGGGGAAAGATACTAGTTAAAATCAACAAGGAAAGGGTGCCCAGGTGTCTCAGTCAGTTAAGTGTCTGCCTTTGGCTCAGGTCACGATCCCAGAGTCCTGGGATCAAGCCCCATGTCAGGCTCCCTCCCTGAGCAGGGAGTCTGCTTCTCCCTCCTACCTCCCAGCCTATGTGCTCTCTCTCTCTCTCAAATGAATAAATAAAATCTTTTTTTTTTTTTTTAAATCAACAAAGGAAAAGACACATAGGACAGAGTCCTGGAGGCATCCAAATGAGGAATTTTCAGCTGTCCTCTTCCGGTGGAGTCAAGGACAGTATTCTCCTCTCCCAGCCATGATGAGTGGCAATACACACATGAAGTACCACCAACCAGAAAAGCTCAACCAGCCTTTGGTGTCCAGATACCATACTGATCACATACCTGTATGGCCGACCATTAGTCTCCCATCTTCTGAGAGATCAGGATAATACCTTTAGTCTCTAGTTCCTCTGGATGTCTGATACAATATGGGCCAAAGCCCCCATGAGAAATCACATTGTTAGTCTGTTCAGTGACCAAACCCCCAGCCAAAAAAAAAAAAAAAAATATATATATATATATATATATATATATATATATATATATATAAATATATATATATATATATACTCTTACAGACAGGACATTTCAGGAACCTAGAGATCACCTGCCAGAAGCTGGGGGAAAGGCTTTGAGTCAGGTTCATTCTTTATAGCACAACAGTCTTTTCAGTGCCAAATCCAGGCAATGCCAACTCACTTTCCTGAAATAGTAGTTTCATCTATTCTCTTAAATTATTAACGAAAAATAGTATTTTAAAACTTCTCTACACAAGTCCCTGGTTATTATACAATGAATATTTCTTGCTTTATTCCAATTTCACTGGTGTGTAAAGAATTAATGAGGCACAGCTCGCAGATTGATGTTCATATTTATTAGTTTTTGTTCTTTTGCTAAACATGCCCTGTGTAATCTTTGATAATCGCTCAAGTTATTGAAAAAGAGTTTGCACAGCCTTAATATTATTTGCTTATTAGTCTGTGACAAACCATAAAATTTGATATTTTCACCATGACTACCTCATGAAATTTGCTCACTTTGTCTCTGATTAGCAACACACTTATAATGCCAACAACTTTTAGAAGTATTTTTTAGGAATATATGAATATACTTTGTTTTCATTTGAGATATCCAAGAGCAACTGAGAATGTTCTTCAACAACATAATCACATACATCAGCTTTGCCTTGAGGAACTATATCTAATACCTCTTCAATCTCATCCTGCTAAGTGAAACACTAACAGATCTGACACCTACCAGTGAGAATCTTCTTGAGATAATGTCTACACTGGAGATCCAAATTATGTGTTCAGCTGGTGCTAAAACTTTCCTTAAAATTTAGAATTTACCAGGGGCTTGAATGTATAAACCCCAATTCAATCAAGTCTGGCTATACTTCAGGTACTATGAATTTGACCTAAAAGAGAGATAGGTAAGCATCTATTTAGAATGTCAGACCTGTATGTGGCCTTAGAGATTATCCCCTATAGCCTTCTTTTTTTTAAAATGATTTTTAAAAAAGATTTACTTATTTATTTGAGGGGGTAAAAGGGAGAGGGAGAGGAGAAAGAGGCCCAGTAGACTCCATACTGAGAGTGGAATCCAACTGGGGGCTTGATCCCACGACCCTGAGATCACGACCAGAGCAAAACCAAGAGTCAGACACTCAGCTAACTGAGCCACCCTGGCACCCCATACAGCCTTCATTTTTATAAGTGAATTGCACAAGTTAGCTTTTGGCTAATAGCAAAGCCAAGAAATAAACCCAACTTTTTTGACTCCAGTTTTGTGCAGATACAAAAACTAAGGAGCTCTGTTATTTCTTTTTCCTGAACAAAAGGAAAGTAACTGAAGTCTGGCAATATTTACCAACCAGATAACTTTGTTAAAGCCCTGAGGCTAAGGATGAAGTTTTGGTTTGCTTTATTCAGTCCCTGTATATAACGTACAGTCAGGCCTTACAACGTCACTTTAAGAGGCTCCTTTTGTGATACTGAAAGGAGCTTCTAAAGAGAAAGATATATTCATGTAAAACTTCCCAGTTCCATTGCCCCGTGTGCTTAAGAAATGAGAGATTAAACTGCTACATCTTTATTGCATAGCAAAAGGCATATTTCCTTCTTTTTCTTCTTTTACTCAAAACAGGATTTCTCTAAGCAACGGTTATCATAATATGGGTGAACACATCTGTGCTTCACAGCTCATGACACCCCAGGGTGTGTTTATCTCCACTCTGCTTTTATGGCTCACGGCACTCCAGGGTGCAGCAAGTTCCTAATGGCTCTAGAAAGCACTGACAGTAATTTTTTACCACTTAAGACAGTTACTATCCCAGATGATGACTGCAAGTTAGATGGTATTCTGTTCTTCCTCTACAGGGCTTATCCCACATCATTTCATAATGCACATAGGATTACAGTCCCCAGAGACGTACCTTTGGACTAGAAAGATGACAATTTTCATACAAGAAGGTACCCAAAGGTTCATATTTCTTATTCAAATTTCATAGTTCACTCAGTGTAGATCAGGAGCTGAGCTAGAAGATGGTAAGATACAAAAATAAATGAGAAGCAGTACTTCCCTCAAGATCTTAGCGGCAATGACAATGATGTCTAAGCGTAACAACAGAAACCCATTTTTAGGATGGAAAGAAAGCACCTGCTGGAACTGGTGTTTGAGACTGACAGCAAGACAAGTGATTTCTTTTGTGTTTCAATTTTATTATATAATTCCCTGGGAAGCATCCATGGACCACTCCTTGAGAGCTGTCATATAAAGTCATATTTTATATGTGTCCATATGCATGAATATATGTTATCTGTATGTATCTATGTACGTACACATGTGTGTTTATATATGGTACACATGTAAGCAGGGATAGTTATCATTTTCTAGGCAGTAGTTCTCGTTTAACCACAGTTCAGCAGTAGCATTCTATAACGGCATCTTATACGACTGAAAGGATTATTATTTAGGACACTGACTTAGGTTGTGTCACCAAATTCATTTCAGCCAAAATGGTATCTCCAAAGCCCTGGAGATAGCCAACTAGAAATCTTAAACTTCTGTGATTCAGGCTTCCAAGCATTTAAATCTTTCCTTTCTAATTTATAACTTAAACAAACAAACAAAAAAAGATATCCAACTTTTCCAAAATCTCTATCTTCTCTTCCAGGCTAATTGAATTCACAATTTATTAAGTTTCATGTTACTTAAGTTAAAAACAATTATCCATTTTAACAAATGCCCACTGTGCATTTTTCCTCTCATTTATAAGTACACATTGACAACCAACAAATGTACTTATATGTCAATGGGGATATTTTGAAAATATTAAACCCCTCCAATTTAAATAGCCATTGAGCCTAAATGCTTAGTTTTTTCAGTCACCTTCTTATTCCTCATAGAATACACATTAGGAACGTGAATAGATCTGGTAGTTATGAATGTCTACCATGACAAACAGATTTGCAGAGAATCAACTCTGTGTCCAGGTTAGAATCAGTTATGATAATGTGCCCATTGAAATCAGAACAATGTGAGACTTTTCTGAATTTCCCTACAGCATCTAGTATTGGGCATGTATTGACAGTAAATACATAATTTTTAATCTGATTGGCTGAATAATGGAAATTGACTAAAGCTGATGAAAGGTTGGCAAATGAATGAATACCAACAGATAAGGAGTGAATTTAATGGTTTCAAACCATTAAATTAGGATGGCTGAAAAGGAAAGTGTCTACGTAATCTATGCTATCTCCAGAGACCTATAGGCCAAAGAAACAAAAGTAGTCAAACAAGGAAATAATGAATTACCAAAGAGAGATCAGAAATCATTATTAATTCATGTTTGGAAACATTTTATGGATGGGTCCTAGAAAAATAATATCCAACATCATATTTACCAAAGTATGTGCTTTATCTAATTCAGGGTAAATAAGAATTAAGAAAGTAAACATATTTTCAAAAAGTAAAAGATAAAATAAAATAGAACAAGCTTACCTGCTTATCTCATTGTTGGCAATCAAATAAAATAGAAGTTCTTGACGGTTTTCAGCCATTTCAGAATCTGAAGCAAATATCAAGATGACTTACTTAAATCCTGCATATGAGTGACCATTTCTCACATTGAATTTATATATAATTCTTAGTCTCTCTCCATGAGCTTTTTTTTCTTCCTCTTCTACCCTTTTTATTCTTCTTTCCTGAACTTAGATGCCAGTGCTCCCTTATTGGACAATATACAATATTTCCAAAAATAAAAGTAAGTCAGCAAGAAAGGAAGAAACAAATGAAACCAACAACTGCACAACACCTGAAGTCACAGGACATTCTTATAAGGAAAAAAGTGAATAGTGCTAGAAAGAAAAAAATTTAAAAATTGAGTCAGACAACTGGTAGGACTGGTATGTTTTCCCCTTGCTGACATAGAATCTTACTGGTAGTCACTGACCTGTGGCTTGTGCCCAGTGGGAAGAGAGTCGGAGCGTGAGGAGGGGCCAGGCCGAATGAGACCCCAAGCAAAGCCTTGTCCCATCTCCCAGGGTTTAATATCCGTAGGCATACAGCCAAGTGGCTATCTGCAAGTGATATAAAGATGGGTAAAGTCTCATTAGGAATTTGTCTGAACTGGTTTTTCCCAGAGAGCACATGAGAGAGTTTCTCAGTAGTACTGAGCCATATAAGTGTTATGTATCAATAGAGCCCCGGTCGCTTAGCAGCACTTTTGCAAGAATACTTCCCCTTTATGATCAATAAATTTCATAGAACCGGGTATTTTTACTTAGGGGACTTTTCCCAGTGAGAGAAATTCTATTCTTATCAGCTCCTTTTATGTATGTACATAAAGAGAGATGTTTGTGAGTCTATAAAAAGTACCCTTGATCTTGTTTGATAGACTATATCCTCCTCAGAGTGAACAGGCTTTCAAGTGGGTGACTTTGCATTTGCAAATGAATGACAATGTGTGTGCCAAATCCTCTCCCCAGCCACAAAAGTAATGGGATGAGAGTTTTATTTCTGGAAGAGGATTTCAAAACAGGTCAGTTCTCATTTACTCCTCAGCAGGTGCTGCTAAAAAAACTAGGAAAAGTAAGACGTGGTCATTAAACACAGCAGACAAAACAATACGTACATCAATCAATGCCTAGAAATAGGCTTTGAAATGTTATTTATTACCCATTGTCATCAAAAATGCATTACTCTAATGATCAGCATATTATGAAGACAGGCATTTTGGAGATAAATTATAAGACGAACTAAAAAAGATTGCTATCGTCTTGGCAAAGAAAGGTAGTTAAATTTTTTTAAATCATATAATTGTTATGGAAAGAATCTGTATAAATCAAACATTTCAGAGAGATCAGGTTTTTATCAGTCACAGAAACCCTCTCCAACTTTCCACACAAAATCCTATCAAGATACATAATAAAGTTAAATTTTAAACCGTTTTAGTCAAAACCATGCCTTGTTCCTGAAGTTCTGCTCTATTTACTTGGCTGATATTGGTGTGAATAGATTAAAAGCGCCAATATGAAAGAGACTCTCAACCTTGTTTTCAGAAGTATTTATAGGTTGGCACCTGGAGGTTTGCACTAGCTCTTGGAAAGTCAATACAGAAATCTAGTGCATGTTCTTCTCTTCCTTCATTAGAGAAATTGACAGCTGAGAGGAGCCCTCTGGTTGTCTGACACCAGTACAAGCCATGTTAACAAATAGTTCTCACCGGAGGCAGCCACAGGCACCATAGCCTGAAATTCTCAGTACCACTTACAAATGATGTGATACTGTTGCTGCTCCTCTGTCCATTTAAAATGTTAAATTAAACATCACAACTTGTCCAGGGCTTCCTCTTCTACATCCATTTTTGTGATCAACATTTTGTATGGCAAATTACATCCTTCTGCATAAGCCAAGAATATGATCTTATCCAGAGTCCTAAAATTGATTTGCATTTTGTTTCCATCAGCTAGTGGCTACAACTAATTGTTGAGAATTAACAGACTTCTTGCCTCGGATTTCAATCCTTACACTCTTGTTCGGCTATGGGGTTTCTGACCTCTCAGTAAGCAGCAGTATTCAGATGCAGGACAGGAAGATAGATGCGAGGGAGGGGATACAATGGAACAGCTCTCGAGAGTTCCAATGGGGCACTTTCAGTAGAGGAGGGAAGATGGAAGAAATTGCAGGACTGGACTACAGTCAAGAAAAACAATAAAGGGAATGAGCACTGAAACCTCCAATCACCAAAGAAAGTGTGACCAAGGAAGAAGAATAGGAGGAAAAAAAAATGAGCAAGGGGCTCATTAAAAAGACACTAGGCTGGAAAAATCACCACATCATGCATGTGTGCAATAAGGAAGAGCAAAACTTTTAGTAAAAATAAAGTCAGCAGTTTTTCTTTCTTGCTATCATTATTTAGTACACGTTTTATTTTGTAGTTCTAGATATTTTAAGTCTCCAAGTGTCTTGATGATCCAAGAAAGGATCAAATATTGATGAATGATCTGTAGCCTAGTCTGAAACCCATTTGCTCATTCCCCCTGATGTCTTCTGTGTTATATTTTCATCATAGTTTCCTTGTTACTTAATTAAGTCTTCCATGAAGCCAAATGTAAATTGGAAGGATCGCTGACATTGGGTCATTAAGGTAACTTCTATGTAGAGGCAGTCTGCCAGAACTGTAAAGGAAAAGTCAAAATCCAAGATAAAATCAAAAAGGAGAAGGAAATTGATGCTTAGTTTTTGGAGGAAAAGAGAGTCCCTTTCCTTTCCCCCCTAATAAGAAAGAGAAAAATTCAGAAAGCGAGGTAAAGTAAGACATCTAGCTACTTAGAAGGCTGAAGGAGAATTAATATAAAATCAAGAGAACCTATTCATAAATTAGCCATGGGGCTCAGAGGGTTCTAGGCAATTGTATTAACATACATAGCCAGATTCCAGGCACCCTTATGACAGAGAATAATTAAGTATGCATCTAAGGAATGACATGGGTAAGTATATATTGTGATATGGTTATAATTACAGTGAAATAATTAATGAGTTACATATAAGGCAACTAGAGTGGTCAGGACTCCCATCTTACTCCCCATCCCGTAAAGTCAAATGCAAAGCATAAATGGCCAGCATTATCTCCCCAGGCAAAACTGGAAAGGCTATTACCGAAAGGAAGCAAAATCAATGTTGGGCAAAAGTCAGATTCTCATGGCAAGCATTCTTTCCCCTGTTCCCTTTCCTACTGAATAAAATGCTATTTGTGTTAATGTTAGGTTGTGGAATGCAGTCTATAGCCTGTTTCCTAGATCATGTAGCTCTACCTACCAAAGTGGCTCCTCACAGAGCTCCTTAGAGAAAATATCTAAAGAATCATCTTACTCTCCTGGTAGCTTGGAAAACCTGTATCTTTCTTAAGTGTGAATGGAGAAATAGGAAAGAAATGTCAGGTATGTGATGAAAACCAGCAGCATACAAGAGAAAGAACAAAATTAACAAGAATTTTCAGTGGCATTTTGAAAGGTTAAGAAAATTGGAAAGACCTTTGAGGACACTGAATGTAATCAGAATGATCAGAGGAAGTATTATATTTATAAAACAAAATATAAATCTATGAACAAAGAACAATCTGAGAAGATGATCTCAGAGATTAAACAGAAGAATGACTGGAATATAAGGTTGAGAACATCTCCCTGAACACAGTGCACAAAAGGTTAAATAGTCAGGAAACAGGAGAGAGATGGGGAATAAAACCACCTATGTTTTCCATTGTCTAGCTAATAGGAATTCTAGAATGAGCAAGAGAGTGGAGAGGGATACACACCAAAATAATGCCAGAAAATTATTTCCTAGAGCTAAAGGAGGACACATCATCAGATTGAAGACAAATCAAAAACGAGTCATCAAACAAACACAAAAGGATCCATGCTTAGTACGTGAAATTGCAAACCATTAAGAATAAAAAGAAGATCCTAAAAGGTTCTTTATGGAAAAAACTAATTGCCTTCAGAGGAAAATGAGGCAATCTGGCATCTGATGTTTGGCCAGCCCACTGGCCACAAGATAATATTGGTGCAGCGATGCCTGGAAAGCAATATGGAGGTTCCTCAAAAAAGTAAAAATAGATCTACCATACAATTCAGCAATTCCACATCTAGGTATAAGCCAAAGGAAATGAAAACAAGGTATCAGAGAGAGATCTGCACTGCCATGTTTATGGTAGCATTATTCACAATAGCCAAGATAAAGGAAACAACCAAAGTGTCCATCAATAGATGAATGGATAAAGAAAGTGTGGTATAAATATACAATGGAATATTATTCAGCCACAACAAAGAAGGGAATCCTGCCATTTGCCAAAACATGGATGGACCTTACGGACATTATGCTAAATGAGGTAAGTCAGACAGAGTAAGATGAATATGTGTGATATCACTTACATATGGAGTCTTAAAAAAGCCAAACTCCTAAAAACAGAGTATAATAGTAGTTGCAGGGGCTGGAGAGTGGGGGATAAGAAAGGGTACAATCTTGCAAATGATAGTGACTGACTTCTAGAGATCCAATGCAAAGTACAGTTATTATTACAACATTGTACAATATTTGAACTTGCTAAAAGACTATGTCTTAATTATTCCAATCACAAAAAAATAAATAATTACACGATGTAATAGAGGTGCTATCTATCACTACAATGGCAACCACATCACAATATTTTAATATATCAAATCAACATGTGCACCTTAGATTAGCATCACATTATTTGTCAAATTTATCTCAGTAAAAAGAGATCAAAAGACATTAATAGAGTTCATCAAAATAAATAAAAATGCTCTTTAAAATATGAAATGATGCTCAATTTCATTCATAGTAATAAAAATGTATCATAACTAAAATTGGATGCCATTTTTTACATTTCAAATTGGCAACACTGCAAAATCAAAGCAAAAAATGTTAGCAACACTTGTAGAAAGTAGAAATCCACATGCAAATGCAATTAGGAAAAAAATTGGCAAAATTTATCAAAATTATACTTCTAGGAATATATTCTAATGAAAGCATTTTTTGTATTAGATTGATATTTGTGACAATACTAATATTTCATTATCTTTATCCAAAGTTAGTAATCTCAGGTATTTCAATCTTATAATAGCAAAAGATTAGAATCAATGTAAATGTTTATATATAAGGCACTTATGAAGTAGCCATTCAACAAAATACTATACAGTTGTAACTAAGAACCTGGAAGTTCTCCAAGATATGTGAAAATTTTAAGAGTATATGTAAATAAAAATATGAAGCAAATCAAATGTGGCATAATTTTAAACATTTGAGTGTAGGAAAAATAAAATTCATTTCATGTTGATATAAAACACTAAAGGAGATGAGATAATATCTTCATGATGCAAAATAAGATTGTATTTTTAAAATTTGATGTATCAAAAATTACAGGTTTAAGTCATTTTAAGTTATAAAAGTAACTAATGGAAAACTAAAAATAGTATAAATCTGAAACTTTAAGAAGGGGGAAAGAAGACAATGCAAATGATTTACATCTTTACCTTCCATATCAGTGGTTATTAAATATTGCCTACTGCTTTTAAATGAAGGAAGGAGAAAAACAAGCATGTTTTCTTGAATCATACAACAAAGCCAGAAGATACTGCCTTTGAGGAATGGATCTGGGAGTAAGGAAGGAAGTAGAACTATTATTTCTATTTAACTTGATTTGTTGCCAAACCCATGAACTACTTTGATTAAAAAAAAAAAAAAGTATCTTTGACAGAAGTTAGTAAATATAGGCAAAATTTCATATAACCCTTCGTGTTTAAGATTCAAGCAGCAGAAACTTTGTATGATCTTATCCACCACAAAGTTTCAATCACTCTGGCATGTAGTTGATGTTAATAAATAAGACATAATAAAGAGCTCTTATCCTACAAATCTGTAAGAAGAGAATAGTATCCAATAGGAAAATAAAAGGTAAAATAGATAAACAGTTCAAAAAATAATTACATGTGGCTAATAAACGTGTTTAATGTTTAATCTCACTAATAATGCAAGTTAAACCTACAGTGAGTTGTCATGTTTCCCATGTGAAATTGGAGATGATTTACAACAATACATGCATGTATAGAAGTTGTGGTGAGGCGGAACTCTCATACATAACCAATTTAAGCATAAATTAGTTAAAACAACTTTCTTGAAAACATCAAGTACAAGCAAGAATCCTTAAATATTTATACTTTTGATGTACTACCTTTATTTCTGGAAATCAATCTCAATAAAGTAATCCAAGATACTATAAAACATTAATGCATATGTTTCACAGCCCTATTTAACAGAATGAAAACTGGCATCAATCTAAGTGATCAACACTAATATTTAAATAAATGATGTACATCCATTTTAGAACATATTATTTAATAATTAAAATGTCATTATAAAATGTATGTAATCAAATGGAAATGTCTATGCATGATACATGAAAAACTCAGGATACAAAGGCATTTCAAAATGTTAATAATGGTTATTTCTGGTTAAATGTATTACAAATTGTTTTTTCTATTTTTTCCATATTGTCCAATTTTTCTACAAGGAAGGTATTTTTAGAATAAAAACAACAACAACAACAAAATTACTTCATTAAAAGTTAATAGAGTTCTGCTCCTGGTGATAGTAGAGTAGCTTGTAATGGATGAAAACTAGAGATGAAATTATAAACACTGGACATAATTGAGAAAACAAGTAATCAAAAGCTGAAAAAAACTGGAAGAGTCAATCTCTGAAATAAGAAAATGCACTTGGTAGGTTGGCATTTATGCAACTTTTCATGTGAGAGAACTCCTCATTCTACACGGTGTGGCCTGTTTCAGAAAGCCTGAGTCTTACTGGCTTGGCTTTGGGGTTGCCATACTATGTAGAACATGCTAAAGGAAACCATGGAAAGGAAAGAGTATGGGAAAGTCCAAAACTCTGCATTTAAAATCTTCCCAACCCCTTGGCTGGCCTCTAATCTATTAAAAAACTGACCAAAAAACAAAAACAGAAACAAAACTGACACCTGAGTGTCTAAGAAAAAGTGACAGACTCTCAGACATTTTAGCTTCTACCAACCACAAAGAAGCAAGCACCTAGAGTTTGAGTCTAGCCAGAGTAATTCCTGATTAAACAACTATAAACACTGCAGGGGAGAGTAGCAGAATTTACTGTCTAGAGTGGTTTTATTCACAATTTTCTGTTTATAAACAAGAATTCCCAAATAAGGAAAACATCAAAAAATCTGATTCACAGGGAAGTGGAATGTCAGTCATCAGGAACCAACTAAAACATACAGATATGGGCGGCCCAGGTGGCTCAGCAGTTTAGCGCAGGCTTCAGCCCAGGGTGTGATCCTAGAGATTCGGGATCAAGTCCCACATCAGGCTCCCTGCATGGAATGGAGCCTGCTTCTCCCTCTGCCTGTGTCTCCGCCTCTCTCTCTGTGTGTGTCTCTCAGGAATAAGTAAATAAAATCTTTTAAAAAATAAAATAAAACATACAGATGTCACAATATAAAGCAGTTATTTTACTATAAATACACTCAGAATAAAAAGATGGAGAATTTCAACAGAGAGATAAAAATTACCAAATGATGGAGACTCAGCAGTACTATATTTGAAATTTTAAAAATCAGTGGATGAGGTTCACAGAAAATTGGAGATGGAATTAGTGAACCTGAAGACAGATCAGTAGACACTAATCTCAAAAAGAAAAACAAAATAGAGCCTCAGTTACATGAGGACAATACCAAACAGTCTCACATTTGAGTAGTCAAAGTCACAAAAGGAAAGAAAAGAGACTGGGACCGAAAATATATATGTGTATATATACACATATATATACACACAGACACATACACACACATATATGTATATTAAAATGTGTGTGTGTAATAAGGTTATAGTTGCAAAAAAATTCTCAAAATTCTTGAAACATAAACTTACAGTTTGAGAAAATCAGTAAAGCACAAGCAAAATAAATACAAAAAAAAAAAAATACTAGGGCTTATCATAGTCAAACTGTAGACAGCCAGAAAAAAAGATGACACATTACACACAAGAGAACAGTAATAAGAAGAACAGCTGACTTACTTTCAGAAAGAATAAGAGGTGTGTGTACATTCATTAAAATGTATTGAATTGTGCACTTGAGATGTGTGCATTTCACTCTTTGCACATTTAATCTAAAACACTATAAATAGATATTGAATCCTAGTTTGTAGGTTTGCTTTTTCCAACAGTGGTATGAATTAGCAATTTTAATGCCATATACCCTAGCTTGAGCAGAAGTGTAACTATAGTGACAATAATGAAAGCTAGGTTTCTCATCACTGGGGAGGAGAGTTACAAATATGGAAAGAGGAAACACTAAAATACACTCTGCCTGCTGGACTGGAATTAGAGATATGAGTAAAACATATAAATACAGATACGGGAATAAATATAAATTTATACATATATGTGTATGTGTGTATATACATATGTGTTTATATAGATATAGGTGTCTATTTATATGTCTATATATGTGTGAATTTGTATGTGGGGGTGTGCATGTTTAAATCCCTACATATGTATTTCCTAGGCTACCTGATAAAGGGACCTAGAAACAATGACCCATCGGTAGTACTGAGCATACCTAGTACCCAAATTTTAGTTTTTAAAGACTATTTCCGCTAAAAGAGCAGGGAATTTTGCAGAGAAGTCTAGGATATCCTGTTGCATCATAAAGAAAGGAAGAGCTAAAGTAATGCTAGTGACATATCAAAAGAACACAGGCCAATTTGAAAGGGATCTCACTGGCCAAATTTTGAACAATTTGAATGTTAAAATAAATACTGATGGAAATGGCTTATATCCCATTGAATAAAATAAAAATCTATTTGTTTATTTGGTATAAATAAATAAGAGTACGTAAATGGATGGGGAAGGAGGGGCAAGTTCTTCCTTGCAGTAGATCTCATAAATATAGAAGGATGTTTAAACTAGTAGGCAGTGCCCACTTTGGCAGCACATATACTAAAATTGGAACAACAGAGAAGATTAGCATGGCCCCTGCGCAAGGATGACATGCAAATTCGTGAAGCGTTCCACATTTTTGAAATTAGTAAAATGTGACCAAAGATTGAAATAATATAGTAGAAGTGAGAACCAGGAGGATGAGACAGATTGACCAGTGTTGGATATATGCAACTAACAGATCTACCAACAAATACTAGAACTCAGACTGTGTATAAGTGGACCAAGTAGCCAAGAAGACCATACGTCACAAAATACTGTCTGCATAATTTAGACAATGCTTTGTCATTGAATATACTTTTAATTTTGATTTTTCTGAATCTATTACAAAATTAGTAGTTTCCAAACCTTGTTTTATCATTCATTTGTATCAATAAAAAAAAAAAAAAAGGAAATGTAAAAAAAACTAGTAGGCAAAAATTTGATGAAAAGCAGTGTATTTGAATAAGTCTCAAAATATCTCCCTCTCAAATTGCTTATTAATTTCAAAGGAAAAAATCGTATAAAACTTGACATATACCACCTTAACCATGTGAAAGAACCCAATTGTGCAACTCTGATATGATACCTTGAGAAGGATACAATGCACTCTTTGGTAGTCCTACTAAAAACACATCACATCAATCTCATGATAAAGAAACACCAGACAAACTCAAAACAGAGAAATATTCTACAAAATAACTCGTCAGTGCTATTTAGAAATATCAAGGTCAGAAGAGATGAGGAAAGAATAAGGAACTGCATGCAATGAAATGCATGATCTTGTCCTTCATAGGGGGAAACAGGAACTAGCTATAAAGGACTTTATTGGGGGCAGTTGATGAGATTTAATAAGGAATATAGATTAGATTATAGCGCTATTGTATTTCCTTTTATTATTGTATTGCAGTTACATAAGAGAATGTCTTTGCTCCTAGGAAAAAACATACTTTTTTATGGGTAAGTAGCTACATCTCCAATTTGCTCTCAGGTGGTTTGGAACGTGGTATGTTTACATAAATATATGGGTCAGGGACACCTGGGTGGCTCAGTGGTTGAGCGTCTGCCTTTGGCTCAAGGCGTGATCCTGGAGTCGCAGGATCGAGTTCCACATCGGGCTCCCTGCATGGAGCCTGCTTCTCCCTCTGCCTGTGTCTCTGCCTCTCTCTCTCTCTCTCTCCCTCTCTCTGTCTCTCATGAATAAATAAGTAAAAATCTTTTTTTAAAAAAATATGGGTCAAACATATATGCAGCCAATAATCTGTATTTGTGAATTTACGTACTCAAATTTATTTGTAACCCTAAAATCAATACAGTGTTTTAGCAATCATTCACAGACAGAGGCAAAGCAGCAAAGAATTTGAATCTCTTGACTTGTATGTTCCTAGCTTGGGCAGAAAACAGACACACTTGGCCTTCTTTCAGCTCTCATCTTATAAATAAGTATCCTTCTTATGGTCTCTTTAGTGATATGTTTTTTGCATTTTTGTATTTTTTTAGTGATTTCGATATTTAAAATGACCCTCCATTGCAGAGCAGAAGTGCTGTCTAGTGTGTTCCTCAGCTGAAGAAAGCTGTAATGTGCCTTCCAGAAAAATACATGCATTAAATAAGCTTCTTTCAGGCATGAGTGAATGTGCTATTGGTCAAAGATTCAATATTAATGAATCAACATTGTCAATTGTATTGATTATCTTGCTAATAAATCAAATGTTTTAAATAATATCATTTATTATTTATATATGAAATAAGGTGCCTTTAAACAGAAACACACATAAAACAAAGTCATATAATGATCATTTGATTTAAAAAAAATAAAAAAAGCTTGTGACCCAGGACTCACAGGAACCTAATCCCATATTTCCCCTAGGAGTGATAGTTCCAGATTCACTCACTCAGTGTTCATAGTGGCGTTAGAGGACATGACTAATACAAATAACGGCAATTCACTATACATAAATGATAGCTAGATT
Source organism: Canis lupus familiaris (assembly GCF_011100685.1). Classification (NCBI taxonomy): domain Eukaryota; kingdom Metazoa; phylum Chordata; class Mammalia; order Carnivora; family Canidae; genus Canis; species Canis lupus. Next base: position 15,655,590 of record NC_049222.1, on the reverse strand, counting down.
AAATATGGATACATAATTGGCTATATATCTACACATAGACATAGAACAAATAGAACAAAAAGTCACAGTTGTTGCTGAATCTGAGGTAAAGGTATATGGCAATCTCTCTTATATTCATGCAACTTTTCTGCCAGTGTAAAATGTTATCAAAATAAAAATTTGCCAAAATGTATAACAGATGCATTATTACAAGATGCTCTTCCCTACAAGACACACCAATTGGTTTCTCTCCGCCTAGAAATCTGAAATCATATGGGAATACAATCTTCTGTGTGATATTTCTGGACAATTAGAGTGAAAAAGAAAGAGACAGAGAGACTGATTAAATAAAAACCAGGCATTAGTGAAATTCTGTTGTTCATGCAGAAAAGATGAAGTAAACAAAATACACAAAAGAGAAGCAATGTTTTTTGTTTTTGTTTTTGTTTGTTTTTGTTTTTGTTTTTGTTTTTGTTTTTAGGTGGCTATTGGGGCTCATGGAATGTGCAGTCCAAACAAGACATAGTAAGTAGCAGCATTGGAAATGGCAGTGGCCTTCTAGAGACTGTGGTTCTGTTGAGGGCCTACAAAAAAAAAAAAAAAAAAAAAAATGGTGGTGGTTGGGAGATAAAGTCACAGGGTCCTCAGAAAATGATGACAGGCAGTTGGAGGTTCTCTTTAAAGTACACATAAAATTAGCTTTTCCCTATTGAAGTAAACTGGCTTAGATTAGAGAAGTTCTATTTTGCCAAAAGGAGCTCTCTTCACTCATTCCTCCTTTCATTCCTGGGTGGCGACCATTAAAGCACTGATCACAAATAGTCTGCGGATTTTACTTTTAATTAAAATATGTCCTTTATATTACGGAGCCATTAGCTCCTGACATTAGATTGTACCACTCATTTCTAATATTAATGGATCTGGGCTCTCAGCACTTTGAGTTATAATTTTAACATTAAGACTCATCTTTTTCAAAATTAAATACCTATCCTTAAAAAACTTAGTTAACACACATATATAGCTTCTATAATGCTGAACATCTGATTTAAAAAAAAAAAAAAAACTAATACTGTTGTTGTTTTCAACGTTTTTTCATTGTTTTCACTTTAAGTGATTATTTTAATAGATATAGCTCAGATAATTTCACACATATTGATTTTCCCAAGCAAGCCTTGGAGAAAAAAAAATCATAAAGAAAAATAATAAAAAATTAATAAAGTAAGTCATTCAACTTAACTATTTAAATGAAAAGATAAGGATTTTTCTTGAGACCATTGTATTAATATTGCAATTGAATGAAAGGCACAGGACTTAGGACTCCATTCTGCTCAACAAGTGTTTATCAACACTTACTATGTACTGGAAGGCCCCTGTCTTCAAGGAGCTCACACAACAGACACACATATACACACAATCAATCACATTGATTACAATTGTGATCAATTATATCCTAGCTAGCAGAGGTTGTAAAGAATACTGGGGAAAAGATTATTTAATGATCACCTATAATACACTAGCCTACGACACTTCATCTTTATAAAAACCTCATAATGTCCTATTTTACAGATATGCTTTGAGGTTCAAAGAACTGAAATCACCTGCTCATGGTAAACAGGAGAACTGAAATTCAAACCTCTCCCTACTTCTAATAGCTGTTTATATCTGTTTTATTATTTTTTTAAAGATATGCCATTGAAGTACAGATAAAGGAGTAATTCATTCTACCTTGATGACTTAAAGAAGGTTTTCAAAAAGAAGTGGCATGAATTCTGTCCTTAAAAAATATTATAATGATTGGGCTCCTGGAAAGCTAAACCACTAATGGGATATTAGATCTGCATTCCTGAGGAAGAATCAACCTGCCAGTGTGGATCTGGTGGACTGTGGATAATTTGAAGTTGATTTGGAGGCTTCTAGCTCTAGAGATGTCATTCATTAAAGTAGGAACCACAAAATGAGAGCAAGTTTGTAGCAAGATAACTCACTGAAGTGAGTAACTCACAACCAATTATTATATTGACACATTGTCCTTACCTGACTTTAAGGGTAAGAAAGGTAATAATTGGGCACAAGAGGGAAATAAGAAAATTATGCTTTTATAAACTGAAATATGTATAAGCCCTTGGGATTATCTGAAAGCTCTATAAGGAAATGCTTTATATGTATAAGTGGAAAAAATTATTTTTCAACAACACAATTTTTTTTAGCCAAAATTGCCTAGTTTTTGTTTGTTCATTTTTTTCCTACTGCATGCTGGGAAAACTGTCAGCAATTAATTAATGTCTTTTGAAGTTGCAGTCTTTTTGAACTGCAAGAAAATATAATGCAAAACATTTTGAGCCAAATAACACATTAATGTGACCCTAGATTTCAAACCCATGATTATTTAAGATGCCTGAAGTTATCCCACTGGGGTGTTTAAATTCTTCTAGATGCTCCCAAAACAATTCCTTCTGACCCCACGTTAATTGTCAATCTTCAGAGTCTGGCTTTTGCCAAGGAGAGCTAGGGGTCACAGGGAAACAAAGACTCCCAATACGGATTAACACACTAGAGTCTGTTAAACTGGGATCCAATTTCCCAGGTGTCTTCCCACTTCCTGTTGCTCTGACAACCTCCCATTTGATTAGGGTGGAACCAAGGGGGAGAAAGTAAAAAACAAAAAAACAAAAAAACAAAAACAAACAAACAAAAAAAAACCATGAAACTTACTAAGGCAAAAATAGTATAAGATTACCATTCTAAGTCAGTCTCATATTTTATTCATAGTGTCATTTTTTAACCTAGAGAAGGAACAAGTGGTGTTTGGGAGTGGGGGAGATGCTACTGCCTTCCCCCTAAAGAATAATCTTACGTGATTAGGTGAAGAAACCTAACTATCTCTATTCTGTCTTCCTGAAATCTCTATAGCCTTTTGAGGTAATAAATTCTGTGGCTTTTCTGTCCACAATGTAAAGCAGTACTTTCTTGTCATTCTCTGAAATTTACTCTTCTGGGTTTCAAGAGATGCCTCTTAGATTTAATATTCCAGGAACTATGAAAGCCTGCATTCACCTGACACTTGGACTTCAGTTATATCATCATATGAACTTTCAACCTACATCTATTCATGTTTGACTCTTAATTATTTTGCTTTCAGTAATGACTCTACCACTTACCAGGTATGTGACCTTGGGCTAGCTGCAATGATCTGTCTGTGTCCCAGTTCCTTCATCTTTAAATACATCTTAATAGTATCTATCTTGGGATTGTTACAAAAATTAAATTATTCAATGGTGAGAGAGACTTTAGATTAATGCCTTATTTCTATGATAAGTTTTCAATAATTCTGAACTATTATTTTCATCGTGGACAAAGGCAATGTCTAGATTTTATTGTCTGAAGTTAATGATGCCTACTCTAGGGTGAAGAAATAGAAGAATTGGGAAGGAATATGAAAAGAGTGAACTTGAAATTATATCTAACTGATAATAATAATAATAATAATAATAATAATAATATCATTTATACCTATATAGTGCTTACCATTTATCAGGCACTATTTAAAAAGTCTTACATATATCAAGTCATTTGGTTTTGTAACTCCATAACGGAGCTGGAATTACCCCAGGAGGTCTGTGGATAGATTTAACATCCTTAACTATCATGTTATATTGTGTCTCATCATGGTTACTGAATAAATGTTAGTTATTACTTCATTAGGCTTATTACAAATGCTGCTACTTCTGCTGTTGTTGACCATCATCTTCTAGAAAAACCCAGCTCAGAATGACAACAGCTGAGAAAATGATGCAGAATATATCCTCCAAGAGCATCATGAGCATTGAAAGAACAGGAAGCCAGGTCTCTCTGAAGAGAGTTCCTGATGTTGGGAGGATGAGTTACAGATAGGAAATCTAACCAACTTTAGCTCTGACTTTGATTGGGCTTATATATTCACACACTCACTAGCAAAACAGTCATGAGAATTCTAACTTTACAGTAAATGGCTCAGAACCCTCTGGTAAAACGAATAAGATGCAAAGAATATACAGATCAGAGCAGCTGAGTGGTCGAATAAGAAACATCAGTGGGGGGATTAGACCCCAAATAAGGTGTAAACTATTTTAAAGGTAATGCATGAAAAGTACTACTTAAGTCGGGTAAAGGGTGGTATACTGTAGAGATTGGCAAACCTAAGCCTGATGCCTATTTTTGTACAGTTCTAGGAGCTAAGAATGATCTTTACTTTTCTGAATGGCTAAAAAAAAAAAAAAAAAAAAAAAAAAAAAAAAAAAAAAAAAAAAAAAAAAAGGAGGGATATAAGAATATGTTTTATAGCACATGAAAATGATTTGAAATTCAAATTTCAGTTTCCATAAATAATATTTTATTGGAACACAGCCAACCCATTTGTTTATGTATTGTCTACATCTGCTTTCTCACTACAAAAGGAGAACAGAATTGTCCCCACAGAGACCATATGGCCCACGGTCTAAATGTTTCCTATCTGGCTCTTTACAGAAAAAAAAAAAAAAAAGCTGTCAACCGCTGGCATAGTGCAATGGAAAATAACTTAGTTTCTGCCAAAAAATATTTCTGTTACCTTGGGCTTCCTCACCAAAAAATCAGAGAATTTCATAGGTCCAGTGGTTGTCAAGCTAACCTCTCAGGAAATGGAGTTGGCTAAGGAGCCATTGTCTAAAGTAGAAGAAAGAAGTTAATAGGAAAGATTTTTGCCCTTGTTATAATCGCCCTTCTTCAACCAGAACCAGGACTTTTGGATCTGATTTTCTAAAGAACATTTCTAACAAACAAACAGCAGTGCCAAGAATAAAAACCAGAGCTGACCACTCCTGAAAGGGCCTTTCAGGTTATAGGTAGGCCTCATTCTGCCTTCGAGCTTTCCTGTCTTGTCCCATTCCCATAGCAGGGGCAACCCTCTGGGTTTTCAGTCAGCAAGGCCTATCCTAGATCAGACCAGGCAGGTTCACGCTCTCTTACTGTAAAATCTATATGTTTATTAGGTGAAATTTTTAAGCCTTTTCAGCCACAGCTTTGGTTCTATATACTAATGGTAGAACCTTGTGCCTTGAAAATACTGAGAATAAGCCATTGTTTAGGTTACCCCAGGCTTTAACATCTCTACATGCATCAGTAAGAAAGAGCGGGTAGTCCCTTGAATAGAATGAAAGAGAAGGAAAGGAGAGTAAAACACTGAAGTAGCCTCTGAAGTTCAATCTTTTTATGCCAAAAAGGATATGCTACCTCAGAAGTGGAAGATTCCATCAACAAAGTTGGTCAGGGCAGAGAAATGCGTGCATGATACTGAATAACCATTTACTACCCCCTCCTCATTGTTTTTCAACTTTGCATTGATCTTTTGATAGAACCATCAGGTGACTGGCTGTTTGCTTCAATGATACAACAGACTTCCATTAATCCCCTCTGTTTCCAGGGTTATTAAAGAATGGAGCATCTTCTGGCTCTGTGTAGATGAGTATCCTCTTATTGGGTGATAAGCGATACCGAGATACATTTTCTTTCTCCTCTTAGTGATCTTGCATTTAGGAACTCTGGTTATGTTATTTCCACAGACTTATTTTCACATAGAGATGAGGAAAATGCAACTTTATGGTTCAAAGAGAAACGCTTAACATGGCTTATAAAAAATGTATAGGGCTTCTCCAACATCAAATAACTCTTCGAATACTACAGTGTGGTAGGCTAAGTGTAAATGAAATAGAAACATGCTCCAAACATACCTGAATTTAAAAATTAAAAGAGAAAAAGGCTCCAGGCAAAATGTACCAAAATGTACCCTACTCATTCAGAAAGTTATTAGAAACATTTTGCTAAACACACCACAACTAGGACTTCTTGTCCCTTTGGAAATGTTCAGTGGGGGGAAAAAGTCTGAATGTGAAGATAACACACAATATTCTTGATGCCATGGTTTTAAATTGAAATAGTCTGTTATGCTTCCTTTCTGATGCTCCCATGTGCTCTTGCTCTGAGCTGTTAAACTCTGGCCATGGCAGAAGCAGCTGCATTGCACTGGGGTGTGAAATTATCCTTAAGCATATTTGGTGGAAGAGTTAAGTTTATTCATTGTCATCACAAAAGTAATTGCAAGAACAGTGAAGCAACTGAACAGGCCTGGTATTGTTTGGACAAAATAAGATTTCTTTGTTTCTCTCTTCATAAATATACATTCTGCAACAATATTTATAATAAAGTTCTTTATTAAAATTTTTATCAGAGAGTAGAGCATTAAGAGAATATAGGATATTCTTTCTTTTTTAAGATTTTATTTATTTATTTGATAGAGAGAGAGAACAGGGGGCATGGGGCAGAGAAAGAGGGAGAAAGAGTCTTACACAGACTTCCTGCTGAGTGAGGAGATGCAAGGCTCAATCTCACAACCCTGAGATCATGATCTGAACCGAAATCAAGAGTCAGATGTTTCACCAAGGGAGCCACCCAGGCGCCCCTAGAATATGTTTTCAATTTCACTTTCTCTCTTCCTCTATCTCCCATCCCTTATTTCTAAAAATTGACCAAAGTGCTCCCATCCCACAAGGCTATTCAGAGATACCTCTTTTAAGCATTCTTCAGAGAACAGCATTATAGTCATTTGAATTGTGGCATAATTTAAAAGCAAGTGGAAGTCAGCATGTAGATTGTAACAAATGGTTATGGAAGTACCACCAGCATAATTCCACCAAGAGGCAAAATTCAGTGGTCCACTGACAGTACAAGTGTGGGGTTGGCCAGGAATTTAATATGGAAATTAGAACAATGGATTAGCCTCTTGAATGAAAATTTTCCTTATCTACAAAGCAAGAATAACTACATAGAAGTGAACTGATTCCTCTCAGAGAATTGGAAAGCCTTTTCTTCCCCCTTAGTGAGAGTTTCGTATTTAACAGCATGCTTAAAAAGCACAAGTAGGAGGAAGCCAAGACTGAAGGGAAGGCACCTTCATTCTGACCCAATTTCAGGTTCCTGGTTTTCTTTTCTCACCTATGATAATTATAACTGCCCTGGTCCTCTTGATCTTAACCTGCTTTTATTTTGTGTTACATTTTTGTCTTGACATCTTTATTTAAATATATGTAAATATATGTAAAGTGACTATTTCAAATCTCTGTGAAAAGATTCTATGCAGCCAACCACTTCCCTTCCCCCCCACACACATACACATCACACAACAGCCCAGAGTTAGAAATATTATTACTCCCATTTTGGAGGAAAGAGACCTTGCAAGGTTAAGCAACTTGCTTAAGTGGCCCAAACACTGTTAGAACCAGGTCTGACTTCAAAGCCCGTATAAGTTCTTCTAAAACAGTTTGTTACACAGAACCTGAGGATATATGAGGGGCTTCAGAATTCTCTACGATACTGTTAGCTTTTTTAAATAATAAAAATGTGGTGGAGAATGTGCATTCTCCATACACATCCAGGAATTTATATATGGCATGTCACAGATCACCTGGATGAAAAAGTTAAAATGAAGCACTGCCATAGTTTTAGGATCCACATCACAGTCCTTTACAACTCACTCTTTGTGTAGCAGCCAGACTTTTAAAAAATAACAATCCTAAAAAAAAATCCTCCAATGATTTCCTACTACCATTCAAAGAAAATCGAAACTCCTTGCCTCACTTCATGACACTCCATATGATCTACTTTTCCAGCCTGGTCTTTTATCTCTTCCAGTCCACTCCCTCTCAGTAAGCTCCTAGAGAGGAGGTCCCTCTTTTGGATATTTCCCTCCTGTAACTGTAAGGGCACTTCAAAAGACAGGACAGAACAAAACAAATGCTTTTGAATGAATGAATGCTTACACTGGTAATAGAAAATACAATTCTAATTGTTGCAAGCTTTGGAAAAGGAAAAAAAAAAAAACCACACAACAAAAAACAGGTAGACCTAATAAGTAAATGATGTAATAAATCATAAAAAGGCCCAATCATAGCATATTATACTAACTGAATGAACATTTTTCAGGAGTTTAAATTTAAAAGGGTGAAAAATGTGGGTCTTCCCACACAGTCACAGTGGTACGACATGTTGAAGAAAGATCCTGCCATAGTCACAATGCAAATATTGCTTTAATTTCTTCAAAATAGCATCATTAGTCACATTAAGTTAAAGTTGTTAATTTCAATTTGTTTTTATATTTTCATTTGAGTTCAACTTGAATTCAAATTATTTTACAGTATTATACACATATATGCTTATTTGCAAGTTACATAATTTATGCATGCATTTATATATTAATATATACATTCTGTTAAAAAGAAACAACAGGCCCAATATAGAGTCAACTGTGCTAAGCCCCGGGTCAGCAAATCAAGACTTAATACCTTACCTAAAAGCAGTTTCAACCCCTCTCAGGAATGTGATCTTAACAGGTTACTCAGGAGTTTCCTGATCAGCACTAGTGAGCTAACCTGCCCGACAGACCCTTGATCATCCTCTAAAGGAAGATAACCTTGCCTGAAACAAGCCACTCTTTCTTTTCCTCCTTCCTATAAAAGTCTTCCATTTTGTACAACTCCTCAGAGCTCCTTTCTATCTGCTAGGTAAGATGCTGCCCAATTCACGAGTCTTTGAATGAAGCCAATTAGATTTTCACATTTATTCAGTTGAATTTTGTTTTCTAACAATATAAATTATAATTTATTTATAAATTATAGATTTATAAGCTACATAAGCATAACGAACTTCTCCTAGTTTCTTAAAATATAAGCTAGTATTATTATACAAAAAACTTACATGGGTCCATATATTACTCAGGTCTGGGAAACACTGCTTAATTCCGTGCTGTCTCCCACTTCACATCACTAAAATATCCTTTGAAATCTATTGTTTTTTAATTAAGTATTAAATATGAATTATGACTTAAAAATACAGCATATAAATTGTTGAAAAGAAGGACTTTAGTGTGTCTCAAAGAATTTATCAAAGAGTTTATATTATCCTTCAAAAGCAATTTATGGTAAACATTTCAGGAGGGAGAAAGTTTGCACAATGGATTAAATCAGTGGTTCTCAAAGCATGGTCACAGGACTAGCAGAAGTAGCATCTCCTGAGAACTTGCCAGAAATGCACATCCTCAGCCTCTACCCCAGACCTACTGCACCCAAAAACTTAAGGGTGGGACCCACCCAAGTGTGTCCTAATAAGTCTCCCCCCATCGTGATTCGGATGCCTCCTAACCTTGACCTCACTCTAGGAGATACTGACTCGGATAATATTAAGAGATTAGCCATACAATGCAGAAAAAGCTTCTCCCTGAAAGGGCTTCTTTACAATGGCTTTTTATTTTAATTTATAAAACGTGTTTTCTCTTTGATGTGCATCATACCTTTCTAGTTTTCTTTCTTCTTTCCGTTTTCTTCTTTTTTACATAGGCGACAAAGGTCAGTGCCAGGCAGTCAAAATACTGTTTGGATAAAAAGGCTGTGTTTACAAGATTCCAAATCAAGCAGTAAACTAGATCATCTAATTCAATTAAACACAAAAGTGAAAAATGAAGCCACTCATTCCACCTGTTTGCCTCTGCTCACAGCATAAGGAGAGAAGAAGCCTCACTTATAATTCCATGTCAGGTAGTCATACTCCACTACAACCATCTCAGACACCATGTCTGGAAAGCGCCCCAGAAGCCATGGTGCGGTTCAGGAATTTGTATTTTGAGCCTCATACTTTAGCCACTGTGCTGCCATCATTTTTATTGGTTATGCCCTCTACAACTCTGAAGTCTGTAATTCTCCTAGAACAGGCGTCTTTAAAGCCAGGAAGCTTCCAAAGGGAGTGAGTTGCATTAAATTTGCAAATCCATTTCTCTTGAATTAGTCGAGGGGGAGAGGGGGGAATGGAAATGCAGTTTGTCCTCAAGAAAGATCAGAAAAAGGCCAATTATCCCTCTTCAAATTACCATTTAAAATAATAAATTGTTTCCCCACAAATTCCCTCATTGGGCCCTGAGCATGTCTTTGTATTGTTTCAAACAACAACAGAGAGTCTCTTCTCTAAAGGAAGACACCACAGGATGCAACGAGCACTCCAGGAGAACAAAATAACCGGTCGTTCATCTCAGAGGCTGGGTCCTTCAGCGGCAGGGGGCTTGGCACGGAGGAACGCTTTTCCCACCAGGTCTCCCGACAAAATTATCAGCTGGGAGAGCAAAGTGGCTCCTGTTGTGCGCTGAGTCACAACACAGCTAGAAAACTGAAGCAGCCTCTCCAAGGAAGCTGCTTTTGTTGGGAAGTCTTTGCAGAAGGGGAGGATGTTGAAAAGAAGAAAGGAAAATGAGATCCAAAAGAAAATGCATCCTGGCTTCCCCAGACACACTCATATTGTGTGATATGTGTCCCTCTTCTTGGCTAGAACCTGTTTAACTATAAAAAGGCCCTATGTCCTCGAATCCTAAGGAGAATTTGTGAATACAAGTGCTAGAAAGCAGCCCTCTGACTAATCTTTTCTGGGCTGGCAGCAGTTGGAAGAAGCAGTGCTTACATATTTATTGAAACCGTAGTTAATGCGTTTATCTGAGCTAGGATCACTCTTCTCTTTCTCCATCTCCAGGACAAATTATCCAGCAACCATAAATTTATTTCGGGATTCATGAATTCAAAACCTATTATGAGTTCAAAAGGTTTTCTTTGAACCAAAATCTATATAAGAAGTTCAATAATGGTGGAAAACCTATATTCTTTTCTAAGGAAAAAAGTTGCAACGAACAAGATAATTGCTGGCTGTACTTGTAGGGGGTAAGATACAGTTCAAGGCTTCTCTATGAGAAATAAAAACAAAGTAGTCATCCATGTCTTAAAGGGTTGACATGTTCAACACACATTTTCATAGAAAAGAAAAATAGCTGAAATTTCTGACCTTTGATGATTTATATGTAAACTTAAGAAAGAATGTTTTCTAAGAATCCTGAAAGCTGAAAACTTGTTTTTGGTAGTTATTTTAAAGTGACCAAATCAGAGTCATCCTCCAAAAGTAAAAGTGGCATCACTCACAGCATAGAAAAAGCATAGGTTTGCATGCCAGGCAAGCTCTAATGATATCTTTGTTGTATGTGTTTGGGTAAGCACTAATATCTCTCTATCTGATTGATTCAGCTAATATTTACCTATTTAAGTGCTTACTATGAGCCATTGCAAGGCTCTTGGCCAACAGAAAGGAACAGCAAAGAGGCCAGTACAGCTGGAGGTGAATGAATGAGTAAGGGGAGAGAAGGACAGAGAGCTAAGGCCAGGCCAGGCCACATAGCAGTACCCTGATGCCATCATTCAGCTTTTATTCTTCCCTTGGAGGGATTCCATTAGAGGAGGGCCAGAACCACTGTGCCTGCTCCGAGGGGTGGGGAAACCAGTTAGGAGGCAGTTGCAATCTCTGGGTGAGTGCTAATGTTGTCGTGAATGAGGACGAATGGTCACTGGAGGATATACTTTGAAGATAGAGCCAGTATAATGTGCTGATGGATTCAATAATGAGTGTGAGAGAGAAAGAGAAGGGAAAGAGAACTCCAAGATTTTTGGCCTGAACAAGTAAAAAAATAAAGCAGTCATTAACTGAGCCTGTGAAAGGAGGAGGTTAGAGTGAGGAAAAGATGAAATATCAGGAGCCCAGCTTTGACAGATTAAATTTCAAATGCCTGTTAGATATCTAAGTGGATCTGGCACCTTAAGACATAGGAGAAAGATGTTCAAGGACTAAGTCTAGTGGGACTCCATCATTAAAAATCAGGAGAAGATAGGAAAAAAAAGACAGAGAAAGAGAAGGAACAACTGAAGAATATGAAAAAAAAAAAATAGGAGAGTCTGAGTTTTTGAGAAGCCAAGTGAAGGAAGTTTTTCAAGAAGAGAAAAATGCAGAGCTCCTGGGTGGCTCAGTCGCTTAAGTGTCTGACTTCAGCTCAGGTTATGATCTCAGGGTCGTGGGATAGAGCCCCAAGTGGGGCTCTGTACTCAGCAGGGAGTCTGCTTGTCCCTCTCTCTTTGCCCCTCCCCTGCTCATGTGCTCACTTGCTCGCTCTCTCTCTCCTTCAAATAAATAAAATCTTTCAAAAGAGAAAGAGAGAATAATGCACTGTGTTAAATGCTTCTGACATCAAGTCAGTGGAGACGGAGAAACAACTACTAGATTTAGCAATGTGAAGACCATACAACATCGCTCTGCAAGGGTCAACTCTTGATAAGAGTGCTTGCAGTGAGGTGAGAAAATGATGGCCTGATTGGAATGGTTTCAAGAGAAAAAGACAGAAATTGGGGTCAGCCAAGTGTAGAAAATCCTATTCAAGGAGTTTTGCCATTAAAGGAAACAGTGAGGTGTGCTTGGCTGGCTCAGTTGGTAGAGTATGTGACTCTTGATCTTGGGGTCATGAGTTCAAGCCCCACATTGGACCTTGGGCTTACCGTAAGAAGAAGAAGAAGAAAAAAGGAAATAGTGAAATGGGGTAAGTAGTAAGAGAGGAATATAGGGTAGAGGGAAGATGTTAAAATTTGTCTTAAGATTGGAGAAATATGGGCAGCCCCGGTGGCACAGCGGTTTAGCGCCGCCTTCAGCCCAGGGTGTGGTCCTGGAGACCCAGGATCGAGTCCCGCGTCAGGCTCCCTGCACGGAGCCTGCTTCTCCCTCTGCCTGTGTCTCTGTCTCTCTTTCTCTCTCTCTGTGTCTCTCATGAATAAATAAATAAATAAATAAATAAATAAATAAATAAATAAATAAATAATCTTTAAAAAAAAAAGATTGGAGAAATAACAGCATGTTGTAGGCTAATGGAAATTATTCAATAGAGAAGAGAATTACTGATGCGGGAGAGAGAAATGAGAATTGCTGGACAGATACCTTTGGTAGCCTTAGCTGGGAACAAGACCAGTTATCTAGAGGATTGGCAGAGAAAACAGAGTATATAGACATTGTTACAAAGTGAAAATGGGAAAAAAGGGGGGAAGATAAGGCACAGTCATCTAGCAGGTAAAAAAGTGAACGTAGTGAACAAAACACAGCATTGACTACCAGGCATCATTCAGGGGTCACCCAGGCCCATAATGTTCCCCAGGAATGTCCGACTGCTCGTGTTCTGGGACAGAAAAGGGGACGGGTTAGTGTTAACCAAGGGAGTTGGCCAAACAGGTACAACCAAGTGAGGGCAGAAGGGAGATGAGAGGATATGCAAGAGAGTGATCACAAGGGCAGCCGGGGTGGCTCAGCATTTTAGCAGCATCTTCAGCCCTGAAGACCTGGGATCGAGTCCTACATCAGGCTCCCTCTGCCGTGTCTCTGTCTCTGTCTCTCTCTATGTGTGTGTTTCTCATGAATAAATAAATAAAATCTTTAAAAAAATTATTTAAAAAAAGAGAGTGATCACAATGAGCATTGAATATAAGCTGGGTAAAGAAGGAAGTGAAGACATGAGATGGGTGAAGGATTGTAGAAAGGGGATTGAAGATGGGAGTAGATACATTAAGGAAGCATAGTATATGCATATGAGGTTAAACCTGGATGTTCTTAGGGAAAATACCTGGTCCGGGGATGTCAATGGGAACCAAAGAGGATTCCTCCCTCATCCTCTGATCCAGTGAAGATCTCTTTGAGGGAGAAAACAGCTACTCCTTAAGAGGGTTTCATGGTAAAGCACCAGAGAAGAGCCAGGTTCCCATTAAAACTAGAAGGAAACAATCAGTAGAGATTGAGGATATAGAGGATTTTCAGAGGTCAAATGGGAAAGGGGTTCAGAAAGCAATGACGGGTGCAAAAATGGGGTCAGGGAAGCTGGTGCTTCGAGTTGTGTGGTGATTAGATCAAAGGCATGAGAAATGAGCTCAGGTGGCCTGACCTCACTAAATGTGAAGCAGCCATAATGAGATTAGTCCCTGTGGCCCCCTACCCTTCCACCTGCCTACTGAGGATGTGAGCCTCGAGAAACATGGGAAGGAGAGAAGCATCCGCAGGAGCAGGACAAGTTATGGCACCTGCCTGATTCCAGAGAGGTGATTTTTATCCCTAAAGGGCATTTGATATACCAATAACAAACCCAGTTCTAGCTAGGGTCTGCACTTGAAAGTAATAAAACACCATTTATTAAAACTTATTCTAAAAATCAAATTTGCCTGAATATGTGAATGATCATTAGTCGAAACTAACTTTGGCTCCAATTAACTTAGATCTACCTTTTTTATAAAAAGGATATCCTATTTCTTACGTAATTACATAATTCTTTAGCCCTATCTCTTGCATTTTATGAATTTATTCTTTTCATAGAGCTGTCAGCATGATCTCCTTGATTGGGCATTAGCAATTTATTAATGTGAAGCACAGGGAACACTCAGGAAAAGCACTCATGCCACATTGGCCACAAAAGATGCAATTTCCTTTGATTTCTTCTCATCTTATTTTCAGTCCTCCTTTCTCACTTTCTGGCCCCCTAGTATCCTGAGTGCACGTATTGCCTGCCCTTTACTGTCTAGTCCTGCAGTTTCCTACTCAACCCGTCAAACTCTCTTGCTCCTCAACAGACTAATCTCAGGTGGTAGAAGACATTAAACCATATTAGAGTAATTAGATCTAAGCAATGATTGATTTGAAGGTAAAACTGGGTACTTTCATGAAAAGAGAGAAAATTTATTAACTCAAATACACTTTTAGTAGATAAAAATATTTATGTTTGTGGGGGAACCTGGAAGGCTCAGTCAGCTAAGCTTCGGCTCAGGTCATGATCTCAGGGTCCTGGGATCAAGCCCAGTGTTGGGCTCCATAATAGGTGGGGAGTCTGCTTGAGGATTCTCTCACTCTACCACTCCATCACCACCTCTCTTTCTCTCTCTCTCTCTCTCAGATAAATCAATAAACCTTTTTAAAATCTATGTTTTTAAATTGGAGAGACTGTGAAGAATGGCTACTTAATAATGCCCTTCATCTACTCTAAACTGGCACTATTCTTATTTTCATTACTCACTTGCCATATGACCATCCCAGTATACACACACCACACATACCAAAAATCAGGAGTGTGACATGCCAACACATGTCCCAAATCAGGAGTAATGATATGCCATTCCATTCTACAACACCATTTCCTATTCTAGAACAACCATCGGCTTCTAGCTTTTCCTTTTCACAGCTACTTTTTATCAGATGAAGAACATTCTTTTTCTTCTTCTTTTTTTTTTTTTTTAAAGCAAGTGCCATCAAACATTTGGCCGTATTAATCTCCCATCTGTAAAACACACTTTACTTGGATTATCAGCAGGGTATGTGTCCTCTGAATTTGTTTTCTGGGGAATGGGAATTTATTCAAGTAAATTAATTTGCAAACAGATACAGCTATTGCTGGATGAATGGATTTTCTCTTGGCACTTTGAGGTGTAGCTCTGTGGGTATCTGGGCTATTGGCAATCACTGAAGTCCTCAGATTGCCTGCCAGACCCATTCCTATGATGCTGTAAGAAAATGTATGTAACAATTTTGCAGCTCAGAACACAACTTAGCCATCCAGTTTCCTGCTTTACTATTTGAGTATTTAAATGGATTCTGTAAATGTGTCCTCTTAGATTTCTAGATGTGACAATTCATTTGCTTTTTTAAAATTATTTGTTAATATGGTACTTCCACCATTTCCAGGCCTTGCCTTAAAATATTCTGAGGGTTCTACGGCATGAAAACAGAACCCTTTGAGGTTCAGCAATACACAATAATCCATTTAGAGTTGGTCAATTCTGGAAATTCTTCAAACTCCAGACATTGAGAAAATACTTTGTTATCATACCCTATTGCTCTGAATGTGATAAAACAGAGAGGCACTAAGTAGGCTTCCCACAAGCAAATAAATGATGTGTCTAAATGAACGGTTGGGGAGGGCCTTGATCTACTGATTGTGAAAACAAATGGATATGAGCCTTAATGTCAGTAATCTCCTTTGTTTATTTGTTTGTTTGCTTGTTTGTTTCTAATTGTACCCTTAGTGCATAGTTGTAGAAACAAATTTCAACCCAAGGGACTGAGGTAATAAGTATGTATTCATCAATCTGTAGAGAGAACTTTGAAAGACAATGAGATGTTCCAAAATGCTTTCCACCATATGCAAAAATTCTCTTTCATACAATTTTCCATGCATTCAATAATATTATGATTCTATGAACATCGACCAGCCCAGCACACTCAGAAAGGAGGTAAACACTGATCATGTTTAGTCCACAGAGAGATGCAACAGTAAAGACCCAGCAAGAACAGTCCTCAGTTTACACCATAAAGACCGAAAACAAGGAATATGGTGCCTGTTTCCTGAAACCAATTTTGCAAACATCCCTTTTTTGCATTAAGCCTTGGATGCTCACCGTTCTGAGTCTCAGCTGTCACCATCTGTAAAAGGAGGAGGTTAGAAACAAATGAACTTCAAGTTCTATTTTTATGGTTCAGAGCTCCTTTATGATATCTGAGTTTTATTTTAACACTTTGTGAGATGTTCTCTTAAAAGCCCTAAATTAAGATTTAAATGTAGTAACGAATTCCCCAATTATTTTATTTTCCCAAAGTAAATGTGCATGCATCTCAATCAAATATTAAAGATCTACAAAAAGATTCTTTTACTAAAAGAATGCTCTTTCGGTAGGTCTTTCGTAGTTCAGAAAGAGGTCATCTTGATGCAGAGTTCCTGGAGGGGAAGAAAAGAAGCAGACGCCCCTGAGTAATCAGAATAAGTGGAACGACCATGAGAGCCAAGTTGAATACTGAAAGGCCCACTCACAGCAGAAGGCAAATTTGCTTTCCCCATTAGCAGAAAAACCTGTTAGAGATTTTTCAGGCAGGAGGGAAAAGAATGGTAGGGAAAGGAAATTGTTTTTCCTGGTTTTCCATCTGCAGGACTCCTGTTCACAGGGGAAAAAAAAAAAATCACTGGGAGTAAAATGCTAGACTATGCTCCTTCCTTTTCCTAGTGTAATATTCCTCTATCCTTTAAGAACATGGATGTTCTTGCCCCTTTTTCAAACTTTAAAAAAGAAACTCCAGGGAACTCAGAACTGGGTTGCTAGTTCACCCCTCACAAGGCTAATTCGCAGGTGCCTATAAAGTACCTGAGTGGCAACAGTGACCGTTCACTACTCTCTTCTGATAGGTTGGTTCCAACATAATATCTTCCAAATGGCCCCTTGTGGGGGAAAAGAAGATGAAGGAGGGTGTAAATCAATATGACCAGCAACTCTTTAATCGTCAGAGCTTCTGCAATACTTAATGTTCCCATCCTCAGGGGAGAGCAGCTCTTCAGATTCTTGTTAAAGGAAAAGCTGTAATACACTCCACGAAATGGATTGATTAGTCAATAACCAGATGATTTGTCTGTATTTACCTTGCTCATGTTATATTCTTTCCCCAACTGAGATTATTCTTAGGATTCTAAATTATTATTCTTCAATGACTAAGTTTTTAAAAATAAAGTTTTTTTGTTGTTTTATAAACTATGCATGAGGCTGCCGTGAGTTAATCTACCAATTTCTGTTTTATTTTTTTTTAATCTTCATTTGTGTTTTCTTGTCTTAATCCTCAACACCTTTTGTAAAATGGCTGTTAGAGTCAATCTGGTATAATGTGTACTTACCGAGAGAGAAATTAGCCTCAGTAAGAAGTTACATGTATTTTACATGTTCTTTTTCTCATTTCATGCAGCAGACTCAACAGGTAGGTAAGCTCTATACCTGTGGTGTCCAGTTCAGTAGCCCCTAGTCACATGAAACTATTCTGATTAAATTAATAACAGTTACATAAAATTAAAAAATCTAGTTCTGCAGTCGCCCCAGTCACATTGTTTAGTAGCCACATGTGGTTAGTGGCTATGATACTGCACAGCACAGATACAGAATGTTTCCATCTTTGCAGAAAGTTCTACTGGATAGTGTGGGTCTATGCAACTTGGGTTTCTATGTACAGTAATGCTTAGAGGGGTTTTTAACCAAGCCTTCCTAAAAGCCATAAAATATCTTGAAGAAAATTACTAACTTCATTCTCTGCACTACAATTAATATATGATTTATTTTAGAAGTAGTCCTGGTTGTTGAGTAAAGTTGAAATTTGACATCTTTTTTTTTTTTAAAGATTTATTTATTTTAGAAAGAGAAAGAGGGAGAGAGAGCAAGAGCATGAGTGGAGTGGGGGAGGGGGAGAGGGAGCTAGAGGGAATCTCCATCAGACTCCCTGCTGAGCATGGAGCCTAATGCAGGGCCTGATCCCAGAGCCTTGAGATCATGACCTGAGCCAAAATCAAGAGTCAGAGGCTCAACCAACGAAGCCACCCAGGTGCCCCACAATTTGCCATCTTATACAATAGCCTTTACTACCTTTCACAGGGTGAACTGTTTTTTATGTCTGCTGGCTAGTGATTTTTCCTTTAGCCTTTCCTGCTAGCCAACAACTTAGGTCAAATTCTGTCTCGATAGTGGTTTGAGCAATCACTCCAGTATTCTACTAATTTTCATTCTAATATTGTATTAAAATAATGAGAATATGAAAATGATAATATTTATCCAAAGCTGTGCATGTTTTATAATTGTAATACAACTTGAAAAGCAAGGAAGTTACATGTGCCCAAAGTGGTAAACCTTCAGCTCAAATTGATTATTTTCTGCAGGATGGAAATATGTAATTAGGCATGTCCGGGTAGCAAATATTTAGCTCGAATTGGGTAGTATATGAGTCAAGATAGGACACACTCAGTGGCATAACAGTGTAAGTCTTAATCTAGGGAATCTGGGGGTAACTCTGACTGGGCTCTTTCCATCTCATGACACCACTTAACCTCTGCGGCTGCATGAAAAACGCTAGAGGGTCTTTCAAGCTCATTTCACTATCCAGAAAGCAGTCAGTCCCCTGTCCCCAAACTACATGCAAGGAAACTTGGCGATCATTTTTCTCACTGCCCTTGAAGAGGAAATGTGCGTACTGACATATCACACTGTTCCTGACATAGTCTACCCATACAGAAAATTCCCAGAGATTTTCCTCTTATTTCTCACTTAGAGAACCCACTCATCCACCTCCCTAAGGGAGAAAACACATCTCATCATTGCATCCAGCTTAGAGCCCATGATGTTAGAACAATCTGTATTCTCTTCCATATGGTCTAGAGGTGGCTTCTCTAGATGTGGCAATCTTTGGGTTAAAAAATGGAAAGTTTAGGCTCTCTACACATTCTCAGAGCATAAGATACTGGAGCAAGGACAGAATTCATCCAAAGGAGAAGAATGTGGATGCAAAGTGATTGCTTTACGGTTGGCTTCATAGCAATTTTGACATCCCTCTGGCAGAATCTGTGATGTCTCTGCACCTCAACCAGGGAACAGGAGAGGTTCCTAATGTAGGTAAGCCCTGATTCTGCTTTCTAGGAGGAGCATCCTGAGCCATTGTTATTAGTAGCTTCCGACTCATCTTCTGGGAGGCTCTTTCTAATTCATTACCCTACTTGGCAACACCTGAAGTATGGGGGAGATGAGGATAGACACATGCCCTACTTGAAGTCTATTTATAGCCTTTGAAGTCTGCCTCCTGTTCACGGATGGCTGGAGGCCCAACAGGTGTTTTAAGTGTTGAACAAAGGTTTTACTAGGAAAGGATCATGGATTCTTTGTCAAAATGATTCAGTCATTAACAGTAGGTTTCTAACCCTTTTGCTTCTACCCAATTCCATGTAACTAGAAACTACAACCAAAATTCTTTCTACATGTGGTTCTCAATACAGTGGTGACTACCCTGAGCTTATACGAGACAGTAAGAGGAAGTGCCATGTCCTTAACCTGATCTTCTCCAAGTCACTTCATTCAGCTGAGTTCAGCTGGATCTTTGTCACTCAAAGCCTTTTAGAACACTTCCAGAGGCAGTAGCTTTTTCCAAAATTCAAGGCCCTGAACCTTGGGAAGCTCTTTTTTGGTGTCTGCCTGCAAATGAAATAGTTCTTTCCCAAATATCTTGCCAGTTCAGCTAATACCCAACAGCACATTTTTCTAGGAATTTCAGGAAGGAGCAGTTTTATTGTAACATTGGAAAGCTAGGGAAATTAAGATCAGAAGGCCACCTCCAACAAATTTCTACAGCATCTGAAAGGTGCCACCAACTGTGAATACCTTCTTGATAGGCCTGAGCTGGAGCCTAATCCCGGGATCCATGCTGCCCTCATCCCACATGCTCATCTCTATGCTAGGACACTCATCCCTTGCTTCAATGTCCACAATGAAGATTACAGATAGATCTTAGTCTTTTCTCAGGAGGTCTGACAAGGCTGCTTAATGCTACAGCTCTGTCTCTCGAGCCAGATTTCTTTGTCTGGGGTCTTCTCTGAGCAGCATCTACCCTGTAAACTCAGCATTCATCCGAACCTGGTTATTTCTCCTGGTCCTGAGAAGGGACCCCGTTTGAGCAGAGCAATGAAATGTCTTTAAAGCAAGAGCAGTAGGACACATTGTTAATGGTCAATATTATACAGGTTACAATTTCAGAAATGGATAGTGGAAAAAAGATAAGTTCCCTTTGTTGGTAATACAAAGAAATTGTGACTTCAGCAAAATGAACTATTTTCTTTAAATCCTGTATGCCTTCTGCTAAATTGTGGCTGTTTGGCGTTCACAGCAATACAATCTCTAGAAAGCCTACCACTTTCTGTTACTGTAACAATGACTTGAAATGTTTGGCAGTTACTTAGCAGTTAAACAACAAACAGTAAAGAGGGCTTATTAACAGAATAGAGTCAGTGATCCAGTCTTTCCAATATTCCAGCTTCTCTGTGCCTTTACAGAGGATTGAACAAAAGTAAAATACATGGTTGGGGGGCGGGGAGGTGTCTCTTCTTATAAAAATTATTTTTAAAACATATTAAGCAGTAATATGCCACCAAGGGAACCCCATGCAGTCTTTGCTTCCCCATATGCTGGGGAGATAACAAAATACCCAGTCTTTTTTTAAACTGGCTTTATCATCATGGAGGAACCACACGCTACAGTTAAAATTCAAGAATGTTTCAATCACAAGTCTTCCTTTGCCATCTTACTCTGTACAAACCTACAGACCTTTCTAACTCTTCACAAACAAATAGGAAAAAGTAGCATCATAGTGCCTTTATAGATAGCCAGAATTTTACTAGGGAAATAAAAGACGTGAAATGAATGATGCAACATCACTGGAGACCCCCAATGGTATTTGACAACCTGCCAGAGACAATATCCAAGATGGAATTAAAAACCAAGAGCCAGACATGTTGGTCTTCCACCATAACTGTTGACACCTCCCAGAAAGAAATCTTAATTAACACACATTGTTGTTTTGGGTTAGTTCTTTTTTTCTAGAAGTAAATATGGGAACGGGCTTTTGTTATTATATGTCAACTTTTTAAAAGCACACTTACCAATAATCCCCCCTCCTTCAAAATGCAAACCAACAAATTTTTAATAAGAAAGGGAATGACATAAGGGATTCCAAAGAATGAAGGGCACAGTGAAAATGAATGAGTTTTTCCCTTTTACCCTCTTTATAATATGAGAGCAGAGACACTCAATGAAATTAGTAGGCAGTAAATTTAGATCTAATAATAGACTATACTTCATTAGCTGGGTATATGGAATTCTCTGCAGCAAGAGGTCATGAGATGAGTACAGTGGCTGGATTTTTAAAAGGACTGGATCATTTTATGTCCATTAATAACTTCCTGAGTTTGGCAAGCAAAGTTAATGAGAAAGGTTATCTGATCACTTGCATCAGAGTGCAAACCAGTTGCTTCAGTTGGTATTAGAAGGAACCGCTTCCCTCTTTTATAAGATACCTTACAATTGAATGAATATGTCATGTTTCTGTAGGTCTTCCTCTGAACCACAGAGTTAAGTCATTACTAGAAAAATGATTCTATGCCCACTGAATCAATATTCAAGTGCTTAGAGCATATTATGGTAGTCCACAGACTTAAGACTTACTCTTAAGCGATGTAAAATATACATTTATTAAACTGTCTAAGATCAACGGGAGTCCTCCTTCCATTCATCATCTTCCTTCCACAGTTGTGAACAGAGCAATGGAGCCAGAGCTGGAAATCCTGTACAAGTCACTCAGATACAAAATCTCAAAGATAAAATTAATCTCCTTTACATGCATCAGCATTACCATGAAGAAGTAATGGGCAACTGCTGCTTCTTTTTGAATATTTTATATTAATGCAAATCAGAGAGGTAGTCGCAATATTTCTGAACACCCTTCTGTGCAGGCACTGTTTCTGGGCGGAAGAGCCAGAATGCAAAAGCAGCAGCATAAGCAGTGTCTTCAAAGAGCACACAGCACAAGGAAGAAGGCAGAGCCCTTTTTTTTTTTTTTTAATGCCCCAAATGCAGTGTTTCTTTTACTCTAGTCTCAGAAAAGTGAATGATTCATTCAGAGGTAGTCATTCACCCAGTCCTCTCCGTAACAAGTGGGAGGGATAATTGGTCCTTTCACCCTGTCTCCATTGGAACCTGAGTTCATCATAGTAAACATCAGTGCATTATAAAACTGAAAAATAATGTTATCCTCTCGCTATAAAGGAAATCCTCTCACTTAACAAGCAAGATAATTCAAAATGCTTCCAAAAGCAGTCCAAATTTGTCATTTGTGTTGACAATTGCATACTATCTTGTCCTACTGAGTAAGCAAAACACAGTAGCTATATCCTAAACCCATAATACTCTTACTCACTAAAGGAACACATCTTTCTATTGAAGTAGAGTAAGGACTAAGGCAAGAGTTGAGGCCAGAAATGGAACCAGGTTGCAAAAATGTAATAGGAACAGATACGTTTTGAAGGCTTTATATACCCCAGCATAGGATTTGAAATTATCCTACGGCTAACAGGTACCATGGGAGGTTTCTGAGCTGGGTAATAGCAACATTAAATGGGAGTTCTCAAAATATCACTCAGGTAGGAGTATGGATCTACTCAAGAAGATAGGGTCAAAAGATTTATGAAAAATCTAGTTCAGGATCCAGGAAAAATGATGAGTATCTGAAATACAGTAATGTCAATGAAAGAAAAACAAAGTGAGGTCTTGAAGGGTCACTTGAGAAAAGGTATCTGCAGAATGCTGGGATTAACTGAATATGAGGAAGGGGTTACAAAGAAGATCATAGAAGAACTCCAAGAGATCAGATAATGCCATGATTTGAGATGTGAAAATGGTTCTTTAACCCATCTGTATGTCAAAAATCCCCTGGGGAGTTTTATAAAATATACAGATGCCCCAGAGCCACCCCTGAACATCATGAAATAGTAGGACTGGAGGAAAAGCCAGGCACTCGCAGTTTTTACAAATCTTAGAGATGAGGGTGATGTAGAACCAGGACTGAGAAGCAGTGACACAGGAAACATACCAAACATGCAGATTTGGCTACTGAAGGAGAAAGACAACTTTCTCTTTGAACAGAATGCAGTTTAGTTATTTATGGAAATGAAATCCCCTAGGGGGAAGTGGATCTCTCTTCCATGTTATGTGCCTAGCCCAATGCTGGCACACAAGGGCATCCCCTAAGCGTTTCTTTCATTGAAGGAGTGAACATCAGTGGGCAATCAAAAGCACAGAAGTAGGGGCACCTGGGTGACTCAGTGGTTGAGCGTCTGCCTTTGGCTCAGGGCATGATCCTGGAGTCCCAGGATCAAGTTCCCCATTGGGCTCCCTGCATGGACCTGCTTCTCCCTCTGCCTATGTCTCTGCCTCTCTCTGTGTGTCTCTCATGAATAAATAAAATCCTAAAGAAAAAAAAAAAAAAAGCACAGAGGTAGATTTTAAAGTCAAGAATCCACCAAAACACAACATGTCACCATAGAAAGAGGATGGACTTTGCAAATAGGAGATAATCCCAAATCTAGCTCTGTCACTCAAGCTTTAAACCAGTTACTAAGTATCTCTGGGATTCAGTTTTCTTAATTTTGAAACTGGGAAAATTGTTGCATTTTTAATGCTTTTGAAAGAATTTACTCCGTGTTTATGAACAGTTGCATAACTGCATAAGATGATTAATATATAAGTCACCTAGGATTGTGTACAAACTCAATAAATGGTAATTATCGATGTATGAATCATTATCCTTACATGCCCTTTGAAGTGAATGAGATCTTCTAGGAAATATTTGAGTGTTGAAGAATAACAGTATAACCCTGAAGTACATGAACAGTAAAAGGGCAGGTAGGAAAACAAATACAAATAGTAAGAAATCGTGACAAAAGAGAAGCAGAGTTTTAGGAAGAAAATAATAACCAACCAATAAGTGCCAAGTGCAGTAGAGAAGTGGGAATTAGCTGAAAAATGACCATTGCATTTGCCATCTAGTCATTGGTGACTACAGTTACACTGGAACTAAATGGGTTGAATTGGGAAATACATACTAGTCTCAGGAAAAATACTGAGAGTGATAGTTAAGGGAGGGGAGTTCAGAGCTGAAGATACACTGCTAGCTCTTGAGGACAAAACACATATTTTGGGTTTTTTGAGGCTGAATTACCTATTTCCTCCTCAATGTCTAGAGCACTGTCTGCCACATTAATTCTAACTAGAGTTCTTATATGAGTGAATGTGTAAGATATTCAGGGGAGAGAAGGACATAAAGGTGTTATCGGGTTAAGAAGAAGCTTAGTAATAGAGGATAGTCCAAAAAGTAGGAGGAATGAGGGGGGAAATAGGAAGTGCCAGTGTCACCTGTTATTGCCATACTAGATTCTACAAACTTTGTTGGGAACTTTGTCCCCATAATAAACCCATGATCCCAAGATAGCCTCTATGAACCAAGAAAAAAAATCTTGTATTGCCTCATTTCAGAACCTGTTTATTGATCTTCCTCCTTTGTGGGCTCCTGCATGCTACCTGATGGGTTAAATCCCCAATTTGGGCCTACAGCCCCAGAGGTAAGGTTGTGAGCTTTCGTCTTTGTGTTCATAGTTCTTAACTTGGAAGCCCGAGGAATCAAGACCAAAGGAGACACACCACATCCCCAGGGCCACCACCTCAGGAAAAAGCCATTAAGATCACAGATGATGCCAGCACAGGCAGAGAGTCAAGCTGGTCTCTTGTCACAATTCCTAAACCTGGAGCCTCATCTGCCCTCTGTGATGCACAAACACTTTACGTCTAGGTACAGATGGATGAAAGAAACCTCCTAAAGGCACCTTTATAATGTAAACAAAATATACAGAAATTAGAATTCTCTCTCTCTCTCACACACACACACACACACAAACATGCACAGAAACACACAAACTTGCCCCACACTCCAAACTACCAACCTTTGCTGTAACTGGAGGCGCCATCAACTGAGCTTCACCTGCACCTGCCCCTATCAGCTGCTCACTCTGTCTAGAAGCATCTGCTTTAACACATCTATTCCCCAGCTGGCCCAGGGTCTCAATACAGCTAACCAAGCGGACGCACAGATAGATTTAGATTTGGTAATGATTGCAATCAAGTGACTGTTCTTCCAGGGAACGCCCTTAAAGAAAATGGGGTGACTGGTCACCCCGAGACATGAGAGAACCCTATCACACAAATTTCACGTATCAGAAGAGGAAGAAGATGCTTGGGGCAGGAAGACTTGGTGCATTACAAAGGCAGAGTCTGATGGAGTCTCCTATCCTTTAGAGATGAACGAATAATATAAAGAACACTTTGTTAGACTATGATAAGCATTCTTGTATGAATGAAAGAAATATAAGAAAAAAATAAGATGTGGTCAATTCCCACTAATCTGCAAAATCTTTTTCCTGAGAGAAAGTAAAGAAAGGATTACTCCCCTGGGATTCTATCAACTTCCTTGTGCTTCCAATCTGTTCTCATCAATCTCTGGTGAGAGAGTGAAGAAAAGGCAAGCATTTGAAACCAGAAAATGCTAGAAATAATTTGCCAAACACCGAGACATCTCTTTAGCAGCATCTTCAGTCTTCTCGGGCTTCTTTGGAAACTTTTTTTGCTACCAGTTGAGAGATTATTAAGGGAAAATGTATACAGAATTAGGTAGGCACCAGAGTTGAAAAGACAGGATCAAAACAAAGTGCTTAAGTTCTTTTTTAAAAAAAGATGAAAAATAAAAGGCTTTGAAATGTTCACACAAGCTGGGCCAAACATGATCACAAAACATCCTGGCCGCTGCTGAACTAATTATGAGGTGGTGTTTTGCTTTGTGTTTAATGAAGTAGCCCTATAGCATTAAAGCATAAAAATGAACATTTTAAGATATTCATTTTGATACAGTCAATGATCCATTTTTGCAGAATCTTGCCCACCACTGGAGAGCTTTAAAAGTTTAGATGGCACATCACAGAGCCAACTAGCTAGAAAGGTCACCCTCCTGCCTTCTCCAGCTCTCTTAAGTACTCACTGCTGTGGCTTTTCATTTTATTTAGGAACTTGTATTGGGCCAAACTTTTTATTCTTCAGAAATTTTCCCCCAATTACTCTCACAGATTCATTTTCCTGAATCTTTAGAATTTCTGTAAAGAGCACTTTAATATCATGGTAAGCTGTTAAAAAATGAAAACTTTTCTTCCTCGTACTATGTGACACAAAACAAGCAGTTTTACCCTAAGAAATTGCAACTGGTGCTACATTTAGGTATGTGCCCCAAGGTCAGGATATGCTCTGCTACTCCACTGTATTCCACATACTGGGCACACAGAGAGCAAAGCTGGTCATTTTAGTTCAGTCAAAGCTCAAACTTATCCCTCTAATTCTTATATATCATCCTCATAATTAAGTTTGCTAAATCATAAAGCATTACGTTAAAATTTAAAAGTTTAGCAATGAAAAAAAAAGTTTAGCAATGACTCTAATATTTTGAAAAGTGAAAAGCTTGCAATAACTAATTACAAAAGGGCAGGTCTACATGTTTGAGACAAGCAGAATATTTATTTATCAAAGAACAGGGGACTGCATTCACACACACACACACACACACACACACACACACAATTTGCGTGTGTGTTGCTTTTCCCAATACAGAAATCAAATACCAATCCCTTTAACTTCCCTTAGTTCTTGCCACTCCAATAATGCTTAACCTTTCAGTGCAGACCTAAACCCCAAAAGTATATTGAGGTCATCCTCCACCAAAAGAGTTAAAGTAATCAGAAAAGTTATGAAATTCAGGAAACGCTCTACGACAAGTGCACAGGGTCACTTACTTTCCAGGCTAATCCTGTTCCTGGGTGGTATTTTTCAACACTGAAGATGACTTTCTTGTCTTCTTCTTCCAGATTAGGCACAAACTGATTCTAAGGAAGCTAGCCTGGGTATCTGTTGCAGCCAGGAGGCTCAACTGGACAGGCTCAGGGCCCCAGCGGCTGTGGAATGTGGGACTCGCCTTGTAGCTCAGAGCTACCCAACACTGACTCTGAGGCCCTTAGACAAGTTTCTTGACTTCTGCCCCCTGTCGTCGCCTCCTTAAAATGGGTGTAATAGGCACACCTGGGGTGGCTCAGTAGTTGAGCATCTGCCTTCAGCTCAGGGTGTGATTCTCAGGTCCTGAGATTGAGTCCCACATCGGGCTCCTTGCAGGGAGCCTGCTTCTCCCTCTGCCTGTGTCTCTGCCTCTCTCTGTGTGTCTCCCATGAATAAATAAATAAAATCTTTTTTTTTTTAAATGGGGGTAATAACAATAGTACAGCAGGTTTTGGATTAATTTACATAATCTATATACATGTCTCTCTATATATGGTCTTGCCCAGGGTAATATTCAAAAAAGGATAGCTATTATTATAAAAACCAGTTCCCCATTTACCACCTGATAAAAGTTTACACATCAGAAATAGATAACTTTTGAAAACCAAGCTAAGTCAATGCTCACAAAGAAAAAAAAATAGCTTACTGGCAAAAAGATCTCTGAAAGCAATTATCTGAAATTTTCTCATTCCTTTTTAAATTACAAAAAAGAAGAGTGGAATGAGAGCATCACAGCTGAGAATGGGGGTTTTCAAACTAGGACTTATGGGCCAAGTCTTCCCTGAACTTATTTTTGTAAATAAAGTTTTATTGGCACAGTCATTCCAGTTCATTCATACAGTATCCATGGCTGTGTTGGAGCCACAAGGGCAGAGCTGAAGACTTGCAACTGAAACTATGACCTCCAAAGCCTAACGTGTTTCTTCTCCGGCCTCTTATAGAAACAGCTCACCAGCCCCTGATCTGGAACACAGGTGAAATTACTTCTATTATTAGAGGAAAACTTCTATTACATTTCGACCACATTTATGATTGTAACATTATACCAAGCAGCAATGCTGATGTCACTTACTGGAGCAACTGCCCAGACAGACACCTGTGGAGGGAATGGAGCATGAAGACTTTTCCAATCTCCAGAGGAGTCTGGGAGAAGAAAACAAAAAACCTGGCAGCAAATGATAATATGTGACGAAGGGAGAGAAAAACATATTTACTACAAAGAATAGAAAGCAAGTTTTCCTCCTCTTCAAAATTTCATTGCTCCAAACAGGGCCAAGGCTAGGGGCGGGGGGTTGGGAGGGGGGAACTAAAGATACTCATCTCAGGCACAAAATATAATGGGGTGGGGACCAAAATCTTGACTCAGGATCAATCACTTGTATGGATTCTAACAAACCAAAAGTAATGCAAATAAGTCCATGATGGATAAAATATCAGAATTTTAAACAAAGACAAGATCAGCGCCTCGCGCTCTAAGATGGCGCCTCACGGCCATGTCACAGCTTAATTCCCTTGTGATTGTACCAACTGATGTCTTCTGAAGCAGGATTCCAAAAGGATGAGCAGTAAAGCAACCAGAGAAACTTCAGGACAGGTCTATAGCTATGTGAGCAACACAACTTTATTCTTATCTCCCACCACCCTTTCAGACTTTATTCAATATGGGTGATCCGCAGCTGCCCCAGGAAGCAAGTCCCAGCAAGCTCGTGATCTTCCTGTTCTGTCTTAGGTATTAGGCAGTACTAAGATCTATTGCAAACATAATCTAATTCAGTAATTAGAATGACCAGTCTCATTAAAAATAAAAATAAACAGAAACTAATTAACGGCAACAATCTTCTCTCGGCAATTTACCCCGTTCTCAGGCTAAAAGCCTGAGATATAAAGGTGTACCCTTCTTGATTACTCTGCCTTGTGATTCACCTCTGCCCTCAATTCATCCTAATTTGCTAGTTTGTTTCTTCTAACTATGAGTAGATGGAGGAAGGAGTAGGAAAAGCTAGAAAGTCGTTATAAATACCATTTAACACAGGCTTTGTGCAACCTTGGCCTCACAGGCTAATTAGAGACCCTGCAGCCCCAATGCAGGTTCTCTGGACATTCCCCTGCTTAGCTTCACTGACTTCAGTTCACTGGACCTGGCTAGATGTGAAAAGCTGACTTATGACTCCTTCCTCAGCCCCAAAGGATCCAGTATTTATTTCCAGATTCTCATTGTTGGGGACCCTTTGTTCTTCTACTTGTACTACTTTACCAGACCCAAGGTAACCCCACCCATCTTTCACTTCTCCCCATCCACATCTGGTCCATGAAAAATACCTCCTGATTTTTTTTTTTTTTTTTTGCCTTGATAAACACCAGGAGAGTAAGGGAATCCACCACAGCCACCTCTTTCCTCAGGCACAGAAGTGACAGCCCAGCCTCGCCTGTCTCCCAACCACAGGGGACACAGAAGTCTCTCGGAAACTCCCTCCTTAGACTGGAGGATGGGAAATAGCATCAGAGCACTGACCACACAAAGAAGTCTCTTCCCAAATCCTTTTCTCTTTCCACCGTGACCAATTTTTATATCCTGAGGCTGGTTGAGGGATCCAAGAATCATAGAACAAGTTCTCCAAAATTTCCTCTGTAGATTCTCCATCAGACAGTATGCCTGATGCCCACTTTGGTACCGTGTTGGCACCACAGCAAAACTGAGGCATGGATGGATACTTCCATTTTAATATCCTGTTATAAGATATTCCCAGAGGTACAGGGACAGGGAAACATGCTAGTGTGGTAAGGTTCCAGAAGACTAATAGCCCAAAGAGTTGGCGTAATAAACACAATGACAGCAGTCCGTGCTCAGTATATCGCACGTCGAGTGCAGTTAGGGAAACTGTATAGCAGGGGCTCTTGCTCATCTTCCTGCTTAAGGAATGCAATATTTCTCAGTGGACAACATTAATGATCAGAGTATTTTGTTGTAGAACTTTGGAACTTAATCTACCTATATAGACATTTTGGAGATGCCTTTCTGAGTGCTTTAAATCTTAATTCCTAAATGCATCTTTGGATAACAGATGCTAAAATACATACGGTACAAATAAAAGTTTTCACCTGCCTGCCCCATTCTAACCATCTTCCTTACGTTTATCAATGCCACCTCTGTGCCTTCCAGACCTCCATTCTCTTTACACTTGCTTCCCACATCATCGGGCCTGCAGTCGAGCTTGCTCAGAACTGGCCCTCAAACAAATTCCAAGAAAACTCTATCTGAAGCAACATATGGAACTCTTATATTCTCCTCTAACTTGTTTTCCCAATGAAATACTTTTGTGTGATTTGAGTTCCTTTCTTGATCACAGGGGAGCTTTTAAGAAGTTTCTGCTGTGAAGTTTTCAGGGCCCATATCATTCATTGCCTACCTTTTATTATTATCATTATTAAGGAGAAAATATTCAGTCCTATAGGACAAAGGCACCACCAAGGAGATAAAAGTGTTAGCAGCAAGAGTAAGAAATGCAGTATGATTTTTACTTACGTTCCCCCGACTGGATCCCTTCACATTGCTTTATCCCTCAAATTAATCTTCTCCATCATTCTTTACTTTGGAAGGAACGATGACACAACACTCAGTGCCTAGTGCCACAGTCTCATGGCTCCCTCCTAACATCCCTAACATCCAGATCCGTATTGCAGGCTTTTCCAGGCAACTCTTCTGTGATCTCCACCTCTCTGCCTGGAGCTCTGGAGACTTCCACAGGAATCAGCATGGTCCAGCACAGAGCCTGGCACAAAGCACATAACAGGCAACCCAGGAACATTCTGGAAATCCTTCTTATTCTGCAATGACACTCAAATATAAAAGCTTTGCTGCTGTTACATCTTGGTCTTAATTTCCGCAATGTCTCTGAAGATCCTTTTATCAATTCTCCCATTCCTTATTTCTAATATAAATGAAAACACTAGGGAAGGCAAGGGCAGTAAAAAGCCTTGATTGAGAAAAATATTTCATCTTCAATGTCTGTGTGGCTTTGTGAAATGAGGAATCCTTTTAAAACAGCCAGGAGGCTACCTACAGTCTTTCCATCTTGGTTTTCTTCACTCAACAAACATGACCTTCCAGTAGTTAGTAAGAGAGCTCATGAGCTCAGAAGGATCACAAAAGTGACTAAGGAAAAAGAATATGAAGAAGCCTTTAGAGTCTTTCTGCCCCAGACCATAACCATAGTACCATTAATCTTCTCCCTTTAAGTTAAAAATCCCTGGAAGCATTATTCATATTTACCTATTTCAGCCTATACCTTGTGTGAACTCGACTCGCGGACTATATTCAGAAACCATAAAATATCTTGGGGAAAAGAGGAGCCAGAATGATAACCAACGTTTCCAAACATCCAGATGTTTGATGTCATGCAGATAAAGCAGCCAGGGGGTTTCTGCAGTCCTACCAGACGCTTTCAAATTATGCACACTTCCCTCCAACCTTGGTTTTCCAGTGCTCAGGAACCTAATTCTTTGAGGTAGAGAAATTCAGAGTTGTAGTCCTGACATACTCTCCTCCCTCTATTTAGTTACCATTTCTTGGTTAACTAAAATACACATACAATGTTCTGAAAGTAATTTCTCCCCAAATTATGATATCACTTACAAAATATTTGCAATATAAAAATGGTCTTGTGATTGACAAGCCAGACAAGAGGAATAAATAAGCTCAGTGTTCTTTGGAATATTCCCATCAATATTTCCAGCCCTAGTTTCTTGGGTCTGTCCTTTTTACCCCAAACAAGGCAGGTCCATGAAGGCAAAGATCCTTGTGAGGGTCTAAATGTGCACTGAAGATACCTTGGGCTTACGCGTCAGCTATGTAGTTTGGTATGGGCTATGCGATATAGGTGGAAAACTGCTGCATTATGTCAAGCTGTTAACTCTGAGGCTTAGCGTTAATCCAGGACTCACTGAAATTTTTCATTTAACCTCTACGTGCTAATCTTCTTGATATGGGATTGCTCCTTCGCCTTCAGTGTTCACGACCTGGATACACAGAGCAAGTCTCATCCACAACTCACGGGCTCCTACTGATCATGGCTTTTGTGTCTTAAACCTGTTAAATTCTTTTTTTTTTAAACCTGTTAAATTCTAATGCTATAATTCCTTAGCTGTGTTTCCCAAACTATTATGTAATCAATCCAAATGCCAGCTGTCCAGGATTTACTAAAGCAAACGTCCAAAATGCTGCTTGGAGCAAAAAATGGTAGAGAGCACTGATCCCTCAGATGATTAAAACTAGCCTGCTGGTGTTACTTTGTATTTGTCTTGTCTTCATTACTGTTGTCTTCACTGCAGATGGGAAGCATGAAAAGCGGTATATTCTTCATTCTATGCTTTATGGATTCACATGAACAGGTTGTTCAGCCGAAAGAATGTAGTCACAACGATAAAGGCAACAGTACAAATAGAGGGACATGGTTCTCTAGTTAGGAAAAAAGAAGGAAAAAGAAAAACTCATTTAACGATGCCAACCTAAGACTTTTGAGAAGTAACAGATCTTTATGGATCAGTTGGTGGCAGGGGAGTGAAAACATTCTTGTGTGCGGCTGTTGTTTAAGCACAACACAAATGCTCTGTTTACCTTCTTTCTTTTATGAATTCATGGCAATGACCCTAGGGCAGAAATATTGGAATCCATTGCTGGAGGACTGCTTGAGATAGCATGATTGATTAGCACTCCATCAACCCTCCATCTCTTCTCAGATCACATCTAACAGTGTGCTTCTTCCCTTTCTCGTGCCTTTTAATTTTGCTCAGTTGCATTCCAGGCCTTATGGTTGAATGCATTTGTTTATTCTCCCCGAGATTTCTTTTGAAAATGATTTTCCTATCCTCTTAACCATACGCACTTTTAACATCATTTAAAACAGAGCGGCTTTTGAGTATGACATAAAAATACTCAATGTATTTGAGTATGAGCATAAAATATTGAACGGTAAATAATGTCCTGATTAACTGATTATATCCAGGTTGCTAAACAGTGATGTATGCTTAGCCATAGCATGGGTTCTCACGGATAAATGCATATATAGTCCCACACCGTAAGCTTGACGAAAGATTTTGTGTATTAGAGTGTGTGCCCAGAATCCACTGTGTTATATTTTATGAATGACCTAGGTGTGCCAATGAGAGATACAGAGTCAGTTTTAAGGACTGAGAACCCAGCGATGGAAGCAGTGATACTCAATCATAATTAGACAGCCAGGAAAATGTCTCTCTTCTCCAAAGCAGCTACAGAGAACTGAGTAAAACTGCCCAGGGATATCCACCCAACCTCTTTTTGGAAAAAGCTCTGGCCTACCTCATTCCTTAATGCCAATTCTCACTCCCTACCCCACCCCCCCCGCCCCCGACCAGCTGTACTTTTCAACATTATTAAAAGAGAGCTCATTGCCAAGGCTGGGGTAATGAAGAAGGAGGGCAGGAGGCAGAGGTCACTCATGTCTGGGGCCCGTCAGCACGTATCCTTGTCCTATCAAGTTGTAACTCAGATTTCATTTCCCAATGAAGCAATATTAGGACTGATAGATATGTACAGTTGGAAGAGCACTCTTAATATAATACCTCTGGTAAATTGTTCAGTGACGCAGATTTGTTGAGTGATCCGCAATTTTAATTTCCAAGAATTTTGTTGTTTTAAATAGGAAGCCAGGTTGGCAGTACTGATAACTATCAAAATAAAGTTTTCGTTGGGGAAAGGAAAGTACATTTGTTGAATGACTACATTTCAGGCACTATACTTTAAAAAGGCCTTCAATACAGGTATTATTATCTCTGTTTCATAAATAAGGAAATTGAAACTCAGAGAAGTTAAGTACATTGCCCAATGTGCCATCTCTAACAAGTACTGGAGTAGAGACTCAAATACAGCAGTTGTTTGTCTACAAACCACATGCTTTTCCAACCCTCCTGGCTGGTAATTTTAGAATGCAACTTGTTCATGGATTGGAAATTGCCAATATTACAAAAAAAAAAAATTGTGATCATGGTTTTATTTTGCCATTAACAAAAAAATAATAATAATAAAACAAAAAGAACAAATCCACAATCCTGCCAACAGAATAAATCAAACTGTTTTCATTTTTCTGTATTTCCTGTTGGGCTTGTTTATGTGCAAATTTTGACTCAGCAGCTTAAAACCCACAAGACCTTTGGCAAAGTATTTAATTCCTTCATCTCTCAGTTTCTGCATCTGTGAAAATGAAGGCAGTAACAGTAGCTTCCCCAGAGTGTTGTTCTGAACATTCAATTAGGTAAAGCGTGTGAAGTGCTTGGATGGTCCCCGGCATATGATGCAAAGTCAGTCAGTGTTACGTTATCATTACTTGTGATCATGGCAGAGATTCACAGCAGTGTAGCCCCCTACTCCTACTCAGTCTCATTATATGACTGATCTATTTTCCTGTGAGCCTCCTCAAAATAAGTAGCAGGAAGAAAAATGTAAACTTGACAATTATGAGAAGTCTATGCCTAGTAAGTCAGTATCTTTCAGGTAAATACTGAGTTTTAGATTCCCCCTCATGCACACCTCTACCCCCCAACATACCCCAATATGGAAGTTGGGGTAGAGGGGTGCCAGTGAACTCACGCGTCCACAGGGCACTCTGGTCTTAGAGTCCACATGGTGCCTCATTGATCACCGTTGATCTCCACTGAGAAAATGCTGGCCTGGTTTACTCTTGGATCCTGTATTAATTTCATATTGCTGTTGTAACAAATTACTAAAAACTTACTGGCTTTAAACCATGCAACTATATTATTTTACAGTCAGAAGGGTGGAAGTCCTAAAATCAAAGCCTTGGCATGGCTGTATGCCTTCTGGAGGCCTTGCAGGAGAACCTGTTTCCTTGCCCATTCCAGCTTCTGGATGCTACCCACAATTCCAAGGCTCATGACCACATTGCTCTGACCTCCACTTCCATTGTCACATCTTCTCTGATTCTGACACTCCGGCCTCCTTTGTCTTACCTTCTTTAGGGCCTTTGTGACTATATTGGGTCCACCAGGACAATTTCCATCTCAAGGTCCTTAACTCAGTCACAGCTGCAAACCCCTCCTTTGCCAGCTGACATAGTGTATTTGTAGGTTCCAGGGATGAGGACATGGACACACTGAGGTACGCCCTTATTTCCCTACCAAATGCCCCTCACATTGGCATCCACTAAGCAAGTAGCAGTGCATTTGTGTTTTGTTCTTTTGCCTCAAACAGAGTATGGCAACCTTCTCCTATTTTGGACCCCACCTTAATCTCACCCTTCTGGGTTTTAGTCACAGCTTTTAAGTAGCTCCTGATTGAAGCGCACCTCCCATGGATTATGTGTCAAGATCATCTCCACCTCAAAGCAAACTTTTCAGGAAAGGCTCTCACTTTAGCTACTCCCTGGTTCTCGCACAGCACATACTGCACATTCTCTCACTTTGGGGGCCATTACAAGCCAATGGGAGCCAATGGAGGCTCTCACTCACAACTGTGCCCCAGGGCAAGCTTACTGCATCACCACTCTCATCCTGCTTGGTCTGCATCATGTCACGGCAAGGTTATGAGGCATGGCTGACGTCTCCTTTCTCCCCACCCCAAGTTCCACCTGGAAAGTAGGACACAAAAGGCTCTTTGCTTTTGGCTTCCTCATTGTTGTAGCTGGTAACAGCCACTCCCTCCAGGATGTTAGCCTGGGGGGAGTCGAGAGGCCAGGATAGGATGGCCTCATTATTTCACTTCCCTTAACTCTCTGTCTCCAACTTACCACACTCACAAGACATGTCCTCCATGTTACTTCCTTTTCTTTTCTGAGGAGTTATTTGTTCTGCTACAAATCCCAGAGACAAAATAGGGGTGGGAGAGGGGGATTCTATTGATAATGAAAAATCAGAAAACACTGTCTTTGTTACAGGGGCCATTTTTTATTTTATTTGCATTATTTGCTTCATCATACTGATGTTTTTTGGTTGGCTAAATAATCTCTGTAATTATTATTTCTAATGACTGCATAACAGTTCTTCACAGAAAGAGACATTTTTTAAGCATGGGAGTAGTGTGAGGGATATATATTATTGTACACAGAGTTATTTTTTAATTTCTCCTAATCTTTTCCCCTCTTAGGATAAATAACCTTTAATTGAAATTACTGTATGAAGAGTATAAAAGTTTACAATTCTTTTTTTTTTTTTAAAGATTTCATTTATTTATTCATGAGAGACACAGAGAGAGAGGCAGAGACATAGGCAGAGGGAGAAGCAGGCTCCATACAGGGAGCCCGGCGTGGGACTCGATCCCGGGTCTCCAGGATCAGGCCCTGGACTGAAGGCGGCACTAAACCGCTGAGCCACCTGGGCTGCCCAAATGTTTCCAATTCTTAAACCATATTGTCATATCGATTTCCAAAAAGCTTATTCTCATTTATACTACCAGCTGCAGTATGAACATAGGGGCTTCTCATGGCACGTTTTTCAGCTTATTTAATCACTTTTTTAAATGTTGAGATAATAATGATAACAACTATTGAGTCTTATTCTGAGCCAGGTAGTGTGTCAGCAGTTTTCATGTATGGCTGGTTAATCCCTGTACAAAAATACACGAGGTGCTCGTAGTATCTGTGTCATATTTTTACCCCATTTAACAGATGAAACTCCTGAAGCAGAGAGATTAAGTAATTTTTCCAGGTTTGCATAGCTCGAATATGAGGTAATGTCATGGATTTAATTTCTTTGTAGCTTAGTTGGATATTTTTCCATATGTGTGCTAATTATATCTCCACTTAAGCAACTCTTAGGGGAGTTTGACTGTTTGTTTTTTTAGCCAAAAAAGTGAGAGCTTTTCATATAATATATGCTAACCTTTTGGCTGTTATTTTTGTGATAGATATTTTCACAGTCTATTATTAATAAGTTTTTATATGTTTAGTCTACCTGCTATGCTAAAAATATGATTATCCATATAACCTTTTCCTGGTGGTTTAAAAAGAAGGAATATAAGGGGAAATCTTGTAGACTGATTTCTAAAAAAAGTAGCCTACTGGGACTTCCTAATACTCAAAATTACACATAATATCTAAAAGGACATTTCATCACATATAACATTAACTTTAATTTATATCACCTGGCATGCAATGAGCCATATTTCTTTCGATGGCTAAGTTGTTGCCAGCTTCTAAGTTAGGCCCCTTCTGGAAGCTGCATTAACTCTTTCAGGATAGCACTGCAACTATGAGCACAACAGGTACCACCTTAGGAACGGCAAGGAGGTGATATTCGCTGGGCAGAGCAAGATCCCAGCCAGGGAGAGCTACAGCGCATGATCACTGGACACCTGCCATCCTAACAGGCTGCCTGCCCCCTGGGCTGTACACAGGGGCTGTTTTTGGTTCAGCTGTGAGGGGCAGCATAGCCGGCTGGCCAGTTGACTCATCAACACAGTATATACCTCAGAGGCAAATAGAGATAGGAAGCTGACAACATCCGGACGTGTTTCTGACAGAATGACAAAATGTGTGACGTCTGTTTATTCTACTGTGAAGCTTCTTTGTCTTCTTTGCCCCCTTCTACACCATCGATTGCCCCACCTCTGCCACCAAGCATCTAGGACATCCATACTCCTGCCTATCTCATCAAACTCAAACTCCAGAATAGACTCTAGCATCATTTATCTGATCAAAATATTAATTAAGCACCTATTATGTGCCAGCACTTGAAACTACAGTAGTGATCAGTGCCTGCCCTGAAGGAGCTTACATTTGACATCTTGGTGTGAATTGGGTCTATGCACTGCCTTCCCAAGAATATTAGGAAACAAACCTTATTTCTCATAAATTAAATTTCTGTATCAGTAATTAAGACACTGGTAATAGTTTCAGTGATGAAAAAGCCTTCATGCTGCCCTCTCAAATCTCTCTCCCCCAGTCCTTTATCTCTGTCATCTTATATCCCTACCCACGTTCTCAATCTCTATATTGAGACCTCACAACTCCCAGTGTTTTCTAATTTGTTATGGAAGGAAAAGTGAATTGAGTGTCAAATCCACCACACTACTTATCCAATGAAGAAATCAACAATAAAATGCTTTTCCAATGTAAAGTCTGCGTTGCATAAAAATGAGGAATATCTAAATGAAAATAGAGACAGAACAACACTCTGGAAAATATATTTTGAAACTGTACACATGCAGTGAATAACTTATGACGGCTACAGACCATTCTAACCTTTATCTTCAGAAGGGAGCAATTACTCACAGCCGCGTGGTATATATAAATTATCATTACTCACTTGTGAAAGCAAACATGTAAATGCCACTGTAGGCACTAACGGTCATGCAATATCAGTCTACTTTTAATAGAATATTTGTGCTGATACAGTTAGTCAATTTAAAAAGATATCATTTTTATGCCATAAAGAACCTGTTGGATTACAAGGGAAAGGCAAAAGAAAGAAAAAATTAAAAGAAATATGAGAGAAGACAGTAGGGAAAAAGATGAAAAGTAGAGAAGAAACATAACAAAACTCATACAGGGTTGGGGATGCTAGGTGTTTTTACATGAGTTACCTCATCCAATATTTATTTTTATATCCACGAAATAAATATTATTCACCTCTATGTTAGTGTTCTCTGGAGAAACAATCAATAGAATATAGGGATGCATGTATGTACATACACACCGAGAAAGGCAGAGACAGAGAGAGATTTATTTAAGGAATTGGTTCACATGATTGGGAAATCGGACATCTGAAGGGCAGGCCAGAAATCTGGAAAATCCAGCAAGCTGCTACTGTCTGAAGTTCTGAGTTTGAAGGCCAGAAACTCAGGTAGAATTTCTATGTTGAGGTCTGGAGGCAAAATTCCTTCTGTTTCCAAAGACGCCAGTATTCCTAGGTCTTCAACTAACTGGATGAGGCCCATCCACATTATGGAAGGTAATCTGCTTAACTCAGAGTATACTGCTTGAAATGTTAATGACATCCTAAAAATACCTTCACCACAGCATCTAGCTACACTGGTATTTGACCAAAGAGCTTGGCATCATAGCCTAGCCAATTTGACACATAAAAGTAAGCACCACACTCTCATTTATAGAAATGGGGGGAAAATAGAGGCTCGGAGATGTATCCAAGGAAGAGCACATAGGAATTTCAAGAAAGGAGCTGTGTGCAAGCTTTGGGAAGATGTCTGTCTATGAACACATCCCAGCTGCAGTCATTACTAGTCGCGGGAACCTGGGGAACTGACATGCCTGTGCCTTAGTTCTTCCACCTGTAAAAGGGATTATTTAGCATACTCTTCCTGGTTGTTTTAAGGACTCAATGAGATAAGTGTTTGATACTATGCATGGAACATAAAGAGGCCTGTGAGAAGGTGTGCTTCTACTTTACCATCCCTCACCTCCCTCTGGCAGGACCATATTCAAATTCAAGATTGACTAGCTTCAAGCTAGTTTGCTAATTAATAAAACTCATATCCCAATGTCAAGAATATATAATACTAATTTGTTTTGTGCAGAGTTATCACACACTGTGCATTTATGCTATTTCTTTGGCAAACGTTGGCATCCATCATCTTATCGGTACCTGAAGCCTTCCATCAGGTCTGAGAAGAGAAGGGGGACAGAGGGCAGCACACATGATAATAATAATAATAATAAATCAGTACGACAAGGTTATTACCCTCAGAGAAACTTACAGCCTGGTCTGGAAAACAAACAGATATTTGTATTATGTGAAGTCCAGAGTTGAACAGCTCAAGGGTACGTCACCACCCTGTTATTAAGGCACATGCCACATTCAAATATCCCCTCATCAAAATGATTGACACCAATAAAAAAGGGATAACAGGTCCAGTATCATTTCTGATATTTTTGTGGAAGCACAGTCTCTGCAGGGATATAAGGACCATCTCGGTAAGGTCCAGTAAACGAAACATACATGGCAAATAAAAGTGTTAGGCCATTATATACGTTCATGATACAACAGCAATAACCCGTAGAAATTACAGCGGTTAATGACCAGCTTGCTGTAGCCCTAGTGCCTGCTTTTTACTTGGGTATTAAATAGCAAACATTAACCTGCTTGTCATCATCTGTTCTGTTGGGACTATTATTTAGTAAAGTGTGCTTTTTGGTATATACAAAGGTAGTTACAAAGGTACAGCTCCACAATAAGCAATCTATTTTTTTCACTCTTTAGTTTAAATAATGCACGTAACTGGCATACCTTTCTGCATGATGTTTTAACCCATTACCTGCACAAAGGAAGAGGAAAAAAAATAAAAGCAGTTAACTACAAATTTATGAAGCTCCCTTTCTAAAATTCCCTGAGAGGACAATTTACCACTCTCCTCTGTGCTGTGAACACCTTCCTACATCTCAGGGGTGATGGCCATATTAATTAATAATCATACTTCCTTGATATAGATATACAAAGTGGAATTTAATTCACAAATGTTTATGTTCTCTTGGAGCCTAAAGTATCACTTTTTTTAAAGGATTTTTTATTATTATTATTCATGAGAGACACAGAGAGAGAGGCAGAGACATAGGCAGAGGGAGAAGGAAGCTCCCTGCAGGGAGCCCGATGTGGGACTGAATCCCAGGATCCCAGGATCCCGGAATTACATCCTGAGCCAAAGGCAGATGCTCAACCACTGAGCCACCCAGGTGCCTCATTTTTTGTAGGTAACTAACTGTTTTGGTGCAGTCTTTGGCTTCCTGCTCTCACCTACCCCCTATCTAATCCAACATCTCTTTAGTGAATTTGTACTCAAGAGAGATTATTCCATTTTTCCCTCCTCTTCAAAGGTTTTTATATCTGTTCCCCCGAATCCAACCAAATGGTGGCCCTGATCCTCCCGGTGCATACCACTTGTGCACTGCATGTCTTGGATCTGAAACACTATGCCACTCCTTTGTTACTATGCGGACTCTTCGCAGACTGTATGTCTTGGGGCTAGAGATTGTATTTGATTCATTTTCTATTCCCAATTCCCAGAGTGGATCTGGAATACATTAAGTAACTAATAATATTTGATAAATAAATGAATGAGCAGGGATAGCATAGTTGCTCCCAAAAGTGCTTCAACTGCTTCCAGCTAGTAGCTTTTGCACTGGAGAATTCATTGTGATGACTGTGAGTCTTGGAATCAGAATATTAGAGGCAGAAGAGACTTCAAGAACTATCCAGTGCCTCATCTTCCAACTCAGAGAAATTAGGCCCTCAAAGCTTACTATTTTAAGGTGACATGAATTGCAGGTGTCAGTGCCAGGACCAGAATTTATATCGGCTAACAATTTGTCAGATGCTCTTGACCCTCTACCATGTTGTCTCTCTTGGAAGTGAAGTAAGGTGCATTATTTTCTTTCAGAGATGTTGTATATTGACATATCTATTAATTTACAACAGCATCTTCTCACTTACAATCAGTGAGCTTCTTATTATAGCATTAATTTTGTTTTTTCCAAAGGTCATCACTTCTTACAAAGATGCCTTGAGACATAGTTTCTTAAAGAGATATACTCAGACTTTAGGGTTCCTGTTTTACACATAAATACTGAGTAGATACATGTCATTTTTCTCAGTAATAGGTAATACATGTATAAAATAGATGCATTTTACCAATCTAGGTCTTTTTAAAAACAATAGATGCAGCCTGATGTACTCACACTATATTGTGCACATAGGGGCATCTTTTGTTACTGTCTATTGTTTTAGCCTCAATTGTAAAAATAACAATTTCAATGAGGTAAATTTATCTGCACAGTAGAAATTTTCCAATTTTTGAATATTGACTCCTTTATGATTTTTTTAGGATTTATTTTATATAAAGAGACAACATGAGTAGGAAGGGCAGAGGGAAAGGGAGAGAGAATCTCAAGAAGACTCCCCTATGAGCACAGAACCTGACATGAGGCTCCATCCCAGGACCCTGAGATCATGACCCTAGCCCCACCCAAGAGTTAGACTCTTCACCAACTGTGCCACTCAGGCGTCCCTGAGTCCTTTATAATTTAATGGCTAAGATAATCATCTCTAGGTCTGGTAATTCTACTCAGGACTTTGATTTCTACGTGTGCGCTGGCAAGACACAACAGTGACATGCAGGCTCCCCTCAGCAGGAATAGTTAGAGACCTCAAGATGATAGATGATAGAATGTTAGTGGGAGGATGTTATTTGAATTGTCAATTTCAAAAGAGAACACTTTTGTGTGTTTTTTTTATATTTATATTTTTATATCTGTTGAGGTTTAAAAGTTTATATCAAGCCAGTTTTAAAATGAAAAGGAATGGTTGGCCTTCAAATAATAAATTAAGATGTAGGTTTGGAGTTGTTAGGATGTCAGTCATTCTGACTGACAAATTTCACTGCTGAATTAAGCTTTAAATTTCTATAAATTTGACTGCCAGTTGGAAATCTCTGATGTGATCCCCAATTCTCTGTAAAAATGCTTTTCAATAGAGAGTAAAAAATGTTGTGTGGGTGGTAATGGTGGTGCATACATGTGTCAGATTTGCCACTGGACCACCGTCCATGTCTTTTCATGAGGATAAGTGACCACCCATCCTTTCACTGACCTCAACAGAATATTTTCATTCTGAATACCAGCATCGTAAGAAAGCCCTGGCATAAAATTCTACTGTGTAGCACAGAAGATGAAAGACAAAAGAAACCATTAAAATTGTCAAACACAACCCCCAACATAACACAAACAGAAGTGAATCAACACATCACTAGTTAGTGCCACAATGGGACCAAAACCAGGTTTCCTAATTCTCTCTCTAGGACCTTCTTTTTCACAACCACACCCTCATATGATAATACTTTCTTTTAAAAGTCTTTGGTATATCCCTTCTTTAATAACTTAGTAGTATCTATTTTAAAGTGAATGAAATAGCCATACCAACACTCAAACATAGAATTCAGAGATGTAATTCCATGCCATGTTTTGTGAAAGATTCTTGCTGAAACACTTAATATCAGTCTTGAAAAGCAAAATAAGAATAGATTTTACTTTTTCAACACATTTGATGAAATATATTTGTTTGTCCCTCAACAGTGAATGAGACTGTTGGAATGGCATGACCTTTGGAAGAATCAGAATGCAGGGTAGTGACCATGAAATGAATTCCTGTCAAAGATATATCTTGATGATCTAAAAATTAATGTGCTTGTTTATAAAGCAACTAGAAGATAGCTTGTAAATATAAAGATAGGAGGAGAGGCAAAGAGTCACAATCCATGTCATCTGTATTGTGTTTTGAGCTTGAGAAAAATAAAAATGCTCAGTAGAAATGTAGAACTATATTTACAGATAGGTAAAATTAATCTAAAATTATTTTACCCAAGAAAAGGAAAGCTCAAGTAAATGCTTTGCATAGATAATTTACAGAGTACACACAACTAGATGAAAAACATAGGAAAAGATGCTCAACCTCACTCCCCAGTGGGCAAAAGTAAAAAAAAAAATACAATTTTTCACCTATCCTACTGCAAAAGCTATAAAGATTAGCAAAAATTATTGTTGAATATTTTATGGAAAATCAGACATTTACAATTTGGAGAGGGTGAACATATAAACAGATAGAGCTTCTTGGAGAACCATTTAGTAACATCAATACAAATTCTAAAATGCACATATCCTCTCACCAAGGAATTTCATTACCAGGGGTATCTCCTCCAGAAATATTCACATGTGCACAAAGCTATGTCTTTAGAAATGGTCATTACAGTATTGTCAAAGTATGACTTTAAGAATACTCTAAACTGGGCAGCCTGGGTGGCTCAGCAGTTTAATGCTGCCTTCAGCCCAGAGCATGATCCTGGAGACCCAGGATCGAGTCCCACGGGGGGCTCCCTGAATGGAGCCTGCTTCTCCCTCTGCTTGTGTCTCTGTCTCTCTCTCTCTCTGTCTCTC
The DNA here is from genome assembly GCF_011100685.1 of Canis lupus familiaris. Taxonomy (NCBI): domain Eukaryota; kingdom Metazoa; phylum Chordata; class Mammalia; order Carnivora; family Canidae; genus Canis; species Canis lupus. Next base: position 15,611,483 of record NC_049222.1, on the reverse strand, counting down.
ATGAATAAATAAATAAATAATAAAAAAAATATTCTAAATTTTTTTCTGATAAATACCTTATTGTGCATATATGTGGAATAATATGAAGCTAGTAAGAAAAATGAGGAGGCCATACATGTGCAAACAGATATGTGATCAGAAAGATATGTGAAACAAAAGCAGCTGCAATATTTATATTTATATTTTTAAAATTTGTATATTTTAAAAATTACACGCGTATGCCCACATCTATAATTTAAAAGTAGTGTTTCTATGAACGTAAGTGTATAGAGAAGGTCCTAGAAACATACAACCAAGTGTTAGTAATCGCTTTCTGAGAAAGAGAACAGAAACTAAGAAGAAACACATTCAGTTTTGCTATAAGAATAAATTGCCCTCATTTTTTACAAGCACTTATTCATTTTATACACACATACACACACATAGATTTAAACTACATTAACCAAGTGCTAACTGATCTTTCCAATTCATACAAAGTATCAATAATTCATGCACAAATTATTCAAATTTAACAAGCAGGGTCAAACTATCAACAGGTGCTTAAAACAAGTTTTCTAACAAGATTTATATATATATATATCATATATATATGTATGTATGTATATTCTCTATGAGTTTGTTTCTACAATTTAGGCTTATACCCTATAAAGCATCTGTGAAGTATAGGGAAGTCTCTATTTAAATTCTGTCACCATTACTAAAGGTTCCAAATATCTAGAGCCAAGAATAATGGGAATTGACTGAAATGCTATCACTTGTACTTGTGGATATTGGTGAAAGAAAGGCTCTAACCTTGCCTGCTTAAAATATTTCAGGATACAAAGTTTCCTCTAATATGGTTTTAGCCACATCCTACTTTAAAAAAATCATTTGATTCTCCTTTTTGGCATATCTTTATCTCCTAGGTTGAGAGTGGTCAAACTGTTGACCGCTAACCTTTAATTATTAACCAAAAAAGACTAAAAAAGGAATTCAAACTGATAGGAGAGAGAAAAGTAATAACAATATAAATCGCACTAAAACTGAAGAAAAGACCTAATTCTAAAACAATATCTGAAAGTTAAAAATTGAAATCTTTTTTTTTCATAATATGACATAAAATGGCTCTCTTGAAGGATTAAAAGCATAGTGGAAGCCATGATAGAGTAACAGACAAAAGGAAAGTATTTGCAATTGATAGGTGAAAAGATAAACAGGAATCATCTGTGAAAAGAGTACAAAATTAGGAAAAGATAACCTAATAACTCTTCATCAAAATCATTAGTGTGAGGGCTGAGTGAGGTAGCTCACTGCAGCGGCCCTTACTCCCCCTTTGTTTTACATCTGCGTGGTTCCTTTATCTACTTCAACTACCTGGCCACTGAAAAAGCAGAACTATGTAACTCTGAGCAAAGCACATGAAGAAATTTATAGAAGAAAAACACAAAAGACATAAATAAACTCAAGAAAACATATATTATCTCTCACTCAGCTATTTGGCAAAAATAAAATTGTTGATATTAACCAATATTGATATGGTTGTGAGGAACACAGAAATCTTTATTACACTGATGCCACCTTTTTGGAGGACATCTGGTCAGTATTTATTAAAAATCTTAAATATGCACCACCTTTGATCAAGAGATTCCACTTTTAGGTATTTACTCACAGAAATCATACAAATCCACAATGATACCAACTGAAGCATTTTTGATGATGGTAAAAAAAATAAGAATAACTTTAATGTCCACCAAGAAGGGGCTGGCTGGATAAGTTCTGTGAAATGAAACACTAACTCCTATTCAATCATTAGATATAATTAAATAGATCTGATCTATAATTAATCGATCTGAATAGATCTTGTATGGGAAAAAGTTGCAGAAAATGTTCATGGTACAATCTTGCCCTAAAGAAACAGAACAAGACAACTCTATTACAAACACCAAGTAAATGAAATACCACAGACTGCTCAGCTGGCCAGTCACAGGACCTACTCCTGCCAGCCCAGTTAATTTGCCAAATATGAACAGATGACTTTCTGGCTGGGGCTATCAGAAAAAACTAGCCCCCCCCCAAGTGCCTCCCCTTTATGCAAATAAAAGTGCTCTTTAAAAATTCTAACCAGTGGGCACAAAGTCAATAAACATCTGAAAAGGTGATTATTCCACTGGCCATGAGGGAAAAGAAAATTAAAACCATAATGCCATCACATGCACAAGAGGATGGCTACATGGAAAAGAGAAAATATTTGTAAATGCTGGTAAAGACTCAAACACATGATATAGTTGATTTAATCACTATAGAAAATTGGTTGTGTCTACCAAAATTGATCACTTGCACATACTTATATTTTGGACATAAGAGCATATAATCAACTAAAATGTGTACTCTTCCAAAAACATATGCTAGAATACTCATAGATGCACTACTCCATTAGCCCCAAACTGGAAACTACAGAAATGTCTATTTGCCAAGAGTATAGCATATGGAGTTCAAAGGGAAATCTGTTATCTAGCTGAAGATTGAATACATAAGTAATTTTGATGATGACCTTAAGGAAGCCAGAGTTGAAAGGCTAAGTGTTTATGTCATCCTCTGGTCCCCTTACCTAAAGATTTCTATGTAGCAGACCAATACCCTTGGTCCAACACAGATCTGTACTAATAAACAATGGAGGATTTCAGGGGAAAAGCAATATAAAAATCATTGCCCCTTTCATTTTCCATTTCTTCACTGTCTGTTCTACATACAATATGGAAGGGAAAGTCTAAGAACTTTTCCGCCATTTAGTCAACAATATTATGTATCATATGGTAGTTTCCCAAGTGTCTAAAGGAAATAGTACGTATAAAGTAATCAGAGCAGTCTTGGTACGTAGCAAATACTCACATTAAACATGAGTTGCTCTTCTCTTTCCTATGCTAAGATATGGTTGAAATAATGATTTGGGGGATGGTTAGATTAGATTAGATATTGTTATCTTGTCATCTAACTCAGTTTCATCAATCACCAAAAGACGTACTCAGCAAGCTCTTTGCTTTCTGCTGTGGAAATTTCTGTCTCATTTTATTTCACAAAATTGGTCTCATCCATTGACATCCAGCAACATCCAGAAAACACCTAGGTTTTGTGTGATGTTTGCACACCTACAGCACGCTGGACACTGAGAGCAAGCAGGGAACACGGTAGGGAGTGGCTTCGGACAATCTGTGTATTCTTCACGACTGGATTCCATTTAAAGCAACACATTTTCTCTTACACTGCCTGATGATAATAACCATCTTTATTTTACAATAAGGAATGAATATTGCATTAATTATTGTTACTTAATCATTTTAGAATACTATAAATGTTTCAATAAAAATTGCTATGCTAATCAAAATATTTTCTGTTTCATTAAAACTGTGAACTGTCCCTCATGACTGCAAAATGAGCAGTAAAGTTAGATAGCATGGCACAGTCGAGATGGCCTGTTGGATAAGGGCGATTTTTCTCAAAATGTGTTATGTGAATGCATTAAATATTTGGTGCTTAATAAACGCAAAATAACATCCCTTTCCACTAAGCTGCCTCAAATACCAATCACATAAGAAAGATTTGCAAAATGAATGATTTTCTCAGTAGCCACAAATGCTCGTTTAATTCCTGATACGTCCTTTGTTCCTCAGAATGAATGTGAGTTGTTGTTCTCAATATTTAGTGGCATCACTTTTGTAGAGCAAGGATCTACTTAACCATGCTTTTTATTCTGCCTTGGATTTCATACTGATGCTTCTAACAATGAACTTTCAGAAAACACTGCCTCAGACATGAAAGCATTAACACAAAACCAGGATCTTGTACCTCTCCATTCTAATCAGGTGATCTCTGGGCTGGTTTGTCTTCATCATATTTGAAAACATAACAGCATTTGTAAAGGATTTAGCTCCTGGTCTATTGTTGTCTGCAAACACCATCTAGCTTGTTCTCTTTAATAACTCACTTCTCACATCTACCCCCTTTTGTAATCCTCCCCCCCCCTTTATTTCTGGGATTGGGTATGTCACTTTCTCTGGCCAATAGCACATCAGCAATTGCAATGCAAACAGAAGCTAGTTAAGTGCTTGAGCATTAGGCCGTACCTTTTGCGGGGAGGGGGACTCCTCTGCCATATGGAGAGATCTCATGGACAAAAACTAAAATGAGTTGGCTGACAGTCCCAAGCAACTGTCAGACATGTGAGTGAAGTGGTTCAGAACAGGCCAGCCCCAGCCTACCTGCCAAACAACCACAAATGCATAAATGAGTCCAGCCCACACCATGTGGAGCAGTGATGAGACTCTCCCTGCTAAGCCTTGCCCAAATTGCTGACCAGCAGAATGGGGAGCAAATAAATAGTTCCTGCTTCAAACCATTAAAAATCACAAGGCTTCCACTCTGTCTTTCCCTTTTTCTCTGAGCCAGAGTAGAGACATAGGACTGATGAGCAAGGCTCAATTACGTGAAAGAGGACAATGCTTGGAGGAACCTCTCAGGACAGAAACGAAGACTGTTTTATCTGACCAAGATAGATCAGATATGGGTGATGGGCATCTCACCCAGAGCCATTGTGCATAAAGCTGTCATCAGACTGGTATACTAATATAACCACTGAACACTTTGTCAATATGTCGGCCAACTGAAATTAAATTTAACTCAGTGGGAGTGACACCAAATTGTTTTAATTGTTTCTACCTGCTGAATCAGTTCTCAAAATAGAAATCAGGCTTGGAAAGATAGGGTTTTTTTTCTGCACCCCTAGTTTATAGGATGACACTTATACAACTATATGTGCTTTAAGTGCCTAATTTCTCTAACTAAAAAATACAGTTATTGGAGGATATTTAATTCTTTGTATGCCTCCATTGTACCAACATATAATTGATCGATTATATGTGACAATTATTGACTGATCTTGGCAGTGCTCTCTATCTTTTTTATTCATTATTCCAAACATTTAACAATTATTTCCTGAGTATCTTCCACGTGCCCCACATTGAGCCAGATATTGACAGACAAGATAAGAAAGGTCCTCATAGAACATCCATGCTGGAGGAGAAAAACAATTACCCTAAACATTTTATAAAAACAAGATTATTAAAAATCATAAGTGTTCTAAAGGAGTGAACCAGGGGTACCTGGGTGGTGCAGTCGGTTGAGCTTTCAATTCTTGGTTTCAGCTCAGGTCTCACCTTAGGGTCATGAGATTGAGCCATACATTGGCTCTGCATTCACCGTGGAGTTCTGCTTAGGTTTCTCTCTCTCTTGCTCTGCCCCTCTCCTCCATGTGTGTAAGCTCTCTGTTTTTCTCTCTCTCTAAAATAAATAAATAAAATCTTAAAAATAAAATAAAATAAAATAAAATAAAATAAAATAAAATAAAATAAATAAAATAAAATAAAGGAATGAAATAAAGTGATTTTAAGAGAGAAAATGCTTAGAGAGACAGTTTCTTTAGCTAGAGGGGTGTGAACAAGGCCTGTCTGAGGACACGATATCTAAGGCCTGAAGAATGAGAAGGAATCATCTAGGTATAGTCATCCCAGATGACTGTAGGTCTAAAAGTTTCTATGATCAGGACTACATTCCAAATGTGGCCTCACTTTTACACACTGTCAGCCAACAGTGAACAAGGTAGGGAAAGACGAGACCCTACTTCTATAATCAGTGTAATTGATAATTTATTAAAAAGTATTTGATATTAAGTGATCAAATTACCTAGTTGGATTGTGTGGGGTTTTTTCTTTTCCACTTTCCAACTAGTTTTGATGAAGTTTTATGAAAACACAAGTCTATCTTTGTGTTGCTATGTTACTTCTACCCAGTTGTCTATTTAAAAATGTTACTTACGATAAAGCCAGACTCTAACTCTAAATCAATTCACTTGCATGAATCTTTCCAATAAGCTTGAGTTGATGATACTGTATATATAAATGTCTACTGTGCCATTTTGCAGGTTAAAAAAATGAAGTAAATTATGAGATGCCAATTCCAGAATGAGAATTGGCACAGGTCTGCTTTGAAGATAAAAAGAAGAGTCCAGAGCTCTTGACTTCTAACATTCACCTCATCAACCTGAACCTTTCCTCATATTCTTCTTAAAAGTGTTAGTTTCACCCTAGAGAAGGATGTTATATTTATATTTTGGACATAAGAGAGAATTCTTATATAAATTTTTGGCTGAACTAAGTCCATAGAAAAGAAACATCCCAAGTGTAAAAATAGAGTTTGGTGGTAGAAGCAAGCCGTGTACAGTAATAGCTATTTCACACTTTCAGAAACTTGATTCCAGTATGGTTTGCAATTACAGGAACAGAGAGACATAAGCTAATTAGTTATTGAGTCCCTATGTTCTTCTTTAAAGAACGCCATCGATCTTTGCCCTCAGAAAGTTATTTTTACACAGTCACATGTGCAAGCTAGTGGGTGACAGACCTCCTGTGGGGTCCTACTTTCAGCTTTGGTCTTTGAAATGAAAATAATCATACTTTTATTTACCAAGAGTCTGAGTCTTCCACGTGGTCGGGAATATGGTTATAGGCACCAAGCGAACCATATTTAATTACCTATAGCTAAGTATTTGTGTAAGCACTCCAATGTATTTAAAGATTTTATTTATTTATTCATGAGAGACACAGAGATAGAGAGAGAGGCAGAGACACAGGCAGAGGGAGAAGCAGACTCCTCGCAGGAAGCCCAATGTGGGACTCGATTCCTGGACCCCAGGATCACACCCTGAGCCAAAGGCAGATGCTCAATCACTGAGCCACCCAGGCATCCCTCAAATGTACCTAATATTACCACTTCAAAGCCACGTGGGAAGTCTTTTAACTGTGCCCCTTTAAATCTTGATAGCAAGGGGCCTGTGGCTATAGTTATGTGTATTACTACCTCCAAAATGCTGATAGGAGAAAAAAATCAGATAAGAAAGTTTAAGAAGAAACCTATTTGGCCACTATGAGCTTGTAATGTAATAAGAGATTACATATGCGTTAACATCAAAGATACTTTTGTTCTAATATAGTTCATTTGAGACCTTATTGTGTTTCTAGTCCAAGTGTGCACTCATTATCTTAAATATTAGACAGATAAATGTATTTATATATTCTGCAATCTATAATTATATAAAATTAAATTTTCTTATACAGAATCTTGTAATGCATTAGGTTTCTAATCCTTTATTCTATTATGGTACTAAAACTTATGACTAATATTAAAGGTACAGCAATTGTTTCTTAGATTGTCCTTAGAAGTAGAATGAGGTCTGGGATCTGTGGCTACTATGCCTAGAGATGAAAGCAGGACTGTACAGGAGTCTGGTTCCCCACGCTGGTAGCCGGCAGTAAGAGAAAGCATAGAGAGAAGTCCCCTTAAGCCACCACTGGAATAAGCCTCCTTCCTCTGGTGCTTTACTTCCTCTGCCTGCTGAGCCTTCCAATGGCAAGACCAACTCCAGCCAGCAGGAAGCAGCCCATGACATTTTGCTGCATGGGACTTTAACAGACTATATCAACTGCCAGAACCACATTTCACAGTGATCCCAGGGCTTGTACCATCTTTGCTATTCTCACAGAAAGCTCCATTCATTTGTGTTACAACCCAAATGTGATTCTTCATTGTTATTAGGGAAGTATGATGAGTGGGAAGGAGTCCAGGGCTCTCCCTCCCACAGTTCAGTGTGTGCATTGACACTCCTTCATATTGGGCATTTTTTATTCAGCTGAATGGGCTTAAAAAACAAGCCAGAGGTCTTCCTGTTCTCCTAAAGGGAGAAGATGGGTGTCATGTTCTAAAAACCTTTGCAGCATCATGCAAGCTTGCTACTGTAATGCCTGCACTGTTCCTGGATCTAACAAGATAGACGGTTCAGTCCCATGGATCATTAGAAAAGTCTCTTGAAATAAAATTTTTAATCTGCTTTCCAGGCTCTCCCTAAGCTTATAGGGCCATCAAGTCAAATTTCCTTCATTTATTTCTACCTCAGGTTTTAACTGAATCACGTTTATTAAGCAAAATTATAGTGTGGCTGAAAGACAACACCTCATACAACAAAGTATGCCAATATTCCCCATCCCAGGATACCACAAATCCTCTCCTTTTCCTGTCACTCCTTTGTTCCACAAAGAAACTAGTGTTCAACAATATCTTTGATCTGTTCATACAAACCCAAATAAGTATCAGAAATGGGCAAAAGCAGCTAACATTAGCATTTTCTTTACTGAATTCCTAAAGTTGCCCCTACTCCAAACCTACTACATCCACATCCTTTCCCACCTCAGGAGACGGTCATTCCTTCCTTACAATTGCTCACACCAAAAAAACTTTATTCCCATCTTTCTCTCACATTGCATGTCAATCCGTCAGCATTTCCTATTACTCTGCCTTCAGTATATATCCAAAATCTGCTTTCAATATATATCCAAAATCCAGCCACTCTTCACCAGCTCCACTGCTACCCACCCTACTGCTACCACACTAGATAGAGCCTCCATCTTTCTACCCTTGCTCCCTTACACATAAACTCTACAAAATTGAGAATAATCCTTATAAAATATGTCAAATCATGTCATCCCCTCACTCAGATCCCTCACATATCTCCTTGTTTCACTAAACTAAAATCCAAAATCCTTACAGTTGCTGACAGTCTTCCTCAATACCTCTCAGAGCTCATGTTCTGCGAATCCTCCCTCCCTGCCATCATGGACTCTCCTATTCCTCTGATGTACTATGCATCTCTGTCTGAAAGGCTCACCCTCTCCATCAGGCCTCCCCTACAACACTAATTCCTCACTCATCCAGATCATTGCTTAAATGTCATTTCCTAAAAGAAACCTATTCACAATGCCCAGTTCAACACTGGGAACTGCACCCAGACCTTCACCATAGCATCCTAATGCCCCTTACCCTACTCCTTTTTTTTTCCAACACACATTTCTTTTTGCCATATTTATTGTTTGTCACATTCCACTAGAACATAAGTTCTGGGATATGAGGATCTTGACCACAAGTGCATAGAAGAGTGCTTGACACAAAGCAGGTACCTCCTCAATAACTGTGGATGGAATCTTCTCCTATCTGGCAGCATCTCAGCTTCGGGGTCATACCTCAGTTCCTGGATGGGGTCTGGGTCTCTTCTCAAGCAACAGCAGTCAGGAGCAATTGCAGCCCTGAACACTTCCATTGAAAGTTATGACGGACTCCTCCAAATTGAGCACAATCTGTTCAGAGTTCCCAGGAGCTGTCAAAATACATATAAATAACACCCATAAGATTTGGAAACACACGCAATCTCAGAACTAAACATGATCAGTATAGCAGTCTGCAATTTGAGGATAGTTCTATTATTTTAAAGTCTAGACCAAGAAATCTCACATTTATGTTTGGTGACAATACTGGCAAGAGATGATTGTCACATATGCAGAGCACTTCCATTTGTGTGCATGAGATCATGCATAATTCCTCGCCTGATGACGCTATGCCAGTAAGGCTTCTCCCTCTGTCCTGGAACCCAACATAGAATTGAGAAGTCTCTATTCTGAACTTTCCTCTTTCCTGTGAATACAGCAAGCCACATTATAGCATGTGAGCCTCTATATTCTAGGCCTTGATATATTCTCTGTGATCCCAATCTTTGGCTCTTCTCTCAGAATTTCTTCACCAGAGTACAAAGTCAGACCAATTCCGCCATTACTATTGTTCATAAATGTTTTCCGTTTGTAATTTCCAATTACCAAAGTAAAGTCTCCACATTTTGTCCACATTTGGGTCAAATCCCTCTCCATAGGCTTGAGAGCCATTGCCATTTGCCATTTACCATTCCACTTGTTTCTTCCTAAGTCTGCCCCCTAAGAAGCCAAGAGAAAAATGCATGATACTCCCCTCCAGCTGCTCTCCCTAACAGCTCCCAGATGCTTCCCTCAGCTTCGAGATTCACTAGGACATGAACAACTGTTCCGATTTTGATGGTAACACACACATTGCTAGTTTAGCCTCTTTTCCAGTGACATCCAGATCTGACCCTGCTTCTTCTGTGGTCCTCTGTCACTCAGATGTTACCTTACCCCTTCAGCCAGGCTTTATAAACCTTAACCCAACCATTAGAGTAGGAAGAGCCCAAACTTCTGAATCTGAAAGTCTCCTGATCTGTTTTTGCTTTCCCACAGTTCTTATATTGACTTCAATAATCATTTTTTCATTGGTCTTGTTTCTTTTTGAATTCCCAGAGCTCTCCTTTCAAAAGCAAAGGAACAATTTTCTATGCACATGCAAATAACCATAGTTAGGGGCCAAGAAAGCATGCACAGTTCCCTCTACCTCTAGGAACTGGGACTCCTCTGTAGCCAGAAATCATCACAATTTACTAAGTAAATTGGTGGTAAATAGACAAGAAAATACCTCTAATAACAAAAGCCCCCCAGTGGTGGACATTCTTGATACCCAAATTTGGATTCTCATGAACCCAGAGATGCCATAAAACATGATAATGAATACACATGTCCACTTTTCCTCCCTGGCCAAAAGTTAGGAAAACAGAAAAGGTAATATAAGGTAGTGAAGGCATCCTAGTCAGCAAACCCAAATATATGCACAAGGAAAGTTTGCTGGTTCTGGGGTGAGTCCTCTCTGAAAAGCAAATTTCCATCCCTTCCAAGACAATATTCTTGCTTATTCCATGTGGGATGTTACCCAGCAAACATGCAGCTGCTCTTGCAGAGTCTGTTCTGGCACAGAAGATGAATCCCCATCCCTGCCAACATGAGTTTCTGCCTATCCTTTTCCCAGCACGAGAACTGTGTTTCCTGCATGTGGAACATTATCAATGAAACTTACAGTTGTTTCCATAGTTGGAGGTTCCCAAGAAGAGAGTCTGCTTCCCAGATTCCAGTCCTGTATGCATCTATCAGGCTTACGCTGCCCATTTGTAGCAGTCATGGGAATCCCAAACTCTCCTAACAGCTAACCTTGCTGCAAATTCTCATGGGGGTTGTGCTGAGGGCTCACAAGCATATTGACCCTATTCATTGCCATTCACGTCTTTGATCCCTAGCACCAACCAATGTGTTTAGCAGGCTGAATTAGACTGGTAGTGAACCACAGGAACTTCCTGACCCATTAACTTTAAAGCCTAGAGAAGAAATAAGCCAGGTAGTCACTTTGACCCTTCCCCTTAGGTCTCATAGGTGTTCCTAGCCTTCTGAATCCCATTATTCTGATAATGACAGAGAGACATGGATACACTGGTAAAAACAGAGTCAAGTTTATCATAAATTAATTAAATTAAGCAGTTACTTGGAGCCTTATCGATGTAAGAGTAAGGCTAGATTTCAGAAGTAGAATAAGATAAGCATAACCATCCTGAAGAATGCAAATTATTGGGGTGCCTGGTGGCTCAGTCAGTTGGGCATCCAACTCTTGATTTCAGCTCAGATCCTGATCTCAGGGTCATGGGATCAAGCCCCATATCAGGCTCCACGCTCAGCAAAAGTCTGCTTGTCCCTCTCCCTCTGCTCCTCCCCCCACCCCCACTCACACGTTCTCTCTCTATCTCTAAGGTAAATAAAATCTTTTTTTAAAAAAAGAATGCAAATTATTGCCTATGAACATGTGTCCACTCCACTCCTCAAGCAGATCTCATGTTAATTATATATGCATTCATTATATATTTCTGAGGTGAAATACATACCCATCTCTGAGTAGATAGTGCAAAAATAATACTAAGTTAACTATATAGTTTGCCCAATGTACAGTGAAAACTGACAAGCTTAAGACTAGTGAGAAGAAACAAAGACATAATACTATCTGACTTCCGCAAGCATAATGCTTACATGCCCTTCAGCTACCGACATGGAATGTCTTCCCCATCCTTTCCATGTGCAATGACTATTCAAACCTCTAATGTATTTGTTTAGTCATCTCTATTATTCCTTTTCCCATTCCCCAAACTGGAATCTCATGTGTATTCCTTATCATGTTTAATGGCATCTCTGTATATATATATTCCATTGCCCACACTCGGAACATCAAAATCTCAATTTCTCTCACTCAACAGTTTATGCATTGATCAGTTATTTTCTGAGCACTATGTCAGACATGGAGATATACAGATGGAAGAGAACCATATGGAGCCACACAATCAATTATTGTAACCCAAAAGAGAAAGGCACTATGGGAGCACAAAGGGAAATTGCTTAACTCTGCCAAACAGGACGAAAAAAAAAAAAAGACTTCCCAGGAGAGACACCATGTGAGGTGATGCCAGAATGAGGAGTTCAACCTACAGATAAAAGGATACCTACCATTATTGACAGAGGCAAGCATATGGCATGGGCATAAAAGCATAAAACAGCACGACATGTTGGGGCAACTATAAGTACGTCAGTCTGATTTTTGCACAAGTCACAGTGGTGAAAAAGTGGTAGATGAGATAGAAAAGGCAAATGGCAGAGAATGAATGGCCTTAGGCATCATGCTATGGGATTGGAATTGATCCTATGGAGACTGAAGACTTCTAATAAATTTTTCAACAGTACAGTGATTGAAAAGAGATGCTTTATAAAAATCACTCTGGTCTCAGTATGTAAGGCAGAAGTAGGTTGACAGAGACTAGAAGCAGGGCCTGAATTAAGGCAGTGGGAATGGGAAGCCATTGTGAACTGCAGGAAGGGTATTATTAAAAGGCTTATCATAGTTCATGTACAACTGGAATAACTAATTCTCCCCCTAGAATACTTCACCACTGAGCAAAAAAGCAAGAATATCAATTGATCTGATGACCCACATTTCTATAAAATGCCACCATATAACTTCTTCCCACCACAAATCGATTAACCTTCCTTACTCTGTAGACTTCAACTCTGATTTCCCTCCTATATTAATGGAAGAACTGCCCTCCCAATCCCTTAAAAGAGAAAATCCCTCAACTTGTACTTCAAATCCCACTCTCTGTCACCCATCCATGAACTTCTCTTCTATAGGTTTATCTTCCACAAGCCTAAGTCTTTCCCCATTTACCACATCACTGTTTTCAGCCTATAAACATGCTGTAAAAAATACAATTTTCTTTTTTTTTTTTAATTTTTATTTATTTATGATAGTCACACAGAGAGAGAGAGAGAGGCAGAGACATAGGCAGAGGGAGAAGCAGGCTCCATGCACCGGGAGCCCGATGTGAGATTCCATCCCGGGTCTCCAGGATCGCGCCCTGGGCCAAAGGCAGGCGCTAAACCACTGCGCCACCCAGGGATCCCAAAAAATACAATTTTCTTTACATGTTTCTCCTAACTTCCCCTTTAGGTATGTCAATGCTCTACTTTTCTCCCCACAAATTCTTCCTTTCTAAAGGTAGTTATATTTTTATCTCTAATTTATCTTACATTTATTTCTTAAAACTATGAAGTAGGTCACTATATAACAAATGATCTTCCACCATTACCCCTCAACCCCTCAACCCATGGGTCTCACCTCCCCATTGCTTATATGTATCACATACTCAAAAGCCTCGGTATTTTCATTTGTTTTGTTATGCCAGCACAAAATGTCTTTTCAACTTTCTCTTCCTATGAAAATGTCATTAATCATTTCAAGTGTAGTCTACAAACCAACTCTTCCATAAAGTCTTTCTCAGTTTCTTCAGTCAGATTAATAATTTTTCTCTTTACTTGCTGCTTTTACTTGTGTTATTATGCCCTTATCTATTCTGCCTGGAATTACAGTTTATAATTCAAGGTTCAAGGTCGTATTTCAAAATTTATAATTCAAGGTCTTAAGTCTGACACCAAAAATAAATTATAAACTTGTAAAGGTGAACACTTATCTTCATTTCCCCCACAATAGAATCTAGGACTATGCCCGGCTTGTAACAGATGCTTGTTTACTTACATGGCTGTTAATTAAGCAGAGTGAATCAAGAGAAGGATAAAGATACACAGGTTACTACGGAAAATTGTTTTTGCTCAGACTTTTGAATTTAATAACATTAGGTTTTCTATACTGAAATTGTTTGCTTCAAAGTGGTTCTAGATATTTAATACTGTCAAACTATCTGATCAAAATTTATCAAGTTCTTATTTGTTACTCAGTGTACTATTGGTTAATACTGAGAATAAAAAGAGAGACTGAGTGTGAAATGTTCTTCCAAAGGAAAAGAGAGAGAGAGAGAGAGACTTCCAAATAACCAACTAATGTCTCATCTCCAAGTTGTAAGCCTATGGCTTTAAATCTGGGATAGTACTAAGCTAATAATTATTTCAGTCAATTCAGTTATATCTGAATACATTTAAACATAGTATTTATTTTTCAAGATTGATTTTGCTTTGTAAGTTTAAACAATGCACAAGTTAGCTCTGAATGCCCAACGAACTACCTCAAATCCAGGTGGTTTTAAAAAGTCAGACATTTATTTAGCTAATGATTCTGTGGATTGGTGATTTGAGCCAGGCTCAGCGGGGTGGTTCTTCGAACTTAGGCTGGGCTTGCTTGTGTGCCTACAACTAGGTCCAAGGAATGCTGACTGGTCTAGGATGACCTCAAGTGCAAAGATTCATTCCTGATCCCATGTCATCTCTCACCTCCAGCAAGCTAGCCCAGGATTATTCACTGGGAAGCTAGGTAAGAATTGCAGGGAGAACCTGGAGTTTGCAAAGTCTCCTGAGGCCTAGGTGCCGAGCTGACACATTACTTCTGATACATTCTCTTGGTCAAAGGAAGTCACAAAACCAGCCCAATGTCAAGGAGAGAGGAAATAACTACTTCTAATAGGATGTAGCAAAGTCACATTATAAAGATATGAATACAAGGAGGAGTAAAGGCATATCTACCACAAACAGCCAAAACTCCACAAATATATATTGAACATTTAATATATGAGATTGTTCTTAACTTCAAGAAATTATAACTTAGTGTGGAAGACAGGCATTTGCCAGGTAATAGTGTGAAAAGTAGTCTATGCTGTTTCCTCTGCTTAGAACACTCTTTCTCCTTCTATTCTCATAATATCCTCTTAAGATCCCATATAAATATAACTTCTTCTGGAAAGCCATGACAGAGAACAATCTGGTCCTACCAGTCCAAATGGCCTATTTGGCTATTTCCCATGTGACAAATTCTTTCATCTGAATCCATACTGAATTGTCACTTAGAAGGTATGGTACAGAGAAAGAAAGGCCATTCTATTGCCAGAAATTCATTTTAGAAAGTCATAACAGAAAGAAAATGAAATCAAAATGTTCTTCATTCATTGTCATACATTACATCATAAGAGTTTTGTATTTGTGCCATGGTGACACTATCTCCGTTAGAGAACAGATGGAAGGCACAGAGGTTTTAAACAGCAGGGGGTGTTATTTAATCCGATTTGTACATTAGAAAAATCACTTGTCTTGGATTTTATGCAGTGATCCATTTAAAAGCAAATACTATAATCTCAGTGAGAAATTATGAGGATATTTGAAAACATAAAGAAATTGCAAATTTTGAGAGCTATGTATGATGCTGAATACACACGACATGACTGGCTGATTGGTAGTTGAAAGTGACTAAGGAAAATCCAGCAGTAATGACTTTCTGGTTCCTAGTTCAGGACACTGAGACCAGACAAGCCCCTGAGTGAGTAGAAATTTAAAAATATGTGTAACTTGAGAGAATACAATGAACTCTTTCAGAAAGAGTTAACTTTCAGATTTGAGCACTGAATATGGGTTAACAAATTTATGAACAAAATGTGGTTCATCACTGTCATCACTGTGATCTTTTATTGGTGATGGGCATAGGTCTTCAACTTTGGGGTGTTAGCTCTTTAGAGAACTTGATACAAACTAAGGACTTTGTCACCAGAAAAAAAAAAATATCATGAACCACACAACTTAATAAATTCACGAGACCACCCCTCACTCCCCCACACACCCAATGAATCTTATGTGAAAACTCCCTGTTTGGGAAATTAGATGTGTTAACAACAGTCCAAGTGGGATCTCCTCCCAAGAAGAGGACATGTGTGAGTGAAGCATGAGTGAATTAACCCATTGGCCTAGTAGTTTTATAATATGATGTTTAAGACAATAAAAATATCTGATCCTATGCTTAATTTTTGTCATTTACTTCATTTTTGTTAACACCTTATTTATAATGAGATTTTGACTTAAAGATTTTTGGGTGTGATGGGAATTGAGGGGGGCACTTGGCGGGATGAGTACTGGGTGTTAATGCTATATGTTGGCAAATTGAACTCCAATAAAAAAAAATTAAAAAAAATTCAGGAATTAAAAAAAAAAGATTTTTGTTTAAAAAAGATTTGACCAAATGCATCTGTAAGAGTGAGCATCTGACTGTTTTCATGCTTCATCACCACCAGGCTCTCCTACTCCCTGAAGAAAGCATTTCTGGAAGTCTGTTGAATGTCTGTGCATTGAAAGCTTACACAGGCGTGAAGAAGGTGCTAGCAAACAGACTAATTCATTCTCCTGCTTGAACAAGAATGCTAAGGTTAAAGACACTAGGATTTAATCCTATAGGAATGCAACACTTTAACATACTAAATTCTATCAATTAATTATTGTATAAATAAAATAATTACTTTTCACATTCATGACCTAGATTCCAATGAGAGCACAGTATTAAAATTTTAAGTTGTGCATCAAGAGCAAAACAGCCTTGGAAGAATGATAAAATTAATCAAATGTAAACCCACTCTCTAGCAAACAATTCTCCCTTTTTCATACAAAGTCAACAATATCTGAGTATGTTCAAGTAGAATTCACATGAAGTGGATATTGATAAATCAGGTCATTAAACAGGTAATCTGGACAGTCGGAACGTGGCTTCTATAGTGCCAAAGACACTGGCGGGGGCTGCTCAGTTCAATATTTTCTAAACCGGCTCACAGATGGGAGCTTTAATGATTGAATCAATGTGTTGAAAGAAGAGCATCCAGTTTTTAAATTATTGCTTTATCCAACATATTTATAATGCTTTTCCTTTTCCGTATATAAACTACCATGATGGCATAGCACAATGATTTAGTCAGGAACAAAAAAATGTTCAAATCCCTCCCTTGTGAATTTCTATGTAAGGAATAATGAAAATACAGTCATTTTTGTTTGCATAGCTATTTCATGTTCTGTTGAATGATCTATAAGGGAGTTACTATATTTATGCTCGTTTTTTTCTTTTACAAAAGAAATTTTTCATCTATAATTACAGTTATATAGTAAAGGATTTTCTTATTGAATTTTCTTTTTTGACAGAATTGATTTCCTTATTGACTCCAGAAGTGAAAACTAGTAAGTAGACTCTGGCATAAAAGGAATATTTGGCCATATGCTTATATCATTTGCTGTAATCTGATCTCAACCAGAATACTAATTGCTTTTGGCTTCCCATACAGATGTAAGGGCACATTTACCAATGGAAAAGTCAGTGACTATTCCAAACAGGTATATAAATCCACTCCAAGAGTCACTTGAATCTTTAACCGAAGAAATTATGCAAAGGAAAACCAAACAAGAGAGATGTACTTGGCACAGTTAGCACCATTGTGGCTTGAAGAGAATTAACACATAGTACAAGGAACTAGATACAGCGCTGTTCCTGTCTGCTTTTGTTATATGGCTTAGGAATGAAGACAATGAATGACTATGGCTAAGATACTGGTTGGCTAGAAAACAACCCAGGAGGTCCAAATAACTCCGCTCATTTCTGGACGCAGAAGGAGTGCCAAGATTTCTAACAAAGATGCATACTGAGTCAGAAGGAAGATTTGTTTGGAGACTGTGGATGTCTCAGTTTATCTCTATGATCACTGGGAAAACAATAAAAGGCAGTATGAGTACAACATGGAATTTGGAAGGTGGTGATTGTGTCCAAGGGGTATATTCAACCTGTTAAACGCCAATTCCTCCCCTAGTTTAAAATGAGTTTGGTAACTCTGTCAATTTGGCAGTATCCAGTATTTCCTGAGATTGGTGATGATAAGCTTATTTGTAATCATGTGAATTCCTTCCTGCATTTTGACAGGCAAGCTCTGAGTTATTTCAGGTGATGAGGATAATGATTTACCAGTGACATTTTACTGTCTGTTAAAGAAAAAAAATGGCACAATTCTTACATGATGCAGACATGAAAAAGGTGCAGCCTGTTGAAGACAGTGACAGAAGAGGTCTCATAATAAATTAAAAAGCCAACCATGATGCACTGCATTTTGACTGTATTAATATTGTTATAACTGCAGTATTTCTTTGTCTCTGAACTGGAATAGGCTCTGGTATAATTCTGAGACACTCCAACCTACAATGTCACATGTTTTCCTCCTAATGACAGTTATTAGCAATATTAAAAACTTCATTTACTGTTTTGACATGAAGCTATAATGCACTAATTTTCCTTCAAAAACCTCTTGTGTCAAAAAAATTAAAGCCATTTTTTTAGCTGATATGTCCCTGCTTCCATACACAGATTGATTTTTCTTTTAAAAAAAATAATAACTAAAATTTCAGGGGAGGAGCAAGTTAGGTAAAAGAAAAAAAAAAGATGAAATACATTTTACTGAACTAAATAACAAAACATGTTTTTGTGTGTATTGGGTTATATTGTAGAATATTCTGTATCCACCAATAACTGTTCTTGTTATTTCAGTGGTGACTAGGAAAATGGGCAAGAACATAACTTTCTTATTCTACTAAAAGCATGAATAAGTATCAATAAATCATAACCTCAGGTAAAATCAGTACTGAGAATTAATTCCCTCTGAAGGGCTGGTCCGTGTCAAGGTTAATTCTGGGTAAAAGAATAGTTTAAAAATAACAAAAACCCATACGCCTCTCAAAAACATACCTCTCTGTGGAAAGTACTAGTGTATTAAGATCCAATCATCCTCAATAACATTGGTCCCTTACACTATCAGATAACATGAAACTACTACAAATAATATTTGCCTTCCAGAAGCTTAGAAACCATGTGTCTACTTGAGCTCCACTATACCACTGAAGCAATGTCTAGGTATAACCTGGAGCAAGAAAATTTAAACTTCATTAAAAATTCATGATCTATATTATTTCACTGCCTTCTTTATTTTCAATTAGTTCCTTCTATGATCTAGGCTCTCGGAATACAAAAGGATCATGGAATGAAGTTTCTCGTATCTCCATGTCTACGTAACTTTGGATATCCCATGACTTTCAATACTGCTAAATATTAATATTATGCTTTAAAGGTCCATGTTTTTTAAACTCGCATATTAGTGAAGTTAGATTGACATGGAAAAAATGTAGAAAAGATAGAAGTTACTTTTTAAAACTAAATTGTTGAGGCAATAAATGAAAGAATCAACTAGAAGAATGTTCTGCAATAATATGGATACTCCAGGCTATTTTACCCTAAGTGGAAAATATCAAATGCTTAGCAGAGTAGGTACAGATGCCAGGGGTTCATATATTTTTGCCTTTCTGTGGGCAAACCAATTCACTTTAAATATTGCATCTCCTTTTAACCTCAGTATTAATAATACCTATGCCACTTTTTAAAAAAGATTTTATTCATTTATTCATGAGAGAGAGGGGGGGAGAGAGAGAGAGAGAGAGGCAGAGACACAGGCAGAGGGAGAAGCAGGCTCCATGCAAGGAGCCCGATGTGGGACTCGATCCCTGGTCTCCAGGATCCGCCCTGGGCTGAAGGCAGTGCTAAATCGCTGAGCCACCGGGCTGCCCCCTATGCCACTTTATTAATACTTCTTCGCATGTGGTGTGAATCTAGGCCATTCATGGAGGGGAAAGGAGGAAATAAAGAGGCAAAGAATATTGGGTTTGTATCAATGGCATATCTCCAAAAGCACTAAAAGCTTTCAATTTTTTTCAAGGGATTTTAGACCAAACAGTGAAGATTATAAGAAACAATCAGTACATCCAGATGTTCTACTGAGACCCCCAAACCAGCTATAGGTTCTAAAGAAATGGTTGAGAGAGAGAGATAGAAAGAACCTAGCACAGATTCTCATGAATTCCAATCATGATTTTCTACTTTAATGATGTCCCATGATGGAAAAGACACAGATGTAGAGTCATGCAACTCTGTCCTAGAGATCAGCCAAATGTGTTAGAACACAGAAATCACCATCTTTGAAAAGCAGCTACATTATAAGACCTTAAAATTTTTGGAAAATAGTTACTGTACAAAGGTCCCAATATCTGAATATAAATATCAACATTAGTGAACCAAATTTGGTGAACAGTATTACAATTTCATTTGAATGTTGAGCTTGCCAATTAGAAACCGTTTATTTCTGTCCCCACATGTTGTACTTCTCAATTCACAGTGATCCCATATTCGGCTTTTGCTTTGAGATTTGCCAGTACAAACCTATAAGGGTTCTTCTGGGAATCCTGCTGGCTCCATATGCCCTGAAGCTTAAGTAAGTCAACTCCCACACTCAGTAAAGGAGCAGACAGTGGTAACATTTCATTGACAGAAACAATAGGTTTCAGCTATAAGAAAATAGTCCTGAATCTTCCTTTCACCTGGAAAAAAAAAATCTGTGTGAAGAAATGAATCCACAGAGAGTACTGCATAGCTCAATCTGAACATCTCTAACTTACAACAATCTGGATCCTCTATCTATCCCCACTACACATTTGGACTGCCATTGATCTAATTAGAGGAATATGCCGTACTGTGTGTGTATAGTGAGGACAAGGAAAAATGCAGACCAGAAGCCACACTCCTATCAAACTTTTTAGTCAACTTCTAATTTAGTCTTCTGAACTGCATAGCACTTTTCGTCATTTGGGGATTTTCAACATTGCCCTCCAACCTTCTTCCAGAGTACCACTAGGGCTTCCTTGATTGATTCCTTTTTTTTTTTTTTAACTCCCAAAAAGTATTTTCTTTCCCTCTAAAGCAACAAAATCATTTTTCCTTCTCCGCTAAGAAGCTTTTATTCAATCTTTATAATCACAATGAGAACACTTCCTCCGGTGCTCACTTTAATTTCTGTCATGATACAATAGCTGCACTAACCTTTGGAATGTTCCGAACAGGACCAACTCTTTTGATAGGGAACTTTCTTCCAGGTCAATATGATCTAAAGGCCTTGAAATAATGAATAAGCAGCAAGAAAATCAGGACTTCTACTTGATCCAGTGCAAAGCTCCCAGCCCACTTAGGTTTTCCCATTATTGGTTTCAAATAGCAACTCATAAATAATGTAAGGCAGCCAGTTCATCAGATTCCCAGAGTTGCTACATGCTCCTGAAGTTGAGACCTAACTTAGGAATTTTATCCAACCACATCAGATTCAGTAAAGCAAACACTCCCATCAACTAGGAAAAATCTTTTAGGGCCACTTTTCACAAACAAGGTTAAGAACTACCATTTTAATTTTCAAAAGGAGTCTTACTTCTTCTTCTTACCACCCAAATATATATACGTATATATCATTTCAGACAGTTCTTCAATAGAGCAGTACGGATTTGATGTCTTTTTCCAGCTGATGGCTTCATAGATTAACTGCCTGTCCCAAATGTCTTGTTGAAAAGGTTAATATAACCTGCTCCATCATCATGTCCACACGTGGGGGTTTTCCACCTGTTTTACTCCATAACCGAGAAAGGAATCATACTATTTCTGTAATTCAATAACTTCAAACAAATATGTAGGCTACTCTTTTTTCCTGCCAAGAGACAATTTGGGGTGATTGCTAAGATTTAGTCACATGCACTACATGAATCTAACTGTTGCTGTATATCACAGTCAGGGGACAGTAAGAATCTAAAAGGCTATATCATGAGAAATGTTACAGAAATTGAGTCTAAAACTAACTACTAACCCAAATGGACTTGAATGACTGATCTTGTATTAGGATTTGTGACTTACTGAAAATCATAAAAATGATACTGTAAATCAGGAATATATTAAGGAAACTTTGCTTTTGAAGTATAAGCAGTATTGATTTAGGTAAACACATTTAAGATTCATCAAAAGATTTTTATTTTATTTTATGTAGTCCCTCCAGAAGTTAGACAGAAATTAATGGTGATAGTGGGAGAGATATATCTTGGACCCAAATTTTTTAAAAATTTGGTATATATTTATGTACAATATGTGTACAGTATGATAATTTCAAAAATAAACCTTTTCAAAGTAATTCATGTACTAAATTTATGTTGCATTCAAAGGTTTATAATGAAAGATGGCAAACCTTGTCCTATCCCTTCTCACTTCCGATTTCCACTCCCTCAGGCCCATGACTTAATTCTAATACTGTTTCTTCCATTATTTACTTCCATATTTTCCCTCTAACCCCCTTTTATCTCTTGCACACCACCATCATCCCACTTCCATTTACCCATCTACCTGTATACTCTCAATTAACCTATATGTGTATGTTAATATATTTGATAACAGTCATGTATATTATTAAAATGTAATTTAATATAGTGGCATATAAATGTTAATATATATTAAATTTCAGAGTTAATTTTGACATTATTATGTCTGGAAAAATACTATACATGGTCTTGAGTGACATCTATATAAATACATATATATACATAAAATCTCATGCATCATTTTGCTTTTTTTTCTACTGTAGTTTTCCTTCCAAAGCCTCTTAAAAGTTCATTTCCATCTGTACTGCTTGCTCTTTGGCCCTGCTGTACAATAGTAGTCCTAGGATTTTTTCTTTTACTGACACCCTTAGATATCCCTGTGTTGGATCACCTCTTCACTAATCCTGTGTCTTTCACTTTTTTGGTTTATTCCTTATTCTGCTTAATAAGGCTTCCAGTAATGTTTTAAGAAAGTAAGTGTTAAAGTTTTGGGTTCTGAATTTTTTGCATGCTTGAAAATCATTTTAATTATCAATAATGTAACAACTGTTTTATTGTCTCCAGCTTCCAATTTCAGTGTTAAGAGATCTTGTTCCATTCAGATAATTTGCATGTGGACTATCTTTCTCCCTTCTGGAAGCTTAAAAATCTTATCTTTATTTCTAGGTCACTAAAATTCCATAATATGGCTTACTTTTTCTTTCTCTCATTGTGCTGGACTTATCAGTTGGAGACTTCTGTCCCTCAGTTTGAAAATTTTTTCTTGTATTATTTCTATCATAACTTCCTTCACTTCACTTTCACTGTTCTTTGTTTCTATAATCCAATTAATAAGACTTTGAACATCCCAAACCTCTACTCTAGTTTTAGTTTCCCTCTGGCCTTTTTAAATTTTTCTTGGAAATATTTCTTATTATCCAAATATTCAATTAATTTTTAAAATTTTTTTCCTATTTTATTTTTTTTTTAATTTCCAGGGGGTTGTTGTTTTGTTCTGTCTTGTTTTTGTCAGCTAAAACATTTTTAAATGTTGCTCTTCAAAGACAATGTTAAGAAAATACAAATGCAAGCTACAGGGTAGGAGAAAATAATTGCAAAATATATATATGATAAAAGAGTTGTACATGAAATACAACAATTATTGCAGTTCAATCATAAAATAAGCAGCTCTATTAAAAAGGAGTGAGATATTTTCTTCTTCATCAAAGAAGATACACAAATGACAAATAAGCACAAGCACAGAGCTACCCAACATCAGCTGTTACTAGGGAAATGCAAATGAAACCTCAACAATGCACCATTACATACCCACTAAAATGAATAAGTTACAAAGACTGACAATACTAAGTAATGGCAAGTGTGTGAGCAACAAGTATTCATAAGCTGGTGGGAATGCAAAATGGTATAGACACTTCAGAAAACAGTGGCAGTTTCTTATAATGTTAAGCATATAATTACTATGAGACCCAAAGATCCTGCTCCTAACTACTTACCCCCAAATAAATGAACCATGTGTCTACAAAAAGATCTGTACTCTAATGTTCACAGAAGCTTTATTCATAATAGAGCAAAAAACTGGGACTAAGCCAAATATCCTACAATTGGTGAATGAAAAGCCAACTGTAATCTATTTAAACAATAGAACACCACTCAATAATTGAAAGGATACTACCAATACATAATACATACAATACCATCGATTAATCTCAAAATCATTAGGCAAAAATGAAAGAAGTCAGACACAAAAGACAACATCTTGTATGGTTCCATTTATGCAAAATCTTTTCCAAAAAAGCAAAACTGTAATGATGGAAAGCAGGTCAGTGGTTGCAAAAGGCTGGAATAGAGAGAAAGAGGTGACTACACGAAAAACATAAGGGGATTTGGAGAGTAATGGAAATGTTTATCTCATGAGTGTGGTGGCAGTGGTTATACGTCTGTCTCTGTTTATCAAAACTCATCAAGCTGCACACTTAAAATTGGTGAATGTTACTATATGTAAATTACTCCTCAATAAAAGTGATAAAAAATAGAATGTAGGTCTTGCAACATATGGCCATGGAAAAGCATTTACAATATATTAATAAAGTAAGTGGATTTATCAGAAGACTGCCAAGAAATGGGTACCTTTGTCAGGCTGTTTAATAGAAGAATTTCATTTGTGGGAGCTAATTAATTAGGGTATTGGAAGAACTGAGAGGACAACTAGAGAAAAATAAACGTCAGGAAGTCACTACCACACCTAAGGCAGAAAGAAATTTTAAAAGGGGGTAGGGACCTGGGTGGCTCAGTGGTTGAGCGTCTACCTTTGACTCAGGTCGTGATCCCAGGATCCTGGGATCCAGTCCTTCATCAGGTTCGTCACAGGGAGCCTTATTCTCCCTCTGCCTACGTCTCTGCCTCTCTCTGTGTGTCTCTCATGAATAAATAAATAAAATCTTTAAGAATATATTAAATTTTAAAAAAGGATGTTGTTACGAGATGTTAGGAGTAGCACCATTCCAGAGGAGCTAGAATAAAAGTAGGGTTTTCCCTGTGAGAACACTACAGAGGACGGGGCTTTCTAGAACCACTGCCAGAGTAACCCTTTCACAAAGAAGAATGGCAAGAAAGAATCCGAGTGTCTCCTTCTTCCCCCCTGCCCACCAGAACCTTCCTTTGGCTGGAACTAACAGAAGCCACTTGGCAAGGCAGTCAATGAAGGAGTTTGCAGGGTACAGCCGCCTGTGACACACAGCAGAGCGGGGGAAGGATGGTTTAGAGATGCGCCGAAAAAAATGCAAAAATATGGCCATAGTTATCTACTATTACTATGGGTAATTCTTAATTCCTTCCTCATGCTTTTTCTTTTCTTTTAAATATACATTTCTTTCACAATGAATAATGAACAACCTTCTAAAAATTCATTCAAGTGAGTTTGAAGAATTTTCTGTATTTTGATGAAATCAAAAGAACTGCAACAAAGAGTCTAAAGTTTTCCATAAAATTTTATTTTCTTGTCTTTAAAAATACAGAGATGAAGCTTCTGGGTTCAACTTAGACTTGACTCTAGCTAGTGAAGGCATTACATCTTCAGTCATCCCTACTTAATTACGTTATATGCAATGTTGTTTTAAAATGTTCCAGCAGAGCTTGGCACGGTGCTGCTTTCCCGTCCAGCCAGCTGGAAAGACCACCATTCCAGCACAGAGCCAGGAAAAGCTGCAAGCATGAGCAGTGTAATCACATAGGCAATTCACTCTGTGGCCAGATGCCTTTCACAGTTTAACCTAAGATGCTAGGCAAAGATGATGAATTAGGGGCCAACCAGATCTCAGAAAATATAGTTGGGTGATTTCTGCATAGATATATAAATATTATCTTCCTAATTTCACAAGCAATGATCATTGTTCTGAGCATAGGATGCATGTTAAATGAGGTTACAGAATTATCTTAAAATCTCAGTGTATCAGTCAGAAGTCAACCACATAAAAAGAACCATGAGGGGACACACACACACACACACACACACACACACACACAGGTATACACATACATATACACATATGTACAGGCATACATATGCACATAAAGAGGGAGGGAAGAGAGATGGAGATTCCTTATAAGGAATTGGCTTACACCATAGTAGAGGCTGGCTAAGTATTTCTGAGATCTGTGGGCAGGCAGGAAGAGAAGAGCATGAGCAAGCTGGAACCGCAGAGGCACAGGCCAAAGCTGCTGTCACAGGCAGGCAGGGAAAACAGATCCCACAAAGAGAGAACAATTATAGTCTCAGCTGCTGTTGGGAATCTTTTTTCCAGGAAGAGCCCAGTTAAGGGCTTTTAAGGGCTGATCTGATTAGGTCTAGCCTACCAAGGATAATCTCCATAGTTTAAGGTCAGCTCTTTAGGAATTTTCCTGACATCTGCAGTACCTCTTTACAGAACCACCTAGATCAGTGTTTCATCGAATAACTGGAAGAGGGTATGTGTATGCTCCAGAACAGCTGCTGCCCTTTCTTTTGTCCCCAAAGTTGAACCTCGCTACATAAGTTGACACACCAAAAAACAGTCACACTCAGAAACATACATTTAAGAATACATATATATATATATAATCATTTTATCATTATTTTAAGAATCAGAGTATCTCCCTACTACCAAACAGTGTCTGTCTTCTTCCTCATTGTAAGTGCCCATAGTGCATGGTAGGTGCTCAATAAATACTGAATAAATTATTGAATGACATTTTCTTCTATAGGAGCTGCAACGTCAAAATGTATGCTATATCCACTAATTTAAAAGTCCTCTTATTTTGAAAACATAATAAAACTTAAACTATGCAGATATAGAAAGAAGGAGTGGCATAAAAAAATGACATTCTTATGACCAAGAAGACTGCTTCAGCCTTTTCCTTCTGGTCCCATTCCCTTCTGCTTCATCCTGTAAGTCTATCTGCACTCTCCCAGCCTAGCTTGATCCAGGACATGTATTCCGCGTGGGCCACAGTCAGATGAATCAGTCAGATGCAGATTGGCTCCATCTGCATTCCTTTTCATAACCACAAAGTCTTTCCTTACACATGGAGTTTGATGTCTCTGAACTTATCCTTACTGTCACTTGTATCAAGCTCCAGCAGAATGGACCATTGACTGGTGTATCTCAGCCTCCTCTACCATTAGCTCATTGTCAAGAGGGGCAATCTTGTTCACATGATAGCCAAGAGCCAGGCTCCTGGAATGTACCAGCTCACTGAATGAGTGAGACAATGAACAAAGAATGAACTGTGCCCTTGCCTTAAACTGAAGAACTCTCGCTTTAAATTAATAAGTTTCTGAGTAAACTCCTTCCTTCTTGCCTCAATCCCATCAATAATCCTAAAACAGGGACAAATATAAAACTCAACTGTCAGTGGATGTGTTATCAGCCAGGAATAGATCTGCTATTTCTCCAAGGATTATGCATATACCTGAGGATTTTTTTAATTTTTTAAATTAAAAATTTTTCATCTTGATGAGCCCCATAGACTCAGTGTGGAAAAGCTCAGTATTGATTAATGGAGGCATTTAAGTCTGGGGGAACGTGGTCAAATAAATAAACTCCAGGAAAGACTCAATGAGTAGCCTCATATATCAAAGATAATCTCTTGAGAACACAAGCCTGGATTATGAAAGCTTTCATGTTTGTCTTTCCTGTCATATACTCCAATTTCTCTCAGGAGAGCAATTGAAAAAAAAAAAAAGAAAAAGAAAAAACTCAGGGATAGAAAAAACAACCTATAATCTATTTCAGGCTTCTTAGTGAAAAGCACTAGCTAGCAAGCTTCATTCTGCTAACAAACTAATGCCAGTATAAAGTCAGGAAGAAGCCATCACACTTGGCATTCAAACTCCCTGCATTCTCTCCTGGAAGTTTTTTGAGACTAACCAGGTGAATATTTTATTAGAATTCCCAAAGAGGATGACATTTTACCAGTTTATTATGAAAGTGGAAGTGCCCAGTTACTGATTTATAAATAAGCCCTATTACACTAAATGTGTTCCTTTGAGTTTTGTGGTGTCTTATAGATGCCTAAGTAGTGAAAGCTGCTAGGGTCACAGGGAGAACATTTTCAGAAACAGACCTCTTCTTACTTTCATAATTAAGAGATCAAAATGTTTTCTTCTGCTAAGGTTGGCAAGGAGAAACTTGCCTTTATGCTCAGATCCTAAAGCTAAGCTCCTCTAGGCTCCCCTGCTCCCAAATACAATGCTGCTCCAGACTTCAGCTGCAGTCACTGAAAGTGGAACACCGAAAACACAAAGCAAAAACATACAGGATAGGGACTTCTAATATAGCCTCCTGTTCTTTGGAAAGCGGTGGAAAGTCCTGAGTGGGCCCTTTATCCTCCATCTAAGAACACTGATAGTGACAGGGCCCGGTGCGATATTCAAATAACCCAAAAGAGTAGCTACCAATCCATTCACAACTGATGCAGTATAACAAACAACCACAATCAATCAGATCATGCATCTTCTCTACCATCTGCCCGAATCATCTCCATGAAGCCTCCCCAGGCTTCTAGAAATCCAACAGTGTGTTGTCAGTCATCTTGGACTATTGCTTAATTGTTTTCCCATAGATTTCTCATTTTCCCAAAATAATTATAAACTTCTTGAGGATAGGGTAGATAGCATCACATCCTTCTGTGTCTCCCAAAGTCCAGGAATGACAATATCTTCTTAGAGTACAGGCTCTAGTACAGAAGTTTCAAAAGTCAACCTAAAACTGATGGTTTAATTATACACAGAATTAGAACCGTGAGAATTTATGAGACAGATACCTAAAACAAAAAGGGGAAAGGGAAAAGTATTTTGTGGAGAAATAAATGACCAGTGAAAATGGATGTGTATGGATCTCTTGTTTTACCCAATTTATCAGCTCAGAAAATGTCAAATGTAGTATATGGCATGGTGCTGAAACCTCCAAAAACCAAAAACCAAAAAAAGAAAAGAAAAACAAAACAAAAAACCTAAGAGTCTTCTGGAAATCATTTCCCTTGGTACCTGGAGGAATAATTTTTAAGAAGTCTGATGTCTAGTTTCTAGTTGTTAATTTGGTTTGCGAATTTGTACAGCTCTCTCAATCCTTTAGGCTTTATGCCTTCTGCAACTGAAATGAGAAACGCTGACCTGGATGATCTTACTGTCCTGTACAACTGTAAATTTCCAAGCTAAGGATTTCTACTCTCACTCACAGCTTAGGAATTTGTACAGTACGGCACTTAAATGGCAAGCAGGGTGCTTCATGGGAGATGGGACTCAGACCATTGATGAGGGTTCTACACTGGACTCTCTGTTCCACTGGGCATCGTGCTTCAAGTGATTGCCCACAAAGGTAAGGAGACGCTCTTTAATTAGCTTCCTATATGCCCTAAGGTCTACACTGAGAGTCTGAAAGCCTTCCTTCTTTTTCAATGGCCTAGTTTGTTGTTGTTATTGTTGTTGTTTTGCTTCCTAAATGTGTCTGCAGAGGAAAATTGTAATATTTAAATGCGTGTGCCTTCCAGATAAAGCCTAAGCATACCTTTTCATTGACTTGGAAAATGCAAACAAATAATGAGAAAATGCCAGGCAATAGTGAAGTTTTTGCAATGAATGAGAAATAATACAAAACAGAAGAAGATTAAAGACATCATTTCCCAGCTCCTACAGATCTCTAGCTAGCTCTCTGCCTCGAAAATTTTTTCAGAGGGATTCTTATGCCCTCGTTCCTTGCTTGTTTCCAATCTTAGAGAAGTTCATCTGGCATTAGATGGTGTGATAAGGTGTCACAATCTGACCGATAAATGTCCATGTCAAACAGAAAGCTTTTCAACCATCACTTGGCATTGAGAACTTGGGGGAGGAAAGTGCTAGAGATAACCAAATGTGTCTAGAGAAGGCATGTGGTGCAATCAATCCCTAAATTTGAAGTGAAACAGCAAGGAGCATTTTATTATGCCTGTTCACTTTGAAGCCCCTAAAGGGAGATTAGTGACAAAGTAAATACACATCAAAAATATCTTTACCATCCAAAAGGCAATTGTTATAGGGGACAAATTCTTAAAGTTTTGCTATGACACAGAGTAACTCTGAAGTTGCCTCTGGTTGGCATCAGCTAGCTCTTGGCATAAAAAGCCAAACAGGACTTGCAGGGCACCCTGCTCCTGGCCTAAAAGGAAAGAACATCTTCTGTTGGGAAAACAAATGCTCGATAAGTAGAATGTTGACTTCGTACTGTTGAGGGCCTCTAGCTGCATCTATTTATAAAAGAGAGGCTATTTTTGAGCAAGTCAAACATGCACTCGTTGCAGGGAGGCAGGGTGGAGATGGAAAAGGATAATCTCCCTGAACATCTGTCATGATTACACATAAAACCTTACTACAAAGTCAAACGCGATCTGTTTGGTACTTTGGACTGTTAAGCCCCAGCACTGTGAGTGAGTGTTTGCAGTCACGGCTATGTGTTTTATCTGTTTTTATGATGCCTATCACTGGAGTCCCAGACAATCAGAGGAGGCATAACCAACATAATCAACAGGTCAATAGAGAAGATGCATTTGACCATTTAAGTCAGAGAATGAGGCACACATTACCATACTCTCATTTCCAAAAGGAGACAGGCGGAGAAGTAAACATTCTTGCCATTATAGTAGCTGCCAATTTACTATGCCTTTCTCAATTGATGAAGCCACAGGCCCCCGTCACTCTGAATCTTGTCAGCAAAGATGGCAGCAGAAGAACAGCAGCAGCTGCCTTCTCTTGCCCACCACAGAAAGAAGGGAAAACAGTTCTCCCACAGAGCCAGCACATTTGGTGCTAAAGCAGACCCCAGCATGGCTCCTCCGGGCCTGGCTGCCTACCGCACAGTGAGGGTCTTTGTAATTTATTTAGATGCATATTGACCTTATTTTCTTGGCACTGTCATGTGAGAGTATGTTCTTTCGAAGGATTTGGGGAATGGGGGTGGGGGTGCCTGGCCCACCGGCTGGCTTTGAATTCACCAGGACGGAGCAGCTGGCCATCTCGCCTCCCTCCATCGCCATCAGAGCATCACCATCTATGCTGGAGATGGTATTTTCAAGCCTTCCATTTATGTCAGAACTTTAAAACATGAGGCGATACAAAATGGAATATTTGGGTGTCGTTTATTACCCTTTAGACACAAATACCCAGTAATGACTTTGGTTTTCCTTAAAGTGTTTCTTGGCCAGGTTTTTCAAAAACAACAAATGCTCCTGATTACAAAATAATTCTCCAAAATCAGAAAGCCACAGATAGTTGAAATTAAACTGTAATTCTCTTCTTGGACAGATACCCCATAATAATGAGTTTTAAAGGGGCATACCCTGCACACTTGGTAAATAGACATCGTTTTAAGAATCATAACAGAGCCTGCCATTGCTTTGGAGTCAGTGTATAATCCTTTCTTAATTCACTGAAAAACATTCAACAAGTTTCCTTTATTTTTTCTTTAAGATTTTATCTATTTATTTGAGAGAGAGCGAGCAGAATGAGAGAGAGCACAATGGGGAAGGGGGCAAGAAGAGAGAGAAAGAAGCAGGCTCTCCGCTGGGCTGGGAACCCCACACAGGGCTCATCCCAGGACCCTAAGAGCATGACCTGAGCAAAAGGTAGATGCTTAACCAACTGAGCCACCAGGTGCCCTTCAAGAAATATCTTTTAAAAGGAGATCATACTTCCCTTATGATTTTTATTCTTTCATTATATTATGCTGCAGCTTACTACCTACAGGTAGTTTTAAAATTCAACTCTCCTCCTCATCCTGTATTCTTATATATTCAAAATGATAATCTTTTACATTTAAAGTATGGTGATTATTTCAGTTCATCACACACCATCCGTACCTATATTTTCCTAATACTTCTGGACTAGGGCACGAGAGAAAGACACATGTATCACACTTATGGTTGGCACCAATATCAGATTGGTGCAAGACTCTGATCCAGTGATAACAGAGTTAGAAGGGCCCCAGAGATTAGTTCCTACTCTTTTAATTCCTCCATAAGACACAGAAAAAAAATTTAAATAAACTGGCCAAAATTACACTATTAGTCTTCTGAATTTGGCCAGTATTTTCCATAACACCAGCATGCATGGCAGAGCCAGAACTAAATGTATATGTTGCATTAAGTCCTAATTGGAAAATTTTAATCTTAGCTCATTACCTCTCCCTCATTTCCACTGTTGCTCTCCAACTTCACACTGTTTTATTTTTCTTCACTGTTCTTACAGCGAAAATTGTACTGCATATGTACTCAGCTGCTTGCTCATTGTCCATCTCCTCCACTGGAATAGAAGTGCTATGGTGGCACGAAGCACACTTTCCTCGTTCTCTGCCATAGCCCCACCAATGAGAACAATGCCTGCCACATAATTGGCACTGAGTAAATGCTTGCAAAATTCATCAGCCAACTCACATTTGAGATTTTAGAAGGCCAGCTTGCACTTCACCAACCCCAGAAATCATGTACCAGTGCCTTACGGGGAAGCCTGGATTCTCTTTTCACCACCAGCTAGTGGCCTTCAAAGTCTAGCTTTCCATTTATATCAACCTCGACGCAAACCAAGTTCCTGCCCCCTGCCACTCCACTGAAACTGTGTACTCACGAGTTCCCCCAAACATTCTGGTTCTAATATTCAGTGGCCTTTTCTCCTCCTTGTTCTCCTTGTTCTCATATGCCATTTGCCCTGTTGGAACTTACCTGTGCAGTGGCCCCCTCCTTTATGAGTGGCTTCTGCTCAGATTTTCATGATAGCCAATTCTCTTCTCCTACTATGACCATCAGAATTACCTCCAATTCCCACTGTTTCTCTCCCTTCTGTGCATGTAACCTCCAATCTCAGCTTCTGGCCCTGTCTTCCCCTGTAAGATCTAGAGCTTTATCTCTGAACTTCTGCAAGATATTCTTCTCATAGGTACTCCTGTCACCTCAAACTGTCTAAAACTACCTTTCATTGACATTTATTTTTATGGAAATGCATCTTTTCCTCCCAACCCAAATAAGAGGGCATTATACCTTTTTGGATTCCTATATCAGCAACATGTTTCATAAATATCTGTGCTTGGCAAATATCAAATATGGTGATCATTATAGTAGAATTCTGTCCTCAAAAAGAAAGATGTTAAAATCCTAAACTCTGGGACCTCAAAGTGAGAGCTTATTTCAAAATTGTGTTATTGCAAATGCAATTAGTTAAGATGAGGTCAAGCTGAAGGAGAGTGGGCCCTTAATCCAATATGACTGGTGTCCTTACGAAGAGGAGAACACCAAGGACAGTGGATGCAAAGATCGGAGGGATGCATCCCTTGCATCTACCCTAACTAAGCCAAGGACTGTGGCAAAAACCAGAAGCTAGATGAGACAAGAAAGGATCTTCTCTATGTTTCAGATGGAGCATGGCCCTTGATTTCAGATTCCTAGTCCCCAGGACTATGAAAGAACACAATTCTGTTGTTTTAAGCCACCCCAATTTGTGGTACTTTGTACAGCAGCCCTAGGAAACTAATGCATGATTAAGCTTTGGGATCAGAGAACTCTGAAATCAATCCCAAACCTGTCATTTAATTATGTGAGCCTTGGAAATATTAACTTCTCTCTGTGTCTCAGTTTTCTTATCTGTAAAAGGAGAGACTACCTGTTTCACAGGATCTTTGTTAAGACTTAAATGTGTAATATATGTTACAAACTTTACGCAGAGCCTAGCACGGAGTATGTGCTCAAAATTGATGTTTTATTTGCCCTTTCAATTTTTAATTGAGCCTTTATTTACAGTAACTAGTGCATTCATTCAACAAATATTTATTGAAAGTTGCCTTGGGTTAGGCATTGCTCTAGGCAATTGGTATACAGAAGTAAATGACACAGAAAGACATTTCCTCAGGGAGCTTACCTATGAATAACAAGCCTTAATGAATGGATGAATGAACTATAACTGTCATTATATTTGTCCTAAACTGTGTTTCAAGGAATTATGTATTATGATAAGAAAAAAAGAGTGAATTTGACTATAAAGTTACAGTAGACCCTCTTCAACGTATCAAAATCCGATGGGCCATCATTATACAATATCGTGTATGCCATGGCATAAAGCAACATAAACCAAGATTATCTTTTCATAAGACACACAGGGAAGGAAAACAATTTTTATTATTTTTCTTAACTGCAACTCCACATTTTAATGAAAGGCTATAAGAAAACAGTTAAATTTAGCATATACAAAAAAACAATTAAAAGGTTAAATCACCATTTGTAAACATACCTACAAGTAAATCTTCACCATCGGAAAAGAAGAACTATTACCCTTTATGTATTTTTCAATTATAAAAAAACCTCTCATGTAGTTATGATAACTTTTATCATTTTCTAAAATTTATTTAGTGACACCAGGTCAATGAGGAAAAATTTAAGTAAGTGCTGCCAAAAATATAAAACAGTATAAGTGACAAAGCAGCAACCAAATGATCTTACCCTTTAGAATAGCAGGAAACAATGGAGAATCAACATTTTTTAATCCCAAAGATAAGGAATTCCTTTATAGATATTTGATATGATATGTTTATCAACAGGAAGGATGTCCAAAAATGTAAATATCTGGTTTGAGTGTCTCAGGAAGCATCCCCATTGTGGATTATTTCCCTCATCCCACATCCCTGTGGCTCTAACTCTAGGGTTTTGCTGTCTATCAGGGTAGCATAGCCGTGCCCCACATGTGGCTACTGAGCACTTGAA
This sequence comes from Canis lupus familiaris, assembly GCF_011100685.1. Taxonomy (NCBI): domain Eukaryota; kingdom Metazoa; phylum Chordata; class Mammalia; order Carnivora; family Canidae; genus Canis; species Canis lupus. The sequence goes on along the minus strand of NC_049222.1, from coordinate 15,576,921 downwards.
ATGTGACTTGTCTAGATTGAGAGGTACTACAAGGGTACACACCAAATTTGCACACTTGGAATGAAAAAAAGGAATGTAAAAGTATATCAATTATATTTTCTGGTGATTACAATTTGAAATAATATTTTGTTACATTGAGTTAAATAAAATATACTGTGCATTAAATTACATTTGTCTTCATATTTTCTTAATACGTCTACCAGGAAATTTCAACTTCCAAACATGGTTTCCATCTGTAGCTCACATGCTGTTTCTTCTTTCCTTTTTCTTTTTTAAGATTTTATTTATTTATTCATGAGAGACACAGAGAGAGAGGCAGAGACATAGGCAGAGGGAGAAGCAGGATCCCTGTGGGGAGCCTGATGTGGGACTTGATCCCAGGACTCCAGGATCATGCCCTAAGCCAAAGGCAGACGCTCAACCACTGAGTCTCACGTCCCAGACGTCCCTCACATGCTGTTTCTATTGGACAGTGTTGCCCTAGTTCTGGAGTCACAGTTATGGGGAGTAACAAGGGTTTGTTGTGGTAAAAATCAGGAATCTAGTGATCAATTAATCTCCACCACAAACTGATTGATCCATGCTTTTCTGTGTGTCAGCTTTATTCAAACTATGAAGCAACTGTGGACCAACTTCCTTTTACATGGAAACATGGAAACACACTGTAACTAATATTCCCTCATTAGGCCCATACACAGAAATCTAGGAAAGATCTCTGGCCGGATTTAAGTCAGGTGCCAAGCATGAGACCAATAAACTGCAGCCAAATGGGTGTAATTAGTAGAAAACTGCAGGTCTCTGCTAACTACAGGACTGGAGTGAGGGGGAAAGAGTTTCCTAAGGAAAACGATGATGCTCCTAGAAGAAGCAAAGGTACAGGGCAAGCAATCTAACAGTTATCAATTACAGTATGAATGTGTTGATAATATTGCAGAAAAATCCTTGTACTGTGCTCCTATTTGCAAGAAGCACATATTGTTGCTTTGACGCAATATTGTTTCCTTTGCAGAACAGAGTTGTTCTGTTTGGAATATTATCTTATTCCAAGTTGTTCTAATGAGGGTTCACAGTTAACATCCCCTTCCCCACCCACTGGGCAATGGGGAAGTGTGTTTGACTCTGACCTAGTCAAGCATGGTGCTATGTTCCCCTGGAAGCAACTATTGCTCCAAACTTAGCCCACAACTAAAAGAAGACAAATCACATTAGAATTGAATTACAAAACTAGAAGGTAAAAGTTTTCTTTCCACTGTGATTGATAAAGAAAAAGGATGGGAATGTAGGACTAGTGAGGGATATCTTCCCTGGGCGCACAAAGGAGAATCGTCTTCAATAGGACTGAACAAAGACAACACACAGAGGGAAGCAAAGCTGATAAAGAGAGAGAAAAGAAAACAAAATAAAGAGAAGAAAGAGGAGGGGAAAAAATGTGGGTAAGCCCTGGGAGCTAGCTTTGCCTGAAGTCTTGGCAATCTGGGACTTCCCAGTGCTAGGAACCAGTGCATTCCCTATTTTGGTTGAGCTTACTTTGAGTCTAGATTATATATTTTGCATCAAGAAGAGTCTATTTTGATTATCCCCATGATCTAATCAATTAAATCTTTGACTTTCAATCTGAATGTCAGTGCTAAATTGTCCTGCAAATGACAGAGAACTTAAAATAAATCAGAAGTCATAAAATATAGACAAATTCTATATACAGAAGGCAAATTTAAGTGTAATTTCCCTTACTTTGAGATAACTAAGTTGCATGTAATCCAAATTGCCTCATCTGTGGTATCCCTACACATCGATCCCCGCACTCTGAAACCTGATGACATGTATTTATTTAGGTGTTTATCTCCACTACTAGACTTTAAGCCTCTTGGGGGCAAGATACTTTGTTTATCTTTATATAATGACAGCCTAGCAGCAACGAATGCTTATGGAAGTTGAGTGGAAAGGAATTAAAATAGAGAAAGAAAAGATACTACAGTTTATGCAAATGCTTATTTGAATTATGCTCTCACAGACATAATTTCTTACTGTCTTTTTGTTTAACTACAGGTTTGTACCATAATATACCAGTGGAGGGATGGTCTGCTCCTAAGGAAAGGAGACTGTAATGACCATGATCATCATTGTATCACTTAACATTTTGTGTATATTTTCCGTATCCTAGAAACTCTGCTAATTGCTTGTGTTTTTTTCTGCTTAGAATGCTGAGCTTGGCACTAAGGGGATGAAAATGCTTTAGAATACTTTATATCATAGAGCTTTACAGTAATTTACAGTTTGCAGAATATTTCCAGATATATCTTCTTGCTTGCAATTGTTTGCAATCCAGTGAGGTGGGTGGGAAATATTAATATCTCATAATTCATATTTTAAAAAACCTCAAGAACTTATAACACTTTTCTTAAGTAAAAATATTAGTAAATCAGAATAAGAATCCAGATCTCATGAGTCCACACCAGCACTTGCTCCACTACAAAGAGAGCATCTAATATCATTGCATATTAACCCACAAAAATCAGACACCTGGAGAACTTGTGAATTATACTGGTAATGATTTCACTGGTGCCCCTTAATTCCCATTTTCCAGACATTTTCAAGCTTCATTTCTGCATGAAAATTCTCCTCCTCCAATTCCCTCCCATCCTCTTTTCTCTTAATAAATCTACTTACTGGAATGAAAGCAAATGCCATGATTGTAACTACTGGAAGGTTTTGCTTGCAAACAGGAAGCAACAGACCTTTCCCTAAAAGTAATGCCTACTTCTTCTTAGTAAAAGACATTGAACCTTGAGAGGGAAAACTTTTTCCCCATAATTTAAAAAAAAACAATACTTTTCCTTGATATTCCTGCTAAGGTGTCTGGTTCTGATTGTAACAAATAATGCCCAGATTCATTCTGGCCTCAATACACAGCATGGGAGAAGCCATAGGGTAAAAGGGACAGTTTGCCTTTTCCTAATGCCCTTGTATAATTCCTTAGGGTAGGTACATTTTTCGCCACATGATGGGTACACCATAAAATCTCCTATATATGCACATCACACACACAAGCACACGCATACACGGACAATAAACACACACGCACTTAGATAAATAAAAGAATATGTAACTTGCACAGTTCTTTTTATGTTGAAACTGAAATTCTATAAAATAGTAGGTGAATAGGTTTCATTTTTCCTGATTTTTTTTTTGCTTTTTAATGATAATTTTTAGTTTTGTATAGCTGCAGTGATTTTACCAGTCTAAATATTTCATTCAGGGAAGAAAAAAGAAAGGTGGCACTTGAGGAGTACTACAATAATTTTATAAGAGCTATATTCCTTTTTTTTTTTTTTTTTTCAAAAGACTGTAAAAGAGTGGGAATCCCATTTTAGCCTGCCAGGAAAAGAAAGCTTAAGAGTAAATTCTGGGAACAACTAAAATGTTTTTATCCTTCTATAAAGAGCATTCGGGCTGCTACTCCCTTCAGTCCAGAGCTATGGAGTCCTACTATGTGCCCTGTGTCTGGGGCTAGAATGACCCTGGTGGACACGACACAGCTGCCTGACTCCTGATTTCATTTAGCTCTTCATTTAACAAATACTCCCGAACAGCTTGGATGTTCCAGGTATCACACGCCAAAAAGGCAGCTAAACCCTAGACCTTCATGGAACTGATATCCCAGCAGGCAAAAGAAATAATAAATTTTATTTTTTATTTTTTTTAATAAACAAATTTTAAAATAGACTATTTACATTCAGAAACTGATAAGAGGGGAAGGGAAGGGAAGGGAAGGGAAGGGAAGGGAAGGGAAGGGAAGGGAAGGGAAGGGAAGGGAAGGGAGAAATCCAGAGTGCTGAGGGGAGGGGGTTCTAGCTTAGATAAATTCATTAGCAGAAACCCAGCAAGGGACAGTCCCTGAGTGAGCCTCCAACAATGGGAGGAATTAAGCTCTCTGCAGACTTAGAAGAACACTGGGTCAAAGGTCCCCTCTGCCCTGCCTGGCTGAAGCTTACTGAGTGAGGGGAACAGCAGGAATGCATAACCCTGGAGAGCTGGGCCGAGGTTGAGGGGCAGCAGAACAAAGAAAAACCTTTGGACTTTATTCTAAATCTGATATAAGACCATTTAGGTCTTATGAAATGATGTGCTTGAGACCACTCACTGTAGGCAATGTATAAAGAAAAACCCATAGGTTTGGCAAGTGGAAGCAGACAGAGCAATTTGATGCTCTGCAGTGATCTAAGTAAGGGATAATGGTGTCTTTGATTAGAGTGCCGGTGACAGAGACAGTGAGCATCATACTAATACAAATAGCTACGGTGGCATCATGTTCTGTTCTACTAAATTTATATTTATTAATTTATTTGGACTCCCGTATTCAACATTTGAACCATTTAATAACAACCCTAGAAGGTACTATAATTATACCAACTTTACAGCTATAAAGAAGAAAGCAGGTGAATCTAAGTAGCATACTCAAACCTACACTGATTAGGGGGATCCGAAAGTTTAGCCAACTGAAAGGTCAGAGGGAATAGCCCACACATAAGACCACCTTCTCTTTGATACCAACTGCAAGTTCAGGGGAACCCCAAGACCACCTTGTGGTTCTATAATTCACTAGAAGGACTCACAGAACTCATTGAAGGCTGTTACGCTCATAGTTATGGTTTATCAGAGGGAAGAGATACAAATCAAAATCAGGCAAGGGAAAATACACATAGGGTGAAGTCCAAGAAGTACCAAACATGGAGCTACCAGGTATCATCTCTTGTGGAGTCAAGACAGGATTATTTGGTGCATCTGTGTCTGGAAATATACACACAGTACTGCCAACCAGAGCAGTTCACTTGAGCCTCATGTTTAGATTTTCAATTGAAGCCCCATCATGGAGGAATGAATGATCGCCCAAGTGGAGGATCTCAGTCCCCAGTCTCTCCAGAGATCTAGTGATGCTGCATGACCAAACTTCTCCCCCAGCGCTGTATTACATTGCTGGTCCTTCTGCTGTGGCCAGCCTCCAGCCCAAATCATATTATTAGACCCCTGACCCAAGGTCCATAGGCAAACAAAGATAGTCCTATACACTGCTATCAGGCATGACATGCCAAGGGCTAGGAGATAACCTCCCAGAAACTGGCAGCAAAGGCCAGATCTCTTTTTGGGCAATTGTGAGATACTTTACTGCACAGGGGAAGACATGAATAAGAGGGAAAAGAAATAGTTTCTTTTCAATCGTTGTGAATTTGAGATGCCTGTTTTATATCAAAATATAGATGCTGAGTAACAGTTATATAAACATCTCTAGGATTTAAGCATGAGGAGACTGGACTGGAAATTCAAATTCTGAAGCCTACATATGGCATTTAGATGTCATGGCAGAGTTGTGGTATCACTATGTTGTGCACCTGAAACTGATGTAACATTGTGGGTCAATTGTATTTCAACAGAAACAGACAGACAAATGTATGTCACGGGATGGAATAAGATGAAGTAAAAAGGAATTTTAGAGAAATGAAGAGCAACAGGGCTGAGCCTTGGAGTGTAACACATACAGGGTCTCAGGGAAAGGAAGGAAATCTAGTAAAGGCGAATGAGAAGGACTGGCCACTGATACAGGAGAAAATTAAGGAAAATATGGGAAAATCTATCCAAAAAGCGACATTAATGTGGGGATATGACCCCATATTTTGGAAATGCATTCTAAAGTATTTCTAGATAAAGTAACACAATATCTGCAATTTCCAAATGGTCTAGTAAAAATTAAAAGGTAAAAATAGGGACAGGACACCTGGGTGGCTCAGTGGTTGAGCATCTGCCTTTGGCTCAGGTCGTGATCCCAGGGGATTCTGGGATCGAGTTCCACATTGGGCTTTCTGCAGGGAGCCTGCTTCTCTCTCTGCCTGTGTCTCTGCCTCTCTTTCTCTCTGTGTCTCTCATGAATAAATAAACAAAATCTTTAAAAATAAATAAATAAATGATAAAAATATATTTGTAAACACAAAGGCAATACAGTAAAAATGTGTTAAAAATTATTGACTCTAAGTGCACCATGTATGGGGAGTTCCCTGTATGTATTTGTTTCACTTTTTGTATTTTTGACTTTTTTTAATAATAAAATGTCAGATATGAAAAGAAAGGGTACTAATGACCAGTGCCATCATGTTTCTGAGAAATCCAGACAGTAAGGGCAGATGACAGACTCTTGGGATTTGGGATTTGGTAAAGTTTGGAAGAGACAGAAGGGGAAATGAGGAAGAAGGAGGCAGATTTTCTCTAAGGGAGAGGGAAGAAATTGGTCAAGGGACAAAATAATGTAGCAAGAACCCAAGAAGAATGGCGAAAATTGGATGGGGATAGAAGGAGGAGGGTTCAAAAGGAACTGACCTGTGAGGCATGTTTGCAAGAATTAGGAGGCTCTTACTGGAGTGAGAAAGAGGGAGAGGAATTCCAGCAAGAATGTGGGTAAAACCATGGAGGTGTGAGAAAGATGTGATATGATGGTTAGCCTGGAGGTCTATAGTTTGACAAGGATTGAGGCTGGAAAGATGAGTACTGATCAGCTCACAAAACAGCCAGATTTCGTCCCCCAAAGGTCCCCAAATTGGGAATACCCTGGGGCACTGGTTAAAATGCAGATTTACAATTGCCACCAAAGATGAAGACCCGCTGTGATCAGAATCCCTGGGGTCGGGGCTCAGGCTGGGAAGGTGAACAGGACTCATGTGACAAGGAGCATGTGTGTGCGTCCTTCCCCATCGTCTGGCCCTTGGGCTCCACCATCTCCATCCATAGCTTGTCTCTCTATTTCTTTCCCATCCTGCTTTCCTGTGAGCTCCCAGCTTCTGCTCTCCAGAACTTTGGTTTGCTTGTGGCTTCCTCTTGGATGATACTGACTCCACCTAATACCTTAGTAACGTCCACCACAAACAGACGTTTCCATCTAGACATGTCTACACCTTTTAGTTCCTATTACAGACAAAGAAACAGAAACAGAGGGGGAAAGAGGGAGAAAAAAGGGAGGAAGAGAGACTGATGTTGCACTGAACAAGCCACGAGTCCCCTGCAGCTTCGATGAGCAGGGACTTGGGCCAATCACACGTACACAGGGGCAGGCTCTCCTCAGCAGTGCTTCTCAAGATGCATAAGATCCCACAGTGAGGAAAGGAGCCTGTGCTAGAATGTCAATCAATGCACTGCTTCCTTCATCGATAAAGTCTTGCTATGGAAAAACAAACAAAAAGTCAGCTGAAATCAACCGAGTGTTTAGTGACACAGTTAATCTACCCTTGAGCACCAGGGTACTTACTCAGGACTGGTTGGTAACAAACAGTAGAGAGGCCAGTAGCCAGTTCAAGGACCACCCTCTGAGGAACACCGCTCTCAAAAGAATGGTGGATAAAATAGGTGTGTAAAATAATGCAAGATGCAATACACATGGATGTCAGTGATCAGAAATTAGCCAAAATGTCCTTCTAGCAAAGCCATGAAAACAAAAGCATTCTTAAAAAATACAAAATTGTAAGACAGATTTCATTCCCTAGCGTGAGACCATATTTCTATTTTTTTTTATTTATTTATTCATGAGAGACACAGAGAGGGAGGCAGAGACACAGGCAGAGGGAGAAGCAGGCTCCCTGAAGAGAGCCCAATGTGGAACTCGATCCCAGAACCCCCTGGGATCACAACCTGAGCCAAAGGCAGATGCTCAACCACTGAGCCACCCAGGCAACCTGAGACCATATTTCTAAAAATAATGAGAAATTAGCTTAAAGTTGAGTTCTCCCCTGAAAATAACTCAGACTACCAGCAAGTAAGATGTATGTTTTTATAAAGAAAAAAGAGTGAGCCCCAAGAACATGAGAAGCAGGCCTTTAGAGCTTATTTTTATTCCTCTCCACCAGGTACAGTCACCAGAGTGAACTGGGGAGCATAAAAGTCAGAGAATATTTTTTTTAAACTCTCCAGAAGGCTGTTAGGAGGTATAAAATACACACTCTGAGCAAAATAAATGTATGCACCTCAGGAAGGTAATAAATCACTTGTAGCTTTATTGTTGTCAGTCATTGGTTCTTGAAGGGCAAACTATACTTGATTCTTGACTTGTTCTTTGCTTCACTGATCAGAAACTTTTCTTAGAAGTTACAAAGCTTTCACTGTTGACAACTCTGGAATTCTTTTTAAAAGTCACCTCATGTTTTCTGAATATTATTCTCTGGCCATATTGGTGTGCTATTCAGTTCTACAAACTCCAATCGAATGCCTACTATGTGCCAGGAACTCTACCTCTCTGCTCTAGAGGGAACACAGAGGAGAATAAAATGTCAATTGAGGAGCTCATATAACTTCTTGGAGGACACCAATGTGTAAACAGCTAGAAATTAATGTAGGCCGCAATTAGTGCCATAATTGGGTAGGAAAAGGGAATGATTAATTCTGACAATGGGAATACAAGAAGACTTCACCTGAGTCCTAGAAGAACAAGCAATATTTCAAGAAGCAAGGAAAGAGAGAAGTAAAGAAACTCAGTCTTGGAAGATTGTGATTCATTCAAGAAACATCAAATAACCTTCTAACATGAGCCCATAAAATATGTTGGGGGGAAGGATTGGCAGAGTGAATAAAAGCATACAGTCTTATAAACGCAAGTTGTGTTCAGGGAATTGTGCACAGTTCAAGGTTACGAGATCAAGGAGGGGTGGGGCCAGATGGCAGAGGAGTAGGGTCCTCACCTCACCTGTCTCCACCAACTTACCTGGGTAACTTTCAAATCATCCTGAAAACCTACAAATTTGACCTGAGATTTAAAGAGAGAACAGCTGGAACGCTACAGAGAGAAGAGTTTGCGCTTCTAACAAGGTAGGAAGGTGTAAAAAATAAAAAAGAATCCAGTGGAGAAGCGGCCCCAGTGAGGAGCCGGGCTAAGACCAGGGCGAGAGCCTTGGGGACAGGAAAGCTCAGCCCCGGAGAAGCGGGAACTTTAAAAATCCGCACCAGATTCTTCCCGGACAGAAAGACGCTCAGCAGGAAAACCAGGGAGAACTGCAGGAAGGGCAGTGGAGCCTCCAGTCTCCCAGGGTCACCAGGAGAGGAGGGGCGCCCAGGGGAAGAGCGCACCCAAACCACAGCTAAGCTCAGTAAAGGGCTGGAGTGCACCCAGGGAGCCTCAGGGAGAAGCCGGTGGGTCAGGGGATGCTCCGGGCAGAGGGGGCTGCATCCTACTGCCTTCAGAAGCTGCAGCCCCAGGAGCGCAATTCTAGCAGCATAGGCTCCGGATCCCAGGACGCTGGAGGGCACAGCCCAGGATCCTGTGGTCCCCCCGGGACAGGAGGAGGCGGGGAAGGCACAGGACAGCGAGGACTCTCCTGCTGCCGGGTGCTCCCAAGCCGTACAAATCAGCACCCTGCCCTGGAGCATCCAGGCCAGTGCAGACTGGGAGCTGAGGTAGTTACTGCAGGAGCTAACTCCAGGGCTGGAGAACTGGCCGCCACCAGTGTGGTTGTTCCTCCTTGTGTCACCCTGTGCCTGGGAGGGGTGGGGCCCCAGGGGACAGAGGCCTCACAGGGTAAACAGCTCCCACTGAGTTGTGCACCTGGCAGGGGGCAGGGCAGCGCCCCCAGGTACACACACCTGAGAATCAGCACAGCAGCCCCTCCCCCAGAAGACAGGCTGGAAAGACGGAGGAAGAGCAAGTTCCTGACCGAGCAGTACTGTAAGCTAAAGGGGAAGTCGAGGGATTTACAGTATATAGAACCAGAGGGTACCCCTCCTTTTTTTCCTTCCTTTCTCCAGTACAACTCATTTTTATATCAGACTGTAAATTTCTATTGTTTTTCTCTTTTCCCACCTTAACTACAATATTTTATCACCTCTTCATTTTTAAGATTCTTCCTTTTTGACTTTCATATTTCTACAATTACAGGTCCTAGATATATTTTCCACTTCTAGATTCCCTTCAACATACTCAACTTAATTTTGGGAGATATACAAGATATGTTTTTTTGTTTTGTGTTTTTTTGTTTTCTCTGCCTCATTTTGTTCTACAATGGTGGAAGTTAATACCTTCTAAAACATGACCAGCATGCACCCAGAACCAAGTGGTATACTATGCTGGTTCATTCTGTGAGATTCCTCATTCCCATTCTGCACCCCTCTTTTATCTCATTTATGTTTTGGTGGTCAACATTGGGGCCTTCTACAAGAATTTCTGGTTTATATAAATCTGGGGCTGAGCATCTTCTAATATACTTAATATACTAAGAAACAAGAGGATAACCCTCTAGAACCCATCAGGTAGACTACATTCTCCCTCCACTAATATACTCAGAACTTAATATACTCAGAAACAAGAGGATCACCCTCTAGAACCCTTCAGGTAGACTACATTCTCCCTCTACTACAACTTCTTCACCACCATCTCCCACTCCCCCACTTTTTTTTCTTCTTTTTTTTTCTTTTTTTTTCCTTTCTTCTCTTCTTTTTTTTTTTTCTTTCTCTCCTTTTTCCCCCCTCTTATTCTTTAGGATTCCTGGCCTTTTATTTTTTTTACTAGTTTGTTTTAAAATTTGTTTTTCACTTTAGTGTCCTTTTGTTTTATTTTGATCTGATCTTTGTTTTCAATTTCTGGTCTCTGACCTTGGCAGAATCATCTAGGGTGAAATTTACTTAGGTCGTGGTTGATACTCTTGAGTCAGCCTGCTCTATAGAGCCACTGTGCACTGAGCAAAATGACTAGAAAGAAGAACTCACCACAAAAGAAAGAATCAGAAACAGTACTCTCTGCCACAGAGTTAGACTTTGGATTACAATTTGATGTCACCAAAAGATGAATGGATAAAGAAGATGTGGTTTATGTATACAATGGACTATTACTCAGCCATTAGAAACGACAAATACCTACCATTTGCTTCAACGTGGATGGAACTGGAGGGTATTATGCTGAGTGAAATAAGTCAATTGGAGAAGGACAAACATTATATGGTCTCGCTCATTTGGGGAATATAAAAAAATAGTGAAAGAGAATAAAGGGGAAAGGAGAAAAAATGAGTGGAAAATATCAGAAAGGGAGACAGAACATGAGAGACTCCTAAGTCTGGGAAACGAACTAGGGGTGGTGGAAGGGGGGGTGGGGGTGACTGGGTGATGGGCACTGAGGGGGGCACTTGATGGGATGAGCACTGGGTGTTATTCTATATGTTAGCAAATTGAATACCAATAAAAAATAAATTTATAAAAAAAATAAAAAATAAATTAATTAAATAAATAAAACTCTTCTAACTGCCAAAAAAAAAAAATACAATTTGATGTCAGAAAGCCAATTCAGAAGCACAATTATAAAGCTACTGTGGCTCTGGAAAAAAAGCATAAAGGATTCAAGAGACTTCATGACTGCAGAATTTAGATCTAATCAGGCCAAAATTAAAAATCAATTAAATGAGATGCAATCCAAACTGGAGGTCCTAATGATGAGGGTTAATGAGGTCGAAGAAAGAGTGAGTGACATAGAAGACAAGTTGATGGCAAGGAAGGAAGCTGAGGAAAAAAGGGAAAAACAATTAAAAGACCATGAGGAAAGGTTAAGGAAATAAATGACAGCCTCCAAAGGAAAAATCTATATTTAATTGGGGTTCCAGAGGGCGCTGAGAGGGACAGAGGACCAGAAAGCATATTTGAATAAATCATAGCTGAGAACTTCCCTAATTTGGGGAGGGAAACAGGCATCCAGATCCAGGAGATAGAGAGAACCCCCCCTAAAATCAATAAAAACCATTCAACACCTCGACATTTAATGGTGAAACTTGCAAATTCCAAAGATAAAGAGAAAATCCTTAAAGCAGCAAGAGACAAGAGATCCCTAACTTATATGGGGAGAAATATTAGATTAACAGCAGATCTCTCCACAGAGACCTGGCAGGCCAGAAAGGGCTGGCAGGATATATTCAGGGCCCTAAATAAGAAGAACCTGCAGCCAAGAATACTCTATCCAGCAAGGTTCTCATTCAGAATAGAAGGAGAGATAAAGAGCTTCCAAGATAGGCAGAAACTGAAAGAATATGTGACCACCAAACCAGCTCTGCAAGAAATATTAAGGAGGATTCTGTAAAAGAAAGAGGAAGCCCAAAGAAATAATTCACAAAAACAGGGACTGAATAGGTATTATGATGACACTAAATTCATATCTTTCAATAGTAACTCTGAACGTGAATGGGCTTAATGATCCCATCAAAAGACGCAGGGTTTCAGACTGGATAAAAAAGCAAGACCCAACTATTTGCTGTCTACAGGAGACTCATTTTAGACCCAAGGACACCTACAGCCTGAAAATGAAAGGCTGGAGAACCATTTACCATTGAAATGGTCCTCAAAAGAAAGCAGGGGTTGCAATCCTCATATCAGATCAATTAAAGTTTATCCCAAAGACTGTAGTAAGAGATGAAGAGGGACACTATATCATACTTAAAGGGTCTATCCAACAAGAGGATCTAACAATCATGAATATTTATGCCCCTAATGTGGGATCTGCCAAGTATATCAATCAATTAATAACCAAAGTAAAGACATACTTAGATAATAATACACTAGTTCTGGGAGACTTCCACACGACACTTTCTGCAAATGACAGATCTTCTAAGCACGTCTCCAAAGAAACAAGAGCTTTAAGTGATACACTGGACCAGGTGTATTTCACAGTTATTTACAGAACTTTACATTCAAATGCAACTGAATGCACATTCTTCTCAAGTGCCCATGGAATTTTCTACAGAATAGAACACATACTGGGTCACAAATCAGGTCTCAACAAATACAAAAAAGATCGGGGTTGTCCCCTGCATATTTTCAGACCATAATGCTTTGAAACTTGAACTCAATCACAAGAAGAAATTTGGAAGAAACTCAAACATGTGGAGGTTAAAGAACATCCTGCTAAAAGATGAGAGTCAACCAGGAAATTAGAGAAGAATTAAAAAGATTCATTGAAACTAATGAAAATGAAGATACAACTGTTCAAAATCATTGGGATCCAGCAAAAGCAGTCCTAAGATGAATATACATCGCAATACAAGCATCCCTCAAAAAATTGGAAGAAAACTCAAATACACAAGCTAATCTTGCACCTAGAGGAACCAGAGGAAGAACAGCAAATAAAACCTACACCAAGCAGAAGAGAGATAATAAAGATTTGAGCAGAACTCAATGAAATAGAGACCAGAAGAACTGTAGAACAGATCAACAAAACCAGGAATTGGTTCTTTGAAAGAATTAATAAGATAGATAAACCATTAGCCAGCCTTATTAAAAACAAAAGAGAAAAGATTCAAATCAGTAAAATCACGAATGAAAAAGGAGAGATCACAACCAATACCAAGGAAATACAAACGATTTTAAAAACATATTGTAAACAGCTATACCACTAAATTAGGCAATCTAGAAGAAATGGACACATTTCTGGAAAACCACAAACTACCAAAACTGGAACAGGAAGAAATAGAAAACCTGAACAGGCCAATAACCAGAGGGGAAATTGAAGCAGTCATCAAAAACCTCCCAAGACACAAAAGTCCAGGGCCAGGGCTTCCCAGGGGAATTCTATCAAACGTTTAAAGAAGAAACAATACTTATTCTACTAAAGCTGGTCCAAAAGATAGAAAGAGATGGAAAACTTCCAAACTCGTTCTATTAGACCAGCATCACCTTAATTCCAAAACCAGACAAAGACCCCACCAACAAGGAGAATTATAGGCCAATATCCCTGATGAACATAGAGACAAAAATTCCCAACAAGATACTAGTCAATAGGATCCAACAGTACATTAAGATTATTTACCCTGACCAAGTGGGATTTATCCCCAGGATGGAAGGCTGGCTGGTTCAACACTCGTAAAGCAATCAACATGATAAATCATATCAACAAGAGAAAAAACAAGAACCATATGATCCTCTCAATAGATGCAGAGAAAGCATTTGACAAAATACAGCATCCATTCCTGATCAAAACTCTTCAGAGTGTAGGGATAGAGGGAACATTCCTTAGCATCTTAAAAGCCATCTACGAAAAGCCCACAGCCAATATCATTCTCAATGGGGAAACACTGAGAGCCTTTCCCCTAAGATCAGGAACATGACAGGGATGCCCACTCTCACCACTGCTATTCAACATAGTACTGGAAGTCCTAGCCTCAGCTATCAGGCAACAAAAAGAAATAAAAAGTAATCAAATTGGCAAAGAAGAAGTCAAACTCTCCCTCTTTGCAGATGACATGATACTGTACATAGAAAACCCAAAAGCCTCCACCCTGAGATTGCTAGAACTCATACAGCAATTCGGCAGCGTGGCAGGATACAAAATCAATGCCCAGAAGTCAGTGGCATTTCTATACACTAACAATGAGACTGAAGAAAGAGAAATTAAGGAGTCGATCCCATTTACAATTGCACCCAAAAGCATAAAATACCTAGGAATAAACCTAACCAAAGAGGTAAATAATTTATACCCTAAAAACTACAGAACACTTCTGAAAGAAATTGAGGAAGACAGAAAGAGATGGAAAAATATTCCATGCTCATGGATTGGAAGAATTAATATTGTGAAAATGGCAATGGTACCCAGGGCAATGTACACATTTAATGCAATCCCTATCAAAATACCATGGACTTTCTTTAGAGAGTTGGAACAAATCATCTGAAGATTTGTGTGAATCAGAAAGACCCTGAATAGCCAGGGGAATATTGAAAAAGAAAACCAGAGCCAGGGGCATCACAATGCCAGATTTCAAGTTGTACTACAAAGCTGTGATCATCAAGACAATGTGGTACTGGCACACAAACAGACACATAGATCAATGGAACAGAATAGAGAATCCATAAATGGACCCTCAACTCTATGGTCAAATAATATTAACGAAGCAGGAAAGACTATCCACTGGATAAAGGAAGTCTGTTCAATAAATGGTGCTGGGAAAATTGGACAGCCACGTGCAGAAGAATGAAACCAGACCATTCTCTTATACCAGACACAAAGATAAACTCAAAATGGATGAAAGATCTAAATGTGAGACAAGAATCCATCAAAATCCTAGAGGAGAATACAGGCAACACCCTTTTTGAACTTGGCCACAGCAACTTCTTGCAAGATACATCTATGGAGGCAAGGGAAACAAAAGCAAAAATGAACTATTGGGACTTAATCAAGATAAAAAGCTTCCGCACAGCAAAAGAAACAGTCAACAAAACTAAAAGACAACCTACAGAATGGGAGAAGATATTTGCAAATGACCTATCAGATAAAGGGATGATATCCAAGATCTATAAAGAACTTATTAAACTCAACAGCAAAGAAACGAACAATCCAATCATGAAATGAGCAAAAAACACAAACAGAAATTTCACCAAAGAAGACATAGATATGGCCAACAAGCACATGAGACAACGCTGCACATCACCTGCCATCAGGGAAATACAAATCAAAACCACGAGATCCCACCTCACACCAGTGAGAATGGTGAAAATTAACAAGGCAGGAGACAACAAATATTGGAGAGGATGTGGATAAAGGGGAACCCTCCTGCACTGTTGGTGGGAATGTGAACTGGTGCAGCCACTCTGGAAAACTGTGTGGAGGTTCCTCAAGGAGTTAAAAATAGAACTGTCCTACGACCCAGCAATTGCACTGCTGGGGATTTACCCCAAAGATACAGATGCAGTGAAACGGCAGGACAGCTGCACCCCAATGTTTATAGCAGCAATGTCCACAATGGCCAAACTGTGGAAGGAGCCTCGGTGTCCATCGACAGAAGACTGGATAAAGAAGATGGGGTCTGGGCAGCCCAGATGGCTCAGCAGTTTAGCACCGCCTTCAGCCCAGGGTGTGATCCTGGGGACCTGGGATCAAGTCTCACATCGGGCTCCCTACATGGGGCCTGCTTCTCCCTCTGCCTGTGTCTCTGCCTCTCTCTCTCGTTTGCTCTCTCTCTCTCTCTGTCTCATGAATAAATAAATAAAATATTTTTTTTAAAAAGAAGCTGTGGTCTATGTACACAGTGGAATATTACTCAGCCATTAGAAAACGACAAATACCCACCATTTGCTTGGACGTGGATGGAACTGGAGGGTATTATGCTGAGTGAAGTAAGTCAATCAGAGAAGGACAAACATTATATGGTCTCATTCATTTGGGGAATATAAAAAATAGTGAAAGGGAATAAAGGGAAAAGGAGAGAAAATGAGTGAAAATATCAGTGAGGGAGACAGAACATGAGAGACTCCTAACCCTAGGAAACGAACAAGGGGTGGTGGAAAGGGAAGTGGCGGGGGGATGGGGTGACGGGGTGACTGGGTGATGGGCAATGAGGAGGGCACTTGACAGGAGAGCACTGGGTGTTATGCTGTATGTTGACAAATCGAAGTCCAATAAAAAAATATATATACAAAAAAAAAAGGTTACAAGATCAAGGTTGTATGGAAAAGTGGTGGACTCCAAGACTGGGGTGCTATGAGGACCACATTATGAAAGGCTCTGGATGTCATGAGGAGGAAGAAATGATATGAGATTTATGGCACTGTAAAATAGCCTTTGTGGCAGATTATAATATTCGGAATGTTTTGTTCTCTCCTTAAAGCAATTTTCTCTGTGTCGTTGCCTTTGGCCCCAGTCATGTGATCTGCTTTGTTTTGTGATTTTCTAACAGAGGAGAACATAAGCAGACATGCCCTGTATCACCCTCAAGTGGAAACTTGCAGAGGCAGTGAAGATTTCTGCCAGACTATTTGCTCTTGTACCATTGCCATGGAGAGAGTCTGCTTCTTTAGCCCGAGTCTTAGAATGAAAAGAATCTTGGAACAGAATTCAACTTCTATAGCCACAGATTGGATAAGACCCTTATCAGCTGACTGGCGGTCACCAACATAAGTAAGGAAGAAAAAAAAGTATCTGCTATTGAAATCCACTGAGATTTCAAGATTTTTGGTAACCCAATATAATATAGTGAAAGGTAATTAATTTACCCTTTTAAAGTTATAAGAATAATATATTTTTATTGTAGAAAATACTAAAAATTTTAAAGAAAAATAAAATTACCTATAATTACAATCTCCAAAGATAATCACAGATAACATTGTGACCAGACCTTGTGCTACATATCAGTCCAGATCAACCATAGATCTAAATAGGAAAACTAGAGCAATGAAGTTTTTAGAAGCAAACACAGGAAGATATTTCATTATCTTGGGGTAGATAAAGATTTCTTAAACAGAACATAGGAAGTGCTAACATAAAAGACTATGATATTGGACCACACTAAGATAAAAAATGCCTACTAACAAAAGACACCAGGAAAAGTGTGAAAAAGCCAGCCACAGAATGGAACAATACATGGATAAGCTCTATGTCCAACCTAAAATATACCCGGCATGTGTAAAGAAAGCAAACATGTCAATAGAAAAATGGTCAAAATAGGGGTACCTTGGTGGCTCAATCTGTTAAGCTTTTGCCTTTGGATCAGAACCTGAGCCCAGGGTACTGGGATAGAGCCCTGTGTTGGGCTCCCTGCTCAGCTAGGAGCCTGTTTCTCCCTTTTCCTCTGCCCCTCCAACACTCCCACCCCTGTGTGTATGCTCACACGCGCACTCTCTCTTTCAAGTAAATAAATAAAATCTTTAAAAAAAGAAAAACGGCCAAAACACTTGAACTGAACCTTTAACTAATAATATGTTATTTCCTGTTTTAGTGCGGGTTACACTGGTGTATTGGTGAAAACAAGTGGAATTGTATGCTTATTATAATCTGTGGGGGGGGCGGTTGGTGGGTGGGTGGGTGACATGGGAAACAAAGGCAGAAGGAAATGTAGATAAAGTTGAATTTCCTTATAACCTGCAGCCCATCGGTGATTACTTGAGGTAGGCAGACTAGGACGTTCTTCCAGAAACTCCCACTTGTCTTATTGTTGATGCTTTGCTAGAGGGAAAGACAACCTTAGCTTGACAACAGCTGGGCCTCCAGGATCCTGTGAGTCTTCTTTCACAAAGGAAAGTCCTTTTGGAAACCTCCCTTTGTCATTACTTCTCCCAAATCCAAAGCATATAATCAGTCAACCCTCACAACCCCAGTGAAGTTCTTTCTGCCCACTGGTCCTGTCCTCATGCTTTAACAAAGCCACTTTGTGCACCAAAGAAGCTTCAAGAGTTCATTCTTGGGGCAGCCCAGGTGGCTCAGTGGTTTAGCGCCGCCTTCAGCCCAGGGCCTGATCCTGGAGTCCCAGGATCGAGTCCCACATCAGGCTCCCTGCATGGAGCCTGCTTCTCCCTCTGCCTGTGTCTCTGCCTCTCTCTCTCTCTCTCTGTTTCTCATGAATAAATAAATAAAATCTTTAAAAAAAATAGATAATATTAAAAAAAAAGAGTTCATTCTTGGCCGTCAGCTCCGAACCCCAACATGGCAAACCACATCGGGAGTGTGTATGATGTTATACCTCAATACAAATATACATTAAAAATGATAGTATCCAAATTGTTATGTGTAGACTTAAAGTCTTAACAAACAACTTCTCAATTAAAAGGGGCAGGATCCTTTGAAAGTATCAACGGAAGTTATCTTCAAGAAGATTCTTAGTGCAGAGCACTCTCGGCTAGGAACTATTATAGATTTCTGCAAAACTTCCTAACTGCCAACATAATATTGGTTGTCAGAGATCTTGACATCTTACCCAGTTGATTTGAATGAATATAATTTGGGGATATATATCAGGCTTAAAAATCCTATTATGTTCTGCCTAAAACTAACCCTGCACAATCCCCCAGTCAGATATTAACAAATATGAAAGATAAATTCTCTTTTCATTGGCCTCAATTTTCCATTAAGGACCATAGAAATCATATTTCAATCAATACATCTGATCTTTTCAAATTAAATTATCTCCTTTGAAAGAGCCCAAATAAAGATGTTTTGAATGGATGAGGCAATTTGGTTTGTTTTACATTTTTGTAATAAATTCTATTTAAATGCAATTCCTTTACCAATTAAATTATGCTACTAGTTGTTGCTATTTGTTATTCTTTTTAAAAAAAAATCAAAACTAAAATTCAAAATGATATTCCAAGATTTTATGACTTAATAGTTTTGGGAAAAAAAAACATTTTCACACAATAAAAACTCTTTTTTGATAGATTTAGGCTGTTACAAATTAATTCTTATGCTATCTCACTCATTTGTTACTGTCCTCTTTTACATCACTGAAGATATAATGTAGGTAATAACCATAAAATGATTTATTTATTCAAAAAATATTTTTTCAGTGCCCAATGTGTACCAGAGTTGGGAGCCTAGGGATAAACCAGGAGACAAGATCCCCGTTCAAAGAGCTAACCTTTATGGGAGGGAAATAATTGGGAAATGTAGAAGGAGGGAAACTGATGTGTGAGAAAGGCCATCTGCATTGCACAAAGATCTTCCAAGGACCTGGGACCTGGATCATAGGACCAGCTATATTGGTTTGCTCAGGCTTCCAAAGCAAAGTCCCACAAGCTGGGTGGCTTAAATGACCAGAGTGAATTGAAATCAGAGATCAAGGTTTGGCTAGGTTTGGCTCCTTCTGAACCTTGTGAGGGAGAACCTCTTTCACTTCTCTCCCTTGCTTCTGGGGGTTTGCTGAGAGTATTTGACTTTCCTTGGCTGGTGGAAGCAGAAGGATTTCTGTCTTCATCTTCACATGCCGTTCTCCCTGTATGTATGCCCATCTCCATGATGAAGGATAGTTGGAAGAAAGGTAGGCAGGGAAAAGGGGCCTTTGCCCAAAGAGGAAGCCACACTTTACAGGACTTTATACCACCCCAGAAGGAGTCCTCCCCCCCCTTCTATGTGGTAGGTAGATGACAAAAACCTGATTGGGTATCAGGCACATGGAGGGTTAATCAGATTAAAGCAGCCCACCAACAAGCTCTTAAAAACCCCTAGACTTAGAAACTCTGATGGCCATCCTCTTGAGTCCCCTCTCTCTTCGGCAGCTCTGTCCTATAGCTCAATAAACTTTGCTAAACTTTACTATCACTCAATAAACTGTGCTTTGCTGCCCACAACCTTTTGTCTGGTCCATCCCTTCAATCTTCGAAGCAGTGTGACCAAAAACTGTGGGCACCGAAGGAAAAGCAATCCTGTAACATCCATGTCCAAATTTTTTTCCTGCCAATGCCTTGATCTTGAATTTCCAGCCTCCAGAATGGTAAGCCAAAAGACTTCTGTTGTTTTAAGTTTCCCAACTGGTGGCATTTTGTTACAGAGGCCCTAGCAAATTTATACATGGTCCAAAAGTTCGTATTATACCATAATTTGTCTTTTAGAATTCCCCAATCTAGGATAATTTAAAGGAGCCAGCCTTTAAATACCTTGTAACCTCAGATATGTCTGAAAGTTACTGTCTGGGAGCAGTTTCTCTAAAAGGCAAATAAAAAATTCTTTTGAAGAAACAGCCTCTGTATTTTGGGTTCTTCAAATCAATGAATACTTGTCATTATGTTGATGGTAAGATCATCTCTTTGCTTTTCATTCGGATATTTTGATATCAATGTAGACACATTCTAATTGCGCATTTCATAATTAGAATAAGTTAGTGGAATCATTAGAGTTCATGTATTTGCCAATAGCAATTTAGATATTGAATAGAGTTGTTACTCTTTGTCTAAGCCTTTTTATACTAAATTGACATATCCTGCTGACCACATGAAAGCTGTTAAAACAGCGACAACAGGCCCAAAATGGAGTTGCTTGTGCTAAATCCACATCATCAAACCAAGCTTTAATACCTAACCAACAACTTTCTCCAGAAATGTAGTCTTAACCAGTCAGTCTGGAATTTTCTGGTCAGCACCAGTGAGGTAATCTGCCGCACAGACCATTTCCATTCCCCCAAAGGAAGATGAGGTCATCTGCTTTCTCCTTCTATCTGTAAAATATTTCCATTTTGCACAGCTCCTCTGGGGGGTCCTTTCTACTTGCTAGATGGGATGCTGTCCAATTCACAAGGCATTGAAAAAAGCCAGGTGGGTCTTTAAATTTACTCAGTTGAATTTTGTTATTTGACAAAGCTAGGGATGATTTTTAATTGCTGCCAAAATAGAGGTAAAAGAAGCCTAAACTATCATTTGCCAGTGAAAAGGCCAAATTCTATTATCTCTGAAACCAAATCCAAACTATAACCACAGAAAGTTCATGAACATGGTTGAATTAAGAGTTTAGTCCTTGCTATTATCTTTGGAGATGGCCAGTGGGGATGCCAGGTAAAACTGTGACCACCCCTTTTCCCCTGGCCAGGAGATCCTGTATCTGATCCATTAATAACAAAGTGATTGTTCTTTCCAACAAGCCACAGGATGCTCAGCATCAGGCAACATGGAGATTTCTCTCAGAGGTTACCCCTGGGGCTCTCTAAAGCCGGGTGAAAAACTGTCAACAGCAAAAAAAAAAAACTCCAGAGAGTTTCCCTTTTTAAGTGTTGGATCAATATGTCTGTCATCTGACTTATTCTAAAAAATGAAAGCTCATGAATCCTAGGGAGCACAGTCACCCTCTTACACCATTCCACTGCCCAAAGTAGCTACAACTTCATTGCCTCTAGGTTGGAACATCAGTGTCCGTAAATGGAGAGATGTGTAGATCTGTCTCTTAATTTCTGACTAAAATTCTTTTGTCTTTCCCTGCTCTCCGTGACAAAGGCTGTATAGTTCTTCTGAGATGAATAGCAGAAGACAGTGCAACAAATTAATACAAATGAAGTCATTCCTGAGTGACTCCATCTGCTTTAGAAATAAGGCTCGGACAATAATGTGGCCAAGATCCAGATAATTAGGCCTGACTCCAAATGAAGGCACACAGGT